>NC_090669.1:18178746-19514103 GCF_013368605.1 Nyctibius grandis | reverse complement strand
CTAAGCAAAGGGACTGTGACACTTTGCAAAAGTTCTGCTGTTTTTCTTGTACAAGATAGGAAAGAATGGTAAAAGTAGAGAGTTGTCCTTCAAGTGCCCTTGCCTAAACAAAATTAACAGCTTGAGTGCCTATCATTAGCAGGCAGAACACCTCTGCAGGAGGCACACAGCTAGAAACCAGAGAATTCTGCATGATTACAGCTAAGTAACTCAACAAAAATCAAGCAGAAAGTTTTCCTGAGGGAATTTATCTATGAAAAACTGTTTACACTAAGGTTAGCATGTATTAAGTGGGTCTGAGTAGAAAAATTGTTATTTGGAGATAAACAGAGAATTTCAGCTCTCAGAGGGAGAAGGGGTCGAGGGCGCATGCCCTCATTGCAAGGACACAGATGATGTATGCTTCACCTCAGGCTACTGCAAGCAGTATCTCCAGCTCCAAGGTGATGGGTGAATACACACTCACAGCATAGCATAAATATACAATTATTGGAACTTTTCTTTAAAGATGGGAAAGGCTCTTCACCCGACAACACAGGTCTACTTGAAAACTGTCTGTTAAATGGGAAATTGGAACTGCTAAACACAATTACACCATATCGAGGTTTTTCTAGCTCTGTTTTCTATGATTCTGTTTTTAGAATCATAGAAAAAACTAGAAAGTACCTTGAGAAGTCAGCTATCTCTCAGTCTGCTCCAAAGCATAACTATGCTATGAAATCTGACAGATTTAGTTTAACTGTTGTTACAGATGCTCAGTGACAGAAATTTCAGTGAGATTTTGTGATTCTGGAGCACTCCCACGTGACCATCCTCTTGGACCAGCCTCAAGGATGATGCTCAGCCTGTAATTCTTTGGGCTTGGGATGATGCATGCCAAGGTGGAAGACCAGAAACAGTGAGAACAGGTCAAACAGGTCAACTTTTTTATGATAAACAAGGCTCTTGTACTTCTGTAGGAGGAGATCCCACAGGTTAAGCTTTATCACAAACTGAATACACATAGTATAATTCCTCAGAATTATTGCACAAATGTCACTAGAATTTTTATTTAACTAAGGAATTTGGATGCATGACTAAAAATCCTCTAATCTTCACACAAATATCTATTGCTATTTAAACATCAGCCCATCTTACTTGTTACGACGACTGTTTGTTAAATCCTAGTCTTATGGTAATGTTAACTGATTTGATGCCTACTGTTCTCTAGTGCACAGAACTGAATTGTTGATTGGGTGGCAAAAATCTTGCTAACAGAGCAAATATTTCTATAAGTTCAGTAGCAGAAATATGTTGGGTTTTTTTTTCTGAGCAGACCTCTTCAGACTGGTGCTACATTTCTGTTACAGAAGCTTATTACAGCTGAAGTTTTGCTTCAGTGTGAAATTAGTCCAGGTTTTTGAGAGTCCAGGTAAGCTGGCTTGCATGGACAATACATAAATCTTCTACTCTAGCCATTGCTTTGATTTTACCACTTTTCAGGTACAGTTGTTGGAACTGATTAGCTTCTGAAGAGATCACATCAGTGAGCAGACACATAGGCCAGACCCAACCTAGCCCCTGAATTTTGGTAAGGTTCAGAGCCAAACTTCCTTGTCTCCACAGCCTTTAGCAAGATAGTTCAACAACCTACAAACCTGTTACACTGGAGTCAGAGCCTCATGGTGACGGCAAGAACAATCCCTTGATTTTTCATGTTCCAAAGAGCCGGAACAGATTTATTGCCTAAAGGGAAGGAGTGGAGCAGTACTAAAGCATTTACAACTGTCAAACCTAGAGCCTGTGGGATAGCAAACCTTCCAGGTTACGTGAAAACAGCAAATCTCATCTATTTTCCCCTTTAGGTGACAGGTGTGCATAGCCTTTAAAAACACCCAGGACAGTACTATTTAACTCATTAGCTATAGAAAACCTCAGTGTTTGTTTGAGTTAAGAATCAATCTCCATTTCCTGTAGGATTCTGTCCCACCAAGTAGATCCCATATTCCCTTCCTCTCTCAGAACATCCATGTTCTGTGTCTGTTTGTCAGTATAACTGGGAAGCTTTCGAGTAAGTGGCATATACAATAATCTTTCACAAACAGCTAAGAGTTCAAGAGCTATACAACTGCAGAAGAGTCTAAAAGCTGATGGAAATATTTATGATTTGGATAAAGATTAGATATTTTTTATGAGACCTGTCAAATAGTCTTCAAATTGACACAAAACCATACAGGAAAGTGGTTGGAATAATGTGATTTCAAAATTGCTTGTGTGACTGTTCTGTACTACTGACACTAAGTTGTTGCCCGTTATTTATCGTTAGTGTATTCAGCTCTAGACAGAACATATAGGAGGACTGAGACTGAATTGAAAGAGCGGAGAGCACTATCTTAAATGAATAGTCAGCAGAGAGCACTAGGACAAATCGATAGATGTACGAGATCGTTTCACATTTTTGAGGAAGGCCCAAAACCACATTGCCAGCCTGATTCAGTAGATGGCACTCTACCCCCTGCAATGAAGCCACGCTTCAGCTCAGTGTTAAGGGAAGAATCAGGTTCTGGCTGAGAAGTACAGCTGAGATCCTTACTCCTTGTAGTCATTAGATGCTCAGATACCGTGGCAGTAAGTGCCGCTGATAGGCCTTAACAGAAGGCAGGATCCAGGGTGCTTTTCAACTCCAGGCTTGATAGCCCAGTGACCCAGTTGTAGATTGAGTATTGACAACCTGCCTCCCAAAATTCCTGTGAAGTTGAAATTGGGCATAATGGCATCATTCATTTCCTGTCCTAAACTCCTTGGTCTTTTCAGTGCCGCTTCCCAACCCAGCAGTGAATTGTATTCCAGCCTGTGCTGGATGATTTCTGGATGTGTAAGTATAACACTTGGTAATCCACTGGGGATGAAGAGACATCTTGGACAGTAAAGATATTTTGCTTAGGCTTAGGGGAGGCACTTTACAAGTTAGGCAATTAAGCAAATGGAGACACAGTCCTTCAGTTTTTCACAGCCAGCCTCCTTCATGGTGTTCTTCCCTTTTTTCAGCTCTTCCTTTGCTAAGGGAAGTCATTCTCTGACCTCTGTCTAAAAGCGACACAACAGACCCATTTCAATAGTAGCACCTTTGTGAACAAGACCTCTTGTTGCAATACAGGGTTAGACTGCAACCAAATTCCCCATGATGTTAAAACTGGTCGTAATGGTATCCTTTACATCACGTCTTAAATCACTACTGATAGCAGTATTCCAATCCAGTACATAAGCTGCGTATCAACTATGAATAAAACCACATGTTCAGCATTTTAGGGATATAACGGGGGTGGGAAGGTACTGCAAAATTCAACACAAGCAGTACAACAAGCAGAAAGTATTTTACTTACCGTACATTTGGTGACTGAAAAATGAAATGGGTCAGAAACTTAGCAATGAGATTGTGTTGATGACCAAATAGGAAGCAGCATTTCTGTCCCACTTTCTCCTACAAAAATAGAAACAGAAGGTTTCAAACTTCTTTCTAAGCAAAGGAAGAATCTGTAGAATTTCTGCGTTCCTCTGCAAAAATCTTATCGTCTTTTATTATGCCAGCACAAGTCAAAACCAACTCACTTCAATGAGGCAGAATCAGAATGGTGTGAGGAAATAAATCTTTTTGTTCCTGAGGGCTGGCACCATGAGTGAGGTGGGATGGATGGGAGCGTTACTGATGTCCTCCTCCTCCCCCCAGCTCAGGTGACAGTTCGGAATATTAAAGACCCATAACTCTAAGGATGGTGAGGCATGGAATCCACAGCTGAAAGCCACAGATCACACTGTTATCTCACTTTTGGATGAAAATAACAACCTTCTGTCTTCTTATATTCACTTGAATTTCAAACCCCATCTTGACAAACACAGGAAAAGCACAATTTCTGGTTACAGTGAAGGTCAAATTTATGTTATACTTTTATGCCTGCACTGCTCCAATCTCATAAGAATACATGGTCAAGAGAGATGCTGTTCCACCCATCATGCTATTCCCATCTCCCCGAGCAAAAAGAGAAAAGAATGGCAGATTCAGCATTCTTCTGCTGAGAATTCATCTTCGTCTCTCAGTGTTTTGGTGTTTCAGACCAAAAAAAAACAAGCCCTCACTTTAGGTTTGAATAGTGATTTTTCAAAATGAACTTACTCTGCCGCGATTCTTCTCATGACACTTTCCATGTTTTTTCCACATCAGCAACTTTCTAATAGCAGCAGAGGAGGAAAGAAGAGCTCCATAAAATAGTATTAAACAAGGAGGCTCATTGGTAATTACAGTGGGAATGGAGATAAAGGAACTCTGGGTAAAGCCTGCTGGAATGCCTCCTTGGGATATTTCAAACAATTTTTGAAACAACATTTGTGTCTTTCTAGAGCTAATTATGCATTTGCTGCACACTAAGCAGAAGGCTAAATTAATTGGAAGAACAAAGGTAATTTGTTGCGGGTTGGAATGAGGCCATGGATGCTTGTCTCCCTTGGGGGAGAAGAACTGATGACCTATCCTAGGTTTGTCATCCACAAAAGATGGGATGCAGGACCAGAAGGTGCATCCCACCCAGCCCATCAGGTAGTGCTACCCTCCAGCCTCCTCTTCATCCCTAGCTGTGCCAGCCACTGTGACTACTGACTGAGTAGCAGCAGGTGGAAGTCCCTCTGCCTCTCCTTCCAGCCTCCCTACGTTCTTTCACCATCTGGCAGTAGATTGCTCAATAAGGCTGCCAAATTCAACATGTCAATATTAATCACCAGAGTCACAATGGAGTATTTGTGAGGCCCATACTCACGTTCTGCCTGTCAAATAGATCATCTCCTTTGCGCCGGTTCTTCATAAACAGCTGGAGATTTTTAAACACCTTATTAAAATAGAAGAGATCAGCAGCAGCTGCAGCATTTCAAAGATGAATGGGCTTTATGCCAGTGAACATGGTACTTGCCAAAAAACAGGTGGCAACTATAACTGCAACACTCTACAAGACTGCTGCCCTTTCTGTTGTATATATTGATTTGGACAAGCTATACCATATAGGACAGGTATTGAACACCTACCTCCTTTTCCCAGGTTGTCAAGAGTTGCAAATATAAAACACGTCTTCTCAGACTTCCAGAATGTCTGCTTAAATATGAAGCAATTCAGTAGTTCCTTTTTCTGTTGGCGGGGGGTGGGGGGAGAAACATGATCAAAAAAAAAAAAAAATCTGCTCAACATTTGCAGAAAATCAATTTCTCTAAGATACAAGAGAGCCTATATTGCCAAACTTGGAAGCCATTCAAAAACATACGTTTCAGTTTGAGGTGTTAGCACTTTTATGGCAAAACATACACATGCGGTTTGTCTTTAAACTCAATTTTATTCCCCTGTGAGGATTTAATTGGCTTCAAATAAGAAATCACTGTTTTACATAGTACAATCTTTCACTTAATACCCAAGAATCCATGTCATGTATTTAAATTACAAGTAAAATACTTACTAATGAGCTAATGTTTTGCAAACACCCACAGAAATATTTGAACTTAATCACTTTCCTTTTAAACAGGACATGGCATAGAGAGGGTGGTAGCTTTCTCGGGTAACCACAGTGTTGGTGAGAGAACAGGGCTGTTAAACAGAATTGTGGCCCTTCATTTTACTCCTAGCATTTCCCTCTAAATCACTGTTTAACTTCGGGAAAGACACTTAACCTCTATGCGCCTCAGTTCACCCGTCTGTAAAATAGTAGATAAGTCACCTAATTCACAAGGATGTTATGGAGATTAATTAACTAACGTCTGGAAAATGTCTCAAGATCCTTCTGTGAAAGGCATTATAAGGGCAAAGGATAGTAGTACAACCATATGCAAAAGGTTTTATCACTTGGCACAAGACAGTGTGGTTTTATCCTCTTTCCCTCTGCAACATCACTGAGTATTTTTACAGGGACCATTGACTAATAGAAGACTCGTGCAGCTTTGCAGAGTACCCTTATCTTAAGTCAAAGGACATGTTGTTTCAACCTAAGTAAAATTGTATTTAGTCAGCTCCTGATACTGCTTCATGATCCTCAATGAGATCAGACCCCTGGCAGGCTAGATGCAGTACACACAGTCCTTGAAAAACAGTCCTTGAATATGTAAGCAAGCTGCATCTGTTTAACATAAGAGATCTTTTTAAGGTACTTTAATCGAACTGACAAATGTGCTATGCGGGCTGTCTTTAACAGCGGTGTGTTTTCATGGCCAGCTCTAGGTAGAGGCAAAGCAGGGAGCTGCCTTGAGCTGCAGACTGCTGCAAGTAACAAAATGGCCATGGGCTTCCTGCCAACTTTGCCTGTGCCGGATCCATGAAAAGCCTGACTGGCTTTTGCTGCTTCCTGATAACAGTTGGGATGGGCTGGGGTGTTAGTTACTGACCCCTCCTACCCCAAAAATCAGCAGCAGCAGACTCCCAACCCTGCCCTCCCACCCTCTTTTCATTTGCCATTCTGAATATGCTGTTTCACTCAAACTGAAAGAACAGACTGCAGCTCTCGGACATGAGTTTGAGCCAATCAGTTGATTTGAAGTCAGACCTTACATTAATCCAACTTTGCAATACCCTCAGTCACTGCTTTTTGGTGCTTGCCACATGAATAGGAAAAAAAAAGGCGGAGCAGAACAGGGACCAAGTGAGGAAATGATATGCCTTTCAATAGCATAGTCAGAAATAATTCCCAGAGTCCCTCATGCCTAGTGTCCTGACTCCCAGGTCTTGCTGGTTCCTAATAAGTATTAGTATTAGTCTTGGTCTACCTGCTTTTCCATCAACGCTTTCTTGTATTATCTGATAGAGCTTTTACCCAGGAAACTGAATTCCACCATGTCTTCTCCACTGAGCTCTGCATGCAGCCTGACATGCTGCACTCCCTTTCACTCGTTACCTGCTCTGAGAGTCAATTTTAAAATAGAAAAGTATCTGTCACAACCATGTTGTTTTCAACTCTAGCACAGCACGTTACAATAAATTTTTATATTAGGAAGAGAACTAGAAAACTTTGTTTTAAAGCAGCTGTTTATCCTCCTGAGCTATTCTGATTCAGTTTCCTCTTCGAATAGCAGACCTGGAAGGGCAAGGGAATTGGGAGAAAGAAAGGTTTGGTCACAGTTTAGAGTCATTTGTTCCTGTCAGAATTTATATGAGCTAAATCTCAAGACTGGACAAGCCTTAATAACTATCATATTTAAAGTTCAGCTTCACAGGGGAAGACTGCGTGGCCCAAGGGGATAAGTAATAGAATAGTTCACCTTTCATGTGCCCATTCATACCCAATCCAGTAAGGACAGGCTGGTGCTGGCCTTTCAGAGGCGTACATGACATGAATTTAGCAGTCTCTAGCTAATCCCATTGGACTAAACTACTGCTAATTGGTGTCCTTGCTGGATAAAGTCACTCAGTAGGTCACTGACAAAGTCAAAAGAGCCAGCTTTACTGCTAGTCCTGTGCTGGAGGGATGGGAAGCTTCTACTTTCTCATGATAAACTGACCCACCCAAACAATTTTTAATGTTCCTATGCGTACTTTATCTTTACAATCATGCAAGGTTTGTTTCAAGAGAATGCACCCTACTGAGTCAGTAATGTAAAAATGAGAAAAAGCAACGTGTGGGCAGACAGGTTTTCTGTGGTGTGAGGTGCACTGTGGATAGTAAAGACAAGAAACAGAGCCAAAGATTCTCCTCCGTTGGGGTGTCACAGGTCACAAATGGAAATGTCCTCACAGAAAACTCAGGAATGGCTTTAGCATATTTTTACCACTGCAGACTGCTAAGAAATGAATGATGGCAGAGCAAAGCAATAATCTGCTAATTACCTCTTCAGAAATTGGCCATAAACAGAGACACGTCTCCCATTATCAGCCTCTCAAGTTCAGAGCTTCCTTGCTCA
The DNA here is from genome assembly GCF_013368605.1 of Nyctibius grandis. NCBI lineage: Eukaryota > Metazoa > Chordata > Aves > Nyctibiiformes > Nyctibiidae > Nyctibius > Nyctibius grandis. Next base: position 19,506,204 of record NC_090669.1, on the reverse strand, counting down.
AGCTTACAATATTATATGTTCTTGTTCCAGAACAGAGGGGAGCTAACACAAGCAGTAGGCCTTTACCAGAAATATTTCTATTTTAGTTGATAGAGGCCAGTGCTTTCTGTGTGGAAGGTCCCAGGGTTCGTCCCTGCTGACCTGTTGCTGTGAGGTTTACGATCAAAAGGCAGGAACAATACTGCTAAGAAATCCCCCTTGCCAAAATAACTTCTGACCCTAAAGCAGAATTTAAAGCTAGTGTGTTCAGCAGTAACCTATTTCTTGTTAGTGGTTCAGTCATGCAAGATATCCACAGCAGCAGAGTTCCCCATGGAACTTAATGGAACAGGCAGTTGGTACAGATGGGTGTCTTTTCAAGAAGGGAGTGAAGTAGAGTAGAAGAGAGAATAAGAAGAGGGGAAGAAAGGTAGTTAGGAATAAGTCCAGTTGGGCAACAGCCTTGGTGGGGATGTGGATGAATGCTAATAGGCTTGAATTATTCATGCATAATCTGGTGTGAAGAGGTTTAGCCCAATAGCCTTTTGTGGTATCTCTCTGGAGCAAGAAATCTCATTAAAAACAAGATCTGAGAGACAGACCTACCTGGTGAGAAAACAAGAGCAAGAGGATCCTCCCATAACAGCTGTAGCTAGAGAAGACATATTTCTCCAGCACTGGAAGCTGACAGCTTTCTCCAGCACTAAATTTGTTTTGGCAAAAGGACAAACGCAAAGAAAAGGTCTGACATTCTGCATCGAGTCTTTAACCTCTCTCCCCGCATCCCCAGCTTCTGCACATCAGGCGGTACAGAAATAGATCAGGTGAATCCTGACAACAGCTTCCACACGCAAGTTCACCTCACTGCACTCTGGACCCAGCCACAGCCCAGAAGTGCAAAGGCTTGTTATTTCTTATTGATGACCAGAGAGCTCCCCGTTCTTCAGTGCTGCCAACCACTCTGTTGAGGGGTAGCAGCAAAGTCTGAGGTCTGCAGACCACTGAACCTTCTTATTCATTACAGCCACGAGACTGCCACAGGTTATCAGTCACAAAAAAACTTGCCCTTTAGTCTGCTGATTGGAATCCTTACTTGAGGGGACCCCCTTTGTATCTCCCCATATAATATCCTTCAGGTGGAAGCTGGGACCTTGTGATGAGATTTAATCTATAATGTGCTTACTATTAGTGGGAGTCCACAGTAAAGAATATGCGTGCATGAAAGATAATGTAAGGGAAAAGAATATTTCCTTATTTTTTAAAATCAATCTCATAATTCATTTTAAATTCTGTAAGTTGAAGCTGAGGCCAGTTTACAATTGGTAACACCAGGTTTGCATAGAAGAGAGAAAGAAACAGCTCTAAAATTAGAAGCCTAAATAATCTCGGGTTTAAAAGCATCACAAATGCTGGTCTTGTAAACACGCTCATCAAGAGAAATACAAGTATGCTTGCCATGTAATTGCATATTCAAAAATAATACGGAGAGAACATTTTGTAAAGAAATGTAAATTTAGCTCTCATGAAAGGTCCTGTCTGGACAGCCTACAGAATGAAGCTGCTCTGCTGACTCACTAAGGTGATGTGGCAGTAAGGCAGGTCAGTCTCCCTTCAGATCTGCTCACAATGGAACAAAATCAGTGCAAATAGTCCTTCATTTACACTTGGCATTCCTGAGTTCACTCCTCTTCCCCCAGAGAAGGTTTCCAGCCTTTCTGGTAACACCATCACACAGAGCAGATCTGTAAGGATACAAGTTCACTGATGGTCCTTAGACATCTTGCCTCAAGAGATAGCTTGTCAATGAAAGACACAAAACTACTTGCTGTCATAACTTCATTTCCTTAGACCTCCAGGCTTCACAACATTCAGGCAAAATCCTTGCTATGCCTCTCTGACTTCTGGTAACTCCATGTTTTTCCTAATCCTTTTCTCCCTGAAGAAAAATGAATAGGGAAAAGAGATTTCAAAATGAGGGAACAAAAGGGGTTAAAATAACCTGAATTTTCAAACACTTCAGGGGTCTGGTGTAGGCTAAATCTATCTCCGAATAACTATAGGGCTTCTGGGAGGTTCAGGATCCAAACATGAGTTTAAGTAACAGTCACTCCTGTTTCTTCAAACTGGAATACATTTCAAGCATTGTGAAACTAAGATGCCGCTATTCCAATGATCTCAGCCCAGACTCTCCTACGGAGGGGTGCTCAACCTTCAGACCCAAATATTGCAAATCTGAATTATCTTCAGTTTCTTCACACTTACATATAATGTTGAGTAGGGGATGGATCTACAGAGCTGCTGCTAAGCACTGAACAGAGGCATATTAGGTTTCTCAGAAATCTTCACTCTGCAGCTTCAATGTCTCAAAAGGGCATTTGCTAAAATAAACCAAAACATCACAATTTTAAACCTCTGCTCATGGCTTTCACACAGGTCTAGGATCGGCACAGAGCTACCAGATGGTGTCATACACACTTACTGAGCTGCCACTTGGGGACCAGACCAAATTGGCTTAAAAAGCAATGGAAGAAAACCCCTGTATCTGGTGTAAATAATAGATTTGCAGCTCTTGAAGCACATTCACAGACATGTTCTTCAAATAAAATCTGAATTTCTGCTATAATCTAAGGATATTGAGCAGTACATTATACAGCTTAAAAATAGACCCAGAGACTGGTTGTTCTGGTTACTATAACTTTAATCTGAAAGAAACTTTTTTACTGAGGCATAAATAGTGCCTGTCAAGAGCATAATACAAATCCTGTCTGGTAAACCTTAGCATTTAGATCCCTTTTGAATATATGGCCTCATTTACAGTGTGTAAGACCCAAAGCGAGTCCTGCTGAACACTGTTTTCCATATTAAACTTGAGCACTGTTCTTCCAGACTCATTCTAGTGAAATATTGGTTTATTAAGGGAAACTACAAAAAAGGGATGGATGCATTACATTCTCATTGACTTTATTCAGATACTTTGGTGGATGCACTTTTAGTAGGAGTGAGATGGAAGTGGGGTGGAAAGCACTTTCTAATGAGATTCATGTGATAAGATCACTTGTAACTCTGTCTCTGCAGCTGTGTCAGCCAGCAGTGACGGGGAGGGATAACTGCAGCAATGGAGATCTCCCAAGTGTTTCCAAAAGGAATTCTCCATTCTGTTGCTTCCCATGTGATATTATGTGCTTGTAATAGTGCCCAAAGACTTGAAAAAAGCTGACCCGAGGGCCTACCATGCTAAATTCTCTAGATTTAGCTAGGAAGACACACGCCCTGAAAAGCTCAGTCTTATTTAGCCTTGCTAGTACAACATGCAGTGTCTGTATTAGGAAGGGTAACACAGGGTGAGTAAAGCTTTTACTGGCACGAATGAGTTGACCATCTTTTTGAACAAAACATCAAGGTTATATGCAGCGGAGAGAGTTTAGCAGAATCCACCATGATTAATCAGGGTATGAAGAAGGGGCATTCTCCTGCCTCCAGTAGAGGTTAGCACCATCCAGTTATGACAGAGCATCCTGGGGAGTTCAGCCACCTCACCCTTAAGGCTCCTCCATTCAAATAAAACCAGCTTCCCATTCTGCAATACAGACCCTTGAAGCAAAATTCATGAGTGATGTTCAGCCAGAGTGTTTGCTTTGCACTGACAACTAACGCGCTTACGTCCCAGCTCAGATCAAGTGTAGCACAGAGTATATGCGCTCCCTCTGAGGATTAATCATCAAAATAGGGCTGGAAGAGAACCTCAAAGGTCATTCAGTCTATCTTCCTGCCTAAAGGCAGGCTCAGCTACACAAACTATTCTTGACAGACCTTTCTCTAATCTGTTCTTGAAAGCCTCTAAGGATAAGGACTTCAGCCCCCCAAGGAAATCTCTTCCATGCTTAACCACCCTTGCAATTCCAAAGTTTCTCCTAGTACATAAAATCTCCCCTGGTTTAAGTGACTTATGAAATAACAAACAGTGCAAAATGAGGTCAGAGAGACCTTCTTGTCTCCATCTTGCACATTTCATTGCAATGATTTTTAATTTTTTTTTTTTCAGCCAGAGCACATGGCCACAACGTATTTGATAGATCCCCGTATCTTGTCTGTCCCAGATGCCAGCCAAGTGATAGGATTGTTGTGATGAACTTCTTTCCAGTTGTGACTTTATCTTTCAGATTGTAATGGAACAATAGAAAAAAGGTTTAAAGTAGTGCCTATAAAAAGAATACATCTATGGACTGAAATTAATTTAAATTTTCTCTTAATCTGATTGTTATTTGGGCCCTTTTCACATTTAAAGACTTCACTATGTTTCTACCTGTTTTTGCTGTGACACAGGCAGAAAATAGCATTGATTCAAAAGAGATTCTTTTGGCAATCATGCTTATATGCACTCAGTTTTTAAAGACAGGCTTTTCACAAGGTTGCCCTTGACCTGAATCAGCATCAATTCCATCTACAAATCTCTCCCAAATCTCAAGTCAATGATATAATTTCATATTAGACCAAAATGAGGTCCTTAAGACAATTTCTTCTTTGGATGTTCAGAGCATTTCAGATGGACTTGCCGTTTGGTCAAGATATACAGATTTTAATGGTCAGAAAGAAGCCCAGAAGAATCAAATTAAGGCCAGAGCAACTAAAGATCCCAGAAAAGCGGACTCACTGCAAGAACACGATGAGTAGCAGGACCAAGCAGAGAAGTACCTAAAGCCAGCCAAGAAACACAAGGAATTCTGAAGACCCTCCCCAGCTCTGCCACTAATGAACAGGTCAGAAGGCCATGCCTGCAAAAGCAAGAGAGAACAGTCCAGAGAGCTTTTGCATTTGCTAAATAGCAAATGACAGCGAGTCCCCCACCAGGCACAGGTTTACAAGCTTTCGCTTCTCTGTAGCCATCTTCCCCTTCAAGCGGAATTTCACTCAACCGCGGTACTCCCAGACATGGAGAGGGCATGGCATCCAGAAGATGGTGCTCTTGGGTAAAGCACAATTGCTGGACAGAAAAAGGTTCTTTTAAGATTCCCTTGGCTTTCATGGTATAGCAAAGATTCCTGCACATTTTGTTCTTAATTCACCGAGGAAGCCCGTGTAATAATCACCAAGCAGCAGAAAGGAAGGCATAAGGAGGCAGACAGATTAATGGAAATAGCACTGTGCCATTGAGAAATGCCCCTCACCCCTTGCGAGTATATAAACACAAACCGTAAAAATAGCAAAAATAAACAATTTTGCTGGCAGTTTGATCAAGATCTATTCGGGATCAAGGGACTACCTGGAGTCCTCCTCTAAAACCCAGAGTAGAAAATATGCCAGAAATTGTGTGAGGAAGGGAAACAGATAAACACGAAGACCATGTCCAGCAATTTCCTCAGTCATCACATCATTTTTCCTGGGATGCTCATCAGGGACTCCGGTGTGCAGAGAGGACCACCTCTGCCTATCCCTGCAGAGAAGGAGGGGTTACACCCAAGGAACCAGGAAAGAAAGCAGCTGCATTATGAAGCCTCATGAATCAGTATTATTTAGCCAATGTTTCATTTTTAAACGCATCTATCAAATAACATTTTCTCTCAAGGATCTCCAAGTATTTTACATAAGAAAATAAATATCATTGTCTACATAACAGAGATTGAAATGGAATTATTTTCACTGCAAAGGAAATCTGTTTTCCTTCCCTTTTAAAAGAGCAGAACAACCATTGTACTGTGGAGATTATGCACTGGAGTATGCTACTGTGCCTTGTTCCTAGATTTTAATACAATATATGCACACTCCAGAAAGAAAAGAAAATGTATGTTTATGTAGCTAGATAACTAAAAGCTTGATTCACAGGAGATCTAGTTGTGCTTGCATCTGAGGCGTAGTGAAATCAAAAGCAGACAGAAAACTTAATGGATATTAAGGTAAGCTTCAAGTGACTTCCAAGGCCGGAGACTGAATCTGTGGCAGTGTCAAGGGTAGGGCATCTCTCGCATTCAGCTGAACCCTCACGGCCACCTTCTTTAAGCCCTTTGTTTCCAAACAGGCAGCCACTTCAGCCAGCCTTATCGTGGGCATACAATGAAGTCCAGGCTGCCTTTTTGCTAGAACTGGACCACACTGCAAGATGCTGAAAGCGGAGTTTCTCTATCGACCTAAAAAGAAGTGAATAACTCTTGTCTTTTTATTACTTTGGGGTTTCTTTTGTGGTGTTGGGTTTTAGGTTTTTTTGGGGTTTGTTTTTTTTAAAAAAAAAGAATAACCTTGTACTTCAGTTCTGGGCTGGAAGAAAAAGAATTCACCAAAAATAAATTAAGACCAGACCAGCAGGCTCAGAAACCTCTATTCCCTAAACTGAGAGTCAATTAGTTATAATCAATTAAATAAAATTAAAGAAAACAAAGTCACATGGGCTTGGGAAAGGAAAAATGATAAATGAACCACCATTGTAGTCACTTGGGGCAAAAATGTCACCATCAAGGAGAAAAAAAATGGAAGCAATTAAAAAAGTTAAAGACTTTCCTTATTGTAGGGAGACAAGGGAGTGTGCCAGCCCCCCAAGGTTTTCATCAAGACTTTTCAATTCATTTCATTTTTGTGTCTGTGCTGACAGTTTCTGGTGGGCTGTGGGAAGTACTTAAGCCATGGGGCCCAGAGCCTTGCAGAGTGCCCTACTTTGCAAACCCCAGTGTAGCTGCCATCACTTGTGCTAACACAGGCCAGATGCTTACAGCTGACTTCAGCCCAAATGTTTTGTCCCCATTACATTTTAAGAATGGCCTCCATGGGCAGAGAACAATCCTAGAGTCTACACAACTATCAGCCTGAGAAAATGGATATTCACAGCCAAGAAAATGACTAATTAGACTCTATAACTGTTCTACCAGCTGCATTTAGCAGACCCAGGTAAGACCCGTAGAGAAAATATTTCAAATGAGGCATGCAGATTACAGTAAAAACAAACTCAGAAAAGTGAAAACTGCCCAGGACATAGGGCATCTTCTTGATGATACCTTTGAAGCCTGCACTGTCTGGATTTGAGTCCAGACAAATCTGACAAGTCTAGTATTAATACATCTCACTTTTAAGATAGATGGAGCTTCCATGACACACTGCCAACAAGAATGTCAATGAATAGCAGCCTTGGTGGTAGGTTTCAAAATCAATATAATCAGTACAGTGTTCTATTCACAACTTATAAATTGCTGTCACAGTGGCTAACTTCACAGTCCTATCAGTTCCAGAAGCCTTGTTAAAACTGCCTGTGAAGTTTGCTGGACACAGTTTTGTCAAAAGGTATTCTGCCTGCAGCTTAACACAGGCACGCTATTCAGTCTCTGCCCAGAAACTCCTCACACGGCAATAGCAGAGAAGGCACAGGAGAGAATGAAAACACACTGACAAAATTTCAAAAGATAAGGTAGAAACAGAAGTGGCATATTTGGAAACATAAGTTGTTTCCCCTGCCCCCAAAGAGGTGTTCTTAAAGGCCATGAATTTGGGAATCTTCAAACAGAAGCAAAAGGTAGAAAAATAAAGCCCATATCATGTAGTGTTTTCTACTCCACCAGTTCACGTTAACACTACAACTTCCAGACGTCTAAAAGCACATGAAGGCTGAAACAGGCTATTTTTCACCACAGGACAATCCTATGCCACCACAAGGTATATATCCTTTCACCATGAATTCACATCATTATCAACCAACTAATTTAGTCTTTCACCTTTCGGGTAATTAGGTGAAGATCTCACCACCCACTTTCAGTAAGCTCAAATATTATTTCAGGATTCCTGTGCTATGTGCCTTGGATCTGAATTTCGCAGTATTTCCTAATCTTTCAGTCATTACTCCAGAAGTATCTCATTTTTCAAACAATTTGAATAAATCAATTATTGGTATAGCTCCCTTGACTTCAGTTGAGTTACACCTTTCAGCTTCAAGCTTGTCAAAATATTCTTAAAAGTTCTGAAGATAAACTGTAGTTCTTCCCCCTGACAATCCCTTAAGGCCATAATGTTTCATCATGACCCTTAGGGTGAAGTATCATTTATTAAAATATTTTTCCTCTATTGTATGCTTTATCCTGCCACTGTCAAGATCTTCAGAAATCAAACCACCACCCAAATAAGGTGGAAAAGTACTATTGCAAATCTACAGAGAGGGACACAGGCACAGACATTAAGTGATTTGCCTGAGACAGTTGAAGAAAACTGTATCAGGGCTGGGAAATGAAGTGATGCCCCATGGCTCTTCATTCAGTACTTTATTCTTGGGATCACTCTTATCTTTCTCAGATAGCTTCAACAGCCTGGAAAGGCAACATTTAAGTGCCTTGGGTGGCGTCATCTTCTTTCTTTCAGCCCTGCAGCTCCTACAGCAATGACAAGCTCAGAAAGCATGAGTCACTTTCACAGACAAAGCAAGTTTTTGCTTTTTAACAAGAACACTTGCCTCAGCAATAAGTTTTAGTTTCTTTCTTCCCAAATGATTTCCGGAATTTTAAACCGTAGACATTAACCCTTTATTCTTTGGATCTTCTCTTTTCTTCACAGTGTTGTTGTGAAACAGATTAAATCTGCTGTTGTCAAACTCATGATGCCAAAACACCAAACTGCTATAGCGATAAGCTTTACTAGGTAACTTGGTATTTCTGCTGAAAAAGATAGACCATAAAGGAAATATCCAGTATAAAACCCCCATATATATTAAAAATATGATATAGATATAAATATTAATATAGTTTAGATTCTTAGTATATGAATTTGGAACTGAATGGGTCTTTTCTCCATTTCTATAGATAGAAAGCCTTAGCAAAGTTGCATAGAAGTACAAAAGCAGCTCGCTGGAAAAAGGAATCACAGATCACTATCACCTGTCCATCATCCTTCCTTCCCTAAAGAACTGTAAACATACACAGTCCTTATTGGTGATATTCTACTCTAAATGCAGGAACATCTCCTCACTTTCCCTCCCCCTGCTGATTTGTTTACAGGCATCTCTTACCTGCAAGAGATGGAGAAATACTACCTCTTTTGTACTTAACTAAGTGGAAAGATAGAAAGTGTCTGCCATACAACCTGACTGGAAAGCTGAAAACCATAGTTCTCATTTTTACCTCTTTAATCTCACTTCTGTACCATCTCTTATGAGCCATCACGTACCTACTGTGAATTTTCTTGTATACATCTGCCTGAACTTTCTCTATTTTTTCTGGAATATTTTGCCGCATTCAGAATGGGAGTCACACGGATGCGATTTGTTCAGATCTTTCTGCATCTATTATCTCATGTAACATAACAAACATTAGTGATACACTCAATACAAATGCTTTCAAACATCAACTGTCACTGTTAGGAATACTAAATCAGATGAAAAAACAGATCTTGCTAGATTTTTACCACCGCTTTTCTATACTATGCCCCCCACTTGCTCACAGATCTGTAGCAAAAGAGTCCTATTTAAAGATAAACTTCCGCAATTTCTGCTATAATTATCCCCCTCCTTCCCAAAAAATACAAGTTCTTGTTACTTCAAGCTGTATTGCTGCTTATTTTCAGTGTGCTGGAAATGTCTGCCATTGATGTCTTTCAAACAGGTCTGGTTTTAGTATGGACAAAAGGATGTCTACATTTCAGCCGTACACCACATCTGCAGTCACTATACAGGTAGACTCAAAGGCCTCCTTCACAGAAAGACTATATCTTTTCAACAGGAATGCAGGACATTTTTTTCTGCTGAGTATTATCAACCTTGCTGAGTTACTCATACCATCTAGCTACAGATAATTAACTTTAAGTGTACTATATTGCATGTTTGAGCCTGAACCCATGGCCTTTGGTAAGCAAACCTTCTGACCCCTGCCCGGGCAGGCAGTGATGGATGCTCCTTACAGAGTGATGTTTGGGATCAGACTTTGCAGAGAGGTGGAGCTGTGAACCGCTATTTTTCAGCCACATAGAGCCCAGACTTGTCAAAACATTCTCCTCTGTTTATGCTCACAAGAAAAGCTCATACACATCCTCCTACTCTCATCTAAGGCACCAACTTCCAGCACTATTTTTAGTTACTATATGCTTGTGAGCCTGCATTCATATAGTCTTACTTGCTTATAAAAAAAGAGAGGTACTAAGACACCTGCTTTTCCTACAGTGTACACCTCCAAGGAGGCTTCTAAGCACTCTCAGAAGGGATGACAGAACTGGGTGTGAAACTGAAATATTTGAAAGCTCAGTGGAACTGAATTCTACCTTAAACACTGGCTTGGTTAACTTACTGGGAGCCCTTTTTCACCACTGACTTCATAAAGAGTATGAAGACCTTCAGTGTCTCCCCATGGTGAGATTCAACTCATCTACTCCACTCCTCTGAGTTGGGTGTTGAGCCTATGCTAGTCATCTGCACTCCCTCACAGTAAGAGAGACAGAGGGGCCTCCAGGGAGCAAGTCATACACTCCCTCAGCATGGAATAATCAACTCCTGGGCATGACCATCTTTCTTTTGCCTATAGAGAGTAAGCTTAAAGACGACACCTACCTGAGGACAACTAAAGTTAGCTGAATGACTCCACCTTTAACTTCACTTTCGTAGAGGATCCTATATATAGTTCACACCTTTCTGCAGTACTGAACACAGAAGATACTGTACACTGACACAGTATAATGAGATGTTTTTCCGAGGTTCTTTGCCTGGCTTGTGCCACTGATCGTGTATGTCACTCTGGGCAAGTCACTTTTTCTCTTAGCTAAGTCAGTTTCTCAAGTGTTTCATATAAGTGTAAGTAATGAGTGCCTCACAATTGCAGTGCCTGGTGTAAAATTAATGTCTACAGAGAACATTCAATCCTCCCATGAAAGAGGCAAGATCAAGACAAGGCATCACTTACATGGATATTTTTAAAGAGGCAAAGGCTATAATGCATCTTATTCCATTTGACAGGTATCACAGATTCAGATGAAGTTACCCTAGGTTCCAGCACAGTACTTTTCTATAATTAAGTAAATTACTCTGGTTACAACCACTGGTTATATTCACATAAATGACCCTGATTTTTCAGAAACACTCCTCTTTTTCAGGTGCAATTTTGCATGCACAATAAACTGTGGATTTCAGAGAAGCACTTTAAGCATCTAAATATCAGACTGTGTCTACAAATTTTAATACTGTAATTTGTTAGTGCAATTACTTAAATAGGCAAGACTGTGTGCAAGGAGGCAGTAAATAATTAAGACCACCAAACTAGAGCCTAGGGCACCATTTAAAAATCTTTTATCTAGCATCTGAATTTGGCAAGTGGAGGGAAAAGGTGCTTAAGGAGCACACACAGATAACCAGCACATAAGCCTCCCGTTGCACCATGCAATCTAGTTTCACTTTTTGCTGAAGATTATTTTTGAATGCTCTGATTCTAAAGTTATCAAAATTGGCTATTGTAAGTAGTTGATGCTGCTTGGCTTTTCAAAGCCTCATCAAGTTTTTAAAAACACAGATGGCTGTTCCACAATAAAAAAAAAAAAAAAAAAATCTACCTGCAGTGATGCATTTACACCAGAATAATCAGGCTGTAACAAGAGAAAGAACAAGCCATATATTCAATATGGAAAGTTACATCCATGAACTCTAGAGCTAACTGTCAGTATAAACAGGTGCTATGCTGAAAATGTAAAGCCTCATTAATGCATCATTTAATAAAATGCCCCATTTTCTTATATTCCAGGTCTCTCTACATCTTCCATAAAGACTTGCTTTTCTAAGTTACTCATCTCAACCCAGTGATGTGATAGATCTCAGAAATGGTTCTGACTACAGCAGCTGACAACATAAAATGCCATACAAAAGAAATACTAAAACCTTTATGTATGTGATTAAGGTTGCTCAGAATGCTCCATCTATAGCCCTGAAAATAAAAAGCTGCTTGCTGCTTGAAAATGTTGCTCCGGCAGCATTTTTACTCAACAATGTTGCAGAAGAAACAAGAGACAAAAGGCCTTCAACAATCCCCCTTGCAGAAAACCCATTAAACACCACAAATTTCACAACGTCAAATCAGTAGCTTGCAGCTTTTTTGCAGGCTCAGTATTTGTAGTGGGAAAACTGTCCAAGGCAACAGAGCATGGGATGAGAGGGACAGAAAAACCTTGCAGACTCAATGCAGAAGGAATCCCAGAGCCAAAGAAAATGAGAAGCAGTGGGGTAGAGATAAAACCACCATTTGGAAGGTAATTTCTCTGTGACCAGCAGAGAAATCCCTTTAGAATGAACAAGCTGACAAAACACTGTCTTCTCTATCGAGAGGAGGTGGTCAGTGTGGTCTCTGCCTGTGTATGGGCACAGTAACAGACTTTCAGCCTCTGGACACAAGGAGGAAAAAGACAACTGGGTTGCTCGGACTGAGACTGTGTTTCTGGGAAACAACTGACTTACCCAAAAAAGTGAATTGCAGCTTTAAAACCTGAATTTTTCCTTACGTCCTTAGGTTAAAATAAGCTTCTGAACTGCTTCTAGATTTCTCAGCTTGAAAAGCTTACACCCTGTAAAGCTCAAGAACTCTGTGTTTTGAAATGCAAGGAGCCCCAAGGATTTCAGATCTTTAAACAGGAATTTTCCCAAGAAGTCTTCACCTTTCGCAGTTTCCACAAAATCTTTGTATCAAAATGATCAGTAACTGTCTATAAGTATATTTTGATTTCACAAGGCTTAGATTTAATTGCTTGGTAGAAAATTCAAACTTAAATCCTGTTTCCCAATCAACTCCCTTCTCCTACGGAGCTGCAACACCTAAACAGGACCTGCTCTTCAGTCGTCTCTTGCTTTGTCTTTTGATGTGCCCCTTGGTGGGCTAGGGCTCCACACAGGCCTGACGCATGACAAAGTTGGACTTCTGTAAGTTCTCACTGCCATCATGTCTCTTTTCCCAAACCAGAAGCAAAATTCCCCTGACTTCATGGAAAAGTAATACTAGGGACATCTTCAAATTCAGAGAAAGGCAAAAATTATCAGCCTAAGGAAACTGAAATATTTCAGAGATAAGTTCAAAATGTAGTGAAATAGCAGATACCTATTTTGGCAAGACAGTATAGAAAATCTATAGAAGTAAAAGGAGTAACAGATATATTGGTTGTATCTAGATAAAAAAAACCTCTATCTTGTTATCAACAGTAATTGTTTCTTCGTGACTTCAAAAATCTAGGTTACCTATACTGCCTTGTGTAGAGTCACTGATGTCTGATAACATGGCTGAACATATGTTGCAACCTTTTCCACTGTAAGGTCATCCACTTGGCTTTCTTCTCCTTGCCCAACTGCCTATTTTTGCAGAAGTGTTAATAGAAAATATCATTGATGCCACTATATCAAGTTTCATTGAAAACAGCTAATAGAATCAAAAGTTATTAGAGGAACAAAGAAGAGATGGTGAATTCATAAATCTTGTTTCTTTAAGAAATCAAACTAAAAGAGATAACATGCTGTATTAAATAAAAAATTCTGTACTAGAAATTAATATTTCACCTGTTGATGATAATGATTGATAATAACATGTATTTTTAGAAGTGCCTTTCAGTCAATTTCCTTTAGGAGGTGGATTCTCATTGCTTAAAGTTATAATATTAAGCTGTGGTGTCCCAATAATGTCTTAGAGAGCAGCTTCTAACTTAATGAGCTAAGAATCTTTCATTAAAATGAGGATAAATAGATGGATCAAAATGAAGAAATCTTTTGTTTAAACAGATCACAGTCATTGAGCAGGTACAGTAGAAATATTCAGGCACTCATTACAGCTGGGCACATATTTGTTTGAAGTCCTGTTGCATAGCTCCCTCTGGGATATGAGAATGTTCATTGTATTAACTCCTTGTGTGCTGCACCCTTATACATAAGCAGAGATTGATGTTTTAAACTGTATTCTTATAATAAAAGTTCTGAAGACTTCTAACGACAAGCATACCATTAACTCATACCTTAATACTTGATTGAAGAGTCAGTTAAATAATACTGTATTAAGGGAGTGGAAAGCCAGAGAATTATCATTTGTAAAATATTCAGAGATCTTAAAATGAGATCTAAAGTGGTACTGCATTACTACAAATTTTGCTAGCCAAATCCACACCCACCCTTTGATGAATGAAACTTACAGTAACATTGATAGCGTTGCTTAAGCGTCAGACTACCTAAAAGTTGTCAAATTTTGTACAGTGTGCTTATCATGTTTCTCTATCTTAAAGTATACTATTCCTTTTTATCCTCACATCTCAAGGTAAAAATAAACAGAATTCATATACCACTCACATAGCCTTTTCTCCTCTGTCAGACCAGATGTCCTTGGAATGTTAGCACCTACTCGCAGTAGCTGATGACAATTATCTTCAGGCAGTTTGTTGGGTTTGTTTTCTTTTTTTCCCCCTGTTTTTGTTTCTGTTGTTTTTTGTTTGTTTGTTTGTTTTTTTTAGCATCATTTTTCCCTTGTCCTCAAAATAAGCCAGGAACATTCCAGGTTGAAGTTACCATCCTTTTATTGATAATGATCCAGGACAAATTTCTGCACAGTTTTTTCATTTGCTTCCTTCATTTCCTTAAAGGAAAAAAAGGGGCGTCTTTAATGCAACTGAAGACAGTCCATACCTGGCTGTTCTATGTGCTCTAATGAATATGAGACTCAGTCAGAATCAAGTCACAACACGTTAACAAAACCTCATGAGAGAATCCTTAGCCCCGAGGAGCCTGCCATATTCAGAGGAAAAACAAGAAGAAGAGAGGGGAAGTGGACACTTTACATAAAGATATAACATGCTTGAAGGAGGAGAAAACAACACGGTGCAAGAGCTTTAAAGTCCCTACAAGTATTTCTGGGAAATTCTTTTTCTCTAGACAATCCCTGAACAGTTTGCATCTATATTCCACCTTGTAAGAATTGCTTCAGTCTTAAAGCACCAAAAATGCTTCACACCATTACCTCTGCAGGGGCTTTCTGCCATGTCACTACTGACTGAAAAGGAAAGGAGAGGAAAGCAGGTACTATGCAAAATGCCCTATTTTAGATAAAGTAGCAATTTTATTGTAGTGTGATCCATTCAAATAGAAGAAAAGATGTTTCCTTAAAAATAAGGCTCTTAAAAACAGATAGCTGACATACACTTTGGTTCAGTGTGTGACGTTTCTTGGCAAATTTCAGAATGGAGATAATTTTTACCTTTTAGCTGAAGTATTTAGGGATGAGGGGAAGGCAATGAAGTGTCCTTAACGCTGATAAATCTTTCAAGTAACAGTAGCATGAGCAGAGCTGCAAACAGACTTCAGCACAAAGACAAGACCCACAACCAGAACAATTCTTGCTAAAGTGCAATCTTTGATAATGACTATTAACAGCAAATAAAACAAACACGAGAGGAGAGGTTAATGCCCCCTTTGCTACCATATTCCTAAAGTTTATTCTTTTGTGCAAAATGCTTAAATCATGCTGAATGCTATTTTTACTTTAGATATAATCAGGAAGAATGAGAAACTAATATTCTCAAATTGCAATTATGAAAGAAAGCATGTAACATTTTAGGTGCTTCATTTAGAGAACACTCTGGGTTAATTACATGATTTTTCTAATGAAGATATTTCCATGAATACTTAGGATTGTTGCATTAATCTCATTTGGTAATGAATAGATTGATACGCAGATGATTTCAGCATTTCATTAAACTAGCTGCAGAATAAATGCTGAAATTCATTCAAGTGAATTGAGAATGCTAGTTCCAATTATGCTGCTTCCCAAGTTTAATTAATAAGCTGTATTGTTACAATTAATCATAGTCAGATGGTTACCAAAAGTGTGTTTTTATGACCCAAATGCTTTCTAAAGGCGTACTGTGATACATCTACATCATTCAAGTCCACGTGCAGTAAATCAAGCAATATTTACAATAACATCTAAGTACCTGGTATAACAGCCATGAAGCTGCTGTGAAACTCTTTATGTTGAACTATATGCTAATGTGCTTTTTGGAACAGCTTTATCTAGATGCCCACCTTAATGACGTCTTACACACAACTTCCTGTTACAGTAAATAACAAGCAGGACTGAGGCCCCAGTAAAACTTCAGTTTACCAATAGGTTTTTAATCCTTTCCATGCATACTTTTGTCATAGTTCTGCATAACTGAGGGACTTGCATTGGGAAGAAAGAAAACTATCAAAATCTGAAGTAAAAGTTTGTTGACTTTTTCTTCAGAGTTGAATCTCCAAGAGTAATACAATTGAAAGGGATTATTTCAGATTCCCTTCCTTTTTTATTTCCAATTACAGTTAAGATATTAAATATCACCAAACTGCAGGCTCTTCTCAGATCAAAGATAAATTGCTTTCATTGGATTTTGATTGGTTGAATACAAAAACTGTGCTAATGTTTATACATACGTTTATCTGCAAAGAACGCCGAGGTTTCTTTTCTACACCAGAATGATACATGGTTTTCTACTAATGTTCCTTGAAATGATGTAGTTTGTTCTTCATTTCAAAACTGCCATAATTTGGGAGCTCCTGGTCCTGTAATTTCTGGAAGGACGATCTGTTAGCAATGTGCTGTCTTGACACACTATTTATTTTGGAGTGGACTTGGAAAAGCAAAGATGACTTGAATAGCTAAGCCAAAGTTATTATCTGAGAATGATTTTTGTTTGAAGGTTCAGGCCAAATTAACTTTAACAACACTGTGATTTATTTCTGGATGCCTTTATGCTAGATGTAATCATATTATTTCTATCAAAAATTATTTGGTGATTAAAAATATATCTATTTTTAATAAATCGAACTATCAGTGGCAACTTTTCATTCTGGTCAGAAGTGACTCGATATGGTTTAAATACTCTTAATTTTTGCATTAAAACTGACTATTGAAAAAGAAATTGAGACTACAGAAGGGTTACTGCTTTCATAATTGTGAAAATTAAAAAGTTACATAGGAAAAATATTGATTCTTTTATGCAGAACTTTAAAGAGGAGGAATAGAAGAAAAAAAAAACCATCCCACCCTTTCCCCAAGCCTGACTGGATATACACATTTTATCTACCTTCTTGTTAAACTGCTCAAGAGGTTGAGATTTTTGGTTGAGATGGTGCATGAGATCATGCACCATGACTCCTGACAACACTTTGTGAACCATGATGTAATCATCTTCGTAAGATCTCCACAGAAATGCTGCCTGGCTAACCACTGTGCAAAGCAAGATTTTTAGTCTTGCAGTCTTCACAATTCCCTTGGTCTTTTCCAGAATCCTCACATCAGCCAAGTGAAAAGTGACCCAGCCGAGGTGAGGCTTTGCTGCATGACACGCTACTCCAGTCCTGCATTGCTTCTACAGCCTTTTAGAAGTAAATGCTTGCTTTAAAGTTGTTAGTGTATAATTTAAGCTCCCATTATCAGATTTACTACTTGAACACACCTAATAGGTGTCTGGTTTTGATATTTCACACACAGGTGTGCTGAAGGTCAAACTAGAATATTTTAGAACAAGTTTAATATATTCCAGAGATCTGACTGTAAGAAAATTCCTTGGCTACAGTATCCCTACCAGGATTTCTAGATTTAGATGTTCATTCACAGGAGATTCTAGATGAGGCATTAAGTAAGGGTTGAGGACACAGAAGACATTACACTTCAATAAGACCTCAGTTTATTCAGTCATAAAAATACAAGGCAGGAACAATAAGGACTTCACTTCTAAGAGGTGTCTTCTAAGACAGTTGGGAAACAAGCGTTCTGCAGAATACACAGCACACACCAGTCTTGCCTAGGCACATTTTTAGATACACAAAGCATAGGTAGTTTGGCAACAACACAAGCTTGGTTTAAACATTTTTCACCCATAGGAAGGGAACTCAACAGTACAAAGTGTGATGGTATTGCCTCATTTAAGAAATATAGTTTCTTCTCCCTCATAAGCAAGGGCAGTACCGCAAACTCACCACTGACTAAGGTGTCTGGTCTTTAATAACCACTTCTCTACATTTTATACTAGGTTTGATGACCTAAGATGCACAGTCAAGTTCCAGAACCATTCAATCAAGTCCAGGAAGCGTAGTACCTTGGTCATACCAAAACGATATAAATTGAGAATTTACTTTCTACAGCAGTTCCTGAAGGTCATTTATGCTCAAATGCGTTCCAAACCATTAGTACGGTGTATGAGAGGAGACCTACATTTCTGGGAAACTCCATTATAAAAAATAATAATAAAAAGTGATAGTTTTGTGATGGCTCTCCACCTTAATTGGTTGATGTGGAAAAGGATGTGCAATCAAACCACATCACAGCACTATGATTTTTTAATTAAACAATAAATTAACTGTGTGGAGATCAATACTCAATTCCATTTGAAAATGCCAGATGGGTCCAAATTCAGAAAAGGTCACACACATTGTAGATTAGCTCTCCTGAAATAATTAGTAAAAGAAGATGCACTGTAGCCTCTTAATTTGGAGCACATTTTGAAAAATGTGAGTAATTACTTATTTTCAGTATTAGGAAATTAATACAAAGATTATTGAAAGGCTGGAAATTTTACAGCAGTTTGAAAAATGTGAACTGAGGGCTGCAAGATGGATGCTACATTTAAAGGAAAAATTTAAAGCTAGCTGGGCAGAAGTGGGAAAGGGATGAAGTGTTTGCACTTTTGTTCTGATCTCCTTTAAAAGAATTGTCCAGCATAGACATGCAATTTCAAGCCCTATAGAATTTCTTCTTTTCAGAAATGAATAGCTAAAATCAAGCTTATCTACTTAAGCAAAATAGGTAAATAGAAAATGGCAGGAAGGAAGCTAAATAAAATTATTAACAAATACCACCCATGGGACTTCAAGTGATCCAGCTACCTTATTTTTATAAATACTGAGATTGAAAATGCAGTTCTCCTAGATGTTGCAATGTTTGATACTCTGTATTTTACTACATATATAATGGCTAAAAGGAAAATCATACTACTAACATCAGTTTTCCTGTCTACCTGTGTGACTAGCATTCCAAGAAAGCTGAGATCCAAACTAAAGATAATTTCATCCAAAGATGCCAAAAGCACCACGGGAAACTTACACCAGATAAGAATTTACTCGGGTGTCTTCTGACCATCAAAACTGTGTGTAGCATTGTGCAGTTTGGAGTGATTTCTTAATTGCTTGGGGACAGCTAAGCCCAACTCTTCCTGAAACAGGCCAAGCAATACCAAGCCCTGCAGGAGAGCTCTTTGGGAGGTTAGGATCAGCAGTGGGCAGATGCAGCACTCAGGTAGTGCTACAGGGGAGAAACAGATGAGCATCCAGCCCATGACAGTCAAACCTATGTAGTGAGTTTTCCCTTGTTCAAGAGCCACTTCAACATTATTGCTCTTTTCTTCAAAATCCCGAGCAAATCAGGAAGTCACTCTTAAGGGCAGCAAAAGGGAGAGACCCAAACCATCTACCCCAAGTACCCAAGTCTGGATTCCAGTTCCCAGGAAGAGAGGTAGGTTCCTATATTAAGCATTTCAGAGCATGAGCTTAACTTCAGAGTCCTGCTCTCTATCATATTAGGAGATTAGTTTCTCTAAGCTTCTAATAAATATTGCTAAAATTAGGCAGTACTAATCTCTCTGCCTTTCCTCATTCTCCCAACTTTTCCCTGCTAAGGTCTCATATTACTTAAGCCTCATGGATTACAGACAAGAGGGTCTCATCCTAGTGAAAAGTTCCCTAGCATAACTGACAGAAAAAGAGATGTCTAATTATTTTAAGCAGCTGTATTAATGGGACTACACTCCAGGATACAGGCAGACTTCTGAAGCTGAAGCTAACCTGGGAGGACTTCAATTTACTCATATTAAGAACCTAGCTCAGAAGTGCTGAACATAGATTAGCTTTGTTACTTGCGATTCCTTGTGTGATTGATGAAGAAGATACTATATTCTTCAACAGAGCTTAATAAGGGTAATAAATGGAGATGGACACCCTGTAGAGGATTTTTTTCTGTTCCAGCAAGCTAGAAACACACTTCCACCTCTCATATATCATTCTCTCAAATTGAGTATGAGCCTGCAATTGTCAGGAAACAGTCCCTGCAGATAATAAGAGAAGTATCAAGCTGGAATCACTCCTCCAAACAGGAATGACTAACTTAGTAATAACTCCATCATTAATACCCTGGTAGCTGCAGGTCCTAATTACATCTAATATTTTGTAGTCTATTAAGTGTCTGATGCAGTGTTGAAAGAAAATTGCAAAGAAGGACACTGAAGCCAATGAGCAAATACACAAATGAAGCATGAATTTTTTATGAGAGCTTTTTTTTTTTCCTCTTTACAAAGCAAACTCTGTCCTACAACAGATTGGAAGATTGATTTCACAAAACAGCTGATGCCTCTTTTTTTTTTTCTTTCCAAAAAAAAAAAGTGCTATTCAACCAAGAAGCAGGTGCTAGTCTGTCTGACACCTTTGACAAGAATAAGTACTCTTGCGCTCTCTTGTACCCTTTAATGGCCTGAAAAGAAAACACAACTCTCAGGTGGGAGAAAACTAGAAGGAAAACACATGCACTCACCTAGAAGGAACACAGACTATGGTCTAAAAAACCATGTACTATAATTCCAGTTCTTTAATTTGTACTGATATAACTAGGGCTTGAAAGAAAACACATTTTTCCATGGGGGACCTTACCATAGTATATGAAGGAGCTGAAACCCTTCTTAAATAGAATTAGCATTTAAGAAAAATAGCAAAAATCCTGGAATTCAGGTCCTAACCAACTAACAGAACTAGATACTCCCCTGTTAATTACAAAAAACACAGGCTTTTCCTTCGCCTTCATTGTATGACTTCAGCAGTATTTAATGGAAAAACCTGTGTTGGAAATTGCTGCATCTTTAAGGATAATAAAAAACGTAAGCGCATCTCACTCAGGCTAGTAACATCAGCACACGCCAAACAAGAATCTGAAACAGGACGTGTTAGATGTTACATTTCAGCTCAAGCTCTTAAAAGGCCAGTTCTCCCTTACAATTCTGTTTCTAGGTAACTGAATCCCTGTCACGCACAGCTTTCCACATTCTCACAGAGGACACTGACACGAGCAGCACAGAGCCCACTGCTATCAATAGGTAATGCTATATCTTTATCTTTTTATAAAATGTCACAAAAATGTGACATTACATTTCACCTGTGACTGAGGGTAGACTAGAGCTGAGGCCAGGCTGCATATGTTCAAATGGCTGTGTGTGCGCCGCAGTAAACCATTACATTTCTGTAAAAGCACTTCTCAAGGCTGGAAGGCAGCAACATCCTGATCTGCAAAAGCATTCTTGGTTGAGGAGAACTGTGCTGTCACAAGGATTAGCCTGAAAGCTGTGAATGCCTGGCAGACTTCCAGCTATTGCCCATCTGCAGAATGAATGGACTGATGAGAAAGCAGCTCGGAAGCTAGCAGTCACTTTGTATGGCGATGCCAAAGTCTTGTAGTAGCAGCTTCCTAGAAGAGATGACAGTTCTTACAGTTACTCAAAAAAAAAAAAAAAAGACTAACATAAGGACGAGCCCATAAACAGCAGATATGGCAAGTCAGAGGAAGATAGCTAATTGTAGGTTTTGGGGTCTGACTGATACCACCCAGTAGTGTGCAGAGAATAGCATCACCTTGGCTATAACACAGCAGAATTTGCTGCATTGAATCGAAGGCTGTCCCTGCAGCAAAGGGCCATGAAAATGTAGAAAGGCAACGAAGCGGCTGAGCTGCTTCCTAGTATGCTGTTAGAGGAAGAAGAGGACATTGCTAAGAACTCCCTTGTGAACAGTGGAAGCAGACACAGACAGAGTGGAAGGGAGCGAGGATGAGTAACACACAGTGGCTGCAAGACTGACAGCTGTGCAGCTCAGAGCAGGCCAATATGTGGTAACACGATAGTCCTCCAGCTTCCCTGTTCATTCTGCTGCTCACCCAGTCCCCTTGGGTGCCTTTAAAGATTAATTCCAAGCCCAGCAGTGGTACTCATGCCAGATGCAACACTATTTAGAAGGCTTTTTCCATGAGGCATCCTATGTTCTCTATAGAGGCCTCAGGACAGATGATATCAGCAGTTGATAAGCCTCACTTAAGAGCCCCCAAAATACTGTTGTGAATTGAAATCCCATTGTGGATAATATCCTTTGGATGGGAACAGGAAGATGTACACAGACTATCTGTATTTTTAAGAGTTACAGAACACTACTTTTCTACTTTTATTAAAACCTTTTTAGCTTAAAATGAAAACAGCCAACAAAAAGAACTACATTTCAACCAGGAGGGAGTGCCAGGAAGCATTATAGCATTTGATTGCTTTCATCTACGCACCCTCAACAAGCTCTGCAATTGTTCAACACAAGGCAGCTCCTCTCCTAGTCTCAAGACAGTATCTCTCCTAATACTCATTTCTCAGAGAGATGTATCAAAGCATGAAGTAGTGAAATAATAAGCTAAAGATCAAACTATTTAGCTAGTGCTTGGACCAAATAGCAGAGACCTATTTCCTGGCAAGTAACAGAAGACTAAAGGCAATAAATTAAATTAAATGTTTGAAACATACAACCAGTGAATATTACTAGCAAAGTAGTAAGTTTGGGAAGAACCACCAATGCTTATGTCTTTCCAACAAAATTATTCTTCGTATGTGGATCTAGTTGAAAACTGATATACCAGAAAAATCCCCATAAGCTTTTAATCTCAGTATAAAGACTTCACTGCAATATATCCAAATTGTAGATTTCATAAGCTTGAGGTAAATGTTTGCTGAGAAATTATATTGCCTTTAAAAATGCATCAGAACTGGGTCATAGAAATTCAACAATTTATTGATGAAAATTATGTCCATCAAAAAGCAATTACTTTGCACTCAAGTCTACATAAGAAGCCCAGGAATCCATCCCTGTTTCTCACAATCAGGTGAGTAGATCTATTTTTAAATACAGACAGTAAGGGCAATTTAATTGTTCTTAAGGTTCTTGACATCTGCTTCAAAGTTTTAAGGCTCTAGCAGTAACAAAAGCTTAGCTTCTCTCATCAGTGATGCCCTTTCTCTCTCCTATGAATTGCACCAAATGTTTGGTTGTTGGCATACCAGATGATGGCTGGAAGAAAAGCTGAGAAGTGGGGTGGCATTTCAGCCTGAGTGGAATAAACAGACTGGCTGGAATAATAAAGCTGCCAAGCTAAATGGCTTCGAAGAAGCCCTCAGCTTTAGTCCTGTTATCAGTACTCACTGCTGCTGCATGTGCCTGAGAGGCCTAGACGAAAGACAGGAGGGGATGGAGGTATCTGACACAAAGGAAAGAAATTTGACAGGGAATGAGTTGACGGATCACTATTATTCAGCTCATAACCCTTAAATGTATTAAGCTGCAAACAGGTTGTATGGATTGACAAGAGCATAGCCATGACAAAATTCAGAGTCAACACAGACTGCAAAACCTGGCTGCCATTTTGGTTAAGCACTGAGATAGCCACCTTTGGTGTCCTTCTGCGCTGCAGAAGCCCCACCGCTCTCCAGGTCCTGTTACCAGTATGTGAACAATTCATTTACAGCTGTTCTGTCCTGCAGTCCTCCCATTCCTGCAGGATAACACTAACATTACAAGAAGATGACAAGTCTTTAGATGGGTAAGATTCCTCAAATACACAGTATTCATACACACACACTCATACCACCCAGCTTTAAAGTCACAATTCAACATCTAGCTTTCAGAAACCTATTACAAAACACAGTCGTCTTCAATTGGACCCAGAAGCTGCTGGGTACACAGTTGAAAAAAAAGTCAGTGAGCAAGTCCATGAATTTGAGTAAGAAAAAAATTTCCCTCATTTTATTCTTGCAGCAAGTTATAAAACTTAACAGCTCAAACCCTTTTAAATCTACTAGAACAGTAAAAGGTACCTTTAAAGTGCTCTTGCAGTGAGAGCCTGGATTAAGTTCTTGAATTTTCATCTCAGTCACAGCCTGTCAGACATGTTTCCACCTCTTCCACTAACTGTTTTATTGCTCAAGTTTGTATTTTTCCAAGATGGATATCCCTGTTGTGACCAGATTTCTGCCTGAATATTCCCATGATTCTGCTGCAATGATGATAGGGATCTTGTGACACCTGTGGAAAAATAGTGTACCTTACACATCACTACAAAAAAAGTGTTTCAGTGCTGATGTGGATTAGAACAGTGTTTCCCACCTGCAAGACTACTGGGGAAGGGGAAAAAAGCTGCAGGAGAGGATCAAAATCCTTGAATCAAAAGAAGACATACTTGTTCCACTTTCTGTTTGAAAATGTCACTTAGGAGAGCTTCAAAAATCTTGGAAGTCAAGACAGGATACCCACTGTTCTGCCTGTAGCAACAAGTGTTTTCTCTATCAAAGAAATAAAGTAGGTAAAATTGTCAGGAACAAATGTCAATACAGTGTTGGTTCTTACTAATTTCTTTTTTCTTTTCTACTTTCACAATTGTTTGGTAACTTTTTCAGTACTTTTCTGGGAAGTGAAGCTAGGCTGAGTTCCCCTTTATTTCCCCGAGCCCTCTGAGTAATGTCCCCTTTTCTAGTGTTTCTAGCACCTCATCTGTTCCAACCAACCAGTTCTCAATCACTAGCACTGACTAAAGCCATCTCAAGTAAGAGTTCTGTCATGCCTGTCTTCAAGATTTCTAAATTATATAAATAGTCCATAGCCTGCTCTTTGCCTGCTTTAGGTAGAGGAATTCTGGCATTAACTGGATTAACAATCTCACTGCAAGTCACCTTCTTTATGAAGAATGATGCTATTTCTGTTATTATTTATATACTTCTATGATAACCAAACATTATGTATCTATCATACTTACAAAGGACTATATCTTTCCAATTTGTCTAGAAGTCAAAGCGACAGAATTAGAACAAGCTATTTATGTCCAAGGCTTTCAACTGCTGACATCCTCCTCAGACTTTTAAGATACAAACACTTTGCCATACCCTTTTCTTCACACACTGATCCAGTTATACATGAAGCATGCATTGACCCCTGCAATTGTTTCACACACGGGCAGAGTTTACTAACTTGGCAAATAGCACTAACATCCACACTGCGTTAAAAGACAAATTCAGAACAAAACCTTAGGAAGTTGATATCTATAAAAGGAGAGCTGGGTGAGTGGTTTACTTTGTGCCTTCAAATTATTCAGTAAAGGGTTTGATGAATACAGATGCAGAAGCTACTACTGAGAAGTGTCTGGACAGGATTCAAGTTTGCTCTGTTTTGCTCTTCTAACTACAGAAACCAATGTGATATTTAAATAAAGTTTCCAACAATAAACAACTAGATTCTCAGTCAGGAGAGATGATTTATTGGAAAACAAAGGTGAATTCAAAATGGTTTCAACTCCTCAAAACCAATTCATATACTACCCTAACCATTAAATGCACAGAGTATAGCAGATTTATTGTTTGTAATTTGTGTTTTCCAGCTCTAGGGTTTAATATGATATTGTGTATGCATCACTATAAATGAAATGACTATTTTTTATCTCATGTGAACTCAGAGCATGGAAAGGTGCTGCTCTGGCAACTGCATGAAGCATTTCTCTGTTTATGCTAACAAATACAATACTGAAAGCAACTAATTTCTCATGGTTGCCTGTCCCTTCTCAGTCCACGTTAAAGAGATTTAACACCAAAGCTCTCAGAGCTTTCCATTCTTTCCTTTTCTTCAATTAGAACTTAAATTCCTGAAGACCAACAACTTTTCTTTTGAATAATTTGTACCAATTTCTTGAGTACTTCAACACTGCAATGAAGTATCTGGCCAAAACATCCAATAACGCTACAGTTAAGGACACAAATTCTGTTCCCTCTTGGACCAGATTGAACCCAGAACCTCTATCTTCCATAAATCAGTGAAGGGTCCAGACTACAGAGCATTCAGATTTCTGTCTTTCTCAAAAAAAGACAAGACACCTCATTTTGGTCAGAGAGAATAGTTATTTAAAAAAAAACCCCACGTTTTTTTTGAAAGAGAAGAAAGCCACTTCCTGCCCAGGAAGAAAAGCAGCTGCCAGAGGCTAGTGTTCACACAAATATTTACAGCTAGCTTGCCTGTTGATAACTACACTAGGTGCAGACTACATCAGCTAGTACCAAATGTGGTGATGGGTGGACACAAGCCTCAGGCAACTGAATCAAGACCAACAGACTCATTTCAGATGGTCTAATCAGAGGTTAATGGCAACTTCACAGCTGTTCCAATACCCTCCTCTGTAACCACATATTAGTGATTCCAAGGACCCAAATTATATCTGTGTTTCTTCCACCCCTGGGCAGGCTTTACACAGGCAAAGCACAACTATATGTCACTGGTACATGTCATAAAAAACAGGTGATGAAAGGTGCAAGAGCAACATGTGAGGCGAGTCATGTACCAGTATGTCACACACCTCATGTATAGAAAGGGAATTGCTGCAACTTTGGTATTTATACAAGGACTTTCCTTTCATGGAGGTATCAGCTCTTCTGTTTGGAAGTTGGGTTCTAAATGGTATTAGCAGCATTTCATTTCTCTTAATCCTAAAACTTTGAAGCTGTAAGAAGTATATATATTTTAATCAGCAGGTTAAGTTAGGGAGTATTTTCTGCTGAAACTATAGAATCATTCCACTAGTTTTCCTTATTCAGCTATACGGTGACTATTACAGTAATGCCATTTTGTCAATTGCCCTTTTATCTCTCTTTTTTCTTAACATGGATCCATTTTTAAACCTACCATAGGTTTTATGACACACCACTTTAATGTGTCATTTATACTCTTCCCACTTGAGTTTCAGCCTTTGTCCAAGACTCCAAAGCTACATGATAGTCTGTTCAATCTTAGAGCAAAGCAAAATAATCCCATTTCACTTACACAGGAGCAACCCATTTTACTTTGAAATGTAAATAATTCTCAGTGTTGGAGAAATGTGAAAGAAATTTCCCCACACAAATTTTCTATTTTAATAGCTTACAAGAGAGTTCTGTCCCACTGCCACAAAACTAAAAATTCTGTCTGCAATTCAGCAGAATGGATAACACACATTTAAATCCTGCTGATCAATATGGGACTCATGTGCTTTGTCAGATCAAGAGGTATGCAAATACAAAAAAGTTATTGGTACCTCCCTATGCTTTACATTAAAAACCCCTGTAATTCCAATCCACAGACAAGCATATAGATAACAAGCACGCAGACAACCCTAGTACATAGATACATATATATGAAATCATTCACATGAGCCAGTATTTGATGGATCAGTGTGTTTTTGTGGTATGCTGTAGCAACTGCAGGGCAAAGTCATTTATTTCATCGCATAGCAACAAATGTGCTTACAGCTAGCTGCAATTATCCTTGGGGAGCAACAGAAGCCCCAACTGATCTCAATTAAACTAGCATCAATTCAGAAGAACCCCAATGAATCCAGGCTGTAAATGGAGATGGCACTTAGTCATTTTGATACAGGTGCACTAACAAAACTCACAACATTCTCTCTTAAATTAATTTAATAAAATTCCCAAACAGTTTTTGACAAAAAGAAAGAGCTGTTTTAAAACGTATTTGTTCTTAAAACACTGTTTTAGCTGGAGCTAGAAAATCAACAGTTTAAGATGATTCCAGTATGCTCTGAAAAGCCACTCGAGTGTAATGGTATTAATAAAACAAATGCTACTGTTATTCTGGAAACACCACAAAGTAGTTTTGGGAGCCTTTGTTTTCTTGCAACATATTTTTACTTTTAGTCCCAATCATTATTTACTGTCGTTGGCACTCAGATATGGAAATACAAGCCTAGCAGAGATTATTTTACGGAAAAATCAGAACAGGCACCACATTACTTATCCAGGTTGGCACCCAGTTCTGTGTTACGTATATAATGCACTCAGAAAAGGTCTTCACTATAAAGCAAGTTGAATGTTCTTTAAAATCAAGTCAGATTATTAGCTGGAAAGGTTTTTGTTATTGCTCCTATGCAGAGAAATACTGTAACACTTTATTGCTTTTCCAACAGCTGAAGAAGGAACTGTTCCCTCTGCACTTTCTAGTGTATTATTTTTCAGATTTTATGAGGCGTTTCATTATATGAATTATGGGTGGTAGATCTGACCTTGTTGCAATTTGAATTGACCAGTCATGGGTCAACATTTGCAAAAAATGCTGAGCATCTGAAGTTCATATAAATTTTTTAAGTGAGTTATAAAATAATAAAGTTAGGCAAGAACAGCAACATTTTTTAATTCAGGTTGAAAGAAAGATAAAGTGGAAAATATATCAGGATTGATGCTGCTGAACCTAATAAAATTTTAATTTCTTCTCTCCACATGCATCGCCTTTTGTTTAACTTTGAATCAATTGCTAAGTTCATGCAAAACTCAATGGATATGCAATTACACTACCTGATCTGAAAAATGCTCAAAGCTCATTATATGTGGGAAAAAATCAGCAAATTGGAAACTGTTCTGTATAACAACACCCCCATAAACAATACAGTTATATTTTACATACCAAAAGCCACCTAAAAATGCTCTAGTACATGTTCAGAACTTATTTTGACAAAGCTCTGACATTTTAGATCAAAACTCATGCACATTCATTTATTTGTATATCTGTATGAGGATGTATCTGCCACATCATTAGAAATGAGGGTTACTCTAATGAAAAGCTCAGGGATTCCACCTTCCCACTTGCCCCCACACAACCAACCACCACTGTTACACAGGTCCAGTCTAAAGCCAATTAAGATAATAGATATATTTCAATTATTTTGATAGGCTTTAGATCAGAATTGTGTATGCACATTCGTGCCAGAAAACACATTTATTACAGGATTTATGAATGAGCACTGTTCTATTTTTAGAGGAAGGCATGAGGTATGAAGGGAAGGCAGACAAAAGATGGTTTCGAGAACCTTTGAAATAAGGTATTTCCCTACTACTGATCTCACTCACAGTTCTTTCATTAATGATTACTCTACAGCAGAAAACAACTTGCTTGGCAGAGTTCAGGTATTAAATTATTTTTTTGATACACTATCATTAGTTGATTCAGCAGTAGGATCTCTTGGAAAAGATCAATTATATAAACTACTAAGCTTGTTTCAGTGACTACCCAGATACCAAATAAAAACCCATACTGAAACAATTAGTGCTCGCAAGCTCATTACACAAGACATTAAGGCCTATTGATCAATAATCTCGTCAGGTAGGTGATTACCATCATAAAAAACTTCATATCTCCAGGCAGCCAGCCAGAGGCTGGGGCGAAAAACAGACCCTAGTTTTCCAGAAACTTCTATTTGATACCATCTTCATATTTCTTCTCCCCGCACCTACAATTCATAATAGAGAAGGTAAACTTTCTACATACACCTACTGGGAGCCGTTAGCAAGACAAGTACACCTCTAGCAGCTAAATAAAAGAGGCTTTTTTTTTTTTTTACCTTATTACCTCTGGCAAGGACATGATGTGATCCTAACTCCCAGAAAGACAAATCCTCAGAATAGGAAAAGCCAATTACCATCTTGGCTGTTTCTGAGTATTCTTTTATTTACACCATAGATAAGGAAAAAGCTAGAGAAGCATTTGTCACATTAACCTATTACCCAGGCTAATATCAAAAGGAAATTACTCTTATAATATATGAAATAATTATTTCTCCTACACTTTACTACTATTGAAATGAAGCACAAGGTCATCATAGGTTTTGTCTCTGCTGCTTGATTTCAGAACTGTCTAACCTCTACCCCAAAATAAAAGCAATCACTTCTGGCACACACCACACTTCACTCTATCACTCTGTCAAATTCAGCTTTCAAAGTCTTGTATACAACACCAGGTCAAATATTTGATAAGCTTTTCGCCTCTAAAAGCCCAAATACTAGTTATCAGTAAACTGGGTATTGAGAAGGTTTTGCAGAAGAGAGAACATTTATTAGTTACTATGATAATACAGAGAATCAATTCTCCAAAATGGTGTTGACAGTAATGTTTCCAGTAGAGCACAAAACCATGACTTCCAGGATTACGCTCAGACCACGAAACAATATTTTTTTTCATGAAAATTGAAAAAATCTGGAATTAATGTAATCTAATTCAGTAGCATGTCATTAATAACAACTTGTCTGTGATTTGGCACTGATGTGCCTTTTGCAGCTGTTGCTTTTACCAGGCAAATGATGCAACACTACTTAGAAAAATGTTCCAAATGTTCCATGATAAACATGCCCTGTAAATAAGTATTGCTCCTTCAGGTAATGCAGTAAGTCAATGCTTAGAGCACTATGATGCCACCATCACTATAGTTTTCCTCTGAAATTTATTTTTATGTGCATAGCAGAAGGCTAGCTAAAGAAAAATGCCTACTTAAAATATAAAGCAATTATTAGGACAATAGCACAAATTTGCAGTTGTTTTTAATAAAACACTGAGGTTTTTTATTAAATTTTTATTCTTGCATAAGTAAAAGCCCTGGAAAACTCTGGGGAGTTGAACACAGGAAATGTTTAGTCATTTTTCAACATAGAATATTCTTAAACTGATTATTATGCTAAATCACAGTGGGTGGTTGAACATTTAACAGTGTTGAGTCATTTGGATGCAAGTTTGTGAAATTACCTTTGAACTTTTCATAATCACACAAACAGGGAAGAAAAATACTCTAGACACAGGTCATCCTATTAGCATTGAGCATTTTCTTCAGAAAAGACTCATCCAGTTTCAGCACTATATTACAACTATGGTTCCTTCAGTCTGATTGTGCCACTGACTTGAGGCCACACTGGGAAACTGATCTGCTTTTAAATAATCTGTTGCTCTAACTCCCCAAAGTAGCAGGAGGCAGTGACAGTATTGAGGAGGCAGTGTTTTTATCCTGAACTCACTCAGGATAAGATACCCCAATCATCCTACAGGGATTATCTACTGCGATAAGGAGAGGAAAAGCCCTTACTTTGGACTGGCCATTCTGCCTGAGCTATCATGGATGTGGAGTGCTGATACTGGTTTATAAACAGTTATGAGATTCAGCCATATGTACCAACTAGATCTAATTCTAACAATAACCTCACATTTCAAGTAATAGTAGCCTAATTTCAAAAAAATATGGAATTGAGTTTGGAAGTTACAATTAATTTATACGACCATCCTCCATAAGCTTACTTCAGCAAGTTCAGCTTTTTTTTTTTTTTTTTACTTGATAAAAGCCAACAAAGTAACCATAGATTTATTTACATGCATCTCCTTGCATGCAATAGTTAAACTAAAACATGATTTGGGACCTTTGAAAGAGAAGAGAAGGCAGAATCATAGAGGAAGTTTACAGATACAGATTGGGGTTTAATTTCCTCATTTTCCCCCTGCATGCAGAAGACAGTGCAATACACAGATGCAAAATGTGCATGAAAAAGCAGATTTAAACTGGCAGAGTAGTACTATGCAGCCAGACAAAAATCTCATCATTGCTACAATGTGAAGCTCTCAACATCTGTCCAGTGCAATATGATGCTCCTTAGTATCAGACAGTAGGAATATGGATACGATAAAGCTTGATAATCCACAGGGGCCAAGTAATTTGAAAGGTTTTCCCATTCCTTGAGGCAATAAGTGTAAAGTGGTGCTTCAGTACAGTTCAAAAATTATTGTTAGCATAAATAAGGCACCAGCACGTTGAGGTGAGGGCAGATGGGAAATTCCATCATGTTTGAGGGGAGGTGGGACAAAACAAAGAAAACTGCTTCCATCCTAAAGCTGGAAAAGTTTAACAGCTAGACAGGAAAAAAACCCACAGCCTAAACAAGAAAACTGGTTTGTATTTGCTCATTGAAAGTTTGCCATCTTGTAAAGAGCTGCCTTTCTTCTATAGATGTGTGAGGACGCCACCACAGAATTAGGAGGCTTAGACTGGCTGGGTCAGTTCTGTCTCCTGTTGTTTCTTCCATCATTCAAGGAAGTCTCACAGTACCTGGCTCTCCGGTTCTTTATAATCAAACCTCCTCTTAACAAGGTCCCAAAATTTGGAAGGGAGT
Organism: Nyctibius grandis; assembly: GCF_013368605.1. Taxonomy (NCBI): domain Eukaryota; kingdom Metazoa; phylum Chordata; class Aves; order Nyctibiiformes; family Nyctibiidae; genus Nyctibius; species Nyctibius grandis. Next base: position 19,474,218 of record NC_090669.1, on the reverse strand, counting down.
AGGGAAAGAAAGTGTATCTATGAAGGAAATAGCATTTTGAAAAGGGAGGAAAAAGCCAAACTACTTTCAGGGTCAAGCATTAGGAATGCTAAAGTATTTGGGACCAAACCTCAATTACAAGGTTTCATATAAATCTGAATCACAGGAAAAGCTTTCATCAGAATCTAAGTGGCATCTACATCCTGGGACATATATCCTTCAGAAAAGGTCTACAAAGTGTAACAGGAGTTACATCAAGGAGAGAAACTCTTTTCCTCAAAACTGGAGGAGTGAGTTGCAGCAGAGGAGTCAAGGGTAAATATTAAACCAAGTTTGCTTCTTATCTGGGCAATACAGCTTTTAGCTATGTTCACTGCCAGGCTTGCAACACCAAAGAAGACAAGTTTAGAGGTAAATAAAAGTGAGTAAATGGCCACTTCCTAGACTCACCAAGTCTGTAGGAATGATCTAGTATGTCACATTTCAAAGTCCTTCCAAATAAACATAAAATGGTTAAGCACCATGAGCAGACTGTGCTGGAATCCAGAATAAAGCATTAGTAACTATTTTTTAGTTGCTGTCGAAAGAGTCAGGAAATTTGCTCCAAGTAAACATCTTTAAAAAGTTATTAATATGAAAATAATCTGGGAATAAAAGCATCCATTTGTTTTTCTTGTTATAATTCTGGAGTGAAAATTCCAAAAGTTGCTGAAGTCAAAAATTTGTCCATATTGAGTTTCCAAGAACTCATTTGCCTCGTGTCTGTCAGATTTGATATTGATTTAGTAGTATAACATGTATTTCATTCAAAAAAGTGGCAGAAGCAGTCCCTTTACAAACATGAAACAATAGATACGAGATATCAAAGAAAAATCTCTACTTTGCTTATTGTCTCTGAAAATAACCTAGGATTGAATACCTACTGCATACTAACTTGGTCTAGGGAAAAAATCCAAACCAAATAAATACAGCTGGAATGTTATCTATAGGGTAAGAATTTAAAGTAATTCATAAATCTGGGGATCACCCCAGATATTAATTGCAAATAGCACAGATCAGAAGAATTATTATGAAACATGCAAATATGTGAGTGGCAAATCCATGATGAAGAGCAGCCTTCAAAGTGGCTTATTGTGTGTCAGAGAAACTGGAGGCTGAGAGAGACAAGCCCTCATTTGGGAAACCAGTAACTTCTCTTAAAAAAAAAAACCCAAGCTCCTCCACTAAGATAAGAAAACTATTTTCTTATTCCCCTTACTGTGCATTGAATGATGTCTCTGAAGTGCTTGGAGTTCAGTGAGCTGCAGTTTATATCCCCAAATACTGACACTATGCAAATTTCTTTTAAAAACTATCTCAAAAGTTTCTTTGGGAAAAAAAAAACAAAAAACAGAAAATAGCAGCCACTTGTACTTTGAAATACTTATTTTTATCCTCGGTGGAAGACCAGTAGGTTGACAAGCAAGACCTTGTCTTCACTATGCACACTTCCTTGTTTTTTTCTTTGTTCGTTTAAAACTGTAGCTCCAAAAGGACAAAGAGCATGTCTCAAATAGAGATTAAGCCTATTACAGTTGAATCTCAGTTAGCTCTTATCAAATTCAGCTTTCGCAGTGACTCTAGAGTTCAGCCCAAACTATGCCCTGGTGCTATTTGAATTTTGTAACATCCTTACCAGGATTTCTGAATTTAAGTCAAGTTCATCAAAAAGTGGGAAAGCTTTCCATTCTTAAGTGACCCCCCAACCTCAAAACACATCAAAAGAAGAAATGCGGTATACATGAAAAATTGGGAAAGGGAACTCTTCGGGTGTTGGAGTCAAGCATTCAAATGTGTTTGGAAATAAACTGATAGTGGAGCATCACATCATTCAACCACTAAATGATAATGCAAAAAGAAAGTGTTTACAAGTGAGTCCTTCAATTTTAAATCAGTAGTACAATATGTACTAACCTGGCAATGAACTCTGGTATTTATGGGTAATTGCTTTGCGAAAAAAATCAAAGCATATTTGCATCGATCGTGGGTGCTGTATGGGGAACACAATTCAAGAGATAACAGCAGCAAGTAGCTGGAAAGAAGAATTTCAGTCTGCTCCAGTGGAAAAAGAAAAAATAACTACAAGTAGTGGAGTAATGCAGGAAGCAATTTGCAAATGCCTTTATGATAAAGTACTGCAAATTAATTCTTTCTATACTTACATTTGTAATGTCTGTTTAAATATTTTCTAATAGATATTGGTTTGTCTGAAAACATTTATGAACCCTGAAGCTGAAAGAATGATATTTCATTTGAAATAACGTTCTAGAAATGCGCTTTTCAACTTTCACTTTTCTTTAAAAAGACTCAGCAAGCCAGAATGTAAAACAAAGCTTCTGAACTCAGTAATAAAATCACACAGAAAAGTCTGACACCCCAAACGGATAGTTTGGCCAAAATTCATATTTTGGCATTTATCTGCAAATGTTTTCAATTAATTAGGGATATCAATTAATACATCCAGATTTCTCCCTCTTTATGAATAAGAACATGGAAGACTTGCAAGATAAATGACTAAATTCATAATTATTTTATTATGCAACATGATCTTTTCTCATCTTGCTCTAACACATGTAAAATCCTTAAACTCCTTATAGATGATATATGATTTAACCCTCTCACTGACTGAAAAGAGACACCTCTGTGCAGCAGGAACAGAGATGAGGAGACAATTTACAGAATTACAACAGCTTGATCTGAAATGACCATGGACACATTACTCCCAGGAAGTAGAAACATAACGCTAAAGTCAGGTAGTAAGGTTCCCAAAGCTCATTTCCCTCCTGCAAAAACCAGCATTAACATCTCTGTCAAACCCCTCATATGCAGGTAGACTCAGACCACCAGACCTCAGAAGCTCAGCTAGTAAGAAAATTGGAGAGTTGAGTGTCCTCAATAGAAAAAGTTTGCAAACCTTGACCCAGTAACTCAAGTACAGACAGTCTAAGTGTACTGTGTTCAAGCTTCTGCTTTACATCCAAATCACTGGCCTGAAATCCAGCAGGATTTCAGTAGTGCACAGACTTCCTTATGCTGGTAAAAATATAATAATTGACGTTGTGCCTATGCATTAAGGCTACATGGTCTGGTTTAAAACTGGCACATTTTAAACTGACTAATCTTGACTTGGAAATCTCAGCACCCTCCAACACTTTCGTTAGCCTGAAGAGTCAGTTCAAACTGTACACACTAAAGACAGATTAATCTGTGTGGTATCTCAAGAGTTTCTTTTTAAAACTACCAGAACAGGACATGCAAGTCTTGGAATGCTAGACAAGAATAGGAAACTGAGTACTCAGTAGAAAGTACCGTAGCAAGGCTGCTAGCATTCATGCTAAGTTAGTGCTGAAAAGTATTCAGCTTTCTGAAGTGGAAAGTAACAGAGAAAAATAATACATCTTTTCAGTATTTTATTTGCAAATGCAGAGGAGCGACTGATTAATATTAGGAGACAAGGTTTTCCTCTGTCCTGTGTTCCATATTTTGGTTTTCACTTTTACTCTACAGAAGGATTGCACATTATTTGTTTCCCCGCCCTCCATCCTGAAGCCTACTGAGGATGGCACTAGCAAAGTAATTCTCCAGGCACTAGGCAGAATACTTCAAGTCAGTTTTCTGCTGTCACAGCTGATGGGAGAGGTTTTATAGTTATATTAACTAAAATATTCTTTCAGAGGCCTTAGCCATTTGCAGACATTGACTCACCCATTAAGGCTACTGAAAGCATGAACGCTGACTCTCCAACTGCATACCAGTCAAGAAGCAGCAGCATTTCCTTTATTCCAATGCAATTACCATAAAAGTGTTTTTTTCCTTAACAGTCTGAATGGTTTTGATTAAATGACATTTACTAAGCACTTTCTCACTGGATTGTGGCAGGTTTTCAGTGCTGCTATATTTGTGGAATGTTTTCAAGTTATTCTCTTAAGTAAACATAAGACTATAAAATGTAAATATAAGCATAAAAGTTCTATAGCAGCAAAAGCATAATTTGAATGAATAGGGAAGCTAATGGAACACCATTACATGTAACAGACTATCGTCTCCCTCTACGCACTGAGCAGTGAACTGCAACTGCAAATTCAGAAGTAAAAGAATTCATTTGGCTCAATCTTTTGATTTTGATGCGAGTCACAAAAAATTTGTTCCTATACATTAACCATTAACGCTAGCTTGCAATTTTCTTACTGTTATTACCTTTCAGCCTTGACTTACCAATTGAGAGCAGATACAGGAAGCAAACCATTTATGTGTAAACTAACAATCAGGACAGAGGAAACAAGCGATCACTAATCTGGACTGCAAAATTAGTACAAAGGTAGCAAAATATTAAGGTGAACAGTTAATAGGTTCTTCAGTATTGTCAAACATTATCTGTCATTGATGGGACAGTTTTTTCAAGAATGTAAAAACAATGAAGTAACAATATCTGACTTATAAAAATAAAGCCACATATACATACTTTTTTTAAATAAGCGATCATTTACATTTCACTAAGCATTTGGATCAACACTAACTCTGATTTGAGTGCAACTGTTCCATTCCTAGATAGAAAACATTAATCCACATAGTGCAGTAAAAGTGCATTGGAATATTCTCCTTACAAGAAATGATAAATATGTGAAAAGAGAGAGCATCAGAAGAACAAGACATCTCACTTTGTTACAAGACTTTCAGGATTCTGTATTACTGTGTTTTGATTCTGCTTACAAAGTAAAGTTGAAGAAATCTACTGTTATGGGGACATCAGCGACTGTTTGGGGAAAAAACAACCAAACCAGAAAAAACTGCTACTTCCAGTTAGACAAAGCAATTTAAATCTGTAGAAATAATTAGAATGAAGTACTAAATATAACTATTTCTGTTATTGTTTTGATAGCTTTTATCACAGTGATAAATTTGAAGAAAGGTAAGTGTACTCAAACGAGTTTTTTAAGTGTAACTGTGATTGTCAATTAAAGAAGAGATTATATTGTCAACAAAAGGCAACTGAGTCTTTTAGATGGCAGTTTGCATATGTTTACCTAGAGTGCTGAAGAATCTGAGACTAGATTTTCCTCACTTGGGTGCTTTACTGTTAAACTAGACTGTGAATTCTAATATGTACTTCCTATTTCTTCTGTTGCTCTTTCTCTCACTTTAATTTCAAGACAGAACCATTCTCTACTCATCCCTTAGCTTCCTTTTTTACTGTCTTAGATAACTGCACTCTAAGTACAGACATACATACACACCTAAGAAAACCTCAGGAAAGGAAAATGAGGAAAATGTATTGTGCTGCCTGAAGTCATCTATCACATAACCACCATAAAATGTATTGCTCTAAAAGGTAATAAATGCAGCTTTGTTTTACAAAGCAACAGTGAAAAAAAAAAACAGAAGCTATAAAAAAGTGGAATCTTTGCTACCTCATTCTCTTTGCAGCCTTGATACATTAAGACAAATTTAAAGATACTGCTTTTTTACTGAATTCCCAAACATGAAATGTTTGGCGTGTAAAACAGGGAAAGGGCCTTGATTTTCTGAAAAGTAGAACAAATCAAAACCAAGAATGACCACCTTCTCTCTGCAGAGACACAAAAGACTTTCCAAAACAAGAGAGCCTGTTTTGGCTCTGAGCCTCTGCTATTGCAGAAGTTAAAATGCTCATACATGGTGCTGCACTGAAAATCTGAGTTCCTCAGCTCAAGACACTAGGATTTCAAGTTGCAGACACAGAATTTGCAATTGCACTGAGGTTCTTGCACCCACCTACAATCCCCTGGGTGCTTATAGCTACCCAAAAGCCATAAAATTGTCTATTGCCAGATCAGAAGCACCTTTTACCAGGAGTGGCTGCTTCAGGGACAAGGGAGATTTGGAGGCAGCAACCCATCGAGCCAATGCAACTGCAGGATGTCAGCCCTTAGGAACTGCTCCTAGATCTCCTTAAGCAGGTCAGCAATAGGCTGACTCTTAGACAGATTAAGGAAAACATACAAATTCCTCATCAAGTTGAGCAGAATTTCAAAACTGTTTCCTCTTTCTGGCTATTTTGTTTGGAAGAAACCTCAGTTACAACAGAAGGTTTCCATTCCGAATAAGTCACTGACTTCAATGCGTATGTGTTTTCCTACCAAGTAAAAGCATTCTTACCTGCTCTGAGAATTGTTAGGAATTGTCTCTTGCTCAGAAAGTGCAAGTTACTCTGAAGTCAGTTAGGTAAGTAACCTTTCTCAAATCTATACTATGAACTGAAAGCAAATGAAAGAACAGTTAACTGAAAGTATAACAAAGAATGAGCAGAGAAATCTCTTAATCTCTTTCAACTTTTCAGTAAAAGGAATAACTTTCTTTTTGAAGAGTTCTGAATATTTGTTCAGAGGAAACAAACTGTAGCCAATGCAATATGGCTCTCGGACTTCCCACTGGTTGGAAAGCAAGGAAATCTAGGACTGGTAGCTATATATTTCATATGAATGCAATTACTGTAACAGTTGTTTCTCTTCTTTTTATGCTTAGGTGACAAAAGTGGATTATTTAGAGGTTTTTTTGCTAGCTTAGTACCACTACTTCTACCCATTATATCTTCTTTTGTGGCAAGATTACTATCCTCTGGGAGGAGAAATTATAACTCTCTTGGTCTGGTACTGAAACACTTTATGTAAATTGAATACAAGACAGCTTTTGTAATAGGTATAGCACTTTCTACAAAATTAGAGCAATCATGAGACAAGCCTTTTATAACTCACTTGGCTTCACTTCCCTAGCTCTCTCAGGGATATTATTATTTTTATTTGTTTTTTAATCTCCTGAATATCATGATCATTGAGGCAACTGCTCTCCAAAACTCTTAGTAACCAGACCCTTTGGAGAAAGGTCTCGTGAATATTGCAAATTATGCTAAATCAAGGGATAGTTTATTCCCTCCAATTCCAAACCTCTGTAAGAAACTTAACTCTATCTGCATTTCCAATACCTGCCCTATTTGAATTTTAAAGCCTAATGGGACTTAAGCTGGCAGTGGAAACATGATTTTATGACTGAATCAGATCTGTCTTAAGAAAATGTCACTTTTCCCAGGACAGGTCAAGCTAAGCTTCAGGAGGAAAATCTTGTGATTTACTCACATGGATTTCCCATGTTATTCTCCCCCTCCCTACCCCAACCAGAAGCAGTTCCCTGTCCTGAATCCCAGAAGACCAACCATCATTTACTGCCACTTCATCATTCCCTGATGATGTAATTTTTATGGAGAAGTATAAGGAACTAAACCTAAGAACTGAAGAATAAACAGCTCACGATAGTTTAAACAGACTCAAATGACAGTTCTGGATATATGACCATCCTTTGACTCAAAACCCAATCATCAGTTAACTTTGATATTGGCTATTTGAAAACAAAAAGAATTGAAACAATCCTTTTTTTCCTTGACGATGATTGTTTGAAGAGGTTCACTCAGCTGTGCTTTTCTCCTGGAAGTCTTGAACTGGAGATTTTTTTTGTGCAGCCATATTTAAGCTGAATCAACAGTCAATGATAAAACTGTGTACACCAGTTTATATTTCCCCATCACTTTCAGTAGCAAAGTGTGCTTTTCCAGTCAGAAGCGATTCTACTTCAGTGTGAACTCATTTCAGCTGAACACTAGGAAATACTTATATATTATTTTTTTATTCAAAGTACACATTAGAAACTTAAAGAATTGGAAATTCAACTGATGAAAATGAAGTTAGTAGCTACTAACCTCACGGTGCAGATCAGTGGCATTTTCACCTGATCTGCCCTGTCTTCTTTTATTATGCACAAAATAATTTGCAAAACAAAGAGCTTCACAGAAAAGAAGATATGTGAAATAAAAAGGATTTTTACTAGCATTTTCGATGCTATATTTAGCTTCATCAAATCTGAGGAACCTTAATCTGAAGGAGTCGTCTTGAAACAGTATCAATGCACATTCTCCTCTACAATCTATAACCAAACTTAGATTTAAAGTAAACCTGAAAGCATTAGAGCCATTTTGGTGCCTAACATACTTGGCCACCCAAGACCTATTCCCTTGCTGGTGTGATTAGCACTGCATTAACGGCAAGGATTACAGAAAGTACAGACAGAGAAGCTTTGGCAGTCATATGTGAAAAGGGCACAGGGGAGTTCTGCCTTCACCTAGCCTGGCTTTCCTTCACTTAATGCTTAATATCTTATTGTAGCATGCACTTAATTCAATTCCAGACATACTAAATGCTCACTGGCAATGATTGTGACAAACCTGGCAATCTATGTTTAAAGGTTTAACCTGATGACACAGCAAGATATGAGCTCATCCTTTTTATTAAGTCGAGAACAAGACATTTTGCAGAGACTTTAAAAATCAAAATATATGGTTTAGTATTAGTTTTGAGTTCAGTGATTTTAAAATATTAAGTACTTAAGTACATGGTATTAAACACCATGATAAAATGTTCAGGCTTGAGGTTTAGAAGTGAGAAAGCCTCCAAAATATAGATAAAAGACTAAAGACAGAAAAAGCAATGGCTTTCTGACACTGATGTCAGATGGATTTGCTAAGTGTTCTTTATCTCCTGTCACTGGTTGTTCTAGCCACCCTTTGCATCTTTTCACTCTAGCCTTACTCTAGTTGTCTTGCATGTCTTGCTTTATCCTTTCAACCTTATTCTGTTTAGCAATATGTCACTTGGTCTGTTCCTGCTTGACTTTTTTTTTTATACCTTTGCCCTTGCGTACATCCAAGATGTGAATTTCACCCCAAAATAGCACAAACACCTGGAGGAGCCTGTATTAAAGTGTAAGATATTCTGGTTTTTAGCCCTGGTCAAAGCTACCAAAAACTTCCATTGTGAAACCAATTTTCATCCCAATTCTCCTCTAAATTTGCCACTTAGAGTTTCCTATAAAGTCAACATGTTAGGCATTTTGAGTCAAGAGAAACATATGATTTCAGTATTATATTTTAAAATAGTATAAAAATTAACACACTTGGAAAAACCCTAGAAGTTCTCTTTCAGAAATGTTTTGACATTTCTTGAAATGACTCATTTTGACTTCTCTTTTCACAACTATATTTTATTTGGATTCCCAGTTCTGAAGCAGCTATTGCTTGATTTTGTAACTGAATAGCCCCAAACCTCACTGAAGTTCCTAAATATCATAGGATTAAAAGAATATCATAGGATTACAATATAAAAGCCAGAGGTAGTAGGTTGTTTGCTCAATTGTCTATTCTGCAAATACAACATTTTTCCATTTTTAAATCAACAGTATCTCTTAATCTAATAGAAAAATGCCTGCGGATAAATGCGTTTATCACATCACATAAATATCACATTGTCTGCAATGTACTATAGTATCTCTGAACTCCCAAATGCCAACACGCAATAAATCGAAAACATTTTTACAGGAACTAATGCCTGTCACAGCAAGAAGGATTTTACACTAGATTTATATTTTTCAGGAAGTTCCTTTCATGCAATTGTGTAGAGAAGCTTCTTATTTTACATTGTTATTAAGATGCACTTAACTGGAGGAGACATATCTTCCCTCAGCATGATATCAACAGTCTCAAAATTCTTCTCTAACTACAGAAACCAGCTTTGGAAGGCTGTTACATGCTGCCTTCTCCCGCTCTTCCAAAAGCCTGCAGAGAGCAAAAACCACAAATCATAGTGCAACAGGAAACATGTTAGTCAGAATAAGAGTTACAGCAGATACTTTAACAGCTGTCTTACTTCTTGGCTACAGCCAGTGCTCTGAAGTCAATGTCTTGATGATGAAGACCTCTGACCTATGCTGAGATTAGTGTCATAAGTCTCTGACAGCTTGTGCTACTACAACAGATGAGATGTTGCTCTGTACCAGGGCTTATGTAGGACTTTGGCATCACTAATCATCATATGCCATTTACAAAAGCAGCAGGAAAATACACTAGGTCCAGAATCTCTTAGGTTTTGCTTCAAGTATTTTTCAATGTCCCACAGTTTCTTCATGCCTGTTTTGTATTTCCACCTGCAACTCTAAAATAAATTAATTTTAGGATAATATTATAGTACCACATATTTACAGTTGTCTTTCATAGCATTTGGATTTCCTCTCATCTGGTGCAGACTGCAGAACATACTAACCTCTTCTACTCACCTATGTGTATCCAATACATAGTCTGGACATGATCTGGAAAGATTGGTGGTGATTTCAAATTAACTTACATGTCTTTCATCTCTGAAACAGCCCTTGGCCTCTTTTCTCTTTGGTCTCTTCAGAGAGGGATGAAGTCAGAATCTTCTGTTTCTTCTTTGATCGGTTTTGAACTGGAACAATTTTAAGTTTTGACAAGAAAGGGAAGAAAAAAAAAAGATGTCCTTTAAAATAGTAATTTTTTACTTCATAAGGATCAAACTCTTAAAATTCCTGCCTGAAAAAGGGAGGAACAACACAGGAAAGAATTGAGGTAATGAACATTTCTGTCACTCACCTTACAAACTCATTTTTCTTCTACATTTTATTAGATGCTGCCTTGCTCTCCTCCTTAAACACAAATGACAGATTATATTAGACGCATAAATTATATGGATTATATTTCTGTCACCAGTAAATTAACTGTTAAATTTAGTTTGCACGATGCTATTGACAAGTCCCTGATTTAAGAACCTTTTTTCTTTTTTAGTTGTTTTTTTCCACCTTTTCCTTCTTTCCTCTTTTGTCAAGATCTCCATCACACTTTGGAAGAACCCAGTAAAAGTTGCAAATGTATGTCACAGACTTACAAGGACAGAGAGGCTATGTTGCTCTTAAAAAGGTGGAGAAAAAGGCGTCTTGTAAATGAGTAAATAAATTAAGTAAATACTACATAAGCATACTGGCCAATAAATGCAGCTCTCAATGCAGTTAAATGTTTTAGTAGACTTGTTTTCTTACTTTTTGTCCAAAATTTCTAAGCCTAAGTGTTTCTGTTCCAAGTAGGAACAAGACAACTGATATATTTAAAGAATTGTTGAGATTTAAGCTTTACTGTTGGCTCCTCAATCTGATTTTGTTTCCAAACCTCAGGAAATAATCACTCTCCTATGAAACCATCTAGACCAATCATGGGCCCCTGAAAAGTTACAACAAATACATACTCATTTTCACCCATGGTTAAATGTCACAAATGCAATAAATATTTTGAGAGACTTGGTGATTTATATAACACTTCCCAAGTTGTTGTGGTTCATGAAGTACTTTAAGAAGAACACAGCCAGAAAGTTCCACCCAAATTTACAGAAACACTGTTCTGTCAACATCCCTGCCCAATTAGACAACGCAGCTATGCCTCAAGCTGTTGTTTTAGTAAGTTATCAGGAAAAAGTCAAGCTCTCATCTGAAGGGGTGTGCAATGCCAGATGTGCTGTAATAAGCAGTTTGCTCAAGTCCAGCAACTTGCAATAACACATTGTTCAAACACTTGCAAATTCAGCTCACTCTGCATCCCAGTATTTTCATGCCAAATCCTCAAATCACATCTTCTTTAATTAGATTGTTGTTGTGGAATCCCTGGGAAGTTATTGGCATCATCAAGCTTTGCTGATCCTATTATATTTGTGAACTAATAGACTTTTTATACATACAAAATTGTAACCAAAAGATCAGTCTGAAGATGAATAGTTTCTCCTGGGGTTCACTTTATCAAGAGTCTTAAGTATTTGATCACAGTAAATTCAAGCAATTGACAAACAGACATTCCACGCAGCTCTTTCTTTACTTGCACAGAAATATTTATTCTTTCAGGATTGGTTCCTGAATTACTGCATAACCTTAAGGCAACTGTGACCTACAACTTCCATGGACAAATAGATGTTTTGATGTCTGGGTTGAACTCTGGCTCCAACATGCAATAATAGTCTCAAGCTACTTCATAAGAGGGCTACTACTAGAAACAGCTGCATATTGTCAAAAAGTTCACAGCGCTGGTGTTTCTGAACAACAAGAGTTATCAACTGCTCATTTGATTTCTGGGTGATATTTAGAACTATCTGGTTGCCTCTGGTTTACCTAAGAATGGAAATTCTGTGGCACGGCACCGCAGGGAAACCACCAAGGACTTAACTTAGTAACGCAGCATACCAAAACTGGAACTTTACTTTCAGTATCATGATGAAGGATCTGTGCTCCAGGGCTCTTTCTGCAAGAAAGGGCAAAAATGCATTATGAAGCAGTTAACTAGAATAAACACTGGAGGTTCAAAAGGAGTCTGGTTTTAAAAGCTTTTAAATGGACATATCAAGAAATCTATTCTAAAGGTTTGCTCAAGAAGTATTTATTACAAACAGCTTTAAAGTTGGAACCTTAAATGTGTTTTTAGCATGAAATAGGTACAATCAATTTTTAAAACAAAATAGCCCCAGTACTACTGTTCTTCAATGCTTTCACAGATACAAGTATTCTATAGACTGTGTGATAGTTGGATGCTCAACTGCATAACAATCATCTCACTCTTTTAGGTTTTATGTTTCTTTTTTTTTTATGAAATGGAGTTCTGCTTGAACTCTGAACCAGCCAATAGATTGTTTTGTGCGTGCACAGAAAAATAGGGGTAAAATAAGGGTAACAAGTGCTAATTAAGACTCTCCCCTCATTTATCTTCCTGGTTCTTTAACATGCTGTACACTCAAAGAATCAATGGCATTTAACCCCTGCAGCACAACAACAACAGTCATCTTACTAGTGATATGTATCCCTTTCAGGGTTTTGGATTTTTTTAGGGCTAGTCAGATTTTGTCTAGAAGCAATCACTAGCTGAATGAAATGATATTTGACAGAGAGCCAACTAAAATTATCAAAACAGAGGTATAGTCAGACATTTCTTAAAAGCCTCAAATTTCCACATTGAATCTAATCTTGCAGTAGCAATTTCTATGAAAGTTAGAAATAAAGCATACATAAATATGTCTTTTGAGTTATACTCAAGTTTTTGCATTCCCAGTTTATGCAAACATGAATTTCATGGGGACCTACCCACCAGGGGTATAAGAAAGGAAGCTTTGAAGAATTTGGCCCTAACAGTTAATCTTAAGTACCATGAATTAAAGAGGAAAGCCAAAAGAGAAGAAAAATTACCTTTCTTTTCTTGTATGCCTATGTGGTTTACTGTGGACAGAAGCAAGCTTACAAGAAAGTGTTTCAATTTGCCAAAATTCATAAGAGACTCCCCCCCTTCCCCTTTTCAGGCCCTGTTACAAATTCTCATCTTTTAGGATTTAAAAAGTAAGTTTTAATCCTGGCTCTGCCAATAATCTTCTGGATGACCTTGAGCAAATCGCTTCGCCTCTGTTCTTTCAGCTTAGCTGTAAAGCTGGATTAATTCTTACCCACTCATAGTGGTGTAAAAGAAATGATTGTCATGCAGTGTTCTGAAGCACTACAACATGCAAGAGATAAGCAAGACATACACTAGGCTTTGCATGAACTTTGCAAAGATAAGCTTAGAAACAACTGTCTATGAGGTTTGAAGGGAAATATCAATATTCTTATTCAGAAAGGTTTTCATTTTACATTCGAAATTAATCCTACCCAAAACTCAGCCTGTTTTTACTAAAAGCATTCAAGACAACATGCACATCTTTGATTTGTGTCAATAGGAGTAAAAGCCCTAGTTACCTCTTTTTCCTTATTTTTTTTTCCCCTTTCATTACATAAGGCTTTAGATTTAACTAGAAGTATGTATTGCTTCATTAGCATACAAAAATCTTAACAGAACATTGACACAGCACAATTTTGCAAGACTGGTCACACAAAATCAGACCATCATCTCATTGCACCTGTAACATGGCAAGACAGCAAACAGTGCAGGATGATAGCACAAATGCCTACGAATCTCAGTCATTTTTCTAGCCAGTAACCAATTAATTTGTATTTTGAAATATAGTCACACGCTTGTTTTGCAAAATATTCCTATTAAATCCAAAGCTATATTACCTAGTGTTCCCAATAAGGGTTTTAATTAAACTGTCAGCTTTTTGAAGCCAGAGTTATCTAAAGACATTTCTCCTTACTGGTCTCTTATTACAGCTGGATTTTGTTTCTTTCTTGTGGTGGCTTTATTCTCTGCTCTCATTACAGTGAAGATTCATAGATCAAAATGACACTTTTGCAGGGAACTCCCAGTTCAGCCAACACCGTGTTTGCTCATAAAAGATACAAACCTGCTTATCAGGAACATATTTCCTCTGCATAAATGAACACACAAGAATCACAATGACCTACATCAGTGAAATTATTAAGCATCAATTGCTTGTATGGGCAGAGAAAAACTGTTCCAAAGGATTATAGGGCCTTATCCTTCATGTACTTATCCAGGGGAATAATGTCCATGCCTACATAGATACTTGCAGGCATACAGCTTTTCATGACTTTAAGGTAATTGTCTTCTGGCTTAGCTATTTGATTGTTTGTAATTAAGAAAGCAGTTGTAGTGTGTACCAGAAAACCAATCCCAAATTTCCTATACACATGGATTATATAGTTTGAAATAAAGAGTTTATCTTCTCACATCTCAGCATGCAGAACTGCTCACATGCTAGAGATTCCAATTCCAACAATCAAGGAACTGTCATTTCAAAAATACCTCCCTTAGCAAGACTTCATTCTCATTGTTTGACTGCTTTTTAATATCTGTTATATTATGGTTTAGTGGTGGACTTGACAGTGTTAGGTTTATGGTTGGACTTGATGATCTTAAGGGTCTTTTCCAGCCTAAATGGTTCTATGATAGTATATCCATGGCAGAACACTCTTAAGACAGTCAGGGGGTATCCCTGTGATAGTTTACTGAAGGGGATGAAAGAAAACATTTGTCAGATGAAGAGCCTCGATAATCAGGCATCATAACAATTGCATCAAAGGGTTTTAAGACTAACAGAGTGATGTTCCCAAATAGGTTAGCAGGATCTCCCCAACCCTAAATTAATATATCATTTATTTAAAAGTTCTTTAATGTGATCTTTTCTGTACAAGTCCTTGTGACTAATTGAACAAACATTGAAAACTCATGCAGCTTCATATACTTCTTGAAATTATTCTCATATCTCAAGCAACAGTGTCTCAAGGGAACAGAGCGAAGCCATCATGAGGATTGCTCCTCTGGCTGCAGCTGAGCTGAGTTACAAGTTTACTGACATTAGCAGCCTTCACTCACTCCCTTTATACCAAGTGTTACTATCCTCTCACATCTGCTGATAGAAGTGCTTGTGTAATTGTTTTCTATCCTAGTCATGTCAAGGGATCCTGCTTTTTCTTTTTTTAAAAAAAAAAAAGGTCTTTCTATTAAAAGTGGACAACGGTACTTTTTGAAAGCCACAAAATCCTAAAGCATTCTGTGGCTCCTCATTAAATACTTTTTCTTAGGAAAAAGGAACTAGAACAATAACAAAAAGGATCAGATTAAAGATTCACTAGGTCTTCTACTAAACAAGTAACTTTTAGGAGAGGGACACCCAGTGGGAATGAAACCAACAAAGTGAAGCATGGCAGATTGAATGCAAGATAGGTATGAGAAAAGCAAAGTTCTTGCATAAGAACTCCATGAGTTTGTCTATGGGAGTTGGACAAAAATAACTCCACATTATTGACCATCACACTACAAACCTCTTACAGACTGCTTTGTGTATTGCTGGCATTCTCTATTCTGTCAAAATACGGCCCTAAATCTACGGGGAAAGTCTTTGAGTGATGTGTTTAATGCAGCCTTTCTTCCCTCTCTAGTTAAACGCTATTGGTCTTAGTCGTTCAATTGCAAGATATTCAAGACAGGTACTGTCTCCACATACACATATAAAGCAGTAGAATTACATTATTCAAGCTATTCATCCTGCACATGTTGTACAAGCTTTTGCTACCTTCAAACTGTAGAAACAAGAAAATAACATACATCCATCAGTTTCTGCTCCCCAATTCACTGGCCTTCCCCATCTGTACATCTATTCTAGAAGAACGTTTCCTTCAAATTAAAACTTTCATAGCACAGCTATCTATCAGGAGAGAGAGCAGCTTGCCTGCAGCCCAGTGCTGGTTTCCTATGAGTAGTAGAAAAAGTTCAGGCTTATAGCAATAAATATTCATTTATTCCCTAGTAAAGCCAAACAGTACTGCACTTCAGTCAGTGACTAAGAGGAACAGCACTGAAAGATGTCAGAGTACATTCTATCAACCTGACAAGTCATCTAATGCCCACATGAGCCAAAAAACATGGGGAAAATGCAAGTTCAGTCACAAACAAGAAAGGTCAAAATAAACAAAGATAAGGACATCAGACCAAGGACTCACAGGGTACCTACATGAGGTTAAGTATATACTTGTAATCAGAAACAAACCTACTTTCAGAACTGCTGAGTTTCTTTCTGCCCTATCACAACATACTACTGTTAAAAAACAACGTAACTATGCTTATCACAACCTGCTTACTACAAGGCCCTATATATTTGATTGTATAATCAGAAGAAGGTTGTTTCTTGTCAATTTATACATATTCTTCAGTAGGTCACACACACAGAATTAACAGCATGTTTAAATAAACCATTTGAGTGAAAAGGTGTTTGCTTTTCAATGAATATACACAATAGGAGACAAAATACATGGTATACAAAAGGCAAATTTTAGTTGTTCACCTCACTTAAAGCTTCCAGAAATACATCACTTTTATTTACAAACATCTATTACACAATACCATTCAGAAGCATACACAAGTACTTAGTTGGCTTAAACACTGCACACCCTTTTTAACAATATAACCTGTACACAAAGAGAAATAATTTTTCAGACTATGGAGTAAATTCATATGAAATGAATATCACTTAAATACAATTACAGTAACTCGTGCAATATCTGATAAAGTAGAGTCAGCCTACACTAATAGAAATGTTGGGGCTTTTACTTCATGTATTCTCCACAATAGTTTTGTTTTGTGCATTTAAACTTGCCACAAGAAAAAAAACAAAGAAATCAATTAAATGTCAAAGGCAAATGTCTAAAGAAGGTTAGAAGTGCAACAGAATTTTAAAATGATGGTATCAACAAATATAAAATTACAGAAGGGTCAATAGTTACACAGTTAAGGGGCTAAACTTTACAGTTTTGGAGCTGGAAGACATGTTAGCTTTATATTTAGATAGCACTTGGACTGCAAATTCCAACAATTTTGGAGTCAGGAAATTCAGCTATACTTCTGTGTGGACATGCCTCAGGGGCTGCAATAACTGCAGTGGGATTCATAATTACCAAGATGAGGTAATCAGTCTCCCCCCTGCCCCCTTCCTTCCCCCCATATTTGCTTTTATCCTGTAGAGCATAATAAACAAGAGGTCATTTTAAGTTCAGAAAGGTTACAAACATGTATAAAGGAGCAACATTGGCGGCTTCATTATTGCAGAACATTGGAACAAGAAGGTGGTTTCAAAAGGCATCAAATGACAGGATGATAATAAACCGTTATTGATTCACTGCTTCAGAAGGCAAGCTGAACTCTGTTTTAGTAAATTAAATGACTGTGGACACAAGAGTAAGTCCTCTGTTAATTCTTGGCCCCAGCCCAATGTTGGGCTCATGCGGGAGCAAAAATCAAGACAATGTAGTAAAATACCAAACTAGGATTTAAGTCTGCATTGTTTTCAGCTATCTATAGCTTAGTTGTATTTTCAATTAACTAGCATTTCTAAAGCATTTCTGCTTACTTGGGGTCAATGGCATGAAAACTCTGTCTCTAGAAATCTATATATACTGTAAGTATGTGTGGCGTCTTGCAAGCTGCTTAAACTAAGCTTTATTTTCACAAAGGAACTATTAATTTTCCACTTAAAGCTTATCTGTAGTAAGCTGCCAAAGACAATGACAGGTTTGTAATGATTATTAGCGTCTAGAAATATTTCTACCTGAATTTAGTGCATTTTGAAATAAACATTTTAGGAAGAAGACAGCTATCATTTAACTTCATGGCACACAGTCACGTATTAATCCCTAAGCAGTGTTCCTAGAAGCTCTCAAGAGTACGAAAAATGTATTTCTGACATACTATGCGTATACCTGCTTTTATGGTGGCCCTCCAGTGCAAGCATCGTCAACCACTGAACACCTAACAAATAATTTATAGCTAATAAAGGTATGTGTTGACCCAAACTGCAGCACAAATTTCCTTTTTGTCCAAGTTTGCTTACCAAAGCACTGAGAGAGTGCTAAAAGTGGTTAAAAAAAATTTCAATACAGCTGGCTTCATGAGTATCATACAGGGAAACCTGTATTTTTCAGTTATAAGAGCTGGCTTTAAAGGAAAGAACTTTTTTTTCTTTCTTTAGATGTATCCTTGGGCTTGAATAAAAATAGTCTGTGTGTCAGTGAGTTACTACAATACCCTCATTTTTTTTATATTAATATATTTAATGGTGCCTAGCAGTGTAAAACGAATAAAGAATGATACACATTTATGAATTGTTCTTTCCTGTTTGGCATCCAGACCATCTTAACACATTTCAGCCTGGGCCACTTCATATCTCAAGCACAGCTCTCCTTGAGGCCACTTACCATAGTAACCATCATAAGTGTCAAGGAAAATTACATATCATAGTCCTACACTCTCTAAGTGAAAGAAATACTTCTGTTGTTGTTACCAGGATCTGATATATGGCTAGAATCAACACTAATAAAATATTTAACAGCCTTGATTTAACTTGGCTTGCTATTGGGTGCAATGAAGCTTTTGACTCCATTAAATATTCCACTTCAGTGTGGGATGCAGGTTTAGCATTTTTTAATTCTTCCCTCGAGCACCATGCCAGGTTTTCATATAATTAAGTGGGTACACTCCAGACTGTTTACAACTGGGATCCCTGATGAGACTACTTTCTGAAAACTTTACTTTCTTTTCAAAACTACAGATAGGTTGTCAAGTTCCTTAAT
Organism: Nyctibius grandis; assembly: GCF_013368605.1. Taxonomy (NCBI): domain Eukaryota; kingdom Metazoa; phylum Chordata; class Aves; order Nyctibiiformes; family Nyctibiidae; genus Nyctibius; species Nyctibius grandis. The sequence goes on along the minus strand of NC_090669.1, from coordinate 19,455,288 downwards.
AATTTCCTTTGTAGTGGCTGCTTCAGAAAGAGTTTTAAGCAATTTATTATTAAGGAAGCCAAATAGATGCTCCCACCCCCTTTTAATTTTTTTTTTTTTTTTTTTTTTTTTTTTTTTTTTTTTTTTTTTTACTTTCTCTGCTATGGGTTTATGGGTCTTAATTACAGGAGTAATTGAGAAAAAGCTGAAACACTAGGTTAAATTGAGGCATAGAAATGAGCCCATTTACAATATATTAATCTGTGGAATAATTAAAAAGCAAAGGAGAAACCTTTAGTTAATTTATAGAGAGTGACTGACAAAGCTATATGAAGAGAATTATGTTTGATACATTAAAAACACTAAATTTGAAACACTGTCATCAAAACACCTGCAACTGCAAGGAAATAATCTAATAGCATATGAAACAATTATCTCAATTTTATTTTTCTTTTTGCACAAATATTATAAGATGGAACAGCTCCTTTATTTACAGGTCTTCATGCTTTACCAGTCTGCTACCCCCTGTCACATCTTGTTAGGATGCAAGTAAAAAAAAATCAAATGAGAAAGGGGTTTCAAATAAATACTTCATTAAGGTAAGCACAACAGTAGACAAGGTAGGAAGTTTGTATGCAGAGTAAGTCCTAGAGTTAGAAAAAAAAAAAAAAGACATTACTACCTACATTGTCTTTGTTCAGTGACACAGATGACCCAACCAGCCAACATTAAGTGAATTTGTCTGCTCCTACACATCTCTTCCTTAGCATCCCTGAGAAAATACAGTAACCACAGAATAAATTGCACTTGAAGTTGCAGGTGATGAATTCACAGTCAAAGAAAGGAAAACAGGAGAGGAATATAACAAACACTTCCAATAAGCAGTAACAAAACATCCACGAAAGAATCACAACACTGAGCCTTCTTTCTTCTTTTGCTTCACACAAATAATTACACACTTTGAATGCCACTTCCAAAGACCTTTACCAATTCCAGAGATACCCTTCTTCCTAACAAGGATCTTAAATTTCCATGTGCTGATCCCAGCCAGAATATCATGCAGGTAACACATTCAGCTGCTCTTCCTACAACCTATCTATAGGGTAGACATTTGCTTATTAAGTATTTTCAAGCTAAAAAGTACAATTCTATTAATTATAAAAATATCATACAATTAATTGTTATTCTGTAACTTAATCTTTAAGTGTTTCCTTGTCCTGAATGAATATTTTACAAAGTATTACAGTTCATATTTTTTTAAAACTCTTATACTAATCTTTGTTAATCCATACAAATTCAACTTAAACTGGTGATAAAAGCTTCTGCTTTGAAGAAAACATCAAATAGTACAGCAATTAGTATGTAAAATAGGATTATTTAATTGGTTCAGCTTCTAGTTCCTATATTATTCATCACTCATAACCAGAGCATATGAGCACATTGATCCATGCACATCAAAGCTAGGTGATTCCAGGTAGATGCAAAGACTGTATATGCAGGAACAAAGATCTCTTATCAAGGCAAATACCTAGTACATGCCCAAGTCCTTTGAACACACCATATTACCATGAATTCATTAAGTACACATACAGCATTACCTTACGATCAGTTATAAGCATGTGACTGTGCAGATCTACATTTAAAATCCTGCACCATAACTGCAGTGTAAAACTCAAATGTCATTAGCCCCAGTCTCTAGCCATTGTAAAAAGGAAGACCAGAAACACTGTACAGCCTCAATACTGCACTCAATTACAAGGGCAGAGATACAGCGGCATGCCAAGAGACACAAAATCACAGTTTCTTCCTAAGAGATGCATTCCCCCAAAATCGTTTCACTTTCTAATTTTGTTATGCTGTAAATTGAGGTTGTGGCCTTGACTTATTTTCTGCTATCCTTCAGATATTTTACCAGCTACCAGTACAGTATTTGCAAAAAGCCACCTGCAGCATCAGACAAGTCTCACTAAGATTTTTCTCCCTCTTGTATAACTGTATTTACTATCACATTAAATGAATACACCTCTGCACAGCACAGCTTTTCATGTTCCAGTTTGTGGGTAATTTCTTTGGGGTCAGTATTCAATAAAAGTTTAAATGAAAACTATGAACTATACTCCAGCTGCATTTAGATCTCCAAGTAATGGCACAACAGCACTTTCATACACATTAGTATAAAATTCAGAAAATACTCCTGCCCCCTTTCCCTTTTAAAACTGGATGCAGATATTTACATTTCAATTTCTGCTCACAAGCCTCAAGAGTATACATTACCTGCATGCAGTGAGGTTTAAAAATTCAGGCCTAGGAACAAGGACTATATCATAGCCAAAACTTAATTCTGAAGGAGCTAACTGCATTGTGTAGGTATAAGATTTGAGCCTTAGCCCTTGGACTGGTTGACACAGAAGTGTCTGGTTTTTACCATTATTTTAATGACAACACAATGAGCAGTTTCATTTGACATTCAGGTGTGTGCAGACATACTATACTCACTCAGGCTTGCAGATACACTATTACTTCATTATTGAATGTGTTCATCATTTACAAAAAGGCTTCCTCTTATGTTTCAAAACCACCTCCTTGCCCTACATCACAGTGTTACTGAATGCAGCACTGCTCCTAAATATCGTTCACTGTAAAGCAGAGAGCACAGACCTTAAGGTAAAAATTGTTCAGGCAACTATGCAGCGATAAGGCTACTAGGGACACACCACTGACATCTGCCCTTCTGAACTACTGTAGGCAGCTTCTGTGACAGGGGAAAATTGGCTCAAGCCTGATAATAAAACTATCTGCAGCTCTTGGAAGTAATCATACCAAAGCACTTTTAATCTCCAAGATGCATTTTATTAGTAAATAAACTAGAACAAGAACCATTTTTGGCAGGGAAAACAAATGTACTAAGCAAGAAAGATTTAAAGCTTTAGTAACAACTACTTCAGTGCCCGCTGGGCCCTGGCTGATGGGTCCATACCTCCAGTGCTGCTCAGGTTCAGCAACTTTCACCGGCTTCCGGACGCAGCCTCCTCTGAAGCTTGGGGAAAGCTCTTCCCACTGGCCATCAGGCCTGACAGTGGCCTATTCATAATAATTACAAATGTTATATGAAGTCTCTGCCTTGTGATCTGAAGGCATAAGGGGAACAAATGCTAGCTAGTTTGCTTGGGTAACAGTGACTACAGACACCAGGATCTCTCTACTGTCAATGGAGAGAGATGAACACATTTAGTTACTTCTGGAAGAACCTCTCTCCTCCCATCGACTATGGGAGTAAACCTAGTGAGATCAGTAGAAGAACAGAAGCCGATCTCTATGTATTTCCCACTCACCAGTAATAGCTCCTTTGCAAACATCATTTTAAAAATGATGTTTTTTAAACATCAAGATTAACTGTCTAACAAAGCATTGATTTTGTTTTGTTGGGGTTTTTTTTCTTTGTTTGTTTTTTTGTTTTTTTTTTTTTAATTCTACAGTCATGGCAACTTTAAGAAACTAAACAAATAGTATGTAGTAAACGCACAGAAACAATAGAAATGACCAAAATAAGCATCACCTTTTCCTCACTGGTGACTCGTACATGCATAAATGTGGGAGTAACATGGAGACACCTCAATGGTAATTGAGCTTTTAGAGGCCTTTAGCATTGGTGACAGATTAATAGGTTGGTATCATAAGTTTTGATATCCTGCAGTTTTGGTATTCTTGGTTTTATACACAAGCAAACACTCCAGTGTATCAGCTGTAGCATTACACATGTGAATAGACTGCTGGTAACTTTATGAAATAAGACCACATGTATTTCCATGTCACAGAGCAAGTCAGTATGCAACAAGAGAACCGAGTCCAAGCACCACAACTATTCCAATCGATAATTTTCAAAAATAATTTCCTCAAGGAAAACTCCAGCAACATTAAAAATCAGGTCTGTTGAAGACAATAATATAAAAACATTATTTTCATTGCCACCAGTATAAAAGCAAAAGATTTTAAAATATGTTTTTTCCTGTATATTATGTTCCGTTCTGTGCAAAGCAATTATCACATCTCTCAATTTCCCAATCCTTGCGTTATATCATAAAAACTAATGAACGTTTTCAGCACACAAAAGACTAAACACTTATCCTTGTAGACTTAAATACTAACTGTAAAAGTAGTAACATTTACACAGTAAATAACTATGTTGCATCCTGAACTGCTCCTCATATGATCTGGTAAATCCTTTAACTCAGCAAATGCCTGAAGCTGAATTGGAGGGGGCTGGAAAAAATACTATAATCAGAGAGAGAGAGAGAGAGAGAGAGAAAGGCTGGTCATCCAGGGCAATGCCAAGGCCACTCATGGACAACACAACACTTCACACATAATCCAGTTACAAGAAATCAGGCCTCTACTTCAATAAAATCTTGGATTGTCAGTGCTTCAAGTAGTTTATTCCCCTAAGCACTGCAGAGCTCAGACTCATTGCGCTGTATTGAGCTATTCATCTAATCTTTTATGATAGAGACAAAAAAAAAAGAGAAAGCAATGAAAACTAGAAAGTTCACATACTATTCTATACTGCTCACAATCTAAGTTAGAGCACAGGCGAGTTCAGCTCAACACCTATAACACTGTCACAACAGATGAAGTCCTCCCTCGAAGAATCACAAATATTTCATTAAATTTCTCATTCAACTTCTGTGACTAAACACAAATACAAATTAATTTCCATATTCCCTCCATATTTGAATCATGCAACATCCCCTTCCTGACAACCTCTGTTCCTTTTCCTCCTTGCTTTGTTCCATTATGTTTAAAAATCTAGCAATTTTTACCGAAAGCAGGAAAACAGGGAAAGAGTTTCTTACTCTTACATCCAGCCTTATTTCTGCAGGCTAGGAGGTACTTTAATTAAGAACTTACTGCTTTGACATCCAAATTCATGCAAATGTAAAAATCTGGCTCAGCAATCAAGGAGAAAAATTGCAAACATCAGTTTAGAAATAACAATTATAAGGAAGAATTTGCTACTATACAGTATCACAGAATCAACTAGGTTGGAAGAAAACTCTGGGATCATCGAGTCCAACCTTTGACCTAACACCACTGTGTCAACTAGACCATGGCACTAAGTGCCACATCTAGTCTTTTCTTAAAGACCTCCAGGGATGGTGATTTCACCACCTCCCTGGGTAGCCCATTGTATGATTTGTGCTATAAGCATAGAAGTTTTGTGCAGAAAAGATTAGCTTCATATGCTGTCCTGTGGGATTCTGTCCACCTTACCTTAGAGCCAGACATAATTAAAAGTATCTGCTTAAATCTTTGGCTTCATTTTCCTCTAATGTGCCATCTGAGCCTTAACAAGAATTAATATCAAGGAACTGAATGACCTGGATAAATACTAATAGAAGTATTATCTAGGGACTGAATCATAAACTAAGACTTCTCAAAGTGAGGAAAAGACAAAATAAGGAAAAAACAACACGGCTATTTGTAAAGGCGTGGGGGGAGGAACAACTTTAGCTAACATTCACCTTTCATTTTTCATACTAAAACAGAAGCCAGAGTTTTGTTCTGTTTCTCATGAGCCCAACATAAATAGGGAGGAAAAGAGCAGCTTGGCAGCATACAGGCTTCAATCTCCATGCCAATTACAAGGATTCTGCAGCAAACAGGGTGAAGTATGCTTACATATAAACCCATGTACTATATTCCACTTTCATTCACTATCAATCAAAATCAAGCATCAGACAAAGCAAATCAAGTCAGTGTTCATAAGAACATTAGCACCTTCCAACATCGTACTTAGGACCCATGACTGAAAATAAACAAGTATCACATTCATTTTAGCTATAGACTGAAATCTTAAGGACATACCTTAAAATCTCCAAGAGCATTTATTTTCCTTTAGTAAAAAGGATAAAACATTTGAGTCTGAGAAATAGACTCAGTCTACTGTCAGTTATAAATATTTTTAAAGTTGGTAGAAAAAGACATATAGACCAGAGATTTATCAGAAAAGTTCAGATTCTACAGACACCTAAATAAAAATCCTTCGCTTCATAACCATTATTTCAGAGAACTACTCACTACAGAAAGATTAATCACTTGAAACAACTAGTACCATGATCTGGTCTCAAAGACAGACACCTATCCTGTTCAGTACTTCATTTCATTACCTAACGAACAACTCACTGCAGGCAAATGAAAAAAAGCACTTGAAGATCTGAAGAATCAGGAACAAAACATTGAACCCAGCAAGCCTTACAACAGAACTCTAACAAAATAGTTCTGTTGAGAGCACAGAATTTATTCTATAGCCTCAGTGTACAAGCCTCATGTGCTTAAAGCCAGATAATTCTATAAAACAATATCTTATTTATCTAAAATTAAGATTAAAGCTAAACAGTGGCTACAGCTCTGACAACTGAACATTCCCATCTAATTTTAAACAGAAAGCTTTGGGAGTTGTAACAAAACAAGCCTCAGAATTGCCATATAGAATTGCTTATCTGGAGGGTCTAAATAATTGAAGAGCTAGTGCAAAAGCTGAAAGGATCCTGCTTTTTACTAAGTAACTACAGCAGATTTTCTTTTTCCAATACCTTCCGAGATTTATGAAATCTTCAAAATGGGATACTCTCTCATTTAAAGTCATTTTACAAACTCTTTTCCAAGCTATTACAAAATGCATTTAGAGCTTGCAACACAGCTTACCACCGTGCTAGGACACTATAAGCACTGCTAATTCACCAACCTTGAAAGAAAAACAAGGGAAGAGACCTTTCATCATCTCAGCCTTTTTCCTAATATCAACCTGAAAAGGGCTGTTTTTCAATTAAACAAATAGGTCTTTTTAATATTTTCTAATAGATATTTTAAAAAAATCTTCAGTGAGAGCTGTGCTTGGAAAAAGAAAATTTGTGCATATATTCCATTATCACACAAAAGAATAAAATCATAGTCATGATACCTTTATGATAGGTCGTGAGTAACGCTTCCTTATAAATGTCTCTGAAATAAACACTATGCAGACACAAACACAAACTTTACTGGAAATGCACGGCTCCATCTTGTTTCCTTTGAAGTTAATTGAAGGTCTGCTATTTTTTTTAATAGTAGCACAGTGTGTTCCTCATTTAAGACTCTTGTCCTACATACACTTATATAGCATTTATATATATATATATTTATATGGCATATATATATATGTGTGCAAATACTTTAAAAAAAACAAACAAACTCCAAAAGCCAAGCCACAGGACTATATTCACATCTAGCATAAATTAGCCTATCTTCATTACAGTGGAATTATTGAGCAGAAAATCCAGGACATGTATTTTATTTTTATTTAACATTTGAACAGACTAAAGAGGAAAAAAAAAAAAGATCAGACTGAATTTCCATCTTTTATATGCCTCTCTTTTTGCTTGGAGACCGAAGTTACAATTACTGAAATGTAATTAGTCTCTTTCAATCTCCAGTTTTCTGATAATAGCATTCAGTTTTCAACAAAGTCAAAAAAAAATTCACTTTATAACAATATACTAAATTCATTTTCAAAGTTTAGCAAGGTCTTTGTTATTTCAAGGGAATAAGTTCTTGGATCTGAACGCCTTGCTTATGTACCTTTGGATCGGTGGTCTCATTCATTTAGGAAGCATCAGGGAGCAGCAAAGGCTGGCTGCTCCCTATGGTACAGGGAGCCAAGGACGATAACAAAGCCTCACCATACCTGAGCAAGGTAAGCAGGGCAGGCCCAGCTAGCAGCCAGGTTTACTCAAGAGTCCAGATCAAGAAGCAACTCTACGGTGTAAGGTCAAGCCACGAACGTGAGCCAGGATCAGGCCCAATGATAGAAACCAGAGTGAGACACAGCCCAGTCATTGCTAGGCACATCCATAAGAGCAAGGCAGATCCAAAGTCAGGCCAGGAAGCAAGTCTGCAGTTTAGAATCAGAGACACCCACAGCCAGGCACCACCATTACTGTGGCTGGAGACCCACACTCCTACAACAGAGCTCAGAAAGGGACTGAAACCCCCCAGGCTGAGCTGAAATAGGGCTCCTGGGCCCATGGGAGGGTGTGAGAGAAGGCCTCAGGTGAGGCTGGTCAGGGCCGATAAAGTCTATTAGTGCCCTCAGGTCCTGACAGAAAGAGATGTGTTTTCATTTCTCAAGCAGCAGCTGAAGCAGATAATAGTTTTCCCTGGAGGAAAAAAAGCAGCTGTGGAAGATTTCAAGAGAAATGTCTTACTTTACAAAGCCTTATAACTTACACCACAATGGTTTTTTGTCAATGAACAATATAGGTAGCTAGTTTTTATGGCCTGTGGGTTACACAAGAGAACTATGTTATTTGTAAGAATCGGAATCAAGGCCAATCTGAGAGGGCTGTCAAAATTAAAAAAAATAGAAGAGATTTCTATGCAGGATTTCTAAAAGCTAGAAATGTTGGACTTGATCCTGAGAAATGCTGACCAGTTCCTGGGAGGTTGTAAGCCATCAACTTCCATCACCACTCTCCCTGTACTAACATCTCAATCTTGGGCTTCTTGAAGTTTCCAGGAAACCTCTGAATCACACAGAAACTGAACAGGTGCACGAGGCTTTCTATTCATATTTTTGTAAATGTCTTAATGCTTTGACTTAATTCATTCACACAGAGTTACAGGAACCAAATCAGCATCATGGGCTATAAGGAAGTTTATTATATAATCATATGTATGACAAACAAATACCGCAGATTGAAGATCATTATTAAACATATAGGAGGAAAAGTTCAATTTCTAGCTATCCTTTACAGAAAAAAAACAAGTCTGTCCACCCCTTGTTATGAAGCATTGCTAAAAAATGTTTTATTTTGGTTTTCAAATGGAAAAAGTTGTACTTGGCTAATGGATACACATTTAAAACTGCAGCATTGCTGTCTATAAACTGTGCACATAAAAATATCATCATGTTATTGGGTGAAAGTTCTTACTTACACATTCCTCTGTCTCTGAAAATATTAGCTTTGGAATCCGACAGACGGAAGCTTTCTTTGACAGCCTATTTCCTTTAAAGGTGAAGCAGAAGGACTAACCAGCCAACGTTTGAGGGCTTTCAGTTTTGCTGAAAATGAAGTTATAAAGTAGTTACGGGAATTTCTGAAACTTAATTAATTGTCTGTGGCATTCAGATTTTTTTTTAAAAAGCATTTTTCATATATTGTAACACTTCTGAGTCATGCTTTCACTCTCTTAAGGGTATCTTAGCTTATCTTATGACTCTCAGTTCCCCAGGGCTATGTTGCTCACATAGCTGCTTTTTTTTTCCCCTGTTCCTTGGGAAGCTCTAACATATTGTTCTAGAAATTTGTAATTATGTAGTGCTCCGTTTTTATGTTTGTCTCTCCACTGGTAGAGAGGTCAACTCCCTCCTCAATTCTTACTTTGAATGTTGAGAATCAAGAATTCCCTGTGCTTGTGAAGGTCAGGACAATTGGAGCTCAATTCTTATCTCACTGACATCACTCCGACCTATATGTTTTGTTTGGTTTAATGGGCATGTAACAATAGTAACGACAGAGCACAGGGGATGTCAAAAGGAGGCAAATACATCCTTGTAAGACTGAACTGGAAACGGTATGTATATGTTTAGCTTCGTCTGTGAATAGTCCTGATGCACTTTAGAGGACTTTGGGCTCATGACTGGAGTTTTTTGCTACAGGTCCCAGAGGGAACAGTACTTTCAGGACTGTGTCCTCAAACTACACAATCAAATTTGTGCTGTTTCCTGCACTTATTTTGGAGCAAACAGGTACCTGCAGGCCTGGCCTGGGCTCCGTGGGACTGCAAAGTAACCCCTGTACCCTCACTGCTCAGCTGCTCGAACTGACAGCTGGCAGCCTGCCAGGAGCCCAAATCTGCTGACCTCCTAAGACCATGGGGACAAATCTTTTTGGATGCCCCCGGTCTTAAAACAGTGCTATACCTGATGCCTTCCGAACTCTGTCAGGGCAATGGGCTCATCACGATGCCTGGCCTAGACCATGTTCACCTCAGCCTTCTCCTACAGGCGGGCTGTGAGGGAAACAGCAGTGGGTAGGGGAAAAATGGGGCCGACAGGTGAGAAAGATACAAGTGCCAATGGGTTGTACAGGGGAGGCAAGGGGAATGTGCACTCAGCGAGACAAAAGCTATGAGCGATGCAAAAGCGCCGGTAACGACCCTGGACCCGGCCGCCCTGAGGCAGCCCAACGACCCGCTCGTCTGCGCGCCACGCTCAAGATGGCGGCCGACACCACCCAACCCCGCCACACTCTTCTCGCTTCCGATTGGCGAGGAGGGCTGGCAGTCTGTGGTGCCAGCCAATCATCCCGCCCGCTGCGGGCCCGGAGGCGGTGCTGCGGCCTGGCCCTGGTGGAGGGTGTTCTGCGGTGTCGCAAGTGCCGAGGGGCGGAATGAGCCGCCTGGGCCCGTGTCTGAGCCCGCGGCCGCTCCTGCGCGGGCCGTGGGCGGCGCCGCTGGGGCTGCGCCGCGTCTCGGTGGCGGCCGGTCTGCGCCGGGGCCCGGCGGGCTCCAGCACCGCCTCTGTGGCCGGCATGGAGGAGCTGCTGAGTCTCTCCGTCCCGCCGCTGCCGCCCTACGAGACCAAGGAGAAGGCGCCGCCTCCGGCGGAGCTGCGCAGCGCGGAGTTCGTGCGGTACTACCGCGCCCTGGGGGCCGGGCCGCCCAGGGCCGAGCTCCTCACCCGCTTGGCCCGCGACTTCGGCGTGGACCACGGCCGGGTGGCAGAGTTCAGCGCCAAGGTGCTGCAGGCCCGGGAGCAGCAGAGGGAGCTGGGGGCCCTGCTGCAGGCCGAGGACCGGCTCCGCTACTACCTCAACCCCCAGTACCGGGGTCTCTTCCAGCACCTGGGCCGCCTGGAGGGCGGGCTGCGCTTCCTGGTGGAGCTGAGGGGCGACCTGGTGGAGGGGCTGGCGACCAAGGCGGTGGACGGTCCTCATGTCAAGGTGAGGGCTGGGGGTGGGTGGCTCTGAAGGGGAGTCCGGGAGAGGCCGGAGGGGATGTGATTTGGGGCTTCCTACTCATGGTGCTACTCCTGGAGCCTCCACGTTGGGCTGAAGAGCGTCCCGTGAATTTGATTCACAGTTGGAGTCTTCATGGTGTGACATGAGCAAAGCCCCTTCCCGCAGGCGGTGGCACCAGTGGGAGATGGCTTTGCTGACGTTTCTCAGCGGCCCATGGTGTGAAGCAATGGGCTTTCCAAAGTGAAGTGGTGGTGGGAGACTGGGCTGCAGGCTGCGAAGGGCTGGCAGGAGGGCAGTGGAGGAAGTGCTACACTGATGCAGCATGATGTAATGCAGCTGGTGTTGGGGCTGCCAAGCTGCATCAGGAACTCACTGCAGGAGTGATGTGTAGTGGCGTGACTCCTGAGTCTGATAGAGGGCCAAAAGTGACATAGCAGCTGTGTCGTGCTAATGATGAAGAATATCAACAGGAGAAACGAGTTATTGTCACTTAGCTCAATAGTGTGTAGAAAATAGGTGTGGTGGAACATCTCCAGTGGTTACATGGTGCAGTGAGGTGACATGGGTGTGGAGGAAGGAATGATGTAGTAGATGACAGTGGCAGGAGGTGACAGGACTTCCTGGAAGGCAATGAAGAAAGACATCAAGTTGGTCGGATGCACTGACCATAACTTGTTTGTAGATATTCAGATACAAATTAAGTTTGACAAGAAAAGGATGTTTTTTGTGTCAGTGCTGTCAATTAACCATGGTCACCACATAACTGAAGTAGCAACAGCGTTGATAAGATTCCACATCCAGTTGGATCATCTTAAGTAAAAACAGACTGAATTTGCAAAATTAGCGGGATAGAAATGTGTAAAACAGCTGAATGTACATGTGTCAAATAATATAGTGTGTTCAGAAACATACTAAACCCATTTGAAAGTAGGAAAATATTGTCTGCAAAACTAAGGCTTCAATAAAAGGGCTGTCATAAGCATTCTGTTATGTCTTCTTCTCAAAATATTTTTTGAAATGTTTGGATTCATTGTATGATTTGGCTTCTGCATATCTGTTCTTGTCACCTTTTTTGCACTTGTTGGTCAGTTCTGTTTTTCAGATGTGAAAAATATTCTATTTTAAAAGTGAGAGTTGGTGATAAATAGCACATAAGCCAGGAAAGATTAAGCTAGAACTAGTTTGCATTGGGGGGTTTTTGTGTCCGTTTTGGCTGTCAGAATTTACCCTAGATACTCTTTCTTTTCAGTTTGGAGTTTCATTCTCGTCTGTTTTCCACAGCAACCAAGACCTAGAACTATGTGCTGTCCCAGCGTTCTTGCTAGTGTGTCTGGGAAAGGTGTTATCTCTTGCTTCTGAAATAAGCGTCTTGCTCGGCCTTTAAAATCTATTTGCTTCTATTGCAAGTAAGTGTCAGAATAACTACGAGCACCCAAGGGAGCACCCAATCCGCAGGAAGTCTTGACAGTCCCTGCAATGGAGCTGACTACTAGCTGGTGCAAGTGGTTTGCAAGGAATTTGTGTGAGGGCATGTGTATTTAATTTGATACCTTAAGCTGTAGGTGTGAGATACTGTATTACCTGTTCTGAGGCTAAATGTCAAGAGCAGAGAGAACTATATGGCAGGAAGTTCAGGCTGTAGATTTGGGGAGGAGGAATTATTAGTGGGTTTTTTTTTTTTCTTTTTAATAAAGGATTTGAGTCTTGGGTAGAGAACATTTCTCCTGATACAGCATATATTTTGAGATCTTGTAGTGGACAATTTCAGAATGGTTCTTTGCTGATTTCCCTAACTGCAGGAGAGAGACAAGAAAAGGTATGGAAAAGCTCTGGAACTTGGGATGCATGTAAATGCTTCAGGATTCACTGTTATGTAGGATGAATTCTTGTCTGCCTGAATTTCTTAAGGTATTATTTTAAAACAAGAGGATGAAAATTACCTGATGAATGTTTCTCCATTGGTTTCGCTGTTCCTGAATCATTAACAAAATAGATGATGCACTGCAAACTGGTGCAGTATTGTCTTCAGTTACTCCCAAATATACACATCTTCGTAATGCCCTGAGTTATCTTTCATAAGTCACCTCTTAAGCTGAATTGATGTTTAAAGTAAATGAAGAAATGTGAATGCCTAACTTACTCTGCTTTTATGTACTGTGTGACATGTGCCTTGCTGCACTGTGCTCCAAAATGTGTCTCATTATTAGACTTGTGAAAGATTCTGAGCACTGAAGTCACTGAACTATTTTATCAGTGTCCATTAAATCAGAAGGCATAGTGCCCGAGCTGTGAGGATCCAATGTAAGGCAAATGGGGTTGAAAAAGCTGACTTATAAGGAATTGAGAAGAATGGTGACTACCTTACTGGAAGAATTTCATATGTATTGAACATAGACCCTGAACAATGCACTGGAAATACTTAAAATGACAGATTGTGCAAAGAGAAGGCACATGCTGCAAATAAGGTTTAGTTTCTATTTAAGTTAGTTAGTAGAAGGCAGAATTGTCACCAAGACAGAAAAATTATAGGTATCCTCAGTGACAAGTTTTTGTGACATACCAAATGTCTTTCTGTGGATGCGTAAAAGATGATGAATACTCTTGACGCAAGTTTCTTGATAATCTGGCAAAAATGTAGTGGTAAACTATTTTTGAAGCTATAAAGGGGTACATAATATGTTGTTTGAAAAGTTAAATTACAGTGAAGTTGGGCCTAATTCTTTTTCACGATGCTGTTTGAAATTTTTCCTCTCTGTCTTACGTTCTTTTCATGTGCTATGTTCCTTCGTTCCACCAAAGGACACACACATTTTCCAGTGTCTTTATAAACAAGTTGTACTGCCTTGAAAGAACTGTGGTCTCATTGCTGAGGATTCATAGTATCATAGAATCATTTTGGTTGGAAAAGACCTTTTAAGATCATCAAGTCCAACTGTTAGATACTGACTGTTGAAACAGTTTGCTTTAAAGTTCTAAGAAGCCCTTAACTAGAGAAACAAATGAAAGTTAAAAGTTTATCTATGAAAAAAGTGTTTGGTATTTACCTATCAAAAAGCCATTTCATTATTGTAGATTTGATTTAAATTCTAACATACATAAAGACAAATGTGCAACAATAAGTTTTTAACTTCTTTGTATTTTTATCTTCACTGACAAGGAAATGTGGAAATAAAATTAAATGGATCTTCTTGATGCTGGAGGAGAATTACAGAATGCATTGTATGGCCTACTGAGATTTTGGTTTTGCCCAGACTATCTAAAATGTTTCTTAGGCAGTCCTTAGTTTTTACTTTGCATTTTGAAAGACCTATTAAAACAAGGATTACCCACTGCTGTGTTGTAAATATAAAACATTTTTCTATTTCCTCAAAACATGTCAACACAGAAGCAGCTTGGACTGTTAGATATTGGTTGATGAAGCATTTCTATTTTGTGTTTGTTAAATAGATTACAGTAAAATAGCATATACAGGTGATTAAGTCACTTGAAAATGCTTATGCACACTTTACTCATTATCTAAATGAGCAAAAATGGGGGAGGGAAGGGAAATATAAAAATGGTTTTGTGTTAAGAATAAGACATCAAACAATATAAAACACAAGAGCCAGGGAAGTTTTCAGCACTAGCATTGCCACTGCAGTAATTACTATTAGCAATAAAAAAGCAGAAAAACAGTCCCCTTGTATTTGTGTCACACTATTGAATCTCATTTTGCTGATGGGTGTGTTTTTCAGTATCTCACCAAGGGTATTCTGTGTCTATATTTTGAAGCTAATTTTTTTTAAAAAAACCAAAGGCACTTTTAAACACGTGGCAGTATCAGAGTAGGTCTGTAAGTCAGTATGCCCAAATGAAGCATATCAGGTTAAAAACTTCAAATGTTCCAAAGCCACAGAAAAACCTGACTCTTGTGAGGCTGGCAGAATGCTTCTCTTGTAGCCCTGTCAGATGTCTAACCAGCAACTAATAGTAACCCAGCTATCTGGTTGATAGGCATGGAGTGTTAGTTATTGCTGTTTCACATTATGTTTATTTATAAATACCTGCATATGAATTTTCATTGCGAGTAGTATTTTATTTTTTAGTAGTTTGAAAGGGAAATTGAAATAGTTCCCTCATCAGAGAGGCAGGTTTTCTTAATTAAAAAAAATTAAGTTTTTCATAAGAGTTTTCCCATTTATTGCCCAATAAATAGGTACCTGATACGAAGATCAAAAAGCCTGTAGTTCTTGTAGCAAGAACGCAGAATGAAGAAAAAAAAGTCACAATTTATTATTCTCAGCTAATAGAAACGAAAGTATAGCTGGTAATTTTAATACTAATCTGAGTATGTCTTGTTGCTCAAAGTTAAAATTGGGATACTCAATAATAAATGGATGCTTTTTTATTTTTAATGAAATGTTGGAGATGGAATTTTATTACTAGGACGGCCTCTGAAATGAAAATAAGATTTTACTTACTACTATACTTACAAAATAAGATAACCTAACTTGAGACTGTCATTGTTGGAGTCAAGCCTTCAGAAACTTAGTGTGTGCTACGATATTAGACACAACTCAGAATTTTGCTCAGATGACTGGGATTAAACGCAGGTTTGGATAGTGTAAAGTGTTTCATGTCTTTCTACACTCAGAAGTTTTGTCAACGTACACAGTTGCAGTTGGACTAGATGGTCATTGTAGGTCCCTTCCAACTGGAACCATTCTCATTCTGTGGCCTGCGTGCTGCCCTGTTGTTTTATAAAGCATTATTATTTACGACTGACAGATTATTTGAATGGAGTTGCAATTCCCCATAAACACTACTCCTTTCTTCCAAAATCATTACTGAAAGCACATCTGCTTCACTTTCTTCTTTGTTTACAAATGCATTGCTTTTATACAGCTGTATCTTGGACCTAAAGGAGCTCTGTAATGCGTTCTGCATCTTGGAAAGTAGCCGTCCGTTCAGTTGGGCATCGCTGTGTCCCTTCGTGTGGAGCGTGCTTGCTAAACGTGTAGGTGCTTCAAAGAAGCAAAATGCATCTGACTGTGATGTTTTCCGCTTTTACCAGTTTCGGAGTGGTATAACTGGCTTTGTCCCAAGTCACCCGTTGCCCTCTGAGCCACGTTACTGCCAATAGATGCAGAGCAGGGTGTTCAAAATAATGACTAGCAGGAGTGCCGCCATCAGCAGGTTTCCCTCCTTGCTGCTAGACTGCAGCTTGAAATGGTGTTCCAAAAAGCAGATGGATGACAAGAGACCCATAGGAATCTGTTAGTTTGACCCCAGGTCTGACAGTTCTAGCTTATTTTCCTGGCTTACAGTGTGCCCTTACAACAGAAAACAAAAGAAACAATCCTGAAATAGGTGGAGACTTTCACTACAACAAGGGATATTTAACCAAAATGATTTAGGAATTTTCTAAAAAGTTCAGAGCTGTACAGAAACAAGGATTCACAAGGGAACTAACTTAAAGCCAGAATAAACAAAACAATCAGAATATACTTCTTTAGGACACTCACGGCTCTGCAGTTTGAGAGGAAAATGTGTTGGGGAGAAAAAAAAAGCAGACAGACAAATCTGTGTATGAGAGAGCACTGGAACTAAAATTCAGCATTTCCCAATAAAACTGTTGTTGTTTCAAGCCTTGTTGAGGTTGCAGGCCAGTACCTGCTCAGTTGGACTGCCCAGGAGTTCAATTCCTGCACGACTTGGCCGTGCCAGAAAGAGCCCCTGTTTGTAGATGCTGTTATGCGGACAGTTCTGGGCTCTTTTCCGTACAGCTTGTTTTACCCGCTGCTTCCTCTTTAATCCACTAGCCCAGAAGCATCAGCAAAACCCATTTTGCCACTATAGGTTACAGCTACTCTAAGTGCAGCTGACTGATGTATTGTCAGAGTGTTGAAGTGCCCTGAGCCAACAGTAATTATGCATTTTTCACAGTAATGTCATACTATAGCAACAGTCTGCTCTTCTGCGGTAGTAAGGCAGCACAGGTTTAACTACATGTCCGGTTGGCCCGTCAAATCATCAGACTTGCTGGAAATGTGCAGTAGATCCATTTATTAGTCAGGAAAGGAATACTGTGTGTGGCCCTCTTAACTATCCTAGTTGCAAAGTTTTGACTACTCTGGTCCTTTTTAATGTCATCTTATTGTGTTACACCCTCCCCCAGCTACTGTTGTGTAAGATAATATTACCTTGAGACAGAGAAGGCAGGAACATTTTAATCGAAGCATCAGTGAAAAATGGTGAAGACTGTCCACTCCTAGGGTGGCTTTGGTTTGATGTGATCCTTCATTTCCCTCAGTTCTTCAGTGGTACTTGTTGCAGGTGGTAGCATGTGTATTTTTTCAGAGGTTTCTTTTTATGCTAGTGCTGTGCATTATGTGGCTTCCTTTGTTTTCCAGGGGAGATTGCTTACCCTATAAATGTATTTAAGGTGATTTTTTTTTGCATTATTTCGGTTTCATGTTAATTTAACTCTTTTTTTTTTTTACTAGCATATACAGGCTTTGTTCAGCCTTGTAGTACAAGTGCAGGTGAAAGTACAATTTTGCAGAAGACTTTCAGCACAGTTTATTATATAGCTGAAAGAGAGCTTTACTGAGAAAGACCAACAAAAAACGAATTTACAAAGCCTGGGGGAGTTGACCTCATGGAAGAGTTCATGGATACTCCCTGTATTTGGAACAATGCCGTTGACATTTTCACTGTTTGAAGTATATGTCAATTTATGCTTCAATAAGTAAGCTCTTCTTTTCTTATATATTTGAGGATGCTACTGAAAAAAATACAGAAAGATAGCATAAAATTTTCATGCGTGACAGAATTGTTCTGTGCAGATGAATGGCTGTTTTCTTCTAGATGATTGATACAGTAGCCATTTCTGCATATACAAAAATAAATGGTTGATACAGTAGCCATTTCTGCATAAACAAAAATAGATGCCAAACAAAAACGTATGTATTTCACTAACACAACTCAGTAAGCGTGGAAGGAGTGGGTAGGAAGAAGGGAAACGGAAGGAAACTTTGAGTCTGCACCTCAGGCATAGCAAAGAGCCAGGCTTTGTTATGAATTTACCTTGCAAACTCCATGACCGTAGTTGTAATCATCAACTTCAAGAGTTTTTATGGGAGGAGTTAATTTAATTGTACCTTTGGGTGGATTGGTGTAAATTGAAATACCTGATCACAGTTGGCTGCAAGCATAGTCAGGGTTTGAAAATTTCAGTTTTTCTAGTATGTTAAATTAAAGAATAAAACTGTCTTTTTTTTTTTTTTTGTTTTCAATCCTGGAATACTTGTAGCAGTTACTTTGGCCAACAGGAACCTTCTTTGATGTGTCTCTTGACAAGTGCCTCTGCAACTTTCATCTATGTTATGTTGCAATAGGAAATATTTTTACTTTTTTATGAAAGTTCTGAGACTACATCTCAGCTTTGGAAAGATGTTTTAGGTAGTAAGTGTGTTCTGGATAGATTTCTATTTTTTTGTTGTTGTTTTGCTTAAATGTAGCAAGCTAAAGTGCATTGGAGCATAATTTTTGTCTATTTTTTGTACACCAGTGGTGATTTAATGAAGGTCTGAATAGAAGGTGAAGAGTTTTTGTTTTTATATAAATGGTTATTAAGTTAGTTCCAGGTGAGCCTACATTTCTGATCAGGCTGTTGGTAAGTCGGTGCTGGTATCACACCGTGTCCTGTATACAAAGCAAATGTAAGAAAGAAAAATAAGCTCTGGAATCTCTTTAAGGGATATCCATGCTGTGCTGAGTTCAAGAATTCTTTCTAAACACAAAGAATTTTAGACAGGAAAATCTTTAATAATATAGACAGCAGGAAATTAGTAGGGAATATAAAATTCATTATTAAGATGAATGTTTCTGAAAGTATTTAATATTACAGTTGGCTTTAATTCTATATCATACTGTTCCAAATTGTTGTGTTTTTTGAGTTCTGCAGTCTTATGCTGCTGCTTTTGTTTTTGTTGCTCAAAAATTTTCATACTATGGTAAAACGTAAAACCTATGTTTTTTTCTGCATCCTGTTCAAAGATACTCATTTTCTAGTTTATCATCCTGAGTGGGCACATGCAGCTCCTGTGCTGGGCTGTACAATCCATGCTGAAGTCCAAACTGAAGCATTTTTGTAATTTACTGATGCCTAAACATGCCTGTATGTCACCTCCAGGAGACATTTATGTGCCTTGGAGAACTGTCAAAAGTAGAAAGTTCCATGTGTTAATCATGGTGCAGAATGTGCAGGAGTAAATAGCTGTTCTGTATCTTTCTCATAAAGAGCGGTGCAAAAAATGTTTAATGAAGTAGAGATGACTGATAAAATATGGTAAGGAACTGGAAAATTTTAATTTGGTGAGTAGCTTTCTTATATTAATAAGCTAGTATTAATAGTCTTCCCAAGGCATGAACTGCTGAATACTCAGAAGAGATTTGGATGTAGAAAGTTATAGTGAAATTCAAGTCCTTATTTTCATCAAATTTCCCACGATTTTTTTTCACGGTATTTAAATCTGAGCACCTGTGCAACTGCAGCCTTGCTGTCAAGACTGCTCAAATACTTCTATTTATTGTCTGCTTTTCATCTACATCGTTTTGCATTATCTTCCATTTCCCTGTCAGCAGTTTACTGCAGACAAAGTCTTTAAACATTTTCATTGTGTTAGTCCTGTGTGAGGAAAGCTGAACTATTATGTGGTTGATCTTCTCAAACAGATGCGTTAGTTTCCTTGAACCTCCCAGTGTTGTAGTTTGAAGTAATCAAGGTTATCTTTACTCACATTCGTATGTTCTACCTAGCTTATTTAGCAGATATGTCCTTCTGTCTTCTGTCTGCAGGAAATGAGTGGGGTTCTGAAGAACATGCTTTCAGAGTGGTTCTCGACAGGATTCCTAAACTTGGAACGGGTCACTTGGCAATCCCCTTGTGAAGTACTCCAGAAAATTAGTGAGTAAGTGCTAAGTGTTGCTAATGCTCGTCCATGAAGAGGTGGCGGAATGCTTGTGACTGCGCAGATCCACTGTTCTCAAGATACTGCTTTTCAATACTGAACCGTGGGCAAGGTATAATTAAGGAATAGTTGCATTTAACACACTAAAAGAGCACACTATAAAAACTGAATTAAGTTAATGGTAAAGGGGTCATTTGTCCCATAACGATCCTTTAGCTCACATACAGCACTTTTAGACTGCTGTCTTTTCTCCTAACCTTCTCAGTTACTCTTCCCACATTCCCACATGGTGCTGCTATTACTTTTCCTACAAACCCACATTCTTGCAGCACCCAGATTCTTGCAGCACTGCCTTCTCGCACTCCCTATTCTCCCACAGGTGCTGCTGCCGCTGCTGCCTCCGTCACCACTGCCACCTTCTTCTCCCCTCAGTCTACACCAGCAGTGTTGGTGGAGAATCAATATTTAAGTCTGATGCAGCATGGGGTGCTCGACACTCAAGAGCATGTTTTACTTCTAATGTAGCAAGGCTCCCCTTCCTGGCTGGAACTGGTGAGGTGCACAGGATCACTTGTAGACTATATGTGAAGAGAGCACTTTAGTTTTATAAACACTCCTTAAAATCCGCAACATTTATTCCTGAATTTCTGTCAAATATTCAAAGTTGTAGTGGTGAAGATGACTGAATCAAAGCTATCTGTGTGGCATTTTGTTATATAAAAAGCCTGAAGAAAAAAGAATCTCTAAAGAGTTCTGAAAGTACGACTTAAACGTTGACGAGGCAAAGAAAAGAGATCTTGTATAAGCTAAATTTCCAAAATAAAAATAATTAGTAATATTTAATTAATCTTCAAGGTATTTTGGCGAACACACTAGACTTTCAATATGTAATAGAGAAAAGAATATTTTGAATGATTGGTTGAAGACATGGCTGTGGGAGTGCTAGCAGACTGCTTTGTAGCTTGGGAAAACTAATTCCTTAGAGGTGTGTTCAGTGTTCAGCCTCATTCAGTGACTTAGTCATCTCAGTCGGATATCCTATACTGAACAGAAAGTGCATGTGAAATCTCAGAGAATCCCAGAGGAAACTAGAGAGACTGGGTATGCAATACGCCTTTACAGTCTACTTTGTATCAGTTTGCTGATTAATTTTACTTTTTTCACTTACACTAAGCTTTTAGGGTTGGCAGCTGACCTCTATTTTTAAATGAAAAAATATATACAGAATTTTACTTTTTTTTTTTATTTTCTCATTGAGTTCTGAAGCTGTGCATCCTGTTAGAAATTGGGTTGATATGAAGCGTCGAGTTGGACCATATAGAAGATGCTACTTTTTTTCTCACTGTGCAATCCCAGGAGAACCATTGATTGTCTTGCATGTTGCACTAACCAGTGATATCTCCAGCAGCATCCAGGTACAGTCACTGATGCATTTAGTACACAGCAAAGTGCTCAAATTGCAATGTGCTTCTTTTGAAATCTGTAATGCCTTATAATTTGGGAATATTTGGTTTTGTTTCATTTTTTTAAGAGATGAGAGAATTGGCACTTAAAAATTACAGGGATATTCTGTGTATCTCCTGTATTATCTAAGTTGAAATGTTGGGGTTTTGCTCAAGTGCAAGAAGAATAAGAAATATATAACAAAAGATAGCAAATGAGATTAAAACTTCAAAGTGGTTGTGATTACTTCTGAAAATTCTAAACCACGTCACAATTATTTCCTGCAGTTGCAGTTGCTAATGGATAAGCAGCTCTTCTTTCTACTTTTTGATTATATTTTTGTTGTTTCTCACAGACTGTAATGAACAAAACAGTGGGGAAAAGTGTTAACACATTTGAAAGTTAAAAAGAAAGGCCCCCTCCCCCATAATAATGATGATAACTACTACTAACTTTTTTTAAATTCTTATTTTCCCAGGCCATAGTGAAAGAAGTGCCGCCTTTAGAAACAGAAGATACAGACAAAATCACAACAGCAATTTTCTACTCCATCAGTTTGACTCAGCAGGGACTGCAAGGTGTGGAACTTGGGACTTACCTTATCAAACGGGTTGTAAAAGAGCTGCAGGTAGGTTTGGTAAGGTGTATTTAAGAGAGATTTCTTTGCCTAGGCATTTCTTGCACTATAGTAAATAAGATGTCTTTAACATTTGAAAGTCACAGGAATCAGTTATTTTATGCAAGTCAGTTCTATGAATTTACATGATATCATTGCATGCTATGAGATTATTGTTAATAGTTTTAGAACTTGTTTTTGTAGAACCTTCTTCCAAGCAAATGGAGATAGGAATGAAGATTCATTAATATATACAGAGTGGTGTGAAAGAGACAGTCACATTTCTGTGTTGTTCTGTTGTTATCATTTTATTTAATAGTCTTTACTACTTAAATTATTAACAAAGCTACCACTTAAAAGTAATGATCACTACTTGTGTGTAAATTCATTATTCTAACATCTGGATTAGTAATGATGTCTGGAAAATTGTCTGTGATTTAGAACTTCAGTTCTACTTAAAAAAATAACATAAATTGGATGCACCAAATTTCTAGTACTACAAAATGACTGATTAGTCAACTACTGAATCATAGCTGGCTGCCCTGAAGTTTTTTATTTTATTTTTAATGAATATTTTGGCTGAAAATGTTGTTGCTTCTTGCTTTCAGGATGGCTTTTAGATTAATTGTCTAAAGTGCAGTAGTCCAGGTATAATTAGGCTGTGCCATCTGTCTGATCTTGACTGAGGGGAAATTGGAATAAATTCATGCAGTTATCTGCTTTCACAACTGAAAAATAATTTCTGGATAATTGAGTTGCTCTCATAAAATAACCCTTTTGTCAACGTATTTGTCCATCACTACATTGCTTACAACACTGGAAAAGTTATGAGTGAGTTATAAAGGAAAATAGACATACCACACTTAGATAACCTACGTGCAGGTTCTAAAGTTTGATGTCTCCAACAGAAGAATGTGTTTCTTATTTATATTTATGATAAAGTTTCTACATTTCAATGTCGTAAAATCCAGCCCTTCAGTGTTCATCAAATACATGATGAATAGGAAACACTTTGGCTGAGATGCCTTTAAATACATTCTAACCCTAAAATTATTGCCTCAAGCTTAAATAACTTATTTAATATTGAAAGCTAAGTGCTTTCCATACAGTGCCAAAGATGGAGGCCTTCCTCCCTACTTAAATTTCATACACTGCTTTAAGATATTATGAAAAATGTGCTGTTATTAGTAAGGTTTTATATGTCAAATATAATTTGACATATACTTAGTAGACATATGTTTAATCATACTTAGCATAATTTGGCTTGTACTTAGACTGTGAAGTTGTAGCAAAACTTGAACTGCCTGTTTATATTTATTGTATATCTATATATTAAATGTATATCAACTTCCATGTATTGTCTCCTCACTGTTCCTTTTCTTGATGATAAACCTTGTTGGGGTACCATTGTAGGGCTAAAAAAGATATAACGGATAATCCAGGAGTGTGTATCCATGATGGATGTGGTTCTCTGATAGTTTTTCTTCCACTCTTCCATGTTGTTAAAATTTTTTTCTTTTCTCTTCTTCCAACATTCTTCCCACTCCTTCATGCTTTCTTCCCTTCATTCCAAAGTATTATTCTTGAATTTGTTGTCTTGAATTCTGCAAGAGCCGTCTCCCATTGTGTATTTTACATCTGTGAGTGACCCTAAATCATCATACTGTTATCAGAGTTATTTGATGCACTTCTATAATGCCTAGTCCTTCAGCTCTTGTTGTAAATGTTGTGACTCCATCTCAGTGGACTTCGCCTTTCAGTGGAGAGAAGCTCTGTGTATTTCAGCTTCAAATTACATTGTGAAATTTCTACAAAGTTAGATTGTTCAGGGCAAAGCCAGAGCATATGATGAGCAATACTCTTGGCAGCCTGTTTTACCTGTCTCCCAAAATTCTGGAAGTCCTACTTCAGTTCATTAATTGCACATATGCTCTCTTTCTCTCTGGTCACGTGTAAGCAAAGGACTTTCCAAGGTTGTCTGTGTTCAGGTTGGTCATAATTCTTTGGAGCAGCATTATGGCCGCTTACTTTAAAAGGGACAAATGGTGTAGCAGTAGTGCTGAGTTGACTTGGTGAGAGCAGCTGAAACAATATAGCCTCAGCAAAAAAAATCTTGGGTCAAAAATTACATCTCATTAAGCAAGCTTCCAGCAGCCTTTGTAAAAATAGATAGTTGAGGTCTGTGCTAGGAAGAGGATTTTTTATATAACCTTTGCATGGCTTTGCAATAAACAAATCTTTATTTAAAGTGCTGCTAAATCACCAAGTGTTCCAGGTTACATCAGTTGAGACTCTCTTTAATGTAACTGATAATAAAATGCTTTGGGAAGAGGACACCATTTGAAGGGGTTGAGGATTTTGTTTTTCATTATATTTGAATCATTGATGATTAATACACTTTTATAACTTGCCATTTGTTTGAGTTAACTTTTTTGGACATTTGTTTGATCTGCAGAACGTTGTTTTGTTCGTATTTTCCCAAGGCACCGCAAACTCCTAAAACTTCTTTTATCCTCTAGTAAAAATCCTTTATCTGACTTTGCCTTAACTTAACCTGCTCTGACACATCTACTTGTAAGTGCCATTGTAACCTCAAAACTGAATTCCCAGCTGTCATTCTTCATAAGGAAAACACCAAATTGGACCTGTCATAAATGTATATCATTAGATCAGGAAAAGACATGCACTAAGTTAGAAATATGCTAACAGCCACTCTTTTTTTCCACCATTTAAGCCTGTATTTGGCAAGATTTTAAAAAACTGTACTGAAACATTGATCTAGCAGGTATCTACACTATAAAGTTATGTCTATCAATTCAGTTAGTACCAGATTCCTTAAAATCTCATTAATGGACAATTAAGGTAGGGCTTAATTTTTTAGAAATCTTCTTGCTAATTTGCCTGAACTGGTCACATAGACTGCTAAACAGGAACATGTGTAGGGTACCACTTCTCACCTTCAAAGATTGTCAAGTACAGATTCCCTCATGAAAGTATTTCTTGCAAATGGGTTTTTATTAGGACTGTTAGGAAAACTGCAGCGGTAGAGGCTCTGGTGAAGATTACAACCCTCAGTGTTAAGCACTGTTAGTTTGAGGCATGGCATAGAAGTTAATGGCCCCTGCTTTTGAGTCTTTCACTAATTTAAGCAGATGGAGGACATATGAAGTTGAGTCAGAGAAATGGGTCCTCAGTTTTGTCTCTTTATATGTGCACAGTTAGCAGTTTGAATCCTTAATCTCTACCTAGGCATTATGATTTGGCATTTGCCACAGGTATTGTAATATAATTGGGTATAAGGGAGGGATATAACGGAGATCAGAGCAGCACCTTAGGGATGTAGCTTGTGTTGCATACAAAGGGCATCCTGGGAGAAAGTATTCTGCTCTAAATAGGAGATTTTTTCTTTTTTTTTGGTAGTTGCTCTACAAAGGTTTGCTGCACAAATAATTTAGAAGGGTTTTATAAACAGGCTTCTATTGTTATCTGAGCATCTCCTGTTTGGATTATTTTGGGGCAGGCAGTGGGATGAATTCATTAGTCCACTGGTACTGCTTTGGTTCCAGTTTTCCCTGTGCAAATCTGAGAATAGGCTACCTATGCATTCTGTGTAGTCTCTTGGTTATATTAATGTATATAAAGCAGGGAGCAGACAACAGAAATAATCTCTTCTATTTCTTAAATTTAAGCTTGTACTGCTCCCAGAAATGAATTGGATTCTGAAACAATTTGAGACAACTAGTAAGAAAACAAACAAACCCCAAACTGGGTGCTGGAAAACAAGCAGGCAGGTGCATTTCTAGCAGGCTGATAGGTGCTGTTGAATGTGTAGACAGATTTCTCATTAGACAGACATTTAATTCAGAATGTGTTTATAGCCACTGTAAGTGGTCTGTAGCTCTGCAGAAGGTACATCATAGAGCAATTCAGTCTGCAGATGACAGACACAGATAACTGTGGTGAAGCCTTTGCAAAAACTGCTAAGAATTTTATAGCCTGTGGCATTTGGGGGAGAAAACTGATAGCTGCTGTGTGACTCAATTGAATGCTTAACAATTGGTGGCAGATTTTAGCTTTCTGGTTGGGCTGTTGATAATTGCTACCTTAATTTGATCTAGGTGACCTGGGGAGATCATAATTTCCAAAACAGGCTTTGCTTTCATTGATGAAAAATGTGACCTTGGACTACAGCTTTCAGAGTGCAAGACAGTTTCAGATGAGATATGGACAGTAGAAGAAATCCACGCTCTTCTGCAATGAAAAAAAACACAACCAGAAATCTACCCCACAACAAAATGAGCAGCTGTTTCTTAATGGTGTGTGGGTTTCTGACAAGAAAATAAACATTAATGGATCTCCACCAATAGCCTTAGAAACTAGCACATCAATTTAGTAACAACATAAATGTGCACACTTCGCTGCATCTATTTATTTTTCTACAAGAAATGGCTGCCTCAGATAAATTCCTAAACTCAAGCATTTATCAGATATGTAGTAGTCTATAGTGTAGCTTCAAAATGGGGTCACTTTCCTGTGTCTTTATCTGTCCTAAGAAGTAAAAAATAAGCACATTTTCCCATTTTGTATTTATTAATAGAGTAGGAGCTACTAACTTCCTGATAAATATTTTGGGTTGCGCTTGGTGAAAAGGTCACTCCTGAAAGTGAATGATAAACGAAGAGCAGTCAACATCACAAGGAAGCAAAATGTCAGTTACTTAATGAGGAACTTTACAGTGGTTATTATTAATACACAAATATGGGAAGAAGTCATTCATTCTCGCTTTTGTCATTGTGAATGGTGCATTGGTACCCTCTCGGCTCTGCAACCTGGGAGATGAGATTGGAATTGTTACCCTATGGAAGTAATGGTGCGTGGCTCAGCTCCTGTGTGAAAAGCCCTGTTAGCTCTGCTCAGTAGCAAAAGAGTGTTTTCAAACACTGTGCTTTCTTAGCAGAGATAGTGCAGAAGACTTCCAGACTTGCCTTTGTGGTAAGCAGCCTTTTCTCTTGGTCCAATCAATTTTAGCTTTTACCTGAAAGAAGAATTTCTGCTTCTCGGATTTCACCATTACCTTCCTTCTTCCCCTCCGAGGTTTTAACCCCAAATATCTGTGAAGAATTCATGAAAGAGACCTAAGCAATATGTTCTCAAAGGCACTGTCTTTTATAGGATGAGTAATACAGATAGGAAAAAAAGAACACCTTTAAGGAATATAATCCCATCTTCGGGTCAAAAAGAAACACATCCTGTATTCCTTGAATCCTTACCTAGAGGAAAATAGCCTCTAACAACCTTTTTCTTTCTCTTCCCCCCCCTCCCCCCTTCTTTTTCACCCCCACTGCACAATAGTACCATCTGTACTCCCTCTAGCACCACATCTAGGATTTCTCATTGATAGGTCATTAATTTGAAAACTTTTACCGACTTATCCTTGTGTCTTGTGTTCTCTGTGTTATGGACTAAAGATGAGCTTGAAAGCACAACAGGGAACGAAGACATAGAAGAATGAAACCCCATTTTGAAACCCCAGTGTCTTTTGGGGAGCTTGCTGCTGCTTAAAGATGCTGATATGAAAAGGGTGCTTCTCATTACAGATTACAGGTTTGTGTTTCTGTACCTTAAGGTGTATTTGCAGGTCTGTCACATCGTAAATGGTTGCTGAGTTTTCATCCATCATTATTGTGTGGACCGGCAGAAGGGTATTGGGTCACTGAATCTTCAGAAGGGAGCTGTGGCCCTCCCTTCTGGGCAGAAATTGATCTAGCCACAGGAAGCTGACATGCAAAAGGTCACGTTACTCGACAGCAGACTGTCTCAGCAGCTGAGCTACGGCCAGTCACAGCAGAGGCACCACTGGTCAGCTTTCAGCATGCTGATGGAGAAGTGAAGGTAGCAAGTGATGCTGCTCGTTACCTTCTTGACAAAACTGAAAGCTATCAGCTTCTTCTCCAGGAAGAATTATCTTGAAGTAATTTTTCCAGTAGCCTTTAAAAATTCACTTCTGTGCCATCTTTGTCCTTCCTTCTTTTCCAGGAGTTCTGTGGTTTTGTGGTAGTAGTGTTGTCTTTGGTGGGAGCTAGTGTTCAATCAAGGAAAGTGTAGCTGACAAGGGGGCATCTGAGCATCGCTCTCCTCAACCATACTGAGATCCTGCTGCTTTAAAGGAAAGTGAATTCTATATGTGATGATCAGGTATACTCCTTGATTCAGAAACCCTACAAGGAGGTAGATGAAAGGTGATCAAAGGAAGATTTAGTGAGTGCATTTGATTCTGTATTCAAATTTTATAAAGTTATTTTGAATTGATTTGTGCATAAATAGTCTTTATATCCATGGGAAGGTATTTAGCGTGGGGTTGGGAAGGGAAAGGTTTTTGAGGTGTTTGGAGTTGCTTTGTTCTGTTCTCATTTTTGCCCTTTTTCTGCTCCCAAATATTTTTTTTTTAAATTTACTGTGGTTGTTGCTCTCTTTTTCAAAAGTAGAGGGGAAACTTTTCTAACATGGCTAAACTTTCTACTCCAAGAAACATTCTTTTAATGAAAACTTATTTTCTATATCCACGCCTCTTGTAGCCATGGTCCGCAGTAAGAGCACAACCCTAATAAACTGTTTGATTTTATAAATGCTGTGTTCTCTAAAGCTGTACAAAGAGGTGCTAAGATATCAGCAGAACTTGCCTTCCACAGACATCTGTCTACGTCATTTTCGAAATAGTATTTTTTCTTTTATGAAATGCATATGTGATGAAACCTGATAGTTGTATTTCATTGATCTTGTTACAGACTTAACGCTTCAGAATTGTTCTTAAAAATAAAATATCATCATGTCCTTTAGTGGAGATTTGAAAAAGTCACAGGAGATCAACGCTTTACTAGTATTGCATTGTCTGACCGTGGTAGCTATAGCAGTTGAGAATGTGAGACGGTCAGGATCTCCTGTTCTCTCTGATTACATAAATGGTTGTTTTGTTCAGTAAGATATAGAAATGAGTATTTTTATGAAATAATTTGCTTTTTGCTTTATCCAGTTCTCTAAGGAGATGAAATGGGGTGTTTCTTTGTAACTTGGTCTGCCTTTCTTGTTCCTATCTGGTCCCAAAAGAAGAATTCTTTGACTTATGTATCTATGTAATAGTCAAAGAACTTCAGATAAGGGAAGCAAGTGAGGTTATTCAGTTTGTGCAATTAGAAGTCACAAAACTGAAGAGGTGGCAGATCTGAGCTGGCTGGTGTATCGTAGTGCCAGAAGCCAGCAGAACAGCAGTAAGCTGTTTGGGAAGCTCTGTGTGGGCAGGAAAAAGGTGTTGTAAATAGCAAGCTGAATATTATTCCAGTTATCGAAGTTATTAGAAGTGGTGCTTGGCTGCGATCTGTAGCGGAGGCATGCCAGGTCTGCGCTCCCTGGCTTCTGCATCCTCATGAAACAGAATGCAGATGGCAGCGTTGCGTGGAGCACAGCGGTACCTGAGGATGCCACGGCACAGGTGGAGTACAACCAACCTGACAGCACGCGTGCCATTAACATTTGCTCGTATAAGGCCGCATCGGAGCGATGATGACTTTTTAATGGTTATCTTGGTAATACTCAAAGTAGAAAAAAATGCATTTTGTAGTCATTTAAAGACAATTTTCTGTTGACATTAAGATACTTCTGTAATGTTGATAAATGTCTTCCTATATGAACAGTAACTAAAACAACACTGATTGTTTCTGTTCAGCTCCGTCTTCCCGCTGTTCCTTGCCCCCCCCCACTCCTTCAGCAGGGCTGACTGATGCAATTTTTATTAATTCCAAGTGACAATGAGTTTAACAACCTTCTCTATTCTTCACGTTGATGTGCCCCAAAACTAACACACAATTTTCCTTATGTATGTTTTGCTTTACATGATTACATAGTTAACAGTTTTTACTTATAAATTAGTAGGAGAAGTTGTTTTATTTTGTTAAAAGAAGTATTCAACTCCAATTAATTTTTTTCCTGCAAGTAGATATTTCTTATCTTGCTATTTTATCAATGTAGTTTATGGTTTGGGAATAGCCTGACAAGTAGCTGGCCTGTATAAAGAACGTCTTTCAAAACTTCAGGAAGTAATTCTTTCCATTAAAATCTAGAAATTGTACCTCTCCTGATTTTACAAAAGACTGAAATAATAAACTGCACTTGATTTAAAAAACAATAGTTACTTATGAAAAATAAATGATACTTAAAAGGTTTTGAAAACTTCTATGTTTATTTTTTTTAAATTCTTATACTTCTGATTAACCTCTTTATGGCATGCGATTGTATTTGCTTATTTCTACCTATGAAATGATATACCAGAACGTAGTGTTGGTAAGTACTGCATAAGTACTTTTATATAGATTATGTGTGCGGGCTGTAATTCAGTCAGTGTTAAAATTTTCTTTGTTCTCCAAATGCTTTCTACTGCCTAACCTATTACTGGCAGGGTGATCTTTATTTTTTTTGGTCTATGTGTATCAGTTAATTCTCCGAATCCCTGGTCTTTGCTTGACATCAAGTGAAGGGTATCGGCTGTTCTTTCACTCAAGCTTCTCATTGTCAATCATGACAAAACTAATGATTTTTTTTTTCTCTGCTTTTGTCTGCAGAAAGAACTTCCTCAGATAAAAGCTTTTTCTACTCTTTCACCTATCCCGGGATTCACAAAATGGCTTGTTGGTCTCCTCTCCTCACAAACGAAGGAATCAGAAAGAAATGAACTTTTTACAGAATCAGAATGGCAAGAAATCTCTGAGATCACTGGAGACTCTACTACTGAAACACTAAAGAAACTCTTAAATAACAATGAGTGGGTGAGATCAGAAAAACTAGTTAAAGTGCTCCATTCACCATTTATGAGACTCTGTGCCTGGTATTTGTATGGAGAGAAACATCGTGGCTATGCTCTTAACCCAGTAGCAAATTTTCATCTTCAGAATGGCTCTGTGATGTGGCGGATAAACTGGATGGCGGACACAAGCCCTCGGGGCATTGCTGCTTCGTGTGGCATGATGGTGAACTATCGGTATTTCTTAGAGGACACAGCCAGTAATAGTGCAGCGTACCTGGGGACTAAGCAAATTAAAGCCTCAGAGCAGGTTCTGTCCTTGGTGTCTCAGTTCCAGCAAAATAGCAAGCTTTAATGAAATATTACGAACTAAGAACAAGTGTTCCTCTCCTAAAAAGAGCTGTACTATTTTGCAGTGTCTATATTTAAATGAGAATGTCCGTTATAAAACAAATTTACTCAGCCCAGCAGGATGCCAAGTTATCTAGATTATCAGTTGTCTTGCTTACATTGCCATATATTCAAAACCTGATTTGCTGTGATTGAGTCACTGTAAGTTCTAGACATCTGTTACATGCAAATGGGTCGGAGGTATGTATTAAGGGGTGAGTAAAATTCTCTCAATCAGTTACAACTCAGTGGTAACTTGAATGGAAAGTACTTGAGCCGTACCGTTATTCTGTTGGTAATAAACCTGTGTAAACCGTGTCTTCAAAAGGAGCTGCACTTACTTTTAATAATACTACTATAGATCGTTCAGTACCAAAGTACCTGGAAAAAAGCACTGAATGAAGGTAAAATTTTGGTCAAATATATTAGCAAAAAAGTAATCTACAGTTTTATTTCAATAATATCTATCTTTTTCTCCCTCAAAAACTCTCAAGTAAAACCTCTTGGTATTTTCCTCTTTCAAACCCACTAAAAATCTCACTGAATCCTTGCTTTGCTGGAGCATGGAAAAGCCTTGCATTAATCTTGTTGAAAAATCAGGATCTCTCAGTGCAGCAGGGATGTAGTATTATATTTGCACTTTTGTCTGCTAAAATATAATGAGCAAGAAGGAAGTGTTCAAATAGGAGAGAGGAATAAGAGAGACTGATACTTAGAGATCAGTTGAGAAGTTTCCAAATATGTATATTATACTTTGGCTCTGGTAATTTTTTAAGTTGATAAAGAGCTTTTTTAATAAAGAGGTAGGTGTAACCTGTAAAGCAATAAAATAAACTTTCTCATCATGTCCTGTGTGTTTCAGCATGCAACTTCCTTCACTTAGCAGCCATCCTTGATAACAGTATCACCACAGCAGAAGGACCAGCTTAACAGAATTTCATGCTGTTTTCTAATTTCTGATTTATTCTGTGTCTGGTCAAATTCCAGTCCTGTTTTCAAGAAAAGAAGTATACCGAGGAATTGACAGTGATAGAGTTTCTGCTCGTGTATGAAAACAGAAGTGAAGAAAGCTGTAAGTGTCCGATTAGCCTTTCTCCTAGAATGAAATTATATAATTGGATACACTTTTTTGTATTCATTATTAGAAAAAAATCCCATCCTCCAAGCTGGTAACCTCTTATAGGAACCTGTTATACATACCTTCCAAGCAGAGAAAAGCTTGCCTTAACTTCTGTTCATGGCAGATTTTGCAATGCTGGTAGTTAAAGGAGAGAGTACGTTCACTGCCTGTCACTCCCTTGGGAGCAAAGAAATTTTTGTACAGCAACTGATCATCAGTGGCAACTCTCCTCTGCCGTGTTGCCTTCATTATGTTTTTAAGAATAGTTCCAAAAAAGGGGCACCCTCTTTAGTCAACAGCTTCCTCATACATCAACAGGCTAATGTTAGTTTATTGATTTTGATCAGATATGATTTAAAAAGAAAATCCTATCATCCCCATCATATGACAGTAGGTCATGGTGTAACACTGAGGTATTAAATGGGGGTACAAAATGGACCATTACATAGTGCTGCCCGTAGGACTTGGCTTTCAAGTCAGAGTTTATTTCAGCCCTTATATCATTAGGAGGAGGCATACCAACATGTTTAGGTCTGGGGCTGCTTTGTGTTCTACTGTCATTTGTTTTCTCAGCTGCCTTACTCAGTGCAGGTGGTAGCAAACAAAATATTGATGTTACAATGCATTCGTTCCTCATAGAAACCCACCTGACTGCAACTCCTGCTAGAAGTCCCTCCCCGACAAAGTAATATGATTGCCTTGTTAAGAGCACAGGTTTTGCCAGTAGACTTTGCCAACAACCCTGACCCTTCAGCCTGGATCCCTGACTTTTTCAGGACACTTCTGTCACCTTCTGTTCCCATGTGTCTAGAAAGAAAAAGTGGTGGCTGGTTTCAGTGGCTGGCTTCCTCGGTAAGCAATGGTAGCTGCTGTGCTCTTAGGTGCAGCATATAAAAGCATCACAGTTTCACAGCTGTATCCTGCTTTTGAAAGCAAATCAATAGAAATGATGTTACTTCGTCGCTTATGCTTGTTTTATGATCAACTTACACCGTTTTTCTTGTCACAGGTGTAGGGCCTCTCTCTGTAGAAGTGTATGGAGTTGAGTAGGATCTGTGTTCTAACATGTGCCCTGGATGGATAGTGAGAGGCCAAAATATTACTTGTATGGGGGATATTCAGTTTATTTGCAGATGGTGAGCCATCACCAAGTCCTGATAAAAGAAAGGAGTAAGTGCTTCTTAAATCAGACAAACTCCATGTATTTCACTGTAGTTTATTTTAGTTACTGACTGTTGTAACCTCCAAAACATGCCTCCTGTGGTCTCCTTGTGGAAATGAGTACAAAGGTTTATTAAACTGGATAGAGTAAGGTAGTGGTAGTCTGATTCTTCAACCTCTTGGTAAGGAAACTCCCCTAGGAAGGGAGAGGTCGGGGTTATGGTCAGCATGCCAGGAGCAGTTTACACATTTTTAGCGTTGATATCTTCAGAAAATAAGGAATAAGCGATCACATTTATTGTCTTTTTTTTACTCCTTCCAAAAGCATTTGAATTTTTCAACAAATTTTATAGAGCAGCAGATACCTCACAGACACTAATTTCCAACCACAACAAAGATCAGGTGGAATAAAAAGACTAACTAAGCATAGTACAAGTGGGTTAGATTCAAGGCATTTTGTAGTCAGACTTAAGTTTTGTTTTTCATTGAGGATACCCGAAACTGTTCAGAAAAAAATCACTTGTTTCCACATTAAATCTAACAAATGAACACATACTCATTCCTCTTAAAATAAATCTGTACCAGGACTGATAAGTACTTGGAGAACG
Organism: Nyctibius grandis; assembly: GCF_013368605.1. NCBI lineage: Eukaryota > Metazoa > Chordata > Aves > Nyctibiiformes > Nyctibiidae > Nyctibius > Nyctibius grandis. The sequence continues at coordinate 19,421,229 of NC_090669.1, read as the reverse complement.
CTGAGCTACAGCAATATGTAATCTGACACGCTGGATAAGTTATTAAACCTTATACTCAGACTGTCGCTGAAAGCCTGAGGACAGCTTAATGTGGGATTTTGTCTTTCAGTCATTGTTTTCAACAGCGGTTTGTTATGGCAGTGCCTGGCAGCCATCACCCGCCTGATAAGCCTTGCAGTAGAGGGTAGTTCACGCAACACATGTCAAACTCTGCTAAAGTTGTCACAGTTCATTGACTTCTTTGGATTCAATACCAGCCTACTCATTAGCTGCTACTCCTGGAAAGAGCTTGGGCTAGTTTCCTGAGGTTCTCTTAACTCCCTTCGTGGTGCAGAGCTGGAAGAACAGCTTCTGGCATTTTAGCCAACTTTTCTCTTGTTATCTACAAGCTACAGGTCTAGTGTCAACCCCAGATGCTTGCTGCCTGTGCAGGCTGCTCATGGCCAGGCTCAGAAGTTCCCTTTTAATTTGGTTTGCTGAATGCTGGAATCTGCTGATCTTGTTTGAGTGCTGCCATTGTTGAAGTCAATGGGAGATTTGTTTTCTTAAAAAGTGTAGGATTTGGGTTGTATTGATTGTTTTGTTACAGTAAAGTCTTTACAAATTCAAACTCAAGATCTATATGCTGCAAAGGCTATAGCGAACATGTGCAAATACAGATTTTTATTTTTTTTGAAGGAGTTGCATGCATTTTTCATGTGGCTGTTGCTGGAGATGCAGTAACTGTGCAGGATGCGTTAGCTCACTGCAATAGCTCACCTTTGAAAAACAGGAGGAGGTGGTATTGCATTTTTGTATTATGTGTAATATTTATCAATATCCATCTCTTCCTCTTTATCATCTCTTAGTTGTGGGTAGAATTAACATTTATAATCTCTGAAAGGCAGCACCTGCAACTAGTAGCTGAAAGAGATGAAATAGGCAGGCATTGGGTCAGTGGGATTGTGAGGAAATAAAAGATATTCTTGTTCCATTTTTAGGAAATGGCAATCAAAAAAGCAATTTTTACTACAGTTGTTCAAACTAATAGACCCTTTTTTTTTGAAAGAATGGGAAGTACAAAGGAAAATTAGGGTAACTAATTTGCTGAAACAGATGCGAGAAGTTCTCTCCCAAATGTGATTTTTAAACCAGACAACTCATGAACCCAATTACTGGGGATTAGGCTGGAATCATTTACTGAATCTTAACCAGAGCTGGAATTTGGGAGTGTTGGGGGGAGTGGTGGAGAAAGGGAAAGAATGAGAATTAAAATGACCTGGGTTGTTTCTGCTTAATTACCAAAAAAAAAAGGAAATGATGCAGGAACTTTAAATAGTGAAAAAATCATTAAGTTACTACAGTCTGATCTAAGAATACACTTAGATAGACTTTATGTTCCAGAATGGTATTTAAAATGCAATTTAAATATTTAAGATATGTTTGCTTACGTTTTTTAAATAAAGATTGTTGTGGTTTTTTTCAAAGAACATCCTACCGACAAGCTGGCCTTGAAAGTTCGCATACTTCCTGCAAGTAAAGCTTGCATAACGAGTTATGTTAAAGTTAAGAGGATGGCTTTAGGGAAAGAATAAAGTTTTAATTGGATTTTTGAATAATCATCTTTTGAGTTCTAACCAAATTTCAGATAGTTCTGTGTTTGAAATACATATTACACCATAGATCTTTGATCTCGTACTCAGAATCTGAAGCTCTCTGCTTTATTTATGGCACACTAGTCAAGCCTTTCTTTAACATGACAGTTGCAGATTTTGTCATGAGGTGCATGTCACTGCGGTGCTTGAAGGGGCTGTTAGCTCTGCTGCAGGGGAAGGGGGGTAACTGCTACAGAGCTGTGCCTGACAGAAGTATCCTGTTAATTCTGAGAGCCCAACGTGAGATGACTGCCAACTTGGTGGTAGCTAGTACTTTTGTAGCACGTTATTTGTGCAAAGTGGAATTTCTGTTCCTTGACTGTAGTCTACACTGCTTGACAACTTTATGAATTGGGACTCAGCTGTCTCTTGCTTGAGACCCAAAATGGGGGGAAAAAACCCCTGCTGAGCCTATGGAAGCCTGGACTGGGGCTTGTTCTTCAGAATCTTAGAGCAAATACCGTAAGAGGCCCCAGTAAAATTCAGCTCTCTGGGTTGACATCATATCTCTGCTTCTCAGCTGCCCATTGACCCCCTTGCAGCATTGCTGTCCTTCCTGCTTTGCTTTGGTTAGGCATAAGTAATCAAGCCATTTTCTTTCTTTAGCCCTTACTAAACTCTGGGGTGGTTACAGGTTTATGTGATGAAAATACATATTAGAAAAGAGTGAACTAAGTCTTAACTATTAGCATGTTCTGCGCTTTTTTCCCTCAATGAGCGTATTTATTGGCATGTCCGTGAGTATCTTTTCTCATAACCAAGCTTATAAAAGTGGGTGCGAAAAGAACAATACTTAGATAATCTCTCTGACTTTTATAGGATTGAAAACTTCCTGCCCGCAGATAGACAGCTGAAATACTGGTTCTATTGAAATCAACGTCGAAACTCCTAATGACTTTCATGGAGCCAATAGTGATTTGTCTGTCTGCTTACTCATTCGGTCTATCTTGATTTATCTCAGGTTTGCTCTTCCTTTGTGTGCTTATTGCTCTTGATGCAGCCTATCAAGCCATGCAACCCCCTGTGATAGCTCTGTGGAGATATATTTAATTTGATTTGCTGCTGTCCCCAGGAGTTTATAGTCTGTCAAACAGCTGCCTGTTGCAGTGAAACCTCAATATAGAAGAGCGTAATGGTTTATGGATGGAGCATTTAACACCCACCACCGAATGGCATATGTCTGAAAAATATGTTCAAAACATAGTCATGGCATATGCAAAGGCTATTGTTCTGAAACAGTTATAAGGAAACATCTACAAATGCAACACAGGAGAGAATTACCTGACAAGTGTATTCAAGAGTTTACAAACACCTCTGCTATTTGAATCTTTCTGTACTGTACATTTTAGTCCATTACATCTGATCAGGTTCTTAATGTAAGAATAAGGTGGCTTCAGTATTCATTCCAGTGCTTTGTTACTCTGCCATTCTTAATCTCTCTCCATCACTGCTTGTTGCTTTCTCTTCCCTCTACCACAAAACAAAAAAAAAGATGAAATAAATGTCTGCTGAGGATGACTGAAAAAATTTATGTTAACGGGGAATCAACTGAGGTTGCTAAAGCAAAAAAGACACAGAAAGGCACATCATTTGCATGTGTTAATGGGAATATGGAAACTAAAAAATAGAAAGTGCCTGTGCTCCACCACTGCCAGAGCAGTCATTTGTAGCTACCCTGACACTGATCTACTGCCACTGGCTTTATGCCAGAGTACATCCAGTAAGTGAAGTCCTGCCCTTGGTGAAAGTGCTCTGATATTAATTTCAATAGGGCCTGGATTTTATGCACTTATTTTAACAGTGATTAATTCCTATTATTCCTCTTTGTATGGTGCTTCTCACACACTCTCAGGATCATATAGATGAGCAGTAAGACTGAAAATGGAAACACTAGAATGTCATGTCATAATGACATTTTCAACTGGGCCGAAAAATGTTACCTTAAACCTTAATGAAGTTTCATGGGAGCTGGATTTCATGTTCCCAACGACTTGCCTGCCCACTCTTTCCTCGAGGTGCTGTCCACCCACATACCCCTCATCACTTCAGGCAATTACTTTCCCCTAAGACCTTCCAGCTCAATGGCTGCCAGGATTATTCACAAACATATTTCAGGGCTCTGAAGACCTCCCTGGCATTTAAACTATTTGAGCCAGACCAGTTCCTTTTGAGAAAAGCATTCCCCAGGTGGCATGTCAGAAGGGGTACCAACCTCCAGCAAGCAAATACCAGCATGCAGCTAGGGAGTTCAGGTAATAAACTTTAGCCAGCACAGCTGGAACAGGAAAAGGTTGTGTGAACAAGCCCTTATTATTATCCTTTGAAAATCCTGACCCCATGGATCAAATCCTGACTTCACACAGAGCAGAGGAGATGATCTGTGTCTACAAGGACCCTTTTGACACGTGTGTGGAGTCCAATTCATATTTGCCTTGCCTGCCTGATTCCTCCTGGTGTAGTTGTGTTGCTCTTTGGCTCCAAGTCCGTGCTACTCCCCTCCAGCGGATTTACCACCTGGATTTCTGAAGTCTGTATTCATCCAGCTCCTCACACAGTGAGGAATTCCAATACATGGCTTAGGTACTCACACACGTACAGATCTCTTCACTCTTGGGAGCATCTGAACAGAGGCAAAAACAGCCAAGTTTGCTTTCTAGATCCCAGCATCATCTCACAGGCTGGGCAGCTGGTACATTGAGTAAGTATGGTCCAAAGGGCCGTTTTTCACAGCTGTGCTTCGGTGCCAGAGCTGTGCTTTTTGGGCAGATACTTACTTCTAAAATGTCTTTGGTGAATCCTAGTTCTCAAAACTCCAGAATTCTAACAGATACTCTTTATATCTTCTTTCTCAGGTAAACCATGAACAAGAGTTTTATGCTTTTGTTAACTGGTGAGTAATGCACTTAACGGCAGCACCATGCTAATCATCGCATGGAAAAAATGACCTGTGAAGCTACTGGGGTTTACAGTGATCTATCTCCAGTTTTGATTCTGTTGGTTTTCTTTATACGAGGAGTCAACATTTGTCCTCAAAATGTTTTCGTTTTGAGGACTAACGAACAGTGTCTAGCATCATAAGCACAAAGTTGTCATCAGATTTTCATTGGGATGAGGAAAAAAAAATCACACTTCCTCACATGCTGTCAATCAAGTGATTGACACTTATATTACAGTCTCAGCTGAGCTCTTCACGTGAAACTATGGCATATTACTGCAAACTTCCAGGGAATTGCCCTTTTTAAGGAGAAAGAAGAAAGGAAAAATGATATTTACCTTCTCTCACTAGGGTATGTCTGTACACAGCAAGGAAATTTCATAAGCTTGTTCTGTGAGTGACAGACTATCCTAGAGTGGTCACACATATTCTTGCAATAAGAGGCATCATGATGTTTTTAGGGGAAAATCAGAATAACTAATCCACATAAATCAGAAAATAGTCATAATCAGTAATAGGATTAAAGTCCTGATCCAGATCCTCTTTCATAATTTCTGTAGGAAATACTGTTGCAACATTGTCTCAAGTGTAGCAAATACCCATGCCAGAATACAGGAGTAGATGAATAGTTAATAACAGCAGCAACATTTTATTTACTTATTTTTAACTTTTAAAAAATTATTATTTTAAATGTATGTGGAGGTACCAGCTGTCGAGGCCCCCTCATGTCTCCTGGGGTCTTGTTAGACTGATGACCATGTGCAGATTTTGAACATACCTTTGTTTAACCCTTTTGGAGTCCTGATGAGCTGCTAATCTGAGTGCCATAAACACAGGCTGTTGTGAGACCTGCTGTGTGCTCCTTGTGCTGCCTTCTCATCCAGATATTCGCGTTTGTTCTCCATTCGCACCAATATTCACCTTTCCATTGTAGTTCTTTATGGTTCTACCCCAAATCTCAAAGAGGCTCTCTTAGTTGAAATCCTCAAAAGATGTCTGTAGATTGCTCTAGAGTTTGGGGTCTCTATGGTAGCCTTTACAATTCTCTCATATGTGCTAGCTTACACCTAGCTTTAGTAATTGCTTTATACAATACTTCAGACCGTAAATCTTTTCTGTGTAATAGTAATGCAGTGTCATCTTCTGGAAAATTACTGACTATATTTAATCAGTTTTATGTACCCCCCTGAATAGTGAGACTGTGGTTTGTGTGTTTTCAGTTGTGTTTGGTGCCTTGGGCTTCAGCTGTTTTTCTGCTGCTTGGAGAGTACAGAAGCTTCAGGATATAGCAAAGAGGTCTTAGGAACATTTCAAAATAAGAACAAAGTTATCAAGGAAGAAGAGTAAGCAAAAGGTGATTGTAGGAGAAAACTGGATTAAAGTGAAACTTATCACAGGTCTCACTTCTGCTGGGTCAGAAGTGGGTCTGGGTCTTCTAATGCCCTTGAAGTTTTTCTTGAGGAATTTGAAATGTTTTTTTCTGTGCTCAAACAAGAAATATACTTATGTATTTTTAAACAAGGTGTTGTTTTATCTGGATGTATTGTTCTCTGAGTAGAGTGTTGCTGTGCATTTCAAATGGGCAAACAATCCAATCAGAGAAGCATGAGGAGGTCTGATAAATACCGCTTGAAGTGGAAAATGAAAAATGTCTGGAGGCACCAACAGAATGTATCTTTTGAATGCTAACAAAAAACAGTTAATGCTTTATGGTAAACCCATCCACATCTCTCAGATTCTGGAGAGGACATGAGTACCTGTTCAGGTTTTGTATGTTTATTGCAGATTATTGTAGGAGTGATGTGGGTTATATTTTGAAGCCTTTCTTACGAATAGAGAAGTGTGGAAGAACGTAATATGTTTAGTTTGCAAAAATACCAGCTATAGAGTGAAAATCAGAGGAACCTTTAGAGGAATTAGCACTACCTTTTTGATTCAGTGGAACTTTTCCAGCTTACCCTGGCTAGGGTATAACTCAATAAGTGTAAAAAGCACATTAAGACACATGAAGATATTAAATAAGCAGCATGAAGATTGTTTTTGCAATCCTTCCTGAAGTGGCTTGGGGTTACTGTTTTATAAGAGAAGGAATTTATCTTGAAGTTTGTCCAAAGGGAGAGGGAGCAGCTGAGCATGGAAATCATCAGAAGGGAACATGTAAGCTTAAAATTCCAAACCTTCATTTTTCTTACTAACTTCCCCCTCATGAATCCAAGTAAGTCTGCTTCTGCACTTATTTCTGTACCACGACAGTACTTTGTTGGTAGCTATGTGTCCTAAAACATGCACACTACCTGTTTGTAGTCTTTTTTCGTCCAGTAGTGTCTGTAATTCTTTCTAATCTACTTAAGGGATTTAACCAAAGTATTAACATGAGCCAGAAGGCATAATGTTGTTATTCTGTCATAGAATAATACGAATATCCTTTAATATAGGTAATGTCTATGCTTCTTACCTCAGCTTTTCTATACTTCACCATTTCCTTCCTTTCCATTCTTTGTTTTCACTTTGGAAGTATGTCAGTTCTCTCTATCTCTGTTTATTTATATGATCAATAATTCAACACCAGATATTTCCCAAACAATCCCCTGAAAGAGGTCTAGGTGAGACTAAACACACTGTCAAAGGATCTTTCAGAGTCTTCATTTCATCAGCTCCAGTGCAACAAGCTATGTAAGCGTGTGCCGAGTCTTAAACCTATGAGTGGTCCCATTTCTTTTACTTAATTACTGATGTACCCTGATGAATTAGGACTACACTTGTATCAACATTGTATCAAATTATATCAGACAAATCCAGCTTCCCTTGTCTGTGCTCCAAGCTGGGCAGATGTGAGCTAGCTCCATGTTGGAAACTGTACAGGAATATGGTTGGTTGAGGCTCATAAGCTTTGTTGATGAGCTAACTTGGGTACAAGTCTGGACCATGTGGTTAAAGGGTTTCAGACCAGAGCAAGCTCACATCCTACCAGTTATAACACAGGCAATCCATGTTTGCTGTTCTCTTCCCTCTGTTAAGGGGAGATGATCAGATGGGACAAGCAAAGCATTAGGCTGCTGCAAACTGTGAGGGTTCTAGACTGGGAGGTACTAAGGCTTCTGATCCATGCCTTTTTAAACCATCTTCAGAGGCAGAAAATACCCTTCTGCTTCATTTCAATGCCTCTGCAAAAGATCTACTGTTATCCTTGTTTGCAGTAGACAAACATATCCAAAGATTCGAAGGTTTGATTTGGCAATTGAGCTTATAAAATAATAAATATAATCCCTCCATCCTCCACTGAACAGCTGGTGCAAACTTATTAACGGCAACCTCATTTTGTGCTGGCTTCTGTTGGGTTTTTAGCTATTCTGCTCTCTGCATAGTGTGCTCACTCCGCACGTTCTTCTTTCTTTTCTGTATTTCCACTGGCCTTTCCTCTATTATTATTTACATTTCAGTACCTACTGTTTTGTATGATGTTTGATGCTTTGCTTCATGTAATATTACCTTTGATCTAATGCCTACTATTGCCCCAAATGCTGTCATCGTTCTTGGCTTCCCACTCTATGATATTTCTGCACTACTTTTAAAGTCAACACTTTGTAACTCTTTCTAATTGCATGCCACTCTGTGTTTGAAAACTTCTTATATTCTTACTCTGGCACACCTCTTCGTTGCTGTCTGTCTTCCCATCTGCTCACTTTTCTTTGAGACCTCAGCCTAGTCCATACACATCTTTATACAGGTAATCTGGGTTAGTGTTATTGGTCCTCTGTGAACCAGCAGATATTTAGAAAGCCTTGGTGTTCAGCTTTCCCCAGATAAGATATAAGCAACACAGAATATGGTTATATAGATACTTTACTTAAACTGTGCATAGGAACAATAAGCTCCTGGGAAGAGAGTCATACACAGAGTGCGTGCAATCACTCCAGTAATTAACCCAGATATGAATACCTGGTTCCCACATGACAAAAATTTAGATTAACTCTGGAAAGAGTTTACTTCATACTGGATACTCTCTTATTGCCTGCTGCAGTTTTAGCCGTAATACTTACATTAATTTACTACTTCTTGACTAAGCAGTTCTTTCATATATTAGCACAAAATTAAAGGAAGTGTAAAAGTGCTGTTTAATGGTTTTCCTATAGTAGTGTGTGGGTGCAAATGTCTCACTAAATGCATAAACATAGATAATCCTTGCTTTCTCTCTTCTTCCAGGCAACATTTTTTTCCTTTATAGCTCATCCCTGGAGAAAGGTTCTTGAGTGAAAAATCATTGCTAACTTCATTTTTTGGCTTCATGGTGAATTTCTTTCCTGGAACAATAATAAGAAATAATGGGTGTAATGCTTTCCTTCAGAATCCATAGTGTGTAACAAGTTGTCTCTTATTTTATTTGTTCTTACCATATTAAATTTAAGTGTATTAATTTTTCTTTTTGGCTTATCTATTTTACTTGAAGTTCAGAGGGCCTTCCAAACCTTTTTGTAATATTATTTTAGGAGCCAGATCAGTTTTGTAGTTAGATGTAGAAACTAAGATTCAGGTCTCAAGTCTCCCACTTCCTTCTTGGATTAAATTCAGCAGTTCCCGTTTTTTTTTTGAGCAATCACCAACAGCCAGTTGTAGATGTCCAGCTTAATAAACAGATTGTAAAGCAAAATCAGTCAGAGGCTACAACTTGAACTGGCATAAGAAGAGAGGTGTTTTCTTGGTGTCCTCAAAAAGCAGACCAGCTGAGCCACAGAAATCAGTGTCTTGTTAGTCTTAAGCCCTGTATGTCTCAGTACACCTTTTTGTAAGATGGTTGTAATATATAATTCACAAAGAAGGAATGTTCAGTCTATTTAAAGCTCGTGAAACATTGCACAGCTCTAAGTGGATTGCACTTGATGGGTGCTAAGTTAAATGATGATAAATTTTCTGTCATTTTGAGATGGTTCTGCTTAAAACAGATTTGGAAAAAATGGCTGGATGGGCAGATTCTTTTGTCATATCTGTGCAAATTTAGAAAATCCAAGGACAAAAAGATTTCCTCAGTTACATCTTTGTGACCCTGTTTTCTTCATTAGTTTATTAGTTAGAAGAAGAGACATCTGTAAGTGCATATGGTATGAACAGTAACCTAGTGTTCACTTTTTGGTCTGTAAGTCCAACTTATTTTGACAAAGGAGGGGTCTCATTCATTAAGGATGGGAAAATGGAGATTAGAGAACCTTAAGCCTGCACTGTCTGGGTCAGACTTGCTGGGACCTGGTCTGGGCACATAGTCTGTGTCCACCCGGACAGAAGGTTGGCTGGGCAGTGACAACACAGACTACCCTATCTTTCTAAGCACTTTGGAAGTGGCTCCAGCTGAGTAATGCAGTCACAGAACGCAATTCATCCTCATTCAGGGCTACAGTGGCACTCGGCTGCAAGACTGATCATTTGTGCTCTGTGTCAATAGCACAGGAAACACCTCACTGGCCTTTATCTCCTGCTAGACGCCCAAACCATTCCACCATGCTGCCGAGATCTAGGCTTACCTGTTGCCTGGTCTGGTAAACATCAAAGCACAGAGGAGATTTTTTATCTATGTTAAAGAAAACAGGGTTTGCAGGGATATAAATTATCCTTTGAGAGCGCTCTCAGAGCTCTTAAAAGAAAAAAAAAAAAGTAAGTAAATAACACATTAAAATGTTGGTTTAAAAAGCCTTTCCACTATCTCTTTAGATCTGAAGAGAATATATCTGTTGTCATTTCCTTTTCTGCTCCTTTGGGTTTTTGAAAATATACAGCTGCTTGCTCAACAGAGGTAATGGGTTTGAGGACAGGCGTGCTTGACTGTGCTGCAAATAACTGAAGACCTTTCTTCCCGTGGTATTCTTAAAGGTTCAGTTTTACAGAATCACTGTAAATACAGAATCACTGCCTGAGCATTTCATCCAGCAAATAGGAGCTCCTGTTTCATGGACATATTAGGCAGTGAAATGTAGTCTTAGGAGCATAAGCATGGGAGTGATGACTGCTTTGGCTTACAGGCGCAGGTTGGCGTGGGGGTGTTTGTTTCCTCAATTCTTTCCAGCTAATGTTTGCTGAGTGATTTTTCAGAAGTAATTTAATCTCTTTTGGCTTCTTTGTGAAAGAGGTAGCGTTCTGTTCTTACTCACATAAATGCTGTTTGACGGTACAATGTGATCCTGGGATGAAAGCTGCTACATAACTTCACAACATTGTCGTTAAGCTAAAGGTGAAGCAGCATCATGAAGTATGGATTCACCTACTGAAGCTGGAGCCTGAAAAAGTACACGGGAATTTTGCTCTGGTATTCTAGATCTAGTGACTTGTTAGGGCCCTAGTAGATTGTTCCAAAACTGACAATATTCCAGTGCCTCATCCAAGCAGATCCCCAACAAAGCAGGGCAACAGTTTAAGCAGGAGAATTTGAGGTCTAGTGTTTAATATAGATAGTAATTTATTTCTTTTTCTTTGGCTTCCATTCCAAAAGGGAAAGTTTTGCCTAGCCAGCTCAGTTTGGCTTTCCAGGTTGTTCTCGCATTGTGTTTGTTTGATGGCGATGATAAATTGTAGCGCAATTTAATTTGCACTATATGTGATTACTATTATATTTGCAGTCTTTTAATTTCTAAATTTCTTCTCATAGCTGTAAAACAAAAAAAGGTGGTCTTTCTTTTCTTGGGGAAAATTAAACATACATTTTACTGTATTGTTATTAAATGGCACGTTATTCCACTTGTTCTAAACAAAGAATGGACCCTTTTAAAAATAATAATAATAAAAACTTACTTACATTTGCATCCAACCCAAGGGTAATCTGTCCTTTAAATTACAAAAAATATTTGTAATAATCTTTAAAAAATTTACACATCCCACCAGTATTCACTTCCAAACCAAAGCTACACTTTTTTCTTGTCACCTATACATATTTAATATACTTTGGGAATTCTAAAACAATATGTCTTAGGCCAAGAAGCACACAGCTGTTCAAAACAGGTTTTAAATTATGTTCTTGGCCTGTAGCTAACAGTATGCTTATAACATACAATAGTAACAGTAAATAAAAGGCAAAGAAATAACCAGGAAATATTATCAAGAAAGAAGAAAATAATCTCCCTTAATAAAAAGGAGATTGCATTACATAGTCATGACTCCAAGTGCCATTAGGATGTTGGGTCTCCATTGTCTATAATACCTGAAATACTTAATCTGCAGCTATGAGCAATCTTTAACACACAAAAAGGCAGGGCTCATGCAAAAGTAATTTGAAAGTAGTCAAATGCCCCAACTTTCAGCCTCTATTGACTGAGACATGACTGCTGTACGTTAGAATGTATTTTTCACACTGTCACAGTCCTTATTTGCTTTGTTGTGTAACTTTAACTATGTCTTCTTTCCCTCTCCTTTTTTTGGGGGTCTATAACCAATTCAGGGCTGCTGAGTTGCTATTAAGGGAAAGACTGCAGTGTCATGAAGAAAACTACTGTGAAGTCAGGGACTCAGTCACAAGATATTAATGAGAGGGGTAGGTATAAAATCAGGAGATTCAAATCAATGAAGCCATCTTATAGGATGAATATTGGTACTGTATTTTCCAAGGATGTGTTATCAAGCCCTTCATTTGCACAGCCATGAAGAACTGCATGCTTACCGAAGTGCTTCATTTAATTCCCGCCTGTGGCATCAATATACATATATTCATCGGCAAGATGCAGCTCTGAACAGTAAAACGTTCTCATGGGGACCTGGAATTTCTATTGTACTATGATATTCCAGATTTTACAAGCTTGAGTAAATTTGGAGTTAGACATCTTTGCAGGACTGGTAAGGAATGCATGCATGGGAAATAAAGAATAAGATTTCATGCTGCAATGCTGAGGCAGAGTTATATGATTTAGTGCAACAACTATGCTAGTTAGTCCTGAGGATCCACAAGCTGACCCCTAAAGTGACATAACATGCCTTATTTCTGTTGATGTCACTTGAATTACGATGGCTTACTCAAGCTGAAGATCTGATCCTATAAGTTAGTGGAAAGATTATTCCCCTTTGGTGACTGAGCCAAAACAGAATAGAACTGTGACAGTGGGAAGCTGAATTAGTCATAGGTGATAATTCAGGAGCACTGGCCTGAAGCTCTGCTTAGGGCACAGGAGGGGATAAGGTGAGATGCTCCCAAGTTCAGGGTGTGAACATAAGTCTTCATGCAAGTTATGCTGCTGGGAAATAAAGCTGTGCTAGCGATGTTGTGTGCTTTTAAACTTCAGTACATTTATGTGAAAGAGCAGGGGGAATAAAAACGTGTAAATGTGCCTGTCAGAAACCTTGATCAGTCTGGGAGGTTTATAATATGCTTGTAAAAATATACTATGGTCTATGGCTTTTATATGGTAGTTCTTAGGACAGAATCACAATTTTTTGAATAACTGATACTGCAGTCATAGGAGAGCAAGTCATAAAGAAAATTGTACTGAGATATTTTTCTCATGTTAAAAGGCTTTGTGACTTTAACAAATGAAATATTTCAGCCTCCATCAGGCAGCCTCTTATTCTCTACATATTTATTCGTATGCTTAACCTTGGACTCTGTGAATTGTCCCATTAACGGCCCCCCTGATGCCCTGCTTTAATATCAGTTAGTTAAGCTGGTTAACAGCAAGGAACCCTGGAGAGAGATCAGGATGCTATTGCACTAAGTGCTGTACAGACACACAATAAAAAAGACAGTCTCTGCCCCAAAAGTCTTCCAGGTAAAGCCAAGAGAAAACAGATGGATACAGTGAAGCAGGCTCAGAAGGAGTATAGAAAGTGCCAAAATGTTATGGTCAGTCTGAAAGTTAAAAGTCTAGCCAGGCCTGGCTTTTGGCAGGCTTGACATTACTGAAGGGTTTAAAAGGCGACAAATAAGTTGTTTCAGAGGTACTTGAAGAGTACATGCCTTAGGGGTGAATCAGTGAGAGGACAAATGAAAGTTCCCCCTGGAAAACTTAAACCAGTGGGATGAAAATTATGCATATCCACAAATCTTTGCGGGACTGGTGCCCATGTGTTCAGGGTGATTTTTCACATGTTTCTTGTTACGTATTTGGATCGTATAGGCAAATCTTATATGCTTAGCTCTGTGGGAAAAAATAATTAAAGATTAATAAACAGATTCAGCACAAGAAAATTCCAATTATGAATAGGCTGAGTTCTTGAGCTTGGAAAAATGTAAGAATAGATATATAGGAGCTGTGTGTGAAAAATGCCCGTAAGATTGGTATTGCTTAAAGGCAAATGTAGCTTTCACTATTTATGACTCTTCTCTTGGATGGTTGCTTTGGCTTTTAAAAAAAATTTGGTATTTCCTTAATTTCTTTCTTTTCCTTCCTATTCTCTCTATGCCATGGTTGAGGAATTGCCACCATTAATATTTGATAACCTCCAGAGTACGTGCTAAAAACGTGGTAATGTAGAAACAAATCACATTTTGGTATTCATGCAATATTGTGGAGTGTAGTTCTCAAGGCTGAGCAAAGAAAGGTTTAGGCTTTACAGGCAAAAAAACCTAGCAGGAAAAATGTGTCTAGCAAAACACATTGAGAGTTTTTAAACAGCTTAAACAATTTTATCACATCCTGTAGTGACTTATTAACAGTGTCTTCAACCTTTATATATTCCAATAACAACCTGATGTCTTCATCTTATCTTATGGAACTATAATTGGCTGAATCCAGGTACCAGTGCCTGGAGGCCATACAGTCTTATAGACTTTAATGGCTCATTAGGTATTTATTCACTTTAACTTAAACAGCTCAGCCATTTGTGGAAAATGAGCCTTTAAAATAGAATTAGGGGTTTTTTACCTAAGTGTAGTGTATAACCTGAACTGCCACTGAATTTAAATTTCAAAATCTGCCAGTTCAATTTGGCCTTGCTGTCTTCCCTTTTCAAAATGGGTTGTAGCTTTGTAATAACTTCTTATGCTGAAGAAGTATGCTGGTGGTACTTAAAACTGCTTGAATTAAACAGAATGGTTCCTTTAGTTAAAAAACAAACCAACCCCCACTAAAAGTGTGGTTAAAGTGTGTTGATAACTCATGCTGACAGGTGCCATCTCTACAGGCTGTCTCTAGCCTTTCATCATCAGAAAGCAGAGACTGGAGGGGTCCTAATTAATCTGAATTTTAGCCAGGGTGGTGGGTGGTTCTACATCATTGTTCAAAATAGCACAAGCCTCAACACACATGGTGCACCTTGGGTTGTGTTCAAAAACATGAGCCTATGAGAGAAAGAGGCTGTAAAAGATCACAGAGGACGGGGAGAACGTGATGGGGAGTTGCCTTTAACGATTCCAGCTAAAGCCTGCACTTTGCATGTTGAACAGCTGTCACACAACAGGCAAATCTAGTCTCCTCTTTTGCTTACTGATCTGGAAGGTCTGACACAGAGAAGAAAGTGGTTCGTGTGCAGGATTTCACAGCTCTGTGCAGGAGACCACAGAAGGATGCTGGGCTCATGGCACTCCCTGCCTGATGAACCAGTCCTGTCTGTGAGAGATTAACTGCGGTACAGCAGGTAAGGGCCTGCGGGCTTGTTAAAACTGAACCTACCACGACCCAGGAGTGGTTTGGGAGAAAAGTCTGCTGGATACACTCTCTCTCTTGTCTCACATTCATGCAGATTCTCTCTGCACACAGTAAAGGTGACAGAGAGTCAGCTCCTTCCATATTGCTTGGAGTCTCTGTTTTTTTCCTGAAAAAATTTAGTTAGTTCAATGAAAATGCACCATAACCATAATGATGTTGAATGGTTTTGTTGCAAATTACTATGCAAGGAGACATGCTCTTGCGCTTAAAGGAAGTTCATTTCTGTAATGTGGTTTAGCTTTATGTAGCAGTCACCAATTGTTTCTCAGGGTGTGCAAGTTTGCTAAAGTATACTCCTGTCCTTCACTGCCCAGTGCCACCATGCTAGGGGCAATGACAACGTGGGCATGTGGCTTGTGAAAAAGAGAGTGTTATGTGAAGGACGCCATGGAATTTATTGCTGCATTAGGCTTTTTGGGTCATCAGGTTCTCTGTAGGAAGGATGAGGAAGGCTAGGGAGAGTTCTTGCCCCTTGAGGATTAGTGATAATGACAGGTGAAAATTCTGTTCTAGAGCCAAGCTACACAATTTTCCATTCCAGTAGGTCTCTTTCTTTCAGCCACCTATATCATTAGGCTTCGGCTTCACAACCAAAGAGAAGTTTTATTTTATGAATGCATAACATAATAATATCTGGAAATGGCTTTTAAACTGCTATTTTTTTCATATTTCCTTTGTTTCATTTCCATTATTTATATGGTCTGAAAATTTCCATATTTGCTCTATTTTGTTGAAAAAGACACTATATATTTTGCTGGGGGAGGGTTTGGATTGGTTTTGTAAAGGGGAAAATATAAAGCTCTTAAAATGCTTAGGAATCAAAATGGCATCTTTAATATGAACAGATTGTGATGGACTGTGCATGCTTCAGACTCACGCAGGCATGGAGGTGGGGGCTAAAATAATACAGCATTGTTAGAGTTGTGGTCTAAAGAGTGAACAGGATGAAACTGAGGAAAAGCAGCTGTTCCTTGTTCCTCCATTTAGTGTTAAAGGAGCAGTAAAATACTGAAGGATTCTGTCTCTTCCAAAGCAATCATTAAGGTTAGTTAGTTACTTTAATTCACTTAGAGTGGTGCTTAAGGACAATTTGTTCCTGATTCCCTTCTGCCAGCTGAAGCAAATGTTTTTCTTTTCTTTTCCTCTCTTTTTACCTGATGAGACCACAAAAGGCATTGTGAAGAGGGAATGGCCGGAGACAGGAGCCTGTGTACTCATGCCATGTCCCCTTTTCTTTATCCCGTGTCTGTTTTCTGCATGCTGAACAGTATGTAGAACTTTTAATACCCAATTTGAATTGATTTCAAATACGTGGCACAGGAGTGTATAAACATAGAACCCTGTTTCATGGCGGGGGAACAGCAGAGGTGGTAGCTTGGTGACGCTTTCTTTTAAGCTTCTGTAGTCTCTGCTGCTCTGACGCTATCTCCATTGATCAGCACCTTTGACAAATGAGTCTGTTATTGCCTATACGAATCGTTTCTATGAACCATTTTTTAAAAAGCAATATATCTACAAAATTAACCCCTGGATAGATTTTAAGACTATCCCTCTCCCCCAGTGGTTACGCTTAGAAAAGGTGCCTTGATGTTTAATTACTGCACACAACGGGGATGATGTCTGTTATCCATGCTGTTGAAAAGGTAACAGTGGTAGCATCGTCAGGGCTGAATGTGCACATAAAATGCTGCTGTGTCCTCTTACTATATCGGAAGGACTGTACCCCACATCACATAGTGAACAGAGGGGCCACAGTCCCTTAACGTCTTCTCTTTCCCTCCCAGTAGATCCACCCCAAGAAACATTATTAGGATAATGGTTCTTCTGGGGCAAGATAGTTACTACTAAATCAACATTACTTCCTAACGAATTGCGGTTTTCCGTGGAGCCCCTGAGCTGGGCCTAGCTCTGCTTAATTTAAAGTAGCTGTGTTGACATAATATATTTAGACTTCTGTAATGTGTTTGACTTAGTACTGCACAACATTCTGATTAAAAACAATTATCGCTATACAAAATCGGTGTTGTACATATTAAACGGCTCCCAAACTGTCTCGACGATAGGTTGTGGAAAGGAGATCTAAATCAGGAATCAGCACTTGAGGGAAGTTTCCAGTTCCTCTGGGGTCTCACTGTGGGTTCAGCACAGAAACGCCAGCAAACATCTGCTGGTGTAAATGAGGCAAAGGGCGGATTTCAGTAGCAAGTCGGGGTTGTGTGGTGGGTGGAAGTCATCCAACGTCTGCTTTCAATATAGCAAGACCCAGGCTCATAATTTAGGCTACACTTCTTCAGTAAGTGCTTCATAAGAGAAGTGAATTAATCTGAAAAGGTGTCGACGACATCACATGTACCCAACTGCTTGTGACCGCTCAGAGTGACGGGGTAACTGAGGAGGCTGATGTGTGACTATAGACACAGGCGATGAGGCAGGTTGTGTAATGGCGGAACTAGTGTTCTGGCAGAGGAACACCGTGTCAGCCTTCGGAAACTGCGCCTCTTTTTTTTAAACCTTCTGTAGGGGGTGTCGGTGTGTGTGTGCTGAGGTGGGGGCTGCAGGGCGCCTGTGAGGAGAAGCGGGGCTGCCCCACCTGGACAGAGCTGGTTCCAGGCAGTTCCAGGCGGTTCCAGGTGGTTCCAGGCGGTTCCGCTGCTGCCCCGCCACAGGGCACAGCTGGGCCCGTCAGCGATGCCTCTGTGGGTGTGTGGTTGGAAAGGGGGTGAGGGGAAAAGTGGGAGAGAGCAGAGTGAACTCAGGGGCGGAGGAGGAGGAGGGAGAGGAAGGGCTCCGGGCGCTGGAGCGGGGATTCCCAGCAGCTCCTGGAGGACCCCACACAGGAGCAGGTGGGCATGTCCTGAGGGAGGCTGCAGCCTGCAGAGGGGATTCATGCTGGAGCAGGGAAAAGCGTGAGGAGGAAGGAGCCGCAGAGAGGAGCCATCAGGTACTGACCGTAACCCCCTGTTCCCCATCCCTCGGCGCCATTTTGGGAGAGGAGGCAGAGCAGTTGGGAATGGAGGAGTGAGGCTGAGCCTGGGGAAGAGGCGGGTGGGGGCGAAGGTGTGGTTTTAATTTTGTCTTTTTTTCACCATCCAAGTGTATTTTAATTAGCAATAAATTAATTTTCCCCAAGTCAAATCTGCTTTGCCCGTGACGGTAATTGGTAAGCGATGTCCCTGTCTTTCTCTTGACCCATGAGCTTTTTCATCTTATTTTCTCCCCCCTGTCCTGTTGAGGCGGGGGACTGAGGGAGTGGCTGGGTGGGCGTCTGGGTGCAGCCCAAGGTCAACCCACCACTACTTCCTTCCTGAAAAGGTTCGGAATACACCCACAAGAATCTGATGTGGAAAACTCAAGGTAATCAATGTATTAATCTTGTTGAAATGAAGGTTTTGATGTACTTTGATTAAAGCCTATGTCAGGGAACAGCCTGTAAGAGGCACAGCAAACATTTCCTTAATTTAACAAGCAAAGTCAGGATAAGGTCCAGTTAACTGCTTAAACTATAGTGACTTATTCAAATTGAAGATCTGGCCCTGTAGGTCAGTGGAAAATTAACTGACCCGTGTTGCCTTTGAGCCAAAATACAGTAACTTAGCAACTGAAAGCAGGATGAGACCCGATGGCAGACAACTGGAGCCAGCACAAATTCAGGTCAGACTTCAGGTGCTAAAATTTCACACAGAAAGTAACCAAACATTGGGATGAACTGCAGAGAGCTATGGAAGTGTTTTTATTGTTTCATTTTATTATCTTTGTAAAAATCTGTTCTAACTCCTACCACAAAATATGATCAGGATGCAGGAGTTACCAAGTGACATATTTTGACCTGGATTATACTGGAAATCAAATAGATAAATGTAGTATTCCCTTCTGGTATAAAAAATCCACGAGGCTGAATGAGATCACAGCCTGCAGCGATAGCGTTCACTGTCTCCTAGCACCACAAATGATTAGAAGCAGAATTATAGCATGGTGATTCATGTCAGAGGACAATGCTTTATTACTGTTTGATTTACTTAGTGATATAAGTACATTGAATCAGAGCAGGGGAAACTGCTTTAGAATTAATTCTTTTAGTTAGCTCAGTTATTTTTGTTTTGTTCTGTCTTTCTGGTGACCTTAGTCTAAGTGTAAGGGATCCTATAAAACAGGAATGTGACCGTTTTCTTTAAGTTATGATTCACCCAAATATAGCACTAGTGAAACAGCAATCTGTCAAGGGGACAAAGGAAATTCAAGGGACTTGGCAACAAACTGATGACCTAAATATTAACATGGAATGGATTCTTTTTGTAATTTCCATGAAGATGATAATAGCTACTGTTGATTACTAGGTGGCCACTGTTGAGTCGTATTTATGTACTCAAGTGGGAGTTTATACCATTTAGTTTTCCCATGTATAAGGTCAATCTGGTCTAATTTAGGAATATAGGTTCTCTCTACAGTCCAATGGAAAGAATTAAGCCTCTCCAAAGATGATCGTCCCATCATAAGAGAAGTTCCTGAGGCAGATGGGCTAACATAGCTTCTAGAAATATCTGTATTACTACATCTCATTAGAGTTATTCTAAATAGGTGCCTCACTTCTAGACTGCAGCAGAAAAAGTGTTCAGAGCTGGCTTGAACAGCCCTGTCTCTCTCCCCTATGGTTTCTCATTCCATGCTGCCCAGTTAGTAGTGCGAGCTGTTTGTGGAGCTGTGACATGAATCGCTGGGGAACTGTCCTACTCTGTGCTGCAAGGGCATGACAGAGAGGATGGTGAGATGGTGGGGAATAATTAGAGCAGGGAGACAAGTAGGTGGGGGTTGCTGCCAGGAAATCTTTGTGCAGTTGTATCCTTGATCAGCTAAAGCAGGGAGATAGATAACCATACCTAGGTGCTCACTCTGATGATCACAGGCCTCCGTAAACAGGTCAAATAAATAAGAGGATTTACACTTGGGAAAGTTCTCAGCCTTTGGTGTAATCTGTCTAGATCAGTATGGGCAATGTAGGACAGGGACTAGGATCTGCAGCTGTGCTTTAATGAAGATGGTGATCCCTAACTTTCCAATGAGGCTAATTCAGTATTTTTCATGGGCACTTAAATTCACATAAAAAATACATTCTTTGCCACTGTATGGTTTCTGTCAAATTAACCCCTGAGTACCCCACCCGCGAAGGTAACAGTGTTGTGTTCCATGCAGCAATATGACAGACCACATCTTCAGTGAATGCATTGCCCTTGGGTACACCAGGGGTTATTCAAGCAGTATTTCTGGATGTTTGATTACCATGTTCAGTTAATTAATGGGCTGCATGTGATCTCTATTAATTAGACCATGCTCAAGCCTTGATGAAGTGTATGTCCTTATAGTACAGCATAATAGTTTCACATATCCCCTACAAACTGTAGTTAATTATAAGACCGTCATGATTTCAGGTTTTAAGGGAAGAAAAAAAAGATAATATACTTTTTTTAAATGGCTGTAAAATGGTAAAATGGTTCTAAGAAAAATCTTCCATGAAGTGAAAGTAAGGATGCTTTTTTTGAAGATGAAATGATTTGGTGGAAAGAAACAATTTTTCATTTAGAAAGATAGTTTGACAGCTTTCCTCTAACTACATCATCTCTGAGAGGAACAAGATTAGGAAGGAAAAAAAGATGGGGGACACATTGCTTCAGTGGAGGGGAGGAAAGACAGTAACCTGCAGTCACTATTTCTTTAAATTTGATAGTCAGCTTTACTCAGCAGTGTAAACTCCCCTTTCCAAATGCTGTGAGAGCACACGTACCAATTCTCACATCACAAGCTCCCATCATAGAAAACCTTGCTTCACTCCTGCAATGTAGATTTCATCCTAGTTGTCCTTGGTTTCAACCCATTTGGCTGCTACACTCCCACGGATGCTCAGAGGCAAAGGCATGTGACCACATTTGATAGCAGGGGTGCACTGCCTACACTCTTCAGGCAGAAGATCACATATATAGGTTTGCTAAGACAGATACTGCTTCTCTGCCAACTCTAAAGCGTTAAATTCAAAAGTAAATAAGCAAATGAAACATAGTTAATTGATGATTGCCTGCAGCAGGCAATCAGTAGCTGCCAGACGATTTGTATGTACAATTCTAATGCACTATTGACACATTTCTGAAAATGCACCTTCAAAAAAAGAGCAACTAATTAACTTTTCACTGATAGTGTGTGTTCCTTTATTTTGATGTACCTGCCGTTTGAGCTGTTAAAGCAGGATTATCAGTTCAGTCTCTGGGTTCCTGCCAGTTTGGCTTTTGGATTTGTGCACTCCCACAAAGTCCTTATGATTGGTGTGGGGTCTAAAGAGCAGCTTCCTAGTGAACATAAATATTTATGTTGCATCTATAGAAACTTCCACATTTTTTCTGTTTGTATTGATCCAAACCCTACAGTTCTTTGCCCTTATTCTGGCACAACTGCCCTTACAGTCCACAAGAGTTTAGGTTGAGCACAGAACAGGACTTTGTCCCACTGGGTTCCATAAAATTCTTAAAAAAGAATAACATGTCATCCTAAATATAAGAGTTTATTTATTATATACACATACGTATATTACATATAATATTTAATAAAATTAAAATTTGATGAGCTATGTGGAACTTACTGTATTTAAATTACAATTTTGCTCTTTCCTCAGTTATCTGAAGGAGTCCTTCTGCAACATTAATAATTGCTTGTTTACACTGATTCACTGCAGCATCATTTGACCTCTTCACCTATTCCTCTCCATAGGATGACAGCTTATTGCATGGAAACACCAATGCAACGGTAAGCTCAAATATAAATTTAAAAATATTATCAAAGCAAATTAGAGAGTATTTGTTCAGTTATTGTCTATCCCAGTCATTTTGCAGGACATGAAAAGCAATCAGCTTCATCTTAGGAGTGCTGTTTCACTTACCAAGCACCTTGATTAAGAGTTGCAAATGCAACTCTGGCTATCTTTAAAATGGTGGCTGATCATAACTCTTTTAATCTAAGACCTCATGTAAAATTACTACAGGAAATGTAATAGCTGCTGGGGAAAAAGTAGCATGTGCTACTCAGACAAAGCACTTCTCTGGGTAGACAAACAGCTTTCAAAAAGAAAATGCAGAAAAAAAGGAAGACTAAGAAAACAACCCCACCTCAGTAGGAGCTGAAATTACTCAATATTTCTTATAACAAAACACAAAGAGTGATTCTCAGCACTGTTGAATCAAACCATCATAAAAGAAGTTTTAGTGCATTGTAAAAGCAAGATGAACTTTTCAATTTCCCTGTAGAAACAAGTGACAGTCTTGCAACACAACAAATTTCTCCTGCTTTGACTTCTCTTTCTTAAGCTTAACTGGAGAGTGGCCAGCAGCAGGACATATACCTAGGTAAACTACCAGCTCACAAAAGACAAGGGACCTTATTCCTCTGTAAACCCAGTTTGAACACAGAGATTGCCACCTATCCAGTACGGGAAAAAGTAAGCAACTGACAATAGAGATTTAGTATTCACCTGGACCTTGCAGCACAAGGAAGGGCAGCAAATAAGAGATGGATGTAAATGCTGAGGGGTTAATTTCGAGGAGGCTGAGAGCAGGTGAGTGAGGTGGGAGGAGGAGCACCCAGCAGCAGCTTTCCTGTAGATGGCTCTGCTGCACGCTAGACTGTCCTGCGGCTCCTCCACGTCTCCCCAGTGAACCTGCGTTTTCTCTCAAGCAAACCTTTTAACACAAACCAGATGCACAGACCTTTGCCTTTTTGTTTGGGCACCAGAGTCAAGCGTAGGTGTCTTTTTTTATTATTACTAGTTTGCCCCCAGATCATAACGTGTAATTATGAAACTACCATGACAACAGCAACTTTCACAGTTAAACCCCAGGACACAGAATAAACCAGCACTTGGTAAGCTGATAGGCTGAGTGAGAACTAGTAGAGAGTTCTACTGAATTATTGGTTGTACATCTATTCAGTTAAAAATTTAACAAGGTCAATTAAAGCCTTTTGTTTAACGCAAGGTTACTTCACAAATGGTATTTTCAATTTCAGAATTTTTGTTGTTTTGTTTTCTGCAAAGACCACAATATGGGATTGATGAGTCTTGTTATTTTGCCTATAAAGAGAGGTCTTAAATGCTTACAAATGCCTGCCAAGTGCAGCCATTCAGTTCTACACCATAGAACTAGATGAGTTTTGCTCGAGTTATAAAATGCATTAATTTAAGATTATACCCCTGTATGCTGTGGAACATATGTAGGTACAGCACAAAGCTGACAATTTGTCAGGCCCTTCTCCAAGCCCCTTTCATGAAGAATGAGATCCCATTTGGATCAATTACAAGTGAATAGACATTATACACTCAAAATCATGCCTTTGTTGCTTAACAGTGCAAAATATTGTTGGTATAATTATTTTTGTGCAGTCCTCTTGCCCTGTGGCATCGATCCAAATGTGATTCCAACTCTATCTGACTCTAACCCAAGACCATTCCAGATAAGGCCCTCAGGATCCTAATTCTCTCACTGAACTACAACCAGTGTCTCTGTGTTTTTGGTTCAACATACAGGGTCCGTGCAGGGAAATACAAACATTGTTCTATTTGTCAGTGGCCTTCTGCAAAAATTGATATTAATCTCTTGTACAATGCAAGTTTGTCAGAGATTTCTCCTATGCATTTGTTACACTTTTAAGTTCTTTATCCCTGAATGTCTTTATGTGACACTGTTTCTTCCCTTTGGCTCCTGATATTTTTGGAGCCATTATATTGTTCTGATTTTAAACTCCTGATACATCTGTTGCATTACACACAAGCAGCCATGCATGCAAATAAAGTAGGTTCCCAAAACACCTTAACTAACTGGGGCACCAAATCCTTTTTGAGTAGCACATAATTCAGAAGGGAGATGGAACATATGACATAAGCAAAGTGGGAGAACTGGGTTTCTTTAGCCTGGATAGGAGAAGACTGAGGGAATTCCAGTCTTCCAATATGTAAAGGCAGGTTATAAACAAGTTGATTATTCTCAGAAGTGCACAACAGAATGGCAAGACACAACAACTACAAATTCTGACATGAAAATTTCCAACTGGATATGAGGAAAAAACTCTTCATAGTCAAGATTTTTAAGCACTGGGACTGAGGCCAAAAATCTCAAAAAGCGAGGTGCCAACATTTCCATTTTGGACATTTTCAGAATTTGACTGAACAAGTCCCTTGACGACCTTATACAACTCCAGATCCAACCAAGCTTGGATCAGGAGCTTGGATTAGATGACCTCCTGAGGTCCCTTCCATAGAATTTCTCCACAATTCAATGACTAACATCTCACCTGGGTTGTTTATTTCACTTCACCTCATCAGGAAGGAGTACCTAATGTATTTTTCTAGAAGTTCTGGGTGAAGCAAGCCAGGAGAAAACTCCTTGGATTGGAAAGACTTGGAATTTGTGATGCTATTTAGATCTTTGGGAGGGAGGAAGAAGGGAGACAAAATCTAGTTTTGGCTCTTGTGACAGTTCCTTTTTCTACAAAGATGTGTCATATAATTACAAAAATGTTCTTTATACCACAGAAGAAATGATGTTTAACTGTGGCGCTCATTCTCACTTTGGACACAGGCTATTGAATGTGTTGTAGGTACTTCCAGTCTAACAAGACTCCATTCTTGCTTCCTGGAATCCTCAAACCCTTATCCATACTCTTATGTCTTTAAAAACTGAGTGGAATACAAGTCTGATATCTTATGCTAGACTGTATTACTGAGCTGAGGGGCTCAGCTTTCTGTATCCACTGAAGTTTGGTAATGGGTTCCTTCCATTCCTGTTCTAGTAAGATTAACTCTGGACCCCCTCAGATAGTGCAATTTAACAAATCAGTCTTTGACTAAAGCTAAGGCTAACAGTCCCCTGATCCAGGAACTTGGCCTGTACTTCGATGTGTGTAACAGATCCCACAGAGTTTCTCTAAGGTTTTCTAAAGAATTGGAGAGAGGTGTTGGGGCACTGTGGTCATAGGAAAAACAGAGATTTTGGGATTTATGCTTCAGTATACATCTTTAGAGGACATGAAGGAGGTATTTTTTACACTTACCTGCAACCCATTGCAGCAACATGGAGGATACTTTCTCTCTTACCAGACATTACAAACAGATAATCGAGTCCAAGCTTTTCTCAGAAATAACTTGCAAGAAACAGCTTTTCATGCTACGTATCATAAACAATTGCTAAAATATGCAGATCAGGAAAACTAATGATGTGTAATACTATAATGTTTTAAATGTCTTAATTTAGTTTATAGGCACTCCAAAAAAAAACCTCTTAAGGAGCCAAGCATCAATAATGTGAGCCTGTGCTAGCTGAGTAATTACCTCTCGGTGCTGAATTCTTAAATATTAATTTGCTATATGCTATTCATCATGTGCAACACTGTAATCTGTGAAGGCAAGGCAAAATCAAGGCTCCAAAGTAAAAGGAGAGAGTAGCTTTTTCAGCAAAGGTTCAGAGTTGCCAGTTCTTCAGACTTGCATCTCCCCCACTTCTTGACAGACATGCATATTGTCCTGGTTTTGCAGGGATAAAATTTATAGAATGAATTTTCTGTTACATTTCAGTCCAGTTTATGCCCAGCTGTGGGGTGGTGGTCAAGGCCATAAGCAGTTAAATCCAGGGCAGCTGACCCAGGCTGGCCCCAGGTGTATTCAATAGCATTAACGTCAGGTTCACTATAAATGGGAAGGCTGCTGAGGATGGGGCCTCTTTGCTCTGCTGTCTTCTCCCACTTTCTGTTCTCAATGGTTACTATCCCTGGAGGGACTTGTCACCACTCAATGAGCTAAGTGTAATTTTGTTTCTTTTGTATCAGTATTGATATTTGTTTTCTGGTTTTATTAAATCTGTTTAAATTTCAACCCATGACTCTCCCTCCTTTTCCCAATTCCCTTTCTGGGCTGGGGAGGGGAGATTGGGTGATAGAACAACTGGTTATTGTTTAGCCCTGGGTGTGGGCTAAACAGAGACACATATGACATAGTTTCCAGTGCCTGTTTTCATGGCAAGTACAAATACTGACATGACATGACTTTATACTTTTCAAAGCACTGCTATAGTGTAGTTGCAGAAACCAGCTTGATGGGATGGTTGATAGGGAGAAGGTGTGAATGTCTGAGACTTTTACAAGCTTACCAATTTGCTCCTAAATTACTGCAATGTTACTTTTATTTCTTTGCGAGGTGGCCAAAGAAATACCCATGGGATTATTGCCCTTAGCACAAAAGTGCGGTTCCTGTTGTTAGTAGGGTCAGTGAATATCTTTGCACAACAACTTCTATGTAATCAAACAGGGTATATTTGCATTGCAAAGTGCAGTATAGTGAAGGCACCCAAGCTAAGCTCAAATGAATGAGGTCAGATACTAAAGGTGCTTCAGCTGCAGTAGTATACAACAACCCCGACTAATTTACTCTGTCTCATAGCCTGTAAGGAAAAAACCTGAGTATTTAACATTGAATCCTGAAATGTCATATTTAAAATGGATCTAACATTACATCTGATATTTTTCCACTAGGAAAACTTCACTTCTTGGACTTCAGCTTTTTCTTGTCCTATGAGAGAGGCAATCTGTATCTAAGACAGGTAAGCAGAGGGGAAAACTGATGCATTTCATATGCCCTGAAAATAAATAAATTGATTTGGAGAATTTTCTCCTAGGGTAAGCAGGCTGCATTGGTTGAGCAGGCAGTCTTTTAATGCAAAGCTACATTCTGCTGCTGTGGTTATGGTCATGCTGTAGTCATGCTTTATTATGGTTATACTGTGGTCAGTATTGCTAGTTATAGCAATCACTAGGATAACAGATTTCTGACTTGAGAGAAGGAAACCTCAGCCCTGATGGAAGTCTCTAGTTCTGATATTAAGAAGATTGCTACAAGTACACCAGTGTGCCTAACAGACAATGCCAATAAACACTGGGGTGGAAAAAATAAAATATTCTGCTTTTACTACTTATTTGGTATAGGATTCTTGATAAGCGATTTCAACCACTTGGGGCCTCAAGAGTCTAATTTAATTGGCAAATCTCCACAGAGCCTGTGAAGTTATGATAGTTAGTGGCAGAAATAGGAATAAAAATATCTCCTTTTTCATTGTGCTTCATGTTAAAATATGTTCTTTTGACAGGAGAAATCCATCAGGGTGGGTGTTTTTCTTCATTTGGAAAGCAATGGACACCCAAAATTAGGCAGACAGACTGCTCACTCCTTTTTTCTCTTTCATGATGGTTTATCCAGTAGTAAAATAAGGTTAATTCCACTTACACTCTCACAGGAGTGCTGTGAAGTGCAGGAGTTTTCCAAGGTCCTTCACAAATTTCCTGCAGAGTTTTACACTGGGTCTATAAGCCAAGATATAAATCCATGGATGGGTATTATGTGTTTGCAACAGTCTGAAAGGCTATGGCTTTCTTCCCCTTCTGGGTATTATGAAGTTGAGGGTGTTTTTAATCCTATGAGAGCGCAAAACTCTAGGTAAAATCTACTGGGATAAATATCGCTACATGGCCTCAGTTTTAATATCTGTAAGCTTTCAGTCAAAAATCAGAACATCTGTCCACATGTGCTTGTGCATTCCCTGTCTGCTCATGCTTCCTATCAGAGCCTTCTTCATCCCGAGCTGGTGAGAGTATCCCAAGAGGGTGGGGGTGTGTGTGTGCCACTCGTACCCTTATTAAGGAGCAGCTAGCGGAGAAGTAATCATGTTTTAGTTCATCTATTCCTCAAAGAGCAAAGTCCCTTGGGAACGAAGATTGCGAAATGAAGCAATGTACTCTGACCTGAAATTTCACCAGATGATCACACACAATGTGCTCCTTGGGCTGATCCTTCAAGGAAGCATGTTTTCCAATCCTTCGTCATCCAATTTGGAAGTTGTTTACCTTTTTTTCACACAAAATTTTTAAATGATACTTAATCACACCAAAGAGCCTTCTTTTCCTCAGACAAATTATGTATTTACATACAATTCTCTAATTGCTTACAATATGTTGTCTTTGAAATGTAACACCTGCTTGGGGGTGCTGCTAATTTAGATATAACAAGATAAACAGTAGAGTTCTGCATTTTGTAAGGCAGGAGAAAAGTAATTGCAAAAGTATAATTAATAAGATTACATAATAATAGGGATAAAGGTAATGATTTTTTCATATTTCATAGAAGCTTGTGTAGAAAATGATTTATTTTTCTATTGATTAAGGGCATATTTCTAGGAAAATTTGTCTTCATTATATGACAGCAATGAAAAGAAAAATCATGCCTCCTATTTAAAAATTAGGATATTTTGAAGACATGCAGTTTTAGAGCAAAAAAAAGAGCATATTATTTGGCATATGCAAATGAACGAGGAAGAATTCTGAGGAAATGGCTGCAGTTCAGTGCAGGTGCGTTACCTGTCTGCAGAGTGGCATCTGTAGTTCAGAATCCCACCTCAGGGGTTAGATTTTGTCCTGGGCTTTGCAATGGCACTGAATAAAGTTGTTGGTTTAGGGCTGGCAGGGGGCTTTGCAACCTGCTTCAGTGCTCTTGTGGAGGCAGATATCTATGTCTTTGCTGAGTGACAGTATTGTGATGATTCCCTCAGCACATGCTCGATTTCTGCATCTGCCACTGTCACTTTGCATCCTTGAGTCTTTCTTTATAGCTGCCACTATGCCCACCAGAGCTAAGATGGAACATACTGAGTTTTCTCTGTCTCTTCTCTTTGATTCCTTTTGCTTTCCCAGGTCTTACTGCAGAGACCTCTCCAAAACCTTTTCCTTCCATTTGCAGCTGCCTGCACAGTACAGTGGAGAGTAAATGTTCTTTGACCATGGGGGCTTCAAAGGCACTGTTAGGTGATTAGTGATAGGTAGAGCTGTGTCTGTCCTAGTGGAAGTCTTGCCATTCATAGTTGCTTCCTTTATGGGCAAAGATGGGTTTGTTACATTTAGTCTGCTTGTCTTGTTCTGCTCCGTGCATCATAAACTAAAAGGCCTATTTGGTTGTGGCTGCAAAAATGTTGGTTGAGATGAAGCACAGAGGAAACTACGTGGGCTGAGAAAAGCATTTTGATTTTCACTAACCATCTTTTGAATATTGTCTGAGACCATTAATAGAAAATAACGGTACAGAGATGATGTGTTGGTTTTTTTATTCCTACTATCAATTTCATTTGCTATTTTTTCTTCCTCCCTATGGAAGCTTTTTTCTTCCTCCCTATGACATAGCTTTTCTTTTCTGAAGATCTGAAAGTGCTTCACAAATTGCTGTTTTCTCAAACTCATATGCAGTTAAATGTAGTTTGTCTACTTTTTAAAAATAGAGGGAAAATAGGATGCCTCCTTTGTCCTCTGTGTCCAAGCAGATGGGTTCTTGCCTCCAAGCTTGGTTTTAGTTCATACAATGAGTTTCTGAGTTGCAGCAAACCCAGTTTCCTATGGCTCCAAAAACATTTTTCCATTTTCTCTGGGGTCTGATTATCTGCTCTTCACATCCTTATCATGAGCCACAGGTTCTTGGCTGTGCTGCAAATCTCTTGCCTACTGTCCTCGAAACCCCATTCTCAGCTGTCCATCAGAATCTAGCTATGTCCAATCCCTCCCACCCACCATACTTCACCTGAGTTGTTTTTAAAAGAAATATAACACAACGTGATAACCAAAAAAATCCATCACAGAAAGGGTTTTAACTGATCTTTGTGGACTCACATATGAGTCTGAACCAGAACTCAGATCCTGTCCGTGCTTTTAGCTTTTGATTTCGCTAGGGAACATTCCTGCTTCTGTAAAGATGGCTCTATTAAATTTAGTGCAGTGCCTTTGATGACTGTACTGTGACAAATTGTAGTCATCCACAAAATGCAGCGCTCTGGTTTCTGTGGCCTGAGAATATTTACAGAATTGTAGAAAGTCACTTTGGAGTTTTTTTTTTCCAGAGGAACATATTTAATTTTCTGTCTGGGTCTTACTAAATCCTAAATGAAAATATATGGAAAGGACAGGAGGGGGCTGTGGAATAATAGAACCTTTTCCTTCATACTTGAAGTCCATTCTGTGCTGTAAGCAAGCAAATAGCGTTGCCACCTGCAGCCGTTTGCAAGCCAAAATGAAATAAGCTGATGTTGTCTATCCTGTTCCAAGCATACAGGTGTCCACTGTATGAAAAGTGTTATTGTTAATAGTGTCAGCACAGAAACCAAATGGCTCTGTTGGGAAATTGCCCTTTACGCTGAACTGGGGCATGCTGGCTGGCAGTATGAGTGAGCTTTGTCACAAGGCTGTACCTCGTTAGACTGAAATCCTGTTTCCTTGCTTTAGTGTTTGTAGCCCAACATTGGCATCCAGAATATGATTCAAAGTTCCTTAAATCACTGTAGTCTGTTTATTGAATGCCAAGACCTTTAAACAAGATCTCGAAATCCTTTTCAGAAAGGATACAGAGCTTAAATTGCAAGGTGGACCAGACTCCTCTATCCTCACCCATCTTCTTGTCTCTGATAACATTGTTACCCACACTTTCTTCAGCAGAACCTGTTGGAATTTTGCAGTGGCAAAAATGTAGTGCTGTTGAAACAAAATTTTTTCATGGGAATATGTTTGCTAGTTTTGACAGGAAGGATGTCTGAAATCTAAGGGAGTATTTCATTAGTGCATTAGCCTAGTCACAAAAGGAAACATGGCAACGATCAGGGCACTTCTTTGCCTGCTTCATCCATCAGTCAGGACTCCTCTGGCTGTGAGGACAGGGGGTTACCATGTTGACAGAACACAAAGCTTTATTCATATGAGCTTAATTCATAAGCATATTCACATACCCAAACAACCTGCCTTGCCTTCCTTTTGTTGTATCCAAAATCTGAAACATTTTCAAAATCTGAAACATTTTCAAAATCTGAAACATTTTCAAAGGGCAATGAAACTCTGTTCCCCTCAGCCCTGCTTTATAATTCCTGCCCCCTGCCCCTCCCCAAAAGTCTTGGACTTTTTTGCTACTGTTATTATTTTTTTTTGGAAGCCTAAGTGTAGTTACTGAATTCAGTTCTGAAAGCCAGATTTTTAAAAGTCTTATTCTGGTAACTCTTCTAATACTGTTATTAAATCTTGTGAAAGATGACCATAATTTCAACTGCTGTGTCAAAGTATTGGCTGTTTTAGTATTATTACTGGCTTCTGAGCAACACTGAAGAGCCAATACAGACTGAAAGCAGCATCAGCTGAGAATCCCCTCCACCTGAATTCTGGTCCAGTTCAGAGGTGAGTGTGAGAGAACTGGAAAGTAAGGGCTGTGCAACAGCAAGGGAGTCAGCAAAATAAGAAAGCCTGGCTGGAGCAACAGGGAAAAACTAACAAAGATACAAATCGAAGATGATAGGCAGGTGAAAAACACACATGGAGGCAGTTGAGTTAATAGGGACTCAGAAAAATCATGTTATCATTTGGTTGGAAACCCCATCAAATGTACTTGGCAGAAGAAATTTATTTAGATATAACTTCAGAAAATCCCACAAAGGATCCATTCTGACATGTGAATGCCTCGCATTATCTACGAACACACAGGTGGCTTTGGGATGCAACATGCTGCATAACAGATGCCTTTGCCTGTGTCTCAGGAGCCACTCTTTGTGCATTCATTTTGAGCCAAAACACTTTGACAATGCAAAAGATTTGGGAAAGGCTGCTTGGCTGATGCTTATGTTGTGAAGCAAGCATTTAAAATAGAACTTGGATTGTTTTCATTGGTCATTAGAGGATAGTTTAACTAGCTTACTGCTTTTATTCCCATAAAACTACTTAAAATAATGGTGGACACTGAACCATTGCAAAATAACCCTTGTTTATATATATGTATATTGACATCACTGTCCAATTTGGTCTTCAGTACAATTTCATTAGCACAGAATGCATAAACACAAGTCTGAAACAGCAATCAATACTTCACTAATATGCCATAAAGTGCTACATCATGCATTTACATAAATGATTAAAACTTCTGCTTTGCTAATGCATGCAAACTTGGTGCAGATAACAATGCTGCACACATGGCATTTATTAGCACTGTCTTTGGCATTGCTAAAGTTCAGAGATAGGGCTCAAGGAACTGCAGCAATATGGAGCCATTAAGTAAGAACTCTTGCCTGCAATGAGAGAGTTCTACTCCAAGAAATGCAGTGGGTTTCTTTCCTGTTAGGGATGACAGAGATTGTGAAAACAAGTAAGCCCCCTTGTCAGCTGTGTCTGGGCTCTAAGACTGCTGGTGTTTAGTTACCTGCAACTATTCTTTTGGAAGAAGAATTCTGTGGTTATTTCAGTGATTTAAACGTGCAAGGGAAACGACTGTTGTGCTCCTGGCCCAAAGAGATGTCTGTAACTTAAACTTTCCCATATATGATATGGAAATACTGTAATGATTATTGTGGCCTCATGGTCCTATAGTCTGGGTGACACAGGTGGGAATCGATCACATGGGACATTATCAAATCCATGTACCCAGAACTACAGTTCTTTGCACGTATTTCAGCAGGATTTGGATTAGCTCCTCAAAAGAAAAGTCTATCCATCTGTATGCAGAGTCCCCATCTCCCAAAATTCAGAGTATCTCTCTGAAGTATTTGTTAGCACTTCAATATTTTCATTGCTATGCTGCTGCTTGTCCAGTGTTTCACAGAGCTACATTCTTATTTCCCATTTCTGGAGGGATGTTTGCTTATCTTCTTTCAACTGTCTTGGCCTTCAGGAAATTGAAACAGAAGGGCTAAGACCCCCTGCAAGAGATTTTGTTTCACAGTGCTATGGAACTCTTTATTGCTGAAAGATGAATACCAATTTAATTATACTTGGGAGCCCTGGCCGTGTTTTCCTTTGTTAAGTCAGAAGTCTGGAAATGAGTTTCAGCTACTGTTAAAAAATTGCTACAATACTACTATAAAATACAGAATTTCCAATGTATCTGGCTTGTTCTACAGCCCTTCTACATTGAATTCAATTAGGCTGCATGTCTCCTTTATTGTCAAAGATATAAAACTGCTACAGTCACATGTGGGATGTGGTAATGCATTAAATCAGGAGATTCGTCAGTATCTCTAAACCGTGTCCTAGGATGCCCTTTGCTGAAGCTCCTTTTAAACTACTGTGAATGGCTGCAGGTATAATAAATAAATCTTTATATTTAAGATATTTATTATGGAATGGAACCAAGGGTATGCCATAAGAAAGAAAAATTTTCCACTTTAAAAATTGTGAGCAGTGTTTGTGTGCATAGGTGGATAAATGAGTATGATCACTATAAAATTTCTTGTGTGACATGGGTGAGGAACTTTCATATAGACACATTTTGCCCGAGTTTTGTCTTTCTGTAGAAATATCATAGACAACACATGTTTCTGGCATAAGCTGGTGTATTTCCAGAGATTTCACTGATGCTTCATCACTTAACATTGGCAGAAAATTTGACCTTGTTTTGGAGGAAAAAAAAAAACCAAACAAAACAAAGCAAAACATGTAAGAACCTATTGCAAAATTCCTTTAAGTTCTCAGGAAGTCTCAGTGATCTCCGTGGGCACTTCATGAAGCACTAAAATTATTCATAATATCTGCTTTTGAGTAATTTTGTCTCTGTTATTATTGGTTCTTTCCCCACCTCCCTTAAACTTTCCTAAGCAATTCTGGTATTAAAGTAATATTTCCTGAAACATGCTTTAGATGACAAAATGTCAGCATACTGTTAAACAAAGAAAAAGAAAATGTATTTATTTTTTCCTGAAGAAGTGGGATGAGATGAAAAGCCCCATTGTCAGACACCTATTGGAGTAGGCAATTAAGAAGCAGCAGTATACTATTCACATTGAGAGCATAATTCAATAAATACATACTGCATATTCACGTTCCACAACTAGTAATTACAAACAGATGCAATCAACAGGTCTTTTTCAAAATTTTAACAAACCTTATTGAACTGTTAAGAAACCTCAAACAGGAGTTAATTCAAAAGGTACGCCCACGCCACATGCTCTCTGCTCAAAGATGTGTGCTTTTAGCACACCTCACCCCCCACCTCCAAATAGAGAAACAGAAATGTGTGGGCAGAAAGGATATATAAAAGGAATTAAAAATTCAGCATGATTTCAATTAAAGGAAAGTGCCCCAAATGTCACATTTTAAAACAGATTGGGCCTAGATTCTCAGTCCTTGTCACTTCCCATTGTGATGTGTAAACTGCAGCACAGTGGTTGCCTTTAGGGATGATGTAGTTACTCTGTGATGCAAAGGTGGCAAGTCAGAAGCAGCCCCTGCAGCTGAGCTGCTCTGTAGTCAAAACACCCAGGGGAAGAAAGTGTTGAGGAAGAAGTTACATGCAAAAAGACATTTCCTTCTTCTTCCTCTTGGGTGTAAAGATGTCATTCAGAAATGCCACATTTTCTTGGTGTGTGGGAGTGGCAATGCCTATTCAAACCTAAACATTATTTTCATACATTTTAAGAGCTGTTGAAACACAATTAACACTTTCAGTTCCACCTGCAGTTTTCCTTCAGCACCCTCGGACAGCATCAAACAAGAAATTATGACAACAAGAAATTATGACTACAAGAGATGTTAGTTTTTTTCTGAGTACCCTGTAATACCATTTTTTTTTTCCTGCCTTAAGAACAGGATGTCATAGCATTGTCTATCAGCACTGTGAGCAGATCCCTCATGGAGAGTGAGAAGTCTTAGATCCCTCATCATGAGGAGAAGGTGAAAGATGCAAGAAGTCCTGGTGACCCTGAGTAGACTGTGAGGGAATGATCTGGAGGGATTCAGGTTTTGTTACAGTTTTTGTTCCTGTAGTTCTGAAAGTTTGTAACTTTCTTATTGTTTTCTTGGTTCCAAAAAGAGTAGGGAATTTTCCTCCCCTCTACAACGTCATTTGCTGCAGAATTGATAAAAGTTGTAGCTAATAGAAGAGCGGTTTATGGAACATAGATGGATAAGGCACTAGTAGAGGAATCGAGAGCTCTAACACTGATTTATGGGACAAGTGACTTGGGGCTACATGCAGTAAACAACTTGAGCATTTTTCACAACCTTTAAATTACATCCCCAAACTATTCCAGCTGAATACTGTAATAACCAGGCTATGTTTTCTAGTGCTACCATCTCTGGCTTAATGAATCTTGAATTCCTCTCTGCACAGGGGACAGCTTTAAGAGTACTGTTGGAGGGTATTCCTTTTGTAACAGTCCTTTCTCCTCTGAAATCTCCTCTTTCAGATCCTTTCCTAGTCCCCAGGATATACAGCTGTTCTGGAAAAACTCATTGGACTAAATCTCGGAGAGAAATGTCTAAGGGAGACCACACCAATACAATCAAAGGGGTTGTTGGTGGACATCTAATTTCTGCATCTGATCGTGCTCAGTTGCAAGTGGGAGCTGTTTCTAGGGCAGAGGTTGGAAATCTTTCACAGTAACGTGCAAGACTGTATTTTTTTATTTTTCCCAAATTATAGGTAAGGATAGTATTACAAATTTAGTGGGAGCTGGGACATAATGTATATCAAAGGGATAAACCACTACCAATCAAGTGATGAACAGTATCATCACCCTCTCTGCAAGGTAGAGGCTGTCTTGTTGCCAGGTTTCACTGAGTTAACAATTTTGCTGAATGCTGTGTTTGTAATCATGTGTGTAAGTTGTTCAGCTTGAACTAGGAGCAATAAATCCATTCCTCTTTAAAAAAAGATGATTCTGCACCAAGTGCTATCAAATATAATTTTTAGGTGCTCAAGGAAATTTTGAATAAAAGCTGTGTTACCTCTGGAAGGGTGGTTCTAAAGGACAGGAAGAGGGACCATGAGTATACTTTGTACTTAGGTACTTATAATCTGATTCAGTCTCATTTTATAATCTTAAATAATTGTATCTAGTTTTTCCTCCATGTCTTGGATGCTCATTTACTTTTGGAAAACACTTTGTGATCAATGGGTAGAATGTGTTTATTAAGCACGAAGTATAATTTTATTTAGTTGATGATTAAACTGAGGGCCTTGTACAGGTTTATAGCAGAGCATAAACCAAGGCAAAGAGAAAGAAACAATAATTCAGTTGAATTACAGATAAAAAGAGGCATGGCTTTGCTGCTGATTTACTCTGGCTGTATGAAATACACATCACTTTTATTATCTGTGGTAACAGAGGAAGAACGCTTGCTTTCTTCATCTTTAAAATATACCAGTCCCAGAGTCTCCTGTAGCCTTCTTCACCCCAACCATCCCAAAGTGCTTTCTGTATTGAGACTGTAGGAGAATTGTTTTCCTGAGAGGAAATTCCCCATAGGACAGAAGGTGGCAATTGCTCATTGTGAGCAGGACTGTTCTGGAGTGTCTGAGGCAGGTGGGATGGCCCTGAATTTCAGAGTTACCCAAGCATGAAACTGGGCCCATTTTAAAAAATGAACAGTTAGGGAGTTTTTCAGTCTTCTCTAAAGACGCCATTGAAGGTTTGATACTGATTTCTTTCTGGGTGATGTTCACCAGACCGGCTAGAAGGATGAGAGAATCTCCAGGGTGTCCGTGGTGATGGCACATGGTCTGACTTCAAAATGGAGCACCAAATCAGCTATATAGCAAGCAAAATTCCCACAGATTTGAATTGCTACAGGACAGGTCTCAAAGGCTTTTTATATAACATGTTTCTGAAATGAGCAACAATCCTGTTCTTCTCATGCTGGCTGTGTGGCCACTAAAGCCACTGTCAGCCTTTAATTTGCTATAGCTCATCTTTTCTCATCAGATCTGCACATTCATCCAGCACACTGAAGTTTTCTCGTTTCACTTTGTTTCCCTAAATGCAGCCAGTCATAAGCTCATAGATTCAGACATACTCTTTTAAGGAACCCCCTACCTATGCTGCTTCTGTATTCAACTAGACACAAGGGTCAGCAGTTTTCTGCATTGCCATTTCTTTCTCATCTCTTGCTCTGCTTCTTTGAGCCTGGACCAATTTTTCATTAAGGAGAGCTCAGCAGTAGAAAGAGCACATGTGGCAGCAAAAGCAAAGTGCCTTTTTCCATTTCCTACTGCCATATGATTTTTTATTTTGAGATCTAAGCACAACATGTGGCATGTTGTTCTTCAACTCAATGAATTGGCAACTTGCTTCTCTGTATGTTGTCACTAGCAATCATGAACGGGGGAAAGGCAGTCTCTCCCAGTACTGTTCCTTCCTAGGCAAGGGTAATAGAAGCCTTTCCTTCTAGATGAAAAATTATTCATACTCTTCTACTAAGACAGTCTTATATGGTGATTTTCCTTGGACAATACAAAAAAAGTTAAAATTTGCACTTCCAGGATCCTGTCTAAACAGTGCAGTTTATTTCATGCCTCTAAGTCAGAACTGCATTAATCAAAATGCTTGCCATAGAATTTCTAACCACCACTTTACTGGCTAATCTGGGTTGCTCCCTGAAATATTCACATGTGTGGATAAAATGAAAGACAGAGTAACAGGGCTTAATTTGTCTTTGCAGACTTTTATCTTTCCCTGTGGTAGGATGGTGAATGGTACATTCTTAATTGGGGATGTTTCTTTCAAGTAATCAAGTGCCTTATTTGCAATCAGAGGGACTGGAGTTTGAAGAGGCTCTACAGGTATGGCCAGATGATCAGAAGCAATTGCATTCACAAGCAATGCTGCCCATCTGCTGAGGGTGGTAATTGTCAGCTAATGAGTGGTTATGTCTTAAGGTGCGCTAACTTGGTCTCTTGTGATCATCTGTCCACATTCTTACTCTTGTTGGAGGTACAGTGCAGAAGGTTTAATTAAGTCCCAAGTCTCGTAAGTATTAGGGAAGGAATTCTACTTCTTTCTGCAGTCTTTCTATTTCAAGCCCACAGTGCTGTAGACAGAGAACAAGACTGCCTTAGTGCAAGTACAACACTGGCTTATGGTAAATGGCCACATTCAAATTCTGGCCTAAGAGGGAGACACATGAAGAGGTGATCTGCAATGGGATGAAGCATAGAGTTAATAGTATTGTGGAAATGCCAAGCTGTACCAGGCTAGGAGGCAGCCCACAGGCAGAGCCTGAAAATCTTAGAAGGAAGAACAGTGATTTCAAAGCACCTCTCACGTACTTTGCTTGGGCCTCCTGAAGAATCCCTTCCCAGAAGTAGATGCTGCCATGGGAACAGAAAGAGCGAGCTCTTTAATATTCTGTGCATTAAGTAGGCTTGCTATCAATATGCTTTTAGGATGGTAGCATTTCTGGGTTTAATGGTTAAAGATGCAAAAGTATGGTTTGGTTTTGTACTTCCCAATGAAAATTAGACCCTCCAGAGATTATGGATAAATGGCTAGATATCCCAGAATGTAATTTGAGCAAGTTCCAGATCACTGACCAGAAGAAAATTCAACTACTGAACACAGACATGTTTGCAGCCATGAACACTATCTGACAGGGTAACTGGATTATGTCAGACTTTGCTTACAGGCAACTGCAAGTAAATAAACCTGAAAAATTACTTTACAGTGTACGACTGTATGTGGTGAAGAATACCACTCATGAAGAATTATGATCCCAGCCAGAATTACCTTTGTGTTCCTAATCTGCTCTCACGGCTTCCTTTTTGTCTTTAAAATAAAAAAGAAAGCTACAACTTTAATATTTCTTACATGTCAGCTCAGACCCCCTTGGGTTAATACATTCCACAGTCTTGTTGTTTACTTCTCATTAAGCTAAATGTTTTATGCAAATCATCTGACATAAAGCCAGACGACCAATCTAGAAAGGCTGTAATTCCATCTGATGAGTTCATTCAACGGAAATCTGTACTTAATTTCCATAATTATACTACCCTATTCTCATAATGTGAACTGATTGCTGCAAAAACACAAAATAACTAAAATGCATTCAGATTTAAAATATGAAAATGACATGTCCCTTTGGGCACCAGAGTTATGTTTTACAAACAGTTTCTCTATTTTCTTTTTCTTTCTCCCACAAAATATGTCTTTATTTAAGGCTGTGCCAGCCTAATTTAAAGGCTATTAAAATGATAAGAGCTATTTCTAATGCAGTTTTGTCTTGATAGTGAAAAAAAAATGGAAGAGAAGAAAGGAGGAGGGGAAAAAAAATTACACCAGGGCATTAACAATTATATTAATGTATTATGATCAGAAGCCTGAAGATTGTTATCTTCCTTGTCATGCAGCTTAAACTTAGAACCAACTGGCTGTGTTGTTGCTGATAGGTCTAAGTATCTTCTTAATTATAGAATCAGCCAAATGAAGTTACTACTGCACCAATCAGACTGTAAAAGAGCTAACGTAGCTGCTTTTTACATGGCTTGAAGGAGCTGACAAGAGTCTGAGCTTTCTTTTGGGAAACTCATGCCTTTCAAAACATGCCCAAACATCTTGTTTGGTTGCCTAGAACCAGAAAGGAAAGCTGTGCTGCTAGCTTTGAATCGGATTTATTGTGGTATTTGAAGGAATCTGGTCTAATAAACAATTATATCTATTCAGCATGCTCCATCCAACAGGTTCCTAAAGTATTCCAAAGTTTGAGCCCAGCATAACTCCACTAGAAACTAAGTCACTGAGTAACCAGAAGGCCAGGCTATTTATCTTTTTCTGTCTGGTTCTGTAACCAGAGTCGTCTTACTGAGAACAACAGTTAGAAAAAGTTGTACTTAAAAACAGTGGAGTGATATTCAGAAAACCTGGTTCAAAGGGCAGGATGCAGAAGAGGCATTTAAAGAGGCTGAATGGCATTAACCAGAGGGAATTACCAACCCCTGTTGGTGCACAGCACTCACCATAAGTGATCCGTGAGCTGCATTAGTGAGCCTGCAGAATGATACTTGTGGCTGTTACCCATAGAGTAAGAGCAAACTAATCACTCCATCTCACACATGCTGTGTGGAAAGGTACTTTGGTATTCAGAAATGTATGCTTCTGTTCAGTACAAAGTGTCATATTATCTGTGTCCTGCACAGAACAAAAACATTTTTTCCTTGGGTTACTTGGAAAGGTAGTGGCTACTTTTGGTGAAAGTCACTGATTCCCTCTCTCAGGTTCTGCCAGTTACCCATGGACTGCATGGCCTTCCTTCTCCAGTGTCAGCCAAGGGTCCTTGAGTATATCATGATTTGTGACTGCCCATTTGTCTGTCATCTGAGATTTGTGTTACCAAGTCAATTTTTTTTTTACATAGGTAGACATCCTTGACTAGTAATCTCTCCTCAGGAAGCAATGCTACAGCAATTCAGCTTTACTAATGATGATTGTAACACTGTGCTTTGAATCCCAGCCTCCTTCTCTGTGGGAGGAAAATGTAGATATTGCAGTAGTTTTATTTCTATTATATTTTTAATCACTCTTGTATAAGATATTTCTTCATCTAAACTTGTGTGTCGTAGCTGGTTTTAGGATTTGCTTGAACTCTGTGTGCTCTTAATTTGCAAGGAGCTGAAAAATGCAGTTCAGTGTTTTGAAATCTTCCAGAGGCTTGAGTGTGTAGTAGACAGTTATATGATGGATGGTGAAACCAGTTAAATATGCCACACCACTGTGAGTCTGTGCAATAATATTGCTGCAGGAATTCTATAGAATGCAGATAATTCTGCTGTTACCATGATGACCTTTCTGGGGAGAAAAGAGAGCAGAATCACATTATAGCTTTCTAATAAAAATAAGAAGTAATCCTGTTAAATTCAAGCTCATCCAGCTAAATCACTTTAGCTTTCTCATATCCCTAGTTTAAATATCCTCAGCTGCCTTTCTTGAAATGAGAAACACTCCCAGATAAACAGCATCAGCCATTGCTATGTGGGGAGATGGATGGCAGCCCATTTGTCATCCTTGCCCAATAATGTTGAAATACGCAGACTTACATCCTTCTTTGGTCAGAGAGAAGTTCATAGGGCACATGCATTTGGGAAGTGATATAAGAACTAGGGCAAACATGGCACTTCTACGAAGTTCCCTGAGCATCCATGTAATGATTTGTTCTAAGAAGATATGTGTAGTTCAACAGAGCTCCTTGCTGGGACCCTTGCAGGTTACGCTTCAGGAGAAAGAGTGTCACTTACTTAATTGTCAGCATCACTTCCTGGAGCAACTGGTTATTCTGGAAGAATGAATTCTCACTTATTCAATTAGTTTAATGGACTGGAAGTGTCTAAACCCAAATGCTCACTCCAGCTAACTGAAAAGCTTTCTGTACTGAATACAAAGGTTGTTCATAGCCTTACGGTTTATTAAGTTTATACTTTTTAATCAGAACTCAGAAGAAAATATTGTTCCATAAGCCAAGTCCTATGAATTTTATAGTCGAGAGAAGTCCCTTTAAGAAACTAAATTGCATTTTACTTGTATGCAGGAGAGGCTAATGAAGCCAATTTGAAAAGGATGTCATTTGTTCTGAAAAGCGTCGGC
Source organism: Nyctibius grandis (assembly GCF_013368605.1). Taxonomy (NCBI): domain Eukaryota; kingdom Metazoa; phylum Chordata; class Aves; order Nyctibiiformes; family Nyctibiidae; genus Nyctibius; species Nyctibius grandis. Next base: position 19,379,621 of record NC_090669.1, on the reverse strand, counting down.
CATTGTAGATTCCTTCATCTATTGGAGAGAATGACCTAATTTTACACAAGATGAGCCTAGTTCTGGCTCTAGCAGTTTGGATTTGCATGCACTGAATGAATCTACTTTTACTGGGCTTATTTGCATGAAGCAATCTGGATGCATTTTGGTCATAAAAAAGACTCTTGTCTGTATTTCAATGGAGTTTTCTAAGTGTTAAAGCATAGTAATTACTTAATGAGGAATATAACAATATTTTTTCAGTGTCTGTGGCTCCCTGGAATTTACCTTGAATTGATCTCTGTCTGTTACTGCAACAGTGTTCACCAAATACATATTTTGCTTGTTTCTCTCCTCCCTATTCCTGCCGCTTAAAATTACGTTAAATCAAATGGATTGGTTTTATATTACATAACATTTCCATGGGTTGCAGCACTGATTTGCGTACCAGTTGAGCAGTACAATTAATAGTATTTTTATTGTGGTTATAAGTACTACCACTTTAATTTACTACACAAATATGATCACTTTTATTTTTATCTTGAATTCTCTTTTAATGGGATTCTGTGTGCGTCACAGGCTTGGTTTGTGCATCTGAAGAATGAAGTAAGCTAACCTGCTGTGAGCGCTCTATTGCCATTGCTATTCTCCTTCCGGTATCTTGTAGCTTGTTTACAGCTAGCTTCTCTGTGCACTGTTCTGCAGGCTGTAACACAGGCACACCATAGATTCTTTTGCTAGTACAACTTCTCAGTATATTGATACAAAATCTAGCAGATAAAGCATTGTAACTGCAGATGGCTGTTGCTGGAAATACCTTTTCCTTGTTTAGCCAATTTATAAAGTGCCCAGTTAAAGTAATACCCAACAATTAGTAACAGAAAATGCGGTTTTTAAGGCTTAGCTGCAGATCTTCTAAATATCAGACCTTGGGAGCAGAGAGAGTTGAACAGTCATCAAGAAAATGACTCAGAAAACGATTTTCAGAGTGACTGTTCACTCCATTCAAGACAGCAGTTCCCTAAGCAGAGCCTTCCCACAGAGGATGCCTTGAGCTATTCTCAACCCAGTGTTAACCTACAATGATAAAAGACCCAAACTCAATTGGCTTATGGAGGCATGTGAGCAAGTGACTTCATTTTCTTGGACCCAATTCAGCAAAGCAGTTAAGCATGTGCTTCTGCCTCATGAGAGTCCAGTGGTGCTTTAAATCTGTCCCTTAAAAAGGAGTTTTAACGTTGTTTGCACCAGGTAGAATGAAAATAGTTAGGATGAAATAAGCAACTAAAGAGAGACTTGAGGGATAGCAGGGGAACACTATATAGAGAGAAAACGTTTAGTAAGAAAATAAGCATTTAGGAACATGTGCAAATATTATTGCATTGTGCATGAAGCACCTCTGGTAACGGCTTAATATTTTTCCAGGCTAAAGGAAAATTCAATAGTAGAATCTTCCCTTTGCTAGAAGATCTTTCTGTGAGAAGTGGATAAGGGTGCAGAAGGAGGGGGAAAATAGAGCTGCCTCTGGGGAAAGAAAAAGAATTAAATTGAGGGCTGTGGGTGGAAATCTGCTTTGCAGACTCACACCAATTTTACAGACCCTCAAATTAATTGAAGTGACTTTGGGAAGCTTAAGCTATTGGAAGGCTTTACTCACTCTTGGTCTAAAAGTTTTCATCGAAAATACACTCCCTGAATATGGGATAAGTAATTGGAGTTCATGTACTGGCTACTAATTGAATGGCTAATCAAAATCTATTACTGCAGCTCCTCCTAACAAAAAATATGTTCTGGAGCATGATTCAACTCAAATTATCTCCCATGTCCATAGCTTCAGCCTTCCTAATCTTCAGAGAAACAGTTGTGCAGAGCAAATATTGACACGTCATGTACATGTCAAGTTGCCATCTCTATTGCGCTGTTTTTTTTGTATTCTATTTAAAAAATAAACTTGATTTTAATTTGTCTGTAAACCTCATATGATAATCTATGCATGCTTACTTTACAAAGAAGCCGTCTAATTAGTAGACTTCTAATTAAGTTCATATACAAAATAGTTCTATTAGGTCAACATTTCACGCAATAGACTCTTTGGAGCTCCCAGAATTGCTTGTGGCCCTGAGTGGCATCCCTATTTACATGAAGCAAACTGTTTTAAAGTACTGACTAAGGTCGTGTGCTTTTGCCTAATAGATGTAATAACAAATCTTACAAGTTTAGCCTGAAGAAGTGTGATCAGATTAAGCTGCCCAAGATCCTTGGGTGGTTATGAGACAAGAAGAACATCACTGGGGTCTCAATCTGGCTATAGATTAACTGACAAAACTAATGCTATGCACATCATTTTGCAAGCTTATGTAGGTGAAGTCAAACATCTACCCACAAGTCACAATCATGGACACTCTGTTACTAGCTCAAGAATAAAATTAGAATTAGTAATTATCTTATTTTTATACTGCCAGTACAGCACAGAGTAGTGCCCTGAGTGGTATGTTTGCTCAGCAGAGCATAGCACCAAGTGGATATGGTAGATTAGGTCTTGAAAAAGCACTGTTGACACATCCTTGTGGTGCAATCCCTGTGTTAATACCTAATCTTGCCTATTCACCCTGCTTGAGTGAAATACCTCACTAGCAGTTTCCTAGTGTCAGAACTTACTCAGTCTCCTCTGCCTGGAGCTGCACATTATGCTGCATTGTGCAGAGTAAAGAAATAAATCCATTATGTACTTAGTCTCAGAGTTGACAGTATGGCCCTACATAGTGAGAGCTGAATTTGGTTGTTAATCCTTCATATGCAATTAATTTCTCTTCCAAGCATATGTCCAGTTTCTCCTTGAGTCCATGTAAATTTCTGGCATCTGTAGCATCTTTTTGGAGAGTTTCCCAGATCTGCTACCTGCAGTGGTAGGAATTACCTCCTTTCAGTAGTTTTGAACATGCTCGCCCCTTACTTCACTTGTGGCCCTGCTCTTGCATGAACGAGATAGTGAACAGTTAGTAAACAGTTGTTCCCTCTCCATACTTTCAGAATTTTGTACAGTTCTATCATATCCCACCAAATTATTCTTTTCCTATGTTGAATAGTTCCAATTTACTCTATTATTGCTTTTATGGAGAGTTATTGCACAGCCTAGTTTCCACTTTCTGAATTTTTTCCACTTCTAATATATTCCTTTTGAGAGGAGGGAACCAGCTCTCTGCACAATATTCAAGGTTTTTCTATAGTGCCTCTTTATGTGGTGCATTATGGCTTTTAGACTAGCTTTATCAGAGTTTGGCTTTATTAAGTAATCTCTTTTGTTTCTTCTTTTTTTTCTTTAACTTTTATAGGCATCTCAAGGATATTCCAGAAATATGGTTATGTCTCTTTAAACAATTTGTCTGTATGCTTTTTGTGTTGTGTACACACGTGCTTTAACAAATAACTATATCAACAGGACCCATAAAACAATCACTAGTCCACCATTCAGAGAAGACAGCAATTCACATCTTTGTGAATTGCTAAGGAACAGTTACATGGAACCCAGCTGAGTCTCTGGGGCTTTTCGTGTTATTTTTGATCATTGAAAGGTAAAAAAAAAAAAAAAGAAAATATGAAATTTGAAACTTATTTAGTTATCAGCCTGAATCTTGGATCTCCTTCTCTCACTAGTCTCTCTCTGTCATAGATGCAATCCAATGCCATCTAAATTTCAGCTCATCTGAATTTGCAACCCCATCAATGGCAGATGTACTGTGGGAACATCCACCTTAATTTTAATTGGTAGTTTCTGGATATTTGACTGCCAGTAGGGCCAACAGTTGTGCCCCAAAAGGTAAAACAAAAATGTATTACCCACTTTTCAGGAGCACGCTCCAGATTACCTTTGTTATGGTTCTCAGTGATACTTCATTCACTTTTTGTGAAAGCATGTTCACCTGTGAGACCATAATGAGCAGGTTATTAGAAGCCAGAAATATTCTACTTTGATTCTTTGAAGAGATGACGAGCTCCCTGCATAATTGGAATGACTTGAGCAATCAGCCTCAGCAGGAGCTTATTTTCTAGTTCCAGTCCATTTATAATCCATACAATATTTCATTGTACTTTCACTAAAGACATATGTTCACTCTTTTATGTACATTTTATATGGACTTTGCATTACGGCTTCTTAGATGAGAGTCTTAATGTGAGATCATGCTTTCATTACCCACATACAATAAATTACACATGTTCTATTAATTCTCCTTTTTCTTCATCACCTATCATGTATGAACCAAGATACCAAAAATATATATGAAATGGCTTGCAGTGCTGCTTATGATATTCTCACTTTTCTGATACATTACTTATTTCTATTTATTGGACTAGAATGAAGATTAAAATTGGAAAAGATATTTTCATAGGTTTTCTACTTGAGAAGAGAAATCAAACAGAATGAACTGATTACTGCATCAATGGATACATAGATTTAGTGTTAGCTTGTAGGAAAGAGACAGTGATTGGAATGAGAAATTATTTTGGTTGGTAGCTCACATTTATGATGGATTATAAAATACAATGATTTACTGTTTAATGCAGGGGGAAGAACTGTGGCATTCTTAAGCTTTGATTCAGTGAGGAAATGAAATATTCACACAATTTTCAGCACACCAGTGGCCCATGTTATTCTAAGTCCTCATAGGTTGTAAGTCAGGCACCAGCCTTAGTTATAGGTAACCCTTTGTAGTAACCATGGTATTGACTTTTTAATAGCAGCCACTGGAGTAGGGATGATCAGGACTTAAAGATGCTAAAGTGAATCATCTGTTGAATGACTGGGTAATTAAGTACCCCTTTTCTGAACATAACCTTCTAGAGGACTTTGAAATGTTAGAAGAACTTACTGCAAAAAAATGAGTAGCAGAAAGAGCTTGGAGTTGGGATGAGCAGCCTGTAGTAGTTCTCCCTGTAAGGACAATTGAGAATCTTGGTTTTCCAGTGCTTAGGGAAAAAAAAAAAAAAAGTGGTAAATATCCACAGATTCCAGGTCAGCATTTCCTCATCCCAGAGGAAATGTAGCCATGTATGAAATGTGATGAGCAGAGAATGACTCTCTTCCTAGTAAATGCATTTCAGGATGTTAAAATTCATTAGTGAAGTGCAGCTACACTGCAAAATATATATCCTCTCAGTGGGGTTGGGATCAGGAACACTGAGAAAAATGGCATGATTTTGATGCCTGACTATTCTGCGTACTGGAGTGAAGGCTGGTAGAATACTTTTCATTTTCTACTCTCACCATCCCTCTTGAATACTTAGTTCGAAAAAGAACTTTCATCAAAATTGAATTCAGTCCTTTTTCAGACTTCATTTCTTGTGAGTATTCCACCAAGCAATTTTAATCAAAAAAGCCAACCTAAGAGTAATTTTAACAGAAGGCACATTTGTAACTGTCAGTGTTCATTCCAGAAACCTAGATCTAAATGTTAAATTTGAGGAAACACAAATATACAACAAATTCTATGTATGCAGCTGAAACAATTTGTATTCTTAATACTGAATATTTGTAAATGAGCACCCAGCCAGTAACTATTCAACTAAATTTATTGGCACTGAAATAATGTCAGAAACTTATGAGCTGTTCATGTACAATGCAGCAGAAAGAGGTGAAATAACTTATAACTGTAGCTTGAATTTACTGTACCAAGACATTCTCTTTCCCTCTATCTTTTTTTCTCTTTCTCAGTCTCTCTCTTTTTTTCTTTCTTTCTGTCTCTCTCCATTAGTAGCAAAAGGATGAATCCTTTCTGGTGAGATTTTCTCAATGCCAGGGTGCTGAATATGTGTGATAATATACTGAGACATTACTAATAAGAAACAAGCTGACTCCTTAGATCTGATTCCTCAGTATTGCAACCAATTTGAGTTGTGTGTCTGGTGTAAAATAGCTCATTTTCACCCTGCCCCTCTAGAGATGAGTTAGATTATGATGACAGGGGAAATCCAACTCAGAAAGGTCTTTCTCCAGGGAGATATTTCAGTGAATGTTTGCCACTTCATTTTCAACACCAACTGTGGCTTAGAGAAATAGGACTGTGGTTTAGAGGAACAGGGTGTGGTCAAACCTCTCTTTCAGGCCAGTTGCCCAGAAAGGCTCTAGGTAGTGTGCAGCCAGGGTGGGGCTGGCAGATGTAAAACCAGCCAAAGTTCAGGGAATTTCAAACACAACTTAAAGCCACCTTTACTAACCACCTCCTGTTCTGCAGTGTGTTTTTCTCAGCAATGGGTAAGGATCATGTTTCTTCATAAGTTACTTTCAATAAGAGACATTTTGATCAGAATCGATTATTCTCGGTTCCCAAAGCAGTCCTTGAAATAAAGGCTTTCCTCATGCATTCATTCTTGGTTGGCAGCACCCACACAAGACCTAACAGCACTCATCTCCTATTCGTCTGCTCTGTGGCATGGCACTGTGGATCTAATCCAAATGCACTGCCACAATTATTTTAGGGAATAAGTTCATACAATAGTTACGTAAACAGGAAAAAATGCATTTCTAAGAGGGATTAAAATGCAGTAGATATAAAATGTGTCTCCTTCCTGTAATGCCATTCAATAAGAAAACAGTCTTCCAACATACTCATTTGTACTGGATGCAGTACAATGCAGTCCTATACACTGCAGTCCTCATGCACCTACATCCTTTTCCCTGACCTCATTATCTGGCTGGCAGCACTCTAGAATTAAATTTTCAGCCCTATAGAAATAGACTGTACTTCTTACAGTGAGTTTGCCTTTCCAGTAGAATTGTTGAACACCTTTTCTTTCTTTTTTTTTTTTTTGTGCAGCAGTAGCTATGATCAGTCTATTCACATCTGTTCATCCAATGGCCCTAATTAAAAAGGCCCATCTCCTTGTCAGTAGATAGTGTTCCCCTTAAATACTCAAGTCTTTTAAAAGAATAACTGTGTCAATAAGGACCGTAAAATAAACTAGTGTCAAATGCAACTTGGAATCTAGTGGCTTTTTTCCAAGCTGCAGGGTAAGGTCAATCACAGATGAGCGGATTAGTCGCACCAACATACAAGCAAACCTACATGTTTTCTTAAATTTCTACAAAAAGCATACATAAATCAATTTTTAAATACTCTGCTTTTCCCCCAAAGGGTAAAGAGAGATGTCATTCAGCTCTGATCTCATTTTGGATGTTCTATTTCCCCTATTCATTATCACAAACAGAAAAGCAGATCAACTGTGAGTGGAGAAAAGCTATTGTGTTGTCTCCCTTTGGAAGGAAGCAAGCTGAAAGAAAGAAGTGGGTGGGACCTATGATAGTCTCCTCTTGGACTCAAGTGTCTAAAAGCAAGACTTGAATAGCCTTTGCAAGGAGAAGGATTCTTGTGTCCCCAAATTTTAGCCCTGCCACTCAGCCAAAAGGGAGCATCTGAGAGCTATTTAACATAGCAGAAGGAGCGGAAGCTAGCTTATTATAGCAGACAAGAAAATCTTTAATAGGAAAAGATGACTTTTCTGAGAGAAGGTTTCAGAAGACCTTGTATAGGGTCTAAAGATGAAGAAAAAAGATACAGCATTTGACATTTATGTCAAAATATGTGTTTTCTTTGGTTGAGAAATTTATTCTTGGAACAATATGGCATGATGGCAGTAAACCATCACACTTGTTACAGACTCCTCTTTCAAGTACAGATATGGCAGATATTTTAAAAGTACATCGACGTTAACATAGCCTTGGACACTGGCATACCACAAGAAGTCATGAGGAAAAGAAAGGTTGCCTGGTTTTGACTCATTTGCAGAGGATGCAGTTTGAGAACAAATGCCAATCCCAGGGTAGGGTGACTGCCTCTCTTCTTCTTCTTAACTGACCTATGGAAGCAGAAGTGGCATCCAACATAAGCAGGTATAACCCAAGAGTTTTTGGCTGCTAAAGCAGTGCCCACCACCTAAAGGAACCTATGTTTACAACCTTTGGAAAAAAGATGGTAGGCTGGATGGAAGTACTGTGTAGGTCAGATGTGACCTGTGACTCCACCTGGTCTATACTGATCTATATTTTCCACCTCTAGTATGAAAGATCATGGATTTCTCCCATGCTGCTTTTGCTGAGGAGTGTTTTACTAAAACATCTTCTGTAAAGACACATCCAGACTGAATCTGAAAAAAAAATATTTTAATTTTTTAGGCCTCTATTCCATTCTCTTATCTTCCTGTATTTTGCTCCACCAGATTAAAAAGCTACAGGACATGGCATTTTTATCTTCTTCTTCATTCTCAAGACACCTTTTTTCTTTTTTATGATAAGCTAAATGGAGTGAGCTTTTAAGCACCTTATTGTAAAGCATCTATTTGAATGCAAGAATTTCTTTATCAGACTCTTGAGTGTTCGGTGAGGAGATAAAAATCACATTTCTGTTCCTACTCACATTGCCTCTGTTTATATAAAGATTTCATTAGTTCTTTTTGGTACAGCATCATCCTGGAAACTCATCCATTCAGCTCCATATCCACTCTGAGCAGCAAATCTTTTCGGAGTAATTTCTTTCCAGGCTATAAATCCTTTGTGTGATAGGCATGGCCAGCATTCCTTGTGTTTAGCTATTTGCAGTTGCATTTGGCTGTGTATAAGTGTCCTTTGCTTGAATTCCCCCAATTTACCAAGCAGTTCTGTTCAGGTTTCTTACCAATTTTTCTCTCAAGCAATAGTTACAGCAGCCACCAATTTTCTCTATAGTGATTTTATATTTAATTCTGGATCACTGATGAAAAGATTGAATTCTAGTAGGCAGTGATGTACTAAAATTCCATTTTTCCATGGCAACTTTCCTTGAAAATGAGTTTGTAAAATCTGCCATATGGCTGGTTATTATTCCACTTAATGTTTACCTTAAGAAGGTACAATACTAAATTTAAACAGAATACTGTGCATTACAGTTTATAGGAATTTAAGTGTGTTACCTCCATAAACCGCACTTGTAATTTTACCAGGATATGAAATTAGGTTAGTCTGGCACAACTCTCTTCCACAGAACCATGGTGACTCACAGTCTCTCTTAATTCTTTGTCACATGAGTTCCTTTTCAGATTTTTGATTGTAAGCTCGCAAGCCTTTGTTGAGGCATTTCACTTGGTCTTCCTGAATACTGGCTCGACATTTGCACTCTTACACTTTTCCAAAATTTTTCAGTGGTTTACTTGAGTAGTCTAGGTATATCTCCTAAGCCTGTTCTCATTGAACTCGTGAAAGGTATCCATTCTTTCTGATCTTTGATTTTCTGGTAGACTCTATTGAACATGCTCTTGGAAAGTATTTAATAATCCTCATGACTAGAAAGCACTTCCATGTTACTTTCACTTCAGCATAAAAACCTTATAAAAATAGAATTTAGGTAGAAAGCCAGTCACTTGCTGTTAAACCCTCCTTGCACTTATGGGTTTTGTTTTCTTCCTTTTTCCTGACCAACTAAAATGCAAATCTAAGAATTTGTTTTACTGAAAGAACCCTTCTGTCTCTCAGACTTTCTTCCTGCTTGTAAAATTCTGTAATACTTGGTTTTGAAAGACTTTATGGATATTCTAATTTCATTAAATTCAGTATATATGTACTGTTTGAGCTGAAGTCAGCTGGGCACTGGGAATTTAAAAGAGAAACCCCAGGAACAAAACAGTTTGGGAAGGAGAAAAGAAATCTCCTTTGAAAAGCAGAGTTCTTTTCCTAGTTTTCCCTGGATACATTTAATAAGAGGAAAAAGGCTCTTGCAGTGACACCTAATTGCTTTTGTTCCTGTATATTCCCTCTGCAAAACATTGAATGTTGCAGATCTTTTTCTGGATTTGAGGACAGTTGTGAATCACTTTTCACTGGCAAAAAGACAAACGATTACAACCTCCTCTATGCAACCAAAAACATTCACATATTTTCTGTATTTCCTGGCACAGTATTTTTTCATATTTCTGGACATACGCTCATTTCATACATCCTGTTACTGCCATTACCTGTAGGACTTGCATCACTGGGTCAAAAAATTCCCCATACTGGATGGTTGCCCTTCAGGTGACAAGATGTGGCAGAAGACAGACTTGCCAGGTGCAATAGTCATCTCATTTGAGCAAACTGATAAGCAAATACTCACAGTTCCCCTGATAACAGGGTGCATTTTTTCCTAAACTTGAATCTGATCTTGTTATTAAAGTCTTCTTTACACCTCAGTCCACATGACAATTTTTTCAAGCTTTAATACTGGTCTAGAATTGAAAGGAAAACAATGTTTACTTTCTAATTGCCTTGCTTATTTTTAGTTTGATCTCATTTATTTAGCTTTAAAATGAAATCTTTCCAAAGCAACTGCTCCATAAACCAAAGTGTCAGCACTTAACACTGTTCCAGCACATATGTCTGTCACTCAAATAGACAGCCGTCTGTAAACACATATAAGCAACCTCATTCTTCCGTCAGAAACCTCGCTGTTCCCAAGTGAAAACAGAAACATGGGTAGAATATAATTGTTTTGAGAACTTGTTCCACAGTTTCTGTGCTGCGATACTGGCCTGATTTCACTGGGGAAGAATAGAAGTTTTATGGAGCTGGGAAAACCAGTGTTCAAAAATTACTTATAATTTATATGTGCCAAATGGTACTTCTGGCACCTTAATTATTCCTTGTTTCATTATCCCTAGATTCATGATAGCAGACTGATTCATAGCTTTCACTTTTTCTCACTCTAAGATAATACAGGGAGAGGCAAAGCAGCTGCTGTTTGCAGCAATATCTGTCACGGGGGAGACTCCTGAGTAGTGCCTAGGGGAGTCCTTTGAAGGAGGTCTATATGATGTGCTGGTCTCTTTGAGGAATTGTGGAATACTTTGAAAGTTAGTTTAATGATGCTCACTATTTTGTGGGAACGAGTCACCTGAAATTCAGCAGCAATAATACCTATATTCATAACCATATCATTCTGCAATATGTCTCAGAAAATGGACTGCAGGCAAAAGGCAATGCATACAGGAACACTCTGCCAAAGCCAAGCAAACAGAACACACAGGACCATCACTTTTACCAGCCATTGCTTTTTTTCCTTGTAGTGAGTGAGCATCATCCATGCGGGCTCAGAGTTCCTCTCTAGTTTATAATCATATTCTGCATACAGCAGCCCTCTGCAATTTATGTATTTGGGAGGAGAGGGACACAGCCATTGCAATTACAAATTCGTCAGCCTGATGTGATCTCTGTCCCATTTTTCTGACATGTCAGGGCTTTATGAGTCAAGCTGCAAGGTTTGGTTTTGAAAACCAGAGCCTGTGTTAGGCACAACCACCATGTGCACAGCAGGAATGGGAGCAAGCAATGGGGTCTCAGTGTGTGGGTCCCTCATGGTGCCAAGGGACTTGCATCAAGTCTTCCATTTTAGTGTATGTGGAGTTGAGGAATTTAAAAATGCATTGGTCCAGGAACTCTAAAGATAGTTCATTAGGCTGGAATGATTGTGCTTTGGAAAAAAAAAAGAGAAGTTCATTTTGAAATTCAAAGTCAGCGAACAACTTTGTCTGCCAAATTCTGTTATGGTTCAACAAGATGCATTAGGTATGCTCCGGGAACTGTGAGGTGTGGTTCTTTAGATCATCATGGCCTTGCCCAGCCTCTGCATGTGTTGCTTTGTAGGTAGATGAGTGAGAGTTTCCCAGAGGCTGATTATATTTCTGTGGCACTGTATGAAAAATTCCACTCATGGCTGTCATAACTCAGCTCAGTTTAAACTGAATAACACAGAACTATAGACAGAGTGACATACTGTACCTAACCAGATCTGGCATTGCATGATGGTGTTTGTAATGAATGCCTCTTTTCCTTCATCGCTCACTCCTAAATTCTTTCCTTCTCTAAACATTCTTTTTATTTGCAAAACTGAGTTGAAATGTCAGTGCTTCATGCTGACATGCTTCAGTTTCTGACGGATTCATTTCTTCTGTGCTTCTCCGTGTTTCTTTTCACTTGTTCTGTATAAGAAAAAGGTAATAACTAAATTAGATTTCCGGGGTTAACATCTTGTGTGTAATTTATATTTTGAAGGATCTTACGTAGTGCTAAATGGGAATAACTCTTTGGGCTGTTTGAAAAGGTTCTCTCATGTAACTTTTTATCATCGTTTCCTTTGGTGGTTGTTGGAATTTCTTTGGCAATTACTTTTTATTTTTTTAAAAAAACATGTTAGCAAAATATACTAATTTTTGCTGAATACTTTCACTTTCTTGTTAATAAAGCACATTCCCTCTTTTTAAAAGGAGTTAAAAAACTAGGTAGAATAATGTAAAACAAGAAAAAGTAATTTAAAAAAAGAATTTCTTAACTTCCTTACAGCATAGGCATAGCTATGCAGTCTCATTTCAATAATGGTCCCTGAAACCATTCAATGAAAGGTGCTCCAAGAGGGCGAATTGCAAAGAACCTGCAATTTGCAAGGCCGTATTGCCACCAAGTATTAATTCACTGTGTGAAGAGTTGGGACGTCAGTAAACCGAGATGAAAGCCAGTCCTTATAAGTTTCTTTGTACTTTTTTAGTTACGTTCAGATTCTAGCATTTATTTTTTCAATAGCATCTTACACACGTCTTGGAGTGTGTTGCCAGTATCTTTCTTTTGCTATCAGAAATTATCCTGGCTTTCTTCTGTCCACAATTTAGCTTCGTGTTGCAGTTGTAGGAGGCATTGATTCCATGGGATTACATAAGAGGGTTTTTTTTTTCCAGCCCGTACTCAAAATTCTCCCATTGTTAATCAATGGGTAATAGCAAGGACAAATTGTGCTAGGTATTCCTCAAGTTCCTTCAGTAGTCTTAAGTGATTCTTCCCTCCATTTTCAGTAATTCATTTAAAAATTAAATTTTAGACATAATGGGTAGAAGAGAATATTTTTCTCATTTGCTCTGGGCCTGTCACATACAAACGATTTATTTGTATTGGACAGTTCCATTTCTAACAGGGTAAAAAATATCAGTCACATTATGCATTTTCCTTTTAAGTAGAAGGACGATTTAGATTACAGAAATCCCCAAGACTATATTATGGATGTATGACCTGGTAAAGAAGATAAAATACAACCAGACTCTTCCTGGAATGTGAGATGAATCTGGAAGAACAGGTTTAAAACTGCTCAGAGACCTTGAAAGGATTCACTCCCTTACAATCCTCTGCTTCCTCCTTCTGTGAAGGGCAACGGACCTATTTTTGGGAGGTGCTTGGCACTTGTAACCTTCTCTGTATCCCCTGGGTTTTGAAGCGGAAAGGTGAAATTCACCTGTACACTGAAAGCGAGCACTTTTTTCATCCTATTTAATGGGTCTCCTATATAGGAAAAAAAAAAGTGTGAAAAAGTGTCAGATTAACTTTTCAGTAATGTGTATTCTAAATGTAGAAATACCACAAGGAAATCTGCTTCTTGGTATTAAGGTAGAAAGCTAGAACTTAAAAATCTTTTTATGAGCTTTCCAGCCAAGCTGAATATCCCCAAGATATCTACTTAGTTTATACACGGTCTAAACTTTTACAAACAGTAATTACAAAGAATTCATTTATATACCATATACTCCCATATCACTTTGCAAAGAGAGAAGACAAGGCCCCCTTGCTAATAAACTTACTGCCCAAACAAGCAACTACCAAGATTGTATGCAGCTTGTTGATGAGAGGTAGCAGCAGTTTCTCCTATTGCATGATATTTTGCATGCACCTTTTTAAGGCTATGCCAGTTACAGGAATTATGTTTTCCTCAGTCCCATGGATAGATTCAGGTCTGAATAACCCCTAACACATAGATACTCCTGCAAACTGAATCCTGTCTTTCCATGAAATTCATCCTTCATTAGGCTGTGTGCTGTTGTTATACCCAGCAACCAAGTAGATCGACACAGAATTTGTCATGATTTTAAAATTATTATTACTGTCTTTTTGTGTTGACTTAACCCTACAATCCTCACTCGCATCAGTAGTCTTCCTCCTTGTACTGGAGGAGTGTCAGGCATTTCAGTGTCATAGCAGAAAAATGCTGGAGAATCTGACTTGTGGCTGCTAAAAACTGACACTTTCAGTATTCTTTCCTACACAAGCAGAACACAAAGACATGTCATTTTCACTTGCTGTTTAAATTACTTAAAATTTAATTTAAACAATTTAAAAAGGTGCAAAAATGTAATCAAGAGCTGCCAACCCGTACTAAATTATTCAGATTCTCGATTGGAAGGGGGGTGTGAAAAAATAAGATTTGTTAATGTTTCTAGTTTGTGTTGTCTTGCTGTGGCAATTATACTTTCAAATATGATGTGCCTGGATACACAAGGACTATGTGCATAACTGATTGATTAGAGGAGCTGTGAATGAGCTACCTGTGCTGTGCTCATTTGAGATAGACAGAAGGCTCCAGAATGGCCTCGGGCTGGGGTTTGCATGGCACATGCCCAGGGCTGAAGGTAGAGCTATGTGCCTTCTGGGGCAAGTCAGCTCTGATAGATTTGCATATATTTTTATTAGCTTATACTAAGGAGCTCATGACAGGAAGGAAGCTTTTGCTGCTAGTAAACAAGTTGTACATCTTGAGACAATTTTTTAAATTTTATTTCATGCCTTGTCATGAGGGGATGGGCTCTGCCTTGGATCTCTTTGCCTCTTGTCCTTCCAGCAAGCGTACCAAGAACACCAAATTCTAGAGCTAGGTCTGATTGGAAGAGAGCCTACAATCATGAGCTTTTAAAAACAGAGAAAATTTCTAAGTGAGACAGAGTAGCAATGTAAACAACTCATGCCCCTACATACATACCTTGTGGCTTTGCAGCAGCTGCCCTTCTTTGCAGGTTTGCTCTCAGCCCGGCGATCTCAAGTCGCTTCCTGGGCTGCCACAATCTCAATACACTTTTCTTTTGTACCTTGAGATTTTTTTTCCTTTCCACTGCATCTAAAGCTTGTTTTGAGTCTCCTCTCTCCTTTTCTCAGACATCTTCTGCATACATTGCAGGGTCCTTGCTGGCTGTATCTTTTTCCCTGCCCACATCATCCTGTACTGCTGTGTGTTATTTCCCTGGGCATTATTGTTTCCTCTCAAAGAAGATGCAGTGATCTCCCCATGCTGTGTGCAGTAGCCATCACAAAGTAAAAAGGAAGACCTTTTCTGTGATCCAACCACAAATCCTTTAAAAGAAAATTATACACAGTATAAGCAGTTTCTGTGAGCAGATGCATTAAATTATTACGCAGTCTACTGCAAACAATGTTCAATGTCAAATCAACAGTGCACGTTACACAACCAAAAGGAAATGATGGGCTTTAGAGGACTTTCAGCACAGCAACAGAAATTCAGCTGAGTGGTCACCAATATTTTGAGATGCAGTTTACCAGGAAGAGAAGGAAAGAAGGAAGGAACAGTTTTTCTAATAAAGCTCCAGAAAAGGTGACACAGTAAAGTACAGCTTAAGAAGTGGCCTTGCTTAGGAGTAGCTGGAAAAAGGTACTGTGTGGGTGTGGTTTCTGTCTACCCTTCCACCTATTCTGAGGCCTTCTCTCTCCTTCCCTTCTCTGATGGGGAGCAGCAGTTTCTTTCCTTTTGTCCATCATGCAATCACTGCATAAATTTATTTTCTCATGGGTGCAATTTCAATGGCAGACCTACTTCATATTTTGTTCTTGAAAAGGTGTATAAATCCTGGCTAAATATCACAGGATACATCCCTCAAGCTTGGTGAGAATGTGAAACTGGAATACTCACTCTCATGTTAAAAGTGTATTCCTCTTTTACACGTATTCTGGGATGCATTGTGAGGATCAGACATATGTGCTTCTGTCCAAACTAATCAGCACATAGGGACAGAGTTTCTTGAATGCTGAAGGGAGCTAAACACCCAGCTCCTCCACAGTAATTTACCTATGTAACACCACTGTTACAGCTCAGGCTCTCTCCGTTCAGTCTTTTCATAATTGTTCCTCCAAATAAATACCTCCTGTGCCTTGCGTTGAAGACAGGTAACACCTGATTATTTGGCTCCCTATTTATGAAGGGCCAAATTCAGCAGTTTTGCAAGTGGGTACAATTATGGAGATGTTGCTACCGTTCCATTCACCGTCACAAAAGGGGAAGTTAGCCCATGATCTCTTTCCATGGAGAAAAATCACATCCTGGCTTTTGTTCCTCCTTGATGGATTTATTTCCTTTCCTGCCATGTGTCCTGGCACGTAAGAAGCAGGATTAGGTTATAACGAATACAAATGGATTTACATATTGAGGCTGCTGGACACAGATAGACTCTGCTCTTCCACCTGGCTTTCCAAGCTGCCAAAGGGACTGCACGTGCCGGTTCTGGTTTGTGTCACCACTTTGAACCTCCATCCTGGAGGCGGCAGTCATTGAAGGGGTGCTGCCACACTTTCAGCTGCCTTGATTCTGTCAGAGAACTGTGGCTTGTCCCTTATCATTATTGTTAATGCCTGTTTGGGGGGATGTAGCATATCATTTTACACTGTGTTTTTTCCCTTCTCTGAAACTGTCAGGGATCCTCTTATAGAAATGGAAAATTAATTTCCACTTCAGAAGTTGCTTTGAAATAGACAATATACTGCAATTTGATTTTTGGTATAGGATCTTTCCTACATACTGAATCCATATCTCTTGAGTGATTTTGATAGTATAAAACCCCAATGGATAGTACAGTTTATCCATCCCCCTCTCCCCCTCCCGAATCTTTTTAAAACTTAGAAAATAGCCTAAGGAGTTTGTTCTTCATACCCACCATTTAGAATCATTATCATCAAGTCTTTTACAGGCTGGGCATTATCTTGTCTTAGCATCACTTACCAAGACATAAACCACTAGGGAGTTAATAGTGTAGAGGATTGTCTTGCCTACCAAAGCTTATGGACAGACTAGTTAAATGACTCAGTTATATTCTCCATAAAAAAGAGATTTTCATGCATTACTGCCAGCACACTGAGACATGAATGTGTCTTACTGTCTGCATCTTAAGGTGTCCTTGAGAAAGTTTCCTATGACAGGAATGATTTGTTCTATGAGCTTCAAAAATTCACATCCAGGAAAAAAGACGGAAGCAATGGCAACAGCGAATTCATACTTGGTATTGAGACAGCAGATACAGCAAATGAGACTTGTATTTTCACAGATGCACTATTTTCACGTAGGTAAAGCTGAGAACTCGGCAGCGGAGAGTTGCCCTTTCAGATATTACTACTCTTAGCCCTTAGTACTTCAATACCTAGCCTCAGTTTCTCTGCCAGATGGTAGCAATAGTACTCACATATTTTAAAGGTGAACTTGTAGTTGGGTCCTTCACAAGACTCCTTAAGAGTACTTGATGATATGTACATAAGGAGCATCTTTATTGGTACTTCTCGAGCTGCAGCTGGTTCTAACTAATTTAAAAGACTCAGAAACACCAAGATAGTTCCTGGCACTTTTCTTTCCTTGCAACATAGGTAAGGGTTTTTAAGGCAGCTGCTTATGTATAGGAGAGACAGGAGTGATGGGGAAAGTGAAAGGAACAAAACAAATCCAAGAGTTCAAATTCTGCATGATGTAAAATCATTGTGGATTGTGAGAGCAATAGAAAAGGATGTTCTGAGATCAGAGCTGGCTTTTAGGCACACAGAAATGAGGATATATTATAGTATGCATATCCAAAGTGAGATAAATAAAAGAGCAAATCAAATACCTGTCTGAATCATGGGGGCAATTCTATAGTGTGCGTGACTGCCCCTGCACAATGGGTGGGCAGCCTTCAATCAAAGTGTCCAGTTCCACTCATTGCATTGGAAAGAATACTATGGTACTTGAAAAAAGAGGAACATGAGAGTAAAGCATTGACATTGTTGCCTTCAGCTTTAAAAGAATATGTTATGAGGACTAGTTTAAAACCTTAACCTCAGAAAAAAAGTTGAATAAGGGAATCTAATTAAAGAGCTCAAACTCCATAATGGTAGAGCTAATGTCAGCATTATTCATAACTCAATACAGAAAATTTGACAAAAGAGCACAAATGGAATTCAAATTGAAATGTAGACGGGGGGAGCATCTTTTCTGTCTGAAAGTAATAAATGTTTGCAGCGAACTACCTGGCAAGGTTTAGGAGGTGATGACACCAAGGGCATTTTCAAGAAGCACCTAAATTTTGCTCTGTGGAAACAAAGTATTAATATGGATGAGCTCAGATAAGCCAAACAGCCAGTTCTGATTCTCATATGTTTGCTGCCAGCACCAGCAGCTGCTTGATCTCTAATGAGCAATGGCAAATGGCATCCTCTTTCAGGCTGATGTGTGATACATTTATGTGTATCATTATTTGTTTCAAACAGGCCAATTCTGAACTTATTTTCAAGTCCAGACTTGTCTGACATCCATATTGTTTGTGTGCAGCCCATGGACTAGCACAGCACATGCACTTTAGGACCAAGCTGCAGCCAGACTAATAAACTGCCACAAAGCCGAACTGCTGCAGGCCACAGTTTCTTGTGCTTAAGTCTTTTCATGAGCCCATTCTTAATCCTCTAGTATAGAAATAGCCAGAAATCCGTAGATCCCAAATACGTGATCTCCCACAACTCCTGTAAGAAATTAAGGTAGATTTTAATTGGGTCCTTGAGAGGCTTTATGTAATTGCATGTCATGTTGGTATCAGCTAAATTACGTTTGTTTATGGTGCTTTCAAATTATGTTCTACAGTTCTGCTCTTTTTGGAGAAATTCCCCATAGCCCTAAACACCAAGTTAAATTGTATCTTTGTCATCCAAGTCCTTAGAGGTTGTATGCAATTTCACTACTTTTATAAGTTTGGTCTGTTACGAAATCTTTTAGGTTGCTCAATAGAGTGGGAGACAAGATTGTGTAAGAAACAGCGATTTAAAAAAAATTTCTTCTTTTAAAATAATTAACTCCCTGCAAGCTGTATTTGTTGGGCAGGCAAAATGTGCAGAAGTACAGTTTTCAAAGAAAACAAATTAAATTCCTATAGAAAAATAAAATGTGGCTAAGGGAAGCTGCAAACACAATAGAAGAACAACTTACTATGACTGATTTCTATTTTTAGCAGATTTCTACTTTCGGTTTACAAGAGTGGAACTTGTCAGTTGAACTAGTGCAATACATTGAATTTAATCACCTCAATTTATTCACATTGACCAGAAACAGAAGTACAGGGTTCTTTAATTAAATAATAGTCCCACAGAATGCAGAAAAAAAAGTGATATCCATAGGGGATTATTATTCCACCTTTCCTTCTTTCAGTAAGGACTTTCAAAACCCTCAGGAGTCAGTTATGGTCCTTTCCTATTAATGAAATGATTAATAGAACATCCTAATTATTCTTTAACAAGGCAAGACATACTTCCCTCTGAGCCAAGGGGGAGAGCAAAACAAAGATTATTCCAAAAAACTTGGTCAAACAACTGAGAGGTAAAGACAGGAACCCACAAAACCCCCAAATTGCATTAAATGCAGGTATTAGATCCTTTAAACTCTTCCTTCGCAAATCTCATATGAAGGCAGTGGTTTCATGCAACCACTTGTATTTCTGCAGGATAATACAAATTATATTGAGGAATTAAATTTTAGCATTTTCTGGAAATCGTGAAAGTTCCCTGCTCTTTCACCTCCATTTTATTTTCCTATTAAAGTCAGACTATATGACTACTTAACCCTGTGAATAAGCAGTGAATTTAAACTTTAAAATGATGTTCTGACAAACTTAGAGAACATTGACCTACTATATTGTAGAGCCCAAAGTTTGACCTCTAGAAGCTCTAAGAGGACATAAGCTTGCTCTGCCTCAGTCTGAGCTTACCAGAAGTTGTTACTGTATTAACATAGCACTGAGTCCAAGCTAATAAACCTGCCACGTGCTCAGGTATTAAATGTGCCTTTAGTCATGTCAAAGGGTTCCATACTCTGCAAATATTTTCACTATAGTCAGTGGATCTAATTTCTGCAGCTGTAAATCAGCACAGCTTCAGGGCAGTCACTGGTACTCTGGCAATTTATATGAGCTGAGGCTTTGATTCATTATGTCAGGAAATCACAACCTTGACAACAGAGAGCTGTGTAAGAGTTCCTGCAAAGTACCCTTGGCTGCTTGGAGCCTGCAGATCTCCAAGCACAGTCCTGTCCATCCCACGGATAATGAAACTCATGCCATGCCACCATTAGCCTCCTCGGACTTTATAGTGCACTGTGACCCTGGGCTGTGATCTTGCCATACTAGCTATGATGGGGCTGTGCTGGATCAATTATTGAAACAATACCAAGGTTTTGAAAAGCACCTAACTCTCCTGAGCACCTCAGAGACTAAGAGTAGAGTGTTCTGTGATATACAAGGTAGGACTGCAAAGATCTGTGTATCCTAGAAAGTTCTAGAGACACCTAGAAGCTATGATGTGCTAGACTGAGTAAGGAAATTAGGAGTCTTAAGGAATCAGGCAAATTCTCTTGCTGACTCTCTGTAATTTTGGGGCAAGTTACTTAATCGCTTTTGTCTGCTTTTGTCATCTGTTAACTGGTAGTTAATGGTATTAAATAAAAAATTCTGGTACAAAGAGTATTATTTAAAATAGCACAAGGGAAGAGCAAGTTAGCTCACACATTTAATGTATTTTATTCCTGGGTGGTGTCCTACAAAAATATGTCTAATAGGCAGCCTGTCTCTAGGAGTCACAAATTACTACAGTTAGAATGGATTATAAATCTCAAGTAAAGCCTAGTCAATTCTACAAGTGATATATTTATTTTATTACTGACCCTTTATTGCTTTTCTCTCTCACATACATCTATCTTTTTCTTGGGCAGAGGGGGTGTCATGTTGCATTAATATTCTTCTCAGCAGCCTTTCTAGTCAGCCCCATTTTCTTTCCTTCTTGCATCAGGAAACCTGAATCTCTCTCTTTTTTTTTTTTTTTTTTTTAATTTTGCTAGTGCTTGGTTG
Organism: Nyctibius grandis; assembly: GCF_013368605.1. Classification (NCBI taxonomy): domain Eukaryota; kingdom Metazoa; phylum Chordata; class Aves; order Nyctibiiformes; family Nyctibiidae; genus Nyctibius; species Nyctibius grandis. The sequence continues at coordinate 19,358,699 of NC_090669.1, read as the reverse complement.
GCTACGTAACAAAATACAGGTATATGAAAGGTATTTAAAAAGGCAAACTGGGAAATTCTGACATTTAAAAACCCCACTTTTTTCCCAGAACACAGGGATTCATTTACTATCACTATTTTTTGTGGAGAAGAAAAATAAAAGGTCCATTTCAGTTTAATTTTGCATCAGAAAGACAAACCTTTAAATTAGGGAACACTAATTTAATTGGTCTGGGTTGAAATCACAAGAATGAAATAACTTGGTGTTTCTGAATAAACATTCCTAGAAACATGTAATTCCCTGAAAAGTTTTTCTTTTCCAATTTTCATCTCGACTCACCTTAGGGAAAAGAGTAGAATCCTCTCTAGGTATTGCAGAGCAGTACCAGTGTCCAAGCCTATTAGCTGCTCGTAGTGCTTGAAGGAGTGAGTTTCAAGGGATGTGGGAGGTCTGGTACGGGGCCAAATCTAAGCATTGAAGATCTAGGATGCGATGGCCTCTCTGGTAACTGTAGTCATGAATAATAAGCTCTGAGTCAGTTATACATAGTTGTTTAGCAGACAGGTTGGACACAGACATTCAAGCCTGAGCAACCAGAAAACTGCTAAATTAAATCTACTTTGACACTGAAAAAATGTGTGGGGTCCAATCTCTACCAGATAGCAGAGAAACAGGCTAGATAAAACCCCTCATGCCAGGTGCAGGATGTTGAGGAACTATATAGACTCTTTATACTGCACAAGGAAATCTTGATCCACTCCTGGTAACAGACAGGAAAAGTTCTGCAATTCTCTAAGTCGATGCTATTTTGATGTCTGAATGTAAAAATCTCTTGAAACAAATATATGAAACATACTACGCTGGAGAGAGACAAATCTCTCTTCCACCCTCAGGGACTGAATGCAACTTACAACTGCTGAGTGAATAATTAGTGGTAATTAGCACTAGAAATTGATGCCTTTGGAGATAGTCTGCCAAGTTTTTAAGCACTTTAATACTAATGGATTTTTTTTTCTCTGGGATAAATCTTTATAGGGGAAGCAAGTGCAAATTGATTTTTAAAGAGCCTGTCCAATGTTGAATTTATCTTACGAAAACATTGGGTTTAAAAACAATTACATTTACTTTCACTGTCTTCTAATGCTTTTTCCAGTGGGTTCATTTCTCTTTAAATATTTTTGCTGTCACTTTTTGTCTAGTTTCTTGGAAAATGAGTATATGGAGTACATTTGCATCTTTAGAAGGTTTTAGGATAAAATATGACACCATGTCAAGCTATTTAGTTCCTAAATCATTCTTCAGTTATGAAAAAGTATTCTGCTTTAGTGATAATGGCAACATAATGACACTTTGAATTGTAAGAGTAAAGTTCGCTGAGCAGAGTAGAGGCAAAGACCTAAGCATTAAGAAATTATGCATGAAATTTCATGCCTTCTCTGTCCAAACATTTGTGGACTGAACTCAGAATCCTTATTTAGGTTTCTTTTCAGATCCTTCCGGCTAAAATCAAGTAGTAAGACTATAGGAGTTGGCACAAGGACTTGAAACTGCCCCTCTAACTCATATAGCATATGGGATTTGGGCATTTCCATGGGGAAATAAACATTAATCATGTAACCAGGGCTTTAGAGCTGGAGCACTGACAGGTCAGGGAGCAGCAGATCAGGCTCTTACTGCATTGCTGGCTTTGTGCAGGGGTAGGGTGCGGTTAGGTGTGTGGAGTCTGGTTCCATCTGCTTACCTAATGAATTAGACTGAAAAGTCAAGGATAAATACAATATCTTGATTTCCAGTAGTTCTGGGCACCTTGACTTGTCCCTGAAGTTTCTGAGAAAGACATATATTCAAGACCTCAAAACTCTGATTGGAAAAAGCTTAGAGATTTTTGCAGGCAGCTGATATGAAAAACTCTAAAATAGCATAGAAAGCAAGCTGTCTTATTGTATTATATGGTAGCCAGGAGTCAGAGCATTGAATCAGTGCAGTATTTTCTTTGTTGTTATTACCAGCAATGCGTTGAGGATAAAAATAGCAGTTTCTGGAGAAATCAGAGCTGAAAGGAAGGTTTGAAACATACACATGCTAAATATTAAGTACATTAATTACTGCAAAAGTATGTAACTTCTATAACAGGTGGTATATGGATGCCAGGTTCAGTGAAGCAATCTACTGTGGTTTTTTTAAGTGTTCAAATTGTGCAGACAACATACAAATCAAATTAATTTCCTGCAGCAAGAAAGAAGCACCAGTTTTTATTTACAGGGGAAAATGGTTCTTTTTCACTGCCAGCTTGAGAAGTCAGAACATTTGTTCACGGCAATATAAATATGAGAGTTACAAAATGAACAAAGGCAGACGACAGCCTCTCTGCTCCTCCCTCCCTTCCACTTTTAGAACAGACATATTGTCTTATAGGTCATGATCAAAAACCAGCTCAAATCCATGAAATACCACCAGCGATTTCCATAGCCTTTGATGAGCCTGTCTTTGAAAATGACTGCCTACTCCACATGAGTAGATAATTCTCTGACCCCACAGGAGGCCTGTGTGGACAGGTTACATTTGCATTTGCTTTCATGACAAATTGAACTTTTGTTCATGAAGTGCATAAAAGGGAGATAAGCCACAGAATTTACCTTGTGGACTATAGCAATGGTGGATTAAAACCTGCCACCAAAGTCCAGAGACCGTTCTTTACAACCTAGTTTCTGAGCACACTGCATTTATAAATTTCTTGGAGTATTTTTGGGTAAACATGTATTTTGGTGTTTGTCTTCTAGATGAATATATTGTGCACCACAGTCTGGGTTTCCATCCAGGATTACAGGCATGTTGACCATAATGTGCCTGTGACAGACCAGTGAGACAGGGCGAGTATGGGAGGCATGGGAACACAAACGATGTAGGGCTGGGCCAGCCTGAGAGTCATCCCTAGGCAAAGGCTAGCGTTGGGAAGTTCTGTTCAGAACCCTCTGTGCACATTTTCACTAAGAAACACAAACATTTCTCAAGTAGAAAGGCCTTTGGAAGTCTTCAGATTTACAAAAAAGTTTAATTCTGAGATACATTGAGATTCTGTATATTTTTAAATCCTGAAACACCGTAATCCTTTGTGACAATGCATGTAGTTTTGTGTGTCTGCTTCAGTATAGCGCTTGGACAACTTCCCCAAATAATGCCTTCCTTTCCTATTTCATTGATTTTCCCTCTTCAAACCTGCATACAGACAGAAGTGACTTGTTTTTACCATGAATAAAAATTAACTAACGTAAAAGATGCTTTACCCAAAAAATCTCTACTTCAGGTTGTACACAGATAGTAACCATATGAGGCCTCTGCATACAAACCTTGTTGATTATCACTGTTTATTATCAGGAGATATTTCAGACACACAGTTGTGAAGATGTGCATTTACACTTGTTTTGGCTCAGGTTCTATAAGTGAAGGAGACAAACAGTGGATATTGAATGATTTTTATATATGCCAGCTAACACCAGATAGGCTTTTGAGATCACAAATATGTTGTATGCTGGTATTAGGAAATTCACTACTTTGTAAAAATTTTGAGTTTACCATCTTCTTGAGAGTGTCAGTTTTCCCTGTTTTCTAGTAAAAATTTGTACTGAGATCCAATACTCTTTTCTCCACCTTTCCCTCTGCTGCACCCCTCCTCCCCCCCATTCAATAATGCCCTTTACTCTGCGTATATTAAGTGCAGCATGATTACTTTAGAGATTTTTTTTCTCCTGTTTTTATTGCTTTTGACTCTCTATTACTGCTCATTAGGATGTTGTTAACTTGGCCTCAGTTATGACAATATTCAACACCTGCTTCATATAACAAGCACATTCCCTTTCCCTTCCCTAGCATTGCACACCTGGGCCTTGAATTATTCCCTTTGGCTGAGTTGAAAGGAGCATGAGAGAGTAGGTCTTTGATTTTTCTGAGGTAAGAGGCTTTTAATTTGTGACTTGACATGGATCCTGTTATTATTGATTCTGCGGTATGCTTTTCAGCCTGACTGTATGCAGTGACTGACACTGACAATTATTTTGGAAGAGCAGTGATGTGAGTGGTATTTCAGTGGCACAAAAGAGGCAGGATTTAGTCTGCTTATAACTGAACTGGATTGTTTGCTGAAAAATCTCCATGGTGAGAACATAGACATGTAAGAACCTGGCTGTGGCTTGACTGCAGCATGCGAAGTGCCAAAGGCCAGCAGTCCTCTGGAGCTCTAGCTATGTTTTAATTCCAACACTGTTACCAGCAGGTCAGAAACAGAGCATCACCACTTTTTTTTTTTACTCAGAGAAGGCTAAACAAAAGCCAGGATTTCTCTCCTTACAAGTCATGTTTCTGAACCTGATGCTATTAAATGCTAGTGAAGCAGAGACCTGTAAGAGAAAAGAAAAAGCATGGAAGAGATGGAGATCATCAGATGAGATTATCCTGTGATAACATATGTTATCTGAAAACTGAGAAAAGCTGCATTGTTGGGGACTGTATTGCAGACAAATACTTCCCCATCTCTCTGGTGATGGTTGTGGCTTACAAATAAAGACTATAGGTGTTTTCAGGGTTCATGTTTTTCCCTTTATTTAGTCTGGGTTTTTCAGTTTTCAAAAATGGAGTGAAATCACAGCAATACCCCATGGAGAAGAGAGTGAGGGCAAGAGAACAGGGACAGGATATAAATGTATCCATACAATTTAGATTTTGGTTTTACCAAATCATGAAGTACCAGAACTTTTGCACCTCATGCACTGATAATCCTGAACCAGTGTTGTGGGAATAGTCAGCATGTGCAAGGAAATAAGAAGCCATTGAAATTCTATTTTTACCAGTTTGAGACAAGGCAATTGGAGAACTAAGCTATAGTAAAGAATAAGTTTCATAGCCCCTTTTATCCATTAAAATTAACCATTTACTTAAACAGGTTTGAGATCAGGTCTGAACTCCAATATGAATGAAACTCATATGTCTTTCTTTTTTAAATACAGTTCTTATGTGCCAAAATTCTTTAAATCTGAAGAAAGCTATATTTCTTCCCAGGCTTTCTGCTATTTTTTGTTTAAAGAAAAAAATAAAATTTGACAAATTAGAAATCTGACATTTCTAATTGAAAAATCATTTTGAATTGGAAAATAAAGCATATTTTCTGGGACACATAGCCACTAAACATATATATTTTTTAGCATTCCAAGTGGAATGGTTGAGGTTTATTCAAGCAAAATTAGCAAAACGTAATGGTGGTTGGATGTCTTCTTGCCAATCTGTACCCAACTGCAGAATTTCTCTTAATAGTAACAGGATCTGAGATGTGATCTGTTTCTAAAATTGAAACAGGGAAAAGCCCAGAGATTCCAAAATGAAATGCCACTGTGGAATGATTCGGGCAATCTGATTTCACGTGCACCACGAATTCTGTGAAATACTGAACTTAACCTCCTCACTTCTTTTAAGGTCTTTAGCAAGTAGGCAGAGTGCCTTTACAAAAACCAGCAACACCATATCCTGGTGTCCTTACAAAGACCTTAAGTAGAACCCATACATCTTTTGTAGTTACAAGCCTTTTGAAATCATGGGATGCTGCTTTCATTTGTCCCATTTTCAGAAGAGTTGAGTTTTCAGAATTCAGCTGAAGCTCCTGATGATTAAGTGACTCTGAAAGTCAGCATCCTGGAAAAACTGCTATAAGGAGGTGGTCTGTCTAATCTCCTTTCATTAATGTATGGTTTGTTTTCTGGAAGGGGAGTTGATGGTGTTGACTGCTTGTCTGTTGACATCATAGGAATGGAAACACAAGGTGTTAAAATACATGACCTCTTTGTGTATATATGCATCGTGAATATGGGAATTGTTTGAAAGGAGTTGATCATGTATGTGTGGCATCCAGTAGGCAGAATTTAAAATTTTATAGCAAGTTACTAGGCAGCTTTTAAACATCCCACTATTTGTGGATACATTCATTTTCTAGGCACTAGAAGGTGATAAAAAGATCAGGAATTTTCTTTATGGCCTCAACTCTTTGACCCAGTCCAGCTGTATATCTTGATGTCTGGAACTGTGAAAAGATTCAAGGCAGAGTATTTTCATCCTAGGTCAGCTTTCTCCAGTACCTAATGCATACAAAGGAGGCCTTCAGGAGATTTTGCACACACTGGAGAGTGATATTGGAAAGTATATGCTTATGACAGCTCTAAATGTAACATTTGTCACTGAGAATCCTTCCCAGCTGTACACTATTTTCTGTTGCATTTCAAAGGAAAAGAAGGAAAGGAAATTCTCAAATGACCAACCCAAGATGGCACTAATGGTTTCCTCTCCCCTGGGTTTCATGAGAGCAACCTCTGTTGAAGCTACCTATGTAACTGTGTTAGCCATAAGTATTAATCAATATTTGTCCATCTGAACTAAAAAGGAATTAATAGTGGCCTTTAAAATAGAAATCTGTCTCCCATTAGATACCTTTTTTTATTTTATTTTTGTCATCCACTGATACTAATGGATATTTATGTACACAGTTTTCCTTGCATTTCTCACCATCCATCTTTTGCCCCTATTCATTCATAATAATGTGATTATTAGTCACAATAATAGCTGGAGTAACTGATTGTGCTGCTGGAATTGAGGCTATACCGATTTTTCTGTAATGAACTTTTTTTTTTTTCCTCAAGGCTGTAAGTCAGCCATGCAAAAGCTAAGAGTGAGGCAGTAGAAGGTCATAATTTGGGAAAGCTTTTTATTTCTAAAGAAATATTAATACAATGGAATTGATTGTTTTGAAGTTAAAATAAGGCAACAGGCACATTTTTGTTTGTTTCTTCTTTTGGATGAATTTTGTGTCTCAGCCTAATAATGGCTTTTTTTCTCCTTGGAAAAGAAACAGTGACTTTTTCAGCCTGAACTGCTCTAATGCAGGTTGCTTTAAAAATAAATGGATGTCTATAGAAGTAAATTTTTGGGGGGAGAGATGAATGGAATTATTATGTGATATTATTAAAAAGTAAATTTGGAAACAGGAGAGATATCTGTATTTAAATATAGTTACACAGCCAGCAATTTGTCAGGGCAAGGCTCTGAAATGCAGGAAACCTTAGGAATATGTTTCAGCTGACTTTCAGCATCTTTAGATACCTCTGATTCCTGTGCTCTCCCTTTAAATGAGTAAAGTTTGCATTTCTTCTCTAGACTTTGGTAGAGCAGCCTCAGGTGTACAATGCTGGCTTGGTTTTGTGCTCTCATTATGCCAGGGAAGTTACACAAATCTCCTAACCCTGGTTCTGCTCGTAGGGCTGCAGTGTGTGGGGTGGGTTACTGTGAGCAGTTACAGCCACGGCTGGTGCTCTGTGGTATTACAGACTTACTATGGCCTTTTGTCATCTCTTCTTTAAATGCAACTTTTGCAGTGCTGTAGTGAATCCTATAAGCTGTAGAAGTTACCAGCCAGGCACCACTGAAACACAGAAATGAAACTCCTCAGCTGGCCAGAGTTGTCACGGATTCAGTGGCCTCTGTGAAGCTACAGCCGTTTGCACCAGCTACGTATTTGTGGGCAAGCAGAGGAATTGCAGGGGCAGAGCAAGCGTGTTATGAGCTGGTCAGTTCTCAACAACACATAACGAGAGGTTTATGAAGGATAATTGTGTGTCTCAGCATGGCTGAATCCTGCTGAGTAGCCCAGTAAAACAGGACTGATGATTTTTTACTCACTTGAGCATGAATAAAATTCTTGAAGTAGCAAAAATATCAAAATACTCAATTTGGAATCATGCTTTTCTCCACGACTAAACTGGCCAACAACATGATGATAATTACATGAAGAATAAGTTGCACTTAAAAATCACTCGATGTTTTGTTTAGCAAAAAAACCTGTCATGGACACATTGTAGAAATTAAGGATGTAATCTGCTAAGTATCATCTATTTCAGTCATAGGAAAAAATACAGCAATTAGACAATAAATGACATGTGTCCACACCATGAAATTTACTTGATTGGTACATGAAAGGCTGAATGTACCTAAATATTTGTTGAGAAAAAAGAAAGAACGTTACATTTGTGTTTTGTAATGCTTGTAGTCCAGGCTGAATAATAAACAGCTGTCATTGTAAAATACTTCTAGTACATTAAAGGCATATTTTATGTCCATCCAGTTAGAATTTTATTAGCGCTTTTGACTCTGTTCCTGGATCACATATTGACAGATAGATTTGTACTTGTTTGGGAAAGTTATTCCTGATTTTCATGAAGATATTTCCTGTACCTTATGTCACACCAGAGGAACAAAAGGACATCCAACAGATGGCTGTTTGTTATTTTTGTATTTTTATTGATTCATAACCCACTGTTTTTTTTGGGGGGGCGGTGATAAAGTGGTATGTATTATTTTTAATTGGTTTCAGTAATTACAACTGATCATAAAATCATCCTGGTTTTCCTTCCTGTCCTATTATGAAATCCTAGTTTAAGGGAAGCCTTTGGGAGTTATACTTACTGAAAGGAGGTGGGAATTTTATCTAAGCTATCCTGAACAGAATATCTTGCCGAGAGATGCAGCAAGCCTCTCACCTTCAATTTAAACACCAGTGACCATCTCCCAAGCACGTCAGACCCAAATATCTCGGTTCTCCAGAGCTGCTGGTTATATTCCACGTCAGGCAATGCATGTACTGTGGGGCTAATTACGAAATCTGCAGACTGAAGTGAATGACAGTTATGTGTCATGGGAAAGAGAAAAGAACATGACATGTGCAAAAAATTAACTTAGAAAACCAAAAAGGGGGGTAAAATGAGAAATAAGATATACTGGAGACACGGTTGTTCAGAAATTTCCCGAAAGGGAATCCTTTCTTTCTGCAAAAAGTGTTACCTGAATTTTTTTGCTCTTGGAAGATTTTTCCTGTGAGCCAGTTATCTGCCTGTTTTGAAATCCGTATGAAATCTGTTTGCCATGTATAAATTTTGGCCATTAATACCATGATGTGAATCTGTGTTATCACTAGTGACACATCCAAATACAGAGATCAACTTCCAACTTAAGCAAACGGAGGAGTGATTTAGAGCTGAGCTACCCAGTACACCAAGCTTTGCGCTACTGAGGAACACCTGGTTTCTCAAGACCTATTGGTTTATAGGTTATTCTAAGTTGTGATGGGCTGGATATGTCCCACAAAGGGGAATATTTTGCAGTCCCACTTAGTTTTATTCTCCCCAGGTGTGTTTTGTTTAGAAGGCCAACTGAAATGTTTGAGTTAAAAAGGGTGTTTTGTTGTAGATTGGAATACCGATGGTTTTCTGTTTTTCCTTGGAAAGTGCTTAGTACATTTTAGGCCAGCTGGTTTGTTGGCTGGTGCATTGATGCCAAAATATAACAGTAAATAACAGTCTGTCTGTCTTCAATTTAAAATGCATTTTTGCTTTTTCACCTGTATTGGTTATGGCTTTTCCCCAAACACCAGGAGAACTCCAGAAGGCCACATACTTCTAAGTTCTCCCTGTGTGCTTGAGTGTGTCTGAATTTCCTTGTTCTTCTCTTGCAAATATTTCTTTTCAAAAATCATTTTTATATTAGAGATGGGTCATGCAGAAATCCCTAATGGTCTTTTCTGAGGTCAGACTTCAGTCGTTTGTACAGTATCCTGTCCATCCTGTCCTCTGCTTCGTGAGTATTCCAGACTATAGAAATGACTCTTCAGATTTCTGGACGTTGCGAGCATCAGGTGACATACAGCTGATCCATTTTTCACTCAGAAAACTGGTGTCTGTGTCTGGTGTCTCGTGGGTTTTTTTTACATAATTCAGTGGGAAGTAGTTGGTTTTCTGCCTAAAATACCTGCATATTTCTAAAACAAGTGGAAAATACAGACCAGAAGGCTTTGCTAATCAGCGTGTAATGTGCAATATAAAAGCATTTGCCAGTTTTTGCTCCTGCAAAATCTGAAGGCTGATGGAATTACACCATAACTATAGGGCCTGAACAGTTTTGTTTATTTTCTCTCTTTTTAATATATTTCATTAGGTTTCACATTATACAGACATGCAGAACAAACCAGGGAAAATGGCTGGAAGCCTAAATCACCAATGAAAAGAAATGTTAGTTCTCTTTATTCTGAAAAAAACAGAACACCTTAAAGATTGCATTTTGTATATGTCTTATTTTCTCACTGTTCTTCTGTTTCCCTTCTGATTCCACAGAGAAATCTGTTCATTGATTTTTTTTGTTGTTGTTGTTGTTTTGTTTTCATTTTAGTTTGCTTTTTTGTTTGTGGGTTTTGTTGGTTTTTTTTTTTTTTGTGTTTTAACCAGGAATATATGCCTCTACACAGCTTCATGTACTGTGTTCACACACAGACAAATCCCATTCCTCCTCCCAAGTACCATTTCTATATCCTTAACTGCATAGTGCATAAAATTAATCTCTACTGCTATATGTATATCTTCTAATGTTATTTGCTGCAGTGATCATAGTACTATAATGTTTTCCCAAAAGAAATGTTTATGGCAAACTATATTTTGTTACAGAAACAATCACTCTATTTTGATTTGTATGAGGAATTGACACATTTCCTGCAGACTTTATTTTCATTTCCCTTAGATATCATGAAAGTCAAATCAAATCACCTCCAATTTATTACAGCATTTAACACCAACACAGCAGCAACACCCGCTACTTACTTGTTTGAAACTGCTTTTTAAAAGACAGTTACGTTTCTCTCCCCCGCCCCTTCCTCCTTTGAATAAAGCAGTAACCGTAAAAGAAACAAGGATTCTAGTACAGGAGGATAATTTGAACAGCTCCCTAGTCTGCTGTCTGAAAATTCACTCCCCAGCCTATTAAAAGGACTTGGAGTCTTCCCAGTGCCATTGTGTGCTCTGGGTCAGACCTGAATTTTCTGGAATATGACATCTCTGGTGAGCAGGCAGGCTAGATTTGCATGTGAGAGTTTCATTTACTGTGCCTTAACCATATTGTTTGTCAAGCTTAATATTTTTTCCTACATTTTGATATGTTTGAAGTGTTTGTCAGACAAACTTACAAATTAAATTTTATCAGTCTGTCAAATGGCAAGACCTTTTGTGTTTTCTCTGCACATGTATACAGAATAAAATTACTGCAGTGAGCAATGCTGGGAGACTAGCCAGAATATAGGTTTGATTAATATTTTGAACCCATTCCTATATATAAAAAATATATATATATATGAAAATATTTAATAATAACCTTGTTTCTGGCTGAGATGGTGTGTGATTTTATTCTCATCTGTTTGGGGACTACTGGGTTGATTTCTGAGGTTAGGTTTTGAATGCTGCATTTCTCAAGCCACGCAGATATGGACGTTATTTTAGTTGATGAGCTATAGGAAAATGTATTTGCAGCTGTAGTAGAAAGGTTATAGCAGCAACACAGGTTATTGTTCACGTGGTCAGGTGGTGATGTGGTAAACACGACTATAAGTTACTGTGCAGGAATCCTTTTGTCAATGCAGTTAGCTTGGAGACATTAAAGACTCCCTGCAAAAATAATATGTAGCATTTCACAGCAAGTGATCTCACTTGTATCAGCACTACAGCTCACCTCAGATTGCTTCCTAGCTGAAATGCTCTAAACTAAGGCAACCAAGAGAGGAAAGCTCATGGTCTGTGTGTACTTGGTAGACAGTATGTAGCTGGTTGAGGGAACTTGCTGGTGCAGGAAATCGCCTGTGATTGGATGGATTCAAACAGAAAATCAGGTTGTTTTCTGAGAACATCTGTATAGCAAAAATGGTAACATTTCATGTATCATAAATTAAGCAGGGAACCTGCAAGTACAGTGGAGTACCGAGGTGAGCAAGTGGTGTCTCAATGCAGAGCCAAGGTGGGGAGACTTTCCACCTCTGAGTCATGAATCAGAGGCCATTTTTGGAGCTGGAATATTTGATGTGACAGGCTCTTGTCAGAATGACAGGGCAGCAAGGCCGTCACTTGGAATATACTATTGCACAACGGACAGTTTCCTTTATTAGATATTCTGGCTAAGCAGTGTTGCTGTCCTTTAATAAAGCATGCTCATTAATGTCACACAGTAGGAATGTTTATGCATAACTGCCCGTACATCCAGCTGTAACCTGTGAGACTCCGAGATGCCTAGTGCTGGCAGCACACAAACTTTGCAACTTCTATTCTGCAACTTTTGAAATGTTGAAATATTAGACAAATCCAACTAACACAAGCCGCTCACAGATTCAATAGGAAGCCTGAAACACTTGCAAGAAAGAAACCTTAACAGTATTATTTCTTCACTGATAAGATTCCCAAATCCCTTGCAGCTGGAAAATTACAGAGGATTTAAAAGACTTCATGCTCCAGGTTATAAATTGACAGTGAGCCAATCACAGTGAGAAGTTCTGTCTTACAGGGACATTGAACCACTATTACTTCAAGCTTTCTAATTCTCTGCAACCTAAGTCTTGACAGATGACTGCAAAGAGAAGCCAGAAATGACACTTGTTCCACCCCCTATCATGGTTTAGTTATTTACTTAAATGCTTCCTACACCATCCTCCCAGAGAGATGGAAGAATAATGAAAATGGAAAGGAAATCTGTCTTGAAAACACAGTGAGCTCCTTCTGAGAATCTGCTGCACTGAAGCTCAAGGGTGATTCCTGAGGGAGAAAACCCATCTGGTTGTTACATTGGTGAGGACACCAAAGAAAAGAGGGTGTTCTGCCTGCTGAACTGCAGTTGCACAGACTTTGGGATAGGCAAGCAAAGGGTACAGTCAATGCTATAGGCTGAAGCCAGTCTAAAACTCAGCAGCCCCTAAAGGACACAGTCCCATTAAGAGTTCCTGGTGCACATCTTCTGCCCATTAGATCTTGTACATTTATGTGGCCATGTAATCCAGCTGAAAACCAGCCCTGATCTGGTGGTGGTTTTATGAGTGCTAGTGCCAGCAAAAGGAGGAAAACAAGAACATGCAGCCAGCAGCAGAGAGAGGAACACCTCTGTTGGGAATTGCACAGATGGAGGTTAGTTTCCTTTATGCAAGAGCACCCACTGACTGCTCCAGTAGAATTGCCTTAGAGAAGGTATTTTCTCCCTGTTGCTTAGACTATGAATTCTGAGTTGTGCCATTCAGTTACACTGCACAGAAACCAAAGGGCTTTGAGCTAACAATAAACAAATTTCATTGGCATTTTTATGTTAATGGGCAAGATCTGTAGTAAAGGCAGAGGAAGTTTCTAGGAATAAATATTTACTGTAGCTAACTTTCATGCAAGTCTCCTTTTCAGTTCATTCATTTCAGGTCCCAATAGGTTTAATAATAGAACAGGTATCTTAAAAGAATGTTTGCAGATATATAGACTTTTAAAATTCTTTTCAGGCCCTTTATTCCCTGAAATAACATCATCCCCCAACCAGATTAAATGGGTCCAGACTCTAAGCAAGAGCTCAGGTGGAGGTAAGCTGTAGTCATTACACTGAAATGAAAGCAGCTGTGCTGACTTGCACCAGCTGAGAATCTACTGAGGTGTGTAGAAATGGTTTCTTTAATTTAAGCAGTATCTGGGATAGAAAAAAACCCCACACTTCCCTGTAGACAGCCTAGAAACTCAGGGTAGGATCATTTCTCACTATAAGTGCAGGGAGCTATTCTACACTGCATCTCAGCTGCAGTCCCTAAAGCACAGCAAGATCTTCAGGCAAGGTCTCTGGTGTGTTGAGTCAACACATCAGAACTCATGGGTATGTTCAAGAAAGCATAACTTAATGATGCAAAACTGCTACGTTCTGCATTTATGAAAAAGGGAATGCTAATTTAATGAGTGCATGTGTCTCTCATAACTGGTTTCCTCTATGTTTTTTTTTCTATTGATACCAGTTACACTTTAACTACCTTCTTAAGCTCATTCTTGTTTTAAGTCCATCAGGATGGTTTTATTCATAAATGTTTTGCATTTAGCTGTTTCATATGTATATAGGAAACAAATGTAGGCCTCCCCTGAGGAAAAGAAGAGTATTATTTTGTCTAAAATATTCTTTTTGCACATGGATTACTACTCACATGCAACATCTCAGCTGACTCATGGTTTCAATAGGTTCATAAGGGTTTTAAGCACAGCCCATTTGTGTAAGTGCTTTCCAGACCTTAATCAAGGCCTCTTAAGAAGTGTTTTCCCTTAATGGAAAAGAGAAAACACATGGATCAGCCACCTGCAATCTATTAGTATTTTCTGGAGGGTAATGCTTCTGGTGGAGTTAACAGGCTGCACACATGAGATGAGGTTATAAGTGTTGCAGCAGGATGGAAGTGCTACAAACCTAGAGTGAAATGCTTAGCTAGTAATTCTTCTCATAAAGACACAATTTCTCTAAGAAGAGTCTATGCTATTCTTGGACTCAGCACTTCTGTTTCTTGCTACTGGAGGTCTCTGATGAAAAAGCAGGTGTTTGGGGTATGGATTTCTTGCCTAGCTCTCCATTAGAGGTGAGTAAGATGCGAACTCATAACCTTTATGTGATGCCAGGTCTGTAGCTGATCACCAAAATCAGAAAGTTGAAGTTGGGAGTGAGGGGCAAAATACCCATTAGTCCTTTAACTATCTGCATTTTTTTTTTCTCATTTCCATCAGCTTCTTCTGAAGGTTTTTTTTTTTTTATTGGGAGTACAGAAGATAAAGTTACTTATGGATAATTCATGAACTAGAGACTGAATATTTGGATTAAAGGTTTAAGATTTTTTCTAAACAATTTAATGAAAGGAGCAAATAATATATAGGTACTTTTCTTCCATCTGTCAATCATTCTCAAACTGTGTTAGTATCTTAATTGTTTTTACATGTTAATGACATCCCATTATTCCATTAATGGTCTGCAGTAGGATTATCTGTATTTATTTTCCATTAGTGCTTATGCATCTTGGTATGCCTGAACCAATATTAGAAAGTTAAACTTCATCTTTCCTTGGGAACGTGGGAGAACTGAAGCTTCTTACAGAAATTTCCTGTGTGCATATTGAAATGTTAAGTTCTAATTTTTATTTGCTTTCTGTTCCTGTAAGCTTTATAATTTTAATTTTCTAATCACTGAGTGATTGAGAAGTTGGGGATAAAAGCTGCCCTGGTATCTAATAGCAATCTCCAGGACAGAGTTTTTAAAGTGACATAAATGGATACACCTCCACTGATCACTAGAGCTCTGCTTGCTTATACTGGTGAAGAATCTGGCTCCACAGCTTCAGTGAAGCTGTGACTGTCCTGCAAGTCCTTGGAATCTGCTGAAGTAGGTTATCTTTATTAGTTATGTTTGTAGAATATTTCTATTAGGAAGAGGTGGAATAAAGTCACTAAGTTTCACTTAAAGTGACAGTAAAAAATGAGCATTTTTCAGTTTTCTTTTGCATTTATTGCTGAAGAAGGCTCTGGAATCCTAGCTTAGCAACAGTGTACTGTTTTCCCTTCTGATCTGTTTTCCTCTCCACAATGATAAATCTTTTTGTTTAATATAAATTAAAATCTGTGCAATGATTTAAACTTCTCTTAAGCAAGTGGAGACTTAGTCCAGAGAAAAGGTCATCTCTTGGCTCTGTCTGTGTTTGGAGGAGAGTACTACATTTTGGTTCTTGAGGGAATCTCCTGCCTGAGGCAGGAACTGAAGCCAGTGTTGAACGTGTTGGCTAGTCCAAAGCAGTGCATTTCAGTAGTACCTTCTCTATCTTTACTGACTACAAATTGTTGGTCACATTAAATAAAAATTGCTGCTTTTGAAATATAAAGTCCTGCATGGGTTGGGACTGCACTACTAGAAATTTCTCTCTTCTTGTGTTGTTTTGCAAGCATTGCAATAGGTACAGAGACTTGCACTGCTTTGCTACTGGTTTTGTTTGAAGGGGAGGAAAGGTGGTGGTCTACATTAAGAAGCGTCATCTGTTAAGTAGACTTTCTTCTTGGTTTGTAAAAGCCCAAGCTTGTTGATGTCCCTGTTTGTACTGGATCCTATGGGCTAGGTCTTTGAAAGAAAACTAATATATGTGGTCAAGATGAGCTTTATGTCCTGCAGGTGAATTAAATTATTGACTTTCAGCAAGAACACAGATTTTCAGGTGAGGTCTTCTTCAGTAAATTGTTCACATATGACCTATTTCTAGGCTTTTCTAAAAAAAGTTCATGACTGGTAAGGATTCAGTGGTGCTGTTATAGGAACTCAGTAGAACACAGTACTTTTTTTTAAATCTTTCAGCTTTTTTTTCAATTCCTTTAAAATATTTCTCAGATTAACCTTCTTTTCCCTCTCTGTTACATACTGCACTTCCTACAAGCTAATCAGATATTCATTTACTTTGGCCCAGCTGATATGTGGTATTTCTATTTTGTGTGTTAGCTGTGAGGTTCCTGTGATGCCTTGGAAAAGCTCACACCTTATTTATTCAGTACATTTATCAAATGAAACGTGACATTAAGTCATTGGGTTTGACAAAAGATTTATGATAGTTTCAGTTGGCTTTGCATTAGCCCCATGATATTCTTTGACAATGTGTTGAACAGAATTGGTTACAGAGATTTATTTTTTTAAGGCCCTCTGTCCCATCAGGTTAGTAAAACAGTTCATAGAATATTTGCAGTCCAACCCATCTAACCTCTATTAAATTTATGAATGTAGTGTAATATTTTGTTGTCTTTCTTTCCAACTTCAGTAAAACCAGTTGTATAGATTTTTATCTACTGCTAGTCCTTCTGCTCCCCATCCTGGCACTTGACTCCATGGGTTGCTGTTTCCCCTGCCTTCACTTTCCTGCTTCTGCTCTCATCTCTCTCAAAAAATGGTCTGAAGCCTTGGAGAAATGCATTTAAAGTATCGTTTTGGCTCTAATAAAGAGGAACAAGAAGTGGTAGAGAGGGATGGAAAAGAGACAAGTATAATGGACATGGAGAAGAACATGCTGATGCATGTTTAAGTCCTTAACCTTTGGTGACCCTTCTGAAGGAGTGGTCAGCAACATTGTTTTGAGAAAAGACTCACCATGATTCTGATTCTGACCTCCTATGAGACCTTTAAAGTTGAAACTTCTCTAAAAATAAAATCAGAGATGTTAATATCAAGCTTTTTTTAAAAAAAAAGTGTAATCCAAGATGCTTTGACCTTTAGCTTAGAGTAGCCAGCTCAGGCTGGTTAACAAGCAATTGTAATAACGCAGTAGTCAAAAAAAAAAAAAAAAAAAAAAAAAACCAAACCAAAAAACCCACCAATCAACCAAAAAAAAAAAAACCCAACCAAAAAAAACCCAAAACCCCAAACTGCCTTTTGATCTTGAATGTAGACTGTGTGCAAAAGCTACCCATCAGTGACTGTTAACATTGACTGCAGAGCTTACAAAATTTCTGTGCTATAAAACTACCTCTGTGATCCCATAGAACATCAAGACTCAATCTGATGGATAATTCATTCTTTCACTAGGGCTTGGGCTAAAGAAGGTCTGAATTTGCTTTCTATACAAGAATATCTGAGTTGGATCAAGGCAAGCTGATGTATTTTCTGGTGTCTGTCGTACTTCTGGCAATGTTTGGATCCAATCTGTGGCTAATTTTACCTTCAAGAAAGTGAATACTTCCTCCCCTACGGCATTATATAATCAGAAAATACTAGGGCTTGCATTTCCATGTGACCTTGACTTGTACTATAGTTGTGTCTAATATCTGATTAGAGAGAGAGCTAATCTGATTTGATGATGACTACCTTTAAGAGTTGCCTTTCCACCGTGAGGGGTAGGTGATGCTTTAGTGGGACTTGGTGGAAATTTTGACAGAATGGAAATAAACATTACTGTGGGAGGTGTCAGCTATGCCAGGATTTACAATGCAAATCTAGCAGTCTAACTAGTGAACTGTTCTGTGTGTCTATTTTTTTCCCAGTTTAGGTTCCTTCATCTGCCTACTTATCTGTAGGTGTTTCGCTGGGGCATCAGGAACATGTCAAAAAATGAAGTTGCATCAAGACAAATTCTGCTATAAAAAGTAGCAAAACTTTGTTTGTACTAAGTTGGATTATAAAGTCGTCTTCTGAATGTTGATTTCTTTACTTTCAAAATGCTAGAACTGCAAAACATGTCCTACAAGTCAGAACCTCCTCTACCTAAACATGGTTTCAAAGAGAGATGGAAAACTATAAATGCATGGCAGAGCTATCTAAGGTGGTTCTTTGACTGTGATGCAGTAACAGAGTAGAAATAAATATGTATTCAACTTGGAAATTAAGAAAAATGCTTTCCTTGTGAAAAAAAAATAAAAAATAAAAGGTTGGCACTCTGTCACTGTACCACACATGCATCAGCCAAGCCTCTGTTTCAAGAATATCTAAAAGATCTAATGTTAGATTTGCCCCTCTCCCGGCTGAATTCATAAGGCAGACAGACTTCCTCGCAATCCCCTTATAGGAACGCATGCTAGAAAATATACAGGAAAATACCTGTAACTCCGTTCCCTTGGTGCAATATTTGAATAACTCTTCTTGACTGCAGTGGAAAACAATCTCAAATTTATTGTACGTTTCAAAAGTCCTCACCTCATAGATTTGCAGTATTCATTTTTTTCAGTATTGGTAATCGGTTGCACCACAAATTTTTCCAACCTTTTTAGCTTTCTCTTTCTTTGGCTCCGTTTTACATTACCACGTTGCATTCACTGAGAGATGATTTTTACCCATCATCTTGCAGGTCCCACGCAAGTCGTAAATAAAGAGCAGGCCATAGGATCTTGTGGGATAATTCTACCTTTACCTCCCAAGTAAGGAAGCCAACCTAATTAATGACTTCCCTCCAACTGAAGAGGTGCAGAATAGTAATTTGGATACTGGCAAACCAGGGATTTATTGTCAATTCAGAAGACTCTGAATGCCTACTCTGCAGTTCTCTACATCTCAACTTACAACTGGGATCAATACTGCACTTGCAGCTTCCACTTGTATATTTTATTTATGGAGCACATATTTTGAAACTCTTTTCCCTGTTGTTTTTAAAGAGTTACTACCACTACCTACTTTGATTTAGGTTAGCCAGGATTTATTTTGCTTTCTTTTGAAAGTGGAACAACAACTGCTAGTGATAACGGGATGTGTGGTTTTGGTATATGTGCACCTTTCCTTGTGTGCAATTAGAGGTAACAGTACATGTAAATCTGTCCATTTGAATTTCATTTAACTTAATTTCTCCTGGCACTGCCCTGGCAGTGCTATTGTCATGAGCACTTATATCATGGCCAGCAGAATGGAATAAATTCTTTAGTACATGTGAGAATTATGCTTTGAATATATCTGGAAAATTCCAGTGAGCTTTCTGTGGGTAACTGCAATCAGTGGTACAGAGGTATATTTAAACCAAGGTCACGGATAGGAATATCCCTTTCCTCTAGAGCTCGGGTCAGCATCTCTATTCAAATGCTCCAGCTCTTTCCGTGATGTTCTGACACTTGCAGGTTATGCTTGATGTTATGTTAACTGAGGAAGTATACATTAAATTTTCCTTAAAATGGGAAGCACTGCTTCCAAATCCTCCATGTTCATTTTGTGTGTGTGTGTGTGTGTATATATAAGCAAACAGAGATATGCTTTGGGTAGACACTGGAGGTATCCACGTTCACAGTGTTCTTTTTGAGTTACAGATGCAGTATCACAGCAAAAAGATAATGTAGTTACTCTAATGGGTAAGGGGATGAGATAATGCAATTTTTTTTTTTTTTTTAAATATATAGCATAAAAATCCCTGGTCAACTACGTATAGGCAAAGGCAAAACCAGGGAATTTTAATATAGAAGCCAAATGACATACACTGTACAGTCAAATAGCAGAATGACACTTTGAATAAAAGAGGGAAAATACTTTAAATTTTCTCACTTGTATTGCCTAGCTGTACTTTCTCAATAACATCACTGATGCTGAAGTATGTGAGTAGGGATTAAGCTGGAATCATCTACCAGTTTGTTTTTATGGGAACTCTTCTTCCCCTTTTGTGGGTAGAGGGTACTTTGGAGTCCATCTTTGCTTGGTTTCTGACAGCTATTAGTAAACCCTATCGTTCTGTTTGTCTGCTCAGCTGCATTCTATGATGATTTGTCGATGTAAGATGAAAATTAAAGTATGTACCATACACAGAAAGATTAGATAACTCTAATTATTTTCCATAACAGCTTCTCAGGACAGATAAAGCTTGGCTGGAGTCTCCAGTAGGTCAGAGAAGCCTATTCGCTCAGGAGCAGGAGTCCCGACTACCAAACTTGTTTCATGTTTACTGCTGAACAGACACAAAAATGAATCAATGTTGGCTAGATTTCAAGCAGTAAGACAGAAATGCGCCTGTAAACCCATCTGTTATTAGTCGCCTTTACTCTCACATGGTAATGATTTGGAGGACCTGGAATTATTTAACAGTAGCTCTGTTTTCCACCTCTCAACCTTAATTTTGCCTTTAAATTTTTTTTTGGCAGTTATCTAGTTAACTCTTTTGCAGAAGGGTTTCTTGCATTTTAACTTAGTTGCATTACCATAGTGCATCTGTGTGGGTGTTTGTATTCCCTGGTTATTGTTCTCTATTAATTTCTGTGAAACTTTTTTTTTTTTTGGACCAGGCCAAGAGTAATAACAGCTGGACAAAACGGAAATCAGGCAGTTACATTTTTCATCCTTTGCAGTTAATGCATTCACATTCTCTGGATTTTGTGCTTTACTTGTGACAATGACTGTGTTCAGGCTAGTCACAATATCCCTAGATCTTGGGGCTTCAAGAAAAGCAGCTAGAAAATTTTAATTAAATCCCTTTTTTTTACCACCAAACAAAATAATCCGCCACCCCGTAGGGTATTTTTTGGTTTTCTCTTCTATAAACCACGAACAGTTTAGCTGTTGCCTAAAAGGTAATGTGATGGAAGCCTGGCTATAGATTTGATATATTACAGGAAAGCTGCATTCATGAATTGTGAATAAGAGCAACAATTTTTCAAATGTATGTTGTCAAAGCCATTTTCTCTCCAATAACATTGCACATAAAATGTTACAAGTGTAATGGCTATTTTACTTGCAGTTAAAAAGTGCATACAATTGTAATAAATCTGCTGCTGTTAAAATGACATCTGGGAATAGATGAAGGTTTTTTCTTATCCTGTTTCAGACTTCTTTACTACCTGTATTTACTGTTAAAGGTATTAGTATTAAAGAATTACTAGAGAGAGGGCAGCATCTACATATGTGTGTGTGTATATACACACACGCATATATATTTGTTCTTGGCAGATCTTAGTACCTGTTTTTAATGTACTTTACTGTCTATTGAATGACATAGTAGTTTCTTTGTAGTTCAAATAATGGACCTCACTGTATACTTGCATCTGTCAAATACCAAGTGACCATAGCTGGCCTATGGTCATTCTGAATAGCTGTTTGTTTCCAAAGCTCATAGAATTAAATCATTGATACTTGTTGTTGATCGATCCAAAGATCGCAAAACCGTAGGGATGATCTTGATTCAACACATCCAGTAAAGTCAGTTGCAGTAAAAATAATTCTTCAACTGCACTTCAAAGGTATTCTAATACAGGTTGTTAAAAGCTCTAAAATTCTGACAAAGAAATTCAAAGTGACCTATAAAAAAGGATTTCTCTGTTATAAGCAGACAGCATACAATCCTTGATCAGTTGAGGACAAATGCAAAGCTTTCCCTTTGCTGGGGCCGGGATTTCATCCACAGTATGGGATTTTTGAAAAGCGCTCATCATAGATGTTTGAAGTCTTTAATAGGAATACCAATGTTGAAAATCCCTCTTAATATGCTGCGCATATGGCACACACAGAGCATCATGTTCCTTCTACCCATCCTTGAGTAAGTCTTTGCTTAAACTTAATGCCTTATTTCTACAGTTTCTTCTTGATCCTGCATAGGAGTCTGTACTTGCAGAATACATGCCAGAGTTTGTGGAAGTATCTATCTTAGCTATTTCTATTTTGGACCAAGATTTTAGAAGGCAAATCCTTGAGAGTAGGAAACTGCATTTATTAGTTCAGAAATCTTTAAAGCTCCTTACTCACCTTAGTTTTAGGACTAGTGTCTGACACTGACAAATGTGGTCTGGGACTACTGGATTATCTGGATTATCTAGTGGTGGCAATGATAGATTTGGCAAGTGTCATACCAGGCTGATAAAAGTGGAAACCCAAAGCTGTGGCTTTACAGTATATCCTAAAATGAGGCATGAGAGTTGTGACTGTGGGAAGCAGAGGAAGAATCTTTGCTTAAAAGGAATTTGGCCTAAAGCGGTATTTGGCCACTGCTCCAGTTTCACTTGAAAAAACACATTGATGTCTCTTGAGAGTTATTCTCAGAGTTTTGGTTTGTTGTTAAAAATAGCAGTAATCCTTGCCATTATGGTTGTAAGGGAAATTTTGGAAAATTATATGACCAAAGCTGAGGTGTTTCTGAAAGTCTAATGAGTATGAATGGCTTCATGTGTTTTGGTGAAAAAGGCAGGTAATAGTCAATTTTACCCTGGTTTTAACTTTTTTCGTCTTTACAGAAAAGCATATACTGAGTCATCTTTGTAGTTACCTGAAATTTCTGAATTTTAAGAAAACATGAGGAATCACAAAACTTTACAGTTTTACTGTGAATGCAACCTCATTTTGGTATATGTTTGTCCTTTCTTTAGTCTGTTGTTTCTTTAAGGAAGAGATTTTCCAAGTCTCATGGCATTGTCCGGTCTCCCACCTGACAAAAAAGTTCAGGTGTTTGTGTGGTCTTATGTACCACGCACTGTCTTTTGTTGAACAACTGAGAATTTGGTGTGATTATGCTTTCATGTTGATGCCTTGCACGGCCACAGGTCTCATCTTAAAGGTCAGCTATGCTTCCCTTGCTTCAGTCCTTTCCCCCAGTCCAAGCTCTGACTACGTGCTCATATTTTTCTCATGAAAACCATTATTTATTTATTCCAGATCACTAAAAGATGAAAGCTACGTGTAAAAAAGGAATACTTCAGTATCCTCCTTAATGTTGTGCTTTTTGTGACAGAAGGTCCAGGCTGTGGGGGTGTGAAATTGGTGATAATTCAATCATCTCTTTTTATTGTAGGAAAGACATTTTAATTTTACAAGAACTGGCTTCATAAAAAGGAGGAGAAAGTTTGAGTAAGTAAGGGACATAAAATTACTCTACATCACCAACAGGCAAAGCAGAGATGAGCAGGATATTTCCATGGGGAATCCTTCCAGCAGTAGCAAGTAGTGCCAGGAAAAATAGCCACAACAAATTCAAAAGTAGGTTCTGGTGAAAAAGGAGTAAACACATACTGATGATTGAATGCACATCACCAGGGAAGATGTGGTTGGGAAGGCATATGAATTGCAGATAAATACTAGAAGAGGATGTAAGGTAGGTAAGGAAATTGTGATGCTGAGCTAGCAGAAAAGAAGATATTACTAAGTATAACTGGGTACAAATGTGATTCTGATGATCTTACTTTACATATTGCATAGACATCACATGGGGAAATGGCATGCAGTGGGATAACTGCTGGGTGTTTGACAGTCTTATGTTGCATCTTGCTTACACAAAAAATCCTGTTACAGCCTGCAGGTAAGGGCTGTACAAAGGGAATAAGAATTGCGGGAGACATAGCTTGTGATTATGCACCTGGCCCGTAAACAACTGCTTCCTTAAAGGGAAAGAAGAGAGATGTGTTTTGAACACAAAGCAGCCTTTTTGTCCTGAGTCATAAACCCAAATTATCTTTCCTTTGCTCTCTTTCTTTAAGTTTTGGTGGGGCCTGAACCAAAACTTACTCTTGCTTCCCTATAAATCCCAATGGCTTCAGTGTAGTATGCATAGGTGAAAGAGAGGGTAGATCCAGCAGTACTTGTGTCTGTCTTCTGTTCTCTAACTTCCCTCAGGTGGTAATTCTTAATGTTTGAAACAATTGCTACTGCATAACCTGTGCTGTTTTTGACAGTCCAGATGGTGGGTAAGACAACTTCATCTTGACAGGGCCAGAGGAGCTTTAAAGTCCACTGTAATAGCCATCTGGGGTTGGCAGGAAAGATGCTCTGGAGCTATCTCTGCATTGTCTGCCCCTTGTTGAGTTTCCTGCTCTGTCAAGATCACAGCTGGTTCAACCCCTTGGCAGTATCCCCTGCTGGCTTGGGGGCTGCATGCGGTGGCCATGAAGGACACGGATAGATAGCTGTTCTCTTTTGTTCTGTTTTCAGTCAAGGGGATGGAGTAGATAGGGTTGGTAAGGAACTTTCTGAATTGGTTCCTTTGTCAGAGCCTTTCTGGACAGTAAAAGTGAAGTAGCACAAGTGGGGAGGGTGAAGAGCTGCCTTACTCTGTGGGAGGAGAGGGCGGAGCAAAGGTAAGAGCATCCTGAGACCCTTGTAGCTGCGCACGAGGCCCTGCGATAGATGAACAGTCTCAGGGCTGTACAGCAGAATGTAATGCTGGCTCTTGCAGGTTTTCTGGGGGAGGACTTCCTTACTCTGAGGGACTTCTTGGAGGGATGCTAATTGATTGAAGGGTGGGTTAGCCAGCAATCCACCAAAGGAGCTGTTAATGTTGTTTGTAACTGATTAGGTCTATTTATACTGTCTCTCCTCTCTCTATATGTTTATTTTTTCCCACTAGATTGCTGCAGGCTCCCTGAGCATTAAAGCAGCACTTTGGTAGTGATATGATACTGTGCCTGAGCTAGAGAGCAGCAAATTGACAGCATCAGAATTCTTACTTCCTAGCTTCGGTTTCTGTACAGAGTGGGTGAAGTCAACGTTAATGGCATAAAAATATTACAAATGCACATTTGCTGGAACCATGCAGTTACCCTGATGCTAACTTTTTTCTTGCTCTAATGATAGGTGGCTACACAGCAGCACTCAAATATTCATTTTGATATCTTCTTTCTCATGAAACCTTTTTTAACATCAAGGATTCTTTTTCTAACACGTGCTCGGATTCCAGATTACTACCTTAATTCTTTCCTTTATCATCCTTGAGTGCTAGGGATTGACTAACAACCACTCTGTAAAGAGACTTGGCCACAAGGGACTGGGATTAGTAGTCATGCTGGCAAGAAGTTCTACTGCACTCTGAATATCTCTCATACTCTTTTTGGCACTATGTGGCAAACACAAGTTAAAGCGGGGGCTGTCTATTAATTGATATTAATTTTTATTTTTCACATTCACTTATTCTATTTTTAACATTGGTAACTACAATGGAGCAAAGGCATTCGAGATAAATTCTTCCTGAAGTTCCTTTAATTTCTTGCTTGATGGGAAGTTTGGGCTCTTGGAAAAAGAGCCAGGGAGATGAGTGAAAGCATCTGAATTGGACTGAAATCACTGCCGATGTGAAAATAAGGGAGCTAAGAGCCTTTAATTAAGGAAAGGGCTTGTATTTTGAAAATTTATGACAGCTGAATAAGCAATTCTTTCATGTCTGCCTTAAGAAGCTGAGTGGTAAAGGAGGACACAGGTATTTTGTTGAACAGTGAATTAATAGAACATGGTCTTTTAATAGGAATGTTTCTGTGTTGTTAGAATTGTAATATCACATTACAACTTTCCACTCTAGAAAAACAGAACCTTTGGTGTCTGACAATACAAATTGTATTCTCAAAAAACTACGCTTTTAAGAGTAATCAGAAAGAAATATAATTCCAGACTTTTTTCTTAAAAAAAACCCAAACCAAACAAAAAAACAAACAACAAAACACCCCCCCCCCCCCCCCCCCCCCCCAAGAAAATGACAAAACCAAAAGAAAACAAAGAAAAGAAAAAGGCCTGAGAATATAAACAGAAAAATACATCTAGGACTCCTGCACTGAAAATCTCTGCCTTATTTTTCTATTACCATAGGTTATAGTCTTAAAAACCCCCAAAATAAATTTATGAAAAAAGCCCAGTATTTCCACACAGATTTCCATATGTGTGGACAGTGTTTCTTCAAAAATAATCTGATGCTTAACATCATATTTTGTCTGTCTCACTACCTGAAGTTAAGACTGTTTTATCAAGGCTGTTTTCTCATTTGATTTTACTATTGATCTTTCCTTTATATGAAGTTTAGAACTGACATGATGTTGCTCTTGCATTAAACAGTAGCTGTATTTTTGTGTGGGTTCCTGTGCAATCAGTAATGTAGGCTAATCCAAGTATATTCTGGCCATGAAAAATGATGAGGTCAAACAACATGTAGGGGAATTCTTCTTTTAAAATCCAGATTTGCAGCACTAACTGGTCAGGCCCTAGGGCACAGCTCTGCAACAGGATATAAAGCAAGTATCATTAAAGGTGGGATTTTGGTTGGTTGCTCGTTTTCAGGACTCTACAAACTCTGCTGTAGCGACGTTTGCTTATGGGCAGCTGGGGGAAGGTGAGGACAAGGAAGAATATTCCAAATCTCTCTCCAGTTGCAGGGAGCATTGATAAGAATACTCTGAGTGTGAATTTTATAATTTTGATAGATTTCTGAATGGGAGATTACCCATAGAAAGGCTTTTCAGTCTCCTAGTTTGATGGATGATGGAGGAGTACTCGTATGAGACTGAACATACTGGAAATGCACAAAAGATGAGGATGGACAAAGGGAAAGAACTTGTGTTCTTCAGATTTTTTTTTTTTCCTAGCACTTCAGGTAAGTTATATTTAAAATATTAACTTGAAGTGGTCCTGGCTTTGGCAAGAAATACAGGCTCCAGCTAACTGACACTTTAAAACACTGATTTGTAAAAGTTTGGATGCTACGGGAGGAAGGATGATTCAACTTATTTTCTTATCCACATTTCCAAAGCATCTACCACTTGCTGGTAATGGAAAGAAGTTCCTGGGTTACGTGAATTTTCTGAGAAAGCTATACAGGAGAAGACCCATCTCATAAAATTGTAAATAAATTGTTTTTCTGCAACTTTTTCCTTCTTTTGGGTGTGTGTATGTGGGTTCATTCCCTCCTCTTTCCCCTCTTCCATTTTGATACATGGGAGGAGAAATAAAGGGCAAGGAAAATAACAGAAATCTTGAAAAATGAAACACTTTAAAAGCTTTCCATGGAAAAATATGTCTCTTTCATTTTGCTATAAAGGACTGAGCTGGTATGAAGTTGGCTCATCTTTGCTTTACTCAGAATCTCTGTCATGGGGTCAGGAGCTAATGACTTTTCTTTACCTATTGAGATAGTGGCATATTCTATTTATTGTTGTCCCTTGTACAGCTAGGGCAGAAGGGGATGAGAGAGGATGGGATAATCTCTTGGTAAGCAGCATTTAACACCTGTCTGGTAGGAGATAATTGCTGCATTCCTGAGGGATTAGTGCAGTGGAACTTTATTATAGTGCAGTGAAACTGTACCCAGCTATCTCTCACCAGGTGGATGTCAGACTATTTTGTCACAGAAGACACAGCACAGAATGAAAGATTCATGAATAAAGCATGTTTGTGCAGATGAACTGTGGTTTGTGTCATCCTCTCTGCTTCAAAACTGGGTAGAGATTTTTCTCACTGCTGTCCTACTTCAAAACTGTTTGAGGAACACTTGGGAATGACTAAAGCAGTGTCTGTGTTGCAGTCAGAGGAGTGCTTGTATAGGAGGCACAACTATCTGTCATCTAGCCTGCTGAGCAACAAAAGCAGTGTTTCACAGCAGCGTGGCTTTTGGATACGTAGCCCAAAAAAGCAAACTCAATCAGAAGGCTGGGTCATTGTGCTTGTGTTGATTTCCACTGAGCAAGCAAAGTTAAAGATATATTGGGAAACATTCACAGCTTCTCTGGCCAGTACCTGCTGCCATCCCTGGGGATTTGTTGATACAGAGAGCTACAGAGCAGCGTACCTGAGCCATTTGGGGAAAAATGATTTTTCATTATCTGTACCCAAAGTAGTATCCTGGGTGTCTCTCTTCTGCTATGTAGACATAGCTTGGTGTTTTTCTACTGTGTCCCCTACTTTTCAGTGGTACTTTTTAATTTGTATTGATCCTTGTAGTTTACAAATAAAAATAATTATTTTCAAACGCACACCAAGAAGCTGGAGCTTTCCTGTGAGAAGAAAAGCCCCTTGACATCTGATACTGTAAATTAGAGGGTGTTTGTGCATTTTCAGTAATTACAGTTTGCTTATATTTGGATCCTCAGTGTGGAGTCTGAATTGTGTTAGATAATATACTAAGAAGCAAACAAAACATACAAAAGAGAAACGAAAAGAAGATGGAAAATTTAGCAAAGATAAATTCAGGAATTGGCATATACTCTGTAACCTACAAATATGCGCTGCTAGTTGGTCTGAATGCCAGTTCCTTGCATCAGCAGGAAGAACAAGTTGATAGCTTCCTAATTCTGCTGTTCATTTGCTTTTTATTTGAGTCTGTTCTGCACCTGGATTATAAAATACTGCATTGCTGCTTCTGTAAGCCTGAATGTAGAATTACATCACTTGTTACTACACAGCACATAGCTTTTAAGTCTCCTGAGGAATGCTGAGAGCTTAGTCTGATTATTTAGTCATACTGTGATATAAAGGAAAATATTTTGTAATTTTACTGTCTGCACTATAACATCTTTATGCTTTAAAACTGGGTGCCCAAAATGAGAAACTACTTAAAACCTCACTTTGCAGTTCTCATATTGTGCTGGAACGCTGCATGAGCAACAAAAGGTGTTATTTTTGACACTTAATTTGCAGTACAGAACTATTTTAAGAATAGATTTGATTTCATTTACTTAATGACCTTCACTGTATATAACAGTGTGAGAACTGAAAGTTACTGAGAGGTTTGTGATAGCAGCAGAATTCCAGGGGAGAAGAAAAATTGTTTACTAGTTTTCTGAAGAGTAAACCCAGAGCAACACAATACTTGGTGTGCAGCATTTGAATTTAGCAGTGCAAACTCCAGGAGCAAAGTCCAGTAAGATTTATTATCTCCATTGTAGCTGTGTGACCACTGTCAATACAGAGCACTAATAGTATTGTGTAAGAGTAGTGTTCTTTACCTGCTAAAAGAAATACAGGAAGTAAATTTCCACGTTAATTGGTCCTGTGAGGAGCAGGGAGTTGGACTCGATGATCCTTATGGATCCCTTCCAACTCGAGATATTCTATGGTTCTGTGGTGTTGACTGGTTAATGGCAATGGAAGAAGACAGTCTAGTTTTGTGGACTTCATCCTGAACTTGATCTGTTATTTATTTTTCATTATACACAGACTTGTATCATTTTGTAGTGATCCTTGTTGAATGACGTTATGGCCTCAGATTTTTAGGTATGTTTCAGAACACAAATCTCGTACTGTAATAACATCTCAAGTTGAAAAATTTTTGGATGTATTGGGTAACATGTATATATCATTTCTAATGCCATCTCAAATTAAATTGCAAACAATTGTTGAAAATATCTCTGGAATAATAATTCTAAATCATCTTCATCCTGGCATCCTTTGAAAATTGTCTTCCATCTTGCTGATGTGTCAGGAATTACCTCTTGTTTAGCAGGCAAGATAAGTCATGGCCCAACATACCTCCATGGCCTGAAAACACCTGACATTAGAATAAAGATGTAATCACAGTGGGGAGGCGAAAAATGAACTGTTTATGTTACAGTTGCTTTCCTGTCACACAGTGTGAATGGTGCTAATAGAGAGGGGACCATAACTACCAAAGGTGTTTTCAGCTAATGTGTCCTGCTTTGCATTTGTAATAGGTGAGGGATACACAATAAAAATTGCTTATTGCATCATGACTAAATATAGCTTCTTTAAGTGCATCAACTTAGTTTCTCATTATCACATGGGCATAAACAGAGAAAAGCTTGTGCCTTTACATGCTTCGAATATGTTGGCTTTTTTTTTTAAAGACACCTTCTATCATGTTAGAAACATTCTGCACTAACACTAATTTCCTGTGAAACCAAATGATCAGAAAAAACTGAATGATCTAGTAATCAGAATCAGCAAGTGGATTTTAATTCATTTGCCTGTAGAGTGCTTGCCAACACTGTCGTGTAGAGCTCACTGCTGTTCCAAGAGCCACTTGTGCTTATAATAATTAGAGTTCCAATGATCTGGAACTGCTTGATTCAGCTAAAGTTTTGGCAGGTGGTTGACACACTGAAGCGTATTTAAATGCTGTGCTAGCCTTTAAAAAGTCACTGCAAATTATTTGCATGCCTGTAATACTGTTACAGTCATCAAAAAAAAGTGGCCAATCTATCAGCTATGGGTGTGTAGTTATCATTTTATGTCACATAAAACACACAAATTACTGATTTTGAGGAATAAATGGATTGGGAAAGCTCAATTGGTTAGTTGTCTTAAAAATTTTACTATTATAAATTAAATTGTTCCTCTGTTTTTTTTTGATATATGATAGCTCATGTGCACTTAGCACTATTAGTAAGCCTTTGTAACTGGAATCATGCCTGATGAGCAGGTCTAGATGTGGAATTGCCAGAAAATGGATCAAATGTGTACACTTCCTCTTCTAATACCAAAAAAACCACAAAAAGCTCATAATAAATCCTTCATTTAATTTTTGAACTTTCTCAAATTTGTAAAGCCTTATTTATCAGAAAATGTCAAGTTTGCCACCAGATGTCAGTTAAGACCGAAGGAGCTACTGTTTTCCTAGACTGCTAAACCCAAAAGTACTATTGAGATAATCTGGTCTATATCAGTTCCAAACAAATGCTAACGGACTTTTCAGAATTATTTTCTTATCTGAACATTAGAATATCTTTTAGATGAAGTATAGGATAACACACTTTTCCTATGATCCCTGACTGTTCAGTTAGCTGCTTTTGCCACTGTGTCTGTGTAAGGTTGCCTCACGTGAGCTTTGAAGATTTACTTGATCTTTTGCTATTTTTTATGCTAGTTTGGGGAAAAGATGAATGCAGAGCTCTTCTTCTTAATGTGCACCTCAGAAACCACCAAAATTTTACCTAGGGAAGTTAGGCTCTGACCATGATGAATTTCACATATAGTCTAGAAGTTTAATGGACATGAACTCACTATCTGCTCAAAGTTCCCGGAAATTTGTGTTCATATAATGTTTGGGCTCTTTGTGTTCAAATTCCCTGTTCCAGGGTTAATGAAATATTGGTTACATGGGAAAAGAGCGTGATGATCTAAAGTGCAACAAAGTGTATTTCTTTAGGATGGAAATGTTCATGCCAGTTATGGAGGAGTAGTTGGCATAAGACGCAGGAAGGGACGGAAACAGTTGGAAAGGAAGTGAGATGAATTGAGGACTGATCGCTCACTGGCTCTTTTAACATGATCATAAAATTTCTTTTGTTATCACAAGGAGTACCTGCATAAAAATGGCAGCTAACAACTCCTGTTGATTTAAGAATTGGAGTTTTCAGCCTTAAAGGATCTATCTCCCTCTTTGTAAAATTTTGTACACCATTCCTGTGATTAATTCTACTATGTCAAATCATGGTACTGTTTCATTTGCTGTCAACAGCCTTTAGTGATATGTTGTTTACTTGTCATAAGTTCTCTGGGGGGAGAGAAATCCAAGTGCTTTGCATTTCTCATCTGATTCATTTGTTAGCAGCAGTAGATGCTTATTTAGGAGAACGATAGACAGAAAGGAAATGAAATAAGCTCGTGTTTTTTGTTTTTTGGGGTTTTTTGATGTTTTTTTGGTTGGATTTTTTGTTGTTATTTTGTTTGAAACTCTGAAATCTCTATACTAAGTCAAAGTGAAA
Organism: Nyctibius grandis; assembly: GCF_013368605.1. Lineage (NCBI taxonomy): Eukaryota > Metazoa > Chordata > Aves > Nyctibiiformes > Nyctibiidae > Nyctibius > Nyctibius grandis. The sequence continues at coordinate 19,327,008 of NC_090669.1, read as the reverse complement.
GCAACTTACATTACTATGTGTCCACCAAGAAAAAAAATTACAGGCAGTTTTTCATAATAAAAGTTGAACTGCTGAAAGCCAAAAAAGCAAAATGCAAAGATGCCTGTTTTGTGGCTTTTTGATATTTGAGTCATGACATAATGACTGCTTTGTGAACTGGTACCATCCATGTGCATTTTATTAGGTTCCAGTAGGAATGTTTCTTGTACCCATTAGCAATATATCTTTAGTAAAAACTGTCCTGATCTACTAATCACAACCTGTCACCTTGTAAAAGAAGTCACCACTGAAAACATCATATTGCATTGTGCAGGCGACATTCATTAAATACTAGCTGGCACTAGCATATAAGCATGTTCTGGCCATGTGAGAAGTCTGCACCCAGTTTTGCTGCAATGCAAAGCTTTGCAAAACAACATCTTGCTCCCAGCAATAACTAGGACATTGTTAAATAGTCGAAGAGTAGACATAGATTATAGCAAGAGGTACCGCTTTTCAAGAATTAACTGCATCGAAAAATTAAAGGTTCAGAAAAGAGCTCTGTGAATGACTTGGACTCTGGGACTCTAGTCCTAGTGTTCAGTCTTTCATTTATGAAGAGATCTGGGGAAGAGATGTCTGATGGTAGATGGTTTGTTAATCTTGGCTGGAAAAGGTATGATAAGATCCAGTGACTGAGGCTGAAAGTGGATAAAATCAGATATTTCAGAATGGATGACTTTCTACAGGGTGTGTTAAAGCTCCAGCAGAAGTTATCTGGAGGTTCTTGAGCCGTGTCTACGTAGAGGGCTGAAAGAGTTCCTCCTACAGTTTTGAGATAAATGAAGAAAGCTTGGAGTAAATCAGTTCAGTGTTTTAAGGAGCAATAGCTGTGGTTCTACAGTGCAGAAACCCAAGGCTCTGGGCTGCTGGATTCAGGAAGGTCTGTTTTGCTACAGACCTTCTGGTGATGTTGAACAGATTCTCCATTGAGCTGCACTTCAGGCTTTTCTCTGTAAACTGAGCCAGACTTGGCAGTGATGCTGGTCTTTATCTTCTCCGTTTTCCTCACTATGTCCTCTCTGCATGTCTTTCTACTCAAATTCTTGCATTGTCAGTGTTTTCCCTTTGTCTAACCCTTTGTACTAACCCCTCCCTCCGTCACTGGCCTGGATAATAGAGAGTTGACAGAGATACAAAGTTAACTGCAGTAAAGGTTGTGAAGTACTTAGCTTCTATTGTGATAGTGTGCAAGTAGCTGAGAGTGATAGATAGGCAGAAGACCTCATGACATACCTACTTATTCTTGGTATCGGTAACATCTAAGCTTCACTCTTTACAAAGCCTGGTTGTATAGCACAGTAGTTTCCTCAGTCTTTTATCCGTTCGGACTCTAGTACTTTCTGAGAAAGAAGTCACTTGTTCTCTGTCAGTGTCATACCCCCAAAGGAAGAAAATGTAAAACATGTTTCAGTCTTTTCAGTAATAACATAAAAGTTGGCTGGTAAGAGCCTGAAATGATGTTTGAAAATGGATTCTCTGTAGATGTGTGTGATGATTTTTGTGTACATAAATGTCAGGTTCCCCATTACATGAACGGATTTGTAATTTTGCAAATAAAGCACCAATGGGCTTTCCAATGTGCAGAAAGAGGGCTGAAATCTTGTCTTCTGCAGTGATTCATCTCAGCCTTACTATTCAAACGTGAACGCATACAAGCCATTCCGTGCACTCAGTGCAACAAAACTGGAAGTGAAATGTGCATGTAGAAAGTTGCACATGCACAAATAGGGTCTGAATCAGATGTCTTTGAATATTCAGCCCTTAATGTGTAACATTTAATCACTACATACAGAGTTTAAATAGAGCTCTTTTGATGATGATTATGAAATGATTAATAAAGTGGTCTGAAATGTAGTTCAGAGCCTCTCTCTAGGGAGTCTTGCTTTGCCAGTTTTGGCAAGATGACCTCCTAAAGCAACAGAATCAGAAATGCCAATTGTAATTGAAGTCTTTAATTACATTTCCTGCTTTATTTCAAGGTAACAAGCATTTGTTTTTTTTTTTATTTGAATTTTGTTAATGCTGAAAATGTGTATAGGCTTCCCATGAGCCCTTGGCTTTCTGAAAATAATAATAATGCATGAATACAAAGAAAAAAATGAGTCACTTCCAGAAATAACTATAGTGTTTTGCAAGCCTTTTCAAAGTTCTGTCAGGCCTTGTCAGGCATGCAACGAGTTTACTTAAATATAATCTTCAAATTTCACTTCATGTTAAAGGAAGATTTGAGCAAGTGGAATGGTACAGCTGAGAAGAATAGTATGTGCATGGGCTCTTCAACCCTCACAGCATGAATCGTCTTAAATCATAAATCATGAAGAAAGGGCAGAAGGAGACAGAAACAGCTAAGCCATTTCTTAGGGAGACAATTTCTTTACTTCTTGCAAAAGGTTAATGCTACCATCATCCTTGTCTACACAAAGGAACACAAAAGGGCCACTGAAAGGATGGGGTGGTGTTACCAGGAACAGACCAGAAGAGTGGAGAAAATAACTCATACTGAGCACCAAGAAAACACTGCAGCCTGGTCACCAGATGCTGAGTGTACACTGCTTTTAGTACTGCCTGCAGATAGTGTTCTGGCCTGGTATCTAGACCATGTACTTAGTCATAATGTCGTGTTTATACCAGATCATTCTGATGAGGCTGTTTGGGATTTGTTGCAGTCCTGGAATAAAAATAGTACAGTAAAAGGCAGGAGACATCTCACAAAATTGTTTTTCCTCCTGTTGCTGGTTTAAGCAATATGCAATTAAATTACTTTAGTTCCAGATAGGTGCTTTTTGCAGTGACATTTTTTGCACGTCTAACCACTTTTTTAGTGGTTCTAATGATTTAAAAAGGTTAAAGGGGAAAAAATAAAGCAAGTTGTAGTTTTGACACTGAGTAGATATTTAACATTGAATGTCTACTCCTCAGTAGACCATTGGTTGGCTTGATGGATGTCAATGGTGCTCACATATGGAACTGCTTCATAGATTGCAGCCAGGACCATACAAGCCTTTGCTTTGGTCTGATATTAAAATCCTGTGAGTTGCATCCTTTTGTTTCCTTTGTGTGGAACTGAAGAAGAAGAAAGCAGAAATAAGCCTTTGTTCCAGACTTGCTTTCCTCTGTTTTCTTCTGGTGTACATGAGCAGCCACAGAATTTCTGCACTTCAGAGACATCTGCCATATCTTGTCTTCAGCAGCGGATTTGCTGGTGTTCATAAGTAGTTGCTCTTCTCTTTCAGATTTGCTTCTGGTCATACTGTTTCTTCTGGAGATTAACGTGATTCAGTACTGGTATTACCAAGTACAGACCACAATGTCTGTATCTTGCCGCTGTGATGATTAGCCTTTCAGATGGGTTTAGTTCTAATTTTCCTACTGAATTAGAGAAGCAAGGCTGAGGCTTTGGTCTGAAGACTTACTGTTCGACACCTTTTACATTTTATTTTTTAAACAGTTTATTATTGTGCTAGATGTCATCCTGACAGATTGTTCATGCATAAAGCTAATGTATGTTTTCCTGAAGAACTCCTGTTAACTTTTGTATTTCTATTGGGCATGGCTTTCAAACTGGAGACATGAATTGTTTCCTTAAGGAAATGCAATGAAAACCATCACTTCTGTGATGGTTTTGTTTGTTTGCAATAAAGCTGATAGCAATATTTCTTATACACAGCAGGGTCAAATTCTTCTTTCATGTATCTTTCCACCTCAGAGACGTTACAGCAAAAATCTCCTTCAGGCTGTGTTGTCAAAAAATCTTGTCTCCTATTTGAGAACCAAATTTGCCCAGTTTTCAGAATATATGAACATAGCAAGAAAGCTTTGGACACAGAGTATCTGTGAAAACATCTGGAGTTTCTAAAATTTTGTTCATTTTTTGGTTGCGTAAATTTTAGCTTAGCTTTTTAGAAAGTCTTGTCTTGGCAACAGTGCTGACAATGTTAAAGTCCATGTTTGAACATCACAAAAATTAAGCTCTATTAACTTTAGTCTAATGAAGTCAATAGCTGGTTTTTACATTAGAGATTCCTGTAAGTATACACTCATTTTAAACATCTAATTTCAAAATATAAATTAGGAACTTCAATAAACTGTAAGTGTTCTTTTGCAGGATTTTCGTAAAGCAATATTTTGCTTTAAAAATAACTTTCCATTTCCCATTTGATGTTCCTATTTAATTTTTACTTTTCAAGAATCTATGATGTTTAAACAGTTTTTTTAGATAGAACTTAAAATTCTTGATTTTTATATCATGGGGAGAAAAAGTGCAAATCCATTCTTGAAAGGAAGTTCTAGCATAGAGGAAAAGTTTATATTTGAGTCCTTAACAGGCTTTTAAAACTTCTTTTAAAATCTACCATGTCTGAAAACAGTTGTAAAAAATTACTTAGTGTTCCTTTAAGTATGAATTTGCATAACCAGTGTTTTAGCAGATGATATGGAGAACATGGTTTTTCTGGAGACTTGAAATATAAAAATGTTTCTTTTTTTTTTGAGCAGAATTCTAGCTTTTTATTTATTTACTTTTTATGCATTGGTTTATGCTTTGGTTTTGGCTTCATTGAGATGCCAACTGCAGCAGAGGCCCTGGAGTGCTTTGTCTGTGTTTTGTTGGTGTTTGTTTTACAAAAACCGCCTCTTGCATGACAAAGGAGGTTTGGGTTAAAGCTGTGGAAATTCTGTCCCTGGAGAGGTGGTCATTGGAGAAAGTCTTTCTTTATTCTAAGTATATGTATTTGCTATACATGGCTTCATGCGGATAAACCACATTATGACTTTAACACTTCCCCTGAAAAACCCTCTTTGCATTCTCATGAGAGAAATAATTAGTGACTGCAGGGGGACATGGTAGCACCCGAAGTACTACACACAGCAATATCTGCAAGCTGCTGCTTTCTTGTCCTCGCTTTATTCTGCCACAGGGTGATGCAGCACTTCAATGTCAGAATAATCCTTGACATGCCTTGCTGCTGCTGTTTCTTTTGAAGCTGTGAGAGGGAGCGTGGGGTGGTTGGAAAGCTAAAGCTCAGGGAGCACATGGTGTTGGCCTTGCTGTGGCGTCAGTGGCTGGGTGCCCAGCAGGTGACTTGGCTGGATTGTCTGAATTGTGTTAATAAAATCTTCTCCCTTCTCTCTGGTGCACATTGTGTGTGGAAACATTGCTTACTGCCTCTTTAACATCTAATAAGGAATTTCTCATTTTCAAATAGGAATTTCCTTTGGAGATGAAAGAAAACATAGCTACCAGCTTCTTTCTTCCTTGATGATGCAGTAAAGAAATATTCATCAGACAGCAAAAGTTATTTTTATTTGCTTGTGTTCTCCTTTCCCTAGAGTTTGTTGTGCCTCACTTGTGCTTTATGCATAATTATTCTTCAAACTGAAATGAAAACCCAACTTTATTTAAGAAATTTTCTTCATGTGAACACAATACTCTGTCCCAAGGCAACAGTTACAGGTTCAGATTTAACTATGACTTAATAGAAAAGGGAAAGAAAGAGGCTGAAGGTTGTAAGAGAAACAGCGCTGGTTGCAAAAATGAATGTTTTCTAGCTTTTTTCATATTTTCCTAAATTCTTATATTTATACTTCGCTTGAACGCTCAGATTCTTTCTCTATAATGTCTCTGGAATATACGGCCTTTCCTAACCACCATTGCAGCTAAAATTCTCAAGAAGGCTTGTATGTAAACTGCAGCACCATCCCTTTCTCTTCCCTTGGTGCTCATGCTTGAATCCATTCTTTTGCAAAGATATTTTTCCTTATCTGTCCCTTGGACCGTACCACTGCTCTCTTTACATTCCTTTTTTGCCTCTTTATCAAATCAAATCTCTCAGGTTCACTTTTAAAGCTATTTGCAGCCTGTCTTTGGCTCAACCCTTATCTCAAGGCTGGTATCAAAAGTCAGCTCCCATATCTGATCAGCCTCAGATGCCAGCCCCTGTATCCCAGCTGTTAGATACTATGAGCAAACAACTTTGTGCTTCTTTCTCATCTCCCTCATCTGTGGGAAAAGATTCCCATGCTCAAAGCAAAGCCACATCTTGGTTCTCTGTCCGATTCCTCTTTTAAAACAGATTTCTATTCTAAAACTCTTTTGTTACAGTGCCTTCAAAACTCCTGAGTGATTAGCTGCTCCTGCTGCTGACGGGCCATTGGCATATGATGTGGATTTAGTACCGCCTTGCTGGTTATTTCTGTTCCTTTATCTGTCTGAATTCATCTGTTTTCTCATGTGTTGGATTCTTGGCATGGGCCATCTTTTTCTTTTGTATCTGTATAGACTCCAACTGGCCCTAAGCTATACAGAAGTGCAAACAATGTATGCATGTAATACAAACAAAGATTTATCCTCTTCGTGCTGTCCTTAAACTCATGTTCCTTAACTATCTGTAGCATTAGAAGGTAAGGATGTTCTTTGCAGCATGAAATTTCTTGTTTCTGACAAAGAGATGCTGAATTTCACTGTTTCAAGTACTTCATTGCTTTTAGCTCCATTTGAAAACACCAGTATGAAACAATTCATCCACACTGTTGGGAAGTTAAATTTGAGCAGCTTTTTTTGGTTTTCCTTTATTTATTTTCAGGGTATATAGAGGCAGACAGGAACTATTAGACCAGTACGGGCGTGAGAAAAGCTACCTCCTTCCTTGTGCCGTCACTGGCCATGTGGTTGCACACAAATAATGGAAATGATCTGGCTGAACACTGATCCAACAACAAAAAAATAACAACTAAAATAAGCAACGGCCACATAAGTGACTCTGCTGCAGGCACAGGGACGAGGTGGAAGCAGAGCACCAGCCAGAGGGCAAGGGCTAGCTATCTCTCAGCACCAGCTAGCCCTCGCGTTACAGCTATTGTGGATTGCAGCCGCAAACCAGAATGCTAAAAATTAGAGAACATGACAGCAGCAGAGGTACAATGAACAAAAATTGTGGGGTTGTGAACTGGATGGTATATCCGCCTTTGCAGTGCTCCCACAATGAAAGCTAGCTGGAAATGTCATAGACATAGAACACATCCCTCCCCAGCTTTTACATATTTAAAGATTACTATCAGTTTCCCCTTCTGTGTTTTTTTCTTCTTCAATGCTTCACAGCCACATTTGTCCTCTGAGGAAAGATGGGCTGTATTTTTGAGACCTCTGAGCCTCGTTGGAAGTTAGTATAGGTGATTGTTCTGGTCTGTCTTCATCTTCTGAGCTTGTATAAGACTTCACTCCCTCTTGTCTGTTCTGAAGACATACACATACTTAAAATAATATGCTGCTTCACAGGGAATTTCTGTGTCTTTACTGAAGTCTAAAGCTTTAATGAGTACAAAAAAAAAGTTTGATTTCCATATGCAAAATCAAAGACTTTTCCAAGTTCTGCAATCCTAGATTGAAAAGGATTTCATTGAGGAGAAGAGTTTCTGCAGCGGAGGGACAAATCGGTGATTGAATATTTAGTGAGGAGTTCAATCACTGTATAGATTCTCAGCAGGCCTTAATTATTCTCTTCAATGCATGGTCCTGCAAGCCTTATGCAAGCAAATTTTCATTAAAGTTGAAGAGAGATTTGTGTTGCTTGAGAATTACAAATTTAGCCTGTTGGCATGCATTGATTTGCTTGTTTTGGTTTGTGTGCTTTAGGTGTATATCCAGTACTTGACGTTTTAAGCTCTGTGTTTCAAACACCCAGATCTGCCCAACTCTCATGAGGTAAATAAGGACAAAACTCTGCTTTTTGTGAGGTAGAAAGAATTAATACCTGGATATTGCTGCTGATCACTGGACTTTGTGTCTTCAGAAAAAAAATGCTTGCAAGTATATGAGTTCCTAGTTTTGCTAGAAAATTCCTCTGATAGAAGGAGGCAGTAAAGCAGATACAGAAAAACAGTGAGCAAGACTCTGCATAGGTATAAAGGCAATAAAATCGTAACAGGAAGATAAATCAGATTGCAGAGAGGGAGCAGTGTGTTTTATGTTGTTAGAAAGTTCTTGCTGGTCTTCAGGAAGCTTAAATTAGTGTCAAATCTTGCTAAATATTCAGCCTCATAGGGACTGCAAGCCAAGTGCACAAGTTCCCTGCCATGAATATCTACATGAAGCTAGTTAACAAGTTTTCCTTTGCATTCTTCTGTAAGGCTGGGAAAAAGTGTTTGGAAAATATCTTTTCAGAGCTAGAATGCTAAAAAAACTGTTTGGTTTTTTTTTTTCCTGTGTTTTAGCATAGCTTCACTCCCTCCCCCAATATAGAGCTGGCCTTATTTTCTGAAAATGTTGAGGAAAAAAATGATAAAAATTCACTGTCTCCACTTTCCATAGTGATGGACAGGGGTATTTTTGATAATCTGTATACAAATAGGAAAGTTTTGCTCGTATGAGGGAGATGACATTTTTACACTGAATTTTCAAACCTTCACTCTCAGTGAATTGGCTATGGGATGGCAGGGTGTGCATTCAGGACTCGAGATGAAGTGCTGGGTTTGAATGGGATGATTCTGTTTCTGATTTGGATATTGCATTTGACAGAACAGCAGAAGCAGTAACAAATTATATCAAAGTTTGTGGTGGTCTGGTTTAAAGCGCTCACTGCCTGTGCTGTGGAACGAGTTACACAACCTGTAGTATTTGCAATTGAAATAATTTGGAAATTATTCACCTAAGTAATATCCAAATAATTGTGTATAATTGAATGTGTTCAGTAAGGTTGTGATTAGAGTTGTGTAATTTGGAAAGGATGAAGAACAGGAAGAAGGATAAAGGTTTATCTGTGAGATGCATGATCCTCTTACAGCATTCACATCAGAGAAATGAACCTAAGGATGGAGCAAGGGAAGGGAAGTATCTGGTCAGGCAAAGTACACGTCTGGCTGCCCTTGAGTAACAAGTGTTGGTCAAATAAATCTATGGCTCTGGCATCTGGATTCTGCATTGCAAGCAATGGTTCTGCTCTTGTGCCAGCACTTGGAGCTTGTGAAGAACACTCTTATTCCAGCAAGTTTGTGAGATGCCCCATCACTTGCCTTAGCTGAGGTATTGTCTGCTCCAAGGAAACATGTTAGTTCACGTAGTATTGAATCAGCAACTGGTGTTTTTTTCCTGGGACGGGGACTTGAACCAACTAGAGCTAAATGCTATTCTGCCCCATGGAAGCAGAAACACTGCAAGTCAGTCCCTGGTTTATTAAATCAAGCTTCCAGAGACTGTTTGATTAGGAGACATACACGTGTACCTATACTGTTAGGTTTGCTGTCTCCTATATTTTTTTTTTTCCCCTTGGTGATTAACTTCAGTTCATTGCATTGTTTTTCCTTTCTTGAAATAGATGTTTTCACAGGCATAAAAAAGTAGAAATTTTAAAAAAAATGAAATACACCAACTATGTATAGAGAACTGCTGATTTGTTCATCTGTCCTGAGTTTGCAGTTTTTACTAATATTTTACAGCCTAATTCTACTGATTCATCCCCTCTGAGAACAAAAGTATCCTGTATGCATTCTCAAAAGATCGTGTGTCTCCAGGTTGGGCAGCAAATACTTTACAGGGTATAAATTTCTTGCAGGATTCCTGTGTTCAGTCATTATAAGGTGTATGTGTCTGTGCAATAGGAAAAAGGACACTCAATCACCACTTGTGTTGGAGTAGAAAGGCAGCAGCAGCTGAGGGAGGAAATGGGAGGAGAAAAGCAGTGAAGCCCTGTGATGTTCACGTTGGTGTATTCCCTCATGCCCAAAGGAGAGCGACATGCATCCCACACACACTGTAGTACAGCCTGCACCTACAGTAACTGACCTAGGAAGCGCAGCCTAGCAGGGGGATGCTCACAGAAGTGTTCTTGGTTTAGTGCATCACTATAACTCAGTCTTTGCAGCACCTTTCTGTTCTAACTACTACTTGAAAGGCATTGGAATTAGGTGTTTGATTTTTCTCACTGGTCTTTCTTGAGGGCTGTTTATTAATCCAACTCTTATTCTCAAACCTCGGGAGACATTTGGTTGACTGAAACATTGTAGTGTATTTACTCATTCCTCGGAAAAGGTCCTGATCCACTGTAAGATCAGGCTAGCTCTGACAGATCTGCTTTATTTATGGTTATAGTCATTGACAATTACTTTGGTAACTATAACTACAGACTAATTAGGAAGAAGCACTATTAAAACGCTAAATAGATAAGGGAACTAGAATTCTTTTAGCTTGTCAAATTGGTCCATTAAATCTGTGTGTGTTGTACCTGTAATTGCAAAGCTCCAATTATCATATACTTAGTGAAAGGAGCGATAAGGTTTTCTGGAGTGGATAAGAGATAAAAGTGAAATGTTGCCTAATAATAACTTTTAGTAAAAGCTAACAACAGTAAAGGTATACTTCTGATAAGAACTAGAAGTCAAGAACTTTAAATCCTGATATCTCCAAGCAAATAAAATGAGGGAAAGTAGAAGTTGGAAGGAAATATCATCACCTCATTTCTACAGGTGTTTTAAACCATGTAAGATCCTCTAGTCTTCATGGCCTACTCATATTGCTCCTGTTAAGTGCTGTATTGGTGTCCGTGCAGCACTGACATCAAGAGACCATGGCCTTTGGAGTTTAGTACTTAATGTTATCTAGGATAGAGTCATCTTGCATAAAATCACCAGAGAAGGATCTGACTCAAGGTGACATTCTTATTTCTCGCTGGGGATCATTTTTGACTGTAATCATCCCCAGGAGACAGCCGGATCATAGGGATGGTTATAGTTTGTTTTGCGAACAGTGCTGCCTTACAGATTCTCTTGAAAGTCCCTGGGGTAAGATGGAGAGGAATGACCAAAACACGGGTACGAATTGAGACACTGATGAAGCCTGGAGTTTACATAGAGAAGAAGGGAATTAGAGGTGTTTCTATTTCTGCCATAATTCACAATGGCAGAAAGTTTGAAGAAAGGTATATCCTGTCTCAGTACCTTTCTGTTGATCTGAATCTTTGAAGTGGGACCTGGAGAGGTTTTCGGAAAGCCTGGAATTGATTTGTGAAGGGGTGTAAAGGTGAAAGATTGTGTGAGGGACCAATAATTTTGAGAAATACATAAAAGAAGGGTGGCTTAAAAGCAGGCAAGATAGAAAGGATTGTTGTTCTTAAGCAGAACTTACTTCACAGAAAAACAATACTGAACTGCCTGCTAGTTGTGAGAAGGGAAGAAGAAAAAGAATCATTCTTTTCTGAGAACCCAAGAGGCTTTATCCATTTTAAAACCAATTCTGTGCAAAATAAAGGCAAGCGAGCACATGTATTCTAAATGGCACTTCAACATCTCTCCAAAAAAAGTCATCAGTGTTAAAATAGGCGTCATTACTCTGTGGTGTTTCTTGCTTTCTTTCTTTTCCTTTTAGTGGATTGAAAATTACAACCCTGACTTCTAATTGGTTTTAGAGATATTGTTTGCAAAGTTTTGCATATAAAGGGAAGGAAGCTGAATTTTTCTGCTTGTGTCGAAAGAGAAGAAATGAGAAAAGTCACCAATAGACAAGAAAAGGGTGATAATTTCTGCACTTAGAGTGGCTTTGGAAATTTGACTATAAATGAAGGAATGTTTTCTTTGGAGTGGTTGAGATAAAACAATAAAAAAGATTTTGGCTCTGAGAAATCAAAATGTTTGTCCAAGTGAGGGGAAGGCTGATGGTCAGATGGTTAAAATTACACTTCTAATGACTTCTTAAGCTGAATTGTATCTACTCAATAAGAAGCAGCCACACATGATACTGGGGGCTTACAGGCAGTTGGAAGGAGAAAGAGCACGCTGTGGACAAAGAAAGGAAAAACGTGCAGTCAGATTCTGTATTTTCAAAATGTAAAAAGAAATTGGTGCACCATTTCTCCAATTTCTGTTTTGCAGAACCTCATTCTGAAAAGGATTTATTTTTTTGAAACTTAAATTTTGTAATAATGCTTAAGAAAGAGGAAGAAAGCAACAGTGGCTTAGTGCAGAGGAGGTAGTAGGTGGCAACAAATGAGTCTGCTGTGTCAGAGAAGGAGGAATGTTTATACTAATGTTGTCACTTATGGCAACAATTGGCTTAGACTTTGGTCTTGAAAACAATGTTTGTTAAAATGTAGGGTCTATCTACCAGCTGTAGAGCTGAGGATTCGAAGGGGAAAGTCTCCCATCGCAGCTCTTCTGTACCTGAGCCCAGGGGTGTGCTGCCTGGGTCTCCTTGTGGCTGCTTTCCCTCTTCAGTGGCAAACGCTGAGAGAGGTAAAGTGCTTTGCACCAATTCCTGGAGGAAACAGATAAAGGAGAAAGGGTAATTGGTAGAATTCACTCTGGAGTATGTATGTTTGGGCAGGTACTGACCATCCCTGCTGTGGTAATGGATGTAAGCAGTTTGAGAGGAGGTGTTACAAGGCAATAGCCATTTAGTTGCTTCAGAGTGATTTTTTTGACTGGCACATCGGCACAGCCATTTAGAAAGTAGTCTGGCTTCATAATAGGACCACTTCAATAGCAGTGGTCCTAAAATTATACTTTAGCTGTCACAATATTTGTCTCCCTGTTCTAGTAAATATATACCAGTTTTTCAAAGGTTATTAGTAACAGAACAGCTTAAGAATTATTAGATGGTGAAAACTGTGAAACCTTAAATTTAATTATGTTTCCTTAAGTGGTGGGAAGGTCTGGTCCTGTTGTGATTTATGTTTGACAGACTGCTAACATCCTATCTGACAGGACAAAGGGGAAGGCAATTATTCAATTGTAAAAAATTTATGATACCTTTTCTGTATCTTGGATCATAGCAAATGATTCTTGGGACAATCTAATATCAAATTAATAAAAGAAGAATTTAGGCACTGACAGAAGGGGTGGGTGGTGAGAACTGGCTGAAGATTTTTGGCTGTGTGGACATGATCTCAAAGAACACACTTTCCAAACACCAAAGACTGTCCAGATCCACACTCCCCAAGAAGCAAATTGGTATTGGAGAAAGGTACAAGCTATAGCTGTTCCAATATTGGAATAAGCTTTCTGAGAGTCTATGTGAACAGAAACAACCAAGCAATATCCTTCTGTAAAGGAAAGCAGCAGCTTTCACTGTGATTATGCCAGGAACGGGCCAGCACTTTTGGCTTATGCAAGTATATCTGCTAAAACAGCCCAAGTAACTTCTACTAGCTATTGTAAAATAAGGGGTCTTGTTATTCCCTTCCTCACTGTGGGCCTCAATGCCTCCAACTTTTGAGCAATGTGCTTCACCTCTATGAGTAACAGTGTGCCTATGGTTTAAGATTGGATTGTGGGATCTATGAATGCTGACTGCTCATCCACCTCTCTTTCATCTGTGGGGAACAATTTGTTTATTTATATGTTTATATGTTTGGAGATTCTGTGGGATAAAATATAAGAACTTCATAATAAAAATAATAATACCTGAGAGGCCACAAATGTCACTGGGAATTTTGATTTTATTAGCTAACATTTGTTAAGTGTGAATTGAAAACTAAACACTGCATCAAAGAAAGGTCTGCAGTGACACTTGTGACAAACACTTCTACGTGATAAAATAATCTGCCTTGGCCAATTTTAAAATTAAAAAATCTCACGTTTAAATCCAGCACTTTGCACTTTTTTGAACAGCACTTTTTTTTTTACTTGGCAAGTGAAGGATGAGTTTTGATCGCATAAAGAGGTTTCTTCAGGGAAATCAAACATTCTTGGAAGACTACAAAATCCCTTCTCTGAACTGCAGCTGCAAAAGGAGAGCTTCAGACTACTGTGTCATGTTAAATGTTCACAGCAGGAAGAGAGCCAGGTACTTGAACTGACATGATGGATTCCCCCTTCACCTGCTGCCTCTATCTCATTAAACTGAAATGATTAAAGAGTTATCAAAATTTAATGCTTCAAAATGACTGCACAAAAGCAACTTTTCCTTATGAGAAGCTGTCTTATAAACTGTCACCCATGTACACAGAATTTCTCCCACAAATCTCTTCCTCTGTGCGCCTCCTCCCTCCCTACACATTCGGTCCTTAAATTTACAAGAAAGTGGTGAAATCTTTAACTGGCAAGAGCCACTCCTGAGAACAAATATGGGCTCTAAATTAATTGAGCCCATTGGGCATATTGGTTATTAAACCTCATCTGGTGCAAGAGGGCAGATGGATGTGCTGTGTCATTGCCAGCTATATTAATTGCATGCTAAAAGTTTTCAATTTTTTATGTAGAAATATGGATTAGAATTATACCAGGATTATTCAGGTGACTCCGACAAGCTGTAGCTTGAGACATGTATTGAAACAAATTAGGAGCAGCTTAGTTTGATCAGGAATTAAATGTTGTCACCTTGCTGCTTTTTTCTTTCTCCCTTCTGTGGAGTTCATGCACAGGTGAGATTAGTCCAACAGAATAGAGACATTAGAATTTGGTGCTAAAACAACAAATTCTTAGCATTTTTCCATCAGTAGATCTCAGTGAAGTAGATCTACCCCTACCCTCATTACTCAAGAGGAAATGCTAAGAAGCCAAGTCACTTGCCCAAAGCCACCTGGAGAGAGGTGGCAGTGTTACGTATAGTGTCTCTTTACCTTGAATCCCAACGCATTGTAATGTTTACCAAGCTACGCTGCTTCCCCATATATAATCCACTGACATGAAAAAGTACCTTAAAAGAGTGGTGCCTTAAGAGATCAGTGCAGACCATGCCAGCTAGTGGCATGGCCCCTGGACAATATTGTTTGCTCATGCCAGTGAGGGCAGCTTGAAGCGCACTCTGCATCAAGCTGCAGAAGCAAGGGGATGAAAAAGTGAGGGGAAAAAAAGCTTTGGAGCCTCCAATTCTTCAAGTCTGCCTGCAGCTGACATAATGTGAATTTTTTCCTGGATAGCAATAGATCCTGTGAATTATGATATAGTGCCTGGCAAAATTCAGCTGCACAACGTGGGTACTGATAAAGCTGACAGTGTAGGATGGGGTCCCTCAGTGCTGCTCCTTGTGCACTGCAGTTGTACCATTTTGAGATGTCTTCTGTGTTTAGGTATATAACATTTTAATTAACTAAGTTCCTGGTGGCAAATAATAAAAGAACAACCTTTATGTAAGAAGAGGAAAAGGTTTCTGCAGAAACCCAAAAGTAAACAAATATTACGGTACTGCTTTTGTAGGCAGTAAAAGCATCGGTGTTCAGCAATTCGCTCGCAATATTAGTAATGGATCTAAAATATTTTAAGGTGTAATTTAACAAGGTCTTGGTTGTATTGCAGGAATTACTGTAAAGGAGCCCCATGTTTAAATGAAGCTTTTAAAATTAGTGCTCTTCAAGTTACTAGTGCTACAATATACTTATTTGTTTTGTGAGTGTGCTAGGAACCTCACTCATGCGGTGGCTGGGGTGGGTGTGCAAAGATCTCTGGCCTCAAAAGCTTGTAGCCTGCACATAGGACAAGGAACAACACATCAGTATAGGCAAAAGGTGGGGAGAAGGAAACAAGGCAGCAGCGTTGGTTAGCCTGATGGACAGTGGTGTTGGTATGTGGCTGCTCAGCTACTCTCAAACCGTCTGAGGCATTGCACAAAAGAAAATCCAGAGAAACAGTGGTAATGCTACACTTTTGTTTTGGTCAGGGTTGATCTGGCTTTCAGAAGTGATGTCAAATACAGAAAAGTCTGAACCATGTAAATCAGCTTAAAGTTGCATTAATGTCTGTATTGACTACCTGATACGGTTCTGCTTATACTCCAGTTTATACCCCAGTGTAACAAATCCAAATTTATATGCACGTTTTCATATATGCACTGACTATATTCTCACAGATTAGTTTTAAGGAAAAGGAAACAATTGTACAATACATGTTTTTGTTTCTTGATTTTAGGGGAAAATAAGTTGTTGAATAAAAGTTACTGTGTCTGCCTTCTGTCCTCCATCACAGACTTTGTTTAGCAACTCACTCTCCTATATCAGACAGGGAGGCTCATACCTCTACTTTTACATTATTATTTTCTTACTAAAAGGTTACATTTAGTTCTTAATTTTCTTTCCAGTTTATTAGCATGTCCCCTTGGCTGCCTCTTTGTGTTACATATGACAAAATGTTATGGCCAGAGCAAATAAAGGTTAATTTAGGAGGTGCAGTAACTTGTGACACTGAGCTTGCTGGTCAAAAGTTCCTCATATAATTTTCAGAGCGTAGGAGCGTGTGAAAGATGAAGTATTTAACTATGATACTAGTCAGAGACAGCACAGGATAGCAATAGCTGGGGGATACCTGTGAGACATATATATCATACAAAAGCTGGTGTTTTTTTGACCTAGTGGGGACAGAAACTCTCCCCACCTTATCATATATCAGCTTACAGCAAAAAGTGCAAATGGTAGCAGAGACACAGACAGTGGGAATGGAGTTAATTCTATGATTTATCTCATACAAATAACACAGGTTTAAACAGCTTTCAAAAGTTATTAATAAGCAGTGGAAGGCAAGAAACATTGGGGAAGCAATAGTTACATCTATAATAAGAATGAGAGATGACCAGTTTATTTCCAGGCAAGCTCTACAACTGTTTTCATGATCTGCCATCTCTCCATATCACAGGGTGGTTTATTACTCTCTTTCTAATTGATTGCACTTACTTGTGGTGCAGACTGAAAGGGCCATTAGGACAAGATGCCCATCTACTGGAGCTCATAGTCAAGAGGCCTGACCTTGTGTAGCACTGAACATGTCCAGTCTCGTATAGATACTTACACTCACTCCAAATCACCCCACTTGCTAGAACTGCAAAGTTTTATTTGTTTGTGTATAGACACATTAGACAGCACTCTAGAAGCACAGAAGAGCCTTGAACATGAATATAACACACTTGTACAACACACTACACCGATACGCAAAGTCTTTTACCCTTGGAGAAATGTAGTTAGTGACAGCTTGTGAAGCTTCTAAAGGCCAAAGTTTTCTACTGTAGTGTGAATGAAAGATGATTACAAATGGCAGCCAAGACAGCCACCAAGAGGTTTGTGTAGATGTGATGCTGGAATTGCTAAGTATGTTGCTACTTGTGTTGTAATTTGTTTTACTCCAACCAAAACTGAAGATGCTGCTGTTAACTGGATATCCCAATGATTTCAGAGCTGTTTACTGTAGATATGAGAGTTGTAGTTCTTCTGTGCAATAAGGAGCTGCACAGAAGCAGGAGTGATAATGATGGCATGAATATGCAAGTAGTTCTCAATTCCAGCATCATCATCGCAGATGTTCTTATGCATCTGGGGTCCGTGCACGGTTCATTCATTTTGCACATGTTCCCGCTCAGCCAGCTACTCTGAATATTTTCACCCAATGGGGGATGGCTGATTGTTCAGCCTATATCATATTTTCCTCAAGTTTACTCCAGTAACATCTGTGTATGGTCATTATAGACCTGGCGCTTGTTCTGAGTCGGTACTAATTTTCTCTTTTAGCGATAGGCAATGCTCTCACTTTCTATCCCATGGAACATGTAAAATAAAGCAACCAATGTTATCAGATACTGTCAGGTTACATTCATTCCACTGCAACCCTGAAGTGTTAAGTTGTCTTATCACTTCTGTGATAAGGTGTGGAGCACTGGTAAAGCTGGTGACAGCACATATTCTACCAGGAGACCTAGGCTGTACTTTGGCTGATGTTGCCCTCAACCTTGGCTGGCCAGCTGGACATAACACTACAGTGTCAGAACATTTTCTTAGCTTTGAGTGTGTGAGAAGCTCCACCGGTATACTGATCAGATTTTGCACCATTTCCTCTGTTTCTAGCATATAAAGAGGAAAGCAGCCTATTAATCAAATGGTTACAGAACTCTTTTGGGCCGTAAGTCTGGCGGAGTCAATCCTGTTCTACCAATCTATGTGGAGAAGTGAATGCAATAGCTGTTAGCTCAGCATTCACACCTTCAGCTGTCACAGTATCCTGACCATATTTGAGTTTTGAAGCACCTCCAATCATGTTACAGGAGCCTATGAAGTCTTGCAGTTGAGAAATCAGGTGCCAAACAAACTGTGATGTTTGTAAGCTCTGACAATGACTATAGATACAAGATTTGCAACATTCCCTTGGATGCTTACTAAGGTACCTGTCATCTTCTTGGGCAATGTAGAAATAGTTTAAAAGAAGGAGCTGAACACCTTTGAGAATTCCCTGTTCCTTGGAGGACTGGGGTGAAGTTACTGGGAATATAGTGCAGTTTAGTTATCAAAATATGTTTGCAGTAGTTTGGCGGTTTGGAAAGGAGATTGTTCTTGGCTTGCTTGTTAGTGGAGTGTGCTTTCCATGAGCAATGATTGAGATTAAACATCCTCTAGGGAAATAAGTAATTTATTTTGTACTAAACTGATATCTGTTGATATTTTAACATTGCTTACATTATTTATATGAAGATTTGCATCCATGAACTGGAAAATATAATCTTTTATTTTGTAAAAAAAGTAATTTAATGTTAAAAATTTAATAAAATATTAATTACATATGAAAAGGCTTATGTGGCACAGAACACATACTGTATATTATTACAAATTGTTTATGCTGAATAAATTGCTTTGCCAAGGGAGTGGGAATACATTAGCACAAAATAAAAGCAACAGAAGTTGGCTGTTCTGTTTGGTAGATTGGCAGGTATGGTTAAGCAAGTTGCACATGTGGATTCATCTCCTGTACCTGAAGACAGCAAAGCAGGAGAGAAATTGGTGTATCGCAGTTATCTATCCTTGTTTCTGAAAAGGATCTGCTGGCTAAAAGCTTCCCGACTGCAATGCACTGTATTATTGCAATACATAGTTGGTTTATGTCTTTTTTTTTTTTTTTTTTTTTCCCCTCTTGGAGTGTTTGAGAACCTGCAGTTGGAAAATTTTGGGCTTCCACAGTGCAGTTTTTTCCAGTTCATCAGAACCCTAATGATTCAAGCACCAGTGTAACTGGGCAAAGAGTTGGATTAATGTTGTAACAATTAATTTAAGACTTTAATTCTTGTCAGGCAAAGGACAAGCTCGGCTGGCACTGGGGAGAATGGTTAAATGGTGTTGGGGAGAGCATTTTGTTTCATTGACAGTACCAATATTCTCTATTAGCAACAGATTTCATTGCAAGCTATCAGCACACGATTATCCCTGGATTGTACATTAATTTCTATGTTGAGTCTTGGCCTCACTTAATGTTTTATGTGCTGAACCAAATGACACCTGAAACAAGGAACTGCTTGCTTAGATGGATAATCTCCTGGCAGTAAATGCAATACACTTGAAAGTTGCTTGAATAATGTGCATGCTCTCTCAGGCAGAAAAACCTACCTGACTTTCACATTGTTGAAAAAAGTCATGCCTTTTAACTTTGCATTGCTTTTGGTCAAGATGATTTATTCTGAGGAAATACTCTTACCTCATGCACTGTAACCTTTGTGAAGCTTATTCCACCACACGTTCATAGCCTCTTGTACAGGAGCGGTAGTTCTCCTTCTAATGTGCTGTGTGTGGCTTTATAAATGGCAAGGTCACATCTTTGTAGGATTTGCAACAAAGATGAAAGTTCTCTCCAAGCCTCCTTCCTGAGAGCTAAATCCACCATAAAAGCAGGGCTTTCAAGATTTTTCTAAGGTGAGAAATGTTGAACATTCAGATAAAGATGATACTTTTTTTCATTGCAGCAACTGCAAAAACTCAAATGTATATAATTCACATATACTCTGCATACATTTGGGAATGTCCTGCACCTCCCATCACTTTTCTACAACCACTGTAATACTGAGCTAATTTGAGTAGTTTTTGTTCTTATGTAAGCTACATGTTTCTATGGGTTGGTTGTTGAGTGATTAATGATTAATGCTGTGTACATTTCCTCTGAATATTTCAAAGCTGATGATTTTTGTAATATTCTTGGGTGCTTTAGATTATCAACTGTCAGTTAAAGTTTGTGCACACAAAGCGATTACAAAATTTATGGAATGAGGTCTGAATACTTAGGATGTAGATAACTACATTTTAATAATATCCTCCACCAAGTGATATAATAATATACATATTCAGTGTATGTAGCTGTCATTGTATGTCCATTCCTCAGGTTTTCCTTATCTTTATAAGGGCCTTTACATCAAAGACCCTCTTTGGTGCATGCAGTGATGCATGCATTTAAATTCACCATAGTGAAATAATTTTCCCAGTATTTCTTTGTACATTTGATGGTAAAATTCTAGTGCACTACTTAGTTATGACTGAGGATGGTTCCTGCTTAGTCGTCTCTCAAAACTACCAGTATATTTCATCTATATTTCCTCCTTGTCTCTCTGAGCATCCAAGAACAGCGATGAATTCCACTCTTAAAAATATGCTGTTATCTGGCAACACAAACACAAAAAATAACATTAACTATATAGAACATTACGAGTTTGAGGAGAATGCTGTTACGTGTCACTAGCTGCCCACAAACTGTTTGGGGCAGCTGTGATGGAAACAGTATATGCACTTTTAGAGCCGAGGTTCAGCTTCTGTATGGCTACAATACTGAGTCACTGCAGATGGAAACAAATTCTTTCATTCCAACATGTGTTCTCATAAACATATTAAATTAATATATACCTCTGAATCAAGATGTTCAGATAATTTCTCATAGGAATGCCACTGGGATTCTATGTGCCTGTCATAACATTGATCCAGGCAGTCTGCTCCAATGGATTTGTTAAACAGGTTTTTACATCAGCACATAAAATCAGGAATTTATGGCTTGCCATAAGGCATACAAAGTGAGAGTTCAACTCCCCGTGGTGCACAGCACATCACGCATCAGGAATGTCACTATTCCTTGTAGCATCTATTACTCCAACCTGCTGCTAAAATGCAATTCTAGGCTGTGCTTCATGTATTTCAGGAGCTAGGATAAGACAGGAAGACGGATAAATTGCTGTGGGATGATGGCACAGAGGTGGTAAAGCCTATCATTCTCCAAAACTTTTTGTAATTTTATTTCTGAACATGACCCTTTCTAAAACCACTTTTGATAACCCTGACTGTTCAAGTGACCACAAACAGAACAAATTAAGTAGGAGTGAAAAGTCAAAGCACACTTAACAGGTTATGAAAATCAAAGTGATGGCATTTAAAAAGCACAACAAATAAATGATTATCAGTCTGAAATAAACTTTTCTTTCATGCCAACAAACTGTCCTACATGCTCCATTTGTATATAGCACCCGGTGTTAATTGCTGCTAGGAGTACTCCTTGGGCTCTCCTCCAGTGTCTCTCTGCTAAAGGGCCCATTTCAGTTCTGAAGAGCAATTTTTGTCCCCTGTACAGCCGGCAGCAGTTACCTAGCAAATCCTTGCTGGGTTTCAAAAGCTTCCGACAAGACTTTACAATTTCCTTTCTTCTACTCATAATCTCTAATCCTAATGTTCTCAGTGACAATAGCAATTATCACCAAAGAGACACTGAGTATGATTGTGCTTTAACTGTCATATAAAAATAGCGAAACAATACCTTTAAAACCAGTGATGTGCTTCGCAGCAGCTAGTGTTGCACAAGTTTTTAACACAACAGCCACTGCTCTAGGTAGGTCATAGTCAAAGTGAACCTTTCGTTCTCTTCAAAGAGGTGGAGAACCTAGTGATGGTGAGACTTCGGGGTTGACAGGCATGAACTCACTTGTGCAGATTTTAATTACATGTGATCTGTGTTTCTCTGTGAGTCAAGGCACCAAATCCATCTTCACATGGATCCAGCGAGCCCTTGAGTTGAATCCTGTTTTGTTAGATGAATTTCAGCCTTGTTTCATTTTCATTTCATGCACTGGTGTACAAATTTCCTATCAGCTTCTTGCCAGAGTAATGCATGTGCCATGCTAGGGAGCTGGATGTCAGGGAAGCGTAAAAATAAAATTGTTTTTCATTGGCTGGGCTTTGGGAATGGATAGTGAACTGAAAAGCCTGTTACATCCTGGCCTCCATTTCATACACTTCTCGTGTAAACAGTGGCCACAATCAAGTAGTTGCCTGCTGCCTGCTTGATACCTGGTATGAGAAGGAATAATAGCACTTACTACACTGGCAGTTGGCAAGTCCTGTGCCTCTTACATATACAATCATCACTGTCCTTATAACCGCTCATCAACAGAACATGCCAGGGCTGCCAGTGTATATAGTGGGTTATATATACTTATACAGTCAGAGTTCTCAAGGAAACTGCTACTCAGTCCCTCTCCTATCACATCCCATCTCAAGCTTTCAGTCTCTAGTAGGCATGCTGGGTGGGTGCTGTCTGAGCTTCATCTAGCCGCCTGCTTCTCAGCCTTCTGGGCTCTTGCAATAGCAGAAACTTGCTTTCTTTCAAGATGCACACACCCTCCCTTTTACACTGATAACCCATCTCTCAACTGGAAGAGGACAGACCTTGAATGGAGTAAGGGCTGGGTATTGTGCCATCTTCTTGTGAGTGAGGGTCAGTGATTGCCACAGTTGACTTCCTTTAGGAACCGAACAAGGCTCCTATCCAAGCATTAGCAGCCATTGGCTCAGTTTCAAGAGGAACGTTGTTGATTGAGGTTTCTGTGCTAAAGGCAGCTGGTCTGCCCTGCTCAGAGGGATTTCAAAATAGCCTGCCAGCCTTTGCATGGGTCCGTGCTCTGCTTCTCAGACTCCAAGGCCGTATTCCAATGACTCTTTCAGAAGGGCTGATTTAAAAATGAGGATAGGCATGCCAAAAAGGCATTTTTGGCAAAAGGCAACGTGCTAGCTAAAATTGGCAGGTCTGATGCTGCTCTCCTGCTTTCTGGCTATGTGGCACAGAGTAGCTTGCTCCAAGAAATATCAAATATTTCCTCAGTGTAGCTAACAGACTGTTTTGTACAAGGCGGGGAATAAAGAGGACTGGTTTCAAGCAGCAACACAGGAGAGAGAAGAGGGCAAGGTTACCAGTTAGGCTGAATCCTGTCAGCCTTTACCTATGCCTATACTGTAAGCTACAACATATAGCCAGAACGCCCAAGGCCCAGGGCTATGAGCAACAACTAGATGTGCTACATGCTGCTGCCGGCTGTGTACTACTAGCTTTTGCAGTGCAGCTCATACTTTTTTTTTTGTTGAACTGATGTTTTTGTGTAACTTTTTCAATATTTATACTTTGAGATGGAGCAAGAGAACAGCTGTAGGACAGAACTGACATAATGAAAGATCAATCAGAACTTCACTGAGTAGCATCTAAGTGTCTAAGAAAGCTTATGATGGATTGATGACTTTCAGGTGTCCAGTGAAGTCACATAAAACCAAAACTTTGTCCAAGATCTCAAATGGTAATTCATATACTTCTCAATCAACTGGAGCAGTCACTTCAATGCTGTTTTCAGTAAACAGACAGGAAGAGAGAAAGAGAAACTCCGGGAAGTGATGTCCTGGCAGATGCTGAGAGCCAACATTTTTCACTTCATTGCTCAAATTGCTGTTTGCAAAAGTTTGGTCCAAATAACCTTAATAGGTGGCCCTGTGGGCAGACGAGGTAGTTAAGCCTGCTTTCTCATGTATTTGGGTCTATGGTTCATTGATCTAGAAGACTTTTGTTTTTTGGTTTTTGGGTTTTTTTGGATTTTTTTAAAGGTTGCATTGTGGCCACATCCCTGATCAGACATCAGAGCCTGCTTGGAGCAAGTGCTTGGGGTGCTTTAAATGGTACTGTCAAGGTCTCCCTCTCATTGGCAGTGACAAGCCTTAAGAGTGGATGACCTAGTGTCCAATAAAGGTCTGGCCCACAGTGCAGCCTTTTTCTCAGCAGATAGCCTATATAATCTCTCTGCTTTCTATGTGCTTCCTTTTTTCATAGAGCTCGAAGGAATTTTGTACCTTTAAGACCTTTCACCCAACAAATTTGATTGAAACTTGATGCACAGGCTTAAAAGCCGTTTGGTGGAAGAAAGACAAAGTTGTACACACACTCATATATCTGATTCACTGATAAGATACCAGGCTAAAATCTATAAATCATAAAAGAGCCATCCTAAATTTTGCAAGTTAGGCTTTGTCACAAGGGGGAAGAAGGGATAAATTTATTTGTTTATTCTCTGGATAATGTTTCAGGCATCATTATTCTTGGAACCCTGTAGTTTGCCACATCAAGTGAAGCATCAGTTTCTAGACACCCTGCTGACCACACAAGGAAGAATGCCAAGTCCTTCCCAAACCCAGGACCTTCACGCAGCAAACAGATGTGCTGCCTGCAGTGCTGAGCCGCTGAATATAAAAGTCAGATCCGTTTCTAGGAAATCAACATTATTTAGCCTTTAGCAGAGAAATCCCATCCCTGGTACTCTTTTAATAATTTTTCTAGTAGCCTCTGTTTCATTTGAACATATTCCCCAGTGTCACATCTAATTTTTGTATCTGTGTAGAATCCGTTGTGGAGGATCAAACAGCAGAGACTGAAAAAGCAAACATATGAGCATGGGTGATATGGCACAGAAGTGTAGTCTCCTTACTCCGTTGGCTACTGCTCTGAGCACAACAAAGAAAATCACTTTCAAAATACAATACAATGACTGTCTGAAGCCTATTCAAACCAATGCAGGACAAATCTCAGAAGGGCCTGAGGTTCTGCTCGGCTCAGATAAGCTTCAGAAAGCATCCAACTGTTTTGATGATTATCGGAAACTCTTGCATCTGCCAGACTGGGTTGGAAAACTTGCTAGAAGCTCCCAGCTTTCTTATGAGATTTTTGCTGCTACCTGCTTTGGGCCAGATGTGCCTCTGGAAAGGCCTCAGTAGTAAAGATGAATGGCATGCTAGAAAGAACTAATATGGACAGAAGCATTCAGTCTCCAAGGAAAGTGGCCCTTCATTTTTTGATTCCAGCTGGGGAGAGATGACAGAAAAGTATGTAGAAAGGAGGAACAGCCATTGCCTTTTAGATCTCAGTAACAGCAATAAAATGTCCACTCTTCCTTCTGGTTGCAAGACTTTTCGTCTTTTGGGGCCAGTTGTGTATCTCATGCAGACCAGAGCAGAGAGGTCTCCTCCTGCCATCTCTGTAAATTTAGGTGGAACAAAACACAGATCCTGGCTAGCATTCCTGCAAAACACTGTAATATAAATACATGATGTAAATTTAGTTCCTCTGTGTTTCTTCCCTTGACCCTGGTCATCTTCATGAGATTTCTAGTCCCATGCAGGTGACTTTTTGTGTTAGTCCTGCCTTTTTGCTATTTGCCACCACCCTTTTCCCTGGCAGCATATAGAAGATTTGACAAGGTAGAAGTCTAAGTGTTAGAAAGGAACATCCTTTTAAGAAAGTACACAAAAGTATCCCTATTTCATCGTGAAGATTCTGAACCTCGTGCAGTATTTGTCTGTGGGAGTTGGACATACACATATTCTTATAACAGCGGGAGGGTGACAGTATTATCCAAAGAAATTGTAAATATTTGAAAGTAGCATTTATCTTTCAAGGCTTTTCTGTTCACTGAATTCTGAAATAGTTCTTTCATTAGTTAAGTTTGTTATTAGGCTTCCCAGCTTAGTGAACTTAGATACTTAAGAAAAAAGGGAAACAGTGAGTTGTCACAGAATCACAGAATCACAGAATGTTAGGGATTGGAAGGGACCTCGAAAGATCATCTAGTCCAATCCCCCTGCCGGGGCAGGATTGCCTAGACCATATCACACAGGAACGCGTCCAGGCGGGTTTTGAATGTCTCCAGAGAAGGAGACTCCACAACCTCTCTGGGCAGCCTGTTCCAGTGTTCAGTCACCCTTACAGTAAAGAAGTTTTTCCTCAAATTTAAGTGGAACCTCCTGTGCTCCAGCTTGCACCCATTGCCCCTTGTCCTGTCAAGGGATGTCACTGAGAAGAGCCTGGCTCCATCCTCTTGACACTTGCCCTTTACATATTTATAAACATTAATGAGGTCACCCCTCAGTCTCCTCTTCTCTAAGCTAAAGAGACCCAGCTCCCTCAGCCTCTCCTCATAAGGGAGATGTTCCACTCCCTTAATCATCTTCGTGGCTCTGCGCTGGACTCTCTCTAGCAGTTCCCTGTCCTTCTTGAACTGAGGGGCCCAGAACTGGACACAATACTTGTCCCTACTGCCTATCACACTGCAGCTCTCTGCTTTATGAAACAGTTCTGATGACTGGATTATCTTTGTCTTGTGTGCAGCACATCACAGGTGTGACAATGTATTTTATACTGTAAGGCTACTACAGTAAGTCCTGGCCTCTGCTGTACAACTTGGGTGTAAGACCTACCGAAATGCATCATGCTGCTCTCTCTGAAGCTGGTAACCAAATTCCCCTGGGTGTTACAATGTGAAACTGAAAGATTTACCTAGATTTGACCAACTCTGAATAGTAACAGACCTTTGTTCCCCATTTCTGAAAGATCCACAAGATCTGAGTTGCAGATCCACAGGTGGTGAGAGTGTTGTTTTAAAACAAATGCATGCAAATGGGGAGTTTGTGATGCTCACATCCCAAAAACCTTTAGAGCAGCCTGCTTTCTTAAATGGTTTGATCCATTAACACTAAAAACTTTATCCTAAAGCTCAAACATTTTGCTTTAAAAAAAATTAAACAATCTGTTAACTGCTGATTAATTACATTGCATGTGGTGAAACTGCAAACAAGCCTAGATCTGAGAAAGAAATTAATTATATGCAAGTCTGAAACTGAGATGGTTTTGCATTTGGGATTTTCTCCAGCCTTGTTTGTCAGGGACCTGATTCTACAGGCAGCCTTTGCACTGTAGGCTGAAAAACGCATTTTGAGACCCAAATCCCTAAAACATAATGGCTGTCAGACACAAAAACATGACAGGAGGTGTGTGAGCGAATTCTGAAGGAAGCACTCAATGGCTAGACTCCTAGTTTTCTACAAAAGCCATGTAGTATGGCTGCTTTCATATTTCCATGTATCAATCCTTGCTCCAGAAAGAAACTGCTTGCACATTCACATCTAGGTTTGACTGCACCAAAGTCAAGGTTCTTTTTTCTTTGAGCTGTAGAAGTTGCGGTCTGGTTCCCTATATCCTGTTGTTCTCCTGATGCCAGCTGAACTGCAGCAAAGGGTGTAAGTTTGCAAGCTCTCCTTGTTTGTCAACAGTTTAAAATTTTCAGCAAAGACAAGACTGTAAGAATGTCAAGCATCTTTAGCTTTAAAATGATAAATTCTATTTCTTCTGGTTTTATTCTTTCTATTCTTTATTCAAATCTGAATGGCGCTTGGCCACAGCTTCATCCTTTGTTTCCCACAAGACCCACTGATTAAGTCAGTGGGAATAGTCAGGGGTCAAGCCAAAACACCATTTCTAGGTAAAAAAGTATGATTTCAGTAGGAGGATTCCATGTTAATGAATGTATTTTGGGTACATGAATTTCAATATATTATTCTCTTTGGTGATCTGTAATAATATATTGCATTTTTAAAAAATAAGCTTTTTTTAAAAAAAAAGATATGCTTGCTTCAGAGCTTTGGCTGAATTAATTCTTAATATTTCAGGGTTAAAGCATCATCTTTATTTGAATGGTAAGGGTTATTCTCTTTATGT
Organism: Nyctibius grandis; assembly: GCF_013368605.1. Lineage (NCBI taxonomy): Eukaryota > Metazoa > Chordata > Aves > Nyctibiiformes > Nyctibiidae > Nyctibius > Nyctibius grandis. The sequence goes on along the minus strand of NC_090669.1, from coordinate 19,299,468 downwards.
ATGAAAAATATCTCTAGCAATGACATTCACCAGTGGTTTCCATGTTATCTGTGCTACTTTAAGTAACTTTTGTGCAAAGGAATATGTTGCTATATCTCTGATCACGTACCACAGTCACTTCTGACGGAATGTTATTCCTTATTACGTCTATTGTCTGCATTGCATTACTGGATGATGACAAACAGGTCTGATCTTCACTGTTATATTCTGGACAAACACACAATAAATGACTTGGAGACTTTGCAGTGTAGAAGTGATAAGAAGAGGTAGATTAATAAAGGGGAAGGCTAAGGTGAAGAATGGTAACATGAACGGACGCATACGTGTGAGTCGTCATTGAATTTTTAGCATTGCTAATGCTAAATCTGACTTTTTTTTCTTTGATTTTTAGCAGTTGTAACAGGGTTTTCTGTAGGAGTTATAACGATGCCATCCTCAAAAATTCAGCTGGGGATTTTCTGCTAGCTCACGCACAAGGACTGTTTATTATTTATTTTTAGCTCTGCAACGCATCCTCTATCAACTGGGACTGAAATTAACTGCCAGAAATAAAAATTCTAATTTAGATTCTTTAATTACCTGCCTTCAGGTATGTTCATGCATCATCAGAGGCTAAGGAAAATCTGCAATGATTGTGTAATAATTTTGGACTGGCAGTACATTAAACAAATTTATTTAGCCACAGAGGTTTACTGAAGCAGTTACCTTGGGGACAGCTCCCCAAGCTGCCACATATGTTTGTCACCTCAAAGGCCCTTGAATTGTTGCAGATCTGTGGACAAGAACACATGTGCCTGCATAAGAATTTAGTCAAGGGGAGGATTTAGTCATGGTGCTTGAATGAAGAAGTGCTTTGGAGGTTTTGTTCTGTTAGTGTGGAAGAGGCTTTTTCATAACTAGCACATTGCTCTGTTCAACTATACCAACCCACTAACTAGTTATGCCCATTCATAGGTCTGCTGATAGGTAGATAAAATTCTACACTGCTGTCCCTCAAGGGAAAGCTGTTTAATCAGCCTGTCATTTGGGAGAAAAATCCTGCTAATTTTGTCCATGCTGATAGTCTCCTTATCTTTAATGGGACACTTTCTGTTGATAATAGTCTGGAAGGTTTTGTTTCGCCAAGAGGAAGATAGCAACAACATACCAGACCTTATTTCGTTTAGTTAACTACAGTAGGACATTATAGTTTCTCTTTCATTTTACTGGCAAACTTCTGTTTTGATATATTTAATTTACATGGTAATTCTAGTAATTAATTTTCAGCAATCAGCAGAACTGTAGAATCAAGAGGATCTTAAATGCATTGCAGCAAGCTAGCTGGTAGTGCTAGTCACCTGGAAACGTGAGAAAACAGTGTGAGAGAAAGCACTGCATCAGGGGTTGTGGCAGCTGAAGAAGGGTCCTTTCTACAGACTAGTGAATTCTCTTTTGTTTTTCCTAAGAACCAGTCAGATTTGGTGCATGATTTTTGATGAAGGGTTTATGTATATTTTATGTCAGATTTGGCAAAATATTTAATTGAGATCCTGATTTTTTTATTTGCTGTATCAAAGCAAAGGAATTTTTTTCTTCCCCTCTTCAGGGTGGATTCATTAGCCAGTATATCTCTGCTTCTACACTGCTGTGGTTTGTGCTGGGTTGAATAAGAGTATCTGAAAAATAAAAGTCTGGAGTGTAGGTTTGCTTTGTTGAGAAATTAAATGAAGCTACAGTGAGATGGGTTACTATATTTCCTCGTATCTTACATACTCTGCAAGTGCTAAATTATATGGGATAATCATGAAGATGTACCTGTTTTGTAACTGCTGTATGGCACTTCATGAAACTGTAAAAGGCTATGCAGGATTTTTGCACTGATTTAGCAAAGTACCTTTTAAAACAAGACAGCTGATTAAACCTTGTCAGCTTAAGTGAGAGTGCACAATGAGGGTCCAAGGTTTAGGATGTACTATTAGATAGTGATTAAATACAACCCAGCCTTGTAGCCCAACTAGGAGTGAGGCAGCACTAAGGAAATAATGCTCACAAGGACAGATTTCTTCCCAGTCCCTACAGAACGTCAACATCCAGTGTGCCGAGACGGCTACCCCTCATGCTGAGCAGCACTGTCTGCTTTTCCTCTGACTCAGCTGTAAGATAACTATGTGATGTCTGATTGAATTGTTGTCGGGGTGGGTGAGCTTAGTTTGGCATGGAAGAGGAGCGGAGTGAGGTTGTGTGTTGTGCAATGACTATATGCATACCTCCGATCTCTTTGTTCAGCTATTGTCTTCTTTAAAACTCTCTAGGACTGGAATTAGTGTACTGGGGGGCTGTTTGTGATGAGGCTTCCTGACCTTGCTGCAGTACAGTAATTGTATAGAATAATATTTTACTTGCAAATGCTTCCCAATTGAATCACTTGGCTAAATTCAAATTAAGCCACTGTTCAGTGTGAATGAGGATGACAGAGAGTAAAAAAATCTACTGCAATTTAAATTGTACTGCCTACCCCTTTCCCACTTCTCTGCGGGAAAATGAGCTTCCCTTGTTGCCAAGAATAGCTCTCTCTGAGATATTTCAGCTGAAGCACGTAATGTATGAGTCAGTCTGAGTTTGCCTTTGAACCAAAAGGTTCATTAAAGTCTACAAAGTGGTGCTGAGTTTCAAACAAAACCCAAGAAATGAAACAGAGCAAAACTCTTCAGTTTTGATGAGTTCTGCTTTGAATTTTGGGTGCGTCTATGAGCTTTGGGTATAGGAAACTAGGCAAAGACAAAGGTTACCAGATTAATATGAATCCATTCTTTAATAAGCTTCCCTTAGAGAAGTAATCTTAAGGAAAATTCACCTAATTTAAAAGTTTATCCAAAGGCCATTGGAGTTGATTAGAGTTTTTTCCATTGACTTTATCAGGCTGAAGTGCCTGAGTGTCACAGGTTAATCTGAGAATACGTTTCAGTGAAGCAAGCCTTGTTTGCTAATACATGCCAAGCAGCTTTTTACCTTGTTAATATAATGAAATATTCAATTTGAACAATAGTTTAGTTTAATTGAGCAGTTGTCTGATAATCGGCACATGTTTAATGGGGTAAATGTGTGAGGCAGGTGCAAAAAAACCTTCAGTAAATTAAAGTAATACAACATTCAATGAACTAATGAGGTGCTGTGGGAGTTGCATTTCAATTAAAAAAATCTATGAGGATATAAGCAACTTATGGAAGTTGTTTGTTAGTTTTGCCTGTTTTCAATGGAAGGGTGAATCAGTCAAAGACTCCTTAAACACATGACTGAGTTGGAAAGGAAAACTGAAGATATGTTTTAATGAAGATATAACAGTTTCTCTTCCAGCTGCATTTGGCAGTCCTACTTCTTAGCAACCTGCCTGCCCTCACTTACATTCCACATAGAGCGACTTGGATTTTCTCATAACACGTTATGAAAGGGCCAGCTGTAGAGAATGACCAACATACATCTCAATTCCTACAGGCACAGTAGAGGCTAGCTGTGTGTCTGAGAAAACGGTTAGGTTTATAGACTTTAAGAATGAATAACTCCTGATATGCTTGCAGTAAGCTAAGGGGATTGATCTTTAATGGTTTTCCAGATATCTTGAGAGTTATTCAGCAATTTGAAACTCCAGAGGCTGTAACTGAAGTGGCCAAAAACAGATTTGCTTGTCAGCCTTGCAGAAGTTCAATGAGGATATAGATCATTTGTGAGAGCAGCATGTTATAAATGGGCTATTTGAAGAGAAGCAAAGCAGTAGGGAGAAGATGTACCAGAGGGAGTGACATCAGCAGGACTTCTGTGAGCCTGAACCAAAGTATTTTGGAGTTTTTGAGACTTTCTTGTTAATTTAATGACTATTAAACCATCCCTCTTTCATAATAGTCTAACAATGCTTTAACGAATTGTAATCGTACCTCTTGAATTGTGATTGCAATAACAACTTATCATCAATGACTATTTCTTTCTGCATTGTTCAGAGGAACAGCCAAGGTAAGGCAGAATTTCTCTTGGGCTTTCTCTTGTCCTTATTTTATAAAATAGGGAAAAAATATTTTTGTTTTTTTAAATTTTCTGACATCTTGTTACATGTGCTAAAACAGCACAAAGAGCAAAGGGATCCTGATTCAGCCCAGAGATATAACAAACAGCAAATAGAATTAACACAATTAGTGACAATATACTCCCTTCACATACAGAAAGCCTTATTGAGAGAGAGGGATGGCCTAGTAGTACCTTAGAACTCAGATTACTGGTTTTGATTGCTCTGGTATTTGGCTAGGAAACAGATGCCCAAATAGTAGTAAAATTATATTCCTGTCTGGTCTCATCACCTTGGTGTGCCTCCAGATATCAAACCTGTAAGTTTCAATTACAGATTTGTCCCCAGAATAAAGTAGAAATAATCTTTTACAGCATATCTAATGAGGGGCTTTCCACAAAAAGTTTACAAATAATCTTCTAAACCCTCAAAATGATAGGGGCATTGTTCTTTACTAAATATCAATCACAGGATTAATGAACTTGGAATTTGATGTTATTTTGTTAACCTGAATTGCTTATACATGTCAATCAACACAGGATTATTCTTGACAGGTCAACATGTAATTTAGCATATCACTTTCTTTTTCTTGTTGTAAAAATAATGCTTTACACCAGGAAAGTTAGAAAGTTGCTCAGAACATGAGTTAACCAAACTCCATACAACATTAGTTTTGATGTAAATTACATTAGTTGCTCTATAAATTACACAGTGGTTGCATTTCCCTTATATCTGCTGGTATATCCCAAGAAGCATGAAGAATGGGTTTTTCTGATGCAGTGGAGAAGCTATATGGAGACTGTAGCAGAGTGGGAGTCGGCCTCTTCTCCCAGGCAACTAGCGATAGGACAAGAGGACACAGCCTCAAGCTTCGCCGGGGAGCTTCAGGTTAGACATTAGGAAGCATTTCTTCTCAGAAAGGGTCATTAGCCATTGGAAGGGGCTGCCCAGGGAGGTGGTGGAGTCACCATCTCTGGAGGGGTTTAAGAAAAGCCTGGCCATGGCACTTAGTGCCCTGGTCTAGTTGACATGGTGGTGTCAGGGCAATGGTTGGACTCGATGAGCCCAGAGGTCTCTTCCAACCTGATTGATTCTGTGATTCTGAGATATGAAAAAGCTGTGCTTTTGAAGAGGATCAAACTTCGGGCTGCAAATGATTCCTATCCAATGTTCTGCATGAGCCTATCTTCAAACCCACTGAAATTAAAGGAAAAACTTTTGCTGACTTTAACAGCCATTGAATTGAAACTTTTCAAAATAGCTCAAACACCTACTTTTTCTGAAATCCATGGCAAAACTCCCGAAGTCTTTATTATGGATATTGTTTTAGACTGTTTTTGAAGGTTTTTTCCACCTTGCGTATAGGTACAAATTCGAGAATGAATGAGAAGTTCATGCAGCCATCAACATCTTATGGCATGTGCTGCTCTGTTTAAAGATTCAGTGTTGCATTACATTGTAGTCTTTTGTTATTTTTACAAGTGCAGCTATTTCTCTCGGCAATTTTTTAATGTCAGATGAGCATTTGCATTGTTATGCTTAGAATCAACATTTAGTCTTTCTTAATATGTTACATGACAAAAATAGTTTAAAATATCGATGAGTTTTGGCATTGTCATTGTGGCAAATTATTTTAGAGATACCTGCAAGTAGTCTGTGAAGGTAGGTATTTCAGAGGAAGCATAGTTCTCTTTGATGAAGTGCTTATTTTAAAGCAGACATTATCTGTATTGCAACTTTGTATGCTTTGGAGTTTTGCATAATTTCTAGCAATTCTCGGTGTCTGAATTCTTCTCCATTACATATTCCGCTCGTTAATTTATGAAGTGTGAGGAATAAAGCTGGTTAAAAATAAATTTACTTTGGTGATACTTCATCTTTTTCTACAATACGTGCTGTAATTAACATATTAATCTGTAACAAATGCTAAAAGTTTCTTCCTAATCGCTTTGCCATACATTTCATTTGACATTTCAGTTATATTTCACTGGCTTGCACTATGAGCATAAAGCAAGAACAAAATTCAATGAAATCGGACATATTCATACTAAGAATCTGATTTTTGTATGAGATTACTTTGATTTTTGTGAAAAGACTCCGTAGTTGGGAAGAATGTGACTCACATAAACAAAAATACCATTTGCTAAACGCCAAGAGTAGGGAATAGAATAAGAACTTGGAAATGATTATGTAACATTTTAGGTACACTCTGAGCTATCTCAGTATAAGTTAAGTGAAAAGCATTACAGAGGCACATTAAGTTGCATCTTTATGGGGAATAAAAAGCTCACAAATCACAAAACCTGCTATACTCTGGAGATGAATGCATAAATATGCTGGTATCGTACCGTGCTGTGGGTCAAATTCCTCTCTCAGCACAACAGCCCTATTCAGTTTAATGTCAGGAATAGTTTGAAGAACTTTAATAAGATTGAGTGAGTGATTCATTTTGTTACAATGACAGCAATATTTGGGATTTTAGTTTTTCCTTTCAATGTTGGGAATTAAATATGGCAGCACTGAGCTTAATCTGTAAGAGTTATAGAAGCAAGGTGATTACAAAAATGCCTCGTTTAGTTTCATCAGTGCTGTGTTGTATCAGCTCTTCTCTCTAATGACAGAGCATTTTGGTAGACAAACTATTATAGTTATTTTATTGTTTGTGTTGGAGTAGCAGCTTAATGTGCTAGTCATGAACAATGTTCCACAGTGACAGACATAGCAACATAGGATCCTGAGATGGACCCTGCCTCAAATAGTTTATAATCTGCTATAAAACATCAGTAGGAAACCTTATGACAGAGTACTGAGGAGGCACTTATGGCATAACATTCATCATGGTATACCTAACTAAGCAAACTAATTTATTTATTCATTTTGAATCAACTCCTCCAAAGCCTCTATAACAGATGTTCCAGTTGTTGCAGAAAGTAAAAAGAGGAGAAGTGTTTCATTAAATAGGAGCAATTGAGGGCTAAGGTGCCCAATTCCCCATTATTGCTCCTGGGGGAAAGTAAGTCCAAAACTCCAGATTCTCAAAATTACTACTCATCTGTGATCCTGGCAGCCAGCAATTATGTTTTCATCAATAAATGATCCATAAGTAAAAGTTGTGATCCTGGGCTGAAGGACTAGGGGTATGTAGGCAAAGAGCATGGTTCCAGATCCTGTCAGAGCATTGACCTGAGAAGTGAAAATTACAGCATAATATGGATTTGTTCTGTTTGTGGCCCCCTCTGTCATCCTTTCCTGAATTTCTCCCGCCTTCTCCACCTCTCCTCATGTTGTATTTGCGTGTTTGAATTTTCCTTCCAAAATGAAGCCATTTGCATTTGTCTTCTTAACAAATTTGATAAACTTTGGAGTATTTCTCTATTTTATTATCTCACCAATAATCCTTTTTTTCTGAAGTGCTTATTAGTTACCTGTCGAACTTTGCATCATTTTTACAGTTTATGCCCAGACAAGCCCTCTACGGCCCACTTAACATATGACTACTCTTGGAGCAGGTTTATTCAACTAATGTCCTCCCTCCTCACAGTAACTGAATGCTGGATGGGAAAATGCACATGAGCTGTCTGTGACCCATCAGAAGACTTCGGTGCTCTATGTGTTCCCCTAAAGCACTCTTCCCTAAGGAGCTCTACCTGTGGGCACCTGGTGAAGATTAGCCTGGTGAAGGCGGCACCTGGATGCCAGGTAGTGACATGTCTGGGCACACATCAGGCAGTGTCTGCACCATAAACCCTTCAACAACAGCTTCAATAATCTGTGCTGCTGTGTAGGAATTATTGATCAGAAGCTTTACTAAATTTAAGATGTATGGCATCTACTGCTCTACCTATTAGGCAAGTTACCTTGCCAGAGCTGGAAATCAGGCAAGTTTGACATGATAGATTCTTGAAAAATGTCAGCCATTTCTTTCTTGTCACTGATTTATTCCCCAGGCACTGACAAATTAATTCTCTAACAGTTTTTTTTTAGTATTTTTCTGGGCACTGAAGTTAAACTAGCTCGTGTCTGGTTGTCTGTATCTTCCTTTTCACCTCTTAGGTGAAACCACCTGAAGTTAGGTATGATATTTGCACTTCTTATTCTTCTGGGGCCTCCCCTCTTCTTTGAAAGCAAGCCTGCTTATGGGAACTGAGTTATTCATCCCATTTGGGCTTAGGGTTACTGCTGTGGCATGACCAGCATTTGATTCAGCACTTCTGATATTAGTGTTTGAGAGTGTACAGAAGAAACTGCGTGTTCTCTTTTCCTAGTCAGTTTCAAGGAATGACTGGAGCAGAATAGAGAGAGCTGTCCAGGCTTAGCAGGATTATCATTAAAAAAGAACAAAGAAACTGAGAACAAAGGTGAAAAATAAAGGGAGGGGTGAGAAGGAAAAAAAAAAAAGACGACCTGAAGTTTCAAATAGTAATAAGAAGTGGATCTCTTGATTTAAATCACTGATATGTTTTTAGGTCATTTTTAGCTTCAAGTCTTACTGTCTCTCCCCCTTTTTTGTCTTAAACAGAAAAAGGAAGTTTTACTGCATGAAGTTGCTAAAAATACTGATGTTGTGATTTCCTTCTGCCAGGACATCAAGGTATGTTGCATATGCTTGTATATATGTCTATTTTATAAATAAATATGTATTTATGATAGTTACTTATGATAGTGCTAAGCCTCCAACCTATGTAGAAATAGATTTTCACATGGCTGTAGCTCATGGCAGTGACTGCACATGAGATCCCAGTGTTCCTGAATTGTAGATTAGTTGCCGAAAGAAAAAATCATTACAGCTCAGCACTGGACAGCTGGTACAACCCTTCTTTGGCCGTAAGTTGTTACAAATCTCCTCTAATATTCTGGTTGGAAGATGGCTGCCAATGTACTCGGCACCAGACCAGAGCCCCCAGAAAGCTAGGTTTTTAAGTCCTCATCTCTTGTGTAATATAACACACTGTGATAAGTGATTTGGCTCTCTGTGCTTCAGAGGAAGAAAATTATTCTGGAACTGGTGTATTTGTAACCCACATACATTCTAGTGAGTTCACCACTGAAAATTCTGCCTTTTTCTTACACTAAGGACACTAAACTGCTGATTTGGATAGGTTTTGTTTTGATTTTTCTTTTTTGTTTAGTGGCTCATTTTCTAGACAAGCTGAGGTAAATAACTGCTTCCTGTTTGCCAACCTGTTTCATGTAGGTGCAGCAGACAGACTCGTTCTTCTAAAACATAGCTGTTTGGGGTTTTTTTAAAGTAGTTGTTAAGAATTCTAAGACCTTTGATATTCTCCTTTTTTTCATTTGCAATACACTGCATTTATCAGTTGAAGGTCACTTGTTTGCTATGGTTTAGAGGGAATATGCTGTATAGCTTCAAAAATCCCTATTAAAAAAAAAGAGGTAACCTTCGAAAGGATTTTGGAAGAGGAGAGTAATGTACATAAATATCTATGGTCTCCTATTGATTTTTGTTTGAATGCAGAACGGGTTAATTTAGTTATACCAAGTGTTTCTGTTCTACTTAATGACATCACATATGGCTTTACTGTAAGCAGTGTAGAGGCCATCTGAGAGCACCCTCCCAGATTTACTTTTAAAATATGCATCGTACGTCTTCTAACAAGAGATGCTTGAACAGCTTTGGAGACCTGCCTTGCCTGAACTCTGCTCTTGCATTTGCATGATGCTTCTGACTTATTTGCAGAGACATTTTTATCATGCTAATAACATGCCCTTTTGTGGCTGGCAGGGATGAACCCTACTGAAAGATCAGGAGTGGTTATGGTGAGTTTTTAGGAAAGGTGGCTAATCTGAGATGAGGAAAGATGTCATGCCAAAAGTGTATGTGTTTAGGAATAAGTTATCTGGAGGATGGAGTAGGGCACCAGGCAGAGTTGAATGCAGGTCACAAGTCACGGAAATGAAGCCTCAGAATGCAGCCTCTCATTGGGGATTTGTGCTAGAGTTTGCAAGAAGGGCTGTTCCTTTCTAGGTAGAGCAGGGCTGTAAAGTAAAAAATGCAAAGGTGGAAGTGTGTCACCTGGCCAGACAAAAGGAAAAGACTGGAGGCACTGCTGGGCTTAACCAGAGGAGAATGATGTCTAGTCCGCTGTGCTCTGCCTGCACAGCCATGCAGTGAGTGGCCCTTCCCCAGTGGTGGGGGCCCACTGTCCAGGGCAGGGCGACGTCTGTGGCCTGAGCAGCGTGTCTGCTTGGGTTCCTTTTGCTTCTTGGGGTCTCAGAAAGAGCAATTGTTTTCTATTCAACTATCCTGAACCATCTGCGTTTCTGCATACTCCTGTCACACATCCTGTATTACTAAACTGAAGAGCCCAACCTTATTTAACTGTTGTCAGTACAGAAGATGATCCATGCCTCGGTACTAGGTGCCCTTTGTACATGTCTAATTCTGCTAAATCCCTCTGGTGAAAAACAAGGCAGGGAACCAACCTGCAAATCAAAAAGGAGAAGATAAAGGATTGATGACAGAATGTCACACTATGGGGACAGATAGGAATTATGAGATTATGTCCGTAAAGACAAAAATACCTGAAGGAATGAGGTCTGGTTATTGAATAATGGGGTATTGGCAAAGATTTTCATGTAGCTGGAGCAATTCAACTCATACCCTTGAGAGGAAGTGCTATCGTGTCTCCTGGGTGGAGACAGAAAATGGCTAAAAATTCTAATGTGATCTGGTTCACAAAAAAAAGACAAAAGTTGCATATTACACAGAAATACAGTGAAAACTGTGTGTCATTGAAGGCACAGAGAGGAAGGAATATCATTATGTAACTCCTGGGATGGAAAAAACAAAACCTTATTATCCTATTGGATGTGTTCAACAGCTGCTGAAATATATACCAGATGATGAGAGATGAGTATATTATAGTATTGCATATGCTTTGAGATGCTGGTTATAGACTAGGGAATTTATGAAAAGGCTGCTCTATTATCAACAAAAAGAAGCTATGATAAAAAAGACCACAGAACTGAGTGGATAAGCTTTTAAAGAAATTAGGTGCAAATTTATTGTCGTATCTGTGTAATGAGTTTGGAATGAGGGGAGAATAAAATAAAGTAACTGAAATCTGGAGCAGGGGGAGGATTTGCCAGAATCGAGACATGGTCTGCCCTTTTACATGGTTACTCTCTGCACAGCACCTGTGTCACTAGGCAACATTATCGTGGGGCTTCGGGCAAGTTAATTCCCATCACCCTCTTAATTCTCATCTCAAAGACATTGCAGAAAGCCTTCAGGCTGTTTGTGAGAACATTTTTGCTTTATTAGGAGCTTGAACCAGGGGTGGCAGGATTCTCTAAAGTAGTGAATCTTGATATGAGGAATGAGGATGCTCCACAGGGATTGCTAAAAGGCAACTCTGAAGTGGAATCAAAAGTTTAAAAAAATCACCCGTCTATCTAACTATACCAAACTGAAGGATGCTGGAGAAGTGAAAAGCTAACATGTCACTGTAAAAATCAGTGAAGGCAGAGGACAATGGAATGAAAAAAATAATTTTGCAGGTGATGGAGCGTTCATGTGTGGTCTTTGAAGGATATATTTTAACACTGAGTAATATAAATATAGTTCTATGTCCTCTCTTTGATGCATCTGGAAAGCATACACATGGAACTCAGCAATTTGTCACATGTATATTTATATTGAAGTAGGCCACAGATTTGTAGGTTACTTGATGTAATAGCAGAAAGTGAAAATGTAGGAAGCGCAGAATTTTATAACAGAAAATTACATCAACAGAGAGTATAGTAGAAAATAGGAAGTGTATGGCATTTATAGGTGAAGACAAGTAAGTATCCAAAGTAATTTGAAAAAATACTGATGGGAGGATTGTAATATCTAATATATTTTTTCTTAGAGAAAGCTCTTAAATGTGAAAAAGCTGATGTCTTTGGGGCAAATTCATATCCAGCATAAATTGCTATACCTCCAATGTTTCAGAAGAACTATGACATCCTATATCAGCTAAAGAATCTGTCTAAAATTGTACTGAAAGCATCTGAAAAGAAAAATAAGACATCCTTCTATTCAAACACAGCCAAATCAAGGAACTGTTATGAGCAAATATTTAGAAATTTAAACTTGCTGCCAAAGTATAGCTCATTAAAAAACTGTTTCATAGACACTGTTGTAGGATCTGAAATTGATCTGATTGCCTAATTTTGCACAAATTTTTGTTATCTTTTATCACTTTAAGCAAATCCTTTTATTAAATTACAATAAAAATTTAAAAAAACCCTTAATTACCCATTTTTTTTTCCAGAAAAATGAAATTATAATTGATGTTATCAGTGACTGAAAGAATACACATATACTCTTACATAAGTCCCAATGTAACTGTACTATATTCTGCAATGTTAAAAATATGGAAAAAGTTTCTGGCAGCATTGCAAAACTATCAAAGATATTGTCATTTTTCACCAAACATTCAGTATTCAAGGAAAAGCCGTTTATCATAGAAAACACATTGTATAACAAAGTTACAATCTCTAATTAATACAGGAGATTTTCACTGTGCATTGAATCCCAAATTTGGAATTATCAGAGAGAAAGGTAATTAAGGATAAAGCTGCTGGGAGATAAGTAACTCTTCAGCCATCTTCTGGGTGACATATGAAAGCGTCTAAACACTACTGTGAGCAATTAATCTTCTATAACTCACACAATATGCAGATTAAGAACTGATCTAATACTGAGCTACACAACACATGCTCAGGTTTTGAGTCCGTACCTATAGTCAGCATCACTTTTCAAGTTTTGCCTTAGTGGGTCTTCCATAAAAGGTTAGTTCTGGAGACAAGAAAAATAATATAAGCTGTTAAATTGTTTATTAGCACGAGAACTTCACACAGTGGAAGAAATGATTGTTTATTGAAACAAGACCTTCAAGGGACTCTTTAATTATAAAACAGCTTGATATTTTAAAGAAAATGACACAGACAACAGAAAGATCAATTTACTGTGGGTAGCAGGTTGAGTATAGCTTGGGGCCTATTAATCAGTCATGCATAACAAGTATACTATGGAGAAATTGGAATAAACATACAGAAAATAGTGCTTCTGCAAGAGGATTCAAAGAAACATTGCTAAGTTTTAAAGTGTACTTAACAGTTGCATCATATTACATTAAGAAGCAAAAGAAGTATCCATCTCACAAAAATAGAAAAAATGAAGACATCAATTCTCCAGCTTTGGAACCCTTTGATAGCAACATATTTGCAAGTTCTGAAGAAATTGGAGCATGTTAGCTGTATACTGTTACCAGCTACAGGCATTGGTACTGAGACACCAAACAAGGCTTTGAAGCAGGTGGATTTTTGCTGGGCATCTCCAGTTTCAAAGCCAGAGAAACAGGAACAGAGAATTTTGTCTTGAAGCTTTCTAGAAAGTAAGCACAGACTATAGCTGTTAGTTTTTAAAAAGCATACATCTGTAAATATGCATAACTGCTTAATAACGGAAAGAGATGTTTTGTGCACCGTGATGTAATAAAAAGAAATATGGAGGGGGGGAGAGTTTTCCATCTGTGAGCTATCAGTGTGGATTGTCTAAATTGCTGTTAGTGTGGGACCCAACACGGTTATTCAGTGGGCTGTGATAAACTCTGGAGTCAGCCCTGCCGAAGCATGAGCTAAACCTTTGCTGCTTTCAGGAAACACCAGAGGAGCTTTCCTTTACTCCAGAGAACTATTCCAAAAAGTCTTTTGAAAAGCATTATCTGTCTGATAATCTTGCCCAAACACAAGACATTGGGCTGCTCTTTGATAAAAGGGTAATAAAATCTAGTGATTTTTTTTTTTTTAAATGAAGGAGACAAACAGAACAGCGAGGAGGTATGATGAGAAGCATATTATTGGACAGATGAGATTAGGTGAGGTAACTGGCATGAGGCCTCTGAAGATATTCAACGAATTCGAGCTACAGATATTTCAGATGTTTTTCAATCTGGTTTTAGAGTGTTGATGTTGGTTTGTTTCATCCCTTGAATTGTAGCTTAGCTATGATTATTTTGGTACCTGGTATGTAATTGTGTCTAGTTTGGCTGCGATAGCACTTAGGTTATCCTGCCCTTCTGTCTTCCCACCGGCTGAGTGGCAGGACAGCCGTTTGCAGCAGCAGAATTGGGGTCTGGTTCACTTGTGATTCCCAGCTAGGTAGATAATACTCCAATTAGTATCATTAAGGGTATAGTGTTTGGTAGCCAACATTAACACAAGAGGTTAGATGGTACATTGAAGCCTCTCCACAGAGTATATAGACAATGCTAAAGAGATTTCCCATGTTGCAGCAGGTGGTGATGGAGGCAGAGAGCAATGATCTAACATTTTGCAGTGGTAGGATGTATTTCTTCTGGAAATATTTTTGCTATAGCCATCAATAAGCTGGGCAGCTAGTCTAATATAGTCGACAGTAAGAAATTGGCCATTCTAAAGGGCGGTTTGTCCTATTGTAAAATAAATTAAAGGAAGTGACTCACACTGACTGCAAAGGAAGGTTAGATAAATAGCTTAAATTCAGTTCTTGGTTTTTAGTTGTCTGAAGTTAAGCTGGGCTGAATGCTTAGATGCTTTTCTGAAAGGGAACAGAGGCACAGACAACTTCTAATGACAGCTCTCCGTTGATTATCTGCATCCACTGGAAAACAGCGCTAACATGTTGAGAAAGTTGTGAGGTTCTGTGGTTGAAGTGTTTAAGTGCTGGCAGGTAAACGCTGAAAATACCATTTCTGCCTGCAATTACACATCCTTCAATAAATCGAGAGACTAATGCGTGCATCAACATATGTAAACTGTGTAACTGCTGGGGATAGTAGCATGCATAGCAGGTTATGTGGTTAAGTGCAGAAATAAGTAAATATTCCTCTTGGTTCCTCTAGATACAATGGTTGGTCCTTTTTCAAGGTCTTATAGAATTATGGAGGTAGAGACCAGATTGCTTGCAGTGGTGCCTCTGTCAGGCTAGAATTTTAGCCACTCTGTTTGAAGCATCTCCAAATTAGAGGCATTTTTACCTCATTAATCACTGCTAGGAAATACCACATTTTATTCACCCTGAACCCAGAGTCTGATCCCCATCATTAACTGCCATCTGCTACTTTGTGATAAAGTTATCCTCAGGCTTCCTCTGAGTCAGGTAAGAACGTCAAAATGGCATTGTTAAAATTGGAAGGATTGTTTTGTCATTAGCATGCCTGGAATCAGAGGCTGTACGTAAAATTAGGTGGGTGAGGCTGTTTGCAATCTGCAGGTTGGTTTTGTTAGTCAGAGACTGTAGTGACAGACACCCCTGACTTTCAGTCTTTTGCAGAGGTGGTGTTGAGGCCAAATCCATGTACAGGACTGCCAGGGAGGCTGATGCTAGGCCTTGTAGTCTGAGATCTAGACAGACAAAATGAATCAAAGAGGCTGGTAGCACCGTGCTGTGTATCCTTGTAGCCTATTATACACGGTGTTATCATTGGTAGTGACAGACTATACACCACATTGCTTCAGTTTAGCCCAAGGAATTTTCTTGACTCCTCTGGGTTGCCTTAGCTGCAGAGCAGTTGGGTAGCTAAAGCCTAGTAGCAAAAATAAAAGGTTGCATGGTTATTGCTTAACGGCAGGTCTTGTTCACTAACCTTCATCCTTGCAGTTATTTGGACTTGTTTCATTGAATTTTGTGATCTAATGCCTACCTACAGCATATCTGGCAATGCTGAGTGACACATACATGGCAAAAGCCTAGCAAAGAGCCTCCAGTGAGCAAAAAATTGTAGTATCGCATGAAATTGCTGATCATCAGGAGAGAAAAATGTTGACAGGCAACAAAAATCAAAATTCCCATAAGCCAACCTGAAAGCAGCACCATCGACACTAATCTCGCAGAAGCGTGGAGTGCTAACACTGCACCTCACCCCCTAACTCTCTTCCCCAAGGCATGCATGGCCAGCAGCACGAGGAAACCATGGGTGGTGACCCCTGTGGGGGGAGAAACCTCAAATAACAGGGACAGCTATTAGGTACCATACTCTCTATATTACAGTTTTAGTTGCATTATTAATTCTTTCTCCTTTCTCCTTTAATCGAACAACTTGTGGTGTTGTGCAGGTGACATTTTAACTGGGCTAGTAATGTCTTTTGCTTGATTTTAATTGGACTAGCAATAAATTCTTGCATCCTTGTATGAGGTGGTTTCCTTTTTGCCCATAGCAAATTTTAGAATATAACAACTAGAAGGGCTTTCCTGAATCCTTCTTTAATGTCTCCTGTTACTGCAACATGTACCATCTCTTTTTAATAAACTTGCACAATCTCACCTAGAAGTAATTAGGGTTTACGAGGCTTTTCTTAGCACCTCATTAAAGAGATGTTTTATTTTGCATGTTCATTTGTAACCATGAGCTGTCTTCTGGTAGGAGTGCGATAGAGCTTGTCCCTGAAAGGCCTGAGTATGTCCACTGAGCAACTGAGGTCTCTCCTCAATTGTCTAAACTTAGACACCAACATATGTGGCAGGATCAGGACCCTGGGCAAGGTAAGTGAACATGTGTAGTGAGTTCACCCAGTGCTTTGAGGGTTTAGCATCCATGCTCTCCTGCAGCTGTAGCTCCTGTGAGAGTTCATGAAGATTAGATCTCATCTAAATACATAGCTCCAACACACTGAAATTTTCTTAATAAATTTTAGGATAGGCTTCAGTGCGGAATTACAGTGTAGGTCTCCCGACATTAAAAAAATGAATTATTGTTACTAATGTTACTCAGCAGCAGAGCACCCTGACAGCAATGGCCTGAGCTAATTCCCCCAAAGATTAGTCTCTGCTCCTGGAAGATAAGTGCTCTAGCCTTGTTTCCTTATGTTGGATTTTTATATAGTACCTTGTGTAGCACTGCACCATTTTCATTTCCATGTTCTGTACAGGACTGTATCGACGCTATCAGATAAGGTATTATATCATACCTGATTTGGAAAGACTTGGTGAAGGTTATCTCTGCCTGACGCAAAGATACTACTAGGCTGAATATAAAGCTGTTAATTTCTAATGAATAATGTATTACACAATTTTACTTCACCTCCTCCTCCCTCTGTGCGTGAATTCTTTCAGTTTGTTTTTTTTTTTAAGAAAAAAGGAACTATTTAATAATTAACCTAGAATAACGTTGAATACATAGGTTAGTTACAGGTGGCAGATCTGGAGACAGACTTTAGTCTGGTTAGATACTTTAAATACTCAAGCTCTCAGCTGCTATTCTTTGCTGGTAAGTTTTGATTTGTAGATCATTTATGAGCGAGCTGTTATAGGCATCTGCACTTCAATTTAAAGCTATTTTGATGGATGCTCAATCTCCTGTTTTTATTTTTCCTCCCAAAATGGCTAAAGGTGATTCATAGGATCTCATGTTTCGTACCCTTTACTTTTCAGCTTGAAGATGAAATTTAGTTTATACCAACAACCTGAAGTGCCCGTTGCTCTGGTAGCCGGTTCTCTTTTTATCATTTGTACTTTTTAAAGCTGATAGAAACAAAACACAAAATGGGCAAGAGGTGTTTTTTTTCAGAACGTGACCCTTTGTTTATGATGATCTTTGTAACACTCAGCTACCTGTTTACGGGAAGATAGATATAAGAGGTTCAAAGAGAGAAAATGTCTATGGAGAATATTTATAAAAGTCCTCAGGAATGCACTACATTTGCAGAAGTTCAATGATATGAAGGAGTAGTCTGTAACATTCCTGTTTTTCTGGTAAGTCTTTTGTCTTTTCATTGTGCCATTTTACCATCACTGATGATGTGGTCACCTGAGGCTTTGGTGTCCTGGCAAGTGACAGCTGTCCAGCGACTGTCCACCCAGATCTCTTTCATGCTCTGGTACAGGCTGATCTGGGTGGCATTAAACCTGCAAGGCAACACATTCCCTTTCTGGAGTTCTGTTCTCTGGAAACATTTTATATTCTCTGAATTTTTTTGGGGGGAGCAGGAGAGAGATGAACTTCATTTGTGAAAAGGGAGAAGCTTATTTCTGCTCATGATTTTGTCAAGCTTGTTCAGATGTAACAACCTCATTGACAGCAAGTTGCTGTAATTTTCTTGAGGAAAAACAGGAAGGTAACTGCCTTCAAAGAAGTAGGTAAATGTATTTTCATTATATCTTCGCATTCTAGTAGTCTCACCATTGTTTCATCAGTGGCAGTTTCACGGCAGTCTTTCCTCTCTTTTTTTTCTTTTTAAAAAAAACAAATTTAAAATTGCTAATTGCACTTATCCTTGGATGTGTGTGGTATATTTCATAAAGATGAGATCCATTCAATTAACATAATATGCAGGCAAAGCTTGTAATGTAGCCCCACACACACAGAGGATGCACGCTAAAACTTCTGGTATTTTTTTAATAAACAGAAAGGCAAATCATTTGTGCAGTGCTGATACCAAAAGAGAAGGACTTAATGCACAGTTTAATTGAACATTTGTTCTTAACTTTACTCAGGGACATTTGACATGAAAATTCTTACCATATTTGGCCCACTGATTTCACAGATAAACCCAGTTGCGTGTATCCAGAACTAGATGGTTTAGGGAGATAGTGGAAGATGGTTGCATACTGTACGCTCTCCCAGGCTCTCAGGGGCAATTAGAAATGCAAACTGGTTACCCTGGCAACTGCAAAATTTGACAGGGCTCGAAACCTCTGATCTCTTTGGGTAAGGCAGCAGCATTTATAAATTTTCCTCATTCATCTTACTATAGTTGTGATGTTGAATTGCATCAGATAGCCTCTTCTCTGCTGAAAAGACCTCATATGACTGTAGAGCTAATATATATCAGCAATTGTAGAGAATAGAGTTTCCAAAATTTCACTCCATGGACTACTCGTGAACTGTCGAGTGCCAACTGGCTGTAAGATGGCAGTTCACTCCCTGTGTTTCCAGCCGTTAATATTTCACCAAAAGTCAGCTAAACACGTTGTGTGTTCTCCTAATAGCTCCAGAGAAAAATAAAATCAATGGCAGACATCTAAACTGCTAATACCAAGCTTGTTCTCTCACAGGTTCTCTCTTCCCCATCCTCTCTTTTCTTGTGGTTACATACTCTCAGTTTTGCTGAATTTGGAGGCTTGGCTGCACTCAACCATAACAAAGTAATCTTTGCCTAGCTGCATATTTTTTTTGTAAAATTGAAAGCGGGGAATTCTGCCTTGGATGGAGCAGGATTCTCTCTGGAATTCAGCACTGCTGAGGTTAATACTAAAGAACTCAGTTTAGTTCTGATGTCTTTATTGTTTCTCTAGGTTTATGGCAAGTTTAGAGACATCAGAAAAAAGAGGCCTTCAAATGTTTTTTGAGGACTGGAGAGAAATAAATGTGATAAGTAACATGTGAAGACGACTGATGACAAATTCAGTTACCATGTAGAAATAATTCAGTGGGGGAAAAGCACAGCAGGTACAAAAAGGTGCTTTTGCTAAGAAAAGAGATAACAGGAACTAACTGCTAGTTAAACACAGAAATTAGGAGTAAAACAAAAATTTTTAACCATAAGACAAACACTGTGCATAGGGAAGCTCTAGATTCTCTGTCTTTTTGAACTGTCTAAGGAAAGACTGAATTTCCTTTTTTTTTGTGGATGGTTGACATTAGGTATTTGAGTTAATACAGGAGTGATATTACAGGAGTTTTCTTATAAAAAGATCTGACAAGATGAACTTTTATTCAAAACCTTAGTATGAAAAATGTACTTCACTCTTCCTCTGTTTAAAAGAAAATATTCCCAGATAATACTCAACATCACCATAATATTTTTATACACTTGATTAACCTACTTTAGTGTTTTGTATAATTTTATGAGACTGATATGGAAGAGTTCAGTGAAAAAGTTGAAATGTTGAAGTTTTTTGCATATCCCTGAGCTTGAAAAGGGCCTGTGTTCTCTTTGCTTCCTTGTAGTGGCTCCTGTATTGGGAAGCAGTTTCTTAAACTTCAGCTAACCTCCTGAGTACCCTGGTGAGATCTGAGAAGTGTCAGAATCATTCACCACCACTTAGCTAGAGTCTGTCTCAGATTGTTAGTCTTGGCTTACTCTCCAATAACTATTAAAAGCTCAGCCAGCCATAAAACTCTTATTCTCCTAATTAGTGTTTTGGATTCTATTCCTCCTCTTTTCCTTTCTACTTTCACCAAATTTAGTATTTGTGCCCAGCACTGGTTGAAAGCCTTAGAAATAAATCCTTCTGTGCAGGTAACCTCCCTATTGCCTAGTTTTCTCACCCTAATGGGGAAAGAATCCAGACTAAGGTGCTAATTACGTCATTGGCTCTGTGATAACAGTTGCTGACTTCACGTACTCTTAATAACTAGCACTAACTACTGACTTGGCTGTTATCAAGCTCTGGCTGACATTAAGTGGTAAACTCAGTGGAATGGTTTCACATGCCCACAGCTATCTAAACCCCTGTAATCTTAAAACTAGATTATACTTTTATCTTCAGAAAGAAGTTTCATGTAATGATGTTTACTTTTCTTGCAGCTGTCAGTGAAAGGGCTGAAGGATTTAATCCCAGCTGCATCATGGTTTCAGTTGCTCTTTAGGAAATATATACTTTGGGGTTTTAATCTAGTAGCTTTTTGCAGAAGCATTAAACTTGCTTGTATATAGATTCAGAGATGGAAAATTCTGTTTTAAGTTTTGGGGTCTTTTTTCCCTTTTTTTTTGTTTTTTTTTTTTTTTCCATTTCATTTGGGGTTCTGTGCTTGTGGTATGTCAGCTAATTAGTTTTTAGGCAAATTAATCTTCAAGTGGCACTAGGAGGTGGGAAGTTAATTCTCACTCATTCCTTGTTTCTTTATGACTATCTAATTATTCATGAATGTTGTAGGGGTTATGTTCTAGAAAGGCAACTCAGCGTGAGGTTAAGCAGTGCCCCAACAGAGGAAGAAGGGTAAAAAATTTACATATTTGACAGGCATACAGCTGCTTTGAGATTGTCATTCTCCAATATTCATTTCTGTCCTGTTGGTACTGTAAATTATTAATCAAACAGTGATAACCTGTACAATCCTCTGAATTTCCAAAGAGCTTTTTTAATATGAACTAAGACATCTGTCATGTGCTCAAGAGAAGTTATGATCTCAGAGCCAAATTTTCCCTTGCATTATGCTTATGCAACTTGCTTATGAATCAAGGAGTTTGGTGTGCAGTAAGAAGCACAGTTTTGCTGTGAATTAAATAGGACAAGGAAAGACTTGTGATGCAGGTTGAGAAAAGGCCTTTTAGGAACAGAGGAAGAAATGCTGGCTTGGGCGGTCATAAAGAATCTGTACAATGTAGAAAAAAAGGGAAAAGAAAATCCTGCAGGAACCATGGTTTAAAGGATAAAACTGAAAGTGGATAAAAATAATAAGGAAGGAATTTAAATAAATGTCTTGGGAAGACAAGGAAGTATAGAGATAGTTATGGAAGAAATAAAATAAACGAGGCAAAAAATTTATGATGTCTTACAAGAGTACAATTGAATTTCAGGTATATCTAATACAAGAAGTAAACATTTGTGGAGTATAAGTGATGTCATCAGATCACAAAAAAAAAAGGAAGATAGGCTCAGCTGCAGTGTCTGAAGGCTCTCTGAAAAGAAGGAAGATGAAGCCAGAGAGGTAGGATTGGGAAAGGTTTGCATTATTTTGTATTTTTTCATTTGCAGTTGCTAGAGTTGCATTCGATCTGCAAGGAGTATAGATGGTCAAATATGTTCAGTCACTAGCAGAAATAAGGCCCCCAATAACTCCAGTTCAATATTTACAGTCAGAATGGGGAAGGGAGAAATGCCTCAATATAAGATAACCTTTTTCCCAAAGGTAAATGTAAAATAACCTCACTAATTTGGGCAGAAGTGTGGGATGTATTTGGTTTCTTTGAACTTTTCCAGAGAAATTCTTGACTTTTCTAAAACCAAGATGTATTGTTTTAATTTTGTTCCACTTCAGCCTTGGAGTTCTTCAAGACTGAAAGAGCAAATATAAGAAATATTCCCCCCCCACCCCCCTTCTTCCCTTTTGACCTTTTTGGAGAAGAAAAGGAAACTGTGGCCAGCATTGAGACACCAAAAAGATGACGTGTAAGAAAGAGACACCAAGGTTAGCAAAGGGGGTCTAAAACTCAAAAGCCAGCTTTTATCTGAGTGCAAACCAGAACAGAGCAACATTTGAAACAAAGAAAACTCAGGAGGACAGAATAAAATGACTGATCTCTCACCTTTCTGCTATTTTCGTGCAGGACCCTTGAGGTCTTTCTCAGTCCAACAAATTTCGGTGCATTTCTTGTTTGCAGCAAGTTCTACTTTAAGTCCCTCTGGGACATGGCACCGCCTTCTTTCCATCACTTCTAAAGCTTGGCTCTGCATCTGCTCCCTACCAAGACCAGCGGGCTTGTGTTGCAGGTTTCTTGTTTTCTGCCTGGTTTTCCCACCTTGTGCTCCAGAATCTGATTTTCCTCATTGATTTCTGCACTTTCAGTTGCTTTACAAGAAGTAACAACTCCTGTTCGTGCCAGAGGGTCTCAGCTTGGCCTGGGCCAGATAGACATAAATACAAAGCCTTCTTCCCATCTGCCCCACTGCAGCCATTTTCCCTCCCAATAGCTGCTCCCTCCCACCCTCACTTCTTACACCACTATGAAACAAATACTTGGAATATTTTAAAAAAAAAGAGGACCAAATTAATAAATTAATAAAGCTTTCCATTATTGCTTTGTCAAAAAGCCACTGTTCATGAAACATTTTACACTGTGATAGTTTTAAAGCTGGTTTTCACTGTAAAGGTACTGAAGAATGGCCACGTACTGATCACTCTAAAGAAGCAGATGATCTTGCCCATCTCAGTTTCAGGTAAACAAATGATGCAGGCATTAATAATGTATTTGGCTGCTGGTTCAGAGAACAGAGAAGACAGCTGCATGACAGAAGAAAAGCTGAGGATCCAGACACAGGAAGGTACTATTAACTAAAATAGGTGAGGCGGTAATTAGCCTTCAAACTTGTCAATATTTCTAAGAACTGTAGATAAGACTACAGAAACAAAACAATAAGTACTAGCTTTCTCTGTGTTATTTTATTATGATCCATCCCAGGCAGAATTTATTTTTCAAATGGTGTGTATCCAGCCAATTTCATTACCTCCTCCTCTTGTTAAAATCAAAGCAATATAGCTTTCTCAAAAAAAAAAAAAAAAAAAGAAAAAAGCCAGCATAATATCTTGATGGTTTCTTAAGAGATCTCTTCTCACAGTTATAGGTATGTTAGAAAGGAAATTGATGTATCTCCCTTTCTTCTTTGTGTGTTCTTGGTACCACAAGCTGTGCACAGCATGCTTTCAATTAATTTAAACTAACTTTCCATCTGCTCCAACAAATGTAGGATTTGAGTGAAAGACAGTATGATGGAGTGACATGAAATGCGCTAATAGCAAACACTAATGTGAAAGCCAGTCTTCTGTGGAAAATGTAATATCCATAGTGCACTCTTTCTACTCCATATTGAAGGCTCACTTTAGTGAAAAATGATTATTGTTTTCACTATTTGCCTAATCAAGATGGGAAACAAAAGCTTTGGCGATGAAGATAGAGATTTACATTTTACAGAGCAGGATGTATCAGATCGATTCCTTTTTAATTGCCACTTTCATCAAGCTTTATGTTATGGAATTATGTCATTCTGTTTCTACACTTAAAGCAAAAGAACACAAATGCTGAATATGATTAGAACTTGGAGAGCTTTGGCTTTCTTATCACTCTGTTCAGAATACTGTGTATTTTGCAAATATTCTATTTTTCCACAACAAATTAAAGTTCCAACAAAGGTATTTAAATTACAGAAGCCAAGGCCACAGCAAAACAGCTACAATGGCTACATTCAAGCAATGACACAGACTAAATTATAGTAACTATGTACAACAAAAGCCTTTTGCTACTAAATGTATGCACTTTACAGACATTACTGAGGTCCTTTGTGTGGGGGTTTTGGTGGGGTTTTTGTGTTCTGTTTTTTTGGAGCAGGAGGTACGTAGGTTTTTTTTATTATAAAGTAGGAACCTAACTGTGATTTTGGCATCAGCCTTTCAAGCAATAACCTTTTAAAGCCATGTGGTAATTAAATTCTACCTGCAGCCCAATCTTCTTTGCAATTGAACCCTTGAGAATAGGATTATGGCCTTTTTCCCCTATCTAACTTAACATGTGAATTTGCAAAGTGGAATTTATTTTGGACCCTGGTTCCTCCTCATATTTCTTACATTAAGTAGTGTACTTTTAACCCTGGTTCGACCACTTCAACTGACAAATAAATGCAAATCAAAATTCTAGACTTGGTGAGATGCACAGGGAAGAATGGTGGCAGCATTACCGTGAACAATAGAAAGGAAAAGATAATAAGCTTGTTCTTGATAATTCGTACCTCAAACTCAATACCACTTGCACTTAAAAGTGGAGTTCCATAGAGGATAATTCTTCGTAATCTTGTGGAGATCCATGGAAAGTGATGTCATATGTTCATGGTAATTTTATACCTGAGTCCAATCTTGCAGTAAAGGCAGATACTTCTCAAAAGCTGCAATCTATAGCTGCCACCTCTTTCTAGGTTAAAATTCCTCAAGCACTGACAGGTTGGTTGGTTGGTTTGTTCGTTTGGTTGTTTTTTTTAAGACGTGCCCGGAAGGTCTTCATTCTTAGCAAGGCTGAGCAAGAGCTGAATTGCAGGTGTCCTCAGAGCCTGCCTATAGATCAAACAGTATAAAAGATACCCAGTGGATGGAGGAGAGGGTCCTTCAAAGTGAGAAAATAAACACTGCATTTCTCTCTTTCCCTGGGAGTATATAAGCATCTAGCACCTAATGTCTAGCCTTTCACAGCAGTGCGCCCTCATCACCAATTTGTGGCAATTTTGGAGGAGACGTGGCTTGCCAGAGCTGTTCCATTCTGCAGAAAAGAATTCAAGATTTCCCAGGGCAAGATGATAAGCTAGTAGAAGCTGTCTAATTTCCTTTAATTCCTTTTTAGTTTGTTGCAAAAGGACCTAACCAAAGAGAAGTCTGTTTCTCAGATAGCAGTTTTTCTTTATTGGATATGCTTTAGATGTAGCAATGGTTTCAAAGATAGAAGGACGTGAGATGGAAAGTTTTATAATACTTTTATCTAACCAACTGAGACAGGTGAGTCAGAAAAAAATGGATGTTCTTTTGGAGATATAGTAAAATCATTCTTCATTAATATTTAGCAAAGGTCCTATGTGTCCAAAAGCTTGTCTGTTTTCCCAATCATGTCATATAGTCTACTAAAAAGTATCAACTTTCCCTACAGACCTTTCCTCCCCACTATTCTACAGGACATTTATACATGTACAGCAGATAACATCCTCAAGAATTTATATGCTGAACCTGAAACCCTTGTAAGAGAAGTAATTAGACAGGCTTAATTAGAGCTGGCATGACAAAATATGTGTCAATAAACCTGCACAATTCTGCCCAGAAAGGCATTTTCAAAGGGCCCTGACTGCTGTGTTAGTCATGCTCATTTTTCAGGTAATATATACAACAGTATAATATTTAACCACCATTAAATGTGTTTCCAGTTGGGACTGTTTCAAGCGTAACCCAACCATTTAATCTCATTCATTGTTAGATTACAACTGGTGTGACTGCAAAGAAGTGAGAAGAAAGGAGAAAATGAGATGCTCCATTAGAAAACGCCATCCAGAAGTGACAGATTAAGTTATCTGAAATGATGGCAATTGTGAATGATTTTGAGAATATTTTATTTTATTTTATGCGTAAATTGGATCATTGGCTGAAAAATAATCACTTGGTCCATCAAAGACATAACCCAGAAATGAGGTGGAGAGAGAAGGTAACAGAGGATGAGTAATAGAGGTAAGAGATCAAGCATGCAGCAAGGCAGGGATGATAATACAAGTTATTTAGCACGGGAAACAATGGCAACTAATGGTAATTAGCAGTAAAGCGAACACATTTTCCCCGATAAATCTGCTGTTGGTGTCAGTGTGACTTGCCTGAAAGCAGATTCAGGAGAGAACATGGCTCTGAAATGGTAACAAGAAAGCAGGAAAGAATTATCAGAGCATCACTTGTGGGGGGAGGGGGGAAGTCCAAGAAGATTAGGGAAAGAACAATCAAAGACGAATGTATCAGGAAAAACATGCAGTCTACTGGTGTATGTGTATCAGACAATAATTCAGCTATCAAATATTCAATATTATTCACTCAGTCCTGTGGTGGCAAATTATCTTGCTCACCTTCCCATCCTTAGGATGCTCGTTACTTGAAATAATTTGCTGTCCCAGTCCTGAAGGATGTGAAAGATAGGACTTACGATTAAGTACAGCTGTTTGTGCCTAGAAAGATATGTCAAACTTGAAGCTTCTAGATTCAATTCAGGAGTTAAATTTGTCTAGTAGTTCCATAAAATGGAAATACACTATCCTACTGTCAAAGTAGTTGAATATTCAGGGGTAAGACCATGGCTAACAGAACATTAATCATTAACTGTTTTTCAGAGACAGTTTGGATCAGGCTGGAGGAATTCTAAAAAGTATAAATGAGCTCTGAAAAAGCCAACTGAGTTTGGGTGACAAAGCTATCGAGTGGACAGGAAGAAAAATGCAATCTGTAGCTAGGTAAGACTTGCACAAGTAACAGACCCATGGACTATAATGAATGAACAACACTCTGGCTGATGGATTTACTCAGATGTTAATAAGCACTTTACTATGTAGACTTCCATAGTTGCACCACACCACTGGTCTCCTGGGAGTCGTTCATTGTTGGACTTTGGTCTGTCCGTATGGCAGCAGGCTGGAGAGGCCACTGTATTTCAGCATAATTCCTTCTTCTGTTCAAGAACAGCTTCTCACAGGGAGAATATCCTGCCTTACAGGTTGATTGCAGGGGCTGTGCAGATGTTGTGAAGGTATCTATAAAAGCAGTCAAATCACAGGCCTTGTATCAGCTCCTGATGAGTGCAGGGTGGGAAAGAGCGTTGTTTTGCATTAATGCAGTCCAGAAGATGCATTCCTTCAGAGCTCCTGTATTGTATACGTAAGTAAGAGCTGTTTGGTTTTCTTAGGGCTGCACGTCATTTCTGGGCCACCTTTTAGTTTTATAGTAGGCTATTGATAATACAAAATTGTTTATAATGCAGGTAATGGTTTAAAACATGTAATGCTTTTAAAATACTTCTAGACATTAAGTTTTAGCTTTTCCAGTCTAAAAATATTGAATATAATTATTAAATGTTTAAGGTGTTCCACTCTTACAAGAAAGGTTTTCTGGAGTACTGATTACCATTTTCTTTGTTCCGCTTAATTTCTTATGTTTTTTTTAAAAAAAGCAACTCTTTTACATGATTATAATACTCAGTATAATTAATGGCATGATTATAATACCTTATATTAAGATTAAGCACCTGGCTTATATAAATTGTCATCTCAATTCACATTCAAGTAAACCAGAATTGAAACAAATAACAGGCTTTTCTAGAATCCTTTTAAAGTGCTAAGTTATTTGCATACTCCAGATCTTTATATTCTCATGTTGGTCTTGGTTTGTGAAGACTGATTTTAAATTAGTAAACAGGCTTTCAAGGCTAATGGTAGGTCTTAGATAAGGTGCAAAAATAATGCTAAAATATGCATTAATAATCGAGTGTCATTTTAAGAACATGTTCCCCATTGAACAGGTGCCTGTGTTTTCCTGTGAACTTGAGGTTATTGTTAATACACTGTTAACAGGTGCCCAGGAGTTCCCATGTAGTTCATTTCACACTTGGATGTTGCAATATTTGCAACAATTCACAGAGTTCAGAAATGTCCAGGAGACTTTGGCAGGGACAGCCAAGCAAAATGCTAATAAGGAAAACAGAACAGAAGTCTGAGCCAGGATTCGACTGTTGCCAGACTCCATCAGCACTACACAATGTTGTCATGAAAAAAAGAGTTCTTTCATCTTGTACAGCCATAAGCCAATGGGGATTTTATTTATTTATTAACAGAGAAATAACAGAATGAAATACAAGGGAGGGCTTGAAAGAAGCCCATTGTGTTAAGCTAGTGACATCTCTCTCAAATGAATGAGTATCCTTGAATGGGTTTTGCTTCATAACACAGCTATATAACACAATGATCTAACAGTCAGATCAGTGTTTGTCATCCTGCAGAGTGATTTACAATTCCACAAACTGGGAGGAAAATACTAGCGAATCAAAGCTGATCTGATTTATAGTCTTATACTTCGGTGTAAATGCACCAGTTGTATAAATACATACAAGGTGTCAAGCAATAGAGAGTCAGCCAACTGGACTTCCAAAATCTTAGGTCAGTCAAACATCAGATGCTAAGAACATCTTAGACCTATGCTCTACTTCTGGTTGGAATAGTAAAGTTATGTTACGTAATGAAAGACTGACCTCCAAAGGGCAGACATCAGAGTAGGCTGGCTTGTGAAGTTCTCACCAAGAGATATAACAAGATCCAGACTTCTAGGGAAACAGCTCATAAGCACCACAAGCGTCATCAAACTTTAGTTTGGCTTTTAGTCTGAAGTTCATCCTGGGTTTGAGTGTAATCAACTATTTTTAGCAAATCTCTGTAACAGGGCCCTCTGCTACTTAACTGTTTGTGTGAGGCTAGTACATCAAAAGTGAGTGACAAGTTTTCACTGTCTTGACTCGTGACATCCTACAGGTTAACTTTTGGATTGAGTGCTTAAAAAAAAAAAGAGGCTAGCAGGCTCCTTCAATGGTGTTTCCTTAGAGATTTGGCATCCTTCTTTCATCTCAATTATGAGAAAGGC
This sequence comes from Nyctibius grandis, assembly GCF_013368605.1. Lineage (NCBI taxonomy): Eukaryota > Metazoa > Chordata > Aves > Nyctibiiformes > Nyctibiidae > Nyctibius > Nyctibius grandis. The sequence continues at coordinate 19,270,593 of NC_090669.1, read as the reverse complement.
AGCAAAATACTTTTCATAAAAGTCTGGTTTATAACTAGTAAATGTCTTGTGACTCACAAGAAATTGGACAGCTTGTAAGAACAGTTCTTGACACAGAGGCCTTTGGTAAGAACAAACAAGGATCTCCCATAAGGAAAAGATGCTACGTGACTGAGGAGCTAAGCAGGCTGAGAATTTTATATTATTAAGTCTTAGGATATTTCAAATTTATTTGTGTAAAGGAAAGATGCAGAGTGCCAAGAGCAGGTCTCTACATTAAAAAAAAAAAAAAAAGAGAGTTGACTGTGTTGTGGCAGTAAGTAATGTATGAATCTATTCTCTTTTTTTAAAAGAATATTTTTCCAGTCTTTGAGAAAACCCACTTTAGAAAAATTTTTCCCCCCAGATTTCCTGTGAAACTAAACCCAAAAAATAGAACCCTCAGCAAAACCCTAAAGTGGCAGAAAATCTATCTGCTAGGCTAATGAAGATGACTGGTACAAGTCCGTGCTGCCTACTGTCCCCACTTCCATCTCTTTAAAGGTATTTGAATTGACCCAATTCCCATATTAATTAGCCTGTAGTACAGTTTAATTGCATTGTACTATTTTTTTCCCAGTGAATTGAGCTTTTAATGAGTATTCACTGTTTAATAACCAATTAAAAATAGCCTACTATTTCGTGTGTGTGATAATGAAACTCATCACCTTAGCTGTTTATATTTCTATAAGTGCACATGTATTTTAATACTTGGATTTTGAACAATAAATCTATTACTTCCATTATCTATCTTTGTTATGAGTTATACCTTCACTAAATAATGGCATTTAAATGCACATACTGCCTCCCTCTCTTATTTGACCTAAGCAGGACAAGAGATGAAGAGCTGCAGTAGCAAGAGGACTTTTGTTTAAAATTGAAGAATGAATGAACTGAAGAAAGCAAGCCTTGGATTGCATCCACTCAACCCCAGAAGACAGAGTTGTGTACAGCACACATTTTCATTAGCTTCAGGTACTCAGTGCTCATTTGCTAAAGAACAAAGTACACAGTTCCAAGGAACAGAAATTAAGAGTAAGAGAAAGTACTGCAGCCCACAAGTTGTGTAAATGATGACAGACAACTACAATTAAAAGTGGGTTTATCACAGAACTGATAAAAGAGTAAGCAAGCCCTGATGGCTCTTTAGTAAGGTGCCAAGCTAGAGCATCAGCGCAAGAATGATGACTGGATGTCAATGGCACAGAAACCAGATGATGGGAACTGTCTTAAGTGAGTGAGAAAAATGGGGGGAAAAACAACCAAACAAAAAACCCTTCCACGTAACGCCGTTGTTTCTCTGTTGCCCTCTGACTGCTTCTCTATTTCTGTCTTTATATTGCAGTTCTGTCCCTATCACTGAAACAGCGTGAGGAGAGGGCGCTTTGTGGTCTGATGGGAGTAAAGACACAAGAGAACAGAGCTTGATGGGTACACATAGGTCAAAATCCTGCAGTCAGCTCTGCCAGCACGATGGCGAGCAGCTGCACTAAGCCCTTGGCAGGGCTGAGGATACAGGGGTTTTTGCCCAGCTCAAAGGATTTATCTCTACAGCCATTACTGTTTCAACTTCTCTGTGCAGGGTCCAAGAGCAAGCCATTTTCATATGGATTAATGCAGCTTTTGCCATTAGTAACAATAGCAAAACTTGCCAGGCACCATGACTGGGCTTTCCAGCACTGGTCTGGTTCTTACATGATGTAGCCGGTAGTCACAGCTTGCACATGTGAATTTTATTGCACCAAAAATTCTAAATCTTCCCTTTAGACTTACTGTCTCATAAGGAGGGTTATTCTAATTACTACAATATATCGTTTCTACTTTGCTTTATCTGTGGACTCTGTCATGTTCTCTATGATCCCCGTATGAATTAAATATCCCCAATCTTGTTCTTTTTTGGCAATCCAGTATGAAAGGCTGAGTATCTGTTAATTGGGGCACATGTTCTCTAGAGGTTTTGCTGGTTTTGCTCAATATGAAAGATGATCACAATTAAGTTACCTTGGAGATACAGGAAACATTTCAGTGTATATTAGCTCATGATAACTTTAGAAAAAATAAATAGTTTATAGTTATATAATTATTTTATCAGTTGGGAGAAAAAGAAAAGAAGTTTCAGCTCTTAGGCTTCTGACATTTTAGTGAGGCCAGTGGGAACTAGGTGTCAAATCCCACCAAAGGCCAACTCCCTTGGTACTACCCAAGTCAATAATACATGCTGTAACCCCAAGGCATGTTACAATCCCTGTTTTACAGCTACTGGGAAGGTAGTACCCAGTCTTACAGTCTTACAGCACTGTTGCTTTACTGCAGCTGATCAAATAGAACAAAGAATGAGTCACAGCTGATGTGATTCTTTATTTATTTGTGTACAAAGATGCATTATTTGATTTGGTGTAATTTCCAAGTGCAGGCTGGACTCGTTATCTTACCACTGTCCCCAGAAGGTCAGTTACAGCAAGGGTGAAGCTGGCAAGATAACTGGAATGGCAAAATTAGCCCAGTATAAAATTTGCTCCCAAGTGGCTGCTGGCATGAAGCAAGATAACAGGTGTAACCAATAATGGACACATTTATAAAAGCTAAAATTTTAAAAACCTGTTAGTGACACGAAGACTTAATCCAATTCATAAGCACTGTCTACATATATTTCATTATCCTTCTGTTAAAAATATATGTGGTCCGTTTGAAAAGACAACGCTATGAGAGTTTTGTTTTCTGTTTTTCTTTAAATGTACCATAAAAAGCTTTTTATGAACATCTCCCTTCCCAAATCAATTACTCCAGTATTGTAATTCTATTGCAGAACACTGTTAGCAAGCATTTCATTAATTAGAAATGTCCAGCTATATTTTACATTCTGATTTTTCAGCATGCCTTGCAGTAAACAAGTACTGTAAACACTTTTGCTTTTCTTGTTTTGGACAGTTAGTCATAAAAAATACATCCAGCCACAGCAATGAAGGTGAGTATCCCACAAATGCATGTGGAAACAGTAAGTTGCAAAAGGAGTAGTAAGTAATAAAATATACTGTCATATAACGTTGAAGTGTACCAGACTAGAGTAACTTACTTTCTGCTGTAACCGCAGGAGCAGCAAAGGTTGTCAGCTGCTGGGAGGTGGATGAGTAGCGTCCGGCCAGAGGCGTGGTGGTTGAGGAAGAGCATCCCAATCGTTTTACAGCAGGAGCAGTGACCCTTGCTTTGTTTCTGCAGGTAAGAAGGTTGTACCAAAGCCAGAAGGGACTGTTCTGATTTTACTATTGCTAGAGGAAAAAATGTAACTGGATTAACTGTGCAAAGTTACCGAGTAACAGTAGACTGCAATACAAGAATGTGTGGTGTTAGATGAGACAGAAGGAGGTTAAAAGGCCAACAGAAAACTACCCAACTAAAAACCATTCAGTGTTTTTCTATCTCTGTTAACATTTCCTTGCTTATGATTTAACTTTGTACTGTTTCAAACAAACACCTCTTTTAAGATACAAGGCACAGCATTAGTTTAGGACAATGATCTCAACTGAGACCAAAAGAGGTGACACTTTTTTTTGCTGTGGCTTTCAAGTAATGACCTCTGGCTCAATTACACCACAAGTTTCATGGATGCTCTTTCATCCTTTACTTATTACGGACCACATAAAAAGCCCCCTTTAGATTCAAAGTCTGATAAAGTATTGGCAATAGGCAAAAGCTGGAGGCAGGTCTTGGTGAAAGCAAGATGCTGCGGCTTGTACTCAAATGTTTCCTTCAAGTGCTGCCCTCCCTCCCCTGGCTTCCTCTTTTTTCAGATGTAGTAAAAGGCTGTTTTCAGGGATACTCTCTCTCTATGTGTCTCTGTCACTTTAGGTAACTTCCTAGAAGATCTAAAAAAAATAACTCACAGGAATTTCAGAAAGCCAACAGGGTCTAGCTTTGTGCTGGAAAAAAAGAATTCCTTGGCAAAGAGGGAATGATGCCATTGTGCTCTGGTGCAGATTTTCTGCAGGCTTTTCATTCTACCTGACTTTCTATTCTTTTTTCTGCCCTGGATTCTGGGCCAGAATTATTAGTTATTTATTTCACCTACTGGGCCCTTCTGCAATGTCTGGGAGCAGCTGACAGCATAAAAAAGCACACCCCACTTCTTTTCCCTTCAAACTATGAGATCTCAGTGAAAAAAGAAAATAGTATCTTACAAACCTTAAGTTCTGCTACTGGGAACGCAGCACGCTAACACGGTAAGCCTTGTCAGTGAAGTCTGCGGGTCCTGGTACAGAAGGGCATTAAAACAGTGCAAGATATTTTTTTTTTGAGCAAATTGGCCCAGAGCAGTTTGGGCTTGAAGGCAATAAGGGCTCTAAATTTTAGAGTAAGATTTTCTGAATCAGAGCCACAAGTAGATCACATCTACCTACCCATCTTAAGGGGGAGTTAGGCACAGGGAGGGAGCACGTCAGCCATGACTGTAGACTATGGCAGTACAAGCTGTTAAAAGCCACCTTGTAACTGGCCGTGACAGAAATGCAGTCCTGTAGCCTCGCAGGGCGGCCCTCGCTGACTGACGTTGTTCAGCCTCCTTCTGCTTTGTTTACAGCGTTCACTTTTTCTGGCCGTTTGTTCTATATCAGCTGAACTGACGGTGGTAGGTGGGGAAGGTGGCTGGGTGAAGCAGAAAGGAAATAAGTGCAACAAAACCCCATTAAAGCTCCTGCACACCGTCCAGCCTAGGGACATCTGACCCAGATTTGGTTCAGTGCAACTCCTTGTAATGAAAGTGGGGCTTTAGAAGGTAAATCATTGCTGTTACCTCAATGGATGCTGAATAATTTGCTGTTACTTTCTTGTATGGTCAAACCTTATTACCTCGCTAACCTCTACACTCTCATTCTATACCGTGGCATGGAGATGATAAAGGCTGCGATTTATCTCTCTTACTTCGAGCAATGTGGGAGGTTCTGGTATTTAGCGCAGGCTATTCTGGCCCTTTGGCAGTCTCAAGGTCATTTTGTAGTCCTCCATTCCTGCTGTATTGCGTCAGGAAGGTGTACGCCCAGACAAAAGGTAAAAGCCCATACATCCTTTATTTGAGCATTTCACAAATAAATTACAAGTTTCTTTGCAACCACGTCATAAATCAAAACGTTTATTTACACCTCAAAAACAGCAAGCAATTCAGCAACTAGGGCCCAAAGGAACGATTAACTGGAAAAGTAGCTGAATTAAGTATCTTTAAAATCAAACAAAATATTTTCCTCCTTGCTTGAACTTTAAAAGAAAAAAAAAAGAAAATCATAAAAAAAAAATAATCTTGGTGGTAACTTAGAGACAGAGCTTGTTATGGGGCAAATGTGATTTTACAGGAGGGTGCTCTCTGAAATGGCAGTAACAACACAGCTTGTTTGTACTGACTTCACCATCGCAGTCCACCAGACATGCTCTTATTCTACGGCCCCAAGCAGGATGGGTATGGAGGTACGCACACAGTGTCTGCCTTTGGACTACATTCATTTTAACCCCAAGTCATTGGATACAGTCATTTGCTGATGCAGAGGAGGAGTGCAATGTTCAAAGGGGGATGAAACCTTCCCAAATAGCTGTCCCACTGAAAGCACAGTAATGCAGAATTCTGGCTATAAACCCTTCCCTTGCCACTACTGGTGACCTGCTGATACATAGACAACGACAAATGAGTCAGTAAACAATTATGCATATCTTCAGATGATATAATTGAGTTATGAGGGGACAGCTAAAGGTAGCATAAATACAACATGAGAGTTGGCATAAGCCTGGGATTTAGTGTGTGGGTTTTTTGCCTTTTTCCTTTTCTTTAAAGCAGACTCATTTGGCATACATAACCCATGCATTCCCTTAACTCATGTATTCATCCATAATTCATGGAATTAAACTGCTTCTTCCGAGTCCCCACGTTGTATTAGTCTCCCTCCATCTGTGCATATATTTTATATATATATATTTATATGTGTATGTGTATATCTCTATATATCTACATATATACACACACAGCAATTGTGCAACTAGTAACTTTCCACTGAGAGCGTATGAGTGTATCCATTTAATTTGGACAAGTATAAATCAACTAGCATATCTTGATGTGAGGCAAGAGAACAGCGTAGTCAATGGGTTATGTGTTTTACATAGTAAAATAGTCAGCTATATCCGTTTTAAATAGAATAGTTATAATGATAATTACTAATGTATTTTGCATGTTAATTCTAAAGATTTTATATATAACATAACATAGTTAATTGGAAGAAAATAATTGTTATTTTAGTTATTTATGTTTTTGTTAGCATTGGCCACTGTATCCCTCAGACAACAGAGTTTCTCGAGGTGTAATAATGGGAAGACAGGATCAGGGTTTTGCCTTAGACTTGGTGTTCTCAAGCTGATGTGACTTTAATATATCTTGCGTGTTTGGTTTTTTTTTTTTTAATTAAGACATTATTAAATCCATTCAGAAAGAAACTTAGCCCTTAGACAGTGATGAAAAATTATTTGTGTACAAAATTCTGCTATGTTTCAAGTGGCTGAGTGTATTAGTAGCAATTGAGAAGAAAACTCGGGGCTTTCTCAGTATTTCAGAGAGGAGGTCTTTGTAAAGGAAAGACCAATGATGTAAAAGTTGTTAATATAACATATGTCTGTCTTTTTCTAGTGATATAACATTTAAGCTAGGGCCGTAAAAACTGATTGTAAATCCGTAATTTAATAAATAATGTTTGTATTATAGTGGTCTCTTACTTAAATGACTATGCAAGAGACCAGGACGAATTATTTGACTACAGGCCACAGCTATTTCAAATAAAGGCTGAACCAAATTATGCAGGGTGCCTTAGAGACAGGTTAAAGTGGGCAGTGAAGAAAGCGAGTCATCTGTGGGAGGCATCTAAGCTGTAGGTTTCTCTGTATGTCACAAAAGACAGACTTGATAATATATAAGCACTCAATGATCCTGTGACAAATATTGCTGCTTTTACTGTTCACAGCAGACCAGTAAAAGCAATATGTGGGGAGGTTTAGATGAAAAAAATTCATCTAAATATGATTAACTGAATCTCAAACAATTCTAGTAATGGAGTTGCTCTTTGATTTATACCAGTGTAAACGTGATGAGAACAGGGCTCACAAAGTGTATTAACCAGTGTTTCACTCCTACCTAATTCTCCTTGATCCTCAGTAGGAAATTCAGCTTGTTGCCCTTTGTTTTAATCTTCAGACCTACAGTTACTGAACAAAATGTACATTAATAAATGTACATAGGCATATTGCAAAAGCACACACATGAGGTGTAGAGGCAAGGGTTCAATTAGCAAGTATACCACAAATGAGACCTTTGTCTTGCTAATGAACTCCTCTCACTGATTGTTATACCCAATTTGTGTTTTAACAGCAGATACTCTTTTCAAGTGAAATGATTTTTGCACAAAACTTTTGTGCATGTTACAAAATGGAAATCAATAGGTTCACTACCTTTCTGAATCTGGACAGCGTTGTATGTCTACAAACATAGACCGAAATAAACATTGCAGTGACCAAAATAGCTAGGTAGCAATAAGCGCTATGTCATAAAACCAGCAAGCTTGGCTGAACAAATGTTAAACATAATTAACTATAAAAAAATGACAACCAATTTTGTAACTTCTCGACTAATAAATTATTGTTGCTCCTTTGTTTCAGGAAATGGGCATGATTTTTTGAGCCAGAGCCGACAATCTTATTCAGGTAGGAAAACTCAGATTCTAATATGGTTCCTTACTTGTATCAAGCTTCAGAAAGTGCCACAATCTCTTGTTAAATGGGGTTTGTTCTCGGGTACAGAAAAGGAGAAACATTAACATGGCAGCTTCATCTTCTCTTTGCACTTAAATAGTCCAGTGATTAGCTCTGTCTGAAGGCTAGAGGCACACAGTAAAAGCTGGGAGGCTTTAATCTAGGTGCAGAAATAAAGTGATAATGGTGGATGAAGGCTTTTGATGCATCTTGATTCAGAGTTTCAGCCATGATATTGACCTCTCTGTATGTCAAAAGGCTGCAGTATTATCCAAGAAGAACTCTTGTCCTTGGGCGCAAAGTGGTAGAAAGAGTCTTCCCATTGTTAGTGTCCAGGCAGAAGAGATTTTTCTTTGTTTTGGATGCCCTTGGAATGATCCACCCAACGCTATGTGAGCCTTGGTTTAAATGAGAAAAGGGTAGCTTTATCTGGTACTTGATAGAAATGACACTAATATCAACGGGTGTCTTTCCAGAGGTGGGTTTTGCTGGATAGAGAGAGGAGAAAGCAAGTAGAAAAAGAGTATTTGTGGGGGAGGATATTATAATTTCTTTTATTCAAGACAGAGGTTTTGTAGATCAAAGCACAGGGTGCCGTTTGTCTTTGGGTGCATTTGGATGTATTTATTAAATATATGTGTTGAAAATCCAGTGGTGTTACGCATTTCTTGATATTTTTTTTGAAAAATTTGCCTGAAAATGATATTTTTTTTAAGACATGAATGTCAATGATAAAGCAGCAGCATCATATGATTATTACAAGGCATAGGCAGAGAAAGAGAAGCAGGCCCATGTTAATGTTTGAGATCAGGCACTTTCCTGCTTAAATGCCAGCAGCTGCCGAACAGCCCACTCCTGAAGCCCTTGCTCAACAAAAAACTCCCGCTAACCTCAAAGTACCACTTTGGTAATTGAAATACTTAGAGCATGCTGCAAGAGAAACAAGGTCAAGTGGGAGATTTTACTTGGTCAGGACTGCTGGAGTTAAGCTGGAAGAGAAAAATAGGTTCCTGTCAGAAGGCAGCTTGTATCTTATCAAGAAATCTACAACGTTAGGGAAGTTCACAACACTAATTTTTCCTCTGTCACTGTTGTTTTTACTCCTTTTGATTAAAAAAAAAAAAAAAGACCTGTTTCATATTTGGTACAATACAGGAAGTCAGAGAAAAGCTATTGTACAGCAATTTTTAACCACCAACACACATTCAATTTCTAGTGTAGCATTATGGAAAACTAAATGTATGTTTGGACTCTTTCTTTAATGCTTCCAAAAAGCTTTACTATTGAAACATATACGTGGTGTGGAAGATATGCTCATAATCTCACTGTAGTAAAGACAACATACAGTATGACTCATAAGTACTGTAAAAATGCTAACTAAAGAATGCAGCTGCAAAGTTCTATTGCATAAGGAAGCTTTCTTGTTTAAACTTTAAATAAGCAAGTTTATTAAAATATTCTAAGACACTTACCTTACCCTAGTTACTGGCAAGCTCTAATAAAAGCCACAGTCTGTCACTAGTATACTTTTTGTGTTAATTTTATAAAAATTTGGTGTGAGCTTTGATGGATCATTTACAATTTATTAACAAGATGATCATCTTGATACAGTTAGAAGGGTTTTTTTAACCTTACATGCTCACAGAATAAAAAAGGATTCATATTCATATATAACGAACACCCTTTTTTTCCATGTCTGCAAACAAGTGTGGTAAGTTTACACACGCAAAGAAATGCTCTTGTTACTCTTAACTGGAAACTGTGTGTACATGTGTATGTATGTATATATATATTCAAAACTATATATATATGTGTGTGTGGATATATTTATATAACAGGGCATCTGTTTTCCTCCTTGCACTTACGTTTGTACTGACGGCTGCATAGAGGCTGAGAGAGAGACCAGTGCTTTGAGAAACACTTTGCTTTTGCTGTTCTAATCAGCTTCTCACACGCAGACATCAACCTGCTTAACTGTGTCTGCGGCGCTGCCGAAAGACTTTTGTAAACTGTCCCGGCAAATAATTATCTGCAGGAACATAAGGAAGCTGACTTTAGCCCCTTTAATATCAGGCCCAGCCCTCCCATCGCTGTAAATCCCGACCCATACAGTGGGTCGCAGCTGGCAGCTCCGCGCTGTTTCACAAACAGGAGCTCCGCAGAACCTCCCAGCACTGCTCCCGCTGACGTGGGGAGCAAAGCGCTGTGCTCCTGGATGGTAAATGAAAGCAGTTCGGATCAGAAACAAGCCAGGGGGACGTGCATTTCTTGTATGCTGAACCTGAGGTACAAGGAGTGACACTGCAGAGCCCTGGGCCTGCTTTATTTGGTGTCAACAAAGTGGCTGCTGTAGCGGTATCACTGCAATAGGCTCTCTCCTTCTGGCCACACTATAGACAGCAAACACAGTAGGTTTAGCCATGGTAGAATAGTTACAATTCATCTGTGGCTGTATTATTCTGCTTTGTCCCTTGCACTCTCCAGATGAATATTTTATAAAAGCTAAACCTGTCGTATAACTCTTCTCTCTATATAAATATATATATATACATACACTCATACATATACAAATACTAACCCACAGACAAAATATTTTCTGAACAGTTGAATAGCAACAAGTCAACAGATAGAAAAAAATGGAGTCAATCTGTTTTCTGCTCCCCCAAGGTCCAGCTTAGATGTCATGGTCTTTTAACATTCAGAGAAAATCCGCATAAACCTTGCGTCTTGCAAGAGGAATCCATTAATAAACAGAAGTGAGGGTAGAGGCCGTCAAACACCAATGTATAGTCAGACAGATTAAGTGAGGTTGCAAATTAAACTGAATCTGGAGCAACTGAGGCCTAGTAGTGAAGAACAGTAACTGTAAACTGCAATCTTCAGATCTGACGTTTTCTTTTTTCTCGTTGCCATGGCAACTCGGTAGGACAGCGTCAAACGGCCGGAGTTCTTACAGACCTAAATGATGGGAAACGCGTGTGATTAGTACTATGCACATCACGGTATCTTTTAACTTTTTGGTTGTTTCCCCAATCAAATTGCTGATTGAGTGCATGCACAGTAATTAAATGTAAATTATCCAGGTTCAGAAGCAATTATTTGTGAAGACAGAAATCTCCAAGAGGAAACCCCAAAATGTCACCTGGGGCATTCAGCGACCTTTGTAGTGCAATTCAGGAAGATGTAGTGAAGAGGGCTGAGCATAAATCTCGAGCCAGGACCCGATGCTTCCCTTCCGACACCTTGATCTTCTATATTAGTGCAAGAGGGCAAGTAAAATGCCAGAGTCACTCCCGTGCGTGCACACACACTGACAAGTGAAGTGAACAAACAATGTCTTTTTAAAAGTAACATGTTTATGGTGCCTTATAGTTTGTGAATATATCAGGGAATAAAAGAGCTGGCATATCATATTAACGTTGCTACAGGAATAGAAAGCTTACGTGGACTAACTTTTTTTTTAGAAAAAATGAAAGTGGCACAACAACTTGAATGATTTTACCTATTTTAGATGGGCACTCTGGTAACATAAAGGTAGTAAAGAAATTCGGAAAAACAGAGGTGAGGAATAAATGTAACATTTTAGCTAATGGGTCACTTTCCTCCAATTTTGCTTGGACACTAGAAAATTGCAAATATTCAGCTTCACAGTATCTTCTTTTCTTTATGGGCAAATCAAGTTTAATATAATTATCGATAAGAATATTTTACTTTATCTGTTTCTATCTTGTTATTATCTTGGTATTATTTGAATTTACTTCAATATTAAATTCTTCCAGCTAGAGGCCTGTCCAGATGGGCTATGCAGCAAGGCAGGCACCTGGATAGCATGCAACAGCCTGTCCTTTCCCCTGCAGCATGACCTTGGTTCTGTTAAACAAAGGTAAGTAAAGCAAATTAAGCAAGCGTAAGAATCCACACAGGGACTGATGGATGGGACTCACTGAAGTGAGAAGTATCACTGAGATTTCTAAATAAGATAAAATCTGGAATTGCTTGGATTTTTAGCATGCTGTTTCAAGAAAAGGTCTGGCCATAAAATTAGGATCCAATTTTACATACAGGAAATTTGTGATCATGACTGCTAAAATTTGGATATATTTGGATTAGGGATTCCACCTAGGACTAAATTCTAATAAACAACTTGATCTCCCGGGGCAGTGAAAAGCAAGAGTTCAGGACTCCGACCTCACAGACCATCTGAAAAATAGCATTTCCAGATTGCAATGAAGCTGAGTATCATTAAAGGGCATTTGTTCAATCCTGACTCAAAGGAAATAACACTAGCTTTTGAATTGGCAAAGCTACTCTGAATCTTTAGGAGATCCCTGGAGGTCTTCCTGCTAAGGACAGGCACTTGGATATGATGAATGAACAGCAGCTGTAGCACTGAATTTCTGTGCAATCTGTAGGCTGAAACTTCACCAGAGGAATCTGTCAGCACAAAATTTATAAATATCACACAAATTCAAACAGCTAGTGACTGCTTCACCAACAGCTTGTAAATAAAGGGCAATATATGTTGATTTATGTGCAGACCTGAAGAAAAGCTTGTATATTTTACATCATATTGACAGATATAATGAATGTTACCACCTTATACACCTTGCTTTTTCTGAGTAAACTATATATTAAAACTAGTTAGTTCAGCTTTAATTATTAATATGCTTTTTTTCTGTCCTAGTTTTTTGTTTCCTGAAGGCTAGATTCTCTCTTTCACAGCATAAGCATGCTTTTGATTCTCCCTGTTATCCACCTGCCTCTTCAAGCACCACCACAGCTCTTCTTCCTTTCATCCCAAAGCTCTCCAGTCCCTGCCTAGACTGACTTTCTACTGAAATTGCTTCTCAGCTTCATCCTTTCTGACCTATCAGCTGCCTTCGACCTGTTTAATCACACACCTGGAAATCTGGTGTTTCGCTTGGCTCCTGTTATTCCTCCTGTCATTTTACTATTATTTCTTTAATCATTTTTCTATCACGTCCTTCTGTCTCATTCCCTCCATCCCAGGTTTCTGGGGAAACCTTTCATTCCCCACTTTAATTTCCTTCCCTTCTCTGTGACACCATTCATCCACATTCAGCAATCACTTCCGTGCTCACAGTTCAGAGATCTTACTCTCTTTATCTGCTTTTCCATTTAGAGTGGAATGTCGACCTCTAGCTCTGCTACCTTGTCGATGTTTAGCTGACAGCTCTGCACAGCTAAAACTGAGCACTTAAATCTTTCCCCTGAAGCACTCCCTTCTGGTTCTTTCTTTGACTGCTCAGGACAACTCTATCATCTTGCCTCTTATTTAAGCCTAAAACCAGAAACAAACTGGAGGAAGTTTTTGTCATGGAATCTCCTTTCTCCATCTGTATATTTAGGTTATGTCTTAATCTGGAAGATTCTTTTTCATACATCATCCCAAAGGGCTTTTCTAGCCATTCAAACAGCTAAATCTCCTACCCAGGCTCTCCTCAGTTAGCAGTTTTGCAACATCTTTTCACAGCCCTCAAAAAATTCCAGATACTGTGCTCATATCCTGCCAGTCTTTTGCTGTACAGAGCGTTTTCCTAGTCTGCCGCTTTGACAAAACCTCTGTTACTCTGACTCCTTTGTGGCCTCTTCCCTACTGCACACATTTTCCTGGATTATCCCTACATGACCCGTTTTTCCTCTCATTCATAGCTCATGATGGCAGCTTTCATTGACATGTTTTCAAAGAAACCTGTCTGGGCTTTTTCCCAGGTTTTTCCATGTAATAGGAGGAGCTCCCTGCAAGCATCCATAAAATGCCATCTCCTTAACATCTACTTTTGCTGACACATCTACACAAGTCTTGGCATTGGCAAAGGGTGCCAAGACTACTATGAATTCAGCTCAGCCCTTGCACCAGCCTTAACTGAGGCTGTGTTGAAAGAATTATTCCAAACACTGTTTAGAAGGATAGTATATACCCCTCTGCTCATTAATGATGACTGTAAAGGTGGATTTCTAAAAGAGGAGTGTTTGGCTTTTAAAATCAGATTCAACATTCATAATTATGTGCTGTAAAATTTCAGTAGATAATAATCTTTGGTAGTTCCAGTAAGAATACTGGAGATCAAATCTGTCTTCATTCTTTCTATTGCACAGAAAGCTGATACAAAATTGCTTATGTCCAACAGAGCAGTAAATTAGTCTAACTTTTAGTTTCTGTGGTTAACATAAAAGTTTATCATTTACAAATTTAGTTTCTAAAAGTATTCTGATATAGTCATATAAGGTGTTATTGGACAAGCATTCTGGCCAGAAACTCCTTTAATACAAAATCTACAGAAATCAAGAACAACCAAAGTATGGTGCAGAAAACTCAATGATGAATGTAAGCAGATCTGCTGAAATGAACAGAACTGCTCTATTATAAATTCTTCAGGGATCTGACAAGCATCTGGTCCATATTTAAAATCTCTCTGTTCTCCCATCTGCATTTCCAATGTTCATTATTGTTTTCTGTATAGGAATTGTAGTTTTCTTGTTTGCTTTTTTCTTTCTTTATTCTCCCCATAAAGAAGCACCAAATGAAAGTTCCAGAAATACACACGCACTGCCAAATTAGGGTCTACATCTTATTTGAGCCCATCTCAAAACAGCTAACGTAAAGACTACTGACTTCTAGTGTTTATCCACTGACTTCAATGGGGTTGTGTTGATGGTTGTTTTGTTTTTGTGTTTTTTTTTTTTCCTGGACCCATTCTTATGTATTTTATATCACATTATTTAAAGTTTACAGCTGGCAACAGCACATAAAAGATATTAGTATTTAAGGAATACTGTGAGCATAAAACATGCAAATAATGTGTGCAGGGAGCATATTTGCTGATCCATTCTAACTATCTCTTTTAGGAACTTAATGTCCTGTTAAGCCTGTGCTTGGCAGGTTTAGCTCTGTACACTAATGACCATTATGCCTAGTAATTATTGTATTTTCTTTGTATTTGCTCTTAAGAACAACAGTGTCTCTATAGCTGGTCTCAGCACTCAAGAATTATTACACACCACGTGTTGTTTTAAACGTGATTTCTGTCTACTTACAACAAGGAATTTGCTGCACACAGCTGCAGGCATGAGAGCCACGAAGGCAGTGTGTGCATCATTGCTCTTAACGTGGTCACTGGCCACCTTTCCCTTAAGGTGTCTGGGGAATGCACAGGCAGCATAAAGCTACCATAGCTATATATAACTTCTTTCTCCAGAAATCACTCTCACTGAAGTCTCTAATGTGATCTTCACCATTCTTATCTCACAGTTCTCCTCTGCTCTACCTCTTTGATGCTGGAGACAGCCACATTTCTTTTAAGATAACAGTCACATAGTGAGATAACAGTGAAATAGGCATGTTTATTTTTATGTGCTTGCTGTCTGAATTATTACTATTATGGTTAATGGGTCTCAGATAAGAAAGTACAGCTTGTTATAAACAGGTGGTGTCTGTTGGTATTAGTACTTTGGCACTGGAAGATGATGCTTGCTGGTCAAGAAAAATGACAAACACTGTACATGTTCATCTGGATCTAATGTACTAATAGTACAGAGTGTAATAATGCTATAGGAATATAGGGCTAAGTATGCAGTGTAGGGTAGGGAGATTCATGATGTAGAAACTTAAATGGAACAAAACCCCCCATCTACTCCCACTAAAGTCTGTTGATGTTGACTGTATTCAGAAAGTCAAGAGTTGTTGATGTTGATGGTAAACTCCACAGGACAGAACTGAATTGTCACCTAGTCATGGGGTTTTGGATGCTGAATTGGTTTGAAAAAGGAGCAAGCCATCTACTACAGACTAAATGTTTATAGGACGGACTTCTTCAATGACTATAGCTACCTGTCTGTTTCACAGTGTGCTACTTCAAGGTTTATTCCTTACGCTGAGCCACAGGAAAGAAGAAAATGGAGAAAAAAATGCACATAACTCTCTGTTTTAAAGATTTCACAATGCCTCATCCTAGGAAAAAGGCAACTGGTAGCATGTAACCTCATTCACTATGGTTCAGGTTGCCAAGAGCTCATATTCCAGCAGAACCCTTTAATCAGCCAATAAACAATCTTGTTTGCAAAATGACTTCTAATCTGATAAATTTAGCTGAACAATTGAAAATATTCAGCAAATTAAATGAATAAGTACAGTTTTGAAATAGTAGCATTGAACAAGTCTCCTAATTTTTCATATTTATATATTTTATATATTTATATTACTTCCAGACTGCAGGCAGTCACCTCTGGAAGCAATTTCATGTTTATGATGAAAATGAAATGCAAAAAATATAACAGCCAGCCAACCTTTTAAAGCAATGTGTAAATCCTTAAGCAGTCAGATCTCTCACCTTCCACAGCAGTACAGCTTAGTTTGCTATCAGTTTTTAATAGGTAGAACATGAACTTAAGCAAGTAGTCCAGGCACATTCAGATCTGTAGATATACACTAATCCCAGCTTGAAATACTAAAAGAATCATCTGATAAACCTCTTATTAATCAAGAATAAAAAGGAGAGGAAAGTATTATCCTTAGAAGCCATGGAAAAGAGAAATAAAATTAGAAAGATGCCAGGTTTGGCTATGTTGATATCAACCTGACTATTTCAAAATTTTTCAAGAACTTGTAAGTGTGAGAGCTTACATAAGTAAGTACTAACCAAAGACAGATACAAATTAAGCGTATGGGTAATGTAAAGCTTTAAGATGTAGTCTGAAATACTGCAAACATCGATGGCATTTTAAAGGACTTTGTGAGTATCAGCTGTCTAGCAGAGAGGCAAAAGCAACATCGTCTAACCTTTAGGCACAACAAATGGTCCCCATTCATCTTCAATATCACATATCACATCTAAAGCTGAACAGCAAGCTGTGCACGTGGAGAGCACATTTTGAGGTGTTTGGATGTTATAGAGTGGGTAAATACCCAAGGATAGAGACAGTGAAAAGAAACAAAAATCCCATGGTGTATAGTGGCCATTAATGACAGAAAAAATATTTGAACTCGTCATTTATTCAGTTCTAGTCATAGTCTACTCCAGAATGATTCAGATGATAACTGTCTAAAGTTATATATGTATGTGACTTTAAGAGGTTGCTCAGAAAAGAATTACAAAATATTGTATATCAACAGTTACTGTTGAGAACCATTGAGAAAATGAGAACATAAAATGTTCATTTGAATTCACAACACTGAATGGTTTATCAAACCAATCTCTTTAAATGTTCATTTCGTGCCTACAGAATGACCATCAGGAACAATATTACAGCTCTTAGGGAAGGAGCTGTATTTGTCAGTAACATTTTTCTCTTTTGCATTCCTAACACACATCTTCTAAACCATCGTATTTTTTCATGTCCATGCTTCTGGAACATGTTTGGATGGTTTAAAATGTGCGTAAAATGCCATTTCCCACCTAATTGACTCAATAAAATGTAATGTCATTAAGTACATTTTAAATATGCTTATGTACAATTTGAGAGTATTTCTGTTTGTCATGTCTACATGAGTAGGTATATAAACATCCTGTCTCCAATTGCATCCGTACATATGGACTTCTGTGCCATTTCAAGCCCCATTAACTTTAGGTGGGCTCCCAAAGCCAGCTGCACAACAAATTGCAGGACTGAGTACACCTGCAGAGAAATTAGAAGACTGGACACAGAGGTCTGTGTTAAAAGTGAGATTTAAATCAAGTCTGTCTTAATTTGAATGCAATCCCTTAACCCCCAAACCAGCCTTTCTTTACTAGAATCTAATCAACCAAAATCTTTAAGGAGACAAATAACAATGGTATTTTTCTCATACACGCATTAGAATGCATCTGTATTCACTGATAATTTAGCAGTAACAATAATAATTACTATGGACAAAAGCATCTGTAACAAAGGTAATAAATATTAGAGTAAAAGTGAATATTGCTGTTGTTATTGTGAGATTTATATCACTGGAACTCACTAATATCAGTAATTTCCAGTTACTTGGGTAGCATCATTTAGCTTCTACTTTACGTACCCACATGGTATGTACTCTAATGCAAGAACGTAACTTAAATTAGAGTAGTGAAAAAAAAGCCCCCAACAAATCACCCTTCACAGCAAAACTCACCCCATCTTGGTAGTTTTTGAAATTCCAGCCAATATAGGGATATTTTACTTCTCAGAAATGGGAAAATTTATCTTGCAAAATTTCCTAGTCTTGCTAATAAACTGTTTTTTTTTTTCTAAATTAAATGTCACTGCTCTGAAAAGTAGAAAATTGCTGTAGAAGATTAAAATATGCTAAGTCAACCTAAAAGGTTAAGGAAGAAAAAAGGTATTGTTTTTGGCAAATTCACCTATTGGGAATGGTTCCTCTGAATCTTCCTCTTTAGAACTACATGGAACAGGGATCAACTTTTTCTTTTTTTTTTCTTGGGAAAAACAAAAATCCTACTGTAAAATTAAATAGTAATTGAGCCCTGAAAAAAATATACTACCTGATTGTCTAAAACTAAGCCAAGTAACTCACAGTAAAGGCTGAAAACTCTGAATCTGGAGGTAACAAATCTGCACTTGTAATGGAAAGAGCAATGACCTTAAAGGTCTTCTCCATTTGAAACCTGCGATGATTTTGTCTTAAGTCTTATGCCATTCAAGAACACATTGCCTCAGTCTTCAGGCATTTGATGTTCCTGCACAAATAACATAGGATATACAAGAGCTACAGATGCTTCTGTTGCTTTAAAAAATGAACTAGGTGAAAGATAATACTGCAGTTTTAACTCTGGCTGTCTATGTTCAGGGAAATTAAAATCCACCAGTTTAATATAATTTGAATTTTTCTAATGGTTTAGTACCAAATACATAATTTTCAAGGGGAAAAAAAAGTCATTTTGTCTATTGACCCTGTAGCTGCATTCCTTAAATTAGAAAAACATTATAGTGAGAGACAGCAGGCATTAAAACAGGAAAAGTTAGTGGAAATTAATAGGAAGTTAAATTCAAGGGTATCTATCTCTGAGGCTTCT
The DNA here is from genome assembly GCF_013368605.1 of Nyctibius grandis. Classification (NCBI taxonomy): domain Eukaryota; kingdom Metazoa; phylum Chordata; class Aves; order Nyctibiiformes; family Nyctibiidae; genus Nyctibius; species Nyctibius grandis. The sequence goes on along the minus strand of NC_090669.1, from coordinate 19,251,796 downwards.
TTGCAATCGCAGCACAGACATCCGTGCTAGTCTGTTTTTCAACACACCTGAGGCCTTTCACCCTCAGTTTAACAAATTAATTTCAATGTAGAGACCTCCAGCTTATTTAATTTCTTCATAGCATTGTTTCCCCCCCAGTCTCTCACCTTACTTTCTGTTCATAACAATGGAATACTTGTTTAAGCTCAAGTCAACTTACTTACAACTTTGTAGTCCACTGGCCAGGTTAACAAAAAAAAGTTTCATATCAATGTTTGACAGTCAAGTAAGATATCATTTTTTTTTTCAACATGAAGTGTTTAAAGTCCAGTCTTTTTCTAACAAGGAAATATAAGTAAAATATTATTGCTAGTGTAAATTGCTCTGAATTCTGCCTGCTCGGGACATGCCTGTTGTGCCTTTGGTTCTTCTTTTAGTCCCTTGATTCAACACATTTGAATCTAACTCAGTCTTTTATGTTGGTAGAATATAAAAGGAAATATGAAACACAATTATCATTCTGTGATTATGCAGTTAAGTGAAATAATTATTGGTGAATCAAAAGTCTAGAATTCAAATACACCTTTAAATAATAATGATATAAATAATTTGTAATTGATATAAAGCCTAGTTCTGCCAGCTATAGTAGTTCTTTCTCAGTATCCTATAGGGCCTGGGTCATTTTTTGTTGCCGTTGTTCATTATGACAATATACACAGATTTGTTTTTATCTTGATCTTTTACTTTTTTAGCTTGTTTTGTTTTCTCAGTCACCTGTATGTAACTTAGTTCCTAAAACTTCTTTGATGTGTGCCTTTGATTTGGCTTGTTCTGACCAAGTTCCTTACGGAAACTTACTCTGCCATGTCATTGCCAGTGGACAAAAAGAACAGCTTTACCCACCTCAATATATCTTGAGAAGAGGTTGCTGTTAAATGTTTGTTAAACATATATTTGCAGTGATTTGTTATGAAATTGATGATACTTAAGCAAAATTTTCAAGGACAGCTATTCTCCCTTTTAGGTATTAGATCTCCCTTTTAGGTATCGTTCAACCAATACCTAAATGAAATATCAGATACCAATTTGTAGGTTGCAATAAGGGGCACAGTTTTTCCCCTTTCTCTCCGTCCCTCATCTGTATGGAATATTGTAGATACTACCCTACTCAGAATGTTCAGGAGCATTCCAGAGGGAACTTGTTTATCATTCTAGTGTTGTTGAGCACATCACTTTTTGGTTACATTCATTCTGAATAGAACTATTGTAGCTGTGTCAGTTAGTTAAAAACATGGGATGACTGAGACAATATAGCAGTAAGGGACAACAGGGACAATCTCAGACCCAGCACCAGACATGCTGCATAACACACTTTCTTCCACTTTTTCTCTTCCTCAGGTAGTCCTCCCTGACTAGGAACCTAGATCTAATTTTTTTATCTGTTCTCTTTCCTCAGGCTGAATTACTTAATTCTAAATTATATCTAAACATTTTGGTTCTATCTTGTCTCCAGTAGTGGCTAGGAAAAGCTGGCAGAGGACAAGATGTCACTACACTAGGTCTCATCTTAAACATGGTGTCTGCATTAATGACAGACAGGACTTAATATTCTTTCCAATATTTGTTAGCACTATTATAACTTTGGTAAGTCCTCTACCAAGCATCTTTCCAGCTTGACTTCAGTGATTCCCAGTGGTAATAAGTTAGGTTAAGGACAAAATATGCAAAGATGCTCCTTTGTTCAATCAGCTCTGTATTCACTGTCTTTTAATTCCACCCAACACCTTACTGTTTTGTTGTGGAAAATCAGCAACCTGCACGTATACTTTGGTGTCTTATATTTTCTATTTCAGGCTGACAGGAACTCCTAATTTTTTCTTGTTCCAAGTATAGCTACCTTTCCAAGGGCTTCTGGGCAACTCTGCAGTTTGTATCCCATTATCCCTCAACATACTGAACACAGTAGGGCAGCTACAGAATAGGCAAAACTGCTGCTTTTTGCATGCATTACAGTTTTAATCAGGCTCCTCAGTTCTATGCTCAGATACTTCAGAAATCTACCACATATGACTTCTTCCATGATTTACAAAGGAGGCACATATTCTAAGTATAGATAATAATTGCACCATTTAAATGATAATACCAAGATGTTTTGTATGGGGAGGATATTCATGCAGGGCATTTTTACCATGAACAGCTCTTTCATAGGGCTATCTATCCTCACACCAGATGTCAAATACAAAAAGAAGTACTTTGGCATGAATAACAAAGTTCATTTGACTGAAGGATTTACCTCCTAGGAACAAGAGCCTCATAAAACATAAACACTGGGAGCAAAGTGAGCCACGTAAGGGCTTTTGCAAAAATTAAACCCATAACTTGCCACTAGAAATGGGATATTTCATCTGTTCAATAAGCACTAAAGTTCTCTTTGTTTTTATGGCATCGTAATCTTTGATTACTCTGATAAATATTTGGACTATACAAAACATTGCAATGGAACTAATCACAGTTATAAAAAAAAACTATGTGCGAAAATGAATTGGGAATGCAATGATACCAGCACATTTAAGGGAAGTTCAAATACAGAACTACATTATTTTAACTGGCTCCTGGCCTCATTCTTTTATGTCTCCATGTAGTCATTTACACCTGAGGAAAATGGTTATGAACGTTGTTATGCTTGCTGGCTTTGCACAAGCGTGATTAAGTAGCTGTAGCAGACATGGAATACCAGCCTTGCTCTGCGTGACTCACAGAATCACAGAATCAATATTATATATAGATCACAGAATCAAACCCAAACCCAACCAACTGAAACCTAAAACCCAAACCATGCAACTGAATAGTAGCAAATTTTGGCAAAAAAAAAATGTGATCCTGTGTTGAGGATTAGGTCTCTCTATGCTGAAGTCTGCTGTGGAAATCATGCTCTCACTAACAACTGTGCATAAAACAGCCTCTGTCCCAAGAGGGAGATCTTTCCTTCCCCTTCCCTTCAACTCACCCACTATTTCCCCTTGTTTTAGTTTTACTGCTCAGAAAACAGACCGGAACATCACACTACTGACAGATTACGTGCATAATCTTACTCCACTCTTCGTTTAAAATTACAGCTCTCTCTATACTTATTACAGTACTCTGAATGAATGTAGGGTTGAGGAAGGCTCTAGGCATGTCTCTATTGTTTACAGTGTAAAGACTATTCAGTGCTACTTATTCTTTTACAGTAGGATAGGGAATCCCTCTGTTGTTCAGAGCACTGGGCACCATTCAGATGCTAGGGGCCTATATTCTGCCCACAGTTCAGCTGGAGAAGACCTGTACTCAAGAAGAGCAACTCAAGAAGAGCTTTCTAATACCTAGAACTGCTTTTTATAAGTTGATGTAAGGAAAATGATCAGACTGCTTTAGGGGATAGAAAAAGCAACATGATTACTTTGAAAAGCAAAAAGCTTTTCTCTACCTCATTGTATTCTGAGCAGATGCATTAATGTAAATAAAGTTCAAGTGCAAATCATGTCAGATAAGGAAGTAATTCTGGTGGTGAAAGTTATGCCTAGTACAGCACCAGCAACATTTATGCAGTGGTAACAAGAATATATTTGAATCAATGGGCTGCATATTTATAACACTGCTGCGATAGTGTCACGTACTGTCAAATATTTTTAACATATTACTTCTAACAGCTGAAGTCTGTGTTTGGTTCCAGCGGACTAAACCCAGAATAACTGAACCAAAGCCAATGGAGATACTTCAGATGTCACTGATTGGAACAAAGAACGTGAATTTGCACTTAGCATTTATATAGTCCTTCTCATCTTCAAAGAGCATCACAAACATTAGCTAGTTCTAATTCTATCACAATGACCTTCATGCTAACCTTGTGGGATAAAAGTAATACACTATAAGAAAAAAAAACCCGACAAGATGTGTAACCAAGCATACACCAAGCCTCAGATGTGTAAACTATCTCTGCCTTGACCTCTATCTCTGCCTCATGGTAGATTTATCTCATCAAGAACATAAGGCATTTCTCACCACGGCTCAGGTATTAATTCACCATACAATGTATTTTACTAACATTAGATGACAGTAATAATCCTTGAATAAGAGATTTACTATCATAGTTATAGGATACAGCTATTTCTTTTTTAACAGATAAGGAATTCAAAATAATACTGCATCAAAAAATTCTCTGGAATCTGTCACAGGACAAGTGAGGGACACATCTAGATTAGATGTTGCTATTCCAGGGCTTTGAATTCCTACTCTTCAGTCATTCTGGGATTTTTTTTTTACTCCTCCCAATTCAAATTAGGAGTTTTGCAAGTCTCTTTCAGAAAGCTTTCTCAGAAGCAGCAGAATTATTCCTTTATGTATTAAAATTATTCCTTTACGTATCAGTTCTCTCTGCCCTCCAACCCAGACTTGCAATTTGATTATCAGTTCTGGGTGTCTCTAAGCCCAGATTCTTGAATAAGTTCCCCCTGTTCCAGTTGCTTGCACACTTTCTTCAGAGGAATAGATTGAAGCAGACAGTACTCATTTTCATGGTGACCCAGAACAGCTATTGTTACAAGAACACATTTAATCTCCTGTTTCTGTTTTTGAATTGAATTCAAGTGGGGAGAGATGAAAGAAAGCATCTCACAGATCTGCTACTACAGCTGGTACTTCTTAGTTTATCATATCCTAGCTCTAATTCTCTTGGATTCTTCTTAAAATTATGGCTTCTATTTCTTAATTTGACAACCAGGCATTCGTTGTTATTCTTTGACTATGAAAAAACCCTCCCCTCCCTCTTCCTCAGGAAAAGAATCCCAAACTTACTGCATTATGATATCAATGTATGAATTTAACTTCTCCCTTGATAGGTTTTCTTATGCAGTGTACAAATGAGCAGCTAAGTAATATTTCATTACTTACAGTTCAGGAAAAGACTTACAAAATAAACTGAAGAGTGAAAGAAGGATAAGGGTCATGCTGATATGAAGGGCATCAGTTGCACTGCAGTCCATTTTGGATTTCTTGCAGGAACACACTTGTAATTTCAGTTCTGTGTTGTTAGTCAGAGGTGGTTTTCCAGAATCTGTCACTGAGATTGGGATGTTGTAATTGGCCTTTTGCAGGTTTTGAAGCAGGATGACCTGGGCATGAGTATCTGCAAAGGGTAAGGTGAGAATTAACCAAATAGTGGTTGTTTGGAAGGGAAGAGGAATCTGCAAACAATATCAGACACGCCACAGTTACTCATGGAAATTAAGAAGAGAATTAAAACACTCTAAGGAAAAGATTAAAGAATTGAATTGAAGGTAAGAAGGGGCAGTTACAGAAATTCTGTCATGGGCTGAGAGCTAATTGCAAATGTATTCCACCCTGCCCAAGACAGACTTCTAAGAGCCCCTTTTGTTTAAATACATTATTTGGTCTGCAAGTTATTGGCAGAATTTGCCTGTGGAAACTAATATACTAATGAAATGCTAAGGCATGTCATCCCCAAAGCAACACAAGAGGGAAGAATATATCTATTTGCCAAAGGAAAAAAACCCTTCTTGCAAAGAAATACAGGCAAAACTGCTTAACTGCTTCCCTGGTTTGAGAAGACAATGAAGGGAAGTAATGCCCCTTCAGATCCACAGACCTGCTCCACCTGAGCAGCAGTGGGTCATAACAGCTATTGGTGCCCAGGTGAGGGTGCTAATTCTTTTAGGGGGTTTAACAGAGCAGTAGTTTGATGTTTGGAGAACAGCAAAGAAATTAAATCTCCACTTTGTCCGTGAGAACCTGCAGGCAGGTACAGACAACACATCCATCTTTATTTTTTTCTAAGAATATTAAATGAACTGCTAAAGATTTAATAGGGACAGTGATAAATAATACATGCTAGAAAACAAATAGAAAAAAATCTACATTAAAAAGGAATGTAGTACTTGTGCCCACAATTTGCCATATAAACCTTCTGCAATCGCATAATGTGCACTTTGATCCTTTTACCAACAGCGTATGGTCCCAGTGCATTTGGCTGTTTTATTTGTAGAGAGTTCAAACACTTAAAATTGGGAAGTTTTTCAAGTACATTGCTAAAGCCCATGCAAAAGTTTCATGCTGCCCTATAGTAAAGCCTTGTGCATCTCATGCAAACAAATTCCATGCCATGAAATATGGTAATATTTACAAAACTGGAAGTCGTTAGTAGCCTTTCTTTAACACAAAGCTAAAAGAGAAAAGTTTGATCAACATAATAATAAGAGGAAAAAAGTTCAAATTTTAGAGACAATGCAGACAGACTATTAGTATATCCCACCAGGCAGCTGGTCCAAGCAAAACCAGCACAGTGTAAAGCAGCAGCAATGGGTCCATCCTGCAAGGCTTTCACGACAACTGCTCCTGAATTCACATAATGGGCAGCCTCAGGGTGAGTGTACTGGGATGTAGAGGTGAGAGGACTAAATGCATAAGAAAAAAAAGTAATAGACTTACTGTTAAGCTTGGTGATTCTCCACAATTTTTCTGGGCCAGATTGTTTATTCAGTTCAAATTTGAACGGATCTGTGTTAGGATGAAGGTCTTTGTCTGATGCTCCTAGTACCACTACCCTGAGATCTTTTGCATCGTCACAAACTTTTGCCAGTGTTGGATAAAGGGATGGGACATTGTCATTGACGTCTTCCAAGGTGATGTGTAAAGTTCCTGTACCTGTAGCAGGAGGGTTACCTATGTGAAAAAACAAACATATGTTTATTAAATCATACTTCCATGAATAGTTGCTCTTATTTGTATCTTCATGCTTGCAAAGGGAAGTAATTTTCATAGTTCTTACCTCTGTTACATGAAAATTACTGCTTTAAAAAACTGATGAGTCACTATTGTTAATTCATTGCTATATTTTCAGAGTGCAGCCTGTGTGATTCTCTACAGTATGGGTAATTATTCTAAGGAAACCTCTGGGAGTGGAATATTTTGAAGCTAAAATGAGATTAGGACATGAATAGATATCTGGAAAAGAATCTGTTCATAAACACATACTGAGGGAAACATAGTAGGAAGCATCCCCTGGATAGCAGGGTATTAAAAGAATCAAGAATAGGACAAGTAAGAGGAAGAATAACAGCACAGAGGAATCAATTTGTATGGTGGGTGCCCATAAACAGAACAGGACCGGATCATTCCCCAACAACCCTTAAGGCCACATTTAGTTATGTCAGCAGAAGTGAACCCTGTCAACATGCAACTCTGGAAAAAGAGACCTTTTATTTACTCAGAGCCACCCTGTGTTACCAGTGGAGTTTCAAGCTTTCTCAAATTATTTGCCAGCCTGCCTCAACTCTGACCTGAACGAACCAGCTTCAGGGGTGAGGATGCTGTTTATTCACCATGGTACCTCTAACAAGTCTTTGCACCGAGGCTGTGACTGACAAACCAGCCGTGGCGCTGGAAGTGTTTGTAACGGAGATGTCTGCCCACTGGGAGCCGGACTGAGACTAGCACCTCATTTCACAGAGGTCAGAGAGGAGCTGGCAAGTGGTAATAACTTTCAGTTACCACAGATGTGTGCCATGGTCGAGCCAGTAACCTACTGTTTTCAGTCAAAAGCTCAATCTTATTACAGATTCCTTTGCCATCCCATTTGAACTGATCGCAAAGTTTTCTAAAGGCATGTTACTTCATTTAATACCGTACTTAATTTCTCATTTGAAATGCTGCGCTTCTGGGTTGTTACTCGTTTTTCTGGTTTAGTACACAAGATCTATGATCTCTGCACTTCCCTTAGCTATAAACCCTTAGCAGGTGGAAAGGATTCAAGAGGTTGCACTTAACCTGTAAAGCACTAGTGCAATGTGTCATGGTAGTTTTAAGTTTAGCACTGAAAGAGGTACACTTTAGCATAATTACCCTGCCTATAGCAGCCCAATAAACTATGGAATTATTGCTGCACTGTGAGTGCATCCTAAGGGAGAAGCAAACACTCTGTGGTCTGGATCTGACAAACTACTAACTGTAGCAGAATGCAATTAGTCCTTTCAATAACAAATGTTACTAATGGTGACACTTCATCTGTTTCATGCACACATAAATGCATAACAAAGGCAGAATTTTCATAGCTCTTTAGCTTTCCCTTCCTCCTCATCTTGCACTTTGTCATCAGGAGGGTTAGGGTTGACTTCCTTTTAATGAAAAAGAAATTATTTTTCACTTTTTATTGGACTAATTGAATTTGCAGAAAGACTCCAATACATTTTTTGTTCTTGATATATTATTAAGTAAAGTCATACAGCAGAATGGATGAAAAGACATTCGAGTATTTGAAATATGATCATAAAAGCCAGCCTTTCATGCACTTAATTAAACTGCTGTCTTTAATTTTGAATGCATTATTTCCACACTGGACTGATAATGTCTTATGCGCTGCCCTTCTTATCTTTCTCTGAAGTCAGTAATATTAAAATCTGCCTTTTGAAATTAAGAAGCCAACAGCATTATGACTGTACTGTTATTTTGTCAAACACAGATATGGCTGCTTTTTCTCTGCCGTGCTAATGTCTCACTATCTTTGTATGGCTTATGGGCCAGTCCACTATTACGCACAAATAGAGAGAAAGGAAATTGCTTCTGTCCGTTTCAATGGCTTATTCTCTGGTTGGTTTATTTATAATGATTTAAACAAAATCTTTGGGGGATTTATGAAGACCTCCAAAAGAAAAATAAGGAAATGTCAAGGTCATAAACTGAAGCTTGTTAACAGGCATTGTCATAAAAAATCCAACAAAAAAATGAATCAAGGAAAAACAGTCACAACATATCCATTGGTAATATATGACTTTCATAAATTTGACAGTATTATGCCTTTGAAATAATCCAAAAATCCTATGATCTCCAGACAGCTTTGGTTTTGAAATGAAAGATTTCCATAGCATATTTTAATTCTGAAATAAGACTCTTAATTTGTGTTGGAAAACCTTGCAGATGAAAGCAGAATTGATGCATAAACCAAGACATAAAGGGCTCTGTCCAAAAACCCTTGGGAGCAGCTTTTCAAAAGAGCTCAGCTCCCATTTTTGTCACTGAACTGAATTGGCCATTCCCTCTGAGGCTGAACACTTTAAACCTTTTGGTGCCTTTAGAGCCATTTGGGATAGAGATAATCTCAAATTCCTGCTAAGGCTCCCACAAGCTGTGAACATACTATGACAAACATATGAATGAAACAGCGTTACTCATGTGTGTAAAAGCTACTAAAACAGAGACTGGAGGATGGCTAATTTCATACTGAAAGAAAGTGAAAGCTTGGTATTGAATCCTGATTTTGATATTCTAGGGCAAGACTGAGAACCTTAACAAGTAGACTTCAATGAGACTGAAATGTAAGTAAGATCTTTCAAGTCACTTACTTAAGCTCTGTGGGACTGGAACTTTGATGCACAACACTAACAAAGTTCAGATTCATCTTAGAACATGCTGCAATTGGAAAAGTATGATTCACTTATCTGAATTGGATCAGGACTGGTAATGTCTTCGTATCCTGGCATTAGACTACAAAGCTTCTAATAGCAGTCTTCAGTTAGGCAATAGCTACTGCTGTTGTAAGAGGAAACAAGTGAAAAATAGGCTAACAAAAGTAATTCTGTTTCATGAGTTAGAGAGTGCCATAGAATAAGATGCAGTGTACTGTCTGGGAACTAGAACCTGTAATGCAAGGAAGGGACTGTTACTAGAAGATGTAGATGTTAAATGGGATTTTAGTGCTATCAGCATAACTGACCATGTTGCTACCTTTATTTTTAAAAAAAAGTTTCAAAAGAAATATTATAGAAACTGATACTTTGTATACTTGAATTTTAATGAAAAGCCATGCCAAATCATACTAGAAGTATTAGTGTAAAGTCTTACATTATAAGCCCTCTGTAGAAACACATGACCAAGGAATTTGAAAACTGGCATTCAGTTTTCATCCAAAAAGCTCCCATAGGAACCATGACAGCATTTAGACATCTAACTACTCAAATGAGACTGCCAATCAGGTAGTTAGTTTCTTAAAAGATACCGATTACACACAATGATGGCCATGGACTAAGATGACATTTCTCTTACATATCAAGACTTGCATAAAATGGCATGTCTAACAAGCAATCATATGGTTGAATGGCTGATGACGCATTTAATCTGAGCATAACATTTTTATGGACATGAATAGCCATTTCATCTTTCACTTTCTCATTTTTCTACAGAAATGTGATGCTGTTGTGTACAGATTTCTAATATGGCTGAGCTGTGCTCTGTGAAATTAAAGGGAGTATATGGACTGCTTTGAAACTGAATTAAGACATTCCTAATCAGTGTACATTTAAGTATCAACAGCTGTCATTTATTTGTAATGACAGCAAAAACACAGAGTTAGGAATCACCATGCAGCAGGTGAGATTTTCTGTCTCGCACAATAAGAAGCCAAGCACCCCTTAAAAGTCAGTGAAAGCTGAGGACTTAAATTTTGGGTGTATTCAAAGAAAAACACATAGTGTGACTGAGGCTTGCCTACACAGCATCCTATTTCTTTGCACGATGTAAACACACCTGGACTTCTACCTTGTCTTCCTACTGTTAGCATCATAAAAGACTGATAGAAGGATCCACACTGCATGAGTAAGTCCACAGTCTTGTCTCAGTGTCTCACCACATCTTGTGCAGGCAGATCTACAGAAGCTTTAAAAGTCAATGCAGATGCTAACAACTATGTAGCCTCAAATAATTTATATGAAAGTTAGTTTTATATGTTTTAACTCAAAGTGTGACTTTCATGCAGCATTTTGAGTTCATATGGTTTTTTTCACTTAACGCTAAGGAAGTCTTGGAGAACACACCACCGGCTGCACTGGTACCTGGGCCATGTCGAGTTGCTATTTTCACATTCAGTAGTGTTTTTGTCCACTAACTGAGCTCTACCAACAACAGCAACAGTGGAAGAACCAATTTAGGCACTTCACTGTTGGAATAACAACAGTTACCACCTTTAGACACTGTGTTCTCTTCTGCCAGTACAGCTGAGCATGAGGGTAGTTAAAAGTAACCATCCATCTCCACTAAATTGCCAGTGTGTACTTAGAGAAGCTGGTCAGAAACATTGCTCTAAACTGGTAGGACATTTTCAAGATGGAAGAGTTGTTTAAATGCATCTCAAAGATGAAAAAAAGTCATGAAGGTTTAACCCTTTTCTTCCAGCTTTCCCTTTCCAATTTGCAGCAAATCTCAAGATTAGCCTAAATGACCCTGATTACATTTTCCAAGCATTCAAAAACATATTCAGAATTTAGAAAACAAACAGATTTGGACATTTGAGATTACAGTGAGTTTAGATTGTCCTTGAAAATGAAGATGCATATTCCTTAAAGCAGTGGGAAGGTTCTTAAGAACATATCCAAGTAAAACAATTGCTTGAACATTGCTGCTTAAAACATAAAATCATATTCTTTGGTCAACAGACTACCCAAAATCAAAGAATTAAACTGATGTTGTCCATCCTACCTTGAGCTTTCCAAGTTCTGAAATTTTTAAATCCCTCTTTGGAATAACTGAGGTGTATTTTTTGTATTTTTTTTCCTTTAGAATTAGGTATTAAAAATATTTTTATTTTAAGATTTAAAGGATATTATGAACTAAACAAATGAGATGTAAGAATATTTGTTCAGGTAAATAAAATTTCATTTAATCTGTGAAAACCAGCAGGAAAATCCTCAAGAAATATTTACTCTTCTAGTTCGATTCTTTTTTTCAGTTTGACACCAAACTTGACTTGATCTAAAATAGAACAAGTTGCACAAGGGAGAACAAGGATTATCAAACACAGAAAAGTGCATTTCCACTTGCTACGTGTAAATGGGCTTTGAATAAATCAGATGAAAGTCAGTTTACTTGTAAATAATATAATTTGTCTAGTGGCACAGCTAAGGAACAAAGCATTGGTAATCAACTAACAAGAAGAATGCCAGATACACAAATCAAAAAGTGTTAAGACTGGGGGAGACAATGAGACTGTATGTTTTTACTTACATTTAGAAAGTTCACCTAATGGTATCAAAAGCTAACCATAGGAAATCTTATCTATTTAGAACTCTAATGGTTTGTATCTTGGTCATTACAGCAAAGGAATATTTATGTAAAAGCATCTACATAAAAAAATTTAATTAGAAACAAATATGAAAAAAAAGGAATTAAATTTGAACTACTATACCTTTTTTTTTTTTAAAAAAAAAAAAATAACATCAGAAACCTTGGATTCTGCAAATATTTATCAAATTTCCAAAAAAGAAAAATCTAAGATCTGAGCCACAGTATTGCTGGAAGCCAGAATAGTTTTTAGGAAGAATGGAGCATGAACTGTCCCATTTCACATGCTCATTATGAATGGTAAAAAGACTTCTGTACTCATTTCTTCTTATTAAATTAAGCTTCCAGCACCATCCAATTATTACATATTATCTATGCCCTTCTATGCCATGATGCAGAAATTACAAGGCCGTTTAATTCCTAGAGCAAGCAATAGGGTATCCATTGCCATATAGATTTCCTCTCAAGCTGACAGTGTGGAAATTCATTTATTCTAAATTTTCTAGAATATTTATGCTTTACCATTTAGCAGCAGTTATTAATCCACTTGCACTATCACTTAATGTAACCCAGAAAGCTCAGTTCCAACTTTTTTTTCCCCACTTCTACTTTTTTTGCTGCCTAACAAAGTTACACGGATACAAAATGAGTGAGCAATTATAGTAAGAACAGTTTTTCTTCATATTTGAGCAGGAAAAATAGCCTTTGAGAATGTGGGCTTGCTAATTTCTGGCACAATTACCTTTCCTCTGAACCATAACGAATAAAGCTTAGTCTCTTAAAACTTCTATAAACTACATTTGAATCATATTCATATTGAGGTCAATTTGGAACTGCAACGACGCCTCAAGAATTTACTTCATTTTACTCCCATGTAACTAACTGTAAAATGTAGGACTGCCTAGGATCTCTCCTTGGATGTGGATTTTTCACCAATTTCTATATTCTCAGCTTCATATTTGCCTGGAGGAGAATACAGCAAGAAAGGAGGAGAATAAGGAATGAAAAGAGCATTGTAGAAGTTCCCAGATTGTTTGGAGGGAGCTATGCAACCAGCGGTGCAGTACATGGTCAGGCTAAGTAACAGGTTCTCTCTGTAAATTACTATACTTCAGATATGGACTGTGAGAAATAATGCTTCCTGCTTTCTAATGATACTGATAGGAGAATCTAAACACAAATTTCTGTCTCCTCCCTGATGTTTTTTTTCCCCTCCACATGCTGTTTTTCCAATCAGAAAATGTGTGCATACTAGGGGATTTGGCAGCAGGTACCTCACTGCAGGCACAAATCCCATTCAGGCAGGCGTATTCCATTACATTTTGTGTTCAAGCTGAACTCTATTAATGGTTCAACTAGAGTAAATGGAGCCAGCAGAGGGGGAAGATACCAAGCTTTGGGTGTGCTGCTCAGAATCTGACATATTTGAAAACTGGTCTCATAAATGCCATATGCTGACATTTTGTGTAAAAGAGGTCCCAAATTTCCCTGAGTTGAAATTTCCCATGAGCTGAAATTTCCTATGCATTTTCTGTATGTATTCGCATACAGATATTTTTAAAAATGTATAAAATAAATAGTCTTTAAAAGTTACAGTCCTTCGTTCATTCACTCAAATAATATATGCAGATCCTATTTTTGAGTAATTACATTTTAAAAGAGCACAGCTCTTTCAGCATATCAAATTGCTACTGACATATGCCATCCATCTTAAATACTGTTTTCAGCATTCTAATTTCTTTTTCTAATCATGAGTCTATGATGACAAATTAAAACAATATTTTGTGTGCAATTCATATTTCACTGAAATTTAAAATGGCAAGAAAAGGATGAGTATTCAATTTATTTTCTCTTCTCAATTAATACAGCAATTAAGATAAGGGGTATAAAACTGGCTTAATTGGGTTGCCATGGCAACTAATTGCCTGATTTCTTCAAAAATAGCATGTTTTAGGTGGAATCAATCTGTGGTAATTTAATTATGTACATCATGAAGCAAGAAGACAGGTTAGATACATGTAAGGAAAAATTCTAATTGCGAATTGTTACCCACCTCTCTGTTACTCCAATTTTTTCTAGATGTTGTCTGTTACTGTTCATTACACATAGTACAGAATGATAATTTTCCTTCTTAATGATTAGGTGTATCGACACTTGCACAATAAATGAGATTTGGAATTGCTTAGGTGTATCTCAACTGCTCCTTGGAAACAAGGAAAAAAGTGAAAGCAAGACCCTCACTCCCTTCTTCCTCATTTTGCTCTGCAAGTACAACAGGGAAACTGAGACAGTGCCACTCAGCTGCTTAATTTATACATCTGCAACTGGCCACAGTCATAGAAGCAATATCCAAGTTGTTTTGTTTTGTTTGTTTGTTTTTTTAACTGGCCAGCATAGCTCGAGGCAAACACTGAAGTCACACCAATCTAGAATCACACCTTTTTATAGTCCTCCATATCTCTTAACCTTTACCTTCCTCAAATAGATATACTCCAGTAAACAGAGGTTACTGCTCCTGAAGCTTATTTCCCGCAGCTCAGCCCTCCTGTGGGACATCCTGCCTGGGACTGCCGATGGCTGCCATGCAAATGCTTATGTTAAACACTGGGCATGGCGATGTCATGTAGGGAGCAACCACTTTCACAAAAGAAAATAGTTGATTTCACTCATGCACTATCGCTGTAAGAAACAGTGCTTACTGGGATTTAGTGCATTTAAACCTACATCAGGTAAAAATTTGAACCCTTAACTCCATCTCTGAGTATCTTTAACATCTGGAAGAGATGCCACATTTTTAATGACATTTCTCCTTTATGTTTAATGTAGTAGAAGTAGTTATATTCCCAATTTTTGTCTCAGTAGTCCCCTGGCGACGAGAATAGCAGGGGAGGAAGGTGGCACACTCACACGGGATGAGAGTGGGAGAACACTGCTGCCTGCTTTTGTGGGGTGCTGCTCCACCAGGGTGGCATGAGAAAAGTGACGTTGAGAAGCACATTTCACCAGATCAGCAAGCCTGGGCATTAGTGTTTGATCACTTGTCCCCAGCAGCTGACGTACTTGAACAGCATAGGTAGTTTTTCCATGTATCAGGCAAACAAAGGTAACCAAAGTTTTTCTTCTAAAGAGAGAGAAAATGTTACGCAATGGGGACATTAACTAGGGTATCATGCCCCTCCGCAATAACATGAGTGATTATTGCATAACTAAGGTAAATCTGGATATATTTTATTATTCATCTTTCTTAAAGGAAAGGGAGAAATCCATTTTAGCTTTTTAAAATTTCACACATTTTACAGCTATTTTTTAGCTTCATCTCCAAAATGTTCATGTTTTTTTTCCTCCCTTACTTTTTCTAAATTGTGACTCAAACCCTCAGAACACAGGGGAAACAAGACCATTCCTGGAGAGTTTTTAGCATGACTGACCTTATGAGAAAAACATACGGGTATTCTGCTTTACGATAGTCATCCCAAACACTCCAGTGTGTAATAGGATCTGTAGGGTGACACTACAACATGGTCACACAGCTAATTTGGAAGGTCTGTTCCAAACAGATTTCTTAAACTCAGATGATTTCTTGTACGTATTTAACGTGTGTGTTTTACAGATACACTCCCAATGAAAGCACTGTATGCTTGTGATACTGCATTGTTTTCAGCGATTAGAATGCTAAATTCAGGAAATAAAATGAGCACCATTATTGGCACTTGTTAATTGAATGAAACCTTTGACGTTTTCCAAGTTTGCATAAACCTGACTTTGTCCTGTTATGAGCTCATTCTCAGATTAAACACAGTTCATGACACTTTAATGTGTTAACTCTGCTTCATGATATTTCCTACCAGTGTTTAATTTCTTCTTTAATAGACCAGAGACTCTATGTCCACACAAGTCTTTAATAAAAAGTTTTCAAATTCTAAAGACACTACCTTGACCTTTACTGAAATCAGAAGTACAGAGAAAATTAGGATATTCATTACAAAAAGTCCTTTTTAAAGTGAAATTTCCCCCAATAAAAGGTCAAACTTTATTATCTATAAAATTAGTACTGTGTCCATCAAATTCGCTCTTACACATTGTTTCAATTATGTTTGGAAAAGGTACAGGAACTGTTTAGATCAGAAATAACATAATTCATACTTAACTACCTTTCTCTGCAGTTAATTTGATAATGCTGAGAAATAATATTGCAAAGTTCAAAAAGAATGTCATAACCAACTAAATTATTTCCTGCAGTGGCATGACTCCATTTTCTATGATCTATTCATGGTTACTGTCCTACTGGTAAAGAAGAGTTGTGTGATTTACTGAAAAAAGATAAAGATGTGATGGATTTATTAAAGAACTATCAAGCATGAAGCTCCTGGTTTTACTTCCAACAGAAATCTTCAGCATTTTACAAATAAGAAAAATGCCCTGACATTTGTCCCCTGCACTGAAGCGTAATAACAAGAAGCCAGTGCCTGCTGAATCCAGTGACAGATTCTCTATTGACATCAGCGAAAGGGTATGAAAAAAGTATCACTGTGAGTTTTGTTTTCAGCTGTCTCCACTCTTCACCCAAGATAGCACAGGAACGTAAGGTCATTCTAAAAAAGAGCTGATCATGGAATATGATGGTACAACACTTTTCTGTAATTTTATAAATTCTATATACTATGAATACTAATAGAAAATAATATGTTTGTTTACTGTTTTAGTGTATATCTAAGGTCCTTTAGCAAGGTCTAAGGTCCAAGGTTTTATTTTAGAACCTCGCCTTATTATAAATACTGTTAAAAATTAGCGCACAACCCACCGACGCCCTTCCACAGTAAGCATCGTGTCTGCAATCCCTTGTTCTGACAACGTTAACACTGCTGAAACTCCTGTTAGTGCTGTCAGAAACTGCACTTGGGGGAAGACGGTTTAGGCGTTGTTGATGTGGCCACGCGGACATGCAGACCTCTAACTGAGCTGGCCTGTCTAGGAAGCCTTGCAAGCACCAGTGTGGTGCTGGGCCTGGACTGAGTGCTCTGTGTTACGCCTGGAGCTGTGCTGGGTACCAATTCATGCTGCTGTACTGTGCAGCGGACACTACCTGAGCTCTTCTGTAGTTCCCAGTTAAGAAAAGGAAAATAATAACCTACATCAAATGCTTTAGAAAAAAGTATCTCTGATTAAGTATGGTTTTTTTTTTATCTCCTCCCTTTTTGCCCCAAGTCTGTTATAGCCCAAGGAAATGACTATGTGCAAAGACAGCATTGTTCTGTCTGCGAACAGAAGCAATCAAACCGCAGGCGGACAGCGTGTGAACTGAAGCGTGCGTGTCCCATGGCAGACCTGCCCGAAGCGGAGCGGTGCTCCCCGGCAGGGCCCAGCACCGCTCTCCTGGCCAGGTGTGACCAGAGGCAAATATCTGTGTATGACCGAGGGTGAGGCTGTGGCTCCAGGGGAGCTCCTGCTCCTCTCAGCTCCCACAGATCTCACTCTTACGTACTTACACTGACCAGTAAATAATTTTTCCAGTTACCAACCTGCTTCTAAGTTTGATGTTTGGTAATTAATCCAGGGGTGATGCAGACCACAAGGTTAATATCCACTATTTAAGTTCTGCTATTTATTGCCCCTTCCACATGTGGCTGAGTTACATACAGTGAAGTAGTACAATACTCCTGAATGATCATTATTAACACTTTAGCATGACAGTACTGAATGAACACACGTGGTTTCTAATTACTTCATTCAAAAAAGTCAATACTGTTGGAGTAGATTAGCTCCTGTGCTAACAGTACTGCAGAATTACAAATAAACACAGTAACAGCGGCTTGAATTAGACACTGACTCAGCACCTCAGCTGAACAGGATTCCTTTTCTCTAACCCACATTAAATATCCTCTCCTGCTCTGCTCTTCAGCACACAGACACCTTCCCCTTCTCTCGTTTTTCCAGAATGGAAAAAATTCTGAGAATTAAGAGGGATCACCTAGCAGTGAGCTTCTTGGCTTAGAATAGATGAGCAATGCGTGTAACTGCCCTAAACGCAACATAAAGGTTTACCCAAAAATCCACTTTCATCCAGACTGGTTTCCGCAGCTGGAAATACTCAGCCGCTTGTTCCATCTATTCTCTTTGAGGATATTTGACTCCACCTTTAAAACATATGCAACTTTGTCCTTTGTTCCCTCAATAATATTATCCTGAATTTTCACTTTCATTGTAAGATGACATTTCCCAGTGTATCAGATTTTAAGATGCATTTAAAAAATCTTTATCCAATAGCAAGTAAAAGACAGAAATAAGTTTAGTGCTACATTTTTCTCATGGAAATTTCCTAAGAAAAATATGTATATGAATATATAAGTAAATCATCATCTCAGCAGATTATTTTTTTCTTTTATACTTAAGGCGATATTTTCTTTTTCCTCTCAGGCCCTGCAAATGTTCCCTGAGTCATGTGGTTACAAAAATGTAGAATTACTCTCCTAAAAAGAACATTTTACAATTCATCACCAGGGCTAAACGAGCTGCAGCTGTGAAAAAGCGTTAGCGTATTAGCTGTTATATTACATACAAATCTTTTATTTATCTTGTGCCTTTAGCTCTGGAGATTTGGAATGTTCAGGATTTTCTCTTTCTTTCTCTGCTCCAAAGTCACTCACTGAGTTTTCACTAGATAGTTTAATTTTGATTATATTTGACAGAAGGAACTTTAATCCACACAATATGTAAAAAATATCGTATTTTAACAAGGGTTTTTACTTGTTTTTATTGTCACTGTTATTGTATTGACTAGAATAGAATTCAGCATATCAGGGATGAGTTGTTATTGGTATTTAGGTGCCTTAGGCTTACTAACTGCTCAAATATTATGAAGAAATTAACTCTGATAAAGATGATTTATTACTTTCCAAGAATGTTCACAGACTATTTGCACCTAGCATTAAGATTTCAGTGCAGGAATAAATGTGTGAGACATAACTTTACATCGAAGCTGTTTCAAGTTTAAGTTGTAAGTTAATTCCTCTGTGTTCTGTTTGTCACAATGATCTCTAACACCTTTAGGTGGCCACCTAGCAAAGTGCTGAAGCATATGCTTAACTTTACCTGTGCACCTTTCTGAACAGAGAACCTCAAGCAGGGGAAAAAAGTCATATACTTTAATGAATATGATCCATAATAGCTACTCACCACTGTCTATTGCCAGGAAGAGAGCTGTGTATATGTTATTCTCAACATAAGGAGATTCCCGATCCAGGATAGCAGTGGTGCCAACGGTGCCATTGGTAGGGTGAATTTCTAGCCAGCCTGCTGGATCCTTGTAAACTGAATACCTAAATAAAAATATAAGTTGTTAACAAATGATATACCTAGACATAAAACAATTACATTACTACGAACGAATATGTCTTTGCACTCACTGGCTTTGATGGGGTGGATCTCTTAATACTTTAAAAAATACAATTTAAACCTTGTGCCTTCATTATTGTTAGGCTTATCTGACAGATGGAGATATAGAGAGAGGTTTGAGTCAGTTTCTTTGGATACGTATGTCCCAAAGCTTAGTACAGAAATCAATATTTAAAATGTTATGTAGGACCTGTTTCCTACTGCTGTGTTATACAGCCAGAGTACTCGAACACTTTCAGTGGACCTCTGCATCAACACTGGTATTTACAGACTTCATGAATCCTCTCACAGTCCTCTTTTTTCCAGACTCAAAATTCTGGCTGGACTAGGAGTTATATTTTTAATTTATTTTTTGAGAGTTTTTCTTTTTTTTTTTTTTTTCCTTACAATTAGTTATTTTGTGTGAGGCTGGAAATGTAATAAGTTGTGGGGTATGGTAGCAAAAAGAGAGTTAGACTATGGATTCATTAGGTCTAATGGGAGCTGGTTATACGCAGACCAGGTTTGCACACATTTGTTGTGCAGTCTGTGATCTGTAGTTTCCTGCTTCTGATGATTTCAAACAGATGCTCAGAACCTTGGAACAATTCAACCACATACATGTTGTCTAGATAAGGATTTGAAAATGCTGTCTGTCAAGATCCCTCAATACAAAAGTCACTGTTGTGCTTTCTTTGCATTAATCAGCACAAATATTTAGACCCTGATACTGGAAATATTTAGAGAGATTGTGGCATTTATGCACTAAGAACTCCCCTACTTGACTGAAGGAATAAACATAAGTTTGTTCATGATTAGAACCTAATTCTATACTCAGTTAAATATATTAAGTAATATAACAACACAGAGCTGAATTAACTGGTACCAATTCCCTCTCCAATGAAATG
The DNA here is from genome assembly GCF_013368605.1 of Nyctibius grandis. Classification (NCBI taxonomy): domain Eukaryota; kingdom Metazoa; phylum Chordata; class Aves; order Nyctibiiformes; family Nyctibiidae; genus Nyctibius; species Nyctibius grandis. The sequence goes on along the minus strand of NC_090669.1, from coordinate 19,231,436 downwards.
TGTTAATATTTTAAACCAAAACTCCAATCATATAATCAATACTTAGTATAATAACCTGTTGATTTTTTTTGTAGTGAATTGTTATAGGTCATAAACAGCCATACAGTCTCCTATAGACATTTAAAATTATAAGTAATTGACATGAAACCTGTTATTGCTTAATGAGTATGTGCCTAGCCAGTGCCTCATCATGGCATTCATCTGAAAGGTGTCCTACGTGATAATGCTGCCAAAAATAATTTATTAGTGCAACTGTTTCCTGATGGAATAATCAAAAATAACAGATTGTTAGAGGGGTAAAAAAAAGTAAAAAAAAAGAAATAAAATGGCAGTTGCTAGAAGAGGAAAGAATAAATTGCAGGCCAATAAAGAAAGTCATGGTCTCATTGAATGCTTATTTCAGAGGCTTGCTTTAGTCTCTTCTGCCCTCTGGCAAGTGGAAAAATAAGTTGTGATTAGTTGCTAGATCCCTTTAACAGACTTAAGGGATGTCCATTACCAGAGCTAACAATGAGGGAGCAACGTGCGGCTGTTCTACACAGCTGCCTCTGAGCCCCCAGTCCTCGTTTCAGACCTCTCAGTCCTGTACAACTTGTGCTTTTTCACTCCAGTTATTTTGATCAGGCAGAGACTGAGAGCTTTGGGTTTCTGCTGGGATCTCAGAAAAGCTGGGCACAGCCACAGCTCTGAGCTGTCAGATGTCCGAGATGGCCATTGGCATCATTCATTATTCATGCGGCAAATTTTACCGTGTTTGAGCAGTAGGTCTGATCGTGGCCGAAGGCGAAAGAAAACCAAAAGCAAATGACTTAGTGCACGGCTCAAGCTTAAATTCTGTCATTAAGACGGCACTGCAAGACTGTTGAATGAACTGAAGAATGGGTCTCTTCCGTCCCTCATCCCAGGAACTTCCCCTCCAACATTTGAAATAATGCCACGGGAAGGTGTTATTAGCAAAGACTATTTTTTTTTCCCCCCATGTAAGTCAGGAAAGATTAGAATGGATTTGACTTTAATAATAGCCTTTGAATAATAAATTTTGGGCACAGACACCATACTATTCAGCAGGAAGAAAAGGTAATGATTAAAAAGGGAAAAGTTCCAGGCAAATTGGTTTCCTCATGCATAAATGGGGCAGTGCACATACAGGTACCCAGGCCTGAGAAATACAGGGCAGGAACAGACATATTTTCCCAGCCCACAGATCTGGAGTCCATTATAACTGCATTAGCTGGAGGCAGAGCAAGACCTGAATGCCTTAGAAAGCACAGGGCTCCAGAATCCCTATGAATTTGCCATGTTGCCCACAGGTCCATTTAAATAAACCATTCTATAGATTGACATTATACTTCAAAGACTGATAAAGTACTCTTATTTCAAAAGAATCATAGTCCAAAGAAAAAAATACTGAGTTTTATCTTTGAAAAAAACAAAATTGCTTTTAGCAGAAAGCCTTCTCTTAATCCATAAGAGAAATACCTCTCACCAACAAAATCATCAGTTCTGTCAAAATTTCTTTGGTGAACCTCCAGGGGATGAGCAGGGCTAATTTCAGAGGTGCTAACAGACAACACTGTCCACATGACTGCTGTTCTTTTACCAAGACTTTGCTTCAGGCTTGAAAAAGATAATGTCCTCAGGGCTGCTGAACCAGATTGACTTTTCCATGGCACATAGGAACACGCGGGTGTTCAGGCAGCCAGTTTCAGGATCAAAAATTCAATATATACAGCCATGAAAAATTCCACATTTTTATGAGCAATTATTATGTTAAAATAAATTAAAGGACAAATCTGGAAACCAGAACCGTTTGGAATTTATGAGAAAGGGAGACAAATACTGAAAACACTTGGCTTATTCATGCTCCCACAAAAGTCACTGGCTTCCCCAGGAGCAGAAATTATCCTGTAGGAATATGTGGAAAAGAATCAAAGGCAAATGCTAGTGCATAGTGAGACATTCCATCAACCCAACATGTCCTTCCACTTAATAACCATTTAAACATTAATCAATACCTGAACTTTATCTCCCGTAAAAATGAATTACTAGAATAGTAACAATGCAGATCTTTATTTCATTTCACTACTTTGTTTTTTTTTTATTGTTGTTTTTATGACTTTGCAACAAAGATATGCACAAAAATATGAAACAAGGGCAGCCTACACAATTCCTAGTCTATTGTAAAACTGCAAATTCTCAATTAACCCCGAAACAATTTAAGAAGATTCAACACTTCTAAAGTAATGAGAATTTAAAATGGATTGTATTATCTTCCCTGATTGCTCTGCAGAGCACTGTTGGCTGTGCAAATAAAAAAGTGAATTGTATAACCTGTGATTTGGCACAGGATATTGTAAAAGTACGTTGTAGTTCCCACCACATTTTTTACTTATTGTAAGAGTATACTGCAGCACGGTTAAGATGATTGTCCTTCCTTCATTTTTTTGTGGGCTCTGCTCGCAAAAAGTTTGGAATAGACTCATTAAGAAAAGCACTATAAAAACCAGAAGTATAGAATACAAAGTTTCACTTCCCACTTTTGACTTTACTGGGATCTGCTGATGGCACAGCAGTTTTGAAAATCAGACCATTTTTTTAGGTGGTTAAACATGAACTTACGTGCCTGCGTGTACCTACTCAGTTTTGAAAATCATAAGCACGTTGATGCATCTGTATGGTTGTATACAGAACTATGCTCTCAGGTGTGCCAATTACTGTTTATTTTGGACTTATTCTACATTGCAGTACTGAAATTTAGTGTTGCTTTGTGGAGTTTCTTTATTTCAATGTTGTTTTTTTTTTAATTTTAAACCATGCCAACAGCCTACAGTTCCCAAGGGCTTATATGACAACAGGGGATGGGCAAGTGGGTGTAACATATTTTGGTTGGGACCTCCTTGCACCAGGTTCACGTCCTTGCACTACCTATCTACAAACCAGGTAGCAGAAAAAACAGTTCCCTTAGACTGGAAATCATCTGCTGCAAAGTTTAAGCATACACCTTAAATACAGACCTACAAACAGATGCAGAGAGGCTATAGATGCAGAACAAGAGAACACGAATCAAAATACACACTTGGCCTCTTTAGTGCAGAACTAAAATAAAGTAGCAAATATATGAAAATAATTTTAAATTTATAAATGACATCTTCCCCTTCCTGTAACACAGGAAAATAATTCAGAGAACACCTCCTTGGGTTGCTAGCAGACATGCATGGTGCCGGTGGCTGTCAGCTTGATTAGCACAGAGATCATTACACAGAACAGCGGTGATAATATGGACACAGAAATCTAATCAGAGCCACAACCTTGCACTAGCCACAACAAGAATTTCGCAGCCCACAGTGCAATAGCCCAGAGTGTCATGGGAGAGAAGCCAGGCATTTAGGCACCGTCAGATGCTGCTCTTGGCAAGGACTTCCAGAGCTTGGTAGTTGCCAGACTTTTCCCATGTGGAGTCAAGGGGTCTTGGCTCTTATGCTTTAACAGAAAGAGAAGGAAGGCAAAATGAAGCAGTGCCAAATCTGTGCTGAACAACACATCTGCACCCGTTTGATGTGCAGCATTGACAGGAGTGAAGGCGAGCAATTTAGATAGGCTTGTCAGGGTGGCTGGAGGTCTTCAGCCTTGTGCATCTGGCAACTGCTCAAGTCACACTGTACAGAAACTGTATGACCGGAAAGACACAACAGCAAAGAAGTGGTACAGTGGCACTGGCCCCATGAAATATGTCTGATCCTGCAATTAGGCTTTGCATAACAGGGCGAGAGACTGTAGGCAGCAACTTGACACTGTGGTGGACTAATGAGCAAGGCTGGTCTGGCTGAATTAGGACTGGGAGAATCGGACTTTGAGTCCCAGCTCTGTCACAATGGAATTAGGGAAGCCCTTTAATTCATAGTATGACCCCAACTCAGCTTTAAAATGGTGAGGATGTATTTGTGCCTTGAAAAGCTGTTAAAAGGATAAGATCTGTAAATCGTTGCAAACGGACTGAGAACACATAGCAACGAGGGACATCAAAAGTACTGAGATAGATAGAATAGAGAAGAATAATTTGAGTAGCTTTCTAAAGATGCAGAAAGATATTTACTGGCATTTTTAAATTGTATAGTGGCTCATCTCCTTATTTTTTTTTTTAACTATGTTTAAAGTACAGTTAAACCCAGATGAGTAAAAACTGATATTCTCTGTGATATATACATATCTATATATGTGTGTGTATACCTTCTGGTCTTGGGTGAGACTGAAAGTGTCAAAAGATTGATAGTAACCCTTTTCATAGTGTTTCAATCTGACTGGCAGGAGTCAGTATCAGAAATATAACAAAGCTTGTTCATGTATCCTGGTCCCACTGACATAAATGAAGAAAGCATCAGTTGAATGGACCAAATATTTCACCTAAAGAAGTATAGATACATATCTGTATTTTGGATGGGAAGCATTCACATTATCCACACTTCTGAATCCCTAACAGTTCACCTATGCATGTGGTTACCATATCTGTTTTGCACCTGCTGGGACCATACCATATAATGGCAGTCTCTGAAATTTTTCTACGCACTCTTCATGAACTGTTCAAGTAAAATGATCAGTGGGGAAGGTAACTTTGTATTGTCTGTGCCTAACAGCTCAGCACAAGGACAGCCTTTTGCCTCTACATGAAAATATCTCTAAATACAGACATTATGTACTCTTTAAATCAAGGCAATATGAATTTCATCTCATTATATCAAATCCACCTGAAAAATCGAAAGCAACTACATTTGGAAAAAGATTCACAGGCATTTGGGAGAGACCAGTGTAACAATTACAGCGTATATATACGCACCTACGTAAACAATGGTGGTTCTGAGAGAAAGTCAAAAACACTTCTCAAAATATAAGTGTAACATTAAAAATCTGGATTAAAACTGCATTGTGCTTCGTATGCTCTATGTACGGATGACATAATGTAAAACTTTAGAGATCAACCTGCTTCCCATCATGCTCCGTCTTTTCCACTGTGCTATCATTACCTTTTGCCTGCACTAATTACGGCAGCATATGGCACCAGAAAGAGTAGGAAGGAAACCTTATTGCAACGCAGCAATTCTCCAGCTGAAATATACTCCAGTCTCATTAATGCTGACACACTGCAATTTTTCTGCTATTTGACTGTATGATAACAAAGGTATTCCTGCTCCCATACTGGTTTAGGTTATAAGCTTTGGGAGAGCAACTTACACTTCATATATGTATATTCACAGCCTTGCACAGCAGGGCCTCTAATTGCTAACCCATGCTGAATGAAGACAGTAATAGTAATTCTCTAACGTATATTACATCTAACACTTTCCAACTATATCAACAATTTGATTTTGCAAAGACATTTTTTATACGACTTCCAGGCTCAGTTTTTTATTTTAAAATGTTTGTCAGTAAAGCCATTGGACGAATATCTTTGCAGCAGTTGTGGAGTTTCACTCTTTTCAGAGATTGAAAAACAATATTGATACATAAAATGTATTAATTTCAAGGTGCAAGTGAATATACAGGTTTGCTTTCCGTTTTATACCCAGATATAAAGCTAAAAATCTGCTGCTGCAGCCCCTAAACACTATTTTGTGCAGGTCAGTAACACATGATCCATGGTCCTTGTATTTAGTGTGACAAAGCATGTCCTAACGATAGAAAGGAGGCATTATTAGGGATAACTGAATTCACCATATTAGTCAAAAATTCTGATGATGAAATAGAGAGATTGGCAGTAAGACTCATTTACCTTACTACATTAGCTTAACGTATACTACCAGTAAGCAGTTCTGTGGAAAACCAGTTATTCAAAAGGGCTTTTCATACCTCCTTTCAGTACTACTTCTGCATGTGCTTTCCCTTTGGATACCCAAATATGCTTTTCTTTCTCTTATGACCCTTGAAGAGCTCTACAATTTCTACTGATCCCTATGACAGGGTGTCTTCACATCCTTCTGTATGAGGTAGGCTCAGAGGCGGGTAACTCGCTGTTCAGTTTGGAAACGCCTGGATCTGAGCCTGCATGTGAGCATTACGCTGTGTCACATCTCTTTCAACACTCAGCCATGGTCTGCAGTCCGACAAAGTGCCAATGCCAACCACTCATCTCCAGTGTGGTTGGCACTGATCTGCCCTAACAGTTTGGTGCCTTCTTTTGCAATTCCTTTTAAATGAGAGCACGCAGGTTGTGTGGCAGTGTTGTCAGAACTATAAATTTACTGTTATTGGTACAAGATCACGACAATTTCAACGTAACTCTGCTGTTGCTTCAGGTGTTCTGTTATGCAGGCATAACTGAGTAATAATTCAAAGCTAAGCCTTTTTTCCATAACTGATTAGGAATTCAGATGACACTGCCTGAAATAACAAAAACATGTCGACAGGTAAATGGCTGTGTGTTAGGGGAGAGGGGCACAAACCGATCGGTGCTGTTTTTCGTACATACACAAAACTACATTGCTGTTGGCAAGCGGACGTGCAACGCTGCCCTGGCACTTGCTAAATTCCCTCTTCCACATTTCTTTCAACACGCTGCTCTGTACCTGAGCGTGTGGGCCCTGTGCTTCCCGAGAGAACGCATCAGGCAAGTTCACTCTATTCACAGACACACTGACTGCTCAACGTGCTGTTTGCCATAGGTCTGTGGTTTGTACACAGGAGACTTGGCTAGTAGGCAGTTCAGGTGTACACGTGATGTTTGAGGATCCAGAATAACAGCTGGCAGTTTTGGGGAGCTGGTAACATTATCTATTCTAACAGAGCTAATGAAGATCCCTGTTGAATAATGGCAATAGGTTTGTCATCCTACATACAGGACACGCATAGGATGATATAACAACACACGCAGCCCTACCAAGTCAGTCAGCTGAATTGGTTCTTTAGTTGTAGCATTTTTCTTTTCACCCCTGCAATATGAATCAACAGAAAAAAATCCCACATTAAGCTCAGTGCTATCAATAACCCCCTGTTACCAGTACTAGCTAATTTACAGCTAGCCCAGATATCTACCCACTGTGCTGTGAACACAACCTAAAAAAGCATTTTCATTGCAGGTAAGGACTAAAGAGCAACCGGAGGATTTCATATCACAGGGAAAACCAAAGTGTAAGTGCTTCATCATAGAATGTTATTGAGTCAAAATGTAAGGATTTATTCATCTCAAAAGCTACAGGCCAGGTTATACCGGTTATAAGAGAAATGATAAAGGCAACAGTATTGATAGCCCATTAAAGGGCTTTTTCAGATCTTTTCCGGTCAATTGTATAAATGTACATGTTGGTTACTGATCCTCAAGGCTTTCAGAAACTGTCTTCTGACTTTGTGATTCCACAAAATGATCACTGACAGTTTTTAAGACCTGTTTTGAACCTTAAACCTAACTGCATCTGGCCAAAACCTTGACGTACACGTATCCCTTGTAAACATGTTCTGTCAACACAGAGTTAAGAAGTCCCCAACGATCTTCAAAAGCTGCTATTAAACAGTCAGAAAGGAAATCTAAACTGTCATCTGTTTGTACTTTCCATTCCCCATGTTTGACTTATACACTCCAGATGGCAAACTAAGCATAGATAGCCATCTTTACCCATTAAATATATGATGATACAAAATGCATGGTTTTGAATTTGGATTGAGATGATGTTACTAAAAGTGTGGCTACATGCTAAATGTGCAGTAGGCTGTAAAGTATCTCCTGCAGTGCTTTCCTGCAGAGATTTGGACATGCTCAAATTACTTTGGCTAGATTTTTTAAAAAAAAAAAAAAAAAATATACAAAGCAGATTTAACTGAAATATACTATTATTAATCAGAACAAACATACCATTAACAAAATCTAAAACTTGAAATAAATCACATTTTCTGGTGACATTTTTGAGAAAGGTATTAGGTCAAATGCATTTTTAAACTTCCTGAAGATAGAGGATTTATGAAATAGCCATTTTTCAGCTTCATGGAACAGATTTATGGGCTTGCAGACTGTCTGTATTTTCACAGGCTGGAAATGTCAACTTGGAGCAAAAATTTAAAAAAATAAATTAAAATCCCCATCAATGTTGTGCCACAAGTCACTCTGCATTTTTGGTCGCTGAAAATTCATGTTTTTCTTTGATAAACTGTACATATTCCAGGGTGAATTCATTAGCTACGCACTAGTGCCTGGCTTAGCTCTGCAGGTCGGACGCGACAACCTTTGTAGTAACTCACTGCAGCAGTTTTTTTCCTGGGTGATCCTGAAGCATCTCTCAAGTTTCTAGGAGTTTATGTACAAATGTAAGCATGCACATACTTTATTCTAACCCGATCTAAAAAGGCATCGTATCTCTCTGGCTTCAATGCCAATATCTGGCACATGAAGTAAAATAATAATCCCCTCCCAGGTTCATGCATATCTGTTAGGATGTACAGTGGACAGGGCATATACACTACTAAGTTCAGTGATGCTGCACAAGACTGGTACATATTGATTTTTAAGGCTTAAGGTTTGTACACATTCATGTTTTGGTCAGACATTTGTTGTTAATATCAGTTTCCCATTGATTCAGTCTCAAGAAAAACCCATTTTGGCTTGTTCTAAAGAAATGTGTATTTTACAGAGAATTAGAGCAGGGACACTGTGGTACAACAGGGTTGAGCGCATGACTGAAGGCGCTCAGCAATTTGCACTAAAACTCCTCTGTACTGTATAAACACAGAATATTCTCTAGAACAAGGTTCCATCTGAACCATCTTTCAGTCACCCTTTTAGTTTATGAGTAATATATAGATATTTGTGCCAAGAAAAGGAGTCTGCCCAATGCTTTGGAGGACAACTTGTCTCTGCTACAGCCTTTCCTGGCTGGTATCTGTCTTATGTCAATAAATCATAAGAAAGTCTGCTGAAAATATAAAACAGATTTCAGAATTATTTCAGCTATTATTTTTTTCTTGTTATTTCTACTATTGAAAGTGTACTTTTTTGGATACAACATATTAAAAAAGGCAAATAAAATAATAAAATGGAAACTCTAGACACTCCTTTGTCTATACCAATATGCCATTACACTGAGAAACACTGTAACATTCTATTTCCAGTTTACAAATGTAAGATTCCAATTTAAAATTATAATTAAAAAAAATAGGTTAGAAATAATAAATATTAAATCCCCCTCTCCCCAGAGTATATTTTCTGTAAGTAATAAATCTTGGCAGGAATGATTTTCCTTAAAAGCAAAACAAACAAAAAGAACAAAAAACCTTGCTTACTTCAATCTTTTTTGCAGTTAACAATAACGCTGAGATATCTCTATTTGTGGAATTTCTCTTGGCTTCACCCAGAGCCAAGCGCAGGCCCAGCAGACAGAATTAAGTAGCATACCTCTCACAGAAATGTTTTCATCTCATTCAAGCAAAAATGAAGTATTGCCAATACAGGTAAATTGGAGCATATGGGAGAGCACGGAAGGTCAAACGAGAGAGCTTCAGCTGCTCCTCCATCCTGCTCATGACGGATCGATATGGACCCAGTGCTGTCTCCTGCTACTCACTGAATCCCGGGGAGCACAGTGGAAATCAGAGTCAGTGTTGTAAAAAGAAATGTTGGTGCTATTCTGCATCAGACTTAGGAGGCAAGGAGCTCCTTTGCTCCCACACTAGTGACCAAGCAGTTTTCAGGCTGGGGCTCTAATCTCAGATTTTAGCACTGGAAGTGGTTCCTGTGCCCCGAGGGAATAGTTTGCAGGGCTGCGGCCACATCACAGACAGTATTTGCTTCTGTTTCCATCTGCAGGGCACTTTTTAAATTATGCAACCCACCTCACCATCTGAGCAAAAAGATTCATCGTTTCAGCTTTATTTTGCTTGTCACATCAATGATTTCGCAGGTTGGCTTTCATCGCAATTCTCTATCTACAGTGATATGATCAAAACAGAATGAAAAATTAGATGAAATTCAGTTTCTAGTCCCCTGCCACTGAGACATATCAGATGAGAAAACGGTTGACTAATTATTTGTGTGGAAAAACAATAGGAGTAAAACCCTTGGTAAACATGAAGAACGTAACAGGAGAGTCATTGCAACTAGAATAATTAAAAAAAAAAAAGCACAACACAAAACCTACAGCAATTAATCAAATGAAAATGCTAAAATTGTAAGAATGAGGTAGTTAAATAAAATGTTATGAAAGGGAAAATTTTTCTTGTTATTGTTGTACAGTCTTTCAAACATTTTTCTGTACCAAGACCTAATTTCCAGGTTTTTATTTTTTCCTTCAGGGTAAAAAAATGCTAGAAGCTGAGGTATAACAAAAAAAATCCACAAACTCATTTATGTATTTTTTAATCAGAAGTGATTAGGGCTATGGTTAAATGAACCCAGAGGCTATAACCATCTGAATTATTCCTAAAGCTAGGGAATAATACACCGTATCTGGGACTAACACACTACTATAATCAGGTTGTTACTGTTAGAATAATTGTCGACACATGCAAATCAGTAAAAGTTTTTTCATTGTAGCAATTGTGCCTCAAAAGCTAATCAATGTGAGATGAGCTGGAGGTTCTTTTGTAAACTACCTAGAGAAGGTTTTGGCAGTAAAACTCTATCAAGTTTCTGCACGTGCCAGTTCTTTGCAGCTGTGCTTCCAGCGACTACAGCTGCCCCCGCTGCACATCCATTTGCTGCTCTCTCTTTCAAGCGGGGGTCCCGGTAGCTCTTGAAAAAAGAGGAAATTTTTTATAAGAGCCCAGCAGATTCACTACTAAAATGTCACTATTGAACACAGCCATGAAATAGCACATTTCTACACATTCAGTGTGAGTTATTTTTTTTCTAAGGGATGGGCAGAAAAGAGGTGAGGAGTGGCGCACTACTGTGAAGCATTAGTGCATCCGGATCAATACAGCTCCCATCGGACTGCGGATCCTGCTGCCACGAGCTGGCTGGTCCCAGCAAGGGATTACTTCTGCCAGGTGCCATAAAACCTCAATTTTACCCTGCCTAATACTAAGGTCACAGAGAAAACTCCCTTGCCTGGAAGCGCTCCCCCAAAAGGCAGGGCAGGGGGCCGCGGGTCTCAGCTCCAGCGCAGATTTGCAGCCTGAGCCTGCGTGATACAAACGTATCCACAAGATCCACTCCTGGCCCCTATTAACATCTATTAACTTTGGGACTCGTCTCATAAGGCAGGAAGGGAATTAATGTTTCTACAAATTAATTTCCAAAAGGAAAGTGTAACGAATTGGTGAATATGCTGAATAATTATTTTAGCACAGTTCACGTCCTGTGCCAATCGAAGGCCTTCGCGATACCGATGCCTTTCAAAGCAGAGGGTAGTGCCACGGGCATCCCCTGTGCGCTGCTTTATCTGTTTCTTTCACACTCACTTGCCTCTTTTGTTTCCCCTCTTGTTCCCTTTTTCTCAGCAAAACTTTTCAAAGAATTACAGTCCAGTATAAATCTAGAAGACACTGGGACTAGGCTATCCCAGAGATGGGGAACAGCTCCTTGTCACCCTGAAAATAATGAAAAATAAAGTCTAGAACTATCATAGGCCATCGTCCCTGTTGCCAGAGGAGCGAGCGATACCAAGGAGGACCTTTTTTGAACTGGTTCCTGCAGATTTAGCAGAGTGACTTCCTTTGATAATAAACATACACAACTTCGCCCATTAATTACAGATGTTCACTGGGAAGTGAGGAAAGTTCACAAATGACACAAATGGAAAGAATGGTGTCTAAATCTGAACATACACATGTGGGGTCTCTGGGACCACAGCTTCTGGCAATCCTCAATGCATTCAGAGTTATTAATCTGTCTATATCAGATATTTCAGACAAAAAAATGTACATAGAAGTATATTCACTGTGATGAACCAGCATAAATATTTTCACTAGCTTTTTCTTAGCAACAATAGAAAAAAGGGACTAGCATAAGAAAGGACAAAATTTAACACACAATAAATTGACTGTGCAATAAGTAGCAATTCAGAAAGAAAATCTGTGAAGAAGCTGATACTGCCAGAAAAGTAATCGAAGTAGTTTCCTGTGCTGACAGTGCTGGGCCATTCCTGAGTTGGCTGAACTTGCTCAGGACTTATTTCTAAGATTCAGCTATTTCTAAGGCGAGTGCCGTAACACAAGAGATGATAGGAGAGCAATAATGTTCTGCTGACTTAGAAAAGCCTCCGAGTTTCTTGGCAGGTTGCACTTAGGGGCCTGGCAGGAAAAACAGCCCCATTTCTGCTCATCCCCTCTCCTTTCCCCATCAAGCACACAACACTGTCCCCCCAGCTCTGTTTAAACTGCATGTATGTGACTGCTAGTATAAAATATGCAGCTGGTGCAGGCTTCCCTCTCCAGAAACTCAGTTTGGTAAGACAGTGGTTGCTAATCCTATGATTACAAGTGTGTGTTTTCACGTATTCGTATTTGACAGGCGTAATCATGAGTGGCAAAGATCCATGTTGGAATCCAGATTTCACCCAAGTAAAAGGACAACACTGATCCTGGGAGTTGAGCTGAACCTGATCCAGGCAAAACACCTGGCTTGAATCTTGTTTTTTTCTCACATTAGAGCACTGCCTGAGCCATTATTTGTAGTCTTTGCTGAACGTGGAGCTGATCCCCAGAAGTATGTTTCATGTTACGAGTTCACAATAACAACTGAATTAATAACTAACATCTCTTAGAGGGGATTTGTTCAAGAGAGAGCCGTGTGAACCCGCAGCAGCCTGCAGCATCACCCCTCAGCCTCTCCTGTCATCCTACAGAGCCACGTGCTGTATTACTGCCACAGCCCGCAGGCTCCCATCACCCCGCTCATCCTCGGGCGCGCCCCGTTGCACAGACCCTGGCATACACTTACATTTACACATTGCCCATTCCCTTTGTGTTTCTGTACCTCTGGGAGAGGTGCCTCTGGGTAGAGCTTAATCAGCAAGGCCAGATGGTTTCACTAACCTGTCTTCTGTACCCACCAGGACATTGATGTCAGCGCTAGACCAACAAAATGACACTACACCTCTCCCCTTCTTGCCATCGGATCCCTGCATCAGGGAGCTTGACAGAAGCAACAGGAGTGTGATGGAAATTCAAGTTCCTGCTGGTATGTGGCACTGGGAGGAGGAGATGGGGAATGAAAGGCTTATCCTGGCTCAAGCCTTTCATGCGGACTTCCTAAATGCTACCTCTAGGGAGGAGATATGTGGAGTTCCAAACCCAGTCAAAATACTTCAGAATGAAAAAGAATCAAATCAGAATGATTTTGGTCACAGTTGGATGCCAACCTATGAGTTAGTTAACTACTTGTTCCCTGTTTAATCTACTAAGCATCTGTTATGAAGGCTGAATTCTCTAAAGGTCAGTGCAAGAGCAGGAAATAAGGATGTGAGGTTTTTTAGAGAAAAGTTAGGCTTTTATTAACTTTTTTTTTTTGTAGCCTGCGATTTCCTGTATTTCCTCTGAATTCCTAGTGTTTCTTCATGAAAAATATTTTGTACATTCACAAGGGCATGTAAATAAATTCGTCCAAGAAGGATTTCTCAAGGAAATTGTATGAGTTATTCACACAGACATGAGAATTACTCTGTGTAGGCATTACTTTTGGTGAATTATAGAAACACATATGTAAAAACTTGTGCTAAAATGATGTCTTAGTAAAAAACATACCCTTACCATTGCTCAGCATCAGCTATGTCTTCAGTTGCATATGACAATACAGGAACATGATAATGCTAATTTCATATCAATGTCTATGTGAAAAATACATGCAAGGCTGTCTAATGTTTGATTAATGGTCTGACTTTATCCAGAATAGCTGGAAATTCTCAAAGGGTTTTGTAAATCAGTGAAGAGCCAACAAATTAATAACTTTGTTTCCATAGAAATAGAATTCAACTAGTTCCATAAAATATGTCACTTTGGTGTTATTATTGCAGCAATCAAGATGTTTTTCCTTTTAGTTCTTTAGTTTAGCTTTGTTTAAAAATAACTGCAGTCACAGTAGGAAAATAGACTCTCTTGATGCATTTGTACAGTTATGTAGCCCATAGGAATTAATACTCACAGAGTTAAAATACTTTCCAACCTTGTAGCATTCAAAAACAAAGAAGGAAAGGGTGGGTGAGAAATTCAGTAGTATGTGTCACAATGTGAGTATATAATATTCGAGAAAAATTCACACTACTGTCCAATCCAACAGTATGAAGAAAAAGGCACGTTTATTCCTGGCTAATAACAACACAAATTAAGTTTTCATTTTTTCCAGCTGATTTTGAATACACCGTGCACTTCATGGGTGCAGTTCGTACAGAAGAAACTTAATTAATTCTCCTTCATTCTTTTTGCAATAACAGGCAATCTCCTATCTGAGATTTATTTGACTGAGTACACAACTATACACAAAACATGCAACTACTTTCTGTCTTAAGTGTTGGAGCAATGTGTGATAACATGTCACATCTTTTCCTTTATTTTAGGCCATTTTCTTTTGTTTGTCTAACTCACTATCTTTAATGACCATGACAAACGAAAAGGGAAGTGTGATTTACCTTTTCTAATCTCTATGAATCAGATTCTCGGGCATTCAAGCTGTTCAGGCGCACTTTGAAATCCACAGACTTTCCTCCTACCTATCTGGCCCTTATCACTTTTCAAGTTTGTGTATAACCATGTCTTAGTTGTTTTATTTATAATGTCATCAAGTCTAGGTTGTTACATTTGTTATAGGTTGCTGTGCTGAATTTCCCCCCCACACACCCTCTTTTGCCTAGGTCTTCAAGGGATGTTAGAAAAATGAAATACTAGTTTTCAGTTGTTGAAGAAAAACATTAAAAGTCAGATTCCACACTCAGTTATAGTCACTCGGGGATATTCATTGTAACATCCTTGGTCTAACTGATGTTACTGCAAAACAAATTTGGTCCTGTACATGTAAATATTAATAGAGAATACTGACAGAAATTAAATTCTGCCAGATATTCTGAAAAGCATGTCACAAAGTATAGTGGTATTGAGAAAGTGGCCCTTTGTATGTATCTCAACATGTAATATACAACCTATGAAAAAACTCTGTGTTTTTCAAAGAACTGGAAAATTAAAGGATACTTTTTACAGGGAAAATTACCCTTTATTTGCTAAAAGGTGAGTTCATGCTGGACACTTCTCAGTAATATTCTTTTGGAGGTTAGAAAGCATCTTTGTTTTTAGGCTAAGTCTCCTGTGTGCATCTGAATGCTTGCTCTGATATACTGCCTACAACATATATCTACTCTATACAGCACAATTTTTATATCATGTTCATCATCATAAGAGCCAAGCCCCTCTTAGATGTACATTAAGCAACATGACAAATGTGTCATTTAAGAACTCTGCTGGCCAATGATGGAAAACGTGAAGAAGTTAGTGGAAAAAGCTCCAAATAAGTATTCATTTATGACACAAAAAGAGCTTTCATTAGAAGTTACGGGATTAAGTACTAAAGCACAGGTAATGGAAGAATTACAGTTGTTTATGTAACCTTAATTTGCCTCACTGACAGTTGCCAATAAACTTTATATCTAGGCCATGCTTGACTGCAGTGTGGTACCAATGAGGCAAGTACTTTACCAACAGTCTCCCACTATTTGGTCATCTATAGTTTTATTTTCTGCTTGATATCTCTTGCATTCAGTGCACACTATATATAGTGCTCTGTAAATCCAACGTATTTAATCCTCTCCTTAGCTTCTTATTATGTCTTAGTTACTCTAGGCTATTTTATTTAGGGATCTGAATGTTTTGCCTGCCACCTTCAATGCACGTCCATAGTATCACTGTGGGATGAATTTTAATGTTTCAATTTGACAGACAAAAAATGGAGGCCTCAAGATCTTTAAAACTAAAAGTATCTTCTATTTTTTTTTTCTGAAATGAAAAAAACCTCACCTAATGCACAAAGAAGGACTCATTCAAAGGGTTAGTTATACAATGATTAAAACTATTATGGGCTTTTTCTTTTTTTTTTCCTTGTAATTAAAAGCCTAAACTCTGTAACAGTTTCCATGAGTCAAACTAACTTAACACAATTGACATGGAGATATGCAAGACTGAGACATTGTTTTCTTTCTCTTCTAAAATGTGTTTTAAACACTAGTTAATCACTTAGAAGCTTCCAGGGCCAGAAGCAACTTTTGAGTTCTCCATTTTGAAGCTGCAAACCTTTTACCTTACTAATACGAAAATTTCTTCTTTTAGCCCTGAAGCGTTATCAGATAAACTCTGTGGCTGCATTTGGTTTTTATACATAAAATGCTACCAATGACCCAGGGCTGAATCTCCAGAGAGGCTGGGCCTTAGGCAGGTAGAATTCTATTGGAAATTTCCCATTTGAAAAGAAAAATAGGAAACATTATTCTGACAGGCCCATTAAAAATAAGTAAATGTGTAAAAATTCTCCAGGGTTCGGACTATTGAAGGAAATCTGGGTGAGCCAGGTTAGTACCTCCAAGGCAACGCTATGCTAAGTACTACCCAATGGAGCTGCCCCAAGGGATCACATGGATAATAATTATCTTGCTATATGTAGAGTAGGCGTGCATGTCTCTGTATGCATATTTACCTAGAGCATAATGGTCATAAAAGTAAGAAGAAGCCAGTCCCTAGCAATTCACATTTGAACCAAGAATGAATCTGCAGGCTTACTGCTGCTTAACAAAGTGCATAATTTCACTCTTACTCAGAAACTATTTTACAGAAATTGGCATCCTTATTACTAAGTTAATAGAAAAATGCCAATTGAACTCTACAAGACTTTTTTCCTATTACAGTAACATTGCAGAGCTCCATTTAGTAAAAACGAGTGCTTAAACCTTCTGACAATTTCTCCACTGAACTTAAATTCCACTCCAAGAGTAACCGTCTGTGAGTCTGAAAGAAGATGGGGTTCTTTGTGCCTTGAACTGCACAGACTAGGGATGCCCTGCGGTTGAGCAGTGGCTGTAAACACACAACAGGAGTTCTGTGTATTTGGGAAAGCTTCTGCTCTGAGATGAAATCCTATACCCAGATTCAGTGGGAATTTTGCCACTGAACTGTGTCCGTGGTTTATTCTATCCTTATTCTGGAGATGGCAAATTAACCAAAATATAGCCATAATATTAGCACCTCATATTTTCACAGCAGGGCAAAAAGCTATGGAAGTATTACAGCATTTCCCTTTCCCAATCAGGACACAAATACCAGACAACACCTGCTCTGGTCTCATCTGAGATCTATACCTGCTTTAAAGACAGAAGTGCTGAACTCCACAAGAACAAGAAGAATGGCTTAACTATAGACTTCCACTTGATGACAGGATTCTGGCCTAGACACAGTACCAGTCTTCCTGGAAAACTTATTTGAGTGCCTGGTTTTCCAGCTTTTGCCATCATATAAAATAACACTGGTCACTGGAGCTACAATCTTACATGTTACCAGTCCAAATAAATTTCTGTAAAAGCACCACTGAAAGTTGTAACTGCATCCAGATGTGCACACGCAATCTAACTTGGCTGAGTGGGACTCAAGAATTCAATGGCTTTAACATTTTAACAGAAATTCATACCACCCCCTTTCCTGTCAACTTGCCTCCTCACACAGCATCCTCAACTTGATAGCCAACTTATTATAATCAAGATACTCTCTACTTCTTCCAGAGGCAAAATCCTGCCTTTTCTGAAACTAGAAGAGAATAGTAATGACAGAGTGAGTTATTGTCAAGATCTGACTTCCACTGCAAGCATAACTTGTGACTGATATATCCTATTGTTATATTTCTCAAGAAGATCTGCAATATTGTTTAGTCAGTGACATGAAAAATGTGCCCTATAATTTCACAGTTCACAGTCATTCATTCTTAGTGCTGACATGGTTGAAATCATAATGTGGCATAATATTGTTATGCAGGATAACGACAGGGGGTCTAATTAAACTCCCCTTAAATGTTACATTCATCCTTACTAATCAAGAATTTGGGATTCTTAAGGTAATATGAAGGGAAGTTAAAACTGGTTTCTGTGGCTTATTTGATTACATGGAAACACAGATTCTCAATTCTATCATCTATAGCTTTAATATCAACATATTAAGTATGATTTATGCCAACAGAGCAGAGCAGATGGAAAATTTTAGGAATATGATCTTCTGACAAGTGTTGTCAGGAGTGATAAAGTCTGGCTTCATGTAGTTGGGTTCCCTGCAAAACTATGAATCGCTGGATTGAGACTTCCTGGAACCCCTGCTTTAGGTAGTCTTTAATAATTTAATTCAGACACTTCTACTATTTCAGGGACTAATCAAAGAGAGAGGGATTAATCTTTTTTTTCTCAGGAAAGAGACACTGTTCTTCAGGAGAACTGCCTCATTCAGTCTGGGTTAAAATTTGCTCTCTGCTCTGCCTCCTTTTCTATTAGGAAAGGGTAAGGAAAAAACAGATGCTATAGCAACTTGTTTATGTACATTAATCTTTCCCCCAAACCCTGGCAACTGCTAGGAAGAACCAAGCAGTAAGACAAGACGTTAGCATAGGTAAGACAAAGCAAGTATGGGAGTTCCCCCTCCTCCCTGCAAGGCAGAAGCCGGCATACCAAAGCTTAGCACCAACTGGTTAGATAGGATTGTCCTTAAGCACTAAAAATTAAGATATACAAAAGCAGACAAGGAGCAAAGAGGCCTAACATCTGCCCCAACACAGAGACACAGGATATGAGCAACAAGAGGGCAAAAAGAAACAACGGGGGAGACTTAGAGGTGTTCACCACTAGAGAAACACTAGAAGCAACTGAGAAATCAAGGGCTCCTAGGGACTCTGCAAGGTGCTAAAAGGGAGGAGCTGACAGGTTGGCTGTAAATTAAGCAAGTCAGGAAATGCCTATGAGTAATAAAAGGACTGAATAACAGACTTTGGGAAGCAGCCTGTCAACGTCTGTTCACTACTCCGAGGAAAAGAAGGTCCTGTAATAGCATAGCTCCGATATTGAAGCTGACAGAGTTGAAAGTGGCTTTCCTGACTGGTCAGTGTTAGATGCTGTCCGCAGCTTTTATAAGACCTGGCTTCCAGATTTGGCAGATGTTTTAATTCTCTCAGCACTGGGATTTTGCTCCAGTCATTTATTCTCTTCAGTCTCATCTCAGTAGTTCCCATCAGACACTTTTTTTTTTTTCACACCAGCTGCTTCCTCCTGGTTAATTCAGACTCAGTGATATATCTGCAACAGTGCTGGCCAGCTACAAATCATCTTCTGAACAGGAAAAATGGGGCCTGATTTCATTCTTAAGCTATTATAACCCTTCCAGAGTTACATCACTGTGATCGTGGGTATGAGAGGAGAATAAAGGAGGTACAGTACCACTCCAGAAACAATTTTGCTTCTTTCCTATCTTGCTGTAGGCCTAAAGAGTTTGCTGCGTAGGGAAAAAGGGCTTGGGTTTGTTTTTTTTTTCACTCTGTTCAGTGGACAAAAAGTGGAAGTCAGTTTGGTCAAACAATGACCAAAAAAAAGGCATTTTTTCATTAATTTTTCCCTTCAGATATTAATATTATAATAGTAACATATATATATATCACAGTGATTACCTACACAGATAGTATTAACACATTCAAGAAACAGTTTCAGTAAAAAGACTGTTATGTAGAATACTGTTGAACTGACAGTTGACTAGGGAGCACCTGCAATTATAGGTGGCAGTTGCGTAGCATGAAGGAATTGGCCAAGTTCTTTCTTTCAGAAGTGATTCAATCTCTCCTTTCCTGGCATTGCTTGCTGGATACCCCAGTACACGAAGCTCTCTAGAGTTAGTGTTTCTGTGTTTCAATTTTTTGCAGGAAAGACAGAAGAGGAAAAACTTTTTGCTTTCAGCAGATTCCCTCTCTACCTGTCTTTCCATCTAATTTAAAAAAGAGAAAGGAAAACAATGCGTACTGTCCAATATACAGCAACTTCAGATCTAGAGATGTGCTACCAATTCCCAATGGCTGGGTTCAGGCAGGCCATAAATAAAACTGCAGAGCCAACTTGAGATGCTCTTACAGTGAAAAATTCTGGCTCTGCATGCTGAGAGCATGGCTCAGCCATTCATTTATAACAATAGAACTATTCTTCTGTCTGCACAAGGAAAACAAATCTCCTGTTGTTAGGAATCAAAGACAAGTCCTTCAGAGACTCTAGGAGACATATTTAACAATGACTAAGTGTGTTACTTCATAAGCATGCACTCTTTAAGACCTTCTATCCCTCTCTCATTATATAGTACTTTTGTAAGTGATTGCAGTGTATCCCAAAAAGCAAGTTTATTGACTTCCACCTGCAACGAAAGTGCTTTAAAAAGGCCTGATGTGCAACGAAGTATGCAAAATTGATCCCTTAAGTGTTTGTGAGGAACGTGATTTGAAGACTCATCCTTTTTCAGAGGGGGTTCAGGATCCCTGAAGAAATCCTGGCAAGAGACATGAAAAAGGCTTTTTAAATTTTCTTTGCAATTCATGGCTTATATATTCGCTACATGTAAGGGTGGTGATCAGCAAAGAGAAGTAACAGAAGTACACTTGCTTTTTGGAGTGAATTCTCCTTAGTTTTCTCAAGTATTTGAGATTTAGAAGACGTCCACTGAACTATAAATCCCACTTCAGTGTAGTTTCAGCACTATTTTACAGAATTTTAGGCAGTCATTTTTCTGACAAAGAGTATGCAGATCATGGTTGCCACCAATAAGAGTTTGGAACATTTCCACTGATTTCCACCAACTCCATAGGCACCAACCCCAAAGTTATGATGATGCAATCTAAAGCAAAACGTGGCCCAGTAGTAAAAGATCTCGTTCCCTCTCGTTCCCAAAGTCAATGGCCAGCCCACTGTCCAGTGGCTCTCGGTGAAATGAGAAATAAACACAATCACTTTTAATTCAGTGTCTGTTAGGTTTAGCCTTATCATCCCCATGGTCTGATGTTCAAGGATGAAGCCTCATTAATATATACACTTAATTTGCAGTATAGAAAAAGGTACTTTACGTAAAGAGAAACAGAGTCTATCCACCTTTCAGATAGACCAGTAGCTGTTATTTGGAAATGATGACAATAATAAATACAGCTTTGCTCCCACTTATGGACTAGCAGAGCTATCAAACACACAGCCAGTGCAATGGCAGTGCTAGAGCAGTCGAACACACAGGCTGCGGGTCAACAGGCAGCTGGGTAGCTGGATCCATCACAGGCTATTCTAATCTGAAACGATTAATCTCAAACAAAAGGAGATTTACTGGTTTCGTATTTGTGTAGTTCCACTAAATTAATGGTATGGTGATATAAGGAGACCAGAATCAAATAAAAGGATGTCAACTTCCAAGCAAAAAATTTGTTTTCAAATTTCTACAGCTGAGACTTCACCACTAAGACAATGTACCTATGCGTCCAGAAGCCACTTATATGATGTGAGGTCAGCTGGATTCAGGTGCAGATAGAAAAATTACACATATAGAGATGCACACACACAAATATATATCTTATTTACATATACTGCTTCAGCTATTTCTGGCAGTCTTTCATATTCCCATAAAACTCACTGCAGTTTGGGTTCTGTTTCTAAGTTCTCCGGCTTCAAATACTGCATTTTAATTCTACTTAATGAATTAGATATGCTTTAGAGCTATAATAAACTTTTCTTGTGAAGATATTTCTGAAGCATTGAGTCACATTGCTTACTGAGAATAAATACCGCAATAATATATTTACATAAATAATTTAAAATCCAAGAGCACAGTAGGTAATAAAAATATACTGCCATGATAAACCATGAAACCAGAAAATAACATTGCTTTAATTAAAAATTACAAATACACTGCAGTAAACAACTTATTTACACGTAGTTAAAAGTCTGACTATTGAATATCCTGGACTTGTTGAATCCAAAAAAGGGAAAAATACTGAAACCAATCTCTTCACGCAGTCAAATATTGAGGACCGTAACTGTGTTTAATTAAGATCTACTGTTAATAATGGATTTCAGAGAGTGAGGCTCTTCTTTTAATTTCCCAAGGTAGAATATGTTATTAAATTTGGCCTTTAACTTCTCATTGACATGTACACTTGAAACTTCTGATTAAAATTTCAGAGGTTGGGAAGAAACACCCAAAATTAAACTCTTAAATCTGGCACAAAAATAACAATGATCCCTGATTAAGAAATCAAATTTCAGAAACTTTATTACTGTTCTATTAATAAATTGTTGGGTTCTAATTAAAATGGTGCCTGCTGGATTTCTTTCATTTTTTAATTCTAAAAAAGTTGGAAACTGTAGAGGGAATTAAATATAAAAAAAAATAGGTTAATGAATCTAAGAAATGTGATATAAATTTAACAGGTTCCTTTTCCTTCTGGGAGTGATCACAGCAGAACAAACATTATTTTCCACCCTAAGGTATGTGTTCAGGAAAAAGCACAGGTTCTGTTTGCTCCTTCCTTTCTACAACATCCATAGTCCAAAGCTCACTACGCTCATTGCAGACTTTTCATAGGAAATCATAGATCTGGATATAGTTGTGAAAGTTGGTGTTAACCTAGTTTTAAACAGGTCTAATTTAGAGTATGATTAAACTCGATAAGTTATTTAGCTGGTCAATATGAGCATGTAGTTCTTGTTTCCAGGATGATGTTTCTACCTCTACCTTGAGTTTCTTTGAAATGTTAACGGCAGTAGATCAGGGAAGAGCTGACACCATGAAAGCTCCCTGCTAATCGTGTGCAGACAAATAGCTAGAGCTCAAGGTACGTGCTTTTGAGTCTTACAAATACTTGGAGTCCTATTTTTTTCAGTGTAATACATTTTTGCCAGCTTGTTTGAGCTTTTAAATGAAATTCTTTCTCAGTGTGCAAAAACACTTCAAGCTGAAGAATAAGAAAGAAAATTGCTTCAAAAGTACAGCTGTCTTTAGGAATTTTTACAAAGTAAGCCACGTTTTTCAAAGAGATAAGTAATTTGAATCTGATTCAGATGTGCAATGTTCAAAGAATAAATTAAATCTAGATGTGGACAATAGCACAAATGGTTTCTATACACTATTCATGGTTCTTGAAAAGCATTTATGATGCTATATCTAGCAGAGTAACTAAATTTCCTGATTACAAATAACCATCAGCCCCTCCTACAAGTTTTATATAGAAAAATACCTAAAAATATCACTGCAGTTAGACGTAGCTCAGTTATAGGTTGAAAATAAAAAAAGTAACATTACTAATTCTCTCTTGTTCTTTTGTTTGTATCTGTTTTGAACAGACATCCACTTTGTTGGGGCTGAGGTACGTCGTTCACACAGCGCACACATTACAAATCTGGTATTCATTGCTTCTTGCAGACACAAAACATTGCTTGCTAATGGTCATTGATATTTAGTGTAATATCTCGTTTAAAAGTCTGTATTGTGCTTGCTTGGCCTTTATTTTACCAGCATAACCATAGTAAGGACTCTGATGAGATAATTTATAGCAGCATAGTCTGAGAACCGTGTAGTTTGGTATGCATTCTCTATAAAAGTCCTGGACCTAAGCCCAAACTCTAAACACACGCTTGCCTGTAGGAATGTACGAGAAAACATTTCTGCTGGAGCCAAACTAGTGAGTATTTTTGGCCTTTATACATGCAGTTTTACACTATCCTTAATTGCAGATGCTGTTCTCATATACTACTGTCTTCCTTTTTCACTGCTGGTAGCTACGTGTTTCAGTAATACCTGTCAGTGTTAAAAGCATCTTTTAAAAATGCTGGTTTATGCTTTCTTGTTATTTTAGCAAAAGCACGTACAAGTAGTCAAATTAGCCTTTCCTGAATCATTCCACCATTTCCCAGATTTCTATTACATTTGCATTAGTTTCTTCTAACTTATACAGCCACTTTCTTTTACATAGTTTCTGTATATGACCATGCTTCATTCCCAACCCAATCTAGCTTATTTCTGCTCTTCTTTTCTGCACATGCGGGGCAAGAAAAGAAAAATCGTGCTTTTTGCTAAAAACCTTCCATGCAGATACGGTAAAACTTCTGGGAAAAATCTATTCAGATTATGATCTATAGTCAAGATTTGAAAGTTCCTTTGCAGCCTGTTGTGAGATGGGATGGACTGCAAAAAGCGTTTATGTTACTTAAACTGGTTACATACAATCCTTAAAGCTCACTTAGAGTTTTCAGTGACTCATTGGTATGTCCTATAATTTCAGTGTCAATGTAGTCAGGAGAAATTCAGCAAAATCAGTAGGTCAAGGGGAAAATTCAGATAATAGTTTCTGGATTGTTGGTTTTGATAACCAAATCCTTATATTTTCTTGGCTCTTCCCTTTTAGCATCACAAAATCAACTGTTACATTAATTAATACAACTTTCTTATCTCCCATGAAAATACATGAAGTTATGAAGAACTTCAATTATGTTTTTTAAACTCTGTCCCAGTCCCAAAGGGAATAAATATCTTTCCCCTGCACAAGCCAGGTTCTGTGCTGAGGGTCATATTTCTATATCTGACAAGCAATAGAAATTCCATAGGTTTTCCATCCATAGACACAAATTTGTGTGACCAGAGTGAATGAAATAAGGAATCTTTGGAGCAAAAATTAAAATTAAAAATAAAAATGCATTCTGTAAATAAATATACTTAGAAAACAAGGGGAATGATATATGCTAAGAATCATCCTTCAGATAAACTGATATTTCAATGGCAGAACTCAAAGACATTTTTGATAGAGAAAAACTGAAATATTCATACTCCATTAACTAGGTATTTTTGAGGTGATGCAGAGAATTGAAGCTTTTAATTATCTGCTTTGCCTTTTTCCTCCTTCCTTGGAGATGAGCACACTCATCTTCTTAAATTCACCTTCTCATCATTCGAATCCGAGGCTGTCAGTGTGGTCCTTTGCAATGGCATGCTTACCAAAAATTGTTACTGACAGAGAACATCTTCAAGATTAGTAGCTTTCTTTTTTTGTAGAACAGTACATATGTCAAACCTTCTTCAAGAAGTGCACAATCACTGCTAAATAACCCTGTGACAGTAGAGAAATCTGCCTCTATGGTATGGATTGATAATGCACATTGTTAAGGTAAAGCTTTGAAGTCATTCTGACAAAGATGTTTATGCTCTTTTATAGACATTGATATCTAGGGAAAATTAGACTCACAAATAAGAATGAAAAATTAAATACAGATGTAGATTTTAGTTGTAGTGCCTAACCTGCAATTCTCAAATGCTGAGAAAAGCTGTCTGGAAAGTCAGTTTAGCATTAAGGAAGAAAGTCATTGATCTTTAATTTTTCAACAAATCTAAAAACAAAAGACCAGACCAGGTGGATCAAAATATAAGATGATGGCACCACTTGAGGTCAAGGTCAAGTCTTAGCTTACTGTAGCTTCAGTGTCTCACTGGGAAATGTTTTCTCAGCCCTTGAATGCAGATAGACAGTCATTATTTCACTGAGGGACCTTATAAATGATTATAACATGACTTAAAACCATATGTAAAACAGATAAATTATTTCTAGACACATTTCCAATTTTTACACGTTTTCTCTGGCTCTCATGAAGGAAGAGGAGTTAACAAGCAAGTTAAAAGTAATTTTGAAAGACTATGCAAAGCTATGTCTCTTGCTTGTGGCACTTGATTGTTCTACTGCAGTAATCTCATAGCCTGGAAAACTACTGTCCCCTGTCTAATGCAGTTCTTTGTTTTCATCATACTGAATTCTCTTCATTGCAGGAAAAAAAAATTGCCACTTTTTATTCTGTAGAGCCAAACTTTAATTTAATTCTGTACTTGCAGGCAAATTTTCAGGCAGAGAAGCTATACTCACTTTCTGATGGATGAAAATTAGAGGGTACTGCACTCACCTGATAGTCTGATGTTGCAAAGTATCTGGATCAGTAGCATTTACCGTTAACACAACACTGCCAACAGGAATGTTTTCTTGTTTCGTCACTGTCATTGGGTTTGGGTGAAAAACTGGGCCTTCATTCACATCCTCAACAGTGATCTGAACTGTTGCCGTGGAACTGGGGCCATAGGCTATGTCTGGAATCAGCGGGTCTTCATTTTCTACTTTGATCAGCAACGTGTGAAACGCTGAAATCTCATAGTCTAAAGGCTGTAAAACATATCATAAAATCAGAGTGCAATGTGCAAAGACAGTACTTAACACTTTTTCCTTGTATCCTATTGCAAACTTGCAGAAAATAGAATCAGCATTCATTGCATCTGATACTTGGTCAGAGTTTAGCATTAGACAAAACGGTAGTTATCAAGTGCATTGAAGATAATGAATGGAATGGACATAATGAAAGATGGAGTTTAATTCTCGTATATACATGCTTAGTTATCATGTAATATGCATTTAGGAAACAAATCAGTCATACTTAGTAGTTACTTATGATAAGTAACATAAGGCTGTTTTCTCAACTCCTACCTTGAAATGAAAAGCACTGCCATGGAAATACATGCTATTTGTCTTAAGAACTGAAAATGCCTCTTCCGAAGTCAAACAGAGAAAATTCTGGTACAGGCAGAAACCAGGGCTGTTTTGTTTGGTTGGTTTGTTGTTTGGTTTTTTTTGTTGTTGTTGTTTGTTTTTTTTTGTTTGTTTTGTTTTGTTTTTTTGAAGTGTAAGATAATTATCTTCAAATACAGGCAATAAATTTTTTCACGAGACTTTAGAAATCTGGGACCAAAGACGGCTCTCCAGTTCAGTCTGAAGCCACGTCCCTTACTTCCCTGGTATTTGCACCTGTGTTCTCTAACTGAGAACAAAATGTGGTCCTTGAATCCTAATTGTACCCTCAGTCACAAACCAAAATTTGTTGTAAAGTCTCACTATTGATTGTAATACTTACTGCAAAACGAGCTGTTATTTGAGCACAATGGCAACACAGTTAGCAACAGGCAGGTCCTTATGACTGTAGAAGTAAGGTTACTGTGACAGAAGAAGGCGTTATACATATTGTTCGGACAAGGGCTAGTAGCCAACTATATATTTTTGAGTAACTTATGCTTGCTGTGCCTTCTCTTATGCAGTAAATCCAGTGGCTGGACCTTACAGTAATAATACAGTACAACAGCAAATCGTTCTTACTTTGACAACAGAGAGCATTCCCTCATTAGTCTGGGGATTGGTATGGATTTCAAAACTCTGCCCTGGATTTCCATTAATAATGGTGTAGACAGCTCTCCACGCTCCAGTTGTTGGGTCATCTCGGTCACCAACTGTTAAGTTTACTATTACACCTGTGACTCCCTCTTTTACTGTGGCTTGAAACTAGAAAAAAAAAAAAACAGGAGAGGAAATTGTTACTTTTTTTCAGTTAATGACCACACATACCCACACACACGTGCAATTTCCAAGCCAGCGTTAATTATTTACCACAACAGGAGAAAGACGTAATTCTTGACTGAAACTGAATGTTATAGGCTCTAAATAATACATTCTCACTCATGAAATATAAGGTAGCACATTACAGCCACTCTCTATTTAATAGATGGCAGATAAGCAGCAATGGGATAGGAATCAAGCTTTGGCAGATTCTGATCGCAAGACAACAGTTCATCTTGTATTACTGGAAAAATGAATCCTGAAAATATATATAGTGTTGCATAGGGGCATATGCTATCAGAAAGTGAACTATACTCACAGCTAAGAAAAAGAGGAAGATGACTAATACAGCCCATTCTTGCCCTCAAATGTACTATTATTTACAAATAATCCAGTTTTGCATTTCAGACTATTACTTTCATAAATTACCCCATCCATATCATTTTTTCACTACACTGTCATCAATACATAAAACATTTTACACAAAAAGTGTTCGCATACCATTTTTTGGCGGGTTTGCTCTAAGAAACTCGGAAATAATTTGACCTCATGCGACCACTTGGTCTGCATAAATAAAGTCAGTGTTTTCTTTTTTCAGTGGGAGAATTTTTTATGACCTTGTGAAGTTTGTTGCACTGCCATATTATTCAGCCAGCCAAACCCTATGAGAAAATTCTACTTTACTATCCAAACATCATTCTTGTTTATGTAGGAAAAACATTAAGCAAACCATCAGAAAAGCTTGTAAGGGTCAGACTTAATAACACTCCTCATCTTTCAAGTACTTGAGGCTGACATGCTAAAAGCACTGTATATAAGAGTGATAAGATAATATCTGCTGTACAGGTGGATAATCCAGAATGATAACATACCTAAATCCTGAGAAGTGCTGAACATCAGCAGTACTGTTATAGATCATTAGAAAATCTTAGCGTTTCTAGGGATTAAGCCTTCAAAAGTCCAAAATTACAAACTTTAATGCACAAATAGGCTTTGCCATATGTGCACTGCTTAAAAGCTACATCGTTGGTGGCCATATGTCACTCAAGGGCAAAAATCACCCAAGTGGCTTCAAGACCTGAGTAGATGAAATGTCTTTTGCTGCATCTTATAGACCACATGAACTCATAACACTACAGAAGATGATGTGAAAATACTGAATCCAGAAAATGGCATTTTATTAATATGTAGATTTCAAAGTCTGGACAAATAGTGTGTAAAATGGATTTCCTCATAGCAAAATACAGAGCAAACAACTATGTCTTTTCCTATGTTCAGTTATCTTTTTTTCATTTCTTCCAATAGATTTGTCTTATGTTTCCAACCCCTTTTTCAGTTTAGCTGTATAGTTTGAGTGTATGCACTCAGTTCAAGCTTTCCAGCTTCAAACCTGATTTTATAAAAGCATGACATTAATGATTGGCTATTTCTATCTTCTTTGGTTTATTTAACAAAGACTATAAAGATTCTTTTGATTTTGATAGTTAATATATAACAGGTTGTGATTGAGCTTTGTTTCAGACAGATCATTAAGCTCATTTGCAGTTTAATTAACTCTAAACGATAACATAACAATATTTTTGCTTGCTTTGAAACAAATCGAAAGAAAAGCTCTATTAAGAATCTTGGAAATAACAGAGGAATTATTACCAAGATTGTATTCCTTCCTGCTCAGCAAAATGCTGTCACTGGAAAGCACACTCGGACGTCTCTTACTCTAATTGAAAATAAGTGATTGATAATTGTGTATTATTTCATATTGTCTCAGCTTGAGCATGTATAAAATGAGACATCAAAACCATAAGGGCCAGAATTTTTCTCAACAAGCGTTCAGTACCAAACAATTCCTATTTAGCCATAAAAAAAGGTGACGACTTCAAGGAACCTAATCCTAAAGAATCTAAGCCTTAGATTTGACTGGGCATCTGCTCCTAATTCATATTGATCCTTCTGAAAAAATCTTTTCCTTAATCCACTAATCTGATTCAATTAAGTGTTCAATACTCCCTCAATCACCTTGGGAACAGTAAGACCTGTTAGGGTAAAATATTTAAAGATCTGGCTATTCTATTCCAATACATAATTGTGAAGCTGGTGAGACAAATTTATTATGCTTACCCCATCAGTACCAGACTATGATGGAAAAGGTTGCCATGGTGTCCCAGTTAGTTCAAAAAATATTGAATGTCAGTTTAAGGATATCTAATTCAAGGGTATCTCAGCTGGGGTTGGCTTTCTTCTGCATTCCTATTTTCTCCTTATTTAGGAAGGGCTCTCAGTAGCTTCAGTTGCTGGGAGTTAGTAGTGCAGAAAGGGCACATAGACTTGCTGGGGACAGAAAACTGCAGGGCTTCTGGCACCTGCAGATCAAGGAAATGACAACATCTACAGGCAAAGGCTGTGCCAAGCCGAATAACTCCAAGTGTAGTGGTACACTCACTCCCAGCATTCTTTGCATTTTGGAAATGACCATATACACACAGAGGGTATTTGAAGCTGTCTGGAACATTAGACTAAAATCTGTTCAAGATGGATGAAAAAGCAGAATGATCAAATCACAGAAGTTGTCGTATGGGTCTACTCTAAATTTATAACGTGAAAAGTGTAATAAATCACAGATTTGTGATTGCAAAAGACAAGTATCTACTGTGAAACAGAGAAGTCCAGAAAAATACCGTGTATATTATATAGAAAGTGAACTCTTTTGCCTGTTCAGCCACCTTTATATAAAGAATGGACTTCCTAGTATTTAGAAAAATCTATTATATTTATACTTAGCCCCTTTCAAAAACAAAAGTAAAGAAGAGAATTTAAAAACTATGAAAGGACAAGAACAGGAATTAGATTTGGAAATAGAGAAAAGATAACCACAGGTTAAACATGTTTCAAAATGAAAGGTTTGCATTCTCAAAGCATGGTGCTTAACTGGGAAAGTCTGATCCAGCGCTCTGAAATAAAACCCCATAGTGGCTAACACAAATAACTGGATCACAAGTTAATTGATTTTACTCTTTTTAAATATCTGCACATCCCCTAAGTACCACTATAAATTAAGAATAAAATAGATGAGTTCAGTACTTTATTTAAACTGCTATCATCTGGAGCCATATTAAAAATAATAACTTAGAAGGCAAATACCCTGGGCCAGAGTTGCCTTTGGCTGAAAGGAGCCGTGTTCATTTACTACTACTGAGCATTTGAATACGTAAGGTTAACTTGCTCTGTGGATTGATACGCCATATTGTCATTTATTGAGCTTATAATTAATATAGCCTAGAAATTTTAGTAATTCTGTCATATTTAGTTTTATAAACATAGGAAAAATAAAAACCTGATTCCCTTTTTTCTGCACCCAAAAGCTTACAAAAAAAAAAATACAGAAAGACAGACAACAGACTGATAGCAACCTAAAAGGAAACAATGAGTGTACAGCAGCCAGCAGTCTACACTTAATCATCAGGTTTTTGTAGACAGATGAGACTTTTAACAGGGAACTGAAAGACAACAAGGAAATATAGTGATGGATGTAGATGAAAAGCTCCTCCAAGAGTGCGAGGGTAGCTTGTGAGGAAGCACAAAGAGACTTGAAAATGTAGGGAGTAAGCAATGTTTGCTGTCATGATGGACTGATAGGAAGTAGATATCGACTGCTGGACGTTCACGTAAGGGATCACAAAGATGCTTCCACTAGGCGTGGAGGTCCCCGGGAGTGCAAACAAGCAGCTTATATTTCTTATAATAAAGGAGTCAGTAGAGGTATGGCAAGGAGACATATAACATTCAAAACAACTGTGTTAGAATACAGCCTATGTAACAGCACCCAGGATAGCTCTGAGCAGAAGAGATACTCTCAGTTCAGCAGTCAAACTCTACTCCTTCCTTCCCTGAATCTTGCAAGCCTGCTTCAAACTAACTGCAAACCTTGAGAAGATAAAATGAAAAATTATGGTTCCAAGCTGGCAGGCATTTTACCTTACCGAGTACAGGAAATTCAAGATGGCAGGTATCTACCGAGAAGAACTAGGCCTGCATCAAAGGCTAGCTAAAGGGAGAAGTCCAGTGGGGAAACAAACAAATTGAACCACAGCTTAATTTTAGTAGCCGTTTCCCAGCAGAGCCATGATATATCACAACATTGAGCCAAATCCTCCACACTGAGCTCTACGGAGAGCTGGTGGGACACTGCAGTGACAGTTCTCACTGAGCACAAAACGGCTCGGTGTGGTCTGAAGAAAAACCAGTCTTGTCAGATTTCTGCCATGGGGTAGATACACAAAGAGATCACTTTCTAAAATGTTATCACCTGAGAATCCAGGCACTAACCCCATCTCGGCCTCAAACAGAACTGGAAATGGTACCTAACCCATATGAAAATCGGATTCTTATCTGAAAGCCTTATTTAAAGGTTCTGTAGTAAGTGAGATTTTATTTACTTGCTTCTCAGAGCAGAGAGGAACAAATGAACTTAACTGCATCAGAATCACCTGGACGTCTACTGTCCAGCAACATAACCTTAATACCTTTATGAAGCCACCGAAAACTGTGCCAGAGCGGGGTACCGATATACCCAAATTAAAGAGCTGCCACAAGCAGCAAACACAACGCAAGATAAACGTGTCTGGGGTTGGTGATTGCTACCCCATGGCTCATTAAGATTCTGCATGCTGTGATTCCCAGTCAAGAACAAACAAATTAAAACTGCATGTCAGTTTGCATTTATCAGGGCGACATTCCAGTTGAAGGTATTCTGTGTTACTATCATGTGTTTGTTTCCTCATCTACATATCATAAAGATGAAAAAATAATGGGATATATTAATTCACATGTTTCTATTAGAAATTTCCCAGGGAAATTGTATTATTGTATTGGTCCTCCTCCACTGAAGTCCACTGCTTT
This sequence comes from Nyctibius grandis, assembly GCF_013368605.1. NCBI lineage: Eukaryota > Metazoa > Chordata > Aves > Nyctibiiformes > Nyctibiidae > Nyctibius > Nyctibius grandis. The sequence continues at coordinate 19,199,194 of NC_090669.1, read as the reverse complement.
TGCAACCATATTTTATCTATATACTTTCTTGAAAAATAAGAAGACAAGCTCATACAATCTCTTCCAATCTCCTTGCTCTTTGTCTGTGTCTTTTAATTTGCACACTGTCATTCAGCGTGTGTGCACCTCAGCATCCAATATTTATTTGTTAAGGAAACAATGTATTTTCCATAGCTCTGTATCTGGGATATCTCCAAGGACAAACAAATTTTCAGAGCGATCGCAAAGGTTTGCGTTCTCAAGCAATCAGGAATGAGAACCTTATAAATGTCAGTAATGGACATTTCTCGTGGAATTCACTGAGACACAAAGCCCAGCTCGCCAGCTAACAATAGAGCAAGTAATCTGGCGCTTGGAACTCATCACCCTTCACAAACTAGGCAGGTGAAATACTGGGTGGAAATCTTTAGTGTAACATTTGTGCATCGAACGAGGTGATACTGATGATTCTTTGGACCTTTTATCTCAGCACAATGACCAAATGTGCTGGCCTGCTGTTGGGGGCCCCTGGAGGGCTGAAAAACAGAGGACCTGACCAACTGCAGTTTATACCGAACTCTCCACATGAGCAATTTTAATTGCCAGTTTTGTCATCAGGACAAATTGTAACTTGGCATTACATTCTCCAGGTATTTTCCCTCTTACAACTGCGCATAGCCTTTACTATATGGACACAAATAGCTGCTGTATTTCACTACAGAGATAGCTGTATTAACATAATGGATTAAGTTGATGTAAGCTGTACACAAAGCAACATATGAAGCACTTTGGAAGCCATTTAGATGAAAGACACTATGTAAATATAAAGCATTATCATAGTATGACAAGGATTTGATGGTGTAAACTAGATGCAAAACACAAATTAAAGCTATGAGTCACCAATAAGTAATTGTCATTGTCTTACTGCCATAATGCTGGCTAGTAGGCACTGTATTATTTCTTAACTTAAAGTGTTTCTTTCAGCTTATTCTATATTTTTTCTAAGTACATAATATTCTTTCATCTCGCTCATGAAATTACAGAAAGAATTCAATTGTAGCTTAGAAAAAATCTCTCTGAATATCTGAAATTGACCATAATAATTTTGGATGCATTTTCACTTTTTCCTTTTGAATGAATTTCACAGGCTATGTGTTGTAAATACCTTGTGATCTTTCAAGGCACACACCAGCTACTTTACAAAATAAAAGGACTGCTCAATAATGAAAGACTGAACGAATACTTTTGTCCACTATATGCTGCAGCCTGCAACAACAGCAACAAATCCAAAAGATTAATTGGCTAAATGGAACACCAAAGATTAAATTCTGCTCTATCATGGCTGCAATTTCTGCAGGCTCTATAAATTTGTGCCTTTTTATTGAAAAACACAAAGATGCATAATGTCAGTGATATTAATCACAAACGATCAAAAAAAGGCAAGGGGAGTTTCAACATGACTTTATCTTGTCTTGCTGCTCATCAGTCTACTTGGAAAAGTACTGCTAATGAGTACTAGTGATGTAAAAAACAAAGAAACAAAGTATTAATCAGGCTGTTTCCCTGTGCTCCAGGTACAAGTCCCTCTGTGAGCAGTTTTCCATTGTGATGAAGCCAAACTATCGCTGGGATTCAGTGGGACCACTTCAAGAACTCTTTAGGTATTAAGATTCATGATTGAGCAGGGCAGGGACAGAACACAAAAATAACAGGGTAAAACGTATGGATGGATAACCTTCTGGGTGCCACGAGAGTTTCCTGTAAAGTTGCCAGAGTGGCAATGCAAAGAGTCCTCCCATCCCTCTTGAAGACCTCATAAATCTTAGAATGGAAGCTCTACAGAGTAAGATCCTCATAAGATTCACAAATTAATTTAAAGAACTTTCCTGTTTCTTTCCCACAGAAGTGCTGAAACCCCATTCAGAGCTGATGATGTATTCCTATCTTCTCATTTATGTGCTTGCAGAAGACTAAAAAGCCATTGTAAATAAATGATGGCGAAGGGTACTTGAAGATAGCCACTTTTTTTTTTTTGAATCATTTTGAAGATTTTTGTTTACACTAGACTTTGACTCTTTCTCAGCCCAGCTCATGGCCTCACTGAGTGGAAGCAAAAAAATTATTCTAACATGTATTAATCATATGTTGAATACCTGCGTCAAAGCCTGTTACCTCCCGAGTATACATCAAATGTAGTACAGTTGTCTGAAGATTCAGAAGGAAGACAAACATATCTTTTTTTTTTTCAGAATATACAAATAATTTAGAAAGGATTCATTCTTTTTTTCACTTTTCTGCTTACAAATGCAAAGTGCATTCAGTTATTTCTAGAATATATCAAGTACCCACAAATACAAGGGATGCTTCTAGAATGAGGGCCATATCATAGAAAAACAAACACTCTTTCTTTAGGTGGACAGAGGACAGCAAAAGGTCACTATAATATTTACTACACTTAAGGTACTTTTGAGAAAAACTCAAAGAAAGAATGATGTTATTTTCTTATCTATCAAAAATTCTTTCCCCTTGGGTAGAACAAACCTTATGTTTAAAACAACAGCATCATAGAAAATGATGATCTGACCAAGCCTGAAAGAGCAAACTACACCTATTCACCTGTTACAGCACCAGCGGTGCCTAGGGACCAGGGAGGTAGCTGCTTTTCACATTTATGAGACCACTTGCTCCATATTCAGCCAACCCAGCTATGTATTATTTCTTCCTCAGTGCACTTCCCATCAAGAGCAGTGTTAAGCCTATCTTCTTTCTAAGATGCTGGATGTCTTCTTTAAATAGAATGAACTTTAAATAGAATAGACTTAGCTGGATTTTTCTTTTTCATCCACTGCATTTCAGAAGCAGAAAGGTTTTACAGGCTTTTTCTCCCATCAACCCACACAGTTCTCACTTATGCTAATGACAGTCATGAGGGAAGGGAAAGGAAGGAGGCCTTGTTAAATCCTCCCCTTTCATTTTTAGCAGAGACTTTTTCATACCCAAACCAACCTTTCTGATGCTGAGGATCAACATCTGAGCGTATATGGTTGAGCTTACTGATACTGCCTTACTAACAGAAAAAAGTGTGGAAACTACCTACTCATATTACAATAAATTTATGCAAACTCTCCTGTGCCACTAAGACTGCTTCACATGCCAGTCCCAGTTACAGGCGGGATGCATTTGCTCCATGGGTCAGAACTGTAAGCAACAAATTCCTCCTAATAGTTCCCAGACTAAGTCACATTTTTGGGGTTTGTCTGGACAGGGAATGGGTTCAGAAATGTCCTCTTTAATTGCTGAAGTTCCTATCTGTACCATTTAGGGTCCTTAACAGCAGGACAGATGAATTCACTCCTCTCTGAACATCAAAGTGGTGGATAAAAGGGGAATTTTATCACAATAGAAAGACTGTTTTGATAGCATTGACTTTAACATGCATATGCAGAGACCAGTCAGTTTGCTAGAAAGTCTGGGAGATTTATAGGAATGAAGGAGAGACTAGTCTGGTGGTTTTAGTCTCCTCGCAGGTATGAATAAATGCAATGTAGCCTCTGTAGTAATAGGAAGGGAGGTGCGCAGTGACGAGCTTCAGCAGATGAAAGCTACTGATGATTTTTAGATTATCGTCATTTTTACATTTAAGAAGTAGAGAAGGGCATTATGCAACTTCTCTTTAAGAAGGTAACTTCCAGGATTTCTTTTCATACATATGTATGAAAACTGTATTATAGTGCTATAGAAAAGCAAACTAATGGAAGAAGTTAAAAACAAATGCTTCATTATAAATAGATCAAAGAACAACAAAATTCCTAGATAAGATTCCAGAGGGATCTCGTTCAACTATATATATACACTACGTTATGAATGAATGTTCTGTGAAATCCTAATTTCATGAGTTATTTTTATTTTTTAACACAAATCTGTTACTCCCCTATTCTATTATTTGAGGACTTAGCAATGAATAAGATATTCCTGAATACTTTACCAAACATGCCCTTTGAGCTGACAGGAGCTGTAACCGTGAACAGATTTGATGAAAAAATAAAATTCCAAGAAATCCATTCCAACAAGCAAGGGTTTATACATGTCTTGATGGGGAAAAAGTAAAAATAAAAAGCCCTCTAAGCTGATACTCTTCTTACTCAGTAAATCATTTCCTAAAATGGTGTAACCGGTTCTGGGAGTGATTTTTCTGTGTGTTTCTCCTGCCTTACATGAACACCAAATGGAAAATGCATTCCCAGTTTTTTGAAAGCACATGGTCTAATTTAAGTGAACTGTAATGCTGTTGGCTGTTCTAAATATTTTGCCACAAACATTTTGAATAGTCATCTCCAGTGACTCAGCATCAATATTGACAACTTGAAGTTGAGAACAATTTTCTCAAAAAGCATCAATTCTAAATTTAAAGAACCTAAGTGATAAGCATATTATTAAATTCTTTGGCAATCAGCTCCAATGGTTATTTGTTCTCTGTTTAAAATTATGATGATTACCTCTCAAATGTGTATAAATAAGGAAACAATAAATTAGTCTATGAAGCTCATATATAGACACCAAATTCCTAGTGACTGTCACAATGTTTTGGAACTCAGTTCAAGAACATGTTTCAAATGTAGGTTAAATACAATTTGATTATTGAATAGTAGATGAAACTGACTCACAATTTAGCAGCATTTCCAAATAAGATTGCACTGTCGGAGGAAATCACAGATTAACATGGGGCTTTTCAAATCCCTTATACACTTTTCAGAATGACGTGAAAACACTCTGGTTTGGCATCTTAATATTGCAAGACTGAAGCATATTCTTACCAGGTTAAGAAGCCAATGTGTATTTGCAGAGAGGTGGAAATTACAATGTAAATGAGACTTTCTCAATGGCAGAATCTTCAGGCTCTTTGATAAAAAGAAGCGTATGCATCCAATGACAAATCTGGCTTTTTCTGCCCTGAGAGGACATTGCTTCTGAAGAAGACAGTTATTCACTGTGCCATTTTACAGCTGATCACAACCCACGCTGCCAACAACAGATGTTTTGACAGTGGTTAAGCTTCTTCACATGGTTTTTGCTGAGCAGTGCCTAGCAGCACCATTCGAAGCACTCAAAGCAACTTGTATCTCTAGAATATTTTAGCAGTGAATTTCATCAGTTCCCCAGACTTCTGGCATTTTAGGTTCTGCCAACTGATAGGCATGAGATGCCCTAGATTTACAAGCCCCTCCAGCTGAGAGCTGTCTGAAGTTAGCCCAGTTTGAAAACTCTTTTTTGGAAGCAGATAAGAACTCTGCAAGGTTTCACACCGTTCCAGTGGAGGCAGGAGGCACAGATGGAAGTTTACAGGCAGTATTAGCTGCAGTGATACAGAATTTGTCTGAATTTTTAAAATTAAATCTCTAGTCAGCATTTGGTTTTCTGTGGAAAACTGTGTGAGAATTTGGGCTGAATGCTCCATATTTCAATCTGAACACACTAAGTCTTCCAAGTCTGCCAACAAAGTGATGAATGAAGTCTACTGCACATGCATTTTTTTTTTCTCAAATTATCTAGCTTACATCCTGATTGCACAACATTCATTGAGCATAAGTATTACTGCTATATCAAAAAGCTATAATACAAGAAGAATTATTTAGAGATCCCAGATATAGGTGAATTTTCATGATTAATGGTCTCCTTCCTTTTCTGTTTTCCTCCCATAGCAGAAAAATCTTTATCATGTCTGCAACATCCAGATAAGCACAGTGCTCTCATTACCCTGATAGGGAACAACGAGGTCCTGGGGTCTCCAATACTCTTAGCACAGAAAAATTCTTTTCCCAAGGTTCAGAAGAAAGAATAATAGAAATAAATGCAACTTCTTTGACTAGTGACTATGGAGTTGTCTCCGTTTAGCCTGCACCCAAGGCTAAACAATAACCAGTTGTTCTATCACCCAGTCTCCCCTCCCCAGCCCAGAAAGGGAATTGGGAAAAGGAGGGAGAGTCATGGGCTGAAATTTAAACAGATTTAATAAAATCAGAAAACCAATATAGATACTAACATAAAAGACACAAAATTACACTTAGCTTATAGAGTGGTGGCAAGTCTCTCCAGGGATAGTAACCGTTGAGAAGAGAGGAGAGCAAAGAGCCCCCCCTCCCAGCAGCCTTCCCATTTATAGTGAACCTGACGTTAATGCTATAGAATACACCTGGGGCCAGCCTGGGTCAGCTGCCCTGGGTTTAACTGCTAATGGCCTTGATCACCACACCACAGCTGGGCACCAACAGAAACAAAATGTAACAGAAAATGGATTCTATAAATTTTATCCCTACAAAACCAGGACAGGCGTGATCTGAGCCTCCCCATATAGCGCTGTTATGGTGGGTTTCAAAAGGCAGTTTGAGAGGAGTTTACTTGCAGCTGGGGTGTCCTGCTTTGAAAACACATGAGAGTTCAGTGTGTATTGAGACATACAGTGCTGAACAGTGATTGAAGCATGGAGCAACAGATGCATGTTTTGGCATTTCACAGAAGTGGAAAAGGTCAGGAAAAAAGCAAAGGTATGCTAAATGGATTTATTGCTTTCTGCTTTAAGGATACCCATGGTCTCCATCTCCCACTGCCCAGCTCCTTTTGCCAATGCTCATTTCATCTTTTCTTGAAAGAAAAATATTTGTAATAAAGGAAAATGAAACATTCCTTTTGTAAGTGCCCATTGTGTGCTTATTTCCTGTCTAGAATGTCACAGAGGGAACATTCAGGGCCCTTTCATTTTCTCACCTGTAATTTATGTTTTCCTAACCATATATTCACTGTACACACAGCCTTCTTGAACACAAACACCATTGCAGCCTCAGCTGGATATTGCTGTAAATAGATAAGTATTCTTTTGGTCCTTTTTGTTAATAAGGACAAAGAATGACCTAAGGATTTTTATATGTCCTGATACTGAATTTGCTCTAAACTATTTGGAGAACATGAATGACTACAAGTTTGCTGGCAGTGCTCCTCCATTTACATGTCTGCGCACCAAGAATTAGGAGGGCGGTCAAGACAAGCCAAGGCACTGCACTTATGCTGTGGACAGCAAGATGTGCCTGCTCACCAGGAGGTCTATATACAGTGAATCAAGCCTGTCAGACCTACCTTGTATGGGCTGCAGAGATTACCTGAACATGAACAGAAAATGTGGCCTGTCACAGTGGCATATCGTGGTTATTGTGCCTGAGAAGACCACCACTGTAATATGTTGATGGAAGGTGAGAAGCATCATGCCTAGCACAACTGTACTCCATGGTCAGCCTGGGTAGGAACAGAAAGTCCAATGCTCCTATGCAGCAAGTAACCACTAGAGCTGACTCTTGCTGGGGTGTCCAGAATTCATACAATTCCCTCTTCATGGTCACAGCTAATGCTGTGTTATGCTTAGAAATTCTTGGCATGCTTGGAAATCCTGGAGCAGCAGCTTAAGTCCTCCAATTCCAAGCAGACCAGATTTCTGATGCAAATAAAGGCAATTCCCAGGAAATACAGGTGACACCAGTAAGATAAATAAGCATTTGGTATTATCATCAGTTTATATCCAAAAAGCTTTTCCACAGGGTTGAAAGCTTATTAAATCAGGACATGTATGAAGAAAATTAGTTTATTAAGAAACCATGCTGTCCCTCTCTCTTAAGACAGCTTCTCCTCCTTCTGTAGCAAATCTCTACATATATGCTAACACATCTGCATCAGAATTGCCACACTGAACTCTTCCCAAAGAGAGCAAGCAAGTACACTTGCAATTAATTGGATCCTAACTCATATTTCTAGCTACAGATTTTTCAACTGAGCTTCCAGTTCTAGGGGAAATAATTTTAAGGGACAATAAATATTGCTTTATTTCTATACGCAGCAGTATGATACACTGCAAGCAGCCACCCTTTCTCCCCTTGGAAGGGAGAAAAATGCTGCACTTGCAGGTAGCTTGAAACATATACTATTTCTTGCTTCTGAGTAAGCTCATAATTAGAGTAAAAACATGCAGAACAATTTCAGTGGAGCTGTAAACTCCAAAAGGAGGAAAAAAAATCTATTTGAGGTTAGAACAAAATCTTTTTTAATCTGGCTAATGCTACTTTTGTGCTGATGGTGATCATTATACTTATTACTAAACTGTGGGACGTTCCAAAGTGTTGACACCTGACTTCACTTACTAGAAAAGCAATCACCTTCAGATATTCAGCTTAGTGATTAATATGTAGATACCTAAGTTTTAGTGAATTAAACCATGTTGTATCAGTTTGGTGGTCTTTAGGATTTATAATCAAACCCTGATGACATCTGATTAATGTCAGCATAGGCTCTCTGAACCTTACAATATTCTTGTTCCTTTGGAGCTCAGATCGCAGCAGGCTGATTACCCCCCTGATTATCGTGAGTAACTGGGGTCAGAGGTTAGCTAGCACCACAGAACACATTTAATTCAATCAATTCAGTTAGTGAAGCAGTTGGGAAAAAAAAAATATTCCAGTTGCTGTAACACCACATTAGAAAATTTGCCCAGGATTTCTGTGCTCCAACTGATGAGCATTCTTGCTTAATTTCTCATTTAATATACTGCTGGGGTTTGAAACTTCAATTACTCGTGATATTTTCACTCATAAAGTCAGGGGCATTGAGCTTGGAGGGGGAAAAGAAAACCAGAGGAAGAAGAGCTGCCTGTATTAACCTGTATAATAACCTTTCTCACAGATACACACACAGAGTTTCATAGCTCAGTTGTGGCTTTCCCGGTTACACAGTCTAGTGGTGGCTCAGGAAAGTCATCCTGGTTCTCTCCATTTGTCCCTCTTGCCACTGCCAGATTTTAGCTCTTCTTTTACTTTTGGCAGATTTTTAATATTGTTTAGCTGAGTACCACTTCATTTGTCTTATAAGCAAAGGGACTTTGATTGCTTGTGATATGCTGCAGCCCTACATACAGACAGTCCAGCACCCTTGTGAGTGCTCAGATGGGGTTTGAGGGAGCTCATTAAAGATACCGGCACCGTACTTCAGTCACCTGAAGCAGCAAGTACTATGACTGGGATGAAATATAAAAAAGGACCTCTTGCTACTCCCTGAAAGCCTCAAGGCACTTCTCACATGAATACAAATGCCCAGCAGCTCAGTTTGACTCCTGCTAGTTAGTTTTGCATCCTATATAACAATCCCGAGTCTGCTGATGCACAGATATTCTTTATTGTGAGTCCTGAGGCTACTGCTGCAGCCACTGACTCTGCCTCCTGACCCAGAGATGGGTTGGTTATCACAATTTCAGTTGACTAATGATGATGGAGAGCTTTCATTACACTTCAAAATGAGTCAGTGCACATCACTCGCTCACTCCCACGTCAGTCAAGACATGGGGCCACAGTTGCAGAAAGTCTGCACCAACAACACTTCGACTTCTTTCTGCTACGTATGGGACCCAAGTGCTGTCCCAATTCTTAAGTGCAAACTTGACACTGGAGACCTGGATATAAACTCATGGATACAAACAACTCACCAAAGTTTCGTTAAAGAAATGCAGACCTGGAGCTGAATAAAACTGATTTCAGGGGCAACAAAGTATCTAATAAATGTAAAAGACATCATATATAGTAAATTTGGATGTAACACAGAGCTTCAGACTAATGAAGAAAGAGCAACATGTAAAAGCATGTTAGCAAATACATAAAAATGACCCTAAATTATCCCAAAGGGAGAAAGAACAAATTATTAACATGAGCATCACGTTTGTCCTGGAAAAAGACAAGCTGCTGACAACTTGCCATAAAACCTTACCACAAACACTGGAATGAAACCACCAACCCAGAGGAATCAGGAAACAATGAGAATATCAGCAGGGAAAGGGGTAGAAGCTAAGAAGGATGTGTACAACAGTTTTATAACTGTCATGTTATTATTGAAAATTTTTCTGAATAGAAGAATTATTTTTTTTCTGCAGTAATTGAATCTGGATTAATAATGATTCTTGGATTAGTTTTCAAATTTACTAACAACAAATTCTTGGCTTTATATATAAGGTGGGCTTTCCCTTTGCCCATCAACAAGATTTTGAGTGTAACAACGCAACACCAGCTTTAGCCATTACTTTCAATGCTTCTTTAGAAATTAAAGCAGCTTTCCTGAGTAGGATTCTTTAATAAAGTAAATGAATTCTTACACCTCCGTTTTCCCTGCAAGCAGCAGAAAGTTGCAATTTAATCTTCTGCTTGCCCACGGAGAGGATCCATTTTCTGTATATTCCTTTGGGATTCTTTGGAATGAAAAATGCTATATGGTTAGAAAACATTCTCTTAATGAAACTCGCTCTGAACTAACTCTGGAATTGATGAATCTCCTCCTAAGCCCCTGTGTACATTTGCTCACAGCACAAAGTCTGACACAGCTGTCAGAATCCCTTACCTTAAGAGAAAATCAAAATAGGAACTGCAGGATAATTGCAGGTCAGAAGTTAGGTGTATTAGCAGAAACAAGTGGAGAAGATCATAGTATGCCTAAATGGGACATAAAGCTCCCTATTCAGTGCTTTTAGACTCTCATTTGTGTATGAAATATCCTCAGCCTGTTCTATAACAAAGCCCAAAACAAATAAAAAGAAAACACCTAAATGATATAATCAAATTCTCCATATTAAACACAAAACTGCATGTATAGAAGAAAACAAACAGCAGAAAAACCCCATCACATCAAAATGCTCAAAATATATACACTCTTCTCCTCCTGTGGTGAGGATGAAAGAACAGGAAACCACATGTAGCAGATGTTAGTTTTGTCACTTACTCTGCTACTGGAAGAGAATCGTGGACAATAAAGGCAATTTAATGTTGCAAAAGCAGCAAAACTGTGTTGAGATATGTAAGAAGTAGTACTGTGTGCAAGGCAGAAGCGGGAATTCTTCCATCTGCTCAGCGCTGGGGAGCCCCAGCTGTATTATAGCACCCGATTCCTGCCCACACCATGGAAGGCAAAGAGCAATTGGAGAGGCAGATGTCTGAAGCTCACGGTCTTGAACAAATCTGCATCACAAATGCTCACAGGGCTGTCGTAGATAAAAGGATTGTCTACACGTCATCTTCATAGTGGACCAGGCCAAGAAGCAATGGGCTTCAGTGGAGACAAGGAAAATCCTCATCAGAGATGAGGCAAAACTTGCTACTAGCAGGGTAGCTGAAGTACTGTAGTAGCTTGCTGGGAGGTCACAGAGACTGTATCTTCAAAGTTTTGGAAGGAAAAATAAGCAAATACTGGAAATTATACAAATAGGAGAGGGGGAATTGAGGATATCTTGAGAGCCCTTCCCCTGAAGTGCAAATCCAAGAATCTATATAGAACAGAAAGGGGAACTGAACACCTTTGCATAGTTTTTGAACATTTTTAAGGTTCATGGTGCTCATTAACTTCCATGAAGCTCATTGGACTGACAAAAAATTTTTTTTTTCTGTGCCCAAAAACAAGTAATAGGCAGGAGTTTCCTAACTGAGGTTCCAGTCTCAAACTGCCCATCATACAAGACTCTTCATTACAGTGGATTTGGTGCTGACAGCTTGAGATATAGGCTGTAACTGCAAAATCACATCTGCCCTCCCTACTGCAGATAAAAGATGAAAATTATGCCTCTGGCATTTGCTTTCCTAGCTGTTCATACTCTCTTTCAGCAACAAAATATAAGGAAAAGTGAGAGGAAAATAATTATGATATCAGCTTGGGGAAGGATTAAAAGGGAACAAGAATGGCAGAACTAGATACCCAAATTTAATTGTTTTGAGACTGTCTGCAACGCGGCCACTGTAAAAAAACTACCTGCTCCAGTTACAACTCTATTCTCACTAGTGAATTAACAACTCTTTCCTAGCAGTCCCACAGGGACAAACTGCTCCTGCCACTGCAGAGAAGGTTTCTGAAGAAATCATGCTTTTTTACAAATCTCAAGCATTACTTCATCATTTTCCTGAATTGTCTGGCAAAGAAGTATTTAAAGGCCTGCATTTAAATTCCGGAGCAGTTATGAAATGAAGAAAGCAGATTGATTCACATTCTGTTCCACTACTCTCTTTGCCAAAGCAATTTTTATCAGAGAAAAAAAAACACTAAAAAACCACAATCTGAGCCTCAGAATTCTGTTGTCAACTTCAAACCATCAAAAATTTTTACAACTTGCTTACAATATAAACCCTTAGAGTTTACAGAAGAAATGCTGCCAGAACCCCTAAAGCATATTATCCACTCGTTCCTCACGTGGAATTAGTGCAAAATAGCACCCTTACATTGCCCACAATCCTTGCCAACAAATAAGAACGGCGATAGGCTGAGAGGACACTGTCTGGGATTTTTATACTCATTTTTTTCCATGGCAACATGTCTCTTTCATGCGCTTTTAAGCCTCCATGATTTTATTCCATCTAATCTCTGTATTGTCTTGTTTTGTTTGTTTATCATTTCCAGGGAGCACCTGCCATGCTCCTAGGCTGCCACAAGACAAATAAAACACATCTTAGTGAGAGCCTGGGGCCAGCTGACATGGGTCCCTTACCTGCAAATTGCACTGCAATGACACCCAACCTTCTCACCTCTCCCACTTCCCAGTCATTATTTGTCCCTTCCTTGGTTTTTCCCAACTTGTTGCTAAGAAGTTGCATAGCCTCCACTAGCATCAGAAATGCCAACCAAAAAGATTTAATGCAGCTGTGTGCCACCTCATTCTGTCAGAGAGAACAGATAGTGTCCTCAGAGTCCACCTGCCAGTTTTCAACGCAGATGGCACGGGAGTTTTCCAATCGGATCCTGGGTGTTCCAGTGCCTAGGTTTTGCTGAATAGCCTTGAAGAGATGGGATTTAAATTGTATTGAGGATATTAGTCTAAAGTGAATGAAGTGGAGAGTATACTTCTCGTTTATATCCCCAGAGTGATAAATGTGAGAGTGTAATTTTTTTTTTTTTCTAAGGCAAAGAAAATGGGAAACCAACATGGATTTCAGACACATGAGAAATAGCTTATGAATTTAGATGATAGTTCAGCAGAAATAAATTGTACATCTGTTCATTCATTTTAATAAAGCGGGGAAATGACACACTGCTGGAGACCTTTGAGAATGCTGGTATTTTTAAATTATGATCCTATAATAGTAGCATTAACATTTGTAATGCTGCCCATACTTTACGAATTTAAGAAAAATAAATTTATGGAATAAGTGAACTTCAACTTATAGTCTGGACTCTGGGCATTTAGAAGTGAATAAGGTGCTTCCTGAATACTTACAAATTAGTCCAGGAAAGACATTACAATAGCTTTACTATGTCACAGAGATAACTCTCTGTGTAAGTGTTGACAAACCATGCTTATTATTTCTGAATAAATAATTCAGATGTGCAACATGTAGCTGAATGCATTTATTTCTGCTGACTAGTGCCTAGTGTTTGCACTAATAGGCAGCTACAGTTTAGTACTTCCCTTTGAAAGGAGTCTTCTACAGAAACAAACTAGATGCTTTTCTTGGATGTATGCATGGAAACGCGTACTACCTTCTGCTGAATTCAGGTAGGAACATTACCTTTTGCTCGCACCTCCCATAACACAAAAATAAGAAATGGAAAAAGTTATGAGCTGAATACAGTTGCTTGATTGTTTCTATTTTACAATGATGACATACATATTTAAGAAATAAACAAGGGAGACTGCAGGGGAAGTCAAATTTTAAAAGTTTATGTTTTGATTTTCTAAACTGATCACCATGGGAAATAATAAATTAGGAGTTCAATAATAGCTGTCACATATCCTTTAAAAGCACAATTAGTGATATCATTAAAATTCCCTTTTAATTGATTGCACTAAAACAATTGCTACTAGGGTCAAGAGAATCTAAAACTGATTAGTTGCTCCCATATTGCCTCATCGATCGACTGAGATAATCCGCATTCAAGAAAAGGGAAAACAGGTAACCCTGACATCATTGAAAAGTGGTGAAGTTCAGCTGAAGTCAGATGTCAGAATCTCAGACCTCTTTTTGTAATCCACCCTACGCTGTTTCCCACTAACATGCCAAATGAGTCAAGAGTGCATGCTTAAATATTTAATCTTCCCAAAGCAAAGACTTGACAGAGGCTTATGCTGGAACCCAATATTGCTGAAAGAGGTACCTTACTGCTATCATCTATATCTACCAGCAGGTGAGTGTGCTCCTGTGCTCTGTATTGCTCACTCCAGTTCCAGCAGGCGGTCCAAAAACAATCTCAACAGGCAGTCTAGGTAAACAAGGCTTATTGTAATTTGTTTCTCTCATGAATATAGAAGAACTGAAGAAAAGACATACCTCTGGGACACAGAAGACCCCTAGGTGAACACTTACCATTGATGGAAACTGTACAGATTTATTGATTGGAACTGCATTTTAATCATATAGCTAGAGGAAAGAAAACAGTTCCTAGAGACTGCCAGTCAGCCCCAGCATGGGGCATGATAAAACTGTTTCTGCCACTAATATCAGGCAGTGGCTGTGTTAGAGTAAAACGACATTAAAGAGTTCAACATCTGCAGGCAAAGTTGAATTTATTTACTCATGGCTTCAATTATTATTTAAGATGGAAAACTTGAAAAGGTCAGAGCTGCTAACTTAGAAAGCATGCCCTTCGTTTGCCTTCAAACATCCACTTCTCTTTTAGCTTAGTTCAACACAATCAATTAATCATGTACAATGTTCTCTGTTTCCAAATGCTAGTTGTGTTATTTTCAAGTAGACAAGTAAAAACCAAACCAAATATCATTTTTGTTTTAATACATATTAGAAAATTCAATTTTAGGACAATAAAACATCTGGTCCTCAGTTTAGGTAGGTAAACATCTGTGGGCATGTCTTTCTATGTATATAGATATGCATATGTATAAAATCCAGATTTACGTTACAGTCTAATCGTGGATTCACGACTCCATGGAGCACTCTGTTTGGATGGGAGCCATAGCTTGGATATGGGCAGGTAAGAATATCAATACTATAGATAAATCTTTTTCCTTGATATTATTTCAGCAAAAGACAATTGTTGGTTTAGATTTAAGCTTATTTAACAGGATTGATTTTTCTTATGTATCTTTTGAAAGTTTCCCACATAACTCCTTAGATTTTTCAAACTTTTTTTGAACTAGAAGATTGCTTTCAATCCCTTAAACTTGTTGAGGACAGCAGCACTCTCCTTACCATCCGTCTTCTAAATGAAGAAAAATCATTGATCTAAGAACATCTGACAGTACTACATAACGTATGAGCACTGCTGGCCTCAGTGGCTGAAGGCGGTCAAAACAAATGAGCTGAGGATGAGGAAATAAAGCATAAAAGAAAAAAATGAGATGATGTGTGGAAGCAGACAGTGATGGTACTCAATTTAGAGAAGGCAGGCAGAGAGTGTACCTGGACTTTTCCAAGTCATAAGCAAACAGTCAGTTTAAGTCATGAAAACAGAAAGGTGGGTCCTAAGGGAAGTAGGCAGTGAGCGGATGAAGAAGACTTCACTGGGGGACAGCATCAATGAATGGAAAAAGGAAGATCTTCCAGAAATAATACTAAAGGAGCAAAATCACAGGGACAGAAAGAGGATCATGAGATGACAAAGGTCAGAAACATAGCTTTTTATAAAATACTAGAAGAGTTTTCCATATAGAAAGACAGTGGGCAGAGTGATAAAAATAACAGAGAGAAAGGGGATGTCACACGTGGCAAAAAGGAGTCAGTGGATACATCACTGAAATTAGTCTTTGTTGATCTGAAGCAAGAACTGGAAACAGGAGCAGAGGGGCATTTAAGGCATGCTAGATGTTCAGGCTCTGAGAGTCAAATGACAGACTCGAGTTTGAAGAGGAAGAAAAAATTAAAGCTCATTGTTAAAATTCAGAGAAGGCTCCTTACAGGCTGCTGACTAACTGTTAGGCTTGAGAGGAAGAAAGACCAAAAGATAAGAGTTTTCTGTTTGTTTGGCTGGTTTGGGGGGTTTTGTTTTGTCTTTAAAAAAAGAGAATGATGAAGCAGGCAGAAGGGATTTTGAAAGATGATGCAAAAAGCCAATGATAAGTTTCAGCACTGGGCAAATTAAATATAAAGAAGACTAGACAAGTAAGCAGCTGGAAGAAATCTTCCACAACATGCAGAGAAGTGAACAAAAACATCCTATAAATCTGCATCAAGCTGAGTGGAAGAGGAGAACAGGAGTTAGAACACAAACTCAAAAGGACTGCTCAGAGAGTAATAGTTTTGGAGGGAAACATAGGGTCGGGTAACCAACTGAGATTCAGGGATTTTTCATAATGGGGTCAAAGTCTAGAATGGGAAAGCAAGGATAATGTCAATACTCTGTGTAGTGTTGGGATTATACTTTTTCTTGTAACATATGGACTGGCAACACAGGGGAAAACATTTGTAAAAACAAATAAATATTAAGTGACTGTTAGACAGCCGGCTAGAGAAAGGGCTACCCTTTAAGCAAATAAGCATCTGGGACTCTAAGGCAAATAAGTCCTGGAAATAAGCCAAAATAGAAAGCACAAGGATATGAATAAAATACACTCCTGAACCATTTTCCTCAACAGAGACTATAACTGCAAAGAGTTCTGTATGAATCCCCTCATCTGTTTTTTTCTTATATGTATCAACACCGTTTTCATTCCAGCAAGTTCAAGAGACGATCAGCCCTATAGAATTTTATTGCTTTCCAAATGAGTCTCTTTCATAGGCACTTACTCACAATTTTACTTGAATAAATGTACAGCTCCTTTTAGCATGTTGATTTTTATCGGTTCACTATTTTAATGTTTCAGAGCAGAAGGAAAAAAAGATATTTTGTCTAAATAATACTGACATTTTGATTCGTATGCACAGATGGTTAGCAAATTTTGTAGTAGCCAAATCAGGTTTAGTGTTGCTGACAAAAATCTTAAAATCTCACTTGTCAGTGAAGAAATTGATAAACTGATCACAGAACTCATTCCACTCTAGTGGAATGACCTAAGCAGTCACATAACTATTATTTTTGTATGAGTATACTTCAGCTATATAAATCCTTCTGCTCATATAAACTGCAACTATGATACCAGCTCGCATATATCGTGTAATTGCTACTAAATAGGGTTTTGTCTGGTGCAAATTGAATATGTTAAGATCTATAGTGTGTTATCTTGTTTAATTCTACTTTTAAAACAGAACTCCTACAGATGCTAGAGGCATATTAACAGTGTGGGTTTCTTAACTCATGGGATTAGAGTGGTATTGTGCTACACATCTAACAATTCCTCTATTTATTACTCCTCAAATCAGCTGTGCTGTGTCAGACAAGGAAATTTAGCGTTCTTGGTTTTTCTAAGATTCCACATTCCACATGTGAGGAACTGTAACCATTTATGTACCTAAAATAAAAGTCCCTTTCAAGCCACAGAAAATTTTTGCTGGCTGCACCACAAAGGTAATACCTGGTCATCTGTTCCCCACTGCCTGCCCACCAATTTACATACTGTCTAGGCTGAATGAGATCATGATGATTTAGGAGCCACTCTGCAATGAATACCATGTATGGAAACCACAGTGTTTCCACACAGAGCTTAGGATTTCAGTCAATTGGATGTTACTTAGGCAAATGAGGACTCCCAATACAGAACTAAAAAGTTAATTTGAGAAAAGAGATTGATGCATTCTTTCATATCTTGATCTGAAAATAATTGTGAGAAGTTTCTTCAAAGTCCAGGTGTCACCTGCCTGCACTCAATGTTGAAGGTGGAACTCCGCGGACAGTTAATGAGGGACAACACGCTATAAACCATTCTTGGAGAAGAGTGAAATTAGAGATTTCCATGGAGTGCTCCAGCAGCACATGCAGACGAAAAAAAATTAATTTCTCAGGCAAAAGACTCCAATTTTAAAATTTACATTAAAATTGAAATCTCTAGAAAGCAGTCCTAATCTGATTTGAAGGCAACTGCAAAATTCCAGCTGGAGAGAAGAAGTTTAATTGGAAAATCACATAGCCATTCCCAGCAATGACTGCTAATAACTATGTTTATACAGCTTCCCTGAATAAGTGGTCCAAGACTAGGTCTGGAGACATTACATTATCTTTGTTTTAGCTTGTGCTTCTCTCAAGAGCCTTTGTTTGAGCCTTCCTTCCTCTTTAATTTCTGCTATCCGGTTGCTTACCCAAATGTATTTGTGCTAGACATAGTGAAAACTCTTACTGCTACTGTTTGTTTTGTAATTCAGACCTTAATATCTCTGGTAAAGTCCACACTTCATAGACCACATTGCGGAAGCATATTAACCTTCTCTTCTTGTAGAAGAGAGCAATAAATTGTGGGTTTATGGCTTTTTTTGTTGCTTGCAGTGTTGGGATATTTGCTGTTTGCAGAAGCAGATGGAAGAAGTCTTCAGAGGATAGGCAGCATTGGAATGGTTTTGTGGTGCGAATTCACCAGCTGTAGCGAGAATTGCTTTATTACCACTGAGTTGCTGCTGACCTTCCAAGCATAACCAAAGGATTACAAAAGGCAAGGACTCACACAGATGTTTGCAACAGGTCTGCTCAGATCAGCTGATCGTAACAAATCAAGGAAACTAAATAAAGGGCAGGAAAGGAACACAGAAAATGAGAAAAGAGAAAAGAAAAGGACTGGCAAAAATACAAGTTTACTATGAGAGCTGACTTGGAAAGCAAGAATGCTGGGAAAAAATCAGATCTGGAGAAGCAGTGAAGTGCCTTTGTGTTCCTCCCCAATTTCACACTGTTTGAATGATCATTTCTGTTCATAGAACCTTTCCTGTACTTATACAAGTGTTTCTCAGCTGCTTTCAGATTATAAAGCAGGCACTCTGTTGTTTTATGTACCACTGAAATGTGTTTATCTGGAGATTAAATAGACAACTTCATGTATTTCATGACCTTGGTGGAGAGAAACAAAGCAATGAACTCACAAGCAAAGATAAATGTGGAAGTCTGCTGCCTACTGCTATGCAGCGTATCCAGCTCTAATTATGTGATAAGTGGATGGACTCAGTGTTAAACATATTTTGCAAAAGTTCTTGAACAAAGTGCTTACACTGGTTATGCAGATAGCTTGCTGAAAGCCACATGAATATAAATTTTTATGCACACAGTATGAATCTGGATGAGTACAGGAAACACCAGTCTTCCAAACCCTCTTTTTTGCTGAACAGTCCTATGTTTCAGTCAATGCACAGAATGAGCGTATTTGTTTTTCTTTCTCTCTCTAAAATTATTCCATTCTTCTTGTAATGCTACAGAAGAGTATTTGTTTTTAAGGTTGTTGGTACTTCAATCCTGAGTGGTGCTGAGCATTTCTCATCACATGAGAAACCTCAAACCAGCCACTTCTGATAACAACTGACACGCAATATTGAAGAAGAAGAAAAAAATAACAAACAGGTAATTTCACTATCCAGATAGCCAGATTGTTTAAATAAGTCTTCCAGATGTCCTTAAGTTTGGTACCACCCCATCACAACTCAGAAATTACTAATAGATACTCACTAAACTAAATTAATAGGTACTTTGCAAACAGACTCTAGTAGGAACACATGTACATCTACATCTTTGCCTCAGCTTAAACATGAAAGAACACAAGTCAGTTATGGGACAACTTGATCTCTTCTGTTTTCACCAAAACTGATAAGTTAATATTTGTGGGAAAAAACATGAGTATCATAACTTTAACAAAAGAATTATTTGTTTTAAGAAATAGACAATATATCCTGAGTCAATATATTGCAAAGTTGTCGTCTTCATGCACGGTTCTGATTATACAAGAATAAAAAAGATATTAAGGGCATAATCTGTCCTCCATATCTATAAGGATAACAGAAGATGTAATGATTTTAAGCTCTAGCAAAGGAAATTCAGATCAGGCTATGCAGAAATTTTCATTGTTAAGATTTGTTCAGGAACAAACTGAGGAGCCTTTTGATTTTTGATCTCTGGATGTTCTAAGAACAGGTGATACAGATACCTTACAAGGATGACATAGGAATAGCAATCCTGCCTTGATCCCGTTTCCTCTATTTTCCATGACCAGAGAAATTATCTTTGAATTCTGCCTTTCACATGTGAAAAATATACCAGGCAATGTCTTTCATTAGTTTTCGAGGAGGCTTTTGGGCACCTGGAGCTTCAGATATGTCAAGTGTGTTAGTGAACTGCTACAAGAGTAGGAGGAGGAAGCAAAGCTCAGTGAAAAGGTCAGTGCAAATATTTATCTAGTGTATGGGCTTTCTGAAGGTTAAGATATGCTTCAGGAGCCTTGCTAGCTGTATTTACAGCTCTAGAAAAAACAAGGATGGCCAAAGAGCTCATCTCTGATGATCCCTAGCCATCCTGAAGCTGTTCTTTATGCCAAAGTTTACTAACAGCTGTAGAGGCTTTGTCCTGCTCTGTTGAGTTTCTGTATGAATTTTTCTTTCTCCACATGTAAATTTTCTGACAGTCCAAAAATGGGAGCCAAATGGAAATTTTAATACACATTTTGTTCGTGTGATTTTGCTAAAATGGTTTTATCCATTCCACAAAACTATTTCTTGTGACAAAGCAGTACTGGAGACTGTTTGCTCCAATTTGAACAGGCTGCTAGAATTTAAGACTGGTTCCCATAACATTTAGGCCATAGTACAGCTCTATTTCTTAACTATTAGCCTGGCAACGGCTTGTTCTCATCTGTTCAGATCTGCTTATTTCTGCTCAAGTACCTCACCTCAGTTGTCTGGCATTCCAACATCCAGCATGAGAGAATGGTAGATGAAATGGGAAAAAGCCAGCTCAGCTGGTTCTCACCACCTTGCTGAGCCATGCTGGCAGCTCCTGATGGTCTTTTGCCTCTGTTCAGTCTGGTTTACACACTGACTTCCCTCCCAACAGGAAAGCGAAAGAGGGCTGGTACCCTGGCCATGCTCCTGAACTGTGTGCTAGTCAAAGGACAGCACTCTTCTGCTCATTTTGCACACAGCTATGGTCCTCACTACTGATTTCTCCGAATCAGGTGTAAGGGCCTAGAGGAGGGAGTTGCAGGGAAATCATCTACCATTAACTGAATTGTTAGTGTCCAAAAGTAGGGTCCAGGTCACTGGCAAGACCCACTGAAAAATGTATACGATTAATTAGGAGTCCCAAAGGGCAACATTTTCCCTGTAAGACAAGAGAAGAAGGACCAGGGTTGACTTTCAGATCGCAGAAGGGAAAGTGAGATTTGTTGCTGGTTTTAAGTGTTCAAACTGAATGCACAGATCTGGTCTGTGTTGGTAAGGTATGTCTAGCATGGAAAGTAACAATATCATGTCTAAGAGAGAAATTTTTGTAAAAGAAGTATGGAAAAGAGAGCCAGAAGGAACCTTAAAAGTGCTTTTAGCTCAGTATTTGGTCCTCAATATGATTTAGCCAACACCAAGACTCAAGACAGGGACTCTCAAAGCTACAAGCATGTTTCTCAACAGCCTGAGCTGAAAAATAAATCTCTCCAGATGGTGCTCTGAAAGTCTCATATCCTCTTTGAACCATGAGCAGACGGAGATACATATTGTACTCCAGGGGCTATTTTGCCCCAGTGGGTAGCACAACTGAATCAGAAGACAGTGCTGGAAGTCATCATAAATCACGGTGACAAGCAACCTATTCACTTACAGGTCTCTATAGGAATTGATGAATCATTTATTAAAGCACACATTAGTCATTTATTACTCTTTTGTAAACCATTTATCAGTAGGTATTCAAAAAGTAAGCAAATACTATTTTTCACTTCAGACTCACAGCACTAGTATATCTCAAACTTCACTGCACTGATGTTTTGTCAAATTACATGAATTTTACTCTGTTCACAGGAGGCAAGCTTCTTTATTTAACTGGAAAATTAATTTCTAAGATCATATATTCCTCAAATCTAAACTAGGAAAAATATTTTCCCTAATCTTGCTCTCCTGATGTGACAGAATCCTTTCTATTTTACATTGTTTTGTCCCAGAAACGGATGAAGTTGAAGGTGAGGATGAGAGTGGCAGAAAGAGGAATTGTCTCAAGAATGAGACTGTTCCCTGGCCAAAAGAAGTCTCTCTTTCTTATGAGCAAGTGACAGCACTCTGTCAAGTCCCACTACTTTTCGAGGTACGACTAGGGATGTGCTGCTGTCCCAAATCCGTGCTGAAGGACAGATGTGAGAACTAGGTGGACTGTAGAAAAATCATCCCCTTGTACTATTTTTTTTGAGGAGGAAGAATAGATGACTAGGTGAAATCCATATTGTTGTCATGTTGAAACAACATCTTTTCCTCCACTGGGTCTTAGGGAAGATCTGGGCAGAACTATGCCTGCAGGAACAGATACAAGAGAAGTATTTGCCAGCTTGTTGCTTCCAGCAGATGTTACATTGCTAGTTTTTCATCACACATCAACCACAGTGACATTAACTATAGACTAAAATCACTGTTTTGCAGCCATACAAGGTTGCAGTGGTCTGTCACCAATTGTTAAAGTGACACAAGAAGATAATTCTCATTTTTCTTAATGTGCTAGGTATAAAACCAATACTCAGCACCGTTAGCATTCATTCAGTCTTACTCATTCCCACGCACTTTGAATATCCTGCAGTACAAAAACCAGGTACCAGATTTTCCAAAATGATCAATTCCTATTCCTTGATTTGCTTCATTTCTTATTTTGACATAAGTAATCCCTTGCTGCTGAACAAAAGTTGAGCCTAAGCCCTTAACTTGCTGGAAAGGAAACGTCAAATTGCTCCTTGTGATACAAAATACACTTTGTAGTAATTCACAAAATCAATAGGGTTGTAAATTTTAGAAACTTCCTGAAAAAGAGGCCACTAACTTCACAAGTATCTCTGTTTTCATTCTCTATAATTTAAATCTGGCACAATGTCCCAGCCATTGTGACCTTTTAAAAGGTAGACCTTGTTACCTCACCTGGGATTTTTGGAAGAGCTCTTAAAACATTGCTCTTTTAGGCATTAAAGATGAAACTATTTAAATCCCTGGAGGGAATAAGGTGCTTTTTGCATGTCTGAAAGGATTTTTGCACTGCTCTGAGCCTATTATGAACAGTAAGTATACATGTGAAATAGGACAAGGCAGATATTTTTGAGGTGTGTAGAGTGATGGGGCAGTAACAAAATAACTGGTCTGAATCCCACGAACCCATCAAAGTACCTGACACATACTTATAACCTCAAGGGCTTAAACTACTCCTCTGAGGTTAACGGAAGTGCTGTGGTGGATCACAGCCATGTTGCTCGGCTTCTTCTGTCATTACACCCTGACACGCCATCAATGAGTTTTTCCCTAAGTACAAAGGTCACAACTGCATCAGAATGGCATGGGTGTGGTATGCAGGGGACAAAAATAGCAGATGGAAGAACAGATTCACTAGACAAATACCTGCCTCTTCCAGAAAGATCTACATAAACCCAGTAGAGGCTACTGCAAAACTCTGTACAGCCACAAAGGAGCATTTAGGCCTTTCTGAAAATATCAAATAAAGACCATTAATGAGCATTTTGAATAGGTGTGTAAGGACCTGACCTCTAAGGAATAAATATAGTAAATAGGAGTACACAGAAGTGTATCATTGCTCAGGGGTAGATTCATAAACTTGTGTCTGGAGAAAAAAGAGGAAGAGATTGGTCAAGTGTCGAAAGATAAAGCTCATCTTCAATGGACAGAGACATGCTCACACACGGCTGAGATTGCCTTGTACTGAGGACTCAAAGAAATACCTGCTAACATATATAAGACTTCTTGAAAATAGAAATATATAGAAATAGAAATTTTCAACTTTGGAGAAAGCTATGAAAAAAGTCATTAAACTTCTGTCTGGGCGTTAATATTATTGAAATCATATAAATCTTTATTAAGATATATGTAACTGCATTCTACAAAGCACCATTTAGTGCACAGTCTGGGG
Organism: Nyctibius grandis; assembly: GCF_013368605.1. Classification (NCBI taxonomy): domain Eukaryota; kingdom Metazoa; phylum Chordata; class Aves; order Nyctibiiformes; family Nyctibiidae; genus Nyctibius; species Nyctibius grandis. The sequence goes on along the minus strand of NC_090669.1, from coordinate 19,175,263 downwards.
TGCCCAGTGTTGTACTTATAGAGTCCAGACTTTTGAACAAATCCAGCTCTCATAACTTTATTGGCTTTCACTGTGTCAGATCAGGAACGAATTTGTCCCCTGTGCTTACAGATGAAGAGAATGCACTGAAAACTTGGCTTAATCGAGCTACACCAACAGCACACAACAAATAAAGGCAGAGCTATTTTAGGTAGAAATTATACTGTCAGAAGAAAACACAGGCCAGTAAATTAGCATTTGTTTTATAAAAGGGAAAAAGGCATTGAGAGAAAGTATCTTTAAAGAGAAGGAAGATAGCTGGGAAAACATGTCAGTGCTATAAGAACCAAATCCTAAAGCAGCCAATCTCAAAGTAAATCAAAGAAGATGCATTCTGAAATCAAACCTCCGGATTTACTGAATCTGAGCTTTCTACTTCAAAAGTTATCTTGTAGAATATGTCTTTTTCTTTCAAGTCTTCTTCAAATAGAGAGTATTGCAGCATGTGTATGCAACTGGTATTTAAATACTAAGTACTTTAAGCAGCAAAGTGGCATTAGCTCTATTAATAGACACTCACCCTCCTCCTATACTACTTATTTTAAATAGAACATATGTCTCTAAAGGGGCCTGACACCAGATGTCTAAAGACTGATTCTTCCTGCCTTATTCATGGAATAAGAATATCACTTAGCAAGGCAGAGGGAAGATTTCTGAGGTCATTAACATCTCTAAATAGTGAAAGGTTCAAAACTATGTCACAATGTATTGAAAAAAGAGATGTCTCTCCAGGAAAATTTGCATGTCATATAAGGTGCAATAAAGATATAGAAGACTGGACTCTTCAAAGAAAGCTGCATAATGCTGTCTCTTCACACTTGTTACTGTATTTCTATACTGGAACCACCAGACTTTCAAGGGTACAGAGTGCCCTTTACTATCACTGACTGAACAGAATTTTTAAACATTTCTGAATTTCCACAGAAATAGACACTGTCTAACAGTACATTTGGGGCTAAGCAGGCACCCAAGTTTAACATGCTTGCCCAAATTACTAAACTATTAAGTCAAACAGAACATATAATTATAAAATGTTTTCTTCAAAACAAATCATCTCAAAGTTTGGAAATTCAAGTAGGTAGGACTCTGAATGACATGAATTGCTGTCAACATTGATTAATACAATTACTTCGTATTTCTAAATACACTGAGTTGTCCTTATACACTGTTATGTTCCAGAGGGCTAAAAAAATGCAAAGTTTTAAATATATTTTAACTGTTGGTTGTCAGGAAACAGCTGTCAGAGCATAAAAAGCCTGATCCAAAGGGTAATTCTAAGGGAATTAATAGTTTGATCAAAGCCACTTTGTTAGCACCTATGTACCTGAAAGGTTTGAACCAGGCTCGCTGGTACTTTTTAGGTGACTAAAATGCTCTTGCCAAAGCATTCTACTGAAGTGATTATAGTTATTGCCACTGATTAGTGAAAACTAATATTCCTGTTGGCAAAATTGTCATTGTTTCTGATTTCTTATTCCCTTTTTTAAAAAACTCCTCCATCCTTTTTTAATCTGGTTATCCAGTTTGCACTTATAAAAGACATAATGATTCAAGTAAAATTAAAGTAACTTGCTTTCAAAATAATCTGTTGTCCAATTGGTAAAATCAGGCAAAAAAAAAAAATAAAATAAAGGTAAACACATACCCTAAGGAGAAAACGAAGACTTTTATAGCAAGAGGTTTTCCTCTTCTTCTAAAATTACCCTAAAATCAGCATCCCTCCTGCTTACTTCTGATCTTTTGGAAATATTCCTTAGAATCTGCAGAGCCTCAGGAAACTTACAGCAAAATCCAAACCAGTTGTTATTAGGTAAAACTTTTGATGCTCTCTGATTCTCTCCATATACCAGAGGCAAAAAAAGAAAAAACAGACTAAAAATAAATGTAGGGGAAGGAAGGGAGCATGTGGGAAGGGAAGGAAATTTGGTAGATGCTTTGCCTGAAGCCAGAAACTTTGCTGTAGCACTATTACACTCTCCTGCAGGCAGGGAGTAACTTTTGTTTTGGTTTGGGTTTTTTTTCAAACTTTTCAGCATTCTTCAGTGGAATTCAACTGGCAGGGAAAAAACCTTTCCTTGCAGATTCCACCTGTAGGTTAACTTTAAACCTTTTAGGACTCAAGTTTTCATTACAGAACTCTCAGCACTAGCTGTCTCACAGGTGAAGTACTGAAGCCAGGACAAAACACATTGCTTTCATCCATGTTTCTGACCATCAAAAGCCCTAAGCTAGAATGAAGGCAGGAGGGAATTTATTTTCCGCCACAGGAGCAAAAGGAGAAAGTTACCTATAGCAAACGTATTTTATAGGTTTTCATCCTGCTGACCAACCTTTGAATAATATCTCTCAACATAAATTTTTACCTTGTGGTTGTATTTTGTTTTGGAAAAGATACATACAAATTTGTCAATGTAAAAGAAGAAAAAAGCAGCTCCAGGAGCTCACATCAAGCTAAAAAGATGTCTTTAAGTATTTTCTTCCACTGAGAAACATTTTTGTGTTTAGAAAGAAGCTATTACATGCACCATTTTGTAGAACACAGATGATAAGTTCTTACCTCTTTCTTGGTGAATTCTGGTGGATGGTCATTTTTATCATCAATAAGAATAGTGGCAGTTGCCGTGCCAGTTAGTCCGACATCAAGGCCACCCATATCCTTAGCTTCTATAACTAGCTCGTATTTTGGGGTTTCCATAGTCTGAAAAAATAACAGAAAACGAAAGGTTAAAAAAGCCCTTACATCAGATTACATACTATTTTGAATTTAGATTAAAATAAAACATAAAAGAATTAAAACTTCATTTGGCCTGATACAACATAGCATAGAAACAGATCTGTTATCACAGTGTTTTATCAAAACAGAAGCACAGCTTTCTCTGAACATCAACTGCTATGATGGAAACCTTATTTGGAATACAGTATGAAGGAGTACCGGTGAATATTGGTAAACAGTGCGTAATCTATCCTGTTATTTAAGGAGATCAGGAAAGAAACTTAAATATATTTGCTCTTTAAGAGTAAGCTCTCACTTCAGTGCACCAATATTTAGCAGCGTGCTTCATCAGTGTAACGATGGGTACATAATTAAATACTAATGTCACAATCTACATATAAATTCACTTTATTTTATTCATTCTGCATATTAGCATTTAGAATGGTAATCTAAGTTTGCTTCACTGTAAGAAACAAGTAAGCAGTTTCTAAAATGGGCAACAACTGCCAGTTGTTGCACAAAGCAAAGGTGTGTAGTAACATTAACAATTTACATCTATAATATCTGATTCCTATGTCATGGTTACTTATCTGACTGCCTACCTGTTTAGAACCAGACAGCATAGGTCCATAGCAAAAGCCATCCTTAATTTCCCTCCCCCAAAAACAGACATAACTCGGAAAAAAAATTTGTGGCCACTGCTCTGCAATGGGAATGTTACAGGATTTCTAATTCACCTTTCTCGCATCAGGCATGAAAGCACATCTGTTTGTAAGCTGGACAACAGGGTGCTATCAAAGGGAGCTATTATCAGCATCAGAACCTGCTCCCATGGAACTCATAGAGAATTTTGGCATGGATTTCACTGGAGAAAAGACTGGGCACCGAATTAAAATGAATATTTTCCCCATTTGTATGGCTGCCTTATATGGAACCATCTGCCCAAAGACCATATGTGCTGCATTATCAGTGGAGGACACAGATGGGAAAGTGCTGCAGTCACCTTTAAAACTATATGGCAAGAATATCATGTGTGCTCAGGAATGTTTTTTCAAACCTTCCTTGAAAAATAAGTCTGTATCTCAGGGGCAAAGCGACATAATGATGCCTGAAAGGGTGGCTAGGGCACCACTGCTAGAGGGCTCTTTTAACCTCAGACCAGCTCTATCAGCCAGCTGTGTTTACAAGAACCAAAGCTACGCATCTTTGACATCACTCATCCTATGTCCTTCATCTAACACTTTTCCAGAGCATTAACATGCAGGGAGACAACTGGTGTGAAACTCCACATAGCAACACAGTGATCTCTGTCTACCACCCATATACTGTCTTATAAAGCAGAATCAAGGAAGCTGAAGTAGGGCTTATCCCATAGCAGAGAACATAGAAACATAGTTTGGGTTGGAAGGGACCTTTAAAGGTCATCTAGTCCAATCCCCCTGCAATGAGCTGACATCGTCCACTGATCAGGTTGCTCAGAGCCCCGTCCAACCTGACCTTGAATGTTTCCAGGGATGGGGCATCTACCACCTCTCCAGGCAACCTGTTTCAGTGCCTCACCACCCTCATCGTGAAAAATTTCTTCCGTAAATCTAGTCTGAATCCACTCTATTTTAGTTTAAAACAATTACCCCTTGTCCTATCACTACAGGCCCTATTAAAAAGTCTGTTCGGTCTTTCTTATAAGCCCCCTTTAAGTATTGAAAGGTCGCAATAAGGTCTCCCCAGAGCCTTCTCTTCTCCAGGTTGAACAACCCCAACTCTCTCAACTTTTCCTCATAGGAGAGGTGTTCCATCCCTCTGATCATTTTTGTGGCTCTCCTCTGGAGCCGCACCAACAGGTCCACATTTTTCCTGTGCTGAGGACCCCAGAGCTGGACGCAGCACTACAGGAGGCGACTCACCAGAGCCAAGTAGAGGGGCAGAATCCCCTCCCTTGACCTGCTGGCCACGCTGCTTTGGATGCAGCCCAGGATACGGTTGGCTTTCTGGGCTGCGAGCGCACATTGCCAGCTCATGTCCAGTTTCTCATCCACCAGTACCCACAAGTCCTTCTCCACAGGGCTGCTCCCAATCCATTCGTCCTCCAGCCTGTAGTTCACCATTTGAAAGACTTATTTCTCATCTCTAGCTTAGCAAAGCAACCTCTCAGGCCACATAATCTTCTCTGTAGCTAGGTGATTTGAAAGTATTCACTAAATAGTGCATTTGCATTATGCATTTTCCTGGGTATATTACAACACCTTTCTTGGGGCATGTGTAAGAAGGAGATCCCAAATCCTTAGTACTTAAATCTTGGAGCATTTTTAGGCCATGATAGAAGCAACCATACCAGTTGCTCATCAGATGAGCTATTACGAAGCAATATATTTGCATGTAAAATCAATGAGTCAAGCCAGAAGATATATTTAGTTCTAAAAACATATGGACTACTAGAATATCAGATGCCACTGCCACTTAGGGTATCCTAAGAAATGTATTTCCTTAAGTCTTACAACATTATTGCATGAAATTCAGCTCAGAAGGCAGCAAACCCAGGACAGGACTTTGATTTATAATATCATATAAATGCACATGAAGAAATATTACTGACATTTCTCCAACACAAATTCAGATTAGAGTGCAACAAAATTTACAGTTTTCATATATTTATTTTCTAAAATGTTTTCAACGTATTAAAACCTGAATGGAGCTTCTCTCCCCTCTACTAGATGCAACTTTTTCATTATTTTGATTAGAAAGTTGTTATTATTGTGTGGAAAACTTGCAAAGCAATTTATCACTTCATGTTTATAAGCCTCTTTGCTCAGAAACAGGCCCATTTTTACTCACAAATTGGCCTTTTTTCTTTTGAAAACCATCCCATTTTCTATTGAAAGCAAGCCCATTTATGCTAGAAATTGTGTCTACTGCAGCAGAAATTTCTGTGACAGGAGTCCAATGTTTAAGCTCACAACGGAATGTGAGAAACATTGAATTTTGAGTAGTATTTCATATCATTATGAATACTTCACACTTCCCTGCTATGCAGCACTTTCTACATCTAGTTCTGTCACCAAATATTTGCTTTGTTAGAGAAAGCAACTCCTAACAGATCCAAACCTGAGAGCAGAGGCATGTTCCCATCAGATGCTCTCTTTCCGCTATGAGGTTGCATGTAAAGGACTTTTTAGCATTTCTCATACTTCTAGACACGTTAATTCAGGCACTGGTAGCAATTATTTGGATCTGTGTGATTTATCACACTACTGGTAAATCCTGGGACACAGGATGTGTCCCTGTGCTCTTACTAACCCTGTTCCTCAGCTGATGACACTGCGACGGGCCAGGGTCCGTGCAGGGGGGGCATCCCCCAGAGCTGGGGCTGCAGCACAAGCTGTCATGGGCGACTCCTCAGCTTTTCCCTCTTCACAGGGCTCAGGCCGTTTACCCCAGTGCCATCTCTCCCTGCACTTGCTCCCATCTTGTGAGAAATGAGTGCTCCTGGAGGAGGGGCTGTGGAGGAGAAAAGCAGCCTTGCTTCACCTGCTCCATCCTTGCTGCACTGTGCAGGTTAGGGATAAATGCAGCACGCACTATTGGTAGCATTTTGGGACCTCACAGTCTCTCAGACTGTTGTCCCACCATGACATTGCCTGTCACTAAGCCCAGGCTCCCTGCTTCTCAAAACAGTGACCTAGTCCCTGAAGCACACTCTTGCAAAAACAATCCAATTAATACCATTTGGATAGGGAGATGTTAGCAATATAAATGTGTAACAACTCTCAACAAAGTGGATCTACAGCTAAAAAGGATAATAGCTGATTTTAATAAATGAACAAACATTAAGTCGCTGTTTGTGTGGCTTATTATTTATCAACTGTGACTTTGTGGAGTGTAACACTGTTGAGAGGATTTGTATAATTCCAGCAGGAGAATCATTCCTTTCCCCATAAATTTTCACTCTAGTCATTTAGCCACGGCAGGGGTGACACTGGCAAGTTGTTTGGTTTGCCAAGGAGGTGAGCTGTGTTCCTGGGTGTTTTTCTTTGAAGGTCCACGCACTGCCATTCTCACCGCAGTTAACATTCCTATCAGAGTTCACTCCCCTACCGCCTTGACTTAACTGGTTCAGCACTGGTAAGCAACAAGAGGCCAGAAAGGCTCTTTTTCAGATTTCAGATTCCTGACAAAGCCAGCAGGATCTAATCACAACAGAGGGAAACAAACAGTTCAGTGCGGATACACACAAGTAAAACAAAATGAGTGATTACTTTTAGGTAGTGCTGAATCAAACCAGATAATGACGGCTTTCTCTTGAGTTTAATCTTTTAATATTTCCTACAGATACAATCAAAAACTATCAGTGAAGCAAGCCATGGCTAGTATTTCACAGCACCAATGGTAACAGTCCAAGTCTTGGTACGGGCTGTCACTTGCAGCCTGTAAGGCATTCATGTGCCATTTAAATTCAACTGGAATTGACAGCATCTTCAGCACGGTAGGACTCAAAATGTAAGATGGAAACAAGTGGAACTACTTGCATGATTACAAGAAAGGTTTAGGACCCTTAGGTGACCACTGGTATTTCCAAACATGTCCAAGTCCTGAATTTCCAGCTATATACATGGACTTTCAGAGCCTTGGTATTGCTAGAACAGCAACAAATCTCCTCTCTGCAATTTCAGATCTCCAAAGCTTTTAGAAGTGTGACCAATGCTTCTCCCTGTTTTTATTACCTGGTAAGGAATCACTCAGGAAGTTGATGTTTTCACTGAGGCCTGGCTTTTTTCCATCTATCTTTAGACGTTCAATTTAAGTGTCTACTTCTTGGTGCACAGAGTCAAAGGAGAGAAGCCATTTCTGTATTTATCTGCACTGCTCTCAGGAGCTCAGTGCTCCCTAGTGCGTGTACCTTGGTGCATGACTAAAGCTGGTTCAAACTCTTAATGACATGATAAAGATCACAAAGAGTAGCACCAAAGTAAGGAACAGAAATCACATTCTGGCACTGTATTAAAGAAGCATATCCTAGCAGTGAAAGATTGTTTATCTAGATTTGATGGCCCTCGTAACTTTACCTTTGATTGTGGGAGGAGGTAGGAAAAAATCTAGTTTTGCTTAACTTCTGAATTTCAAAAATTTCAGTCAGACTCTTTATTTGAATATACAGGAAAGCAGAATAAGTAATGCAGATTCACCAGAAAGAAGAGCATGAGAAAACTCTGCTAGCAAAGACCTCTTTTTACCATTGATACCTGAGGCAGTTATGACTAAATCTAATCTATAAAGTTGGCATATAGATGGCACATGTATGAAAAGCACTTAATTTTGGTTGAAAATTGAAATCCTGGTCTCTGTTAGAGTCAGTCAGATACAAAATACATTGGGAAGCCTATTTACTGAAATAATGCTTTCTGGTTTTCCAATATAATTATCTAGTTATTTTCAGGAGATAATATATTTTCTGGAAGGCCACATAATGGGGTGTTTGGAAATCCATTCACAGCGCTGAAGCTGAACTGAGAAGAATTTGGATCAAGGCTTAATCTTCTTTGTAACATGTGAAGACGGATTGGGTTCAGAGTTTCAGGCTACTTTAGTCTTTTATTTAATCTGCAATTCAAAGATATTTAAACAGGAGTTCAACATATTTTCTCGTAGATCTTCACAACATTGTTTTTACTACCAGTACTTAAACTGTGTGTAGGGGGGTGGAAAAAGAATAATTTTGGCAAACATCATTTTTCCCTTTTGTATTTATTCACATCATCAGCCTGCTACCCAGCTCAGTATATTTTGTAGTTCCACTTTTAGCAAATTTTAGCATCCTGCCAAGGATTTCAGGCTGTGAATACCTGCCTCACATCAGCACCCAGACAGAAACTGCAGATAGGCACCAAAATCTGGAATACAACAGGACTCCAGAAACCATGTCTTCAGTGTTTCCTCCTGGCTGGGTGTCCCTCATGAAGTACCCTTAGCTAGGTCTTCATCCAGTGCTCTCCAGTCATTGTAAGACACCTATGAATTGCCTATCCAGAAAAGGGCACACTTATCAAAACACCCAAACCTTCATTTGGTGCTTCAGTGCTTCATCTATAAAAAGCTGGGGAGAACAGAAATTCCTGAATTCACCTGAAGTACTCAGTTGCTAAGATCAAAACAAACGCTGTTTGGGAAACAAACACCGTAAGAATGTTCAAAACTCTTGCAAGGGTTTTAAGTATCCTTTCAGGCTATCTTATTACTTATTACCAAAACAGAGGTTTTTTACTATTTTGTGGATGTTAGTATTTTCTATGACAATGCAACAACGCCTCAACACTTCCATTTAAAATTCTGTTTATAAACTATGTATTCATGTATAATACTATATCAGTAGTGTGCTACCATACCATAGTTGTTACTAATGCCTTTATAATATAATGCTAACCAGAAAGAAAAATTCTTAGAATTTAAATAATTCCAGTACATTCAAAAGAAATGCTTCTGTTCATTTACGATGATAATTGCATATAGTATGTGCTGAATGTGCCCTATTAAGACATAATCAATGTTCTTGTTGAGTAACAGTACCAACATTCAATCTAACATTGTTCCAGAGTATGCTGTCAGGGTTTTGACAAATGTAGAAAAAAAATGAAGCAATATGACTATTAACAGCTCTAACAGACATAATGCTTTTATAATTATAATATCAGCATTTATTTTAAATGCCAATTGCTACTGCATAAAAAGGGCAATATATACAGAAGCTTTGCATTCAGAGCTTGAATTACAGTTTGATGAATACAAAACCCCAAACAATTTTGTAACGTAGATCCTCTTTAGCTCACCAATTTCCAATTTGTTATATCATAAAGGAAGGTCTACAGTTTAATCACTGTAATAATGTACTTCTGTTATGCAGAAAATCAATATCTATTTACTACCCACAGGAGACATATAGTTCATAGGTATATCTGGAAGCAAAAAGAAGACTACATTTTCTCCTTCAGCAGGTGCTGTTAAAAAAGGGAAGAAATTACTCCAAAGTGCTTGATACAAATAGCTTTCCTGGCCAGAGATATTTGTTTCCCATCAAGAGGAAATCTGTAACTATTTAATATATAGGACGTATAGGATCAAGACTTTGATTCTTCATAATGCAGACATAACTATAGGCCTGATATACATGTATACGTTTGTTATATTTTACACGGAAATACAGGAGCTGTATGTGCATGTTTCCAATATTTTGTGTAAAATTATCAGTTTTAACTGATAGGCAAATTAGGATTTAGAGTTTCCATTGAATTTGTAGCATTTTGGAGAAGGTTACTAACCATGATAGGGTGACAAGTTTTCCTTTGAGAAATATTAGAAAACTGCAAAGAAAAACTAGTTGTTTACTGCTCGGCTCACTGTACAAACATGTGCATCTTGGCTCTTATGTACAACCACCACAGTATTTTTGCAGACATTAACCTCACTTAATGGAGCATCCTTACATTAGGAATGTTATTAGTAAGGAATTTCTCCTTGATAGAGATCACCTGTTTCTAGGACAGAACAGTGACTGAAGGTCCATTTAGTCTTGAGATATTTCCATGTAAGTGATTATTGTGAGTTGGGCTACTACCAAAAATAAGCCGTGGGAAAAGAGCAAATATTTAGTATTCTAAACAAAATCCTTAATTATCATAAAAGGTATAACAGCATTGAAGTTAGTACCCCTACGCTGATTTTTACCAGCCAAAGATATTTCCCTGAGTATAATTTGACTGGAACAGAGTGGAATGTTGAGCTGCCACAGCTACTCACTAGGTGCTCATGGTTTGGGAAAATAAACGTTTTCCATGTGTACTGTGCTAGAAGTATAAAGTACTATAATAAAGTTGAATAGCAATAAAGAATAAGAATCACAATGTCCCAAGGAAAATACTTGCTGTCAAATGTCATTAAATTATACTTAGTTTTTTAAAACACAAGCTGTGTTTCAGCTTTCCTTCTGGACCAATGCATGTCATTTCATTTTTTTTCAGGAAAAAAATTCAGTTGTTCCTCATAATTAAACAGTACTGCAGAAACCTTTCATTCCAGTGTGAAAGCATCAATTATTATGTAACTTGCTGATTTTAGACCATTTAATCACTCTATTATTATTGCATAATAATAGGTGTCAGAAATACAACTACCACACTCATCTCACCTAAACCTTCTGCCAACAGCAGACAATAGCTATAGTGAGTGTCTGCTCCCCCGTACTAGGTCTGAATAAAGAGAAATACATTATAGTCTATATGCAACTAGAGGTCCTGATATATGCAAATATTCCCTTTGTGTTTACATGTCACTAAGACTGTCATTACTGCTATGCCCTTCCAAAGATTGTCCTGAGTTTAAAGAACACATATAATCATGCTTGCTAGATCCGAGTTTCTCCAGGCTCTGTGTTATGTAGTAGTCCAACTCGCTACCTCAAAGCTCGCTGGACTTTGCATACCCTCCCTGCAGCCACAGACGTACTCTGTAGGAGATGAACCATGTAATTCAGAGGGACAGGGGTTTGGAGGTTAGGGCAGCTGTAAGCTGCTTTTGGAGTTGCTACACACAAACCTAATTTGGCCATGAAGCCTGCCGGAGTTGGAGCATCCTTTCCGTTATCCATAATTCTCCACAGCTCTGACTTTTCAGAGTGACACGCTGCCCTAGCACACCTTCCCATGTGCTGCGTATTCCTAATGTTAGCATTTCCCCTTTCACGGTGCTTGCACCAAAAAGAACCCCCAACCCTTCTTGTACATGGAGCGCCTAGAATCCTGCTAGTCTGGTCCTTTAATATAGTACCAAAACATTGCTGAAACCACGGTGTTGCATCTATTCCTTACTGACTATATACCTACCAGTGTTTATATTCTGATTTTTGCTGCTGGACAGAAAACACTCAATGTTATTCACATTAATTGCACACAGATAAAAACTATTGATGGAGTGGGTGACAAAGAGTTTCCTGATGCTTGACACTTTCCAAGCCTTAACATATTCAACACTAACAATGCTAATAAGCAAAACTGTCCAAGGACTTTTTCATTAAAATCAGAACGTATGATCAGAAATGTTAACAGTCTGACTGACGAGTGTAGGAGCCACCATTCTCCCTAGTTGTCATTAATACACTTGTAAGGGAATATTGAAACTACTATACATTCTGCCAATTTATATTTAATTATTTTTACAAAGGTAACAGTTTGAACAGAGCGTATCAAAAGAGTTTTGTGGCAGAATAAATAAGCGCCTGCATCAGCACACCCCACTGGATGAGGAAAGGTAAGATTCAGTTCTTCTGCCTGAACAGGACATTCAACCTGGTTGTCTCAACTGCTTCAGAAAGTATTAAACCTCAAGCTAGCTGTCAGGAGCACTCAAGATAAGAACTCCCGTCTGGATTACAGATATTTATGTCAACAAAGCTTTTTTTTTCAAATCACTATGTTTCTGTAACAAATGTTCATTTTGACAAATCAATATATTTCTATAAAAACTGTTCTCCTGCAATACCCAATCAGCTCTGCTTGCAGTGTTAATTATATATTTCATTTTAACAGTCACATTTTGCAAGTCAAATAATCTGCAGACCAAAAGATATCTGCTGAAAAAATATTCAAATAATTTTCAGCGATTAACATACTAGAGTAGTACAATCTGTTTGCAGACAATTTGTGAAAAGAGAGAAGGGCAAAGTTGTTCTAATAAATTATTAGTTGCAAATTATTGCATCATTCTTTATCCCTGCTGTAGGTAGAAATGAGTCTATTTAAATCCAAAAACATAAAAGGAAAGACAAGTTTCTCCAACACAGTAACCTACCATGGTTATCAGCAGAAACAGCTTTTCAAATATCTCTATATTAAAACACCTCTGCCAAAAGAATTCCCTAAGTATATGAAGGGTGTAAAGGCCACGTAATAAGGATCGGTACACCGAGATGAGTGAAGGTGTTCTGCTGTAACTTCAAGAGAAAAAATCATGAGCAACCCCCAAAGTATTCAATCCTGAAAAGATCCTCAGCCTAGCATAAATCAGCACAGATCCACTGACTTTAAACGGGCTACCCAAGTTTGTTTACACATTTATTAAGCTATAACTTACCACGTTTATGAATGAACATGCATATATGCTTTCATGCCACAATATAAGATGTGTGTGTCTCTTGTAAAGCTGGCAGGTTCCCACAGATTCGCATTTAAAACAAAGCAGAGCTAGGTGCAAGAGGCTGCCTTCCAAATCACCACGGCATCAAGAGCATGAGAGCCAAAGGTCCCAAGACACACACTTTGAAAAGAAGTCCCCAAACTCTTCAAAACAGGAGGATGAAGGTAATATTTCCTGCCTTGTTGCAGGTATAATCACATTAGAATTAGGGAAATCTTGTTCATCAGTAATCGCAAGAGGGTGTCTGTGCCTGTGTTTGCACAACACAGACTCTGGAAACTAATGAGAAGTTCTAGGCATTTAACCCATTGCGGCGGGGATTAATCCATGGTATAAATATTTCATACAACAGCAATAACTTGCAGCTGGTCAGCACTCTCCTCTGTTTACTGGAAACAAATTACTTTCCTAAATTGTGTGGACAGCAGCCAGTGTCAGTTATCAGTGATCTCATTAACATACGCACATTATACCTGCAGCCCTGAAACACGGGAATCCTTCACTGAGCAAAGAAACAAAAGGCTCTGTCAAGCATGCTTAGCAGTGCTTGAATTTGCTCCTCCTTGAGTCTGAATCAGGTTCAAGCAGTCCTGAAGTGTTTCCTGCAGCCTTCGGAGGAGAATACTGAACAGCTGTGAAAGGTAAATATTGCCTTTCACAAAACCGTGTTCCAGAAAAGACATCTCCAAAGAAGGAAAAAAAAATAATAGCTGGAGTTTTTATCTTAAGGTGCTGAGAAGTGGGTCTGAACAAGACAGAGGTAAAACCTGAAGCAGTTCAGCCTAAGCTTATTCCCAAACCTTCTCTTTCCTCACAAAATCAGCTCTGAATCAAGCAGCAAACCAATAACATAGCTTAAATCCTGGGCACTATAGGCCTCTGCACTCCCAGACTGCACTTATTAGCACATATTTTTGAAGGAATGCATTGCAGGAAGCTAAGTGAAATTAATGCTGATTGTTTTATTATCTGCCACCATCAGGCAGTCTATCATCTCACCAGAACTGAATTTAGACTGATCAAGTTTATACCACTGAGATCTGCCTGGATGCCAATGCAACACTTGTACTAATCTACCTCCTCATTCCAAGACATCACAGACCCATACAGTTCCTTTCTTCATCTTTTCATCAAACATCAAATCCCAGATGGATGTTCAGGCAAGTCAGGTCCATTTAAACACATCCAGCTGACAACAGCAATCCCAGAGAAAGCTGCTTGACCACATGCCCGTGCAGGGTTTGTCTATACTGTTGCTTCAATGCTGATCAGGAAAGACCTTTTGAAGTTAACTTTTCCATTGTTTATACTTACTACACTCCCGTTTGCATCACCAGGAGTGTGGCAACTGGATTTTTTTCAGCCAAAATTCAACTGGAGAATGTGCCCTGGACGTCACCTAATTCTCTCCAGCCATCAGTGTGACTCAGTCTGGGCTACAAGCCTAGAGCTGTCTGAAGTGAAAAGCTGCAGTGTACAGTATGGATATCAGGTCCTCAGCACGATCTGTTTTGCTCTACAGATCTGCTTCTACTGGTCTACTCTGTCTGCTAATGCAGAAATAGCCTTACAATCCACAATAAACTAGACAGCTATGGAGTTTACAGTACCTAGTTATTGACAGCATCCTCTTACCCTAGACCAAGCAAGGAGACAACAGCAGCGACAAGAATCGATAGATCCCCTGAAGCTCCAAAGGCTGTGACACAGCAAGAGCGTGGCAGTCGCGAGACAAGGATGAACCATCTGATAAGCCATCTGGCAGTACCTAATGTAGAGGCTTTTCAAGTAAGTGCTTCACCCTTACCCCCAAACAGCATCTCTAGATCTACAAAAGCTTAGCATTATTCCTGTGCCTCGTTTCTGCTGAAGAATGTGAACAAGGCTGTTTGTTCACTAAGGTCTGTGACTGATCACTGGGAAACAGGTTTCTTGGGGATCTTTGCACAGCAGCTGAAAATGAAAGTTTTCCTTGAGTTTCAATTTATAATCATCTAAACCAATATTCACTGCCTAGGTAATAAAAGATAATAAGTTTTATGATACCTCCCTAATGCCAAGTCTTTACATAATCTGTTATCAAATGAATCAAAATGAAGCTTACTGGGTTAACGTCAGAAATCACATTCTCACAAATTAGGTGCACTTAGATTATATTTCCCTCCATAAACATTCCAATTCCCACAACAGAAAACAATGTTATAAAGGTCAGGATGGAAATTGTGTTTCTGCTGTGTAATCTGCTTTGCAAATTTGTACCAGTGGTCAAAACACCCAGAAAACTCAATTATTGACTTGCTATGACAACCATACATCAGCAGACCTGGGCACACAGAGGCTATTTCTAAAATTAGTACCCTAATGCAAAAAGCATATTCTATTCTATTCCAGATGTACAACCTTTGCCTGACGTTTATATTGTAAATATTAATGGTAGCACTGTCTATTATTTCAGGCATATTATCAGAAACATAATATTCTAGTTAAATAGGTGCATTTTAAGTTGGAGGGGAAAAAAACTCTCCATGTCCATTTGAACCATTTAAATGTGGTATTCTCATCAAAATAGTCATCAAATGTTACTTTTAATCACTATTATCATTTTTCCTCTAACTTTAATTTTTTATGCAAATCTTATTTTAGAGTTTTGTGTTCTATTGCCAGTAATAATTCCAGGTAGCTTTTGAAATAAAGGACCCTGCTGAGAGTGTAATGAATCAGTAAATGATACTAGCTTTGCCCATAGACAAAAACAATTCTAGTGGCTGCATTTATACTCTCGTTGGGTTATACTCGCAGAATGTAAATTGATCTAATTCTAAATCATCCAAGGGAGAATGATGTAAAATGGATTTCAATTACACTATTGCTGTTTTACAAAAAAGCTTATCACACTATGTGGTGAAAAATCAACCCCTCCATAGGATTTACTTTCTGATGAAAGATGTAACAATGGAATTTTCCATTTAAAATTTCTCCAGTCAATTTCATTTTTTTCTTACTTAATCCTACCTATCTTTTTATCAGCTTCCTTTCATGATAAAAGGTAATTAAATATCTTATTTGGAATTCCTATACTTTCTGCTTTGGTTAGTAGGTTCTATTTTTGCTAAACTTTCATAATCCTACTTACATCTTCTTAGAGCATCAGCCAACAAAAACACTCCCTGCCACCCTCCTAAAGTCAGGCTTTGTTTTCTTGCAACCAAACCAAGATTTCTAGGTTATTCTCACTTTCCGACTTAGTCTGTCACTGCCTTGTGAAGATTTTGCACTATAGTACAGTTACTTTTGGTGAACCATAAGGTATGTTAACCTGCCACAGGTTGCTCCTTTCATAAGTTTATGTCTGTGCACTAGAACTGTATAGAGTTCCTTTCTGTAAGTCAATCTTCAAAAGCTTTCCACATTCACTATAAAAAAAAGAATAGCTTTCTAATTAGTTTGTTTTAATAGCCATACCAAGATACAAACTATTTATAGTATGAATTTAGTGTGGTCACCTAGAAGAAAGCCAATAGAAAATAAACATTAAAAAAGTAAGCGTGGGAAGATCATGCATGCAGAAGAATTTTCCTTTCAAGGATTTGGAAAATTCAATAAAAGCATAGCTCTTCAGATAAACAGAAAATCTCACAAAAAGGCATAATCATCAGAACCCTGGCAGATATTTCAGATAAAATATAGGACACATTGCTCAAATAAATAAGGAATAATACGGAGGTATAAACTCGACTTCCCTTTAGTACAATCCAGCAGCTGTATGTTCTTTTAAACGTTTAGCAGCGTAGTTTTCTGGCCCAAAATCTTGCTCAAGACTTTGTCTCAGTGAAATAAATTTTGCTTTATAGGAAGTACATTATAGTTTTATTCATTGCAATGCTATAATATTTGTTAAAAAAATTGCCTGAAGTAATAGTATTCTCAAAAAGTAGATATTTGGCTAATTTTGTCTGCTTTCCCCCACAAAATATCACCATAAAATATTTATGTCAGGTTCCTGAGGACCTGTTATGCTGGTCTTCCTCTTCAAGGAAATACTCTGCCAGAAGGTCTGGGATGTGACAGATCAGGGAGGCTTATGGTCGTCCTCACCAACATATCAACAAAGTTAATGGGAAGGTTCCCTTCAGCTTCAGTAGGTTTGGGTGACGCATTCTCATGGGAAGCAGAGTGTACAACTGTCTCCTCAGCTACAAACACACAGTGATGCAGTCTTCCTTTTAATCATTTGATCATCTTAATCAGGACATTGCACTAGCAAAGGTCCTAAGAAATCTTATGCGCTCTGCTTTAATAATGACACATTAGTTAATCTTTTATAACATTGCCTTGTTGTAACTGTTTTACATCATATATGAAGTAATTTAGTAAAATGTGTAGGACTGGTACAAATAAAGTTACAGTGAGCTAAGACTGCACAGCATATTTAGTACTAAGTATTGTACCAAGATATCCTTCATTCGTGCTACTCAATGTCAGAAATATCTGGAGGCCTATTGCTCTACAAAGTGGTTTTATACACAGCTTTCCTTCAGGAGAATTCCCAAAACACACTGTAAAGAAAAAAATCATTGCTAATTTGCAGAACTAAGAAAGAAATAAAGAAAAGAGTTAATGACTGAGAGAAATCCACTGCTTTGTATTAAGGAAGGACAAACTGCAATTAAGTGAATAACATCTACCATCATGGACAGACAGAGGGGAGGTGAACATATGAGGTAGGACACAAGTGGATGCGGAGGTGAGCAGAGGTCAAGGAACTATGATGGAGTGAGTCTGTAAAGAGTTTTACAAACTTGAAGTCCCATTTCCCGGCAGTCCTTGCAGACTAAAAGCAATAAAATCAACAAAGGAGAGAACAGTATGGGAGGCACAGCTAGCAGGAAAAGAAGTAGGGGGAAAGAATACTTGACTCCCTTGAAGAACTAGGAAGAGACATCCATAACATTATTAAAAGACCTTTTCAAAGCCTGAAAGGGCTAAGTTGTAGCTGGATCTGAGAAGCACTACCATCCTCAGATTAGCCATGGGAAGCACTGTGCCACAGGGACAGTTTTCAAAGACACAGTCCTGTCCTGCTCCCCTTGTTTCTTGCTATGAAGGTGAAGGATTAGTAGTTTGCTACTCGTCCAGCAGCGTATTGTGCTCCATGTGTCTCCATGGCGCACTCTTAAACTGTTCATTTTGGTTGTCTCAGCTCTGCCAAATCCCCATCTGTCTGTTCTGGAGAGGTATGTGTGCAGTGCCTGCTTACTCCTGTATGCTCGGAGGCCTGATCCAGGTAGCATGAGTGCCTGAAGAGATCCATACATCTTTGTATTCCCCAGCATGGCATTTTAGCACAGCTCATATGTCAGAAGACACATACAGAACTATAGTACAGATAAATTCTGGCTGTAATCCAACTGTTTTGATAAGCAATTTTGTCCACAAGCAAGGCAAGAGCTTTAAATAGCCTGAAACAAACTGGGTCAAAATCCTTTCAGTGCAGTGCATCTTAGACGCATGCAGATAAATGTAATTTTGTATTACTGTCTGACATCTCAAAGATTTGTGATTATGTCAAATAAACAACTGAGGCGTCTTTTCAGTTCTCTACAGATTAGCATTTTCTGTGTCTAAGATGTATGCCAGGGGAATGTATGAAATCTGCAATTCATATTTCAGCTTGTCCTTCAACAGCTGTTGGACCAACAGTACATTTGATACTGACCTCAATCAGACCAAGATCTAATTCCTGACATTTCTGCAGGTCAGAGGTTATGTGTCATTTTGGAATGCCCTGAAACCTTTACTGAATCTAAGAAACTCTTATTCACGTAATTAATTTATATGCACAAATCAGAAACCAACAAATGAGTCAGAGTCTCAGGATCAGGTTCATGTCCTGGACCTACTTCAAAATATTGTTGTAGAGAGGAAATCAAAGTGGGCATGGCAACCGTAAATCTAATAGGATTTAAGTACAATTAAGACTGAATACTAAAAATTAGGGTGTATAATCATAATGACAATTCAAGCTTAACAAGAGAAGCACAGTAATGAAAGTATTAAAAGCAATACCCTTTTCTCTCTCAATGGAAGTGTTTGAAACTATGATTTAATACAAATCCACTATTTGAACTGAGATTAACAAATATTAGTCTCATTACAAATTTTAATATTATTTGCATAAACTTTATTGAGAGAGGAAGAAAAGAAACAGAAATTTCAAATTCACAAGAAAGCTGCAAAATAGAATTGCATTTTCTGCTGCCTTAAAAGCCTATATAGGTCACTTAAAGTTAAGCAGATTTCTAGAGGTAGAAAATGCTGAGTTAACGTTACAATAAACAGAACTGAGTGGAAGGGAGGCTACAAGTAATACCATTAGCTTAATAAACAGATGGAGAAGACACTTTTAAAATTACTGCCTTTGTCAAATGTTGAGCATCTTAAGCCTGCTAAGATCCTGTTTATCGAAGCAGGAATGAAATTACTGGTGAAAATGTAAAATAAAGTTTATATTATATTAGATATGCATTAACTTGTTAAAGCAGAACTATGGCACACAAATGAAAGTAAAGCATAATAAAACAAATCAGCATCTATGTTCCTGTCCCTGGGAATTCAAAGGCTTGCAACAGATTATCAAGGCAGAATTCAGTTATTTTCCAGTATTCTCCTTCTCCCCAAGCGTTGCCTTCTCTGCATCTGTCCTTGCTTCAAAAATATTTCAAAGGCACTGAATGAGAAACCCGCACATTGAGCCGTGCTTCCTGTCAGGAGAGATATCACAATAGGAGACAAAATTGAGCAAGGTTCTCTCTCCATGAGAGTGAAACTGTCTGCAGTTCTCCAGGCTTGATGAGGAAACGCTGATTTAAATGCACAATTCTCAACTAATAATGATATAATACAACAAGTTAAAAACTGTCCGTAAGGTCTGAATGTGCACTGGAGCATAGTGTGTCCCAGGATGGATGTGTTACACCTTCTCGGGACTTAGAAATGCAATGAACTCAGCTATTAAGATCATGAAAAAGAAAATCTTTCCTTAATAAACAGTTAAGTTGGCAGTTTGTACCATCCCAGTGCCTCAGGATGGGCACCACGAGAACAGTGCCATAGGAGCTCACTCACACTGCTGCCTGAAGGTTGCTCCAGCTGAGTCTAGTCTGCAGGAATACTAAAACATATATTGTGCAAGTGGAGCTTTGCCTGGGACAAGTTATGTTGTTTGCTTAAAAACTGTTTTTTTGTGAAGCAAGACCTACAAGAGGGTGACATAGGATAATAAGTTCGGACTCCACTGATTTCCCTGGACCTAAGGGTTTGCCCTGTTTGTAGGACAGCTTAGGTAAAATAGATTTATAATATCCATGGAGTTTATCAAACACATTCTCTTTTTTGGTGTATTCTGATTCCAGCTGGTGAAGAACAGCACGAAATAGCACCCATTTTAGTAGGCATTCAGATCATTCATCATCTTGAGTAGACCACTGAACCGCACCCACACAGAGATAACTAGCATCTCGTTATTTGGTTCATAGTGCATAATTCACAATGGAAATTTTCCCTTCCAATACCTAGGAGAGGAGCACTTTAAAGGAAAACATTACAGCAAAAAGAAAGGAAAATACACAGTTTTTAAGGTGCTTTCCAAATAATAGCAAACTACAAAGTATTTTTTGATCAGTCCTGGGAGAATGAAGGGTTATGTTGAGTTTAATCAATATATTTGAGATATGATTCCACAGAATCTAAGCATTTTAACCAGACTTTTACACACCTGAGACATTCCTCCATCAATATTCAAACTAGACAGTTGATCGTATCTGTTAGATGGAATATAACTTCTCCAAAATCAACCCTACATTAAAAGAGCAACAAATTCTGCTCTTAAATTTTATTTACAGATGCCCTGTTTACCAGAGGTCAACATATTTTGTCTTGACAGTGTCCACAGTAGCACTGGACAATTATTGTGAAGAAAAATGTATCTCTCCACCTGCAGGGTTCAAAAGAAATACTATAGTATGTTTGACTTGAACGTAACTGGTAGCATTTTTGCCAGCAATCCCAGACACATTTGGCTACAAATAAAAGCACCTCCGAATATAATGCTCTCTTCAAGGGAAACTATTGCAACTTGCAGTGAGGACTCAGCCAGAATGGCTTTAGTTCCACATGGGGACCTAAATCCAGCAGGAATCTAATTCTGCCTCCTCATATACACACTGTTGGTAGGAACTGCACATGGGCTGCTAGTATAAGGTATCCAGTGTCTTGTAAATTCACATGCTGCTGTTTCATTCACTCATTTCCCCAAGTAGGCAAGTTACCAGGAAATGCAATTTGCTTATGATTATAAAATGAAATCTCTTGATTACAGGCTAAAAAGGACCAGGAGAAAGCATGTAAAGAAATCCACACTTACAGTGTATCGTACTTCATTAACTCCCATGTAGGCAGTTGTATGGGTTCACGTCAATGAACATATTTAGGAAATAACCAGTATTGGTTAAGCAACTTTAGGAAGAGCAAGGGTTTCATCCTTACAAGTGCCTTTTATAACAGGACTTCTTCATCCAAGCCTTGCACTAAAGTAAGGATTCACCTATTAAACAACATAGTATTGAAATCTATGACACAGCAATATGCTACTCTTACTGTGCATAGCCATTTATTTAGCATGCAGCGTAATAACCAGAAGTAATGAAATGTGTCTTTACATGACATTCCTGATGTCCATTACAAACATCCATTAACTCGATACAGCAACACCCCATAGACAGGTTAATTGAAACAATGACAAATGACATGACCGAGGTCATGCCGAGAGTCACTCATCGACTTAAAGTAGGTTGAGAGAGTTCCAGTTCCCAGTCTGTAATTCTAACCACTTCCTCTCTCTTAATTATAAATGAAAAAGACTAAGGCTCCCTTCTTATTTTTATAATGACTTGCACAATTTTCTTGCTTCAGACAGCTGATGTACACATCCCTTGTGTTCCTCCCTTGCCTCGCTTAATGACCAGCTTGCCTGTCTGGCTGAAAATCTGCAGTCTGGAAGTTTGTGCCTCCCACAAATATAACATTATGGTAAAAGAAAACTGCATGTGCCCTCCTGGTTTCTGCTGGTCATGGTTTCTGTGATTCAATGGTTTCCTTTTTTGAATACTGTAATCTTTACTGAGTGTTTCAGTAAAATCAAAAGTTTAATTGCTTTAGGAGGCAGCAGGAACGGCAGGGTTTTGGGTCAGGGCAGTTGCTGACTACTTGTTACTGAGTGGCTCTAATTGGAATATTTGCCTCAGAATTTTAAAGGCAGTAAGCTTTGAGGATATTTGCATAGGCAGCTCGGTTTAGGTATATCCTTGCTTATTAGATCTTCTAAGAAATTAACATCATATGCTAATTTTCCTGAGACTAACTTAAAATCCTCTCAGCCTCTAGGAAGTAGTTTGTTTCTACCATTTAATTGCTATCTTTTATTTTATGTGATAGAGCTCTCTGATGATCACAAAGTTTGACATGTCCATCCATTGAGGTGGATGGAGTACTTTTTTTTTTGATCTGTTGTTTTTACCTGGAAGACAATGCCTGAGCTTCACAAGACTAGGGAAAAAAAAAAAAGAAAAAGAAAATTAAAATTCTTAAACCACTTGCCCTAAATTTCTCAATGGCCAAGTGACACGTGACTATTTTCTGAAGTTGTAATAAAAATATTCTAGTATTAAATAGATCATCACATATACTTGAAAAATATTGCGTGTGTGTGTCAGCCTTTGAAGGCCTAAGGAAAGATCTCTGTTATTCACGCTATTGTAAGCTCTGCATACCTTCCAATTCTTTATACAGAAAGCTTAATGGCCATGGATTATTTGCCTCATTGGTTATGGTGCTAGGAAATAAAACAATGGGAAATATTCATTATAATGTTCTCCTATATTGAACTTTCACTTGGTTGAAGTATTAAAACAAGCTGCAAGGAAAATTAAACCTCAGAAAGAAATGGCAGGTGTTATTTATGAATGCAAAAGACAAACTAAAGGCTCTGTTTCTCTTGGTTTGCAGCAGTTATACTGTAAGCACTCTTCACTATCGGCTTACTCCTCTATCTACTCAACAGCTTTTCATTCACTTCCATTACTAGGTGGCAGACTAATAACAGAAACTGGGGGCATGTGGGAGATGAGATTAAAAAGAGAAAAAAACCCACCAAATGACTAGAAAAAAATAAAAAAGAGACTCATTGTCATAGTAAGTATTTCAAGAAGAATGATACTGAGTTGCATATTATATTTTTTTTCATATGTAATTGCAGAATTACAATATATGTTTTACTACCAAAATTACTGATTTATGATTACATTAACTTCTGTCCAGCAGTTTGTGTTGGCGAAGATGAAGGCATTGATAATTACAAAATTCAATACACAACAATTAAAGAGTAACCTCAGAAAAAAAAATCAATGGAACAAAAGCTGTGTCTTAGGCCTATTATGTTGAAAATTTAGCTTAAATCTCTTTGGCAGTTACCATAGCTTATGAATGACAACAAAAAAGCAAAATTAAATGGCAATGTCTAAATTTGGAGACACTTGAAACAATGTCTCTGATGGATTTATTCCTATGATATTCATAGGATCTTCAGAAAGCAGACAGACTAGATCGTTTGGGGGTAGGGGGAGCACCTAGCCTTTTACATTTCATACACCTATATATGCCAGCCACAACCAGAGAGACATAATTACTCTTTCCTTTTGGCTAAGGCTAGTGGAATTATAACAATTTCCTGCTTTTTGCTACTGGTTTATCCCAGTAGCAAATTGTGCCAAGTTCTGCACTCTCACTGTCAACAGGCTGCTAAGCAGGGCAGTCACCTCTCTGCCACATACATCTGCCCCAATAAGGGGCTAAAATGTTATCTTGTGTGTGTTAGATCTGTGGACAAAGATCTGGTAGGAAAAAAAAACCATAGGGTAATCCTTACTGCTATACTCACGTGTGCAACTCCAAGTCAAAAAGAGTGCAGTGGGTCTCAACACCATTTTGCAGTAAGTTCCTAAATGGTATCATTATAAAATCAGTGCAAAACGCTTCTTTATCTATATATATTCTTCAGTTCAATACAGTCACATATTTGAAATGAGGTAATTTCACTAACTGGTTAGAGTCATCTTACAGGCGTGTTGAGTTTTGCTTTCTTAATAACACACGCAAAACCAGGACAGTGCTGGTTTTGCCTTATCCCCTCAATAAAACTGAGCCTCTAATCCTTTGAAATAGGGAGCAAATTTTAAAGACAAAAGTACGGTACACTTCACTCTGAAAACCTGTCACCTGCATTATTATGCTACCAAAAATGCTTCTACCACCTACTCTGGCCTCAAGGTGATACACACAGTAATTTTTATTCATATCAGCAATTTGTCTAGGCACTACCTTTATCTTGTTCCAATAATGATCAATGTAGAGCTGCATCTCACCACCTGTAAAAGGACTACAAACAGTCACAGTCTTAGATGCCATGGCTTCCCATTCCAAATGAAGAAGATGAAAGAATAAACTCCCCTACAAGTCAAAAAGAAGTGTGTTAAAGCCAGCAGTGCTTGGAGCTCTCAAGAAGAGAAAAGAGAGATCTCTCAAGAGCAACGCAAATGCCTTTCTCATGGCCTACAAGGCCTTTACTCAGAACTAAACAGCCACTTATAGACTTGAAAATGGGGCAGGCTTTCATGTAGATAGGAAGAATCAACCAACTGTCACTAAATGAAATGAAACTAGAGCAGATTCCGGGCAGTAATCAGCCCTGATGCTGGACTGACAATTAGCAAAAACCACGTGAGAAGTCCACATCCTAAAACAGCTGGCTCATTACTGCTTTTTGAACACCCTTACTCTGCAAGGACAGATTATACAATAGGCATTAACCAGCAAGAATTTAGTTTCAGGATCTCAGCTGGTACAATCTTGCACAGGCTCATGGGAAGCAATGAAATTGCACTACATCTGAGGAGGGCCCGGCCCTCCTGTCCCCATGTTCAGGAGCTGCTGTTCCTTCAGGAAGCAGGATCAGCATCTCCAATAACAGCAGCAGATCCAATAATCAGGCTGCTTTCTGTGAGGACAAGAGCAGGCACTTGGCAGCAAGTTGTTTATATCCATTTCAAGCACCGGGGTTTATTTATGACAACCACGGTAAATGAACTCTTTAAAAACAAGTCCACTGTGTCAGCAAACTTAGACATCTGTTTTATTACCTCCTTCAGTCTTTCTGTGTTAGTGGAGGTTTTCTTTTTTCACTTGTACTATGTAAATTAGGTCACAAAGCCAAGCCTAAACCCCAAATACAGGAAATTAAGATGCATAATTTTTGAGAAACACCTGCAACATATTTTGACAAAAACAATATCAAGATATCATTTAAAGCAGTCAATAAGACATGGCTGTAGTTCAGAAATACTGCCGCAGGTCAACACTGAACTGAATCCACATCACTCAGAAAAACTGATAAATAAGTCAATGGAATATATAATACCTTAAACCCTGGTTAGTACATTTGATGACTGCCTCATTAAAGATACAGCAAAAATACTTCAGGGATTTATGGTGGCAAGAACTGATGATTACTTCCTTTTTTAGATTTAACAGTGGTAAGAAGGTGTCATCAGAGACCTAGGAAGAACGATAGGGGTTAGTCTTGCTTGCTTCTTCCTGAAGATAAGGTTACTACTTCTTTCCCAGCACTTTTACATTTCATTTTTAAAATAAATATTTTTAAAGGCCAAACTTGTGGTTTAATTTTTCACTTTGACAACTCCTGAAATGCAGATAGATTTTGTATCATATAGAATATTTCCCTTGTTTTAGTTTAGTTTTCTTGTGTTCTAGTACCATAAGACAAATTACTGACTTTTCAAATAACCCTGTAAAAAACACAAAATCAGAAAACAAAGCTATCCCAGCTGGGCAGGAACATTGCCTTCTCATCTTGAGGAAGCTGCTTTTTGTACTTTCTTCCTTTCCAGCAGTTCCTTTTAAATCTATTCTAGCAAGAGGTTTAATAACTCAGGATCCTTTTGCAAAATCCTGGTGAAATTTTTAGTAGTGAAAATTCTTAGCACTTAAGTTCAAAGGTGACATATGGAAAAAAGCTGCTTGCTTCACCTAAGTCCTTTCCCTTTTTCCTATTCAGTAGTTATTTCTGAAGGTTTTGCTATGCCAAAAGGAAACACCAAACCCTGAGATTTTACTAAAAATAAAATCAGCTGAATCTGGCACAATCTGTAAATACAGATTCCAGTAGATGAATCTATGATATAAGTCAAGACAGGGTATCCATGAGTTGTAGGTGCATATCACCTCAGAGATAACAAGTGTCCTTATGTGCATCAGCCCAGAGAAGCTTGAAAATACTGCTGAGATAATAGCATTGGTATTTTGAAGAGAATATTATTTTATTTGTCACTGAACAGGATATCTTGTTTTCGTTTGGTGAAAGAGCATGCAGTTTTAAAAGCATTTTTGCCTTCCAACTGCCCAGATGACCCTTGTGTGCACAGGGGAAGGTTTAAGAATTGATGAAAAATAACACAACCTTGTTGAGATATTGAACCTCACTTGTTTTTCTAGAGCTGTATGTAAAGATTCTGCTTCCCAAAAGATGAAAAATGTCGTTATAAGAAACTTGTCTACATAGTGCTTACAAAAGTGCAACAGAGGTGACAGTCGGGTTTGTATAACACATGCATTAAAGCATTAGCACAAATGCGCTGACTGTGCAGAACATACAATTTCTTGGTCTAGAAACTTGCTCTCAGTACTATCATTTTGATTTTAAATTAGCTATTATATTATATGTGGTTTACTAAACAGTAATTAAAATTTAATTTTTATTAATGCTGTAAATATTAATCCATCCCAGGTTCATTTGTTTTATATAATTCTTATAAAGCAATGCATTGCTGCTCTTCTGAAATATTTGTGTGTAACATTTCCTCCAAGAGGGACTAGAAAAGGCCCCTGTATATACCCAACAGTTCTCCGTGTGATTTATTTTTGAGAAACTAACACCACATGGGCTCTAACAGCATACACTATAATGATATTGGGCACCAGCTTATTTTTCTGTGCTGTTTTGTAGACACCGAGGACATGAGGGGAATGTAAAACCTGACTGTAAGGTATTGGAGTGGTGGAGTATTAGTCAGTAAAAGAGAAAACTTCTCAAACTGATGATTGACTAGGGATGTGTTTTCCTACGGACATTTTACATTGTGTAATGAAACCATAGTAGGAGCATACATTATTCTGTGCCTTCATTAGAAATTTACATAAGCTGTAACAACACAAAGTATAGGCCACAACGTGCACAGCAGAGCTCAGTGGGTGATTTATTATCAACTTATATGGAAGCAGAATTGGACTTGACACTGCAAACTTTGGTTCACCCGCGTCAAGACAACTGTATGTCACTAATTCCGACATTAAGTAACACTCAGAATATAAATCAGCAGTGCAACAATGTTTTCCAACTGTTTCAATTTATTCTAAAGCAACAGGCATGCCATCATGAGAGAAATTAATTTAAAAATTCCAAAAATATCAGGCCAGTATCTGATGTATCAATTGCAAAGTCATTCAGTCGCACTATGTAGCTAAAAGGTTAGAATTTTATATTGCCAGATTAAACAGAAAACATGAATCAATTGGTGTAACACTGAAAAATTTATGTAACAGCAGGAGAAAAATGAAGCACAAAGTATTTAAATGTTTCCCCAGGTCACAGAGCAAATTTGTGTCAGCAGATGATTCTAGTATCCTCACTCCCAAGACAAAGCTATAATTGCAAATCTATGCATCTTGGAATAGCTTCTGATTCCTAATACAAAACAGCCTTTTATTTAGCAAAGACATTCAGTCCTTTACCCTACCCTACACGGAGATTAAAATGAGGCATGGGCATTGGCAGTCTAGGTTTATATTTGGGAATAGGACGATGAAGAGGAAAAGAGGTTTTTGAGGTATTGTCATATATTTAGTCAAGTGAACACAGAGCTCAGATATTGACTTGAGACTACAAACAAAAAGGAGGAGGACATCTCTCAGCGACGTGCACCTTTTCAACCGCTGTTGAACATTGTGCTTGGAAACAGAATTTCAATATAGGTAACACAGGTAGGAACCAGCAGGGAAGACTGGAATAATGCACAGATTTCAAGGTCGAAAATCTCTTGATACGTGTCTGTAACTTTACAACTTTAACACAGGAAAGTAAATAAATCAAACAAGATTGCCTCTCTCACAGACTGGTTGTGCAGCTAACCTGCACGAGTCTGGGCAGCCCTGTCCATTGCCATCGGAGTAGATACTTCATTTTTGAATTTCCTTTTTATTCCTCCTTCAGGAACACTTGTGTAATGAGGGGCTATTTGGCTTAGACTAATAACAGTCTTTTTGACAAGTGATCTCACACTTTGGCACTGGCAATAAGCGAACAGGCAGTTCCAGATATATTAACATTTTTTGAGACGGGAACTAATTGAAAAGTCTGTCTGCCCTGGCTTCTATGACAGGCCAGATGATGTTCCCCAGTTTATCCCAAGCTGAATGCTTTGGATTGTATTTGGTTTTAAAGTTCTTAGACTTTGATTCTGTCAACCATCATTACATAATGAGTAACAGGCACTCAGTTTTCTTTTTGGGAGGAAAAAAACCCCACATTTGTATAAAATTCAAGCATTAAGAGTTAGAGATTCACAAAACAGACTGAAAATATCAAAGTTCCTTATACTTTAAAAATAGTATTCCCTTTCATATTTATGCGTTTGAATTTCAAAACACTGCCACCTCATTCCATCAATCTCCTTCCCCTATTTTCTCACCTTCTAACTGAACTCAGTAATATCTATCACTGTCTCCTCTGACAACAAATTCCTCTGATTTACTTTCCCTTAATTTATTCATTTTCAAAAGGGCACAATAAACAATAATGGCCATTTAAAGACCAAAACCAAGGATAATGAAAACTCAGTTACCAGCAGCACAAATTGCAGTCTATCACTGACCTAATAATGAAAGACTGTTTAAATATGATAAACCTCTTGTTAGGAGTTAAAGTTAAGATTAAATAACTATAAAGCCTGCCTCACTTAGGTCATTTGGTCTATCATTTAGTTTAAGTTACATGAGAAATAAATTAAACATTTCATGATCTCTACTGTCAGGAATTCCTTAATGTTATATACAACCATGCACTCCTCACTCTGCAAACACAAGTCTTAAGGCTGCACTCATCAGATGAGTCCATAGTTACCATTAACTTTAAAAGCAAGAGGGACAGGTTCAGTTTCAGTAACGTGCATACAGGCAAAACACCTTGGCTGACAACACAGTACAGCCCGTGGCTTCCACAGAAGAACCTTTTGCACCGCTACAAAATGATGATTTTTTTTTTATATACCACCTCACAGTTATAAACACTTTGCAGAAGAACTGGACATCAAACTACTGCTAAACTGCATTGGCTTACACAGTCTTCAAGGCAGAACCTCACACTGATTATTGATCCTGGCCTGAATATTGTTCCTGTCTCTGCTGGCACTGTCGCTAATTTTGGAAAGAACTGCTTTTCTGTTCTAAGACCTACCAATGAGTCCGATTCACCAAAACACCCTGAGGCACATTTAGCAACAGAGCCCAGCACAAAAAGTGATCCCAGAGTGTGCTATTATGTGGCAAAGGGCAGCAGAGGAAGAGACATTATAAGGACAGAGCTATTAATATAGCCCTCCATTGGACCTAATCAGCCCAGCTTGTCAGCAGTGCTAATTAGTGCCAGTTCACCCATGTGCTGTAGCTACACTGTTTCCAGTCCCAGCATCAACTTGCTCCTTGCTAGCTCAAAGCTGCATGATTCTTCAGCTGAATCTCCACTACTCTGTGTTCCTCCTGAGTTGGCTACTTGACTAGAATATAATTGTCATCTCACAGAAATTCAACATTTTTTTTTCTTCTCTGTCTTGCCCTTCTAAATATTTTGGCCTAGTGAGGCTTTACAAAAGGTGACTGAACAAGTTGATTTTAAGTGGACAAAAATGTACTCAAAAAAAAAAAAAAACAAAACAGCACGACTAACAGCTTCTGAAAACCCCCACACGACCACAGGCTAGGAGTTCATCTCCGGAGGCTCCTGTATAATGCAATCTTATCTCAGGCTGTCCTGGCTTACTACATTTTCCAGCAGAAGTCAACTTCAGGTTACTACTTTAGATCATTTATCCAACACAATTCCCACTCTGCCACTGCTCCTGCTGGATACCTGTGACTCAATTAGGAAGTGCAACTGACCATTACTGGTGTCTTAGGGACTCTCCAAATTAGCCGCAGCTGCACTGAGCAGTATCTAATGTCAGGGACTGTCAGTCACTACCTTATGGCTTCACAGATTCAGAACTTCTTGTTGGTAAAAGTCTTCTGCTGCAATATACTTCAAACAAATAAAAATATGCTTGAACTAAGAAACAGGAAAAAGAGGTGGAAAAATAACAAGTAAGTTGATATTTTTCCACCCTACCAGCGGATACCAATCTACCATGGTCAGATTAGCCTCCATTCTCAACTGTCATTTATCATCACTTTGCTGCTTAAACAGGAAAAAAAAATTCCTTTAATATAAAGTATGTATGGAAAAACTGGCTGCTGCAAGGGTTAGAAGACTGACTGATGTGAATGCCCATATATACACAGGGCATCCAGAACTTGTGAGAAATTGTAACACCTCCAGGAAGAGAAGAGTGGCCAAAGCAAGAAGGACCTTTTCTATGATTTTCTCCCTTTCTGGTTTCTCCTCCTATTATTGGAAGGAGTCGGTAAGAAAAAGCTAATCCTTTGGTTTTTTGAGTTTTCTTAAGAACAAGACTTCGGACTAAGTGCAAAGAGCCACGAGGCTCTCTTAAAAATGGGTAAAAAAGACCACTTGTGCAAATATACAAAAGAGTTCTCACTATTACCAAACCACAAGACAAACACTGTGCAATCTCCCATGCAGTTTGGCTGCTATAATTCTGTGCTTACAAGCAGCCGTTCTGCACATCATCACTACCATCCCTCCAAAGACAAACAGTTAGCTTTCCCTTGGTGCCACAGGGTGCCGGCTTTCTAACACAGAAAATTCTGTAAGACTTGAAGGCAATTACACGTAAATTATTTTAGTGGAACACAAGCCAAATCTGAAGCTTGACCTGCAGAAAAGTGTGTGTGGGAGATCACAGGAGGGACAAAGACTTAAAACTAGTGCATTAACTTACTGAACTTTGTATCACTTACTCTTGTGTCCCTCTCTGTTTAAATGATTTTCGATTGAATTGCTCAGCAGTGCCTCCCCCATTATGGTCTGAATATGTACAGACACAGGAGGTGGTTTAAAAATAGCTGCGTCTCCGAAAAAAAATATGTGGAATGTATTAGGTTGTATAGGGAGAATTTTAATGACACCTACAGCAATTTACAGTTGACAAATTTTTATGTTTCTGTGGTGCACAAATACCCAAAATAAATTATCTTGTTTATCACTGGGAAAAGGACAGTAATGAAACATGCTAATTTGAAAAGCAAAATTAGATTCCAATCAAGGCAGTATTCAAACAGGTGCCATCCGAATCACATTTGTTACACCTTGGAATAACATTCTCCAATATTAAAGGCAGAAAGGTATCACAGGTTCGTCCAAATAGATTTAAGTCAGCTCTGCACAAGACTACTGCTGCAAAAGCCTGGACACATGCTTCAGACTGCCTGTGTTACATCTCAGTAGGCTTTGCCCATTACACGGTAAAAGCAGTTTTCTCCATGGGATATGACAGAATAGCTGTGTCACCAAATAAAAAGCCACACATTCCCAAAACTAGATCCTCTGCTTAAATTGGAACCCTACAAATATATGTCATAATAATAATGACCTCTTCCTAAAATGCATTTTATGTCATAAACTAAAAAAAACATAAAAGCCTCCTCTAAAAATAATTTATATTCTCAGAGTAGTATTAATGCTTTTTTGGAATATTTCTGTATGCACTTATGATGCTACCATTTGCCAGCAGTAAGTTATAAATATTCTACTATTTTAATTCTAAGCTCTTTGATTAGGAACTCCCAGGTCTAATTCCAAGGAATTGTAGTACTACACCGCCTTATGAGAAGGTGATGTGTCACTCTGTTGAGACACATCTATTGCTTTGGATCTGCAGTCCCTCCTGGGGCCACCAATCATCATTTCTAATTATCACTTCAAATCATACAAAGTATATCCCCTGCTACGCACAGAAGGCAGGTGAGTGAGTGAAAAATCTATTATAAAAACAGGCCTCCAGGGAATGAGAATTACACTATGCTATTTCTCTTGGTTTTCAAAAAGTAGTGCTGTTAGTTACAGGCCCTCTTCTAGAATAACTTAAAAGCTTCAGGGGCATCCCTATGACATGACTAACCACCTACCAGCAAGAGGTGGTTGTTATAACACAGAAAGAAGAAAGTATATCTTTCAAAGCAGTAAAAAAGTAGAAGAGCACCAGTTACTACAGGATGACATACATGACAAAATGCCTCCAGGATAACACAGTTGTATATCCGTAAAGTAATTCTGAAAAAGTGTTGAGAGTATAACATCTCACATAGCACCTTCCGAGTCTGACATGAGGATCTCGGTATCTAAAGAACAGACCAGAATGCAGTTTGGCACAAGACTGAACATATTTGGTAAAGCTGAGCTAGCAAAATAGGAAATACAAGATAACTCTAGTTAAGAACAAGCAGAAGCTTCTTCTGTATCAGGGTATGTTACTGTCTATTACAACCTAATTTATTAACTCTCATTCAGGATCACGAGCAGGCTCCTCTGCTTTCTCCTGTGTTGCCACTGGCCACATGAGGCAATACTCAGTGTATCTGAGCAGCTGTTTCAGTATCCTCTTTCAACATCCTCTCTTCAGCCTCCCCTAAATTCTGGTCTTGACTCTATGACAAGGGCCAGGTAAGACACGGTAATAAGAAGTGTGATAAAAGCACCATGTAGATGTGCCTCTCAGTCACGATAGAGGTTTAGACTGGACAACGTGACTTGCCTTTGCTAGTCATCAGTTAAAAGGCAGTGCCTTCTGAAGATGTCCCTATTGCTCAGCCAGATATGCTAGTTTGGCTAATAAAGCTCTGCTGCTGTTTTTGAGCCCTTTAGGAGCATGCACTTGAATACAGCACAGCTCACTAGGATGGAGCCTGAGATGAATTAAATCTTGCATTGCTCTTATTTAATTTATTATTTTTTACATAAAGCCTCATCACAGAAGTGATAGAACGATTTTTGCCTGAAATGCTGTAGTAGTGTGATACAAGAAAAGCTGCATGGATCTTTTACATAATCAAAGCTATTCCCCCACATGCACCAAAAAGGGCCAGTAACCCATTTCTCAGTAAAGACATAGAAGGACATATAAAGAACTGTCTCGGCTGTAGACATAACAGCAATATTACAGGTCAGTAGTATGCTATATCTTCAACAGACAGTTACACCAGCAGTCTTTTAATCTACAAGTTTTACAGTAAAGAGAAAAAGAAGGCAGATGGTGAGCAGGAAAAACATGAACAAATATGGATTTACTTTTTATAGGTCAGGGATGTAGACAGGATAAGAAAATAAGGCTATTTCAATATTTCTTTGAAAATCCTAGTCCCAGTTCCTCCATCCTCTTTTAACGATAGAATTCAAATACCAAGACCTTCTGGGTGAGAAGCAAAAAAAAAAAAAAAAAAGCATAAGAATACCACTTCAGAGAAAGTTTCTACTGGACCCTAAAGGGGAAAATCACCAAACAAAATCCAGGAATCTAATCTGGAAAGTAAACTGAATCCATGAAAATGAATTTGTATGGAGGATGGACATGGTTCAGAGAAGCAGGTGCTCTTCACACCCTGTCTTTACCCAAGGATGTGACAGGCTCCCAAGTCAGCCAGGCATCAAGGTAGGGACAAAATCATCAATCTCTGAACTGTATCATATAAGAATATTAACTGTAGTAGCTAGAGTAAGGTTTGAGATGTGTCAGTAGTTAGAGGCTTTTCATTTTTAAAAGGGAAAATTCAGTTTTGGTAGGTGGAACAGATTTCAAAAATCTTGAAAAAAGAAGTTCTCCCCCTGAGCGCTGTGCACTCTTGGTCAGGGGATAAATTTTGCTCTCCCTTCAGCAACTTTCACTGCCTTCTCAATGTGTAACAAACTCACACAGACCTCCTAGGAATTGTTTTTCTCCATAATCACTGAGGCTTGGCTGGAGATCTGCTCCCTGCTCTTTTTGGATGTCTCCTGTTGTTTCCTGTGTGAAGGCTCTCAGCTTGCTGTCTTTCTCTTATACCTGCCCTCCTGATACCTCTGTTCCCAAATGAACACACTTTGTTGCTCTCCCCAGAGAAAGAAAAATCCTCCTGTCACTGCTCTCCTCCTGCAGTGGCATTTCTCCAGCCCACATTCCCTAGATCACAATGTGCACAGAACAAGGCAAGGCAATCAGACAGCATCCCTTTCAGCTGCCAACCTACCACATTAACAAATCGTACTGTTCCCACCCAAGAATAAGCAAATACAGCAGAAATACCTCCTGTCCCAAGGGGTAACTATGAAGAACCTTAAGAATGTTGGAACAAGGAGCTAAGAATGAGAGAAAATAGGAAAAAAAGTTATTGTCAGGGTGAAAAGCAAAGTATGTTAAAGCTGATCAGCAGTCATGAAGCTACCAGTGATCTTTCCAAACCCTTTTCAAGTACAACTTAATGCGCTGATCACATTTACTTTGAACATGTGATGGCAAGAAATAAATATTCCATTCATTTCAAGAAATATTTTTTCCATTTTTACTGCAAGAAACTACCAGGACCTCCAAAGTATAAGACACAATCTTTGTTCTCGTTATAACTAATTTGTACATTTATTATTAAACAGACTTCTAATCAGAAAACACTGGTCTTTCAAGACCATCATTTTTAATTGGAAAGCACCAGTTTCAATAAAATATGTATCAAGAAAAATTTTCAACACCAATGTGGTCTCATTAAAAACAGTGAGGTTCAAGTCCTTATATGGAAGGCACAGAGCGTGCTTTCCAGGTGAATATTTTAACCATGTCACTGTTGGCTTTCATTTTTTAACAGTCTCTACTTCATCCTTATGCTGATTCAGATAATCATTGAAAACTAAACAGGGTAGGAAATATGTGTGCTCTGTCCTAGTCTCATCAAACTTTTCTTAAAATTTCTAATCTAAAATTTCTTATTCTTTTCCTAATTAAACTTCTGTCTTTAAAGCTTCCACTAAGGTTCAAAAGCTTAAAAGCTGTAGTGGGAACCCCTGCATTCCGATGACGTTCTTTAAATCTCACGCTCTATAACACGTAAGAGTCCAACGTAAATCACGCATTAAGTCACTACACTGCCAGATGGAACCCATTTGTATAGCGCTTGGAAGACAAGGACCTTCATTTCATTTGAGCATTGGTTCTTATTAGTTACAGGTCATTCAGTCACAAGATGTTTCTAACACCTAACACAAGCCAATTATGACAGCACGTTCTGTGCAAGGATGAAAGTGTTAGTCTTGCTGCTGAGTGGCAAGCATTGCTAAAGGGGCTCTGATTAATATGCAATTCAGCCTGATTTGATTTGTGCATAGCAGAGCAGCCCTTGTTTCATCATTTGAAAGTAGTATGCAGAATCTCTCGAGCAGTTCTTATTTTTGAAAGCGACAGAAGTGCACAGCGCTCCTGAAAGGGAGAACGCAGACGGACTCTATTCCGTTTGATGTGCTGTCTTATGTCTATTTTTACTGCATTTAAAAATTCCATTTCATTATGTTCATAAAAGCTGAATCTATCACGCTGCTGAGTCTAACAGCTGTGTTGCATATAGATATTGATACCCACAGGCAAAACTCTTTTATGGGACACCTCATGGGATCAGATAGAGAAGCTTCAAATGTTTCAACTAAGCAGTAGTTGGGATGACAAACAAATATTTGAGACATACAGACATGTACTCAGACTTTTCACTTTTGATTTCTAAATAAAGTCTATAAAATATGTAGCTATGCCTAGAATCAAATGCTTTGTACCACACACACTGAAACTTATTACCTGCCTTTTCCAGCAATACTGTCATCTGTTTAAGCAGACAACTTAATCTATGTCTGTATCAGTGATACAGAAGATTAGGTTTGATATTTATTGCCCCTCCTAACCCACACCTAAAGCAACTACAACTGTCGATGCCTACTGCACAAGGAACTATTTGTGTAGGATTTCTAACCCAGCTAAAGCAAGGGCTGTCTAAAATTGCACAAAAAGCTTTCTCTTGGGAATTTTCAAGCCTAATTTTCTAGTTATGGAAACTCATTTTCAAAATGGTGGCCTAACTTGTGCAGGTGCAATTCTTACTATCAGAGAAATGGAAAATATACTCCGAAGTATTGAGCTCTTCATTGCTGTTCACTTATTGCACTGCCTAAGTACAAAGCTGAACTGTAAATGTACAAAATAATGCAAGAAGTCACTGATTTTTTCCATATTAATCACAACAGTAAACAACTGTAAGGCACTTAAAAAGAGGAAATGAACACTCACAGGGTCTCATTTAGGACACTGTGTAAGTATAGTTATGTTCAATTTTACTTGTATATTTTTCTTTTAATAGTGATTTAAGTAAATTTTATGAATTCAAATTTCCTAGCTGATTTTGGTGTAGTTGTTCAATATTTCCGTGCTTCATCCCTTATCTTCCCCACCTATGAAACTAGCGTAATAGTAATTACTTTTGCTCTCAGAGGCACTGAAAGGCATTCTTACTATGGTGCAAACACCTGGGAAATCTTGAATGAAAGGGGTCACAAACAGCAGAATAATTTGGAAACAGTCATCAATGTTGAAAGGTACTTGCGATTTCTGCTTAGCTATGCCTTTCTGTTAGCTTTAGTGGTTATTTCTTTCATAATGGATTGCTGCAGCAAAGGACTGGAAATGAGCAATAAGAGTAATTTGCTGTTTTCATTGCAAGACAATACAATTTATATTTTCAGTGTCTAACAGAGAGCGTCGCAGGGAGAGCGCACACAGAGATCTGGCAAGAGCGAATCCAAGGGAAGGTTAAAGAAAAATGCCAAGCCTGCAAGTAGCTCACTCATTCAAAAAGAGACAGCAGCCAAGTTCAAAATCTTGTGAGGGTGAGGGCAGCATCTGTAGTTCTAGGTCATGCAAATTGTTTCAAAGACATTAAAACTATTTCCAGACTACTGTATAAGAGAGTCAAAACACCCTTTGGAAAATTCTATATTCACCATAAAATCTATCTGTAACTAATTTTCATACACTGTGAAACATTTCAAATATCATTCTTGTGTTAAAAATTTTACAAAACTGGATTAATTTAACAACAAATTAAAGATGTGGTCCATAAAAGTCTGCGTGGGCCAGACAAACATTTTGTAAATATTTTACTGAGCAGCTTACGTTGAAGTAACATCGGAAGTCAGACCCTCAGACAATAAACTGGTTTTATACATTTCCTAAATACCGCTAGGTAAAACAAGTACCAGGAAGTAAAACAAGTGTTATGATCATATTGTTGTATGAATAAAGTAGAATTTTGCTGTTCACAGACTAGATTTTGATTTCATTACACTAGTGTAAATCAAATTTAAATGGTGTTAAAAGACTTAAAAGGCTTAAAGTGTATGTGAAAACATGAATTATGTAAAGCACCCCCTAGATGGAGCCAGTTAGCAAGGGCCATGCATATGCAGGCGTGGGCATTCAACTGTGCTGCCACACTCAGCTTCACAAACGATTACTTCATAACCAAATTTTAACGGACAATCATTTTGCAGTCCTTAAGCACATGACTGATCATACCCAGTGCTGGTCGTCAGGCAAAATCCTCAGTACATTTCTGTGCTGAAAATGGGATACAGATTCTCCTTACTGAACAGGTCTACAATCTTTGCCCAAAATAAGCTCCACACCAATATGGTTTTTTTTCCTCTTCTTAGCACTGCAGAGCCTAATACAGCTACAAGAGAGTGTGATGTTAGCTTTCCCAAAAGCTCTTTTACTACATCAAAGGTCCAAGAAGGATGAAGGTTCAAGTAGAGGCTCAAGTACCACTTTCAGTTATAACATTTAAAAGTCCTGAGGACAGAATATAATTTCCAACATCTGTAGTGCTTAGCTCTAGGGAAACAAAAAAAAAATCATGGCTGTAAGGCAAGCAATTAGATTTATTTGTCAATTATAAAAATAAGTTTAGGAGTCACCAGGGAATATCAATACTTAATGCCCCATAAAGCTCTGCTAATAACCACAGATACCCATGATTTTGACCTTTCTATTATTTAGACTTATTTTTCCTACTGTTTATATGGCCTGATAAAATTAATGATGCTTCACCCTTTAACTAAAATTCCCATGCTTAAAATGACTTCTAAAAATGTTTTTGTCTCCTGTGTTTTGTTTGTTGTACAGACCAAAGTTAACAAGAAATCAAATGGCCCAGTTAAAATCAGGCCATGCGGAGAAGTTTTTGGAAGGTAAGAAGTATCTGGGACAGATCAAGAATTCTCTCTTTTAAAGCAGTTAAATAAAATCCCTTCATAAGCATACCCTTCTAAGATTCTCTAAGAAGGAGGAGGATTATATGAAAGGCCTCATGAGAATTTACAAGCTTGTAAAGCATTTCTTCTCAACTTGCCTCTGTTTTTTTCAAAAAATACTATAAATACAGCATGCAGTTTCAGACAGCAAAAGGAAGGGATTAAAAATAGTAGCTGATTATTTTCGTGAAATGGGTACTGTTTTCCAACACTTCAGTTCAGGAAATGAGCATTTCTGACACCTTAATTAACAGAATGAAGTAAGAAAAGCAGCAGTTTCCATGGGGTGGAATATTTATTTCTGAAATGAAAGATATATGGTAACTTGTGAAGAAGTACAGTAGCGAATATGAATCAGTAGAACACTGACTATAAGAAAACTATTATTATAATAATCCACCCACACATGCCCTGGTGGTGAATGTTAAGAGCCACGAACTAACACCTAAAATCTGCTTCTGCTTTCCTCTGCCCAAGCCCCATTAACTTCAGCGGCCACATGCGTGTAAATCCTATCACCTGCACTCATGCAGCATCACCCTGCTTGCACCTGAGGCTCTGAGTCAGCAAATGGACCAACTGATTACAATTCTACTATAAATGTAATGCAAATAATCTCCACTGAACGCCAACATCCTTATTCTGCTGAAAAGCTGTAGCCTAAGCCTTGTCTTCACTGGAGAGAGAAAAATGTTTCTTGATTTGGTTTAATTATTTAGTATAAATGGGGCAAAATCTTATGCATGACAAGCATTTTGTGTTTTTCACCTAGGTCAGGAGTGTAAGAACAGGCTCTGCCACAATCTTTAACTAGGTATGCTCAAAACTTGAACTTCTGCAAAACTTACAGCTCTTTTCTTCTTACTAAATTCTTCTCTTGTATTACCTGCATAGGGGTAACAACACACCAGCTTTTCCTCCACTAATGTCCTGAAAAACTATGTGTATTCTTTATATAATGAGGTCTTTGTTCAGTGTAAGAATTATTCAGACTACATTGACCACTATTTACACATTTCACTCTTTTGTTTCAGTCTTGTTTCACAAATCTGAAATATGACTAAAATTTGAGGTACACGTGTGTATTTTATACTGTAATAACACCAATCTTAAACTATGCATTTGTTTGCATAACTACCGTCATCTTGAATCAGGGCTTGTACAGCCCTATGCAGCCAGAGAAGTACATCTTGGATTTAGGATTTCACTATAACTGGCTTAAGGTTTAGTTGTATTAAACACATTTTCTTGTTTTACCTTAAACCACTCTGTTGTGGTTTACATCTTAAATTAATCCTACCGATTTAGTAGATTTGAAGGAGTGCTCTTATGTAACTACTGCATGAGCACACCTGATTTCCAGTATTTGCAACATTCAAAAACACATTTGCAACAATCAAAACTATTCCTTTTGTAAATAACAGGGTTTTTTGAATTGAGCAGCAAGTATGGTGAGCAGAATATATAGAGCATAAACATCATACAAATGTAAAATTATATAAAACATGATCTGAAATCTGCACATATTATCAAATAATAGTGATCACTATCATTGTGGTACTGTGTTTTAATTTAAGATCACAGAACCACAATGGCTCAAGTCTAGGCAGGATATAAACCCCAAGTCCAAGAAGAAAATAAACCCATTTTGACAGACAAATTGCATCTCAATCTAAGATTCACAGTTCAAGACCTCAGTCTAAGATAAGACTTACCCTGTACAGGACAGTCCTGTTATATATGTTCCATAGAAAATGACATTACTATCTTCCATATATGAACAACTCTTCATCCACTTAAATAGCTCTTCACAGTAACTGAGGATACAGAATTCCTCATTACTGCATAACAAGGGACTCTCAGACTGCACCTACAGAGGTGGGATCTCTATAAGTGGACACAGGTTGAGAGTACTCTTATCTGTGTGTTTAAGGCTGTAACATAATACAGTCATAGCCTCCGTATATGTTGTTCACGTAGAAATTGTGTACAAAGAAATAGTAACAAAAAGGAAGGTTCTGATCTGCTGGGGCCTGGATCCATTTCATTTAAAACTATGTGCTGTTTAACAAATTTCCATTTTGTTGATGAAGCAAAGATTCAAAAAGACTTCAGCTGGTAGTAAAATAAACACACTTTACTCATGAAAGTTGTCTTTAAGCCTGTGATCTAAGTGTTCAGTATGGTTTTTTCTAGGTAAACATTTTTCAAATCTTTTCTATTTTTTCCTTATCTGCTAACATGTGTGTAAAAGGAACAGGTCAAGTGAATTACAGGCTATGGAGTAGGGCATCTTCAGATGAAACACCTATTTGAACTTGCAAGAACCTGTCATTCTGCATATCAAAAGCTGATTAGCTGAAAATGGATTTTCCTGTGATTAAAGCGGATGTAATAAAATATATTGCTGTCTTCCTCCTTCTATTAGCTCATTTGATATCCTTCACATCCTTTGTATTTGTAATGCACGTCTTTGAAGAACATCTTCATGTAAATTATATTTTTAAAATATTACTTCCCCTCTGCTGATACCTGGAATATTGATATGATCACTCTATTGCCATTTCCTTTTCATGAGATAGCTAAAATTAAGCCAATGCAATTGAATCTGACATTCTGGTTGTCTAAAATGAGGTTCTTACAACTTTCCTTCACCAACTATGTGGAAAAGAGTCTTATTTCAAAGGTGTAGAGCAGTCCCACCTCCTGGGGAAGTCATTACTTTCAAAACTCTGACCCCGTTTGTTTAAATGATTAAATATGGAGGAAAACATCTAATTTTACCCATCCAGACTGGAAATTTTGCCTCCAGTCTCTAATGTTCAGCATCCTATTGCCGCATGATCTCACCCAGGTAAGGTATGTATTCACTATATCCATCAAGTTTCACTTTGATCGGGTTAACTTCGTCTTTGCTAGGGTGGGAAAAATGACCACTAAGCAAGGGCTTTACATTGGCTGGAGATGTTTGTAGCTTCTGGAGGAATGTGTCTTTGGCTTACTGTCAGTCTTGGACACCCCCGCTGTGGTGATCAAACTACCTGCCCACTCTTACAACAATAGCCAAAGGAATATTCAATGCTATCAAGTAAATTAAGTACATTTTAACACAAAAAAATGAAGAATTTCTTTTTTTCTTCAATAAAAACATCAAAGACTTCCCACCACGGCTATCTTCTCTTGAAAATTAAGCTGCAAATGTCAACGCACATCTTTGCAGGGCTCCTGGGAACTAGAACAAGTTTGAGGATAAAGAAATTACCCTCAGTATTCAGCAATATTCTCTCTATCAAATGAATAGGGTCAGCATGCAGCAAAGCATTTGTCAATAGGTTTCTGTTTCCACTGAATACGTCATTATGTCCCATGCATTTTTAGAAGCTTGAAATATTATTTATCTGCTGGTTTTGTTTATGCAGCTCCGGCAAATACTGATTCCAGGCACTAGCCTTACCAGATTTTTACTTTCCAGTAATATCACCATCACTTTTTTCACCATACTGGGAGCTGGTTTGCTGGTAACTAAGAGAGGTACGGAAAGAATTCCTTAATACAAGCCTCACAAATATTTATATTAAAAAAAAGTTATGCTTAGATTTCAGAAAACATTGCACCTTGCTTAAGTTCAAAGTCTGTGACTAAAACCAAAGTATTTGTTAGTGTCCATTTAGAGTGAGCAGATGTGAACAAGTGTAGTAAGTCTATAAACAAATCTGGAAACGATTTTTGAGCTAACTGCCTAGAGCAATTTCTGAAGCAATTTTCTACAGTAGAGAAGAAGCTTGGATGACTCACAAAATCTAAAACAATGTGGATAAAATAACATTTTAAACTCTTTCTTGTTTCTGTTCTTCTGTCACACTTATATGTGTTCATTTGCATTTTTTTCTGAAGCACTCAATTTATATCTTTTAAAAGACTTCAAAAGTCTGATACTATCTGGAGAGATAGAGGGAAGTTTGTGCTAACTTTAAATAGCACCTTATTATATGAACATCTGGATATTCAGAAATGAACTGTTCTTCACAAAAGTCATCAGGGTTCTTCAGAAATAGCATGGATGCTTTTCACCTGTTTACTTTTCCGTTACTTTCACTGATATTCCCCACACATCTGAGGAACACTGCTACCTACTGATTGATTTTACTGTACATTCCTTCAAGGATTTATTTTAATAGGTCTTTAAAAATACACATTCCTTTTTGATTACCTTTCTATGTTTTTGAAACTTTAGACACAAAGTTATGCATGAAGATTCAAAACTAAGTATTTTTAATTCCATAATGTAAAAATTGTCCATTTACTTCAAAATACATCTTTAAGAAACACCTCTAAATGTAGGAAATGAAAGAGTCTGAACTCTGAAAATTATTTTTTCCTGACTGGTACATTGTTCATGAATGGCTTTTTTTTTTGTTAAAGCAAGGAAGTTGTTGGTTCTTTTTCTGTTCTACTTCCAAGCATACCTGTGAACATTCATTTAGAAGGTAATTTCACAGTTTGATAGAAAGTGTTCCTGGATATTTTCCTTTATCCAATTTCATTCTGTTACTCATAAATACAATACACACAAATGAACTAGCCAAAATTCTAACTCAACAGATTATTTTTCATGCTTCATTGTCTTCTACAAATTTCTCTGATGTATTCCAGACTGGTAAGTCAACCTATGTTTTATTACTGCAGTAATAAGTTTCTAACTCCTCTTAGTTCCTTTATGTTTTTTCTCTAACCTCACTGATGTTGAAAAACTTTAAAAAATAAATTATTTTCTTAAATATATGCTCTTCATTGAAAAAAGAGAAATTCATCAGAAGGAGAGAGCCACTGAAAAGATTATTTATCAGACTAGAACTTTAGAAGAAAAAGGAAAATAAATAGAAGCAGATGAGAAAATAGCTTTAAGATAAATGGTTCAAAGCCAATCTTTTTTATTCTGTCATCATCCATCCAGTTATTATTTCAAGACATAAATTTCTAATGTACCGGCTACCACAACATTCTGTTGCCAAACACACAAGAATTAGCAGAGGAATAAATCAGTGTGCCACCAGCACAGGAGTCTCTGATCCTCCCAAGGAGACAATTATACGTATGAAAGATTGTTTCCAGAGATGGATTGCCCAGGAAAAGGTAGATGTGTAGACAGGCCATTTGAGGTTTTCCCTGCTGCAGGAAAGGACTGAACAAAGAGATAAATCTTAGTTGTGCTTTTCTTGGTCAGTCTCTGCCAACATCAGCATGCAATTTACTGTAGAAATCTGGAAAAGTAATGCAAAAAAGGATGGTTCTGCATTAGCTCGGTCCCAGCCTAGCAACTTGAGAAGAGTATTCAACGACAAAAAAATAGAATAGGAACAGCAACTAGATGTGCTTTTCTTAATTCATGTTACTTAAGAACCAGATGGATGCAGACAGTAGCAGGAGAAGTGTTCATGAATCTTTTACAAGTAGACAAAAAACAAAGCCATGAATTATGCGACTGGTTGAGGCTCTTCGGAGATGAAGCATTGTTTTTTTTCCTAGTAAGGATGTTGTTATTCTTTTCTGCTATGACAGACATTGCTATTAGATAATATAATCCATGTACCACAGAAATAAAATCTTTGCACTCTTCAGAGTTTTAGATGTACACTGAGCTAAAAGCCATAAGTA
Source organism: Nyctibius grandis (assembly GCF_013368605.1). Lineage (NCBI taxonomy): Eukaryota > Metazoa > Chordata > Aves > Nyctibiiformes > Nyctibiidae > Nyctibius > Nyctibius grandis. Next base: position 19,131,008 of record NC_090669.1, on the reverse strand, counting down.
AGAAGAAAATCCTAGAATTATTTTCAACTGAATTCATGTGACTGAGATTTTGAATACACATAATTGCACCTCTCCAGACGTTTGCACTATAGTAAAAAAGCCACACAGCAGTATTCCAAAGAGAAGAAATGATCATGCAAACCAGAATTTGTCCTGGGGTCTTCTTTTCCCCAACTTTTCCCATGCTGCTTTTTCGCAATAATTGATGAGAGTAGTCACTTACCCCTCATGTCTGCGAGGAAAGGGCTCTTACCATCTAACGTTTTTAAGGATAGTCTGGCTCACCATGTATCAATGGAGCAAAACAGGACTGTAATGGACTGTGCAACAAGCCTAAGTCCCAAACTGCCCTTGCCCCATTGAGTGTACAGGAGCACATCTTAAGCAAAAGCCTAAATTAGGTACTGTGAATCCTTTCACAAATTCTTGAACAACTTGTATTTGCTACTCATTTTCTTCTCCACTCATGACTTTCTCCTAGAGTTCTTACAAGAGCAACTATTCATGTCTTAGCCTTTACCTTCTATTTGCAACAGATTCCTTTTTGCCTACAAGTCTTAAATCAGCTATCATATATTTGAGTGGTTACTCTTATACGCATATATGAATAGGAAATTATTGACATGCAAAATGCTATAACACACTTTTCCAGTTTGCTCCAATATTTATAATTGAGTGAAAAAATACGTTTAAAATTATATAAAATATTCTAGTATGTTTTCCACAGTGCATTGCATGATTTGTTTTAAAGATACTGTCTATTATTTTCTGAGATGGGCTGTACAGAAAATAGGAGGATGTTTGGAAAGTTACCTTTCTCACTACTATTTATTGAAACTTATAATATTCTGTTTGATCCATTACACTTATCAGTAATAGTCTGAATTATACTATATAATTTATCTTCCCTGGGTAGGATTGGAAAATACAAGATTTGCTCCAACTAAAGCACAAGGCATCTTCTGCTTATCCATTTCCTCAAAATGGCATCTAAATTCTTAATTTATATTCCAAAATCTGTGTCAGTTTTCTGTCTTCAATCTTCATGAAACAAAAATTACATTCTACTTTCTATCATTTCAGGGATGAAAAAAGAAAAACATATCTTGCATTATCTATTGGAAACTAATATCCTCAGTTTAATTTAAATCCCATCTCTTCAAGTAGGAGTAACTTACCAAGTCACTAAGATCAAATCATCAAATCCCTTTGCCTCCCAAAAATAACATTGACATGTCAGATCGTGTAATCAAATCCTCTTTGCCTCACATGGAGGCTGATAAACTAAATATGATATATGAACCACGAGGTAAAAATAACAAGCTGATACACTGATGCTAGTGGGAAGTGCCTAACAAGACAGAAGTTTCTATTAAAACTTTTTGAACCCAGGTATTCATTATTCTGCTCCTTCCACCTGGAAGGAGACAAGACCTGCTTTACAGCTGAAAAGAAATTCTGCTCATTTACACAGCCTTAAATCTTGGTTTTGTTTTTTAAAGATTACCTCCTTCCTCAAATCAAGTCGTGAGCCTCCATTTCTGTAGCTGCTTTAGTAAAAGTTTGATTTAATTGTATCTACACCTTTCCATGTGATGTGATTCGCCTTTTGTGTTAAGATATGACAGCCGCAACACAATCATATGAAATTCCATGTCCCATTTTCCAATTAAAGGCAAGCCAGTTATAAAATGTTTTTCAAAGAACTCACAATGCAAAACCCGAAAAACGTATATATAGATATATAGATTTACGTATCTATAAATCTATGTGTAGTTAAGCAGGTCACAATTACTAGTTCAAGGTTCCCTGTTAGCCAAGAAATTTTGAGTCCTCCCTACTTCCAGTGCACCCAAAGAACTGAATTTTAAAGAATTCCTGTTACCTGAAGACAGTTCTTAAGAAAAAATCACCCACCCCTGAACAAATTAGGCGAGATGGAAAATCCACTGCAGGCTTGAAGCTATTGCTAGAGGAATTTTCTGCTATGTAAGAAACAAATTCCTTTTTTTGCTTTCTGGGGAAGAAGGGCCATATTGTCGTGACGACATAGTGCCAAGGGCACTTTTTACAAGGTGGAAAGTGTCTTCAACTGTGTCACTCTCTACTCGGGAGGAAGTCAGTGTGCTTTACAGAGCCAGAGCCGTGTACAGTGAATTCAGAGGGCCAATACAATCGGAGATACATTGCAACTGCTACCCAGCGAAGTAAAAGTGTTTAGCCAGCTCTATCTGCTGTTCTGCTGTTGGATTAAATGGAGTGTAACTCTTGAAGATTTGTTCAGGTTTTTTGTTTGTTTGTTCGTTTTGCTGAGGTGTTGAAAATTTTGGTGCAGCATTGTTAAATGCAATCTCTATATTGGGTTTTTAAATAAGCTTCCGGGTGTTACACATGCTTGAAAGAAGGAACAATTTATATCAATAAAACCTTGTACATAAGTGACAGTAAGTTGTGGACCTAGGGGAGGGGATCACCCAAAGCAGCTGAGCTAAGGAAAGGCTTTACTTCCTGTCCCTCTGCTCAGCCACATGGTCCCATCCCAGTGACACTTTTGGGAGCACCAGGCATTTCTGAGCCGATTCAGCTCAGCAACCCAGCAAGCTTCTCTTGCTGGGTTGTAAACTAGACAGATGTATGAAGAGATCTAGCATGAGAGATGGGGGCAGGAAAGCATTGCATAAGAGCGCATCAGACGAGTGGCTGGGGAAGTCACATTGCCCCTTTGTAATAGGGACCTGACTGATCAGCACACCCTGCCTCACCACTAGGCTCTTGCTGCAAGCACAGCCAAAACTAAACTAACTCATAACAGCTTCTAAAACTTTCTGACTGGACTTAGATCTTTTCAGTTCTTATAGAAAAAAGTGTCTTGAAAAAACAATCTATTTTGAAATGCTGGAATTTTCTAACTGAACCACACTGCTTGCTTTTCTGAACCTCTTACAACCATCTCTTTAGCCACATTGCTAAAAGCAATGCTTTTACCTATTGTTATCTGAAAGTGCTGTCTTTCAAAGCGGAGCGACACTGTACAGAACCTGGTGATTATTTTTCCTTTAGGGCAGGAACAAGATGCCTTAATGATGTTATAATTAGGCTATGGTGAGAAGTCAAGAGTCCAGCAAAAAGCTCTGCTATCTCTAATTGCCCTGTTCAGCTGCACAGCTGCCTTGAACCAGCTGCAAACTCTGCCACAAGAATCAATGGGGACAACTTTCCAGTTACCTCAACAAAGCCTGAATCCGATCTTCACTACCATCAGCACAGATTTTACTGCCTTTCTCTTGTATTCTCAAACATTTAATCACATTTGTGGAAATGTCTGGAATTCCAAATGCTAGAGGTACACTTTTGACAAAGTGCCCTGAAAAATTCTCTCTCATTTCAGCACTTACCATCTATCACTCATGGTTCATTTAGAAGGTAGAAATCCTCTAAGGAAACTGTGATCCCCCTTCAGTTTGCCTCTTCTGTAAGTTTTGTATTTTACCAAGGATACATTAACGAAAGTACACAGAGATGATTCAGAAATTTCTAAGACAACAAATTAGGGTAATGAAAGATAATGCAGTCAACAGGACTTCTGTCAGTTCTCTTGGGTGAGGATGCATTGCATGAAAACATGTCTCAGAGCAACATTTTTCCTTAAGTCACTCTTTCTGCTAGAGAGTTTCATGCATGTAGTTCAGTGCCCACGCTAAGGTAAATGTCAAAGCAGCAGCTGCTTCCATCTTGTAATTTTTCTAATAAACCCACATATTCTTTTTGTTACTATGTAGAACTTTTTCCTCTCTAATGTGCAACTTCCACTGAATTGTTACCTGGATAACTATTTGAGCTGCATTCCTGTATCTTCTGGTGCTTCACTGCCTGGTGACGGTTGAATGAGGTGTCTAAAAAGCATTATGCCAAACCAGAAACAATTCAGAAGGGAGATATTAGGCCAAACACCCATATTTGGTCCCTTTTAGGCTGGTTCATTCTGTTTCAGCACAGAAAACCACCATCTATGAAGGCCACGGCATGACTACCATTGTCCTCTGTGATATTAAGATTAAGATATTAATAGGAGAAACTCCTATTATAGAAGGTCTGAAACCTGAAAATGAAACTATATTGGAAGAAAATTTAATTAGGATCTTTTAGTTCAAAGGACTGTAGAATGACTGTGAATGAATTTACAGGGCTATAGAGGCTTGTACCTCCCATAAGAATATGGCTCCATAACTTTCCTTCAACATTTTTAAAGGAAATTCAGCTGTAAAAAAAATTATTATTATAAACCTAAATCGAACTGAAGCAGCATACCTAATTTTTACCATCTAGTTACTGCTAATATCAAATATTCATTTCTCTCAACAAGCAGGTAACTATAGCAACAAACACAACATGGCTGTATACAAAGGTGCTGAGGAACAAAAAAAAAAGGTAAAAATCTTTATGTTTATCTCAGGTTTTTCAATTTTTTATCCTTCTTTAGAATTACCAGTACAGCTGTCAACTATTTAAAATATGTGCAAATGATTAATTTAGTAAAATATTATGGAGACACTGAACAAGTTCTATACACACATGCTAGAAGAATCCCATTCCTCTGTGAAAACTGCAATCAAAAATAATTTCCAATTAAAATACTTTCTGACAAGAAGAAGAAAATTAATTTAAATTTTAGCTCTAGGACGAACGGAGAATGAGCAACGTCATGTTTCATTTTCTTCAGCCTGTCACTTCAATTCTCTTTTGAGGAGGTCTTATTTTCAGATGATATAATTACAATCCTGAAACAGCAGTTTTAAATATACATGACAGATGTTTATTAAATTGAAATACATTTGGAATAAAATTTACTTCCCTTCCTCTTCACTGCAGCAGCAAAGGCCAGATTCTAGGGCCTCTTTTCTGTTGCAGTCCCTTAAAGCTGAAATATTGTCATTATCGTCAGTGGAAATATCCCCTGTTTCAAAGACTGTAACTCCAGCGCTACCACGCATTTCATCTGTAGCGTATATGTTGCCTGGCCTATCTAAGGGTACTTTCAAACTTTATGTGAGGCAACATCCTACTATAAATACTATAAAGAAAAATTAAGATGGCAAGGATGTTCAATTCTTACGTTGAAAATAATATGTCATCTAGGGCAGGCTATGGTCCAGTATTCTAAAAATCATTAAATGAGCAGTGTCAGGCAACATAGTCTGCAGTCGTCATATGTTGTACGTCAAAAAAGAAAAGTCAACAATCATAAATACTGCTCCACGGTACCATCAAGGTACAAGGCAGAATTCATATTTTACATGGAGGTATCTGTTTAAAGATGGTAGGATAATACAGCACAAACTCAAAGTGTTTACAAATCACTTTTCTGAGTGAGCAATATCTTCCCTTAAGAGTGATTTATATATGGTCTTGGAGGAGTCAGCTTATACTCATTCTGCAGGGACAATGATGCTTTATGGATTTCCTCTCAAGGAAATTGAGTTTGCCTTAAAAAAAAATTAAAAAAATCCATGACACAAGACAGATCAAATTAAAGATGTCAAAAGCAAACTGTAAAAAGTAATCAGCAAAACTGAATTACATGCATAAATGGCAGCAGTTTGATCACTGACAGAGAATTCAGTGATCTTCCAGGAAGGAAAAATCAATCATTTATGAAGTTTCATAGCCATACCAAAAAAGTATATAACGTATGTAAAGAAAAGGTTAGCCCTTCTGTGGTAAATTGAACTTCTTTAATTCCACAGTAATCAACTGCATGATTGAATGACTTCACTTATGCTTTAGATTTTGAGCTTCTGAAATGTTTATATATACATAATATGGATGTAATGTCCAACATTTACAACTAAAAACAGATTCAAAGGCTGTCACTAGTATCTCTGGGATGTTCCAGCCATATTTTAATTAAGACTTCAATTTTCATGCTTTGCTTAATAGATAAAAATGAAAATAGACAAAAAGTTACATGAATGTATTACAAGTGAAACACTAGTGGATTCTGTAGGCCAAAAGAGAAGCAGAGGATAATTTGATTAACATGACCCTTTATATTTATATGTGCTTAATTCAACAATTTATCCATCTCCACATCTCTTCAAAGGTATGTTTCTTCAGGCTATTTCTGTGTTTATCTGTTCCAAGAACTAAAAGGTGTAATTCTATCAAATATACCAACATTTTCCACTTTCTGTCTTCTCAGACCACCTTTTAATTGATTTACTGAGTATATAGACAGAAAACTAAAAACTAATGTTATTCATGTAGTCTAAGAGGGTTTTTTTTTTAACCTTGAATAGAGTTTTATATAACTCAATAGCACAGACTGAAAACTATGGGATGTTGACACAACTAGAGAAATGTTACCTAATACTTCACAGAAGCCAAAAGAATACAATTAAACTGAGAGTAAAAGCTAAAAAAAAAAAAACTACCACATTTTAATTCATGTTATTGTAACTAGATACTCCAGCACAAAGGATAGGTACAATTATGCAGAATTTCAAGAGAAATAATTTTCTCATTGATGGTATTAAGATAAAATCTCCTACAAACAGCATATTTAAAATAACTTTTGCTACATACACTCTAAAAATAGAAAGTCATTAGAAAACAAAAAAGATAAAAGAATGAAAATAAAATGAGAAAGATGAACCTGTTATCTGATTAGCATTAAGGAAATTAAAAGTAACATCCCATTGATGCCAGAGGAATTATCCCAAAATAACAGCACTGAGAGATCTGAGTTATATGGTTATTTTTAGTGTTCCACTGGCATATGTATTTGACAATACCTTTTTTATGGTAAAAAAAAAAAAATATGTTAGGGAAGCTGGACCCAAACCACAGTTTTATAGCTAGATTCTTTTTTTCCTTTTCTTGGTATAAAACATTAATCTAAGGGTTTTCTTTTCTTTGTTTTCTTTTGGGAAGATGGCCACTGTGTAATCCTCATTTCTGGCACTGGGTAATTCTCTCCCTTGCCAAGGTGCTTACAGAGCATACAGATGTATATATGTTTGGTGAATTTCCAGTAATATTAGGGTTAGGTGTTCATTGCAGTCACAAGTATGAAAACATGTATTTGATACTGCTCTTGACTAAAGGTGGAGTTGTTAATTGCTGTTTGAAGAAAGAAAGAATAGTGATTGATTTTCATATTAAAGCACACAAAACTTCCTAAGAATTACTAGTACATCTAGTAAAATGAGATTCTCGTTGCAAACTTTTAAGCCCAAATGCTGGAAAGTTCATCATAAACTTAAATGAGTTTACATCTCACTGACAAGCACTTTCCACCTCTCTGCCCATTTGTTCATAAGCTAGTATTGTAACTGGAAGCTTTCTTCTCCCCGTCTTTCTACTTTTCTAGTATTTGAGACATAATGGCCTATGAAATAATCTCTGAAAAGAGATCGAAGACCCATCACTTCTCTGATGAAAGACTTGCTGCTCCTCACATTTACAGGCATCAGAAACTATAGTATAAGGAGTGCATTAATAAAGGCAAAAGGATGAATGCCTTGTTTATCTTATATTTTAAGAAGAAAATAAATATTAGATATTGCCATATCTGTCACTAAAAAAAAAAACCTAACCGTAGAAATGGAGGTCCAGCTATGGAATTTACTACATTGCAAAATAAGTTAAAGGTGTGCAAGTGGGAATTTTGTCAGAGAAGACAAGACAAAATGATACAATTACTCCATCTCAGAGCTGATGTGCTCCAAGGTGTACATTTTTCCACAATCACTGTAAATATGAATATTTTAGAGGTTAATATGAAGATCAAATGTGGAATACATTTGCTGAAAAGATTAATATCTTTTCATTAAAAATGAGAGTGCACTGTTGGTTCAGCATTTGCATTTAGATCGAGTAAGTAATAAGTATATTGACTGCTTAAGACACATATCTCCAAAATGGAAAATACAGATAAAGAGGGTAGTGCCCATCTGCAGAAGTGGACAAGCTTTTTCTATTTCCTACTGCTACCCCTTCGGAGAACTTAAGCCCTATCAACAAGAACACTGTGATTTACTTATCTCAGCAGAACTGGTTGCATACTGTAAAGAACATTTATGCAAGCATTCATTCCTTCATGGGAGCAGTGTGCTGGTGAATATGTATCAGTGGGCTGCTGTTGACTTGAAAAATTGCTAGCTGCTGTACAGGCATTTGTCAATGTATGGACAGGAATGGGTATTTGCTAGTTGTTACACACTGCTTTTCTTGCAGTTTAAAGCTTACAGTCACCCAGTTAAGCGGGAGGCTCAGCCAGCTATTACGTTATTACAGGCGGTCCACATAAACATGAGCAGGATGGGCTAATGTAACTCCAGGTTTCTTATTGTTTATGGCATAAGGCTTTCAGCTCCATGTTTCTAAGTAATAAAGAGAGGGAAAGATGTATATGATTCAAATAATGGTAGATTGATGCACCAAGATTGGTTCAAATGGTCACAGAATATAGCACTTGCTTACACAAGGCGTGCTGAGTGTCAGTCTCACTGGAGAACATACATTTCATTTAACCGAATCTAGCCCAGGTTTTCCCAGAATCACAGAATACTTGAACTGGCTTTCTTGAGGTGTTTAAAAACATATGTGACAGCATATAGTCCAGCATGTAGCAGATATCTCAAATTATTTGTTAACTTTAATTCAAATTAAGCACAGCAGTTCCTATCAAAAGCAAAACCATATTATTCCTCAAACTGTGCGAAGTAAAGTAAATATTTCACTTAAGTGACTGTGGTGGCTGCTTTCTTATAGTACTTCAGTCCTATAAAATTTATACAAATCATACAGCTACTTTCCTACAGAGCAGAGGGGTCTGTAACACTGGCTAAACAGTATTGTGGGTAAGCAGAAAAACTGATTATTGATCCATAAAGGAAATTTAAGAGTTGATTCTAAAAGAGTACAAGCATTTTCTCCTCCTGTGAACGAGGAGCATTATATTTTCTTTCACTGCAGGGAAGTGTCACTTTGAAGTGGACTCTCCATTCCTGAAATAAAAAATTCAGGACATTTCCTCAAGGTTTCTTTCCTATTTTTTCCTTCTTTTTCCCCCTCTTTTTTTTTTCCTATTGTGCTCTATTTCAGGTCATTTAGACCGTACGCTTTGATGGAGGGCATCCTTCTCTCAATTTACGAATCAAAATGTATTCTCCAGTGGTTATCTGGAGGTATAATTTGCCCCCTAACACTCTTCAATCTTTATTGCTGACACATTCAAGGATGCCTAACTCCCACAAGAAAAAAACCCCACGTTAATCTTCAAAAATATGTCCTTACCTGCCTTCTGAAAACGAAAATGGATGTTCTTTGAGAAATTATCTGAGTTTTGCTGCAAACCCTGAGGACCATGCACTTTTGGAAACAATTTTGAATCTGAAAAATTTATAAATAAAAATACACTGGTATATAAATACAAATCCTGCGTGGTGCTAAGTCTTTCCTTGGAGGCAAGAAGCACTCTGCTTCCCTCAGCAGATGTCAATAGAAATCGAAAGCACTCAGCAGCTTGCTGGATGTAATCTGTAGGATTCCTACATACACTTTTTCTGCACAGTGGAGAGAATGACTTTTTTTGCTTAGTGCTTTTGTAGGTGATACTATACGATGGAAATAGCTCCAAAGCGCACACTACCACCCATCCGTGCTAAATCAAACACCCATTCAATTACTACCAAAGTAAAATAGCTAGGTTGGGGATCGGAAAGCGGACAGGCAACTCAAAGAAAAGACCTAAGACGACCTTTTTGTTTCCAGATAGTGCAAGAAAGAAAAAAACCCTAAAGAGAGAGAGTGATGCTTTTACATTACATATTCCTTCTGCTGCCTTATGCATAGATGATCTTTGGAATAGCCTTTGAAGGAGAGGTCACTTAGCACACCAGGGAGCATTCCCATCTCCATACTCTCAATTTAGCAAGACACCTAATAAATGACAGCCACAGAAAAAGAAATTTTGAAGGCTTGTAGGAATTTAACAAAATTGTCTTCATATTGAGCAGATCCCCTGGCTAAAAAAACAAGCAGATGCACAGTTGAGGTTCACCAGAAACAAGTTAATTCTTTCCTTTTTCCTTTCTTTTAAATTTTGTTTTATTTTAGAAGTGTCTACTTAGAGTTTACATTTAATTTTAAAGTTTTACCGGAAAAAGATGTTGGATTTGATTTTCATCTCTTTAAAATTATTAACCTAGATGTTTACTTATGCATGCTAAGATTCTCCCACATATATTCAATAGGATATATAAACTGAGCACTCTTGATAGCCAAATTTTATTTCACTTTAGGGTAAATACCTGTATTTTGATTCTTTGCACTGAATGAAGGATTTCTGAAGCTATGCCATAGCAACTTTTTCCGAAAATGTTGAAGCATGGAAAAATAATGTGGACTATAAAGTATGTGCAAAACCTGCCAGCTGCTTTGTATCTCCATATCTCAGTATCTCCCACTGGGCAATACCCTCAGTCTCCTGTTCCCGCTGATGCAAAAATATTAAATAAGTGATACTTAAAATTAAAAAAAAGACCAAAAGAAAACCCCCAAGCATTTATATTCCATCAATTTGTCTTAAACGAAATGGAAAGTTTCCTAAAAGCATCAAGATCCAAGCAGTGGTAAAACTTACTAAAAGAGATGGAAGATATGAGTAATTTTAAATCAGTGTTTTAACATGATTTAAAAGAGTTCACATCAACCTCTGGTGCATATACATATGATTAATGGGAAACACTTTTCTCCCTTCTTCATGTCCATCCTAGAGAAATTTTTACTTTAATTCAGCTTCTTAATTGGTGTCTAGGACTAATATGATTTTAAACAGTACACTTGCAAGGAACAACTAAGAATAATTCACTTTTGACTGGTACTAACTTTTAAGATTCAAATACAAAATAAATAGAGCTAGCAAAAGACAGAAAAATCACAGACAATGGACACAATTAAAAGCTTAAGTAAAATACAGAAGAAGCTGACGGTTTGAATTGGCAGTCATGAAGAATCAGATTCACCAGGACCAATTTTTGCAGTTTCTGGGGCTGTGGAATTCCCCAGCAGAAATGCACCTTCCCCTCTGCGCCCCCTCCCAAATACTGTGTGTACCTTCATGATCTACACCCAGTTACCTGCAAATACTGCTGACTCAAATCCCACTCATTCAAAAGGATCAGCTGAGTTGTTCAACGTCTATTTTCTTTTCCAAGCAATGGAAAATATCACCAAAAAACTTGCTGTTACCTATGCATGTCTACTATAATACATTCTCCACTGAGATGCCAACAAAAGAAGGTAAGAGCTGAGGAGGTAAAAGTATTCCTCTCCCCTGTTCACAAATACTGTTTGATGTGGTCTTTGTCCAACCATCATTTAACACCTGTACCTACATTTTTTAACTCTGATGTTACACACCTACTAGCAAGGCATTCAGGGGAAAGGTCGTTTCTTTGTCCCATGCTTTTACAGTGCACTTCATAGAAGATTGTGATAAATAGCCAAAACATTTAAGATCTGCAATGTTCCCCAGAGAAAAATATAACAATAAGGCACTGATATCAGCTGATATCCTACAGAGGAGGGGCAAATAGTACTCCCTCCTGCCCACCACCTTTCCAGCATCCTGAAAGTCACTTCAAGCCTAGCGATATGCAGATATCTTATTTCCTAAGCAGTAGCTAAACAGACATTTCCTCCTCCAGACGTTACTCCCGTCTCTCTCCACCTGAAGTAGACAATTCTTTTACAATAATTCAATCTCATGAACTACATAGAAATACATAACAGTTATTTATATAGTAGCAAGATTATGTTGGTACCCAGAATTGTTCAGAATAGGATCATTAGGCTGCTTGTCCCTAAAAGCTGCTATTACAGTTAAAAACAGAAGTTATACATTTTTGACCATGCATGGCTAACTCCACAGATCTAAAAAAGGAGGCATGACTACCAGTTTCTACACAGGACATACATAAGCAGGAAGGGGGAGAAGAGGCTGAACCCACAAAAGTAACAGAGCAACCACAGAGCATCTTGTGAAGAAATGGAAAACATACTTTTTCCCAAGACTTTCACCTTACAAGACAATATTAGACTGGACCTTAACTGCAAATAATGTTTGTTTTTAGTGTTAAAATTTTACACAGTCTGACATTTTGGCTCATAAACCATACAGCATTTGCAGCAGCAACAAAAATTACTTTGCAGTTTCAACAAGACTGCAGCTTGCCATGTCACCTTCAAAGTAAAGGTATTGAATTGACTATTATTAAAAATCATGAGGAATTCAGGTCTTGCTTTCAGGATATACTACCCAGTCATAATACCCGTTCGATTCAGGCCAGACTTCTTGTATGGAGACAGTATCATTATTTCATGAATCACCAGTGACCTTTGGAAGATACTAGGAAAAGCAGGCATGTTCATTCCCTTCCATTGATTTTCTAATTTTGAGTAAATTGGTTTAATCTGGGGAATGGTTATCTATTAGGAATAAAAATACCTAAACTGGCTTTAGAAAACAGTATAAAGCTTTTGAACTGAAACAATGAATTGAAGCAGAAAGGCAATGATTACATAAATCTTAACTTGGGCATGATTCTGTGGCCAGCCACACAAGTATGAAAGAATTGGAATCTCTCTAAACTTAAAAGACAGATCTACAGGCCCAGACCTTAGTTTTACTGCACTGTGTGTCTGGAATATGTGTCTGGCTTACCCATTAAATGTCTACTGTTGGTAAAACCTGCAGAAAGACTTAGTCAACTAAAATAAGAAGTGGTGTGGGCTTCATTTTCATCTGGTTAGAATGAGAAATAATGTGCTGAATATTGAGAACATTGGACAGTCCTGAATCTAACCAACTTAGAAGACAAGTTCAGTAGATCAGCAGAAACCTGAAACAGCCTGCAAGAAAATAGCTCAGTCCTCTCCAGGAACCTAAGAGCACACAGCGCTATGCAACTGAAGGAAACGCAGATTTATAGAGTAACTGTTTAGGGTCATCGTTGTATTGGTGCCCACATCTCATATTCTGATAATTAAACCTTTGTCTTAACAGATTGTGTCTACTTTATTATCTTCTGAACATGAAATGATCATACCTAAGCTTTATTTTTTGCTATCAACTTGTGCTCTCACAATGTTAATGATCTATAATAAACATAGATTTTGGCACACTGTGGTAATTGACCTTAAAACCACGTGAAGACTACCTGTCCCTTTACTACTCCTTTTTTGTATTTTCATTATTTGCCTGTGGGGTACCAAGTTAATTAGTCCATTAAGTCCACTCAATAAAAAGAAAATTCTAGAAAAGGATTTAAAGCACAGAACTATAACAATCTCATAACAAGCTATGTGCACAATTAGGTTTGTTTTCTTTTTTTCTCTTCCCAACAGTCAGTTGGTAACTCTAAGTTGAATTCCTTTATTCCTGAGATCTTTGCTCTCACCATCCACCACTCTCTTGCCCAAAAATTATGAACTAGTAGATTTATAAATATTGATCAGAGCATAACTTCTTATGCCCAAATAAGAAATAAACAAGACTCTTAAAAGACTCCTCAAAGGTGAACATCTGAATCCCTGGACCCACAATACTCTGAACCTCTTTTCATATCACAGAAGATTATAGGCACAAACATTAAAATGTCAGACTGGCAATAGGAAAATAATTCACTTACCTCACGATCCAACAATACAGGTGACACCACCGTAACAATATCTCCCTTTTCTGGGTCAATATAAAACATATTTGGAGATGGTTTTGTAGGTGTCTGTCTGAGGATGTTATACCGCAGAAGAGCATTGTCTGTGCTAGAGTCATCAGCATCAAATGCTGTCATACGCATCACAGTTGTTCCTGTAGGAAAGATGGACAGACAACAGAATGCAGTTAGCAAGAACATGTAAAATTATGCTGCCTTCACTTGTGAGAACCAAGTGGTTACAATACATAGTTATCTCATCAAGACCACTAAGTAATTTCATCTGATATTTAGTTTGTACTTGTATTTGTGTTATTTTTACTTGCTACTGAGCCAACAACAAAAGACTGGTGGTTTTGGTTTGCAGCAGACATATGACTAACATAAATTCTACATATTTGTATGCTTTGTTGCCATCCATATTAATTGCATTTCACTAAATGAACTACAGATGTATCTTTTTCACTTTAAATTCTACAGGTAGAAAGTCTACTGGATACTTGTGATGAAGATGACTGCTGAAATAAGAGAAAGGTCTCTATTTACACTTTAAAGTCTGGCACAGTTTCAGAATTGGTTGGACATTATAATTTCTGTCAATAAGAAATTTTGTAATTATTACAGTCTACATTATTCTAATTTCAATTTGTACAAATTTATGGGCTTATGGTATCAGTGTCAATTAAAAAAAATCTCCTCTATTGCCAGGCTACCCTTCGAGTGATGAAGGGTTTTTTTAACATGAAAATCCTATAGTGTACAGTTCTGCTATAGAGTGCAATGAGGTAAATGCTGTTGGCTGTACAGATGCCTAAATGATGTACAGAGGAAAAACCTCACTACTCCTCTACATCACAGTTAATACAGGGAGGACACAGATGCTGCCAATCCTCTACTCAGCTATTGGAACACAAACTCCTGCATCACAGGATCGAGTCTTTTCCTCCCGCTTAGACAGGCACACCAGAGGCTGTCATAGCCTACGAAATTCTGTCATAACATTCTTTTATTTGCTTTGCACAGTACATTGACAACAGAAGAAAGGAAGTAATTAGACATCTGGGCTAAACCTGTAGACCATTATGATTTCTTAATCAGTTTGCTTATAGGTATAAAAGTAAACATTATTTAAAAAAAAAAAATCTAACTAAAAGTTAGATCATCACACCAAAACTAAAGTATTTCTGGTAAGAGTGACCTGAGGAAAGAATAAAATCCTACCAAGTAACGAAGAAGTCATGATCAAATCAACAAACTAGTTTCAATGGTGAATCAAAGTTAAGTAACAAATTAATGCAAAAGGTATCAGCAAACTTTATACAAATGAGGAATCTAGGAAGCTATCCATTCTTTTGCCTAAAAATCCCAACTAAAACAACTTACCAAATTCTCCATCAACTATATAATTTACATTTAAGTAACTTAACACTGTAACCATAGTATCTAATGTTTGAACCACAGTGTCAAAGTTATAATTCTTTGTCAGAGGTAATTCTTATATGGTGGCTAACCCTATCTTTTCCCCCATAGACTTTCAGTCAGGGCAAGTATTATTTTAAAATATCATGATGAAAAATATTTCAAATACAACACTTAACATGTCTGTAAGACTATATGATTTGGTCCCAGTATTCACATAGGCTTTTCTGGCAAATTAATTACGAGTGATTAAAACCTTCTGGTACAGACAAAGCCTAAGACATTACATTGGAAGTGCCTGCAGAACAGAAATATATATCATTCATGTACAACGATAAAGAGTAAGTTTATATTCTTTGTGAAGGTCTTGAAGCACAGATCACCTAAAAATCAGATAAAAATGAAATATTGTTATAAAAGTTAAAAAAAAAAAAAGCCCAGCTTCATTTATAAGCTGACATAACAACTGCCTGGTTCACTGTTAAACAAACACAACTGGCTTGTTTAGATATGTTTCTTCTTTTTTTCTTTTGCTGTTCTTCCCAGAGTACAAAGTATTGCCTCTTGTTGTAGTGACCTTGAGTATAAGCTCTCAAAGGTTTTGCTTCATTGCTACTTCAGGCATAGTTACATCCTTGAGAAAAATAACAGATCTGACAGCATGCTGTTTTTATTCACCAGTGATTAAAGGTCAGACAGCTCAAAAAGCAGCTTTCTACTGGATATACCATGCCATGTTTTCCAATATTACAAGATGATCCTAGCCCTGATATTTTCACCTACTTTGTTTGAGACTTCTTCAGAAGAAAAAAGAAAAAAGAGCAGCTTTCTGTTTTGAAGAATGAAGATTCACCATCTTTTCACAAGTATGACACACTGTGCTATTTTTCAGATATTTATCGCATTTCATTATTTATATTCATATTAGATAACGTGTTTCACAAAGATCTCCTAAATCACAAGACTTCAGTGAAATAAATAAGAATTAAGGCAAATCTTCAAGTGATCTTAAAGACCGCCCAGGTACAAGTGAAATTGAAGGGGCTTCGGTACGCAAATCTTTCCTGAAAAATGCAATTTAATAAGATGCTATGCTTAAGTACATTATACTATATTCTAAATGAATACACATTTGCTACCATTATTAATCTATTAGATGAGTTGATGCTCAGAAGAGATTTAGAAACTGATTGAAATATATACTGAGGTAGAAATCCTATTTATACAGTTATCATAGACAGTTCTACTGAAATATTTCTGATGATAAAGACTGTGGAAGGCACATGTAGTTTTTAAGATCTGATGTAAATTCCCAAATATCTAGTTACTCTGACATAAAACTGGCTTAATACAAAGGATGAATATGATTCTGATTTGCCAGCTGCAGCTCTTTAACCTTTCAACTCACTGGACATTGTCTTGTTCTGTGCAATCATTCCTTTGGTGCATACAGGTAAGAAAGTCCAGCAACTCAGAAGAGCAGAATTTTACATTCTTTTTGCATAGAGATGCTAGCTCCAGGAGGAAAGCTGTAAAGAATTAAATCAATATTTTTCTATGTTGCTTCTGTCAAAAGTTTTGAGATATTGGTTTCTAGCTACCATCAAAGTGGTATTTACATTTAAGTAAAAGTTATTCTATTCTCACAAGTTCATATAACAGATGTAAAAATGCACATAAAATTTGTGGTTTTCTTTAGATGTCATTATGCACTAGTACAGTCTGTGTAAGGTTGCACTTGTTTGCTGTTCATGAACATCAATACAGAAAACTACACCTCTTTAAACATCACCTACATTCCCGCATTGCTACAACTGGAGAGGCTGCTGAATACTGCGGCTGCAAGGAAGCCCTTGCACTGATTTGAAAGTTGGTGCCAGGCTTCTGCAGCCATAGTGAGAATGGCTTGTCCTCAGAAACACACGCTTTACACTTTTGTGCTCACAAGCATGTTTGCAAACCTAACATGCCATCCGTTCAATGCCACCCGTTCATTTCAAAGCACAGCAGTACCTACTCTATATTTTATTCCATCAAAACAAGTAAAAAGCCCCACAAAGCCCGTTCTAGCTTTTTGTATATTATTCGTGGTTGATGTCTCAAAAATCACAACAGCTTTAAACCAGCAACCAAAATATATTCCAGGGACCTTTTGGAGAAATCTGATAGCTATATTTCCAGGGAATAATTTTCCTGTCCTAGTTGAGGTGTTCACAGAGAGAACACACATGACCCTACATTTGGGATTTGACCACCACAAAAGATGATGTTTATAGAGATCTCTTTCCTAAAAATATAGTCACACAATTTTTTATTTTAAAAGGCTCTCCAGCATACATCCGGTCCAAAGGAGTTTAATTCAAGATGCACGCTTCCTCAGAATTACTCCTTCATAAAGTTTTATTCTTCATAAAAGATTCATTTCCCCAGACCCATAAACTGACTACTTCTAATTCAGTGTCATTTTATAAATACTTCCATTCCTGGCATCAATCAAATGCAGCTGGCTTTCAAACCACAAAACAACAGCTTGCTACATTATCATGTTAAACAATATATATTAACTTATCAAGCTGAGGAACAAATGTCTGCAAAATCAGCAACTTTATAGTTCTGCCGATGATGTGCAGATAGTCATTGAGGCAGCTTCTCTCAGGGAAGGTATAGTTATGTCTTGGTGTATTTCAATATTCATGGTTTCTTTGTCACACCTACTGGGCAGTTTCATTATTACCATAATCATTCAAAACCTCTACTTGCACCTCCCAGAGTTCCTCATTGATCAGACATATATCCCACTAGCCAAGCCATTGCTCCAGAGGCTGCAGCTATCAATCTGTTGATTGCTCATTTGGCCTGTAAGTCGGTTTGGAAATATTGGCAAAAAACTCCCCTTTAGGCATTAAGAAGTAAAACACAATGCTTGCACCATTTTGTGGTGATTGGAGCAGATGGTTTCTTGGGAAAAAGCTCTTTGGTATTTTGTTATTTACCTCTTAATAACTTTTCTAATTTCCTTCTTTCTTTCTTTTCTTTTCTTTTTTTTTTTTTTGTGTGCCTTTTTTCTGTAAAGATGCCAAGAGAATATCGGGAACAGTCCAGCTGATGGACGAGATTACTACCAACCCCCTTTCCCTTTTATTCATTTATTTATTATATTCAGCTGCGGGATTTACAAAAAGGACTGGAATGTAGTGGAAGTGAGGCCTATTTCTAGCTTGATGAAATGTGAACAAGTACCTTAAGCCTACAGCCTTAAAAGAAGACTCTGAATTTGAATACTAACATTAAAATATTATCTAGTTTAAGGACTGAACAGGTTTAACTTTATGAGAGCTACAGTGCTCAAGATTTCACACTGGAGTATTCTCATGATATTTTCACTCTTTTTGTGAGTCTCCACTGTATGTTCAGTACATTAACTGTTTTCCACATGTGCTACAGAGAGTGAAGGGTCTACTTTCCTCATTAACGTGACTGGACTGACGAGTTTTATTTCCACCTTCCTCACAAGTTCAGGTGTACCTCCGTACACTGATAATAATCAGTTGCAAAATGGTATCCTTTCAAAAAGTAAAGCTATTTTAACCCAAGAAGGAGAGCAAAGAATGAAAAATGGGATGAAAAAGGAAGAAATCAAGAGGGTTACCTATATCTCTAGAGCACATTACGTTTATTGCTACAGAAAAAAAAAGACACCAACTTTCAGAAAATGGAGCAAAGGAGGATACCATCCTGACTACTACACTCATCATAACTAATCACATGTTTGACTGTCATTTTGTACTTTAAAGACAACAAGCTCCAGGGAAGCAAAACAAATATAAGAAGAAACCAAGTGCATTTGAATTGTAACTACAGTTATTAACTTACGTATGTTATTAAAAACTTGAAGGCCTTGCTCAATAGAGCAGACATTTAGTAAGAACTGATGAGTTCAAGCTTTAAGCATATCTTATATTTGTATAGACAATAATTTTCTACCCTGCAGGACTTTTTCACGTTGTCTATTTAGACATCTGGCAAATTCAGGATATATGTATACTTTTTAAACTAGAGTTTAAATGGCATCACTGATCAGTACATTGGGCATGCCAACACATTGCAGTCAGCAGGAGTGGAGAGATGCACCGGTGAACTATCAATTGTGGAATGAATAATAAACAAACTTCTGTTGATACACAAAAGAAACTACAATATTGTTAAGTAGAGATGAAGAACTGTTAAGAATTGCTGCCTATCTATAGAGAGTTAATGCAGTCAGAAAGCATACAAATTGAGTAAGAAATAATGGGACATTCCTAGTTGAACATTATGCCAAAACAGTAAAGATGCATGAGCAGGTCAACCTTTAGCAATACCAGTGTTTAACCTTTTTTCTTATGAGTAACATAGGTGTTTTGGTAGAATAAATTATTAATTCCTGGGATTTTTTGAGAATGAATTATGTACAGTACTGTCCCTAGCCATACTGTAGGGTAGTGTGTCACATGACTGGAAACAATGTTAAGAGCTTTCAGATATCTGCTGCTCCAGGTGAGACATTGATATATGAAATGTCAGTGAATGAATTTGCATTAGTTGAAGTTATGTGGCATGGATGCTACTTGGGTATATTGTGCTTTGTCTGCTTTGTCTCTAGTGCTATGAATGTTTCTTTATTTAGGGTAAAATTGTTGAGTGAAAACAACGAAAATTGTTAGCCCCATCAAGGATTGCCACATCATGAATCTATTATCAGTACATACCAGGTTATGAGATCCTGTGGTAGCATATGTACACTGAAACTTATGCTCTGCTTTGTACAGATACAAGAAATTATGAAGCAAATAAAAAGAGCGTTATTTATCCTTTCATAATAGTAAGATCCTCATCACAGACCTTGTGTTGCACAAAATATGAAACTTGTGGTCCCCAATTGGAATAACTTACATTTTAGATGCTGTACAGTCTTCCCTCACAAAAAAAAATTGCATGTAATCTTTGCGTTTGTCTGATAGACTACAGATAGCATGAAATAGACTACAAGTAGCATGAAATAGGCAGTTCCACGAGGAATAAAAACAATGAAGTTTCATTTCCTATCTGCTATTGTCCAAAGGCTCATCTCCTGGATGGATAAGATGATGTCTTAGAGGGGCTAAAGTCAGTCATTCTCTTAGCAACACCATTAATAGGATCTTTTTCTCCTCTTATTTTCATGAGACTTATACAGATTTAAGGTACTCCTTCAGACGACTTTATCCCTAGGAGAGAATTCGTGGAAATTGAGCGATGAGTTTAAAACTTTTGAGGGACTGACTGACAGACAGGCGTGTAGAAACACTTGCTAAAAGCTAACTTATTCAGATGGCCATTCATTATGTGCCAGTTTCTTTTCATCATGTATCTATATTCAAACTCAAAAATAAATACTATTCCCAAGCAGTCAGTCCATCAAGGGAAAGCAATAGGCTGTTTTTTCGCTATGCCAAGTGCACTACTTATACAGGTATAGGAGTAACAACAGAAACCTTGATATGTGGTGACATAGCTATTAAAGTATTTTACGTAAGAGGAACAGGGCTGGCTGGTGGAAATATTCTCCTTTATTTCAGAGTACATGTCAAACTCTTCAACTTTTAAAAAATATTAACTTTTCACATTTAAAAAATAAAAGGATTTAGTATTTTAACACACAGTGTTCCTGAGAAAGAAAAGTGCTGTGATATGTTCCTGAACCAAGTCTATCCTTTCTTAAATATGAATCTAAACCTCCAGATAACAGGAACAAGGGCAATAGGAGAGGAGAGGAATAGTGACGAGGCTGCTGCTGTTAGAAGTTCCTCACAAAGTTATACCTACTACAACTCCATCTTCCCCTAAACAGTTCCCCCAGTTCTACTCAACATCACGGTTACCCCTTCAGGAAACAAGCCTTCCTTGCCCTGACATGCGGAAGTCATCACACTTGTTCACTTACAGCCTCTTCAGATGGACTGGGAGTTACAAACTTAGTGAAAGAGGACTTAGAAAGACAGAGATGTAGGTGAAAAAATTATGTCCTTCCTCCAGAAAAGAACAGGCTGCAGACTTAAGCAAACCAAAGATTTTTTTCTTAACTAGGATTCTGCATAAGTTCTGGATCTATAGTAAAAATGTCACACTCCCATGTCTGCTTCCCTTTTGACCAGTGAAGTCTATTTAGAAAAGGCATGAATTACTTCTTGGATCATGACCATAAGCTATAAAAAGTCCCACTGTTCTAATATTCTAACTGCCAATTCATAACATAATCTTATATGTCAGATAACATAATTCATAAAGCAATATAACACATTCTCTTGAAGTAAATGGTTTAATGTAAATGATGATACGCATTGAACATCTCACAGCAGGCAAGGATGACAGAACAGTGATTTATGTGTGAAAGAATAGCTATTCACCATACAAAGAGGAAGATTCAGCCCCAGGCACACTCAGAAAAGAGAGGACCCACATTCTCTCTGGAGTTTGCCCAGCACTAGAAGTCAATCAGAAAAATCACACGAAATAAAGACTAGATGAGACATTAAAACATCGTTAAATTCACCCTCCTAAAAACAATGCAGGACCATTCTTGAAAAGGTACAGAACACTGGCTTCTTTTCCGAAAACCTCAGAGGAATTTCCACAATCCCCACGTAACTTGTCACCATGACAAGTGCATTTGGCAAACACCTGCCAGAAAGCTAGCTCAAATCCTAAGAGGAGATAGGTCAATGCCTAAAATAGCCAGCTAAACTCTACACCTTCACTGCACCAGCAGAGGTGGAGAATGCTAAGGTCTTTCCTCACCGTTTGTAAAACTACCAGAGATAAAAAGTCTGAGACTCAACACTTCTTGCCTAGAGTGACTTGCTCATTCACTCAGACCTTTGATCTGAACTGTTTGACAGCTGAAACATTTTGTCAGAGATGCTTACAACTCACATGATTCACCATGCTGTTTTCCCAGTTCCCGTGTGAAATTAGAATTGCCTGCAATCATTTAAATTTGATTTTAGATGTATACAAGCTGTTTAAATGCAGATGCAGACTTTATAGTCAAGAACAGCCAAGCAGAGAGCTTACTAAAAATATATATTCTGCACTTATCTCTGTTTTATGATCCAAATGTTTCCTTTTAGCTTTTCTCTACCTTTTCTTTAATAGTTTCCTATTCTTATGCTCTTCTCTGTTTATCTGGGTGGTATAGTTCTGGCCAGAGCAATGCAAATTGCTAATAGACAGCAATTTTTAAAGTAATACAAATATATAAAGCCTGATGTAAATTTCATATCCAGAAATACCCATGAGAAATTAACTTTTGAATGTTGTAGAAAGCTTCCCCTAAACCTCAAGACAGAAAATAAACCAGACAAAATTAGATTAATCAGTTAACTTTCTCCCAAAAAAAAGAAGTTAATATCCAGTTTCTCCTAGCCTCTAAGCAGGGAGGCATTCTTAATCAAGATAAATGAAGAAAAGAAAATAGAAGTTTCAGAGACTTCACTTTGGTTAGTAAAAAAGGATTGTCAATTATTTGCATTCTGAACTTCTGGGAGAGAGCTGGCCATCTTTCACTTCAAAGCCACTTTCACCTTGACTCCATCCAGCCCTGTCAAGAAGAGTTAGTATTCTGAATATTTACGGGAACAGCAACAAAAGTAAGTATAGACTCTTCTCTTAGCCCTCATTAAACAAAACGTAGCTAATCACTGGGAACCTAGTTCACATTCACCTATCCATCAAGCCATGAAAGCCTCTGAATTTGGAGACCTAGCAGCACTTACCAGCCCTTGGAGCCAGGTAAATATCCTAGCCGTATTCTAGCCCACAACTCTTTCACAGTGCCAGTGTCCCTTGGAAAGGAAACTTGGGTGCACTGGTAGAGAGGAAGCAGCGATGTGCTTTAATAGGTCCACCGACATGGACTACTGGAGACCCTGGGCCATGAGGGCATACCTTAGCTGAGAAAGAATCAAGGTAACACTTCGGGCTGTTTTTTTTTTTGTGTGTTTTGGTTTTTGTTTGTTTGTTTGTTTTTTGTTTTTTTTTTTTAATGGAGAAATCCCATGCCAATACCAGCTCCAACACAGAGATGTTTGTCAGTCATATTTTCTTTTTAAGCTAGGACGCCCAAGTGAAACTAGTTAAATAAAATTCATGGAAATGAAAGAGATCAGTACCAAATATAAGTTTTAAATCAGTAGTATATTAAAATCTAATAACACTTTGAGAATGAAAAGGAGATAAGAAGAATATATTTCCTTTCATTCCAACAACAAATTATTTCAAAATGAAAAAAGAGACAATGTAATGTATTGACAGTAAGTGTCTATTTCTTTAAAACACCATAAAAATACAGTCTGTGTGGAATGGGTAATAAGAAACCCAAGCTACATACACTGTGTGCATACTCTGCATTAGGACTTGAACAAGAACAACAACAAAATTGAGAGATTTTTCTAATAAGGTAATGTTTTCACAGATTCCAATAGTCTTTTGATCCGGGCCACACTTCATAGATGGAAAATCTTATTCTTTAAATTGCCTACTTTTGTAAAGGAATTGACTGTTGACTTAAAAATATCTTATAAGAAAGGCAGCAATTATACTGCCCTGTCGCAGTGGGCTTTAATCAAATACATGCCATTACGTTACAGAAATCACTTTAGACAATCTTCTGTGTCCAAGTAAGGTGCACTGGCATCCTTCCTGATTAAAAGGTAATAATATTACATTTTAATAAGACCTCTTATTGCAAGGTCAATCTTCACCCTGATTGGAAATGCTTTTTGAGACAGTGGGCCAGAATTTCTGTTGATCTAAATCAGACCAGCACTACTAAAGCAAAGATTTATATTAGGTGAGACTATGGAATACAGGAATGACCTTGAAGGTCTACATTAGGTATACACAGCATTACATTGCCTTTATTCCCTTTTTACCTTCTTAATTTCTCACTTCAGCATATGTGAAAGAGGAAAGGCAAAAGTATGATTTGTGCTTTTTTTGTGCCTCTTCTATATTAGACCCTTTTCCTTCTTGCTACCAGCTACTCTTACAAGTATCAATTTTTTCACATGGATATAGGATAACGACAATACACCAACATACACTTTATCAGTAACTGCACCTTAGAAGTCCTCATCTTTATGCTTTGCCTCTTAAACTAATATGAAGTGGTTGTGCATTAATCTCATGCTACAAAGTGGGGATATAATTGAAACACCCATCCTTGTTATTTATGATTCTCGTCATCTACATCAATTCAAAATTAATCCATATAAGCCAAGGGTGCTTCAATATTATAAAAGCAGTGCTAATGAAAGAAGAATCGGACCTCATGATGAGGAGGTAAATCTTCTTACATAGTTTCTAGTTTCATCTGTAGGAACCAGAGCACACACTTATTCTAATGTATCATTTCATCTTTGTATTGATTTCATAGTCAAGTCCTAGCCATTTGATCTATTAAACATCTGAAAGTTTTTATCTGAGGGATAAGTGTTTCCATCTTAATACAGGATCTTCTTATGCGAGTTTTGTTTTTCTCTCCTTCCCTGCTGCAGATGAACTACTGGATAAATTATTTGGTTGGTCTCCCAGTGTCTCTCTGTTGAAGTTATTAAAATTCATCCTGTCCAGACAATATTTCATTATGAACTTCACTGCTAGACCAAATAAATGAATTAGGCAACTACTCCCTGTTCTTCATCCAGGGAATTGCCTTAAGTCCATTGCACTTTTCTAGATAAATCATATCAAAGATGCAGTAATTCCTGCTAAAACTACAAACAGAAGTGGAATATTTGTAAGGTCTCAAACTCAGTATTGAACAAATCCTTAGAGAGGATCATCAGGCATGTCTTGGAAGAATACCCTTTCCCTTAAAAAAGACTCATTCTTCCCCAATACATTCTTCTGAACCAAGTTCAACAGCTTCCCACAGTAAAGGAGTCCACCGTGAGGAAGGATAACCACAACCAGTTATTCTGGAAACCTACACTTGGAATTGGTCAGCCTTTAAATCAAGTCCATAACAACAACTCATTCCCTAATAACATTCTAGAATAATAGAATATAGAATGTTTTTCAGACATTTCCCCATCTATATACAGAAATATTTATATATAGAAATCTTTGCAGTCCTACTCAAAATCCTCTTTTTGGTTAAATTATATTTTAAAGCCACTGATAGATGAATTTAATAAATGATTCAGATGTTGAAAGACTATACTTTATGATTTTAATGAAGGTCTTTGAAGCTATCTTCTAAATCACAGGTTTCAAAAACTCTATCCATGTATGTAACAAGAATACAGTTTGGAGTGTGTGGTATATGTTTTCAGTAAGGGCCTTGATATTCTTTCATGAATTAAATCATTAAGTTCAGTAAGTTTCGGGTTAGACAGTGTGATTAATTTCACTCAGTTACAACCATTTTAGGCTCAGATATCTAGAATTTTAAGTTTCTTAATACTCACTGGAGAGGCACTGGCAATTTTACATGCAGTTCATCCCATTCTAAGCTAAATATTGAAGAAAGGTGAGATGAAGCATCTTTAGAAGTCATTAATTCTGGAGGACATCTAACTCAGAAAAGATATCAAACTCCCAGGCACTTAAAATAGGTGATACCACTCCTATTAATTCTGCCTATCACTACAGATGTGGAAAACAGGGTTAGAATAAAATTTTTTTTGTTCTAGTATCGCATGCTCCAGAAGACTTTCTCTTTCCCATTACACGACTGCTTATGGCTGAAGGGAAAGTACGCTTGGAGGAAGAGCACGAGGGGCCTGCCTCAGCTCTGTGCCGGACAGCTTTACAGTCGGCACTGAGCTCGGCCCTTGAAAAGTGGAGGTCTGCAAGGATTAACAGCAGGCCATGATATCGTTGTTCTTACTCCCCTAGAATTGATGCATCATGTTAGGAAAGGACCTTAAGCAACAAATCAAGTTATTTTAACTTTATGTGTAATTGATTTAGTATTGAAAGGGCTACATTATGTCCCTGCAGAGAAAATATGGGTATGGAAAAGGCTCTGTATGTCATAAAACATCTAAATATTGACCGTGGAACTCCTTAATGCAAAATTAATAATTAAGCACAGAACAGCTCATGATATATCACTGTCAGCAACTGGATACTTACAGATTATAAAGATTTGCAGAGCTGTGTGCAAATATAGTGTCACTAAATCACAGGCTTGTTCAAGTGTATTTATGCACATGCACATATTCTTTCTTAGGCCCAAAGAAAACAAGCACCTGTCAGTCCTATATTGTGTTAAGAAAGAAGACCCAGAAACAAATTTTAAATGACAACACACTTCTACCTTTCCACCAAGTACTTTCACACAGACCTCAACTTAAACACACTTAAAACTGAAGTGGGTCACATGGCTTGCACTGAAACAATTTCGACTACTAAAACCTCCTAACTCACTAAACCCTTTTTCCTTAATGTCTCTCCATCATGTCTTGGCTAGCTGAGGGCAAAAGTGGGTTTGTTCCTTCAAGCTGGTTGGCAGGGTCCTAAATAAAGTCAGAAGCTATAAACCATATCTGAAGAGTGCTGATAAGCTCTCCTTCTGCCACGACTTTCATTTCTCCCTGGTTTTGAAGCTGAGCTGCTCATCTTACAGAGAGCTTCATATGAACGTGGCAACATGTTCTTTGGTGTGGAGATGACTCAGTGTGGGGCAGCTTGGAGTGAAAATGGATGAAGCTGTATCTGTCTTTGGGTATCCATTTTGACTCCTTTTTTCCTGTTTTCCCATATTGTGGTGCTATACATACCTGGCTGAGTCCTGAACTGTAAGAAAGCAGAATTATAGACTGCTTTCTGGGTTGGAGGCCACCAGAAATATGCATAGTGTTATATAGTTCAGTTGCCTCTGTACCCATTCATGTGCCAAGCAGAAGATAACTTTCTGTCCCAAAACACACATCTGATTTTAAGTTAGGACAATTTTTGTAGGCAAGTACATCAAATACATACTAGTAGTTCAGTCCTATTGTATCCAACAGCACATATCAGGCATGTAAAGAATAGCAACTAAGCTTTTAATTTCCTTTTTTACTTTTCAAATTCAGGACTTCAATAAAATACCACGTCTTGGGGAGAAGGTGGGTCTAGCCTGTGTAAAGGATGCACTGAATGGAGCCATAACAGTGAATGTCCATTCCACCCATCTTCTTTCTTTATTAGAAGCAAACAAAAAAGCAAATGGGACTTGGGAACAGACAGAAGTGGCCCTGTCTTGGGTTCCCTGTTGACTTTTGGCCTCACAATTTGCAGCGCTGAAAAAGTCAGTAGCAATATATCACCAAGTTTAAAAGCAATCTGTAAACACAATTTTTCAAATACATGCATAAAGCTTCCCCCCCACCTCAGCTCTTTTATAATTCTGAGTGGAGCCCTGGTACAAGATATATGGAAAAATGACAATTTCAAAAGTTATCAGCCTTCAGGATACAACCTCTAAGAGTTTGAGTGGATTTCTTCTATGCAAAACTTCAGTTAGAAAAATCAAGTAAGAAATATTTTACTTTATACCCCTTGTGCTTCTGTGATTTATTCATTTGTTTTTCCACTAACTTATATGAAATCCTACTTTGTACGGATGCGAGCTGTAAATCTCCCTGCTAGTCAACGAAGTCAAGGTCAGTACTGAGTCATAGTTTTTGTCTCCCAGATGTCTGCTAATATCTTTCCCTGACACTACCATATACTTCACAATTGGATGAGATCACTGGTATCTTGTTACACGATATTTATATGAACTCAAGGGAAGAGGACCACAGAATCCCTCCTACAGCTATATTGTAAATTCCTTGGCCTTTGGCAAGACTAGTAACTACTGAAAATCCCCCAAACTTAACACCTGCTAAAGAAAAAAAAAAAGAAAAACAAAACCAAAACTTATCAACTTTGATATCTTTATATTATAATTATTTTATGTCTGTTTATCTACAGCAAAATACCTGTGACAGTTATAAGTGAGCCACAATGATTTATATCTATGGATTACATGTCAAATTTGAAAAATTGTAGCTTAAATTATACATTCATGACAGATCTTGAAAGTCTAAGAGGAGCTAGGTATTCCAATGAAATGTACCAATGGCAAAAGAAGTTATTCTGTATTTTTGTTACATTACCAGAAACACGCATTAAATAGCTGCAAACTCTTGTTAAGGGAATTCCCTTAGGTTTTTATTCAAATGCACTACTTAAAAGAGAGAATAGTTTGTCATTTCATTCACTTGCATGCCACTTATGAAACAACCCATTGATACTAATCCCAGCAGCATTCTGTTAAGCATATTGCGCTTTCTATGCCTATAACAACCAGATCTGATAATGATCTTCTTTGCACTGAATATATCTGTTGACACAGTGCAAGTAAGAATTAAACCAAATGGATAATTTGCTAAAAGCAAATAAAAGGTAGCATATTTTACAAGTTTCCCAGTTAGACTGTAATGACACAGAATACCAATAAAGTTTAAAAAATAAAGAAAAGTCATGTATACTCAATGCAAGCACTGACTTTCAAAACTGCACAACTGGTGACAAGTTGGTTATATTGTCAAAAGCAGAGAAATGCAGGTGCTAATACCCCAGCTTTTTGTGTGGTGTTAAGAGTGCAATGTTCTCAAAGAAATTAAGCTCTGACGATATCTGGCATGTGATTTCTTCTGTATATATTTTCTGAATTCTTCAGACTTTCCTTGGTTAATAAAATTTCATCTGTATTAAAATATACATAAATACTTGCCCCAAATATAATATATTTCATAATATATATTAAGACTTTGTAGAGAAACATTTCTTTATATTGAATACCAGGGATCTTTTCCGTCCTTGAAGTGATCGTTGAGACTAAGTTTCACTCAGAACTTCTAGATGCATTCAGGTCTCTTGTTAAAAAATCCCAGAATGAAAAATCTCCTATAACATTCTGTATAGCTTTTGCATTTAACAAATAAACAGCTTGTGCATTATGTTACTGCCTTCATAGCATGCCATTCTCTCAGTTTCACGTACCATGAAATGTTATATTCTATGAACCAGTATTTTATTTGCTGGAATCAAACACAACAATAAACAATAAAAATGGGAGTTTATAAACTTTCTTCAGTGAAAGTGGAGGCTCCCAGAAACAGGTCCCACGCAAACTGCGCTGTCGGCTGACTTCCTTCCACTTAGTTTCAACTTTCTCAAGAATTGTTAAGTGTCCTTCAGACTTTCAGCTCATGAAGAAGGCTGCTTTTGTTCATGAAAAATGACAACTACAAAATGCTTATTTTGATGGCAAGCAATAATGCCAGAGCATTTCTATTATGTACACTGATGTTTTGCATACCAAGGTAACATAAAGCAGTTGCTAGCTGAGTAACTGAGCTGCCCATATCCAACTGGACTGGATTCATCCTGGTGCCTGAAACAGTCTGAGCCAAAATTCTTTTTCGCCCCCAGCCTTGGCTGGGAATCTGCTGGTGGTGCTGAGATGGGAAATAAGTTTTGCTAGAAGCAACGTTCACACCTGCGTTCTGTACTAAATAAAATCAAAAGTGCTGCCATTCCCTGCTTAGACTTTGTCCATAAATCAGTTCTCTCTTTTGCAAAATCCGTAGGTAAAAGCTGCAGAAAAGTACCGTTGGAGTTTTTATTCCAATTTACCACTCTTAGCAATAGTTCATAATATCATTCAACTGCATCCCACTTGCAAAATGATCTAGTTATGCTAATTTCAGAGGGGTTTTATCACATTTACATGTAGAAAATAAATTGATAAATGTTATGTTGGTATATCTGTTATGGAATTTACTGTGTATACTACTTGAGCTCCACATATAGCGCTTCCTACTGCTTCAGAACAATAACATTCCTGTGTACAGGAAAAAAGTTATATCATAAATAATTCAATGAAATTGAATGTACTCTTACAGCTTGTTTCAAAAATAATCTTTTTAAACTAATGCTTGGTTCACCAATATGCCAAGGTCTGTGCACTGGATAAAAATGCCTCTGAGCTGTTCTATGTAGGACATCATGGAGGCATTCCTTCATCAGGATTTGAATGGAAATGTTACAAAGTGGCACCAGTGGACAGCAGTTGGAAAGCAATTAGCAAAAAGTAGTTAAGAAAATTTTTCATTCTTTAGTTGTGTGCGTGATTCTAAAGCAGTGAGATCTATGCACTTATCTACAAATTAGAATATAAATTAAGCATGCTACAGATGTTTATAAGCCATAATTAAAATCAACCCAGTGACCCTCAATTAAACATTTATGAAAGATTTATTCAAAACTGGTTAACCACATATAAGGCATTTATATAGAAACAGAGTATAAATGATGACTTTCAATTTTCCAGGCAAATTTTATAAAGTACTTTCATTTTATCTTCTGTCCTAGTTACTGCATGTGGAGACACTGCGATACTGGATATGTGGTAATTTCTTGCAAGTTTTGACTTCTCAATATTGAAATGACACTATGAATAATAGTACAGGAGCATTACAGGCTCATAAAAGCAAATGAATGCTTTAAGAACTGACAGTACATACATTCTTAAAACTGGAATCTATTTAAATGTACTGCTCTGAAGCAAAGAGATATATTTTAATATATGTACAATTATAACTGCCTGTGTGTTTTCTTCCACACAACTTCATTTTGAATAGTACTATTTAAATATGTAATGTAGCTAATTTTATATAATACATACACACATATATATACTTGATATAACATATACACAACAGATGTATAGATATAGGAAAAAGTAATAAATGAATAGATTTTAATTAAGTTACTTTTAGTTTACATCGGTGTAAATGAGTTTCAAACTCAGTTTCTTCTCATTGATATTTTCGTCTGCTGAATTATCCTCACTGATTTTATTTGACTCAAGTAACACCAAAGGAACCCCTCATGATATAAGCAGCTTGGCACCGTCTCTTAGGTGCTGTAGCCAATGTCCTCCCCATACACTCTCCTTCCTGGGCATCTCTAAGATGCTCAACAGTTAACTGATCCCGTAAACTCCTACAGCCCTACAGAGGAATGTACCTACCCCAGTGCTTATTCTTTCTACAAAATGCAATATGCTTCCTTTTCTGTTTTTCATATTTCAGGCACTTATTTATTTAGTACTCTATCATCAATAACAGAAAATGTAACTGTCCAGTGACGGAAAAAGCAGTTACAGAATTTGAAGGTAACACTGCAAGCTCTCCTTTCATGCTCTTTTGATGCGTGCCAGTAGTGCTCTAGACAGGTTGGAGTAACAATATCACCCATGGCACACACAATCCTCAATTCCTCTGTTGAAAGTCAATTCCAAATTATTATTTTTTTCATTCTGTCTGATGCAGACTTTGGGAACAAGACAGGGCCCTCAAATTAATTTCACATAGGTTACTAGTAAGGCATCAAAACTTTTAACTATTGACACGGTTTTGCACCAGTGAGCTTAAAGATGGAAGATTACGGAGTCCATCAAATTCCTCAGAAATTCAGGTCCCTGTGATTTCGTTTTCTGACGTAGAAATATTATCTTCACCCAAAGGCACTGGTCAGGACCTGAACTCTTACCTGATCAGCCAACTATGGCAATTAAAAATACATATAGCACTCATATTGTTCATGTTTTGCTGCATGCATCAAAAGCAATTAGTATTAATGAATAATTATATATATTAAGAAATACACCACAATTATTACACAGAAGGATCAAAACATTTCTGCTCCTGCTTTGAAAATACTTTGATTAAAATCCCTGGAAACTGAAATGTGACATCACAATAAATATATCTGTTATTTAAAAAGGTTATATATTTGCAACTCTACTGTATGAAACAGGTTATATTGATTCTTTACAAGGTTTATTCAATTAGAAAAATTGAATAAACCTTGTAAAAAGGTTTGAAAAATATACAAATGTGTAAGGTAAGCAGCCATAAATAATTACAAAGTGTAAGATATTGACTTTTATGTTCAAAGGCACCTTAGAAAGTATCATAAGTAAAATTTCAATTTAATGTTTCAATTCCTAAACATAGTAACAGAGAAGTAAGTACAGAATACTAACTGGCACTAGAATTTAAAGAGAGATCAAAAAATTCTGATTTCCCCAGTTTGTTTCACGTAGGCAAACATACAAAACCTAAACAAAAGAAGTTTTAAAGATCCCTCTCCCTCTGTAAGAAAACAGCTTCATTTGCATAATCTCCTACAAGTCTAATTTTCCTTTATGATATTTTGGAATGTTTTCCTGATCAGTGAATTCCCTACAGCCATATAAAAAGTTCTACACTCAGTAATGAAACACTTTTTTAAACCACAAAATGAGGACTTGCAGTACTCAATATCCCTGGCACCCTGCCATAAGATAAAACTATTTAATTCCTTCCTTTAAACAGAATCCATATAATCAGTAACAGATTTATGCTTTTATAATAGACCAAGGGAGAGTTTTCATGAGAGGGAGATACTTGTGCTTACAACTAACCACCTTAAAATGTTGTTTAGACTGGCTGAAACTGTGAACACGACTCATTTGCAATCTCTATGCTTCCTGTCGGTAAAGGAACACACAAAAGGACTTTGAAGAGAAATCAAAGAAAAGACAAAGGCAGCCAATTAGTTTCATCCTGAGCAGCAGTGTATGTGAAGCACAACCCTAGCAACTACTTCACTAACTTGTGCTGCTAACAAAAACTATTACCCCTCCGGCTCCAGTGGTAGACTCTTGCACAGTGTTGTCATGTTCAGGCTTGGCCCATTCATAAGCAGGCATGGCATCACACCTGCTGCTAGAAGACAACTTAAGATTTACCCATTATCTTTCCCTCATCCATATTAAATGTTATTTACTCGCTGACAATGGAGGGAATCATGCGGAAAAAGGCTATTTGAAGGCCCTTAGAGTTATGGTAGAAGTGAGTGACCTCCAAGTCCATCAAGAATCCTTGTGATGGCAATATCACAGGGAAAGATGCTGACACGGAAATGTCCTTCAGCTTCAGTACTCTAACAGCTGCAGCACTGCCCTTAAAGACAGACTGTGGGTAAAGCAAGTACAGCTAGTGCTAAGCTAGCAGCAAGAAGAGCGCTCATATTTATGCCCAAACGCTTCTGCGTTAGAGTCAGAGGGTACTATAGATATATGCTCAAGACAGAGCACATTCCTTTTACTGATAGTAACGTGATAGCTATTCCAGAGAGCAGTCTTTGGCTGTTAAATTCACTGAACAACTCTGAACCCAAGACCAGGTAACTCCCCTACCTTAAGAGGTCTTTTATAGCATGTGTAGGAACCAAAAATCTCATTGAATTCCAAAGCAAACAAACCAACTTTGTTCACAGAAAAACAGTATTGTTTTTAACTGACTAAATAATATAACTCAAAGAAAACAGAAAAGTTTTTGGGCACATATCTCTTACTTCAAGCGTACCTTTCAAAAGGGCTTGGTGCCCCAAAGGTAGTCTTCTGTTTCCAATTCTATCGGACAACTAAAAAAATATTATTTTCCCTTACAAAAATACATTACTCACACTCTTAGACCATCACAACCACAGACTACCACTGTACAAAAGAGGTTTACACTGAAATCTTTAGCCAAACATGTCCTGTCCTTCAGCTGTAAGCCAGGCACAATATATCATGTACGGTCATTCAGTCCTATGGTGGAATCTCAGTAGTAAAATAATTTCTGAATGTTTCTGGTTCACATTAAATAATTGCATGCTTGTGCTGCAGGGAAGATGGGACTGACAGCGCAGATTCAGACAGAAGAAAGTGTTTGACTGCAAGACTCTTCCTACCCAGCTTGTGATCCAGGCAGCGTTCTCTCAGCGTGAGTCCTCTAGTCATGCAGTGGCACGAAGGGAGCAGCTAACACTCTGCCAACCAGTAGATCGTGACAAATTGGAGATCTTCATTTCCCGCATGCATTGAAAATTTTGGTATGCACATGAGCATCACACTGCATAGACCTCCATGGAGTTTCTCTGGATAAAACCACTGAAGTTAAATTTTGATGTAAATATATAACATAAGCTGAGGGAAATATTTGACTGGCTACTGCTCTTTGTACTCTTCCTATTTATCCCCACTTATTCCTATCAAGACTCATTTAATGGGGAAATTGAACTGCATCTGCATGAAAATCACACAGAGTATAGGGTAGAAATAAATATTTTACTAATGACTGCCTTTTTTGTTTGTAAACTCAAACAAGTCGACTAGTACTGTGTGTTTCAGAGAGGAAATCTACATAATGCCATATGTCATAAATTTCTGAAGATGAAAATTGACTAATGTTTTTGTTACATTTCCTACTTTGTCCTTGGAAAAACCTGCCTGTATAATAAAACATATATAGCTTTTTTGAGGCTGATTAACTAGCTTGTTTCCAGTAAAATTACTTTCCCTTGAGAGGAACATTAAGATTTCTTTAATGCAGTCTTCATCCATTACCATTGATTATGGCTTCATTAAATATGAAAATGAGGATTTACTCTTTGCAACAGATATCACTTTCTGCATAAGTGAGTAAACGTTTTCCTCTGTATGCTTTGCTCAGAGAGAAGCGTGAACAAATATTTTATTTATGTACTATTTTGAAGTAAGAAATTGCCTGTGGCAAAAAGCCAAGCACAGCTCACTGGCAAAATACTCTGGGGCAAGGATGGAGCAACAATATGAAAGTCTGGGGCACACACCACTCAACCTAGGCACCCTTTGTGCCATCAAGAGGTTAAATGCAGTAAATATTCATTAGCGAGATAAGCTCATGAATCACACAAATCCTTACTTGGGAATGAATCAATACATTTATGAAAGGGCTGAAGACCAAAAGATATTTCAGTCAATGTCAAGCTAACTGTCCAGTTAGCTTGGTAATAAGACTGGATCTCTGGCAGGTGCAATGGCTTAATCTAAAACATGTATAAAATAGCCATAGTTTAATGGAAAACAGCAGGGAAATTACATATTAATGTGCTAATAATACTTGAGCTGCACTAAAGATTTTAATTTTTTTGTATTATCTTTCTTGCTAAATCATTTTTTGGAAATGTCTAATTTATTTCTGTATTTTTTAAAAAAAGGAGGTTTTTAAGAATCTTCTAGTACTGAGAGAACACCGGAGGTTTCTCGAATTAATAGTCTGTTCTATAATCAATATTTAGTACATGAAGCTTTGAAATGTTAAATTCCAGGTAGAAAGGCAACTGCTCTGCCTTGCTATCCGAGTTGCCCAGCATCAGGTGAGCAGGTCTTGTACTGGCTTCTTTAAACCAGTCCATTCCCATGGTGTAATAAGATATTTCAAAGATCACATTCAAATTCTATCTCTACACCTTTTGCTCACGTTATAAGTAGACAAATTCATCAAATACTTGCTCTAAAGGGTATTCCCAGTTTCCACATCTATCAAGGAGATATTTTAAAGGGCTGTTCTATAACCTTATGGATGAATTTGGACAAAAGCACATCAGATCAATAAAGTAAGGAAGAAAAAGCCAAGCGAGGGAGGAAATAGAAATACAAAGGCATTACTTTTAAGAGGCACTGCATACATTCCCTTGCAAACAAGAGCTATTTTCATGAGCAGACAATCTCACTCTTGGCTTCCCTCTAAACCAGTAAAAAGCACATTTCTAATACTTCTGCAGTGTGTTATCTTTGCATCGAAGTGCCAGACACTGGTTTCTCTCTGAGGGCCAAACACATTTCCACTGGTACACGTTCAGCTGCTCTTGGCAGCCTATTATGGGGAAATACACTAAAGTAGATTGGAAAATATGCCTGCCTCTTAACAGAATAATCCTTTACATGATACAACACTAATATAAACACCAACATTTGAACAAAGACACCCAGCCACTGTACTGCAAAGACTTCAGCT
Source organism: Nyctibius grandis (assembly GCF_013368605.1). Lineage (NCBI taxonomy): Eukaryota > Metazoa > Chordata > Aves > Nyctibiiformes > Nyctibiidae > Nyctibius > Nyctibius grandis. The sequence continues at coordinate 19,094,935 of NC_090669.1, read as the reverse complement.
CTCCCCAGCAGGGAGGCCATTTCCTTCATGCTTTGATCCAGCTTTAACCAAAACCCATGGAAATATTTCCACCGAGATCAGTGAGATCTAACTGTGTCTATAAGAAGCAGTGATACCAGAGTATTGCGTCCCCCATGACATGCATTTGTAATTAATACTCTCAAATTCCTGGTGGGGGTGGGTATAGTCACCTATGATACATGTCCCTGACGCAGGTAGTCCAGCAATCACTCAGAGGTGACTTAGTGGGAGGTGGATTGTAAATAAAAGTTTTGTCTCAATTTAAATGTCACATGCTTTGTCCTGGGTTCTCTCTAGGACTTGCTAGCACAGCCAGAGGACATTTCAGCTTACCCCTAACATAAAAAGCTAATATTTTGTCCTCAGTATATTATGCGATAAAGAAACTATACAAACTTGAAAGCATACAGCAAGAAGTTTATTTCTAAAAAATAAGTGCTATAGTTTCAATGCCATATAATAAACTGTGCTTGAAAGTGGAATTATTCTGTCAAAAAGAATACAGATTGTCAATAAACTGCATTTCTTTGAAAACAGACTGTAATAAACATAGTAAAAAAAGAGTTCCATCAAGAGGACTGTCTGTGATTAAAAAAGTTACAAGGGTATCTCTTAAATTCCTCTAAATTCAAAAAAGAGGGACACTAGAGAACACTGAATACTAACATCAGCAGGCAAATGTAGTCACGTATTCTCAAAGCCTTGGACTAGCCCCGCTCCATTGTTTTCAAAGGAGTTACAATAAGAGTGAAGACAGACTAAGAATCAATCTCCAGAGCACTACATGTAAAGATATGAGCAGTGATAACTGGAAGCCCTCCATCTATAATTCTGCATGGGAAACATTCCTCTTTGTTAGCCATTTGACGTCTAGAGCACATGGATGGCCCCTATTCTTTTTCCTTAAAGTATTCCATTAGAAAGGTGAAAAACAGACACAAAAAAAAAAATAAAGAGTGAATTTTTCTTGTGATGAGCTTATACACTCTTAGAACAGTCTGTGTTTTCTGCATAACTTTCAATCAGTACAAAATAAGCACCAAATATTCAGGTGATATAATCAATAACTTACAAGCATCAATACTAAAGCCAGAGCAGGGCACTCCTGCATTTACTACGCTGGGAACAGAACCCTAATGAAAGACATGTGACTTTAAAAGGTGCTAGCTAAAACACAGAATAAAAACAAAATAAATTTAATCACAAAAGTGAAATGTCAAATAAATTATCAATTCACTGAACTATCCAAAAGTCTGCTTTCGATCTATCACAGAAATCACAGATACAGAATGAGGGATGGACTTACTGGGTTCATCCACGTAAGATTATCTCTATATTTCTCATGAGGATTCACAAAAGCTAGCTGCTTTAAATACAGTGTAAACTTGGCAAAACATACAAGCACATTCTTAATATATAATAGCTTTTGTGGAGCATTGAAAAGCAGCTGCTTAAGTATTTATTTGTTTACAATGCTTTTTAATACTTGTTGTTTATTATCATCAGGGATATCCTTTTACAACTTGCTCATATCCAACACGAATCAACAATGATCAGCATTAACAGCTATACAATATTTATCACACCAATGTGTTGACTGCCTAAGGGAAGAAGCTAAACAAAATAATGATTTCAATCTTAAGAACAGATAACACAAGATTTAAATATTTGGCCAAATTTTTTTCTCCATAAAGGTACACTTCTGTGAAGTTCTCTTTAAAGTGAGTATGATCAGAGCATCTCTTATCTAATAAAGACAAAAAAATGAGAAAGAGCTATTGGAATGACTAATAGCACAGCAGGTGCTATATTAAAAAAGGTGTGGTATAAAATGAGATAATAAAAAACAGGTTAGTAGAAATTCCTCCCCAGTGAATCATAATTTTTAAATATTTGCAGAAACAAATGGAATTACAATAAAAAATCCCAATTGTTTAGAATTGAAGTGAGTATCTTCCTGCCTTACATATTTACCAAAGAACTATAGACATGCTGAAAAAGCTTTTTAAAACATAATGAGAAAAATAGTTTTCTCATAATAAAATCCTTGACAAACAAGTTATAACTGCATAACAAAAAAATTCACCTATTAAAACTTCCTAAGTGCCAAAACTTGATGCAATTGCACTGAAAGCTAACCTTGTAAGAGCTGTAGAAAATCTCATTGCTGCTAGGAGATTCCAGTTAGAAATTTGTACAGAAAAGCTAATAATAGGAAAGTGTTGACTTCATGCTTTGTTCTTAACATTTTGCACCCTCTCAAATACTAACATTTGAACATATAGTTTCATGTTTCTTTTATTTTTATGGAAGTAAACATTTTGTGGCAGCTTTTTCAGTATTTCATACAAATGCAAGCTTATCTGAGGTACTGCTGAATTTTGAGTTGATTGCAGAACTTACATTGCTAGACACAATCTACATTTGGGAATGAAACTTTCTTAATTCTTTTGATTTATCAGTTGTTGCAGAAGATCACAACATCAGGAAGTGATTTTTCATTTATCCTAGCACACTAAGAAATAGAGAAAAAGCCTTTTTCTTCCTAGTATGTGTTTTCCTCTCAAAGGCTGCAAGTATTTGTTGTGAAACCTATCCTAGAGTTCAAGGCTGCTAATTAAGATGTGCATAGTTAGGTAGCTCAAATCAGTAACAGTTCTCACGGCCTTTTTGCAGCCTTTCACTCTACCACAACAGGCTCTCCTGTGTCCTCTTTAAAACAGTTATGAATTGGTCAACACAGTCAAAATTTCCAGTTTGCCGCCACCATCCACGGCCTCTTGCCATCAGTGATTAGCGCATTATTCTCAAAATGACGGTTCCCTATTAGTCTCTGTATAACCCATGTGATTGTCATCTGGCTAAATATGATGGAGAATTTATTCTTCAACGCATTGCATGCCTGTAATCATTTATGTTACTGGCATATCAACTGGCTATATGTCATTAAAAAAGAAATTTCCTAAATGGCAGCTGTGAATGGCTGTAATTTATTCATTCTTTCTGCAGCTCAGCTGTCAAAGTATCAACCTAAAATTATATTGTTAAAAATAAAAAAAATATATCCAATATGAGAGAATTACTTTTTTTCCCTAAGGCCTAGAAACAGCAACCACATTTAGCCTTAAACAGTTTATCCAGTCTTAAAATTGTTGTTGAAGTGACACTAAGAAAGCCCTAGGAAAGCATGAAGTGAAACATCAGTGTCAAGACAATGATTTTATCCAACGAACTCCATATATCAGTGCTGATTCTGTATTGCACTGGATAACAGCTGCTGAATCAGGGAGAGACCTAAAGAATATAATATCAGTCCCCAAACACACAACCACAAAATTCTGCTGTTGGAGTACTACAAAAGCAGAGCTCCTAAGTCATTTGATAAATACCATAAAAATTATTAAAGATCACAGGAAAACATCAAGAAGGAATGTCTCTTGGCAAAGCATCTAACCTACAATCAACATAATCATAACAGTCCTCTTGAAATGCCAGAGGAAGATCTGGATATGAACCCTTTGTCTGAGATCCAGGTCCCTAGTTTTGCACAGTAGCTACATCCCAGCTTAGTAATGACCAAATTAATCTAATCAAATTATAGTAATGGAAAAGTTCAACATACATTCTAACATAATAACCCACACTCCTGTCAAAGTCAAGGAGAGCCAGAATTCCTTTTGTAGTGTAGTTCATCTGCTGCACTAAAACCTTTTTGAGGATGAAATGAGTGGTCCTCAAGAGCAAACAGTAACTAATTTTTTATTCAGGGACATTAGTGTTCTAATAGTTCTGTTCTGAGTCAGGTTTCCACCATCCACAACGCCAAGTAAGCCTGACCTTCACACCACCTGCCCTCACTTAAATTGATCCCCATGCCTAGACTAACCACTCTGATTCCCTCTAATCACTCGCTAGATCACCTCTATTTCTCTCTCACTTAACAAGGAAGTCAATCTTGTGAGGTGCAAGGCAACCTCAGCAAAAAGCTGAGCTCCTTTCCTTCCACAGAGTAAAATGGATGCACTTCAGCATCTTGAAGGATCTGAGCCTTCTGGGGAAAATGAGAAAATTGCAGGAAGATAAATTGTTGGGATTTGAGACTATAAAGCCTCCTCAGTAGCAAAAGCAATGAAAAGATGTCATTCAACAGCAGGACAAGGCTGTAGACTTTGCTGATAATTTAGATATTGGTGAACTTTGTCTGTTTACAAATCCTGAGAGAAACTGACACTAAATTCCATTAGCAATCTGGCAGCTTGAGGTTTAGTGTCAACTAAGAAAAAAAACAAACAAAAACAAAGAGCAGGAAAAAGAAAAGACACTCCCCTCCCCAAAACCTAAGGACAAAACCCCTGAAATTGTGAGCAAAATTTAAACCCAGAAATCAGGCTGGTCCTTAATGAGATCTGCATATACATAACCACAGGAGCAATTATTAAGGAACCTGTGTCTTAATGAAGGTGTGGCCCATAGCTAGATCTTCACAACTGAATAAAAAGATCTCTTCCTGCCCCTGCAGTGTCCTTCAGCTGTGTCTCTCTTATTGTTTTGATATAGCACAATTACTTAGAAAGGTACCAAGGACTGTGCCAAAACCAAAATAACATCTGTACAGTGAGTCATGAAAGTGATATGCCAAAAGCCAAACAAACCTCTAGTATATGCAGAAAGAAAGCACCACATTAGTCAGGTTGCAAAACCTTTACAAAAACCAGTCAGCACTGCGTTCTGCAGGAATACTGAAGTAAAGAAATGAAACTACACTTGATCTCTATTCAAATAACAACAGCGATATTCAAACTGTTTGGCAAATGGTATTCTGGGTGAAAAAAAAAAGCACCAGAAGCTAACAATCTTAACACAGGGGAGACAAAAAAGCAATGACTCCTTTTTATATAAACAGCCACTCTGCACTTAAAATTTATCTTTGAATACATTATGTATTATATAATCATATATATTAGATGTATCTTCAACTCCAAAAAAACTTACCTTTCCTCAGTCATCCACTGTAATTGCTGAAAGTTTTTCACTTCCATTCTTAATAACTGGAGAAGGACACTGTCACTAACTGGTGTCTGCAACTACTTCTTGTAACATGAGTTAAATGTGGATTTGTTCTTAACAGTTCTACTTCAGGTGGTGAGTTGTACCTCTACTGGAAGCACACTGCACAAAGGGTTTGCACTAAGCTCACATAGTAAAATAGCTCCTATTGTATGTGAGGGGTTCACATCCCTGGCCCAGTAATCTTACCCAAACAAGATAAAGGCATAAGCTTCCCTAAAATCACTAAGAGATGCAGCCCAGAAAACAGTACAGACATTTGTATATTGTCCATATTTTATTACTGTACTCAATTCATACTGCTTTACTTGGTTTTTAGAGCATCATTAGCATCAAGTTCTGAATATTATAACTAAAAATGGTTTAGAAAGTGACAACTCTCCCTGACGAAATCTGAAAGCGATTCATAATCAGAAAGCCAGAGCCCATAAGCATGTATAGTGAAGCCTGGCAAGTTTCAACACCACAGGTGCTACAAAGATTTCAGCAAAGTTTTAACTAGTTTGCTCACAGCAAGCTGTTGTGAGCTTGATTAAAATACAAGTTTGCCATCTCTTTGAGATGTCTTTCCAGTGATTATACTGTGCAACCAATTCCCCAAAGAAAACATAAGTTGTTTAGACAAGGTTGCTGCTTCAAGAAACACTAATATTGTGCAAAACATTTACTAAGTCAATTACAGCTATCTCATGATCAACAGGCTAATGAAATCTGGGGCACAACATAGCTTAGATCACAGAAAGGACCACCGAAAGCCACAGGTACTGGATTTAACCAGTTGACTTCAAATGGGAGCTGAAACATCAGTGTTATAGTGGATATGTTTTTTCTCTTGCTAAACTAACACAGAATGCAGAGAAAGATCTATTAAAATAATTTTTATTATTTGACAACACTAATTTAAGGTACATTAAATGCATGACTTGGAAAGAACGCTGTTAGTAAAACTGGAATAGTTTAGCAGTAATTTCAGCATCTCAAATCATGCATCCTAAGCAGACAGTGGAAAATTATCGTTGTACTATTAAAAATAAAACATGCTCCAAAATGATTTGAGCACTATGGATGAAACACAGCTTTCCAAATAAACATACATCCTGAAACAATATCCTTAAATCTGAAAAGCTGTAAAAAGCTCTGACATTACTTGTTATTAAAGGTGTTTCTCATGAGCTAGATAATTTTGTGATTTATCTTTATTTTCCTACTGTAGTTCCAAGTCCAACCTACAATTTCATGCCAAAATATTAATTAAGAAATAATTACACCCCACTGCTTCTGAATTTCTCTGTCCTTCAGATAACTGCTAATTTAGCACCAAAATGGCACATTAGAGTGCTGGACCTAGTGGCTGTGGTTGTATCTTGATTTACAATGACTTGGAAGGAAAGTACAGTATGACGCTGTGACAGAGAGCTGCACAATGATTCACTGTTTATACCTGCTACTAACACTAAACAAAGAACATTTCTATAGGATCAGAAATAAGGATAAAATATTTTAGGAGCTACGTTGCCTTCAAACAACATCTATGCACTTACTTCCCTGTCATAAATGGTAACTCATATTATAACTTGGCAATCAGGGTATTACAGCTGTAGTTTGCAGAAAAATACAGACTGTTCTTGTGCTGGAGGAATATAAGTGGAAGGCACACGAGGGTTGGTCTGCTGATGGTGGTGGGGGAAAGAGGGCTTGTGATACCTGCTGCTCTGAGCTGAGAGACCATTGCAAACAAGGAATGGACCATAGTTGTCTCTCTTGTTTCTATCAAAAATGGGAAAATAATGAATCTGGCCTGCTGTTGGAGACAATGTGGACTCGAAACACTGGCTTGGAGCACTCTACTAGCTCTGATGAACATAATGTGATCCTGCGGTTTCCAGGCACTTGTGACATTGTAGCCATAGAGTGATACTGCTTTGGAAAAAAAAACTTAATAAATTTTCTGGAAGTTCCCTACTTTAGCATTTGGCAACCGCCTAATCATTTGAATTACTCCCCAATTAATGTGTTTGCAGGGAGCTGCCAGCCAGTATTTTCTGTCATTTAATAGTTTCCCCTCTTAGTCCTTTTTCCATTTTTTTCATACTCTCCAACATATACTTGTCTTTGTTATACGTTTAACTTGATATGAATCTTTTTATTTAACTTTTATTTAATTGCTTTCTGATTCTCAGTTACCACAGTGCCCTTTTTCATGTAATATCAGACAGCAAGGAATGACAGAAAAGCTGTGAATTTTCAAGGGTTACTGCAAATTTTTTTCTCTTGTAAATCTATTCCTTATGATAAAAGAAGTAGTATACATTTGTTCTCCAATACAGAGCTCATTATCTTTTTGGGCTTCTATTAGCTACAAGCTGTGAGACGCTTTTTTCAAAAAAAAAAAGAATGGTCATTTGCAAGTGAAGTAGGGGATCTGTTGTATACATTTAGCAAGAGATTTCCTTTGTCACTTATACAGTTGGAACATAACCCTAAAAAGTTAAGAAATTAAAAACAAGAAAAATAATTAACTTTTTAAGCTTTTTGACTAAGATGAAAATGTCGCATGAATACTGGAAAAAGGCTAGCATTTCCTCTTGAACACATCCTTTCCAAGATGGGGGGAAAACCCAAAACCAAAATAACCCAGCAAGGCTGGGTCAATTCCTATGAGCATGGAAATCATGCACCATCATGGGAGCAACCTACCGAACTCCACTGGCAATGTATAGGGCTATGTCAGCAGTCCAGAAGGTAAAGCATTTCTTCTACTTTATGAGACATCTTAACAACTCAAAGTCTATCTTAGATTAATAAATGCATTTGGCATCCAAGATCCTCTGCAGAAAATAAAAACGGCATACGTGCTAGATTTAAATATGTAAAAAAAAAAAAAAAACAGCTAAAAAGCTTATAGAAAGCTTTAGTTGTCTGCAGTTTACTAGCTACCATCAAGAAAAAAGGCTTAATGAGACACAGGAATTAAAAGGGTATGCTTGTATAGGGGAATCCCATAAACGTGAATGTGTAGATGTCCCTCTTTTTTGCAATTCTTTTTCATTTCTCACATATAGTTTACATGAGGCATTAAAAACATATAAAGTTTTAATACTAGGGCTTTTCAGTATATTTAATATACTGGAATGATGTCACCTTCAGTAGTTCTTGAATACCATTAGTAGGTGTCTCCCAGCCTCTCTAGAGGTCTATTTCACAAGATGCTTTAATTATTCCTAAACTATTCTTAACAGAAATTAGCACATCAAAGCAATGAGAAACCAATGAGAAAAAATTCCCTTTGTAGAAGTCCTCAAGTTCATGTATTGAGTCTTTGTGATTACAAAAGGTACTATTTCTGTAAAAGTGTTGTAAAAAAGAGGACACAGGGTGTGATAAAGCAATTTTTCTCCTATCTCCTAAAAATTCAATTAAATGAAAGATTTCTTCAAAACTCCCAATGCTTTACAGATTGGCTGCTGCAATGTAGTTTTTCAAAGTACACATTTATTCAAAACCAACATCAAACTGGTTTGTTAACTCAATCCAGCTTCTGTTCAAGTCAACGGTTAAGCTAGGAAAAAAAAAAAAAAATCTCACTTAAGAAGTCCTAAGCAGAACCCTGAATTTGGTTTTCTCAGTACTTGGCACTCTTATTTATATTAATGGACCAAATCAATCCCCTCTGATATTTAGTGGCATCAGCTTTGAATTCAGCCTTTAACAAGAGCTTTGTTCATGCTACAGTGAAAGAACTTGGACCCCCAGTATTTTGATTTTAAAAAGAATTCCAGGATAAGCTAACATATTAAAACCAAGAAACGAGAAAAAGTCAATTATAATCAATCATTTGGTAATTCCACTCCAGAAAATAGAGCTCCCAATAACTCCTCTTATCCAATGCCACAGCTGAAAGTCTTGTTAACAGAGATCTCGAGGAAAAGGAGTTCCAGATCATTGGGCATTTTATGTCACTTTAATGTTTAGGGAGGCAGCTGAGGAAATATATTAGATTACGCTTATGTTCCAGTATTCATAATAGACAGAGTTTATGGCTAAATGAAGGACCAGGTTTCTTTTTTAATAGATACCTGCAATATTATTTCCGTGGTATAAAATATAATTAAATTAAAATATTCATTCTATTACGCATTTTAACTTTAGGTTGAAACAGCTACAGAGATACATTTGCTGACTTGTTTTGTCAAGCTGTCTGCAGGGAAGATTAACAATGGAGACAGGCTGTGAAACAGATTTATTCTGGGACTTCTGGATTTCAAGATTAGATTGGCCATTTCTTTTTATGCAAAATGTAAACATATTTGCAATTATTTCTGAGAAACTTAAATACTCATAAGATGATTAGTGTGGTATGCTACTGTATGGAGACATAGAGTTGCCTTTTTTCTTTTACTTGATACTCAAATTAGTCAATGGTAAAAATTGGCACTAATCATGTCATCAGAATGAACTGAGGTTAGCAGGACTGGTAAATGACTCTGTCCTTACCCACACTCTTTTGAAACAAAAAAAACAACCAATAAACCATAATGCTTTTTCCTTCATGAGAAGGAACATGAGTTTGACAGCTGATAGCTACTTAGCAATCATCATCACTTTTGCGTTTGACATACACATTAGTGAAAACAATTTGTGTGTTTAGATTTACTTTTACTCCATGGCTCTTGATTGTGACTGATAAAAAATTACAGCAGTATCAACAAAGAAAAATATCATCATATAATGGACTTCTAGGAAGAGTTATTATTGTCTGCTGTTAAATTCACTAACTCAAAGTTGAGCAATCTCATCATTGAGAACTGCATAAAGATCCACCTTCCCAATCGGCACAAACTGTCACAGCTCAGTGTGCAACCAAGTTGGAAAGACTGCTCAGCTGCTGCCTGGGTAGGACAGAGCAACAGTTGTGACAACACCTGGGACAACACAGAACACAACAAGGACAACTCCTACAAGTACACTTTCTCTTGAACAGCGAGGGCAAAAAGAATAACCTATGCTAGTTAGACTACGTAGTTTTCACCTACCAACTTTTGCTAGCACAGTAATAAATGCACTTAGAAAAACAATCAGAATTAGATATCAAGTCCTACAAGCATTGCAAAACTATGTTTAAAATTCCATTTTGGGACACAAATTGTAACCTCACACAGAAAAACTCATAGTGAGGGCTCTTCAAGGAAGAAATATGCTTTAAGTTTCCTTTCATTCCATTTCCCATTATTCAGTGCTGGATTAACATTAAAGACTACCTCCAAAACTAGTAAAGCTGGAAAGTTATAAGAAAGAAAAGCTGTTTCTTTTTAAGCCTCTTGGACCTGATAGTCCTTCTATCTGGATAACCCAGATGAGACCACCCTTTCAGAGAGCTCTTTCATCTTATCCCCCTGAAAATGAACTTCCCTGTCCAAGTGTCACCAGAGGACTCTGCTGTAGCTGTGCTGAATAGAGACTGCCCTGGCAAAACCTTCTTCTATCTTGTGTCTCTTGTCCACAAGATCAGATATTTCTTCCATCCCCTATAACTTCTCTATTTTTTTTTTCTTTTAATAGCCTATCCAACCACAGCTACCCTCCTCTATTCCAGACCTAGACTTCTGTAGCATCTGAAAGAGAAGAGCCTTGAGAATTCAAATTTAAGAGGACATGCAGAGCTGATTCAGTCACAACTGTTAAGGTGGAGAACTTTAAGAATCTTAGTTTGTATTTTATATGAGTGTAAAGGACAGCATTAGCAACATAATTTTTTAAGAAAAGGCAGATCCAGAAACTGTGCCAATCTCAGATTACCAGTTAAAATTTTGTCACACTGGCAATGACACTTACCAAAGAACTTCTGTATTTAAGCTAGCTAACCATCAATACCAAACCAAAATTATCTTTATTCTAAGATAGCACACCAGCATGCAGCATATGCAAACCCTTGCCACTTTATCTCTGTCTGCTTTTTAATTTCTACCGCATGTCTGAATCTTTCCTAAATATCCATCAAATCCATGCTCTGGCTCCTTCTTCAGCCCCCTCCACTCCCCACCTCAACTTTAGGTCATTGCTTATCTCTTTAGAGTTGTACAAAATGGAAACTGTTGAGTCTTGGACCTACAAATTACATTGTGAGTTAAGAAGCTGTTATACTGCATTGCTTTCAATATTCTGCTGGGTTACAGTTCTGGGTGAAAATGAGTGAATGAACAGGTAACATGTTAACAGTTACTTGAGCTTTCCTGTTGGAAGAAATTGGGACAGCTAATTTTATAGAATGGTTTGCCTTGCTGTCCATAGAACTCCCAAATAACTAAGTATATAAGGTGAAGTCTGTTACTCAATATAAATTAATTACATTATCCACTCAGTTCTTATTGAGTATTTTTATTGTGCCACCTCTAGAGAATTGTTATTTATAAAAAGGTATTGTAGATAAACAACTTGAGTTAGTATCTAAGTTATATTTCTAGTCTGCTATTAACTCTTCTGTGGCAAATAACATAGAAAAAAGTATGTAAAAAGCAAGAACTACGTGCTTAACTTAAAGCAAATGAATAGCATGTGTCGCTGGCTTTAGTAGGGCTATAGCCCTTAATGCTAAGCAGTAGCTTACCATGTTTTCGGTTTGGTTTTTTTTTTTTTGAAATCTACTCTCAATCACTGGTCTTATTCACTGTACATCCTCCTTCCGTTCACATCACCTGTCTTTAGCAGTAAATGAGATGCATCCTACAGGACACAATTTGCAATCATGTAAACAGCAAAGGAAAGGAAGTAATGTGTACACAGCATGAAGACAGCTAATGCTGAACAACCAACCTTCATTCTGGCATTTTCTAGCTGTTCACTTGAACTGTGATAATAAAAACCTCCAACACCTAATTCAGAAAGACTTTGTGAGATTAATTAATATATGAAAAAGAAACTGAACAGACTCTAACCTTTCTCATTTCACGGCATATAAAACAGAAGTAATAGAGATGATTATCTTACAGGAAGAAACTCAAATTCTGTTCTCCAAAAATGTTAGTAATTCTGCAATATTTCTACTAGAGACATACACATTGAAGGTTACAACACCAGCATCGGAAAAATAGAAGCTACTTGCTCATCTGGAAACTGAATATCTATGCTGTTATATATTCTGCTTGTTTTCTTACTATTTACCATTTCTTTTAATTTTCTTTCACCTTCCTTTGCCCTGCATAACAGGTGGGTATAAAGTCAAAAACTGTGTCAAAAATAGAGTGTACTCACCAATTTAGTTGTACTGCATTTGACATATTGGGATACTTATATAAAGTATTTGTACAAAAAGAACAACTTCATCATGACTTTTAGCTTTCCATTGCAGAATTGGGTGATTTTTTTGGTGGTATGAATGTTGCCATAGTTTTGTATTTAAAGTACAAGAAGAATACCTGTTAAAAACCAACTTAAACTGAAAGCACACACAAGCTTACAGTAAATGAAAAAAGATCAAGTCAAAACCAAATCTAAGCTGCTTAGAGTAATACTTAGACTGTTAAGTGCATGTGACTGCAGAATGTTTTTTCAACAAAAGTAGTTTTTCAACAAAAAAGTAATAGCCAAAATTATAGATCAATTATCTTAACAAAATGAAAGAATTAAGAGAAATTTGCTGAATAGAAATATTTCTCATAGTTGAACCAACACTCCCTTTTAAATTAAAAAAAAAATTATAAATTTAATGTTCAAACCCCAAACCTGTCATTCAAAATAGGAAGGAAAATATTTGTTTCTCTTTTTTTTTTTCCAGTTTTAAGTTAAAATGAGTCATCAAATTTGATAAAAAAACGTGCAAAGTTTCAGTGTGCCAAAACTACAAATTTGAGATCCTGCCTGCTGTGTACGCAGGTAGTGCATCATGATTGATCACAGCTTCCACTAATAACAGCGAAACAAGGAAATAAATGAGCAAACCAAAGATGAACCGAGAATAAACAGACAGAATTTGAACTTTTACTTTCCATTTCGTTGTTTCACTTTACTTTTGTGTAACACAACATGATTATTATTAGAATTAGGTATCTATGATGTAGTAGCACATTATTTAAAAGTTCGCATAACCACTGAATGCTTACCCTTACTAAACATATACATATGGCAGACATCCATACAGTGAAAATCAATTTCGTGACAAACATTGATTTGACCTAAGGAGTTGCCTTCTTTTAGCCCGGTGACATCCAGCTTAAAGACATTTAATTATCTAAGGTGACATTTAGTTTATTGATGACTAGACATTGTTAAGAGTTTTCATGGACCTTGCTAGAGGATTAATCACCCTTTAGAGACATCTACTTCTTCCCACTGACTCTAGAGGGAAGTAGAAGACCAAGCTATAACACACATCTTCATTAGATAAATCCTCCCACTTTACAGCTATATCTATTTTTCTGCCTTATTTGGAGGACGGTTGCAGAGGTATGTTGATGCATGACACAGGATCTTCCACATTTTAAATTCTTGGGTTTTTTTTGTAGATATTGACTGTACTTGGAAGTTTGTTGCAATTTTTTAAACATTTTTAATTTTGAACTTCATAGTATTGAGTTTGACAGCAAAGCTCCCAACGTATTCATCAGAAGCAGTATTTCACCTTGGAGTGAAAGAAATTTTCAAAGAAAAATAAACCCCAAACTTCTCTGAGCAGCCTTTATACCTCAGTATTGCTTCTATTATAACAATAATGTGTGCCAACATGATCCTTTGGGTTTTGACGACTATTTTAAAAAAGTAAAAAGCATTAGTAACTTATATACTGTCACACACAAAGCATTACATCTTTCTCCAATAATTAAAGGGAATTATGAACTCCCTGTATTATTGCAAAATTCCACATGCTCTATATATTAAAGTTATAAAGACAATAATCAGTTCAATGTTATTCAGCATTTAACAAACAATTTACGTAATGTAAACATTCATGTAGCCTATAGCATTTCAGGACTAAAGAATTCTGAATGCTATGCATTTCATTACTTCTAATATTGCAGCTAGTTACTTATCGCATGACACTATGGAGATTCCTGGAGAGGTTAATAATATATATTAATAAAATGAAATATAACATGAACTTTTTCAAACTCAAAACATTCTTCTAGAACTACTTCAGTATCCCTCAATGATCTCTTTTGTGGATATCTTTATTTTAATTGTTAAAAGATTTGGGACTATTCTTCATTAGAGCTCTCCCAAATGCATTTTAGTTTACAAATCTCAAGGGTTTATGACTTCTGTCCATAGGGTAACATGACTGATAGCAGAGAAACAATGAAACTTACCCCCCTCCCAGCTATACTGAGCACTGCAGTGTTAAGTATTTCTTTTTCACTGTTGGGTTCATAAAGTTATTCATAACAGAAAACTGTATTTGAAGCCAATATAACACACTGATGACTTTCAGCTTTGAAATACATAATTTTCAAAAGAGATCAGTATATGTGCATGGGGGTCAAAAAAAACCCGAGCTTTTAGTGTTAATCTTATTAGCTCCCATCATCTTACTGGTATTTTCCATTCCTAGCATGGTCCTGAGGCAGCTGTTCTGTACCTGTGAGAAACCTTGCTTCAGACACAGCTGACCATCCTGCCAAACAGTTGCACATGATGGGTGAACTCTCAAGCACCAAGAGAAACTGCAGCATCTAAAAAGTTTCACACTGGTTTGCTTGTATTTTCCTAATGAACAGAAAGAATATACCCAAGAAATTTCATGACTGAGCATTACACACTGTTAACTTTATGATTTGCCTAGTATGTGAAATCATCAGGCAGTTGTCACTTATTGCTTAGCTTTGCATATCCAGAGTTTGACCTCAAAACCAGGAGATTAAAATTTATTAATAAACAAAAGTATTAAAATCAATTTAATTCTGTAGCCTCTTGGGCAAATTTTTAAGCTTTTTCCTGCAACTTTTTATTCCGATGTATTCTCTTGCTTATAGAACTAAACTTATAAGAAAAATATGGATTAACTTGCAGCTCTCTATTATATCATAAATTTTGGTAATATTTGTGTTTCCCAACAGCACACTGAATGTCCAGGATGACTACATAGGAAGTAATGAATAACATCTGAATAACAGTCATCTTAAAACATGAGGGAGGTGGTTATGGTTGCTTCATCGCACTGCAGAGTAGAAACTCCAGAACTCATTTAATCTTTTAAAAGGAAAGTGCTCCAGGAGTTTAAATAGTGCATAGGCTCTTTGCTGACCTGTGGCAGAAGGACAGATTTCATCAATGAAAAACATCTGCCTCTCAACTCTATTAACTGGAGCAAACTGTTAACATTAACTTTTATGAGCAAAGGAGCCAATGAATATGGTCAAATCAAACATTCAGAATTTGAATAATAATAGTAAAGATCTTTCTGGCATTTGTGTGGCCATCTAAATAAGCTGTATTCTCTCTAAAACCATCTTTTAGATGGTCTATCTTTTAGATACTATTCAGGGAATCTGGTTTAACCTGTTTCCATGTCAGTCTTTGCAATGATCTAACTATAAAGCTGGCCCTGCTTTGAGAGAGGGGCTGGACCCGACAACCTCCAGAGGTCCTTCGTCCTTCATTATCCATCACTTTATACAGAATAAACCATCCTTTACAGTTATTTGTTCCAAATTACACATCACAGCTTGACTTCACCTACAAACTCCTCCCTAAGTGCTTTTTCAATCTACACCAGCAAGTGCTTGTTCTCAAATATACAAAACATCACTATATAATGTATGTATAAAGTAGCCAATATTTTGTCATTAACAGAAAATATACACCAAACTCTAGGGGGGCCAAATTTCCGTACCTGCTTTCTGTTAAACCTACACACAGCTGATGCTCTTTTTGTGAACCATCTCTGTTAACATCCCAAATAGCAAATGAATTTGTGTGACCTATAAAGAGGTAACTTTCATGCTTCATAACAATTTTAAACACTGATGCAGGTAATGAAGAGTTATTTGTCCAAATCTGAAAAGAACCTTCAAAATTTGGACTAGAATACTATGTTTTTAACTATAATAAATACTAAATCTCAACCACACAGTGGGAATTCGTGAATTAAGATGTAAATATATATACACACTCCAGGTACATGATGAGTACATCTAAACATCATTTACCTTTTAAAAGCCTACAGAAAATATCTCCATAGCAACTTGCAGTTGCCAACTGCGGCAGTCATTTCCAACCATGCAAAAAAATTAATTAGCAAGCAAGAATTTATGTTCTTGAAAATTAGCTCAAAAAGTCAAAAGTAGGAGTAACAACTTCTGTATCGTCTGCCAGTGGTCTCCCAGATAGGTCTGAAAAGCTTAAAGTGATATGCTTAAAAGTAAAAATATAAAGCTATAGGTACTCAGTATACTTCAGAAAAATTAGGGACCAGTATCTCAGACCAGCTTTCATGGGACCCATTTCCAGTGGTGATTTGCAACAAAAGAAACTGCATGTGTGTATACATAAGGAAGAATTCATTTCAAATAGTGTAATCTACCAACACATAGAAATACGCATTGCTTGGCAGCTTATAGGCAATAAAAGTCTTACCATGTCACAGATATTATTGACAAGGTTACAATTTGCATCAAAGCTGAGACTTTCAAAGCCACTTAATATATCCAAGATGCTCACTTGACAAAATTCCTTATGCATATTTAAAAAACAGCCCAAATTTGTACCCTTTAAGAAATAAATTAAACAAAAGTTAAAAAATACATCTTCCATATTTTGCAGTTTAACACATGAGAAGACAGACAGCATATGCGATGCAGAAGAGATCAACAGCACTGTAAAGCAAAATTGTTTCAGTTACTGACGTAAACACATTTAAGCCTGTGCCCTTATAGCTTAGAAGCACTTTGCGACTATTCCTCAACAAGGACGATGACAGAAACAATGCAGGGTCAGAGAGATGAGGAAACATGCTGCTCAGGCAGGTATAAGGCATCCCAGATTTGCTACAGCCAAGAGAATATACTCACCGAGATGAGAAAGAAGCCACAAAACAGTCTGCTTGGAATGGTACGAACACAGCAACCACAAGAGGCCCCATCAACAACTCCTCATGGTTATCAGTCATTACAAGCACCCACAGCTGTGGCGAGTGGACAGTAGAAGGGACTGTTTGAGGGTTTTTTCAGTTTTTTCTTTTTATTGCCCCCAGGAAAAAAAATAAATCCACAAAAATAACATGACTTTTTTCCAGTCTTCTTTCCTATTTCCAACTGGCAAAATTTTTCAGTTCCAATTTTTGACCAGGACTCTCATTTCTTAAAAATATCTCCACCTTTGCACTATAAAGCAATCATATCCTTGAGAAAGTTGTTAATTTTTTAGCTACTGGTTAAGAGCAAATGCCTACTAAATGCCAGAAGTTGTACCAAGTCTGTAGGGGATCTGTAAATGTATCTATAGATGAATCCTAAAATGATTCACAGACTAAATGCTGCCATTTGCCCTGAAGTCATTTAGAAGCAAACCAACTGGTGCTAGTTTTCTCAGAAATTTAACATAAATTAGAATTTTGGGGATACAGCACGCAGAGTCGGAAAGCAAGCACAATTCCCAGCTGGCACATTACCTTCAGCTTACAGTTGTCTTTGGCCCAGGATCATAAAGAATGAAACACAAAAGCTAGCACTTTGCACACCTTTAAAACAAAAGTGAGGAGAAACAAGGATTCCCCATCCCCAAAAAGCTTTGTGCCCCTTCCTTCCATGCACAAATAAAAATGAAAACGAGTCCCAACTGCAAACTGACATATCCCACCAGGAAATCTGTCAAGGAGAGGAGACTTTGAGGACATCCAACGGCAATCACAACAGCTATGTCTGCTGCCAACTCTATCAAGCAGACATGTTCCACTATCTCTTGTACTCTGAAGACCTGTCAGATAGGTCTAGGGAAAAAATGTGTTTTAGTGCAGACTTAGGAAAACAAAATGAACTGAGCAAATATCTGTGAACAAAACTGCAGAAAGTTTTACTGAAGCACAAGTCCTCACTTCTTAGCATCAAGCCATTAAAATTCTAGGCAGCAGCACACACTCCTGGCTTGCCAATGGCCTATTTTCATGCAGCCTATTTTTGTTTAGAAAAAACTTCAGAAAATCCTGAATTATAAACCTTTCTTCAAGCTATAATGATCATGGAGATTAGCTCTGATCAGCAGTTTTAGGCCATATGTAAATTTGGTATCCCTAGGCAGAGTAGCAAACCATGAAATACCCTCCTTTTTTCCCTTTGGTTAGCAGTAATAAGACAACTGCTCTACAGATCCTCATTAATATTGGTCCACACCGTCTACTTAGCATTCAACAGGTTGTAATTCCTGGACCATGTCAGAGACTAGCCTACAGCTAAGGTATACCAGATTTGCAAGAGAAAACATAATTTAAGCATTGAAATCAGCTACAATATCAAAGAAACCTTTACCTCATTTGGTTTCTCTTAATTAATGTGTTTTTTATGTTTTCCACTTCTTTGGCTGCTGCAGTCCAAGCAAATTTAGTAGTATTTCAGCAACCTCACCACTAGCCATCCTCACAGACATGCTTATGAAAATGCTAAGATACATAAGTTAAGGAAGATATTTTCCCTCTATTCTAGCACATATTGTTTAAAACCCCCAGGACAGGCCAAAGTAATACAAGGATGTACCAAGTCATGAGAAAATATAACAACACTTTTTATGCAAGAGTATATTTAGTATAGAGCCATGGTGGGAATGAACAAAATGTTAGAGCCTGTGCAGTTCAGCATCTCTCTCTGGATGAAGTCTGAGAAAACAATCCTTGCCTTATCAGAAAATTTGATTTTGTTTCATTTAGGAAAGACATATCTACATTCAGCAGCAAACCATAGAGAACAAACGTTCCTTGACAAATGCTTCCCAAATTGTAGTGCATGGCAGGAGGTGGTATAATCAGCAGCTCTGAACGTCTCTGTGCAGGGGCTTCTCTGACCACAGAATGGACTTACCTGTTCACACTGGTTTGAGGTGTCTGCTAATAATACCGTAACTGCTGGTTTAATCTATATAGTGATTGAGGAAAACATTCTGAATTTTGATGTCCTTCCCCTACACTTTCCAGTTATGAGTAACTACTTGTAAAGGAACTGGCAGACAAATTGTAATCTAGAAACCAGGAAGAGGGGAAAACTAAAAGATTTGCTTGCTTGTTTCCAAAAGGATTCTTCAGTTTGAAGAAAAAGAGAAAAAAGATAAAGAGAAATGAGTTAAAACTTTATTCAATAGCAATGAAGCCTGAAGCAGATGATTTGAACCTTCTTGGATACAGCTGTAGCAATGAGAAAATAAGAGCCCAAAGGATGGATAAACTGTATTATCTTAACTAGCAAAGTCAAAACTTCAAAATATGAAATTGGAAAGGAAGAGCTATACTATTAACTTTTTTTCCCTGGCTAAGAAAATTCGATCAAATTTTCAATTCTTTAGTTCTTATTTAGTAGGCCTGCAGCATATACCAAGCCTGCTGAAAGTATAACCTCCCAAATTAAACTGCCAAACAAGCAAGATTATAACAAGCCCAAGAGCCATGTCTATCTTTTTGTCTTATTATTTTGAGTACTGTAGGTTTTTGTTAACAGAAACTATGATAAAGTTCAGCTTAAAATCAAGAAGGCAAAACTATTCAAATTAAAAAAAAAAGCAAGAAGTTTGCAAAAGAATTCTTGCAAGTGTGTCCAAACAGTAATGTATGCTATTTCATGATCCATTACACTGTCTGTTAAAAATGCTGATGTGCCTCTTGCTTTTGTTTTCCACAGCTATGGCCCTTCTCTGCCGCAGTTGGGAACTGAGCTCCTGTGCCAAGTTCAGGCCAACTAGATTTGGGGACCACTTATCCTGTCTACTCAAAAAGTAGACATAACAAGAACAGCACTGGCCATTTTATCTTTGTTAAATCTATCATAAAATATGCTTGCTAAAGTAACATTTGTTTTACTAACATTGTATAGGTTGGTCCTACACAGCAGTGACGACAGGCAGTGCAAAATCCGTTTATTCATAGCTACACCATAGACATTTCAGTATCTCAGTATATCTCCTTTAACGTAATTACATTCTTTTAGTGTTATTTATATTTTTTGATTTATACAGCTACTCATGCAATGACCAGCCACTCTTTAATCACCAGAAATTCTCATAGTGGTTTTAGGGTATGAGCTTTCTCTCCAATAGGATTTGTCTGAGTAGTCCTCAAACTTACTCATATAACTATTGCAGAATTTTTCAGATGAAAACCTTAAACCACTGTTATTTAGTTGCTGCTGCTACTAGTGTTATTATAGCTGATACCAAGTACCCAGATACCATTCTTCTGGCTTAAAACAATGAAGCAATGTCTCTTAGTGGAAGAATCCAAAGCAAATTCAATTGAAACAGAGCAGTGGGATGCCTCCTCGTCTTACATTCACGCTGGCTTCATTCCAGTGCTTGCTCAAAACCAGCCCAATCCTGCAAACGTTTACAATTCTCCTGACTGTAGCACTTATATAGCCTGTGGGAGTAAGAACCTATTCTTGCATGTAGAAAGGAACTCTATATTGTTTAACAGTTTGTTTTGCTATTATATGCTACTGCATAAGTTTTATTTTAATATCACGCAACTGCTGTGATTGCATTTTTATAATTGGTACTCTAACCCCAGAGGAGAACTTTTTGAAGAGTAAAAAATGCTACCTAGGTGCTGAATCGGAGAATTTACTTAGAGTGCTTTGGGTAGCAGTACTTAGCTACGAAGCTTCCGAGCAAACGTGCTGCAGGTGCTACAGCATTCAAACTACAAGATCAATGACATTAATTAATGGTTCCTGCAATATAATATAAAAGAAAATTAACGTAGTGAATTAAATTTCAAAAGAAAAGTCCTGGACAGAATCCAGCTGAGTTGTTGATGCCCTTCTGATCCAGACCTGTATTATCTCCATATTCTGAATCAAAGGTGTGGTGATGTACCAGGAATGATTTTTGCTATGCTAAATAGAAATGGTTGCTAATTTCATCTCCAAAGACTCGGATTTGTAGTATATGGGTATTTTAGTAATAACAAGCCCTCATTAATTTCACTGACATTCCTATACCCATTGATTTCACAATATGCCAATCTCAGTTGACACAAAGAATTGTCATTTAACAGGAAGACACAGAGAGATCTTTCATTAGTGCTCCCTTTAACTTAAGTGTTTTAGATGCCTCCCAAACTTCTCAGATACACCACATGAGCACAGGTTGATAGCAAGAAACAACAGATGAGAAACTTAAATAACTACATCTTTAAAATTAGAAACTGGTTTAAAGAAAGATACTGTATTTATAATTGCCAATGGTAAAAGAGAATGATTATTCAACAGATTTTTTTTTTTAATCAAGCATCATAGAATTCAGATTGTAAAAACATACTGAGACACTGGCAATGTTTTCAAAGCTCAAAGGAGCTGTATGTCACTACAGATGAAATACTACGGTTTGGAGCAACAAATCAACGTGTCTTCATTTGAGAAAAGTAAAAGAGGTTTGACCGACTGAATTTGTGGATTTGGGTTTTTTTGGTTTGTTTGGTTTAGTTGAAAAATCGAGAAATTAGAGAATATTGTAGCAACCATTGCACATCAGCGTATATCATACATTGTTTTTTGACTTATTTATTACTATGGGATGCACAATTCCAGGTAATAAAGGTACTTATACTTTTGGTCGGTATTAGGGAAGGAATCAACAATTCTGGAATCAGATTCAGACACAATTGTGGCAGCAGGTCACCCAAAATAAGAGCTGGAATACTTAAGGAAAAACAGTTATATCACAGCATTGTCAGGTAAGTTAATACATTTGAAGACTACATTAACTGTTCCCTAACTCTTACTTTTCTTACACTGTGACTTGACTTCTAATGTTTTATGTCTGGCATCTGTTTAATATATACATTTGATGTTCAATATAATCCCCTTTGCAGCAGCAGTTGCTATAAGTGAATGGTTTCTAAATTCTACCACACTATCTTTTGCATGGTATTCCTTTTTTTTTTTTTTTTTCCCCTAAGAATAAATATGCCTAAAAAACATTTGTAAACCTGAATGTATTCAGAATTAGAATGCAGCCCTCCTATCCAACTGGTTCTCAGCTACTTCAAGTGAATATAATTACAGTTTTTAGCCATGAGAAACCTTCAGAGTAATCCTCTGTGTTTTGGCCAACACAGTGGTCATCATGTATTAAACTTCGGAGAAATTACAGTGCTTCTTAAAACAACACAGCGAATTAAAACTCAAGTTCTTGACTGATAAGTGATCCTTAAAGGGTTTTTTTGTTATTGGTTTTGTTTGTTTTCCCCTTCTAGGTTTAGTGTTTTATAAAATATTCTGACTTAGAAACACATAAAGATTGTAGGATATCCTTTTGATAACAGTTGCAATAATAACCATGTTTTACTGCTGTGTGTCTAAATGATAATACTGATGAGCTACATTTGTATTCCAAAAATCACTTTCTTGAATACATACCTGTTAATATTTTGTCAGATCCATATTTAGAGGACATTTCTCCTGGGATTTTCTAACATATGCCAGCAGATGATGGATGGAAAACGAGAAACCTGCACCACTGTGAGGTTTCACCTTCAACCTATCACATTTCTTATGTGTGATTCTAACTCCATCATGCATTCTTCGCATAGCTTATATACCAGCTGACAGCAACTTCCCCCCCACTTCCCTGCAAGAAACCCAATAACAAGCTTTTCAGCTTTACTGACTATTCTTGGGGTACAAATGTGTCATTTTTAAAACATTTTCTTTCTTACTTTCAAGCATGTTAGTGGTGCTCACTAATAGGACTTGATTTCTAAAAATAAATGTAATTTCCCATCTATTTTTGGTGTACAGCCATGGAAAGCTGCTACACAGAAATATCCTTGCACTTAGTGTGACTGCGTGTGCAAATGAATAGCTGCATGCAAAGGTAGACATTTTCTGTACTTAAAAGACGTAATCTGAATGAAGAAATTGAGGAGTTACATTTTCTAGACCTTTTGCTCAACATATGTAAGCCAAGTGAGCTATTTTGAATATTTCTATAAAGGAAAAAACTTACAGCATAAAAAAAGATTGTCTATCATTTCTTCTGTTTACTTTTTACTGTTTGGTCCTTCTCACTAAGATTTCCTTTCCTATCGCTATTGCTTTCAGTCTTCCAAATGTAGTGTACCACTAGCCTTTGACTTCATGGGGCTACAGACTGCAACTTAAACCCCCAAGCACTATATTTGATGGTGGGAAAAGAAAGACTGTGAGGGCACGAAATAAAAGAAATGGGAGAAAAAAGCAAAGAAAAACATGAACCCAGAGTTTAAAAATAACACCTTCTCTCTCTTTTTTTTTTTTTTTTTTTTAAGACTATCTATCTGATAATATCTTTCAAAGAATATTGGGAAAAATAATCAGATTAACCTGCAAGGGAATAAATAATCCTGCCATTCTACAATGATGAGTTTGTTATTCAGCTACATATCTCTTTCTTTCACAATAAAGGTAGCATGGACCCGTCTATTGACCGATCCTGGCATTGCATACTAAGGCAAACAAATCCTGCCTGCACTGACAATTTATAGGCTTTTTTCCATTTAACACTTGGAGTAGTGGCCACATCATAGCAGGACTGTCAAATGAAATGATTTCCCATTGTTAAAATACCTGGTAACACAACTCCAGGATTTACGTCCAGTTGAGTGAGAGGACAAGGAAGAGGGTGTAGGGCTTCAACTACTGTATCTACCGCCATCAGTCTCCAAATCATCTAATAAATTTATGGCAAATGATTGCAAGTTGTGAGGATTTATCACCCTTTTCATGCACTTTAAAGGGATTGAATGAAATATAGCTGACAGTCCACTGACTTAAAGAACAACTCGCCATACAGTCTGCAGGGCTGCTGGCCTGCAAATAGGTGATGGGAAGGCAATACCCAGAAACGGTGATTTAGAAGTACATCAACACGTACTGAGGTTTTATACCACTAATAAAGCCTATCAAGAGGGCTGCAGCATCCTCCTGATCTGCAGTGTGCCACACAGCGATGCATTTTTTCAGATAATGTTTTCCTGGCACTACAGTATATTTCAATTAATTGATTATATGGATGAGGTTGTCTCATGTGTCTAAACTGCTTGAACCTCTAAAGCTCATCCTTCGCTCTTCTGAGAGGACAGAAGTAGACGCATAAAAGTGCAAAAGCCCAGGTGCAAAAGCCACTGGTAAATTTATTAATGCATAAATTTCCCTTTGCAAAGAATTACATACTGAATTACACAAACTCTCTTGAGACCTTGTTTTTCAGTACAGCAAGGACTCCAGTATTTTTTTAAAAAAAAACATTTGTTCTTTAATTAAGAGACATGTTTATTTTTATTTAATGAACCTGGGCTATAATGTAAAACCAGCCAAAACAACTAACCATCGTTGCTTTCATTGTTCTCTGCGTGGAATTATGAATACTTTACTATATGAAACGTCCAAGGCAGAGGGACCATAATGATTTTACAACCTTTAACATTAGGCATTAACGCTGATCTGGCCATAAGATTAATTTTTTGGTATATCATTGTGTGTAACTACAGAAAAACAGATGAAAACTCATTTTGGCAAGAGGGACGGTGAGCAAACAAATCAGTTGTGCAGTAATAAGAAAGTCAAAGGGAGTTTTCTGTCTGGGGCTGAAGAAGAGGGTGGCTTATCATTTCTAGTCCTCACAAACCTGCCAGTAATTCTGACCTGTGCACCTAAGCTGATCTGAAGCCCTTTCTAATCTACCCAATTTCTGCTGAAAATCAAGAATAATTGAACCCTGGAGTGAACTGCAGACTCCTGCTTCCAGATGCTCATATCATATACTCAGTTTGAGTGAACTGCTAATTGCTGCACATGAGATTATTTAAATTTGCTCAAGATGTACTGGTTTAACCACACTTGCATGGCTGGGCACCTGTTAATTACTGGATAATACTTTAACGGGTTATTCCTCTCAACATCTTCCAAAAAACACAGGCAGATTAGACTGGATGTACATCTTTGTCTGCCATAATACAATACATTATTAATAAATACGTATCTTTTCTTTTCATCATGTACACACACAGTAACTTGAACATACCAGTATCCCTAGGCCCTACTAAAGGATAAAAAAAATATACATACGCGTAATATCCATATACATATTTTATCCTACACAGATTTGAGAACAAATTCTTACTGGGATATACAAAGCAGCTGTGCATAATTAGCCAACTGGCTTCTGCTTGAAAATTAAAATATTGCCATTATGGATGTTTCTACCTAGTTAACATCCATTACATTTACAGGCTAGATTAAAAAAAATTCAAGGCAGTGAGTACATTTTTGCTGAAATGCAGATGATTAATCTTAGAAAAGATTGCTGAAAGTTTGCCATCAACAATTTTTAAAGTATGCATAAAACTACACACCGTACATAGAAGAACATAAAAACTGCTATGCTGGGTTATATCCAAAGCTTAACATCCCATCTCCAGCAGCGGAGGACTAGGAAAAAGGTATGTGAAAAAGGCTCCTATTTCCAAAGACAGACTTTTCTATGTTCTTTTGTGTCCTTTTAGCTCAGAGGCTTCCTAGACGACAGTCTCATTAAGTACAATTATGCTGAATAACCAAGTCATTTATGAGTTTTTCTCCCTGGATTTATCTGGTTCCTTGAACCAATTCATACTTTTGTTTTCCACAACAGCTCATAGCAATGAGTTTCATAATTAAATGTGTGACATTTGACATTTCCAACCTCCTCTAAAATCAAAGTATTGCTGCAAGAGACATTGCTCTGAACCAAAAAATCTCTGGTTAAAATGTTTAATTTTGAGATGGTTTTGAGGTGGATTCACCAAGACATTTCAGCTTTGCAGCTCAGATCTATATATACTTCTAAGTTTTCTACTGTTGATTTTTTTTAAAAAAAATAATATTTTAATATGAAATAATGAGCTCACTCATTACATACTTTTAGCAGCCAACAGGCAGAAACTGAAAATGAATTGATAGGTCTTCAAAAACTGCTAAAGCACCATCCAACCCTGAGAGAGGTTGTAACGAGCATTTAATTTATCAACAATTCTTTTAATCAGAGCTCTGGTTTACACATAAGATGTAAAGCACAACCATATCTTTACAAGTTAGTTATTTGTTTGTTTTTAAACAAAAAGAACAAATAAAAAAATCAGGATGAAATCTTCTCTTGCTTAGCTTGGGAGAAAAACCAAGTAATTTGGATCATATCAGTATAATAAATACAAGATGGGAGAAACACATTCATCAGGGTTAGCAGATTATGCCCACCCAATTGGGACAAAGACAGGGTCTGGCAGGCAGGCTATTAAGGATTTAATTTATGATGTGGTGAGACTCCTATCACTAAAATTCACAACAAAGCGCAATATTTTACTTTCTAGTATTAAAGTGCATCAATATTCCTATATCATACAAAGCATTTCTAAAATGCATATATGCAAGATTCCATCATACGAAAATTAAACCTTTGTCTCTTATTTTCTTTGGTAAACCCAATGATAATATTAATTTTTTTAAAGCTGAGTACTCCAAAGAGTTCATCATAATTCTTATTACAAGAAATGTCAAAAAGCGTTCATAAGTATTTAGTTCTCCTTATGCATTATAAGCAGAAAACAATCTCTGCTACTGTCTTGAACTCATGTTTTTCATTGTTTTAAGACCATCATTAGTGTCAGCAGTATTTCAAGCATGTGCCTTTACCTAAAAGTACACGTTGACACCCATCAAAACGTACCTCTTTGCTTCGATTACATTTTTGAGTAATTCTTATTCAAACATTCCGTATTTTATTCTCATTACGGGCATGAACTCTATCTACCATCAAACTGTTTTTCAAGTATCTGCCCCAGACTACTTTGCTTAGGAAGCATTTTGCTTGGTGAAATAGTTTTACACAATGGTTGCATTCCACTAAATCGATTGCAGATTTTCTGTGTGGAACTCTCGATAAAATTTGTAAATCTCCCCATCATACTTTGAGTAAAATTCAGCACAGTAAGAATCATCAGCACAATAAGTATATGCAAACCCACATTCTGCTTCAGACCTAGACCATCAACTGATGCTCAGTGCTCGCTCTAAACAGGTGTCGATATCAACACCATTTTGGTTTTCGTGCTATTTAGGATTTGATATCCTGAACTACCCCTCCCAATTTAGTCTTCCAGGAAGGTATTCTTATTTTTAAAATAAGTGCAATGCATAAAAAAAAAACCAAAAAACCAAAAACAACTGCATATATATGCAGAACATAGTAACTTTTGTAACAAAAAAGACTGAAGGAGAAGTATCATCTTAACACTGAGGCAGGCAGAATCAGAAGCCACTGGGAAATTTCAGATGCTACTTTTACCTAGATAAAAAGAAACTATATCCTTTACTGTTCTCTTCTGATGGCTCTTTGTGAAAATTCTTTTCTATTTATTTTAATCTTTTTGGCTAAATGAAAAGCACCTTTGTAGTTTCCTCCATGTTATTTGATTCATAGGTCAGAAGGAAGTAGGCCTGGAGAGTTCACCAAATTCAATGCAATTTTATTCATTTTACAGCTTTGGTAACCTCCTTATTCCATAAACCAGCAGGGATTACAGGAAACAAAAAAAAAACCAGTCCAGAAAATGCTACCATAATATTTGAAATGTATCAAAGATGACAACAGGTGCGTATGAAAGACGCCTCATACATCCTTGCCGCTTTGCTAGGCCACCCTGCCCATACTTTACTTTTCCTGGTATCTTTTGATTCTCATCTATCATATCCATTCTCATTTATATTCATTTGTGTACTAACCTTCTTGTTGTTGTTAGGTTAAGTATAAAAAAAAACCCTATCCTGGCAGGTTGTTCCTGATAAGAAGCTCCCATCTTTAGAAACTGTTTTCATTTATCTGAATCATAGCCATGCACTCTTATTCAATGCATAGCTATCAATAATACTTAGTGCTTCAGACCCTTCCTCATGCGTTATCCATTTTTACAAATTATTATTTTATGATACTGAACAACCCTCTAGGCTACTCTTCTTAATTCCTTCTGTTTCCTCTCTAAATGTTTTGAAATGCCTGTTTATTTCTAGCAATTATTTATAGACATCTATCAGTCCTGGTTTGGGGCTCCTTGGCTGGAATGCAATGTATTCAGGCTATTGTGCATCATGGAAAACAAGTTACTTTTTTTACATGCAATTCTCAAGCGATTCTCCTGACCACTGTAGTTAAGATTTTACCCCACTGGGCTTGCAGCATGTTGTTACAAGTCACGTAATGTCAAATGGCTTTAGAATAATTTCTGTTAAATGCCTCCAGCAAGTGAAATGAGATGGCTGCCAAGTTCATTTAACCAGCCTCCACTTCCCAATGTTTAAAGAGGGAGAGGTCCAAGTGTTGCTGCCTCCTATGTAATCCATAAGACCACAGTCACTCGCATTAATGTAGTGAGGTAAGTCTGCAGTAGGACACAGATCCTAAACCCTAGAGTTGGCAGCTGGATAGACCAGAGATCTATAGGAAATAAAACTGGGTCATGACTTAGAAAACAAAAACGTGAGAAGTCAGCAGTACAATTAACACAAAACCCATTACGGTTAGTAGAATAATTGCCATAGGTGTCACTGAATCAGGCT
The DNA here is from genome assembly GCF_013368605.1 of Nyctibius grandis. NCBI lineage: Eukaryota > Metazoa > Chordata > Aves > Nyctibiiformes > Nyctibiidae > Nyctibius > Nyctibius grandis. The sequence goes on along the minus strand of NC_090669.1, from coordinate 19,066,094 downwards.
CAACTGTTATTTTCCTGGTATATATATGCTGACTTCAGTCTCACATAGAAATTAGAGACTTTATAAATTTAAAAAATGCAAACTATTTCTCTACTGCTGGTTTGGTGGGGTTTTTTTGTGTTTTGTTTTTGTTTTTTAAATATAGCCTTCAAGATTGCAATTTTTCCAGGAAAAGACCTCCTAATAGAAATCTGAAAGCATCTATGGTCACTTCAAGCATACATTTCAGTGTACTTTTGTTAGAATTTTACTTTAGGCTATTTCCAGGAATATGACAATTTTCCATGAAAACAGCTAATTAACTGTAACTAATTATACCACGAAATCTCTCCAGGAAATATATATCAGGAAAGAAATACATTACTATATTCACCTACCATTCACATATTTTTATCATTAATTATAAACTGTAGCAAGCTCTAGCTTGAAATTCAGGTGAATATTTATTTATGTAATGCATATACAAGATTATATTCTCAGCAATTCTGCCCAGCTATTTGCCTCTCTATTAAAGTGATGACACACAAATTGTAGATGTCCAAATAACCAGTGGTGTTTACTGTGGGTTCAAAAATCATACACAAAAAAAAAGTGAATGGCCTTAGTAACACAGAAAATATATTAAAACACCACCAAAACACATCCTCACTGGGACTATGCACAAAAGATTCTTTAATTATTCATAGACAGACCACATACATACAAAAATTCCACGCTATCTCCATGTTTTCTTTTGTTTTCTTCTACTTGAAACTATCTCCAATGTCAGAGAAAGGAGGGTCCATAAAGGGGCTTGGCACAACATTTCACTGTAATCTTCTAAGTTCTGTGTTTTTCCCTAATTAAGGAACTAAACCTTCAAATCATTAAGGCAAAAAGTAATTTTGGAAGACAACAAAAAGCTGGAAAATGTGTCTTCCAGTAACATCAAGGAAGTCCAACATAAACATTCCCTTGAATATTAAGATTTATATACTTAAATTTGTGATGCTGACTCTTTCCAAGATTTATTTATTAGTAAATTTCTGATATTTCTGATGAATAACAGACAACATGTAAGTGCAATTTTAGAGTCAATAAATAAGTGGAAAGTCACTAGAAAATTCCATCGGGTTTGTGACTGCTAAAATTATGGCCCCAAAGAAAAACACACAGGAACCCAGCAACGAATAACTTAAAGCAAGATAATAGTATCATCTGAATCCCTTGCCTCAGAATCCTTCAGGCAAGTTTCACAGTCCAGTGTATCTATATTTTTTTCTACATAATTATACATCTCTCATCATTGAATTATTGGAATCCATGGACATTTACACATTGACCCAGTGATCATGAAGACAGATCCAAGATACCTATATGAACATTATTTATTTTTCGGCAAAAGACTGTTTCAGTGAATGGGTTTGATTCGGGGCTTGAATGAGGATGAAGGTGGTTGTGGTAGGAAATAAGGTGATGCATATAATGCAAAGCCTTTCTTTTGGAACTTCAAAAAAGAAATACAACAATACAATTATAGTACAACAGGAAGGAATGAGGAATCATACATGCAAACAAGCACACAAAGATTCCTATCAAGCTGTGCAGTGCAACTATTGATTGGGAACAGCAAGACAGCAGTACCTGATGAATAATTTTAAGACATATGCCAAAAAATTTGAAGAGCTATAGAAAACAGAGGTAAACAACATGAAATCTTGTTTGCCTGGATGCCATCTGCATAGAGAACTATGACAGATTCTAGCTAACACTGATTCTACGGGTTCGCTTTTGCACAAAATAATTTTGCAAGTGTTGGCGTTCTTGACACCAGGAAAATGAGATTAGGAAGTTTAATGCGATGAATACCTGGGGGAAAGAGGAAGAGGTTAAGAAAAAGATGAAACCAAGAAAAATTATTCAAACGTTGATTAATAGGTAAGACAATCAAAATGTCAAACACTACATGGATAAATATCAAAGTGCAGCAAGAGAAAATGGATGAAAACAATTACAGGAGACTGCACTGGAAGTTGGACTGAGAAACGTCTACTCAATCAGAAGCATAAACGCATATAGGGAGTCAAAAAAAGAAAAAGCAAGGATAGTTTATAGGTGAGCAAAAATAGGGAACTGTCAGTTTAAAAGAAAAACAAAATCCTCGGCAAAGAAAAGAAAGTTGATATAGAGTTTCAGTAAAGAAAAAACATATAGCAGAAAAGAGTTAAATGTTGTCCCATAGCCTGGCGTTAACAGTCAAAGCTAAACATTAGACTAAATATTGTTTGGGAAGAGCACCAGAGATGTAAATTTCTGCTTTGATGGAGAGAGATGAGGCCACTGAAACACTTAGAGGAACTCACAGCTCATATCCAGAGCTTGTATACTACCAGTAGGATTAAAGCTTAAACACTGCAGAGCTTGAGATGTTTGGCACCACTTTCCTTTACTGAAATACTGGATTTAGAGGCTGTGAATCTACTAAAACTACACCAGCCTACTCAGTGGGCTAGGAACATGTACCTAAACAGGCATGACAAGAAGATGCTGTAGTTTAAATGAAAACGTAAAAAAGTTGGTCCCTTGAACTGATTAGATAGTAACACTCTGGTACATACTATTGACTGATTGTGCAAAGGAATCTGACATTTGTTAGTAATATATTCTCAGTTAATTATGGAATTCTTGTTACAACATGGGGGAATGGGGAGTGGGACAGTCTAAGGAAGTTTCTTTTGAGTTCTAAATAAGTTATAAATATCTGAAATAAATTAAGAATATACTACAGACCTACAACATACTACAGACCTACAACAGAAAAGAGTTAGTGTTCCACTTGCAGCCGTACTCACAAATATGAAACACATTTCTTGCTTGAATGAAAAGATCATCAATTGTTCATTACATGCTTGTCACAAGTAATGTAAACGAACATTTACCTGAACGCTCTTTAATCTGTTGGAGCAGCTCATAATGCATTTCATACCTACAACTTTTCAAACAACAGCAACTATATGTGAAAATGCAAAGTTCACTAAAAAGGTTACATCATTTCTAGGAACTACATAAATAATAAAATAAGGACAAAGAATAACTTCTGGTTTATCAATATGTAATACAAGGAAGTGAAAGGTAATGTCTGTCCTTGATCAGAGTAAACAAAGCACGTGTCACCACATTAAGCTTCAATGAATACTAAATATTCATAAAAATATAATATGCTTGGTTCCAGCTTTCATTTCAAAACATTCAGTGTGCCTATACATCCAAAACCTTGTGTCTGTACTCACAGCTTCAATGTATAAGGAGGATAAGGTCTTGTGTTCAGTGATGTATAGAAAGACATACAAATATATAACCCACAACTCTGATCTCAATTAAATCGCTGTCACTCCACTGATTTTAATGGGAGCTTCTACTGGTTTACATGTCTTTCACCAAGATTCAGGTTAAGTCCATAACATAAACTGATCATACAATTACCGCTTACAAGTGCAGTGGAGATACCTCTCAAGTGGAATGCAACAGCTGTTTAATAAATCACAACAAAATTGCACAACAGCTGAGGACAAGAGCTGAAAAAAAAACCAAACCTAATTCAGCCATCATCTTCAGGAAGAGTTTAGCTAGGAGGGTTGTTTGTACCCAAATGGAGATTTGGAGTAATATCTTATAAGAATTTCATTGTCATATAAAATCAACAGTGAATTTAATCAGAACATTTTCATTACTAACCTGAATTCTCAAGTGTGATTTTATTTTGTTGCAACTGTTGTATCTGCATTTACAGAAGTAACATCGTTCAGTATTTCAATCTGCCCTACAATATTAGCATATTCATAATGCACTTTCCTTTTATTCCTATTGTTTACCTAGCCTCATGCTACATAAACAAAGAAAAATTACCCTTCCGGCAGCTAACCTTACAGAGAAAAAGGTGGAGTTCCCACTCTGAAGAGAAATTGTACGTGTTATTTGGTTTGGATCTTAATCATGTCCTAGGGGTTGTCTTTGCTGATTCCAGATATGAATAAAAAAGCATAAATCTAAATCAAAGTTTTCATTCCAAACAATGTTATTTTACTTTTTTTTTTTTCTTCTTTACTGCAGAGACTTGACTGCTTTTCAAAAAATCATTACCTGCTTGTCCTAAAGGGCTGCTCCCACCTCTTTGTGCAGGGGAAGGATTCAGTGAGCCACAAAATCAGCAAGAAAAGTTATCCGATATGATAATAATGCATTTATCAACACAGAATTTGTTCAGGTGTTACTGATAGAGATATGCTTGGCATGGGCTTACCTGTAGGGGATCCCTCCATGACATGACCAACATAGGGTCCTTCTTTGAACATTGGCCTGTTATCATTTTGATCAATGACAGAAATATCTAGGCGGACTGGACCATCAATGGTTTTGCCACTTATATCTATGACCTCAACTTCAAGCTGTATGAACAAAAAGAGAGGAATAAATTCATTAGTTCACTATCACAGTGAGAAAAAAGTAGGAAAAAAAATAGCTCAGATCAGTGCTGCTGTAACCAGACCCTGCCAAGGATACCACTTGCAGCCCATTCCTTTAGACTAGGCTCAGAGCAGATTTTAAATCTAAGCAAAATAGAAAGACAGATGTACATTCAAATCAAGATACCCCTCGGCAGCTTGAAAACATCACATTCCCTGAAGTATGAAATGAGTAGAGAATAAAAAAGCCCCCCTGTAAATTTGATACTAATCACGTGAAGATTTGGTTAGAATTTGTTTCTTTACATTTTTCAAGCACATTTAGAGCGCACATATAGAACTATTACAGTATAATTGACATCCCCTAATGCTCAGTTAAAAGCCTTTTAAAAAAAAAAGCAAGAATGCATTAGACATTTAATACATTTTCTCAATGATGATGGCATGAAGTATTATGTTAGGCAGTTTTGACAGTTCTCCAGCTTTTCTAATAAGGTATAGAAGGACAGAACAACATATGCAGTCTTATATAAGCAGGTATATATACACACGCACACTCATATCCCAATGTATGACGGCACCTGTTGAACATAAAGCCAACATATGCAGCTGAAGACTTGCTTGGACTTCTTTGACTGCCAAAATGTGAAAGAAAGATTATACCATGTATCTCAGCCCTCCAATTCACTTGCAATGGAAAGTCACAATGAGTTACCAAAACTTTATCAGTCATTAGTGCAAACAGTGCCAAAACTTCATAGATAACAGAAAAGGTCAATTTAGATTGCAACTGCATTCTATACCTGCAGTTCCCTCTCCTCACCAAGATGTCAGTAAAATGCAGCAATAAACATATCAGAGACGCAGCTATCATTTTCATGTACCCTACCCGTCCCCGGACTCAACTCTTTAACAGAGTTAAGCCAGCCAGAAAATGAACCTGAGCACAGACCTTAATATCACCCGCTTGCAGTCTTTCCCTGGGAAAGGGGTAGCAGCAGGGGCTGGAATTCTCTGAGCATTTTGTTTATTCTGTTAATTTATTCTTCATTGCCATGTTTTATACCTGTAAGTTATTTATAAGCTAGTGATAAATCCTACTGGGAAAGAATTAGGTCAGAATTCTAATTCCTTATTAAAATGGATGGCTTCTTATCACATCTCTCTGTATTTTATTATGCTTACAAATACATTCCACTTTTATAGTTCCGTGTGCTGGGTGAAAGTAGGAGTATTTGTTACATGCAAACTATCTACTCACATACACTATGTGTAAATAGTGTCACAGTCCATTTTAACATCTACTCACTGCTTATCCTCGCTTCTCTAGCACTTGTTCTTGCAAGCCTTTCCCAAGACTTATTTTATACTAGATACATAACTTAACAGCTTAAAAGCAAACAAATACCATGATGTGAAGACAACTGATTCAAGTGGCATTAGCACAGCTGAAGCTCAATGGGGGCCCATAACCCTTCAATTTCCAGGGCTTGTTTAACTCTGTACTCTAAAGTCAATGTAGTAATTTTAGGATTGCATATGATGTAATGGGGATTAGGAAGGAAAATGTAGTCTTATTACTGAACTATATTAAAGCTAGATACAGTTTTAGATACAGTTGGAAACTGCTGACAAAAAGATTTATCTTAGTAAATGTTGACTCATTGAAACTATGTTAATTGCTTTGGGAAAAGGAAGAATAGCAATATTTCTCTGTGAAATTCCAGCAAATTCATTTTCAAATTCAAGATAATTTGCTCTTAATCTATCTCTCAATATTAAGTGACAATACTGCTCACTGGAAAGAACAAAGGCTTTGCTAAATTTAAAAAACTATTTCAGCTGCTTTATCAAAAGAGTAAGTCATCTAAAGCAAAGACGTTTTTTTCCCAGACTTGCGCAGATTAAGGAAGAGAATAAGAGATTCTTATTAATGACTGAAATAGATTTACTCTATCATTGCCAAGTACACTTTGTCTGAGACCAACTGGCCAAAAAAGTTGGAATGACAGGTCCATAGGAACGGTTACATGATATTTGCTTCATTTTATTAATATGACAGGGGACTTCATTTTATTATCTTTGTACAATAACTTCCAGGCTTGTCCTAAGCATTGTGAGTTAACTCACCATCTCCTCTTAAATCCACTCTTCTACAATGCTTTCAAAAATAAAAGTCTGCAGCACCAAAATTATGACCATCTATCTTTACATGACTAGCTCATGAAAGAAGTTGCCTTATAGCTTATCTTGCCTGACCAAAAAAAAACCACACAAAAAAATCCATAAAGCCCCATCACCCACAAAACAAAAAACCAACAAAGCAAAGCAGCAACAAAAGTATATTTTTACTTAAGAAAACTCAACACATGCAAGAGAAAGCAGCACTCAAGTAAAAGACAATATTGGCACAAAAACCACATTACTTCGAACAGGCTGTAAATAAAAGCAGGTGGAAAATTAGATTGTGCCTAACTATCAGAAGAGTGAGATTTCAGTCTTTCAATGAAGAAGAAAGGCAGGAAAGCCTATCCAGTTTTAATGTAAAACTTGACTGATGTATGAAAGATATTGCATTCATTATTTTGATAGCAAGAGATTGTAATTGAACATTCAGAAAGTATCTAAGTTCCTACCTGATTATAACAACATAACTCTAAGGAAAAGTGGTAAGTATAGAGACAGATTTGGGCAAATTGACAAAAAAAAATCTGCAGAGCTCTGTAGCTATTTATTATGTGAAAACCTGATAAGATTGACTATGCTTTTTATGTTCCAACTTAAAAGATATGGAATTATGTTCATAATGAAGAAGTTACGTTCATCATAATCTAACCAATTATATTTTCAGGAACACTTGAGGCTAAATCCCAATTTCATTTTTGACAAAAGCATACATGTAAGCTACAAAGGATGATCAGGGGTTTGTGAGAACTGTTACACCTCACAACACAAGTCTCCATGATAGGATAAAAAGCAGACTTTGGATATTGCTTCTCGTATAGCTGAGAAACACTGATAAAATTAAGCACACCAATAAAACAGGGAAAAGTAATATAAAAGCAAAAACTGCAGGGCAGTAATAGATTTTAGCCTGTTTGTCTAGACAAACTTCTTCAATACTCTCCCTTCTCAAAAAGGACTTCTGGACTTCCCATCCAATTTCCCTCACCATATCTGAAGTCAGGATCTTACTTGTCACCTCAAATATAAGGATTTTACCAGAAGTTTAGTAAGCTTATTCAAGGCTGCACAGGCCTGTTAAGCACTGTGTTTTATTTTATATAGTCTTGATTCCTTTCCACTCTGCAGTCAGCAACAACATTTACAGGAAAAGATAACCAGTCTCATTCTTACCATTACCTTAAAGTAATTTCAAAGGTTTCTCTTCACAGAACGGTTGCTTCCGTTTATTTATTGCTTTTGGTGAAACGATTCTGGACAGCCACCTTCCTTCTCTGCATATAAATGTCTATTTTCACTTTGCAGCCAGCCAGCCAATGGCCCACACAAGATTATACCATAGATTTACAGTTTTTCATAAGTAAACCTGGAATATCTTTTAGTACTTAATTATCTTCAAAGTCTAATACAGGTTCTTTAGTCATTAACTGCCTTCTAATTTTAATTTCCAATTTGCTGCTGATAAGAATGTTTCTCACAGAATTCTTCCGGTTGTTTCAACAGATGGTTTTTCTACGTGTTCCTCATACCCAGCTTCACTCAGGCAAGGCGGCCATAAAACCAGTCATTTCTGTGTGTGAAAGCAGGAGATTTCCAGAAACCTGGGTGCCGGCAGCGGGCTTGATGTGAGGGGGCGCCAGGCCTGCTGTGAGGGGAGGCCAGGGCTGCCTTGTGCCAGTTCCAGCTGGATCCGTGCGGTTCCGGGCGGCTCCGCAGCCGCCCCTGGGCAGGGCACAGCTGAGCCCATCAGCGACACCCGTGGTGCCTCTGGGAAACCATGTGTGAGAAAGGGCAAAACGCTGCATGGGTGTTTTGTCTTCATCTCATCCCATTGCTCCAAGCCCCCAAGGTCAACCCACCATGGCAGGAAAAGCAGATGAGTAAAACCCGACCAAAACAGAGGAAATGTGCATCGTCCTGGAACTGGGGCACGCTCGAACACCTGGAAGGAGCACGGCATCACTACAAAAGACTGCTATACCACTCCCTGCCCCAATCTCAGATATTTTGAGGTATCTATAGGTACAGACCACTGCTGGCTTTATTCATCCCTAGCTTGATTAGAATTACTATTGATGATATTTGTCAGGTTTATTTATCATCAATTCTTAAGTGTGGATTGATAATAAAGACAGGCAACGGACTTACAGATCTTTCATAGAAAATGTAGAGCATTAGAGAGTTTCCTGAATGCAGACTTTCTTTTACCCCAAGTTGTAAAACATTTTACATACTGTACAACTGCTATAGGTCTTCTGATTCATTCTTCTTCTAACAAGTATCTATGCAATGCCTGAAAAGTCTTCATTTAGAAATGCAAAGATTGTTACTAGATTTTTGTACTCATCTTATCACAAGGAAGTCCTCACTTCAAACGCAAACGTTCCTAAACTCGATCCTATTTCTTTTCTAGGACATCTGCTAAATATAATCTTATTTTTTAATCAGCCTTCAAATGCTAGTTGTCTCATGCCTTTCTTCAGAAAGAAATAATTTGAAAAGTGATGTAATTCATAGAAAATCACAACATAATGATCCAGTTTTGCTATGGGCTTATGTAAAACAAGGCAATTTTTTAGGCATACTTGTAGTTAAAATAACCAGAATGTAGTTGGTTAAAATAACCAGAAAGTTTCATAATATTACTGTAGTACAAATGTATAAATAAATATATGCCTGCCTTACTACACAAAACCACTGTAATTCCTGTTGCAGAAAATACAGATTTAATTTCAAAACATTAATCTCTATAAAGCCTTTAAAGAATTTCAGGACTCTGTTTTCTTAGTGAAATCTATAAACACAGCAACTGAACCTTCTGTGAATGCTTAAATTTTTCTCTGTAAACCACAGTAAGTTAGGCAATATATAGACTGTAACTGTTTATGGTCTACAAATTGAAGAAAGCAATACTGTAGGAATTAACAGTGGGGAAAGATTCCAAACCAATCATTCAAATAATTTCATTCTTTTCACCATTTTTTTTTAACTTCAGTTAACAAAAGAAGATTAAAGATCAAAACCAATACACAAAAAAAGCATTTTCTTTCAGAACAAGCGTAAGGGTCTTTCTGCATATAAAATATATGACTTAAATATCAGATTATTTCTATGGTGACATTGTTATCCAATTCTACTCAGCAAGTCTGAACCACCGAAATCCAAATTAAGAAGGGAAAGCTAAATTAAAAAATAAGGCGCATGTGAGTAAGATTCCCCAAGCTATCCGTAAGTAGTATTCTCCTAGATAGCACCATATACTTTGCAATGATCCGTCAAACTATAACTGTTCTGTGCCTCTGAATCAGGCAAAAGACTGAAGAGCTTTAGCAAAGACCTCACTAAAATAAAGGTTTGCACTAACCTGTCTTACAGTCCTAGAATTACCCTGCAGTTATTTCATAGTTCCTATTTTCTTAGCACAATTACCTCTCAACTGTGTGCATTAATTAAACAAAAATTTCAAAAAAACCCCAAGACTTCTATCTCCCAAAAGAATGACAAAGGATGAATTCTTCATTCGGTAAGAGTCAATTCATCTTCTTTGTTCGTATCAGACATAAGGCTTTGTAGACACATTAATAGAAGTTTTGTGAAAAGGAAGAGGAATTTAATATTATAAACAAAGATGTTCTTTTCCCATTAGTTTTAAGTAGTGGTCTTAATATTTTTAATCATTAGTCACATAAGTAGACTGAAAGGTCAATGTCAACATCATAGTATTCTGGCTGGTGAGGTGTAACATAGCAAGTTCTTCTGAGAAAGTACCAAATAATAATTATTTAACTCTACTCTTTATATGATTTAACTTTTTCAAATTTCCTGGAATTTAAGCCTAATTAAGTAAAAAACCCAGTGACAGTATGAATGTATGTTTACTTATCCTACTATACTTGGAAGAAAGGGGGATTTAGTTTATGCACTCACACTGGTACAGAACTCTTCTTTGGGGAAGTAAGAGCAAAACAAACTGGAGTGACTGGTCTGATGCTTGATAACAAGACCATACGTCAATAGAAGAACAAGATAAAAAGTGTTTAAATTAATTGTGCGGTAATTTATGCTAAATGTCATTGGACAGCAAAACTGGGTTTTTTGGGGAATGGGAGGGGTCGAGGAGTGGAGAGATAAGCCATAAGAGAGAAGTAATAGAAAAAGATAACATGAGAAAAGATGAAATGATTATGAATACCATTAACCTTTCCTAGAAGACCTTCTCTAACCTGAGTTAAATTCAGGAATACTCTACAGAACTGACCTGACTGTTGTCCCATGGTCTAGCAGGAGGCTGGTAGCACATTGGTGGCAGGAGCTGTCTCTTGCCCACCTAATGCAATTCTGACTGGTCCCCACAACTGCATTCTTCCCAGCTGCAGCTGCCATGAGATCATTCCTAAATAGACCTGTCAAGTCTAGCACAACTCTTTTCTTTCTTTTTGAGAGAAAGAAGGGAGAGGAGGAGAAATAGAAGTACAAACTGCATTTTCATAGTTTATATACTTTTTACTGATAAGAACCTCTACCTTTTCAAAGCTAAAGTTGCATTTGAGCCTGTCAGCAGAAGGGTTTATCTGTATGTGGCTATAAGCCATAACAAGATTCCTATGTTATTTCAAATGATTTTTCTTTAAACAAACCCAGTCCAAGTCAAGAAAGTTGTCTTAATTAAATAATAATTTTCTATGTATTTTCCACATTAATTTTTATGCAGTAAATCTTTCTATTGTGAATACAGAATCACAGAATCAACTAGGTTGGAAGAGACCTCTGGGATCATCAAGTTCAACCTTTGACCTAACACCACTGTGTCAACTAGACCATGGCATTAAGTGTTCGTCTTTCCCTTGAAGTGGGAACCGCTAGAACATTGTCTTTGCCAGTTTACATTCAGTAATTGCCAACCTCCAAAAGCATATTGTACCTGCACCTCCTGTTGGCTTGAGGTAACATCAGAAATTGTCCATCTCTGAAAAACCTGGCACTGGCCATCCAGAAAAGCCACTACACCTTGGGGGAAGGATCTTCCTCAGTGTAAGAAAACAAATCTTGAATGATTAAACTAGTGATAGCAGTACCTGGAGTTTTCCAGGTTCTTTATCCTGCACTGGCAGTACTATGGTCGGTCTTCGAGCACCAGCATGCCTCTTGATTTGCAGTTCACTTTACAGACTATGCCTAGAAGATGCCTTCAGTGAAATATGCTCATTGCTGCAAAATGAAGCTAAAATGCTATCCATTTATTATTTTTTATTCTATTATATTTAATTCCTCTATAGCACTAAACTAAGCAATTATGAATTCACTACCTAATTGTATATACTGTAATGCTATTAGTGTCACGGTAAATGTATTTTTTTCCCACAGCTGTGTGTCTCTGAATCACAATATTGCTAAAAAGGCACTGTTTTCTTGTAGAACATAAGTCCTGAAAATTTTCCTCTGCTGGGAGTATAAAATGATCCCTTTCCTGTAAGCAAGATCACAGAGCAGGAAAACAGGAAAAAAAAAATGTAGAGAATGATGGCATAAAACTCAGAGAAAAGAATACATTAAATACACACTCATAGACAGCTTATACCAAAATGAACCCTGCCTTTTCTGCAGGACAACACAAAACCCAATTTCAAAATTATTTTGAGATTTTCAGCTCATCAAAAAATAAAATAGATCATTTGGGATTTTGTAGCAGCTTTCTCATGTGTCAACAGAAAAAATAAACCCACAAAATGGATAACTTAATCTCATATTTTTTACCACATACTCCTAAGGATAATTTTTAAACAGTAAAAGCAAAGCTGGTCATCAAGCGATAAACGGTATTTTCAGTTATTTGTGTCAGTTTGGAGCAGATAAGATTTACTCTCGTGAGTTCTTGTGACTATTATTTTAAGATTACATATTTTTAATATTGAATATTTGTAAGAAGCAATTCTTTGCACATGTGAGATTCCTTATGATACTCACAGAATATTTAGTTTTATATATAAGATCAAATGCTAGTAACTAGCAATTTTTAAAACCTTCAGCCCATTCTATGCCCTAGATCCACCCCTTAAAATATCCAGTCCCTCTGATAAATGTCACTGTCTAAGGACACTACACTCTGAACAGTCAGGCTGCACAGGAGAAAACTGGGTTTAACTGGTTAGTTATGCAAAAGTGACAGTGAACAAAGGAACAGGGAGCAGGGGATGGAACACACTGGCATCATCACTAAACTCTCTCTTGTGTTGTGCAGGAAACCTCATCCATGCTGTGCAGCAGGGCAGGGCAGGTAGCTGCTCCAAGGTCCTGCCAGCCTGGCAGAGCTTCCCCACAGGCTCTGGGGAAGAACATTCAAAAAGGCTCAAAATCACCATCCCTGTCTTAGAGGTGGACATAAAGATGGTATGAGGTACTCAAACTGATCGTAACCATCCTGATTAATTATGATAGAACTGATGAAACCAACTGATGTAATATAGCAGAGTGTTTCAAAAGAAAAGCAATTACCTAAATAAGATAGGTAAAAGATGGGAGAAGAAACAGAGATGAAATGACTTCACCAAAGCTGTACACCAGACAAAATTTAAATCAAGCTTGAATCTAGGCTTTTTGATCTCCGAATACAAGACTGATAGCTAAATTCTCTCTTGCTGAGCAAGTGCTGTAAAATTACATTTACAAAGGTTATTAAGCTACCAACATACGCACAGTGTGATTTTTCAAAGTGCCTTATAAGACTAAGCAATATATCTTATTAAAATCAAAACACCTTTGGAAGAGCTTTGAAAACCCGATTGTCCTCTCAGTGTCTCACTTTTCCCCCCATTAAGCACTATTCTACAGCCATATAGACACAAAACCACAACTGAAAATAATTTGCTGCATTCTCACAACGGAAAGTTACATATTTCTAAGGGTGTCTCATATCTACAAAAACAGAATTAAAATTACTTTTGAATCATATTTCCCGTTAAATATTATCTATGAGTTTTGAAACTAGAATGCCCACTTCAAAAATAACCCACAGTGAACAAACGAGAAGTAAAGGACATCCCTCAAAACTGTGGAGCAATACAGCTCTTCAAATGTAGCCATGTATACTTCAGACAGACCAAAAGCATTATGGATGATCATATAAATACTAATTAAAATCTTCCCATATCACAAGAGAACACATGTTGAGCCTCTTAAAAAAGGAGGGGGGGATAGAGAGAAGATAAAGGAGAGAAGATATTGGGATTCACCAAAGCAATCAAGTCTAATCACCACAAAAAATATTACAGAAAATCAAAAAGAGAGGAAGTAGAACTGAAATAAAGGATTAAGACATAAGCTGTGCCAGAATATTTAGGTTCAATGTTGCACCACAAGAACAACAAAGACACTTAGATAAGAAAAGATGAAAAATGGCTTTGCACTTTTAAATAGTTCCTAGCAGTATTCAAGCACTGCTCGCGGTTCTTACTGCTTGAAAATAACTCCAAATGGCATGTACGAAGTGGCAAGAGTTTAACAAATTTCATCTCGCAGAAGGATTCAAGAAGCAACAGTGTCAGAGAGAGCCCATAACTAATCAGGCCACAACAAAATTCCAAGATCTAAATGCCTCAGTGACAAGAAAAGTGACTTATTTAGGCATAAGAAATAAAGGTCAATGTAAATGTCGGGTATCTATCACACACGCACATAGTTTTCTTTGTTATTATTGCTTAACATATCTGTTCCTACAAATGAGTAGGATAAGGTCTTGGAAGTCAAGGATCACTCAAGCTTACACCATGCTAGCACAGACGTAACCAACCAGGTTTCTCTATTTTAAAGCAACAAAACAAGGAATTACAAGAGCACTTGGCCAGAGGACTTTACAAGCTGGACTGAAGGGCATGCAGCATGCTGCTGCCTTGCTGCCCAAGCTTCTGGCTCTGTCAGCATTCCTGGCATGACGTCTCATCCTCTTTACACTGTCAGTTTTCAAGTGATGAGCTGCAGCCAGGAGTCCTTCAAAACTCCATCCAAGAAGAGAGTAAGAGTGCTTGGGATCTAAGCGTCGACGAAGAGAAAAACTCGATAATTTGGAAGCAAGGTTTTCCTAGTGGACTTTCTCTTTCTGAGAAATTTACTTACTCTATAAATAATTGCACTCCTCTTCAAAATTTGAAACAATATCAGCATATTTTATATACCGTATTTGCCACACCCTCGTAACATGCAATTCTATTGTATTTTTAAATGTCACCTTTTTAAAGGTTAGTCTGTAGAAGTCAGAGAAAGAGAACTAGATGAGATTTATTTGTATCTGCTTTATAGGATTTAGATGACCATACTGCAAATCATAAGCGCCATGTGTTATGAAACCCATTCAAACTGCAGAGCTGCAAAACCCCCATCGCCAACAGTCTTTGCTGTGAAGTGTTGCGTTATGGTACAAAATGTCTGTCATTCCCTTTTTCTAGCACGTAGCATGCCATGATGATAAACTGTTAAGTGTCCTGTTTCTGCATCTATATAGTCACTTTCCGATTTCTTTATTTATTTTTATTCTGCTGCTAAATCTAATTCTAACTTATTTCTCAATCTCTGACAGCCTCTCATATACTCAATGCACCTGCATTACAAACCAGAACCTGCCTGTTTGACCACAGAGCCAAACTACCTTCCATACAGCACACCTCTCCTTCCTTGACATATTCTTCTCTAGTAAACATTTTACACTTTGTTGACTCTGGTTGCTAAGCCAAAGATAACATATTTCAATGTTGATGATGAAAGGTTTGGGTACTGGAAATGCCATCTACATGATTCGCTACCTACTGTATGTTCGGTTATATGTCAGTAAAAGTGAGTTTATCAATCTTCCTCAAAATCATCATAAGAGGCTGTAAACTGTTAGATTACGAAGGCTAAATTTCGACATCTGATTGGCTAAATATATCACAGAAGTATTCACAGTTAGCACTTTGCTTTCATTTCCCTACTGTATTCTTTGCCCAGCCTTAGCAGTTACAATGATATATGAGCACTGAAGGTAACAAAGCACTGTTTATCTTTCCCTGTTATTCTGAACTAAATGAGTTTTTGCTGATTTTGTCTACAGTATGCTTTATTGAATTCCACATTATGCCCAGTTGTTTCTTCCAAGAGGGTGTCTATGGCAGATACTTTTATAATTCAGACACAGCTGATCTTCCTGGTAACAACATCTAAACAGATTAGCACATCCCAGATCCCAAGTGTTTAGCATCTTCTCTGTGTCAGTGTAACAGTGTAGTTTTTTCTACTTTGCCAATAATGGAGAGGTATATATTTCATATATAGAAAAAAGGAAATATCTAAATGGTTTCCTGGTGTTATTTTAGTGGAAAAATAGTTAGCAGACACGTATATAATGGAAAGATATGCCAAGGG
The DNA here is from genome assembly GCF_013368605.1 of Nyctibius grandis. Lineage (NCBI taxonomy): Eukaryota > Metazoa > Chordata > Aves > Nyctibiiformes > Nyctibiidae > Nyctibius > Nyctibius grandis. Next base: position 19,050,078 of record NC_090669.1, on the reverse strand, counting down.
CAGTCTGATCTGAAATAAAATGTTTCTAGTTACCTGTTCTCTCTCTCAAACTAGTCTTTGTAACTCTTAACATGTTGGACCATATCTCCGCACTAATTGTCAATAAAGATTTAGTCAATAAGCCTCAAATTAGCTAAATTAACACACCAATAGTCTCTTCTGAGTAATCAAACAGTTCAAACGTAGCTCCCAAAGGATCAACAAGGGTCTGCTACGTAGTGACACATCAAAAGACAGAATTTATTTCATGTTCTTTTATTTTTATTGCTTACATTTCACCCAGGAACTTTCCGAAATGCTTCACTGGGCTTAAGTTCCGATAACAGCATTACCAGTTAAAATTATTAATCTTAAAGTATAATTAGTAATTCTAGTGGTTTGCACCAGATTTTTGATATCTCAGGCAGCTCTAAATTACCGTGTTGAGCATGTTAGTAAAGGCATCTCAGTAAACCATATGCTCCATCACCACTTTCCCTTAATTCTGAACTCTCACTTGATGTTTTACAACATACAACAGCAGCAATTCCCATGCTGCATTTTCACAGAGTTAGATTTCAAACCAAATCTACAAACTTCTGACTTACTGATTTTTCACTATCTTTTAGGATTTTTTCCATGCTACATTTCTACACCTATTTCGTTTCTGGAGATAAAGTACACCTCTCTTTTTCTCCCCTTCATTCTTCTCCTAAACTGCAAATTATGACAACTCCATGTGAGCAATTTCCTGAACTCGAAAGACTCACAATGTAATTGTCATCTTTTGTCTTTTTTTTACCCGTTTCAAAACGTTTGATAATTTACGAATCTTAACAGAAATGATTTTGAGTCCAAAAATACAACTAGAACATTTTTTGCAAGGAAAATTACTATGTTGCAGGTATCTACTTTTTCATTGCTTGATGCAACTGAAAAAAATGCATAGAAAAAGAAAACTTTACATATTTGACAAAAAAGGGAGAATTAGAAAGTCAAAGTTATTGCAGCAAAAATAAAGTCTGCATATAGTCAGTCACAAAGTTCATTAAATGCCATTTGCACCAAAAATTGCAAATGAAAAAGGCCTTTCTGAATCGCAACAATCAGCAAGACTCTTCTTCATGTACCTGCAAAATAAATCATCATAAATGGAATAAACTTCCAGAACTCATCACAGCGAGCTGTGTTGCATTAAATTTACTTCTCCTATTGCAAAGCTGTAAATGAAACAACAAGAAAAGTATCTTTGTAAGCACAGAAATAATCACTAGCAGAACATCAGGAGTGAATTAAAAGTCATAACAGAAATATAAATATGCCCTATTACAAACTAATAGCAATTAAATAAAGGCAACTGTAATTTCAAACAGGTTTACCATAATAAGACTGGAAAATTAAACATACAGTAGAAACAAATACACAAAGCAGGAGAAACCTTGCATCATTTCGACCTGTTAAAATCTACTGAGGCAGATTATTTTTTTCAAATCATAAATGACCTAGAACAAGAAGCCCTTGAACAGACCCTCTGAAGTTTATGCTCTGAAGCATCACAGTGACTTCTTGCATAGACTAGACGATTCAACCCTCGTTTATTTAGTCCTAAAGTGGCATTGCATTCACAAAGTGATGGAAATTCAACCTATGGTATTATGGTCCATTATGCCCCCCCCTTGAGCCTAGCTATGTCAGTTAAGGGACTTAACATCACAGTACAGATATTTTCTAAAAATAACAGGCCTGTGTATATTAAAATCTGAACTTTTTTAAGAAATAGGGAGGTATTTTAACAGTACAGTAATTTTCATGAAATGTATTTAATTATAGCTTGAAGTGTTACCACTGTTACCAATGTAATTGCTAGTAGCCCCAGTGAGTACAAATAGTATCTTATTACACAAGTTCCTGTCTAAACAGAGAAAACCAAGACTGCACCTAGTATTTATTCTTCACCAAATTCTGGTGTCATCTCTGACTACGTCTAGTCCTGTCTCTGTTCCATTGTACTTGTCCTCCTTCTAGTTTTTAAGTTGATATATGCAGCGCACATAATGATCAGAATTTACTGTTCAATAAAATAACAATTAGTTGCAAATTGCATAAAAGTTCTTCACTCAGTTCTACTAGATAACCAAAAAGCGTTCTACTTGGCAAGGTCACTTTTCATCAATATATTGCTGTTTCAAATATAAGATAATTTCTTTTATTTGGAGTAACCTATTTATAAATCCATCACTATTAAGTAACTTGCTAGCTCAATGCAAAACACATACAGAAACTCAGCCCAATCAATACCAAGAGTTTGATTTTTGAGCTCAAATCAGTAGCAATCCATCAGCCATAGAGAGCCTATCAAAGAGAGTAAAACTACTCTGTAACTGAGGTGTCTTGGAGAACTAAAGGTTTGTTACTTTGACACCAAGTAAATTCTATGGCATCTGAATAACAAAAAGCACCTAAAATTATATAGCACCTGTATTTATTAGTACAGTATCTTAAGATATATGGAAGTAACACACAATAGATCACTGTAATATGATCACTTGCCATATAAAAATTGTTCAGAGAACACAGATACTGAAGACAGAAATGAAAAAAAACATTGCATGAACTGATATCGTAGACCTAAGTTTATTATTTGGGAGAAATCCCTTCCTAAAGAATGCAGCATCAGCTGCAAAAAAAAAACAACTTAAAGTTATTAGGTCTACTTATGAAAACACAAAGATCTCCAAATATTTTCTCAAATGTAAAGTAGGTCAAGAATATTTATTTTACAGGTTCTGCATTTGTTTTGCTTTGTGTCAAAGAAGGAAATGAAAATGAAAGGAAACACTTGAATCTCTAGTAGGCTGTTAATTTTTCTGTATGTTAAATGTTTTACAAATATGGTTGTCTCTCACCTTCTTTCAAAACCAGGGCTGCAGGATCACGTAACTGTTCAATAGATGGCACTCTATGTTCTTCTACAAATAGCTTATACATACCATTAAATGGAGACAGCTGAGAAAGAGATAGGAGTGGACTGAATTTAGTCACCTGCCCTAATTCTACTACAGACACCACTTAAAAAGAATTACTCTTTATCAGAACATGAATGAGCTTCATACTAAGCAATTCAAAGAAAGGGGAAATTTTAATCACAGAAAACAGGCCTGACAGAAACATATTTTAAGTAATCAGACCTTCATCTTTCTCACTAAAAGGTCAAAAAATAAACATGTCTGTGGACTGCCTCTTCAGCAAGGAACCAAAATTGTACAACAGAAACATTTTCTTGCAGAAAAAAAGGACATTCAGAGAAGGATGCACTTTCTGTTTAGTAGAAAGTTGGGGAAAAAATCTTATAAAAATGCATAGTACTAAACACAATAGTCATAGCTCATCAAATCCTGACACGTTATGGAATATGCTAGTACAAAACTATGTAACTTCAACTGGGTTTGACAGCAGGTAAGTTATATCATGTAAGAGTTCAACCAAAATGAAGTTACTCACCAAAAACATGGTGATCTATACAGGATTTTCAATGTTAGAAAAATGTTCTATTACTAATGAAACAACAGATAATGAAAAGTTTATTTTTCTACTTTATGTTCTGCTTTACCCAGCAGAAGATCATAGAGGGCAAAACTGAATAAATGTGTGGAAACTTCTTTTTTTAACCTTTTTGCCTTTTCTCTGAACAGGTTCGTTTTCAGAACCTCATTTATCATTTAAAAAGATGTAACACTGTAACTGAACACGTTTCAGCCTTTAGACTTTGAATACAGCATTGAATAGCTGTGCTGACTGATCACTTCAGTCAGGCGGCATTGCTGGTACGCTCTGACTCGACCTCCTTAATAAACATTTATAGGACTCAAATAAGCAATTTCCAGCTCAAAGCTTCATTGCAGCACATGGTAGTATGATTATCCCATCCAATAACATTACTACCATTTTAATCTATAAATATACATATCAATACCAAATTTCTTAAACTTATATTATTAGAAAACAGATGCATGAACAGCCACTACTGCCATCACAGCAAACCTTATGTTTGCTGTACAAATAAGTGTTTGACTTGCTGTTTTTCAAGATTGACATCATACAGCTAGTTTGGGCTTTTTTATAGTATTTAATATTTGTATAATACTATTTATGAAGTAATAGATCTAGTTAGATAATTTAACAGACAGCACCATAACCTAGAATTGGGCTCACATTGAAACTTATAGTGCAAAAAAACTATTTGCAGTTGCCAACAGCTGTGAAGGTCCAATTTTTACTTAAAAATGTTTTTACCAGTGATTTTGTTGCTGGAAGTGTCTTAAATCTTCAGTACTGTCTGGGAAAGTGCAAACTATTTTTCTGCTTTTATATCTGCTGTAGTTTTATAACCTGATCACAATAAATAAGATTAGTGAATAATATGACACTTGGTCAGCCTGCAGGTGTGGAGCTAAGTATTTTTAAAGACCTTCCCACAGACAGAAATCTAGTATCAGTGGTCGGTTTTGTCAAGTCACACAGCATATATGGCTGCTTTCTTTCTTGTCACAATGAAATCTTTATTAAGTAAGTTCACATCTAAAGATCAAGAGGCCAACTGAAAAGTGTATCATAATCAAAGAATGAAAAAAAAATAGGGGAATTCTGCATTTACTAAGGTAGTAATTGAAACAATAGCCTAAGAAATATTTCTCTAATTGTCATTCAACCTTCACATCACCTACTCTCTGACTTCCAAGAAATTTCACTTTTCTCCTACCACAACAGGTTTCTGTGCATACATGTTCCCTCAAGTAAATTTTACTCCAGACCCGTGTATAATTATCAGTAACATTTCTTAGACTTGTTTCTTGTTCCTTCCACCAACAACCACAAAAGCTCATTTACCCTATGCAGAATGTAATTAGTAAGTATCGTATTTATTTGACAGCTTTCTCATTTTCTCAATTCTACGTAATTTGACAGGGACCATTACAGATTCGTAACTAGTCTTTCAGAATGACTTTCACAAGGTTAGTTCACTTATTAATTGACCCTTGGTAATGGTAATTTAAGAAGCATATTAATCTCATCTGTCAGTTCTAACACATACTAGATGTATAAAATAATTTGTCTTTTGCAAGGAGCCTTGCAACAGAAATGAAGTGTCTAAATTTTTAATTAATATGCATTTTCTTTCAACAAATGAGACTGGACTGGAAGGAGACTTCTTTTCAGTGATTTTCTTTATTTTGCTTTAAAGCTCCTGCATTTTTTTATTATGAAGAGAAACATTATTTCATCAGTCAATAAGGCCTATGATCTAAAATAATCTTCTACAAAGGACGTTCTGGTATTCTCAACACAGATCCCTGAAACTTAAAAGTGTGTGAACAAAGCATTCAGCACTTCAACAGCAGTGTTTCTTATTATACAGATTAAAGGTTTCTGGAATTCAAGGAGATTTAATTCACTAAGAATATTAAACAAAAGTTTATTTTTCAGAAATTGAAATACTTTGACCAGAATCAGATGCTTGAAGTTGTAATCTTTTTGAATCTGGTTTTCTTCTCCTTCCCAATCTAAACTAAAACCTAATGAAGAGGCATCCTCAGATCAACTTCACAGTCTCACATACTTGGCCACTCTGCAACCTATGCGCTTCAAACTCTCATGCAATTTGTCACTAGATGTCCCTTCATACTCAGATTCAGTTCTGGATGATGCCTATTGCTGACCTCACTTACCCATATTAAAAGACAAGCTGGTGGTATGAAAGGTTTGCATCCTGTCTGAAGAGCAGGTATGCAGGAAACCTCATACATAAAGTTGTTTGTCCTTCATGGAGATGAAACTCCAATTGAAAATAAGCTGTTATGTAGAGAGTGCTTAATTTATGCCTCCCTGTACCAGCAGGAATAAAAGCAGCCCACAGAAGAATCTGAATATGGAGCTTTATCTGTGTGCAAGTCAGAATTCAAAGCTTTTAATGTTCATTTTGCTTTCCTGTTCTTCAAATTGTCCAGAAGAAAAAAATAATAATTGAATACTTTTTCATATAAAATGTGCATTCTGAATAGCCATTAGCTGACAGAAAAAAAATAGAAAGAGAGGAAAAGCAGGTAACACAACCAAGTAAATCTTTGATGAGAATGGAAACTTCAGGAAGATGTAAAAGTCGGCATGGAATATACCTAGATTAAATAGAATTCTTAATTATGCTGTTTGAAAATGAAGTGGGTATAAATTTAATATGTCTGCAGTTGCAATCCTGTAGGTTGCTTGGTAATGGACACTGACAAATAAGTCGAAAAATCAGTGAAATCTCTTCCACACATTGCAGGAAAAGGCTGTTTCAAGATAGCTATGCAATAAAGAGTTTAAGAGCAGTTCTGTCTTTTATTGGAAGATGGGAATGCTATGCATATATGCAGAGATTAAATATGAACAGGGCAAAGGATGAGATAAGCAGGGAGAAGGGACAGATTTGTAAAAACCCAACCACGACTTTCTAATGAGCCAAGCCAATTTTGTAAGCTAAGCTTTAAAATGTAAATTGCTCTCATTCCTTCAGTAAACTGTCAGCACAGAATTTAAAAATGTGAAAGACAACATTTCTAAAGACTGCTGACTAAAATCTGTGCTCTCTATTTTCACATTATTTCACCTTATTGCTGCTTATTATTTCTATTATGGTAATAGCGGGAGTAAATCAGGATTTTTACTGGGATGAGCAGCATATAAACTACATGGTTAGAGACAGGCCCTCCTCCAATAAGCTCAAAACCTAAATTTAAAGAGATGCTTGTGACTGCAAGGAAGACATCACAGTGCTATTATTTCAAATTAAAATACAATCTCTGTGCCTAATTTTGCAGTAATCTCTCAGAAATAACCTATGCTGTACTGCCTGGACACTGTGCCATGACCTAAGTATTAAGACTCTAACATTCATTCTTCCCAGCTATCAATTAAGTTCTTTGTAAAACTCATCGATATGTTTTCCTAGATCTTGATAGATCCTTACTTAGGTATTTCATCATCCACACAGGAAGCACTAAAGGCAACTTAGCCAAAAGTGAACCATCCTCACAAGAAGAGAGACAGTCTCATAGGTCATCAGTTATAGAAAGAACTGAAGAGAACTTGGAAGTAACATCACTCTACCATGGCTTCAGAAAGTCAAAGCTAACACAACACTCAAAATCTAATGATTACTTCACCCAGAAAAATTTCTGTGGTATTAGCTGTAAATCCAGCAATGGCCAGACATCAGGAAAGCAAAACAATCAGTAAAGGCACAGAATGACAGCAGTACAAGAACAAATAATTAAACACAAGTACATTACTATGGACATACAGGGAAATTTCCAATCACAGCAATGAGAATCTGGATAAGTTTTTCAATGGGAATTTGAGTGTATAAAAGTCAGATGAAATATGGAGCTGGATCAGTTTATGCAATGAATTGTAATGACATAGATCATCATGTACAAGACCCCCTTCAGTTCCTTTTCTAAGACTTACGATCATTCTGGTGGTGTTCACACTCTTTCTGTACTTTCCCTTCCCTTTGGCAGAGAGGTGTTAAAACAGACGGAAACGTAGAGAGAGATCGTCTTCCTTTTCATTAATAAAAATGTGGTGTTTTTATTCATGTTACAGTTGAAGAAAAAAAACCCCACACTCTTTTTCCAATACATCTCCAACGACTGTGACTCTTTCTGCAGTCTTTGCTCTAGACACCTCTGCTCTTTTTTCCACTGTCAATCTTTGTGAATTTTTGCTCTACTGCTATGAACTGCTGGATTTTGCAAATGCAGAGAACTTGTTAAAAGCAATAATGGTAGCTGAAAAGCAAACATCATAAGTCTTTTCAAAATTGAGGAAAATTAATAGCTAAGACAACAAACTGACAATTGTACTCAGTGAAAGCAGTAACCAGCCTGGCTTGGACTGCAGTAAAGCCAGGATTTCACCTCGTGTATGCGATCTGAAAATACTCAGTTTGCCATATTTTGCTTGTACCATATGGAACGTAAACAGAAAAACTTCACTCCCACTCCAGAGCAATCAGCCTTGACTACAGCCACACCTAAAGTCTTTGCACAAACAGATGGCAAGTCTCTTAACATTTCATGGCACTGCCCCTCATAATTACAGGTTTTGCACAAATAAACACCCCACACATTACCCAGCACTTTGCATCTTGCAATAAAATAAATCAGTGGTAACATTTAACACAACTTTAGTAGATAGAACAGAAGTACAGAAGAAAAGGATTTGGGTTTTTTTGAAAAGAATATACAACAGACATTCACTGCCTGCATAAATGCTGTGACTTTTCAGTAAAGAATGCCTTTGGTGAATATGCTTTTAACATTATAAATGTATCGCTGAACAATAATTACTACTGTAATAACTATAATGTCTAATGCACTACTTGCTAACACTTGGTAGCTGACCCCTTTGATTGTTTAGAGCTCTCACTTCACTAGAGTTATTTAATTACAAATGGATTCTGTTATCTCGTATTAACCACCACATTAAGTATTATTATCTGATTAGTGAAGAGCAATTATTTTAAAAAATTATTAAATAGTATTTACAATGAACAAGATAAATATTTAAGGCATATATGTACATTCGGGAAAACTAAGCTTAGGCATAGCTAAAGGCCTATCCAAATAGTCACGAGTAACTGGACAGTAAAATAGTAAATCACTTTCTGATTCTGTTAACTTCTCCCTTTCAGCTGACTTGAAAGAAATTAAACAATTTTCCAATCAAAACCTGTTCTTCTGTATTTTTAAGATTTTGACATGAACTGAGGAAGTGAAACTGAAGATGAAGAACCACATTCATATCTCTTAACATTCATTATCTATGGGTTCATCTCTCTTCAGCTATGAATTATGTGTTTAGAATATAATCCAAAGACCATAAAAGCCAAGGGAAGTATCCCTTATTCCTTTTGTATTATTTTGCCTCACTATTTGCTAATCTAAATTACATTGAAAACATAGGAATATGTCTAGTAATATGCTGAATTTTTTTTGTAGTCTTGCCACAGGAGCAAGTAGCCGCAGGAACCAGTCAGGGTTCTCGAGGTAAGAACTGGAGGTTTTTTTCATCTCTGTCATTGCCATTTGGACCTGCAAAAGTCAATTAACCTAAACAGCCATTTCACATTATTTCACATATCCTTCTGTTCTATAGAAAATCCATATGGAAGGACACTTCATAACACTTACGTTTAATTTCCTAAAGTTCCTTACACACTCTTAGTATATTCTGATCTGTGATGAATGCCACTGATTTCAAAAGTGGATATTCAAGCAGTAAGGAACACTTCAAATGGAGCAAAAGTAGTAAAATTTTGATCCAGGATGGAAATTTCTACACAGGGAGAACTATAAGACTGGTCTAATTTATCTTTTTCAGTGTTTTTTTTTCCCCACATTGCCTTTCCTTTACTAGCCACAAAGTAAAAATAGGGGTCCATGAAAATGCCACTTGTCAGAAAGTACTCAGCTCTCTTTCAAGTTCTTTAGTATCAGTAGCATTCAAAGCTATTGTTACCGTATGACACATGAACACATTTTCTCTTTAGAGTGAAAGAAAGTAGGTCTCTCTAAAACAAGCTGTGAGTAATTACATCTTGAGGTTCTATTCATAAAAAACATCTGTTTTATAGTCAGGTCACATTTATTCCACATATGTTTTTGTGTGCAATTCAAGTTGATTTATTCTATTCACTAAGAGGGAAAAGAGTATTTTTTTTCCTAGTGAAGACCAGTATTTTGCTGGGGTCAGATGAGTGCTCCTTTACTCTCCTAGTAAAAGTAACAGAAATTACTGAGAGAAATTTGATATCAGAATACCTTTGTTTCCTCTGTGAGCTGCCTACTAATTGAAGTACTATGTTCACAAGCACATGTTTCACCTCTATTCAATGGCTCATCTCAGGATCACCAGCTACTGAGCTCTTGTTGCTAAGAAACTGTACTCATTTATATTTGAAATATATATTATGAAAAGGTGCTGCTTTTCTTTGTGAAATGAATATGTTGTTGCCAGATTGACAGCCAAGGAAACAAGCTGAGCAGTACGTATTGTTTCTTTCAGTGTTTCACAATAAAGTCAATGATGCTACTTGATTAACACATTTAAATATGTAAATGCCTGTTTAACTGTTGTCAGTATGCTAAGACAGCTAAAAAGTGTATTGCGCCAGTTAGATTCAGCCTTTGATATTAAAGATATTTATTCACATTAAGCTAGAAACCGAAACTCAGAATCGCCATGATCTGAGAAAACATGGAATTGATACACGTATCTGATATACACATGTATGTATATCTCATCTCTGTGTCTGTATGTGTGTATATACACACATACGTATATGTGACAACAATAAGACAAGCTACTCCTGTTCTGGAGCAGACTTGTGCCTATGATGCTGTCCTCACTGAAGAAAATTATTTCATCAAGACCATGCTGTTGCTCCTAAAGATGAAGAAATGTAAATGCTATGTTCACACCTTCCTCCCCACTCAAGCAGACCCCTTTAACCTTTATCACTAAATAAAGTACAGATAACTTCAGATGACTGTTAGAGAAAAGTAAAAGCAGGGTTTGTTGAAAGACATTATTTTCTCCTGGGTATAAACAAGCAAAGAAATGAATACATAAATTCATAATATCTTAAAGTGCTTCTCTTGACCCTAAGATTTTAAGACTATTTTGCATTTCCTGCTTTAATAAGCTCACTTTTTGCCAGCACATTAATAGTAGTCATAACACACACACATTAGGAAGGGTTAATTAATCTTAAAAAGATACATAAAATGAATCTCTTTTTAACAGTGCATGAAATTACCACTCGAAATACAATTGAAAAATAAGACTACCACTTTTCAGTTCCACTGAATCCCTCTAAATTTTTTTTTTTGCAAGAGTATTCATCTTCTTACAGATTATCAAATCTCTTTTCCCTTAGTTATAACAAAAGGTAGGAGTTCATCAATCATAATTTACCATACCATGGTTGCTCCTAAGGTATTAGCATTTATAAGAAGCCTTTTCCAATGGAAAGTTATTCAACATGTTACCTCTTTAATTAATTAGAGCTGAATTGCCACTCTCGTGAGCTAGGGATGACTTTGGTAATTCAGAAGATATCATAACTGCAAGATCCTGTCATGCTTAGTGCTACCGCAGTAGTTGTACACCCACATACTCAATTTTCAATTCATAAGAAGGCTGCTTCATATTATATAGTAACAGTGCAATAAGGTCTGTCAAAGAGTTGCATATATTTACTTGTTTAAATAATGAACATTCATTGGCACTGTATAACATAACATCTTCTCTGATCCTCTTACTTCAAATAATGAACGTTTGAACAAATTAATGTTCTGAACAACAATAACAGCAGCAGAAAATTGAGTTAGGATTTGCTGACGAAAGCAAATTTCAACAGAAATAAACAAATTTTTGATCAATGCAAAGAGTCATTCTAACTTCCTTACTCTTTTCTCATGAAACTCTGGTTCTGATTCTGTCTTGCATCAATGACCCTTTAGAGCAGTTTTACGATGTAAAATAAGATGTGAAATAAAAGTTGTCACAAAAATAATTTAGACTTAATTTAGGAATACTTAACGTTACCCTGTCATGTGAAGTGGTTTCGTTTTAAGTTACGGTGTATATCCAATTCCTTGCTGATATGATACAAGGCCACAAAAAAATATTCTTCAAATTCTTATTTAATGAAAATTTCACAAACCTGACAGTCTTCCATTCTAAAATATGTATGTGTTCATGCAAATATATATGTATGCACGTATATTTAATGGGTTTTTTTTAAATGCAAGGATGTAAAGGTGATCATCAACAAAATAACTGTTCAAAAGAAAGTGAAGTAAAACCCACTCAAACAAAAAGGCAAAGAATTCAAACACAAATCAATTGATGCCACTGACTAAAATCTGAATTAGTTATTTCAAAACTTGATCACTGTTGTATAAATTTTTATTTAGTCAAATAAGATTACACAAAGTGAAAAAGCAGACCCCACAGAAAATTCCCGGGTTGTTTTCTGCTCAAAACTTAAAAAAATATTAGGACATGAATAGAGTCCTAATAGCAGAATTGAGTCTAGATGTTGTGAATACAGTTTTTATATTTTTTCAGTTAGACAAAATTTGAAATGAAACTATTCCTCTAAAAATAATATATAATTTTAAGCTTTAAAAATAAATTTCAAAGAAATACTTCAGTTGAAATGTCTGCTTTGAAATAAAGTATTTGAATTTCAAAAATCACACTCCTAAAAAAAGTAAAAATACCATTTTCCATAGAAAATGTATATTTTGGCTACCAGTCTCTTAAAATAATCCAAATACTAACCCCTGATCTTGTGTGAGCTTTCCCTCAACCACTAGAGATAAGACATAAATAGACATTTCTGGGGAAATGGTTGATAAGTAAATGTTATTAATATTGTCAACAATCTTGAACATGACATAAATGCTCCCTTGAGCAGTTGCTGATAAGTCAACCCAAGTGTGGTGACTCACAGCATGAAAGAATAATCAACTTCAAATTATTCTGTCTAGAACCACAAAAATAATTCAAATAATAAAAATCTTTGAACTAGATTACAAATAATTTGGTGCTGTTAGACAAGGAGTGTCTGATTCAAGGTTAAACCTTTATTTTAAATATTTAAGTTAATCAAACATTGACTGCAGAAATAGTTGAGTTGGAAAGAGAAGAATCTTTTACTGTCTGTTGGGCTAACTCTCCTTTAATGTCCTTTCTCTTCACATACACACCCTACTATACATTTCTTCATCAATTTCTCCTGCTTCACCTATTAATAATGCATCATAAGACTAGAACTATAAATTTCTTCACCATACAAAGTACATATATAATTCTAGGCATTTACTCCTCAATATAGTAAGAAATAATGTAAAGAAATATGTGAAGTCATCTAGATCACTCTGGTTTGTAAGGTGTTGGATACCTCAAAACAAAACCTAACCCTATGGGTAATAACAAAAAAACATTGGCTCACTGGGTTGGTTTTTTTTTTGTTCTACAGGTGATATATACTGAGAAGGGATGAAAAGTTTACAGTTTTAAACCTCAAGATTCTTTTCAGTGAATGTAAAATGCCTTTAAATAAATAAGTAAATAAAGTGAAATGGTCTTAAATGGTGATATATGTTTTTTTCACCACATAAGACAGACCACAAAGTTGAAATTTCATCAACCGTTAGACATACCTGAATTAAGGTTTTAGTTCACATCATTGCTTACTCCAAGACATGCCCTGGGGACATGATTCTCCCTTTCAATGACAAAGCCTCCTCTGATTTATGAGAATAGGTACAAACCTGAAGGAAAGTGATGACATGGCACTGAGGCAACAGCAGTGTAGTGGGAAGGCTTTTAAGTAGGGCATGAACATAGAGAAAAAAAGAGTGTGATACCAAATCTATCCCATGGCCCTCCCCTAAAGAAGTCTGGACACAATGACCTAAGAGATAAAGAAAAAAAATAAGGAAATATAGTACTTCTTGGGACAGTTTTGCACTTAACAGGAATCATTCTGTTCTTCATATATTTTTATGACTATGCTGTCCATCTAACTATGTGGTTTCTAACACCATCTGAATTGACTTCCTACATTGCTAACAGATCATTCAAACTGTTCTACCATCAAGATCATTCCCAACATAGAGGTGTGATACCAGAGACAAAAAGATGAGGTTGCTGACCAAAAATCTAGTAAGAAAGTAGAAACAGAAGAACATAAAACATACAGCCTTATAGTTTATCATAACCATAAAATAAATTTTCATCCCTCCACAGCCCATCATACACAGAAATATATGAATTGTGAAATACACATTTTAAACTGTTGTCATTAAGAAGCTTACAGTCTCAGAGGAATACTATAAATCACTTGTCTCAACTTCTTATCTCTATCGATTTTATACGGATACACAGTTTTCTTATGCCAATGACTTAATCCACACTTTAAACTTCTATTCCCTTTTCCTGAGGTACAACTCCCTTCCTAAAATATGTCAGTTTCTTTAATCACACTTTATTTACGTTTGAACCAAATCCCTTTCCAATAAAATACATCCAGAGTGCAGCTTCAACGAAGGCTCAGCATGTTAATGAGGTTACTTAATGAGCTTAAAACTGTTATCTTTGGTACAAATGATAAGACTAGCTGAGATGTATCTCAGTACACGTACTAAATAAGTGATTTTGTATCACAGTATGGTTTATTTTCAAGATGAAAAAAATTTATACATTAAGACAGCAAGAGAGCTCATCAGGACTTCCAAAACAAGAACACAATAAAAAAAAAAAAATCCCCAAGCTGAAAGAATAAGCTGATTACTGTCAAAGTCTGTGTTCTTACAAGCTACAAAGTTACAACCCTGGGTTTTTCAACAGTGGTTGAAATGTTGGGACTTCAGTCCCCAACCGCCTTACAGGCTGCAGGCAAAACAAACATGTGACGCCTTAGCATGAGACTTGCTATCATAATATTCTGCTGTAAAAATAAAACACAAACATGGAGTTGCAATAGATGTAGGTGATAGAACAGTGTAGAAAATAGCTCTCTTCCATAGAAGATTTGGGAATTTTGAAATTTGGTGGGGTTTTTTTGACTGAAAATGAAAACCAAAACTCAATTTCAATTCTATGAAAGATAATTAAAAGAAATTATTAAGGAAATACTTAGTTTGCTTTAAGATACAAAAAAAGGATTTTTCGCAGTTTGGAAAAAGCTGAACTGGACCTTTGGAGCATTTTGACCCTAGGCTCCAATGCATCAAGCAGGATGAACTTAATTCTGAAATCAACAACTTATGTAAATTTTCTGTCCAAGATCACTTTTCAGACAGTGATTCCCAGAGAATTTTAAAAGTTTGTGTTTTCTTTTACACTTGCCCTTAAGAAGGCACCAATACTTCTTCTCTGACCAAAGAATATCTTCTCTTCAAAGAACATCTGACGTTCTGCAGACAATACTGCTAAAGTGACATCAATTGTCAACAATAGCTAAGTTCTGCAGTGTGTGTGGGACAAACGTCCCAGTTCAGCTTCCCTTGCATTCAGTTAATGCTGTGGTATTAATTCAGAAGTAAAGCTTTTGGTCAGGTCACTCAGAAAACAACTACAGAAGCTGCCTCCTACTTTCAAGAGGTAAATGCACTATAATCCATCAATGACACTAAAATTGAGTTCCCCAAAAGTGAAAAATTGGGCCCTAAGAAAAGCTGTAGGTTTGGGTTTTATTGCGTGGGGTATGGGGTTGTTTTTTTTGTTTTTACAAATATATAACCAACAAGAGGAAAGACTATTCAGAGGTAAGTCATATTCCAACTTCAAGATTCCCTGAGGACCATTTTTTCCTTAGCCTGTTTGGACCAAAACTAAGGCTCTTTGATCCCACAAAGTTTTTCATTCTTTGAATAATTTCTGACACATAGAATAGAAGCAGAAGACAGCAATATTTTAAATTTGTCAGCATTGGGAAATAATGTTGCCATCACCTGGGTTTGCTCCATCATTTTGAATAGCGAGACACTGCTGCAGAGACTTTTTGCTAGTAGCAGAAGAATCTAAGTGGTAGAAGTGTCGAAGAATCAAGGATTATGATTTTCTTCTGGCAATTATAGAAACAAGGAGAAAGACTGTTCTCCAGTTAAATGTAAAGCAATGGAAACACTCCTTTACTTTATAGAAGTCTTTCTATACTAAAAAGAACTTCTGAGGAGAAGTTTTATTTTAAAGTGCCAAATCCATAAATTACACCATTCCAGTGGAATCCAGAAGCAAACCAATGGTAGTCAATGCCAGGTTTGACAAGACTACGCAAAACCAACATAACGTATATTCTAAAAATATTATTTCGTCTCTCCTTTATTGCCTCTCTCCTTTGAGACCATTAACAAATAAAGCAGCTAGGCTCAGCTCAAGTATTGATATTTGTATTACTAAATATGCTTATAAAGGACTTGGAATGGGTTGGACAAGAAAGAACAATCCAAATCGATTTCAAAAAGACAACTTTGTTTTCATTCTGCTGTATATTTCTTCTGAGTGAATAACAATACACAAGATTGCAAGGAGAGGTTTGCTGTGGCTGAGACTGCAACTAAATAAGAATGTAAAAAGCAGACAAATAAGAGCAAAAAGACTATTTCCAAGCCACAGGATCCTGATGGCTGGCTGTCACAGCAGGAGCCACTCTGCATTACTGAAACTATTAGTCTCTCTCACAATCTGAGACATAAACGAGCCATAAGAGAATCCATTGCCTTTCTACCCAATTAAAAAGCCAAGTTACTGCACAAAACCAAACCAAAGTCCAAATTAAACACATCAAACTTTTTCTGTTAAAGTTTCTGAGAAAGGAAGGCAGAGCTAGGGGAGCTGAAAAGCATCAGGACTTCATGGAGTCCCCAAATGTGGTGAAAGGGAAACTTTTTCTGCTTGGTGGAAGCAGATGGTAAAACATGGGAACTTCTTAGCAACTGCTTCTTATACCACACTGCTTTATCAGATGTGAGCCAAGAAATTGGCTGATTCACTTGAAGTTCACTGAAGATCTTCCCATACGGGTTGCATTGGCAGCTGAGATATTACTTCAAGCTTATTGTAAACCACCTGGTTTAATCTTAACATGAAAGAGCTGAGATTTAATTTATGAAACTTTTTAAAGTTTTTCAGAGCCCATAGCAGCTAAGTATATTTCACATCCCATCTGCTTTCATTCTTGTTTCCTCCTCACAAGAAACTATTCTTGTAACAATCACACTTGGGCAGAAGTTGAAGCTGGGAAATTCGATAAATGAATATTCTGGTAAATGCAGAATTGAGGAGCATGGTCATATCTATTTCACTGCAAAAGCCCAAGAAGATTACATTCATAAAAACGTTTCTACAAAAATATTATGGAACAGTTTTATAACCATTAAAAAATGAAAAATACTTGATCAAGTAGTTCTGAGGGTGAGGGAAGAAAGAGGAAAAACAAATACCTGTTAATAGAGCTAGTTTAGTATAGCAGAATTCCACTTCAAGCAGTATCAAGTGTTTTTACTTTTTCATTAATAAATGAATGGTATATTCATAACATGTTATTTTTTGGTGGTCCATTATGCCATCTTTTTGACAGCTACTTCTATTTATAGTGTTGTACAGAGTAATGTTAATATTCTACAATGTTGTAATGAATGAAAATGTAGCAAATACTTTATCTAACAAGAGATCTTCTATTTTCAACAGCACTCAGAACCTACGGATGTGCCTTTCTTCCTAGTCAGATTCCTTGATATTTTTCTGGAAATAATTTATTAAAGACATGCATTTTCTATAATGATTCATTACATTATTTAAGTCAAAGCTGAACTAAATTTTAGACTAGAGAAAGAAATTCTAGAATATACACTATACTGTAGCTGTCCCATTTTGGCATAAAATTTGTCAGCCTTTTGTGCCTTTATCTTAGGTATTTTTTTCCCCTCACATGTATATAAACAAAAGCATTAATAATCGATTCCTCCCCACAACACTGGATGCTAAGTTGCGCAGTATAATCAATCTCAGTATAATTTCAAATCTGCAGCCTTCAAAGCATCATCAGAATTCTTCTATTATCAATATCACTTTCCTTAGCTCTCCCACAAGCTTCATAATGTGATCACAAAATTTTAATTTCAGTGGTCTCTACTGGGTTCTGCTACTGCTACTCGTAACACAAGATACTTGCAGCATTAATTTTACTGCCACTGACAGAAACTTCTGTTTTCTTAGGTGCTTTTTTTTTCCTGTAGATTCTAACTACTGATATCCTTACTTAAATTCCCAAAATACAATCCCTCAAAACCCCCAAGGATCATAAAATATTTCTGATTCAATTGTTTATTTGGCTATAAAGTTATCTCACATATCTTCAGTCATCATAGAATACCAGGTTGGAAAGGACCTCAAGGATCATCTGGTCCAACCTTTCTTGGAAAAAGCATGGTCTAGACAGGACGGCCCAGCACGCTGTCCAGCTGAATCTTATCAGTGTCCAATGTTTAATCTTATCCTTATATTCTAAGAAATCAGAAGTGGACTTCTCCTAATTGAGATTTTTTGCCAATGTTAGAGATGCTTACAAATATTTAGTGGAAAGCTGCATTTCTCCTCTACCATAGTGGCTAACTTGTTCATACTGCAGCTTAGCTGCTTGTATATATCGGTCCTAATCAACACATATATGCTTTATTTGTTTACAAGAAATACATTAAAAAAGACACATTCTTCATTGGCTGTCCCCTCAGATGAGATCGCAATACAGAAGAAAGCCGGTATTATTCCAAAGACATTGTTTACATGGTGGGTCCTATGGAAGTTAGTCATTCTACACACACCCAAAGCACAATTTTAAATACATGGAGAGTCACAGAGTATAATTAGGATGGGCTTTAACCAAAGCCTAACGCAGATGGAATGAAACAGCCTCTTGTCTTCAAATGAGGCTTAAAAAAAAAAAGTATCTATTACCCTATACAGTTGGACTTAATGATCTTAAAGGTGCTTTCCAACCAAAAGGTTTCTATGATATAGACATCAATTCACTCTACAGAGAAGGTCAGTTGTTACATTACCTCACATGTTGGATCCAGCATCATCCAGAGATTTGAAGTAAAACTGCCCTACTTTTTCTTTGCATTGAGCATACAGAAAATACTTGGAGCCTGACAAGGACAAAAGCTGTCTTTTATTAGATGCACCTATGACCCAGTAAAATGTGTCACTTTAAATAAAGGAGGAAAAAAATACCACATATACCACAAAACCAGATCTGCTGGTTGTGATAAATTAAACAAAAAGATTTGAGTACAAATCTACTTCCAGCCCACTGTATCCAGCTTTAATACTCAGAGGAAGAGAACTTCATTGTACTTTTTGCACTATGATAGCTTTTTCACCTTGGTCTTTACTCACTTCTTTGGGCTAGTTTTTCGTGTTAAGCAAAATCACACAATGAAAGGACTTCTCAGCTTTTAGGGAAATCTGCAAGTATATTTGTTATCAGGTTTTTTTCTGTTGCTCAGATTATTGCTCTGCTGTGTGATAGTGCCTAAAGAAATGGTAGTAAATCTCACTGGTGTTTTCTGAAAATTAAAATTCCTGATACCATGCTAATTAATTTCCATGGGGAAAACAGTTTACTTTAGAAAAAAAAAAATTATAAATATTGCAGAAGGCAAAATTCTGTTAGGCAGCTGCAATGCCAAATTTGCACTCATTGGAATTGTTTTACGTGGCTATGCTATCTGTTACTGAAACATTCTGCCTTTTTCAGGTTATTTAGCTTTACAGAATAAAGGATTGAGGAAACTGCTGGCCCACAGTAGATAAAGATAATGGAAGAAAGAGCCTACTTAAAACTGATGAAAAGCAGTAATTACACTGCATAACTTTCTCAGCATAAGGAGCCTTTGCAAATACATCATTATTTGTGCATCTATATATTTAGAATAATGTTTACCTGTCTGCATTAACCTGATTATATCAAAATGCCCGATTTGTACATGGAACCATAGTTCTTGGAAACAAGCTTTTCACATCATTGCATTCATCGTATTTGGACAGTTCTAAACAAGCCATGTGAAGGAAAAAAATACATGAGGAAAAAAAGAATCCTAACCAGTCCATTTATACTCCCATATATATGCAACCAATTCACTACGGTGTAGAAAAGAACCATCTAGAAAACACTGGGATGTGGAACAACAGGTCAATTTTTATTATCTTTAACGCCAAATTCCTTATGTTTTTGGGTAATATTCTTTCACCTTAAATACTAAAAATACATGTCAGATCTTTCTTCTATCTAAAGCTATAAACTCTTTTAACCATAAAGTAAGCTAGCCAACTTGCCACTTCATTGCTTGACAGATAATTCATTCCTTTCCCATTGAATGCAAAGATACTACGTTTTAACCACAAACACATAGCTTGAATTTAATCCAATGGGAAGAAATACAGTGGGTAGAACACTGTGGTAGCATGGTACAAGTACCTCGTAGTACAGAGCAGCTTCATTTGAAATGAACAGGAGTTACAAGGTATTTGTGCTGCAGAAAAGCTGGAAGAGATGTTAAGACTTAGAAGACTAGGACTTGGAGGAAGGATATAGTATGCAAGGAGCAAATCAGTTTGTAGTTATAGTGAGGGAAGATCTGAAAGGCTTGGACATGGCAAGGCTACGTGGAGCAAGCAGAGAAGATAACAGTCTATTGGGTTGATTGGCAGTAGGATGGTTGGGTTCTGCCTATATTGAGAGAAAAGGGGGAAGGTGCAATGATTTTTTCTGAATCGGCAGTGAGACATCCAGGAGGACATGTCAAAGAAAGGTTTTGAAATATAAAACTTCATCAAGAGAGAGGTCAGGATAGAGATGGAGCTGTCAGTATATATATAATTGGAAGCTACATGAACAGACAAGGGATGCAGAGACAGAAGAAGGTGAAGACAGACCAGGGAAAATCCCACAGGAAGCAGATTCATCAGAAGAGATGCTGACAGAACAGCCAGGGATAAGACACAATTAGAAAAAGATGGATTCATGAAAGATGAGAGAACAGAGATTTCCTTGTCAAAATATGATGGACAATGTCAAAAATGGTATCCTTCTCTTAAGGTGAACTAGAATTTTCTTCTACTTTACTAGCACTCTCATAAAGTCAACCCTTTCCTTAGAAAGGTGGTTGGAAACATCACGTGACATTTACATTGTGATATAATGAACCAACCTAAACTTTAACAAGCTTTTAAAAAATAAACACATTTTTACATGCCTACTCAAAAACTTTCAGTGATATGAAAACAATTACAGTGCATTTCCAAAGTGCCAATATGAGGCACAGTAATTGAAAGCACCATTTAAATAACAATAATATGGATATGAAACATGTACCCATAGTTTATAACAACATGATGTGCTCTATACCATTAACTTTTAATTAACTCCAATTTTGCCACAATTAAACTCAATTAGAGCAGAATGTCTGACATTGCAATTAGCTGTATATAAACACCCCAGTTGGTGTCACATTGAATTAATGTCTCCTGATGGTGGACTGTCTTTCCAAGGATAATGGATTTACCACCATCAGACTGTTAATTGGACCTGGCACCTCATGTGTTGTATGTATCTGAGACATAACACCAGAACTTAGTTTCCTGAACAACTGTGCTTGTCAGAGCTATACAGATTTCAAATGCAACTAGCCAAATTATTTACTGCACTGTACATTCTGTAATTATTCCCATATAGAAGAGCTTTTAAAAATTTAAACATACCATTTTTTACATCCCAAATTTTACATTCACTTTTCTACTCACTTGCTCGTTAACGAAGAAAATTATTATAAAGCAAAAAATACCATAAAATATGCAGAACAAGAAATCATGTCTATTAGTAAGCACCACACTTAATGCAAAAAATCATTGCTTTTTAGCAGAATTTATTTTGGATGATCTATTTCTCCTGTCCTTTTTTGTATTATAAGTTCAATCTTATCTAGCAAACAGTCTTAGTAAAATTATTGGGTTTTGGTTTAATATATTACAGTCTCAATGGGAAGCAGTTAGACAACAATTAGTCTCAGTTCAGTATCAGACTGTTGATGCAATTATGCTACCCCAAAGATAGATAAGACAACAACACCTATCACTTCATTGCCAACCTCACCACTGTTGAGCAATGCATACATGAGTTATTCTACAACTAATGCCAAGTGGTTTTAGTCAGCATTTACTACTAGTAAGTGCACTAATATCCAAGTTGAAGCAGCAAATCTGTGACATTAAGGTGACAGCATAAGTAAAGAAAGAAAACTGATCCAGACACCTTTAAGACAATGGTTGTTTAAATCCTCTGAATTCTCTAACAACTGTTAGAAAAAAGTTACATCCAAATCTAACAGAACAGACAACTGAAATACTGCCTTCACAAGGGAAAAATGAGCATTTACTTCCCTGCATATTTAAGCCTAAAAAAACTGTAGAAAAGAAATTACAGAGTCATATAAAATACAGAAAATTGGAAGATGATCTACCACATCTTTTAAAGAGCGAAATCTTAGTTTAAGAGATTCTTAGTGTCTAAAAATCTAAAACTAAGTGAAAGCAATGCGCAGTAGAGTTACTTAAATATTAAGTGCTTTGGGGTTTTTGTATTTTGAAAATGGTACATTTCAGCTCCAATTTGTAAAGAACCTCTGACTTCCTTTCCTACCACCCTAACTCCTCCATTCCAGTTTAGGATAAAGCAAATAGCCTGTGCAGAGGCTGGTAGATTCTCCATGTTACTCACATAGGACAAATTTTGCATTATTAAAAGGAAAACATTCTCCTTAATAAGCAGCTTTAATAATTCTAGCTTAAAATGATGCTTATAAGCATCATACATATGTCCTAGCATTCTTTGTGAAAAGATAAAAGAAAATTGACCTGGTGGATATGACTTACCTTAATTATGGGCTTCTCAAAAGTTTTGGGATTTGGAACAGAATGCACAATTGGTTCAAATCATACCTTTTACGTTTGTCATAACATACCATAATTTGTGGTGCTGAATAGCTAAAATTGAAATTGAGTAGCTGATATCAGCACATTAGCTTCTTGTGTCGTCTAAACAGCAATATCAGCAGGAGCAAAGGATCCTTCTACATAGGTGCAGCTTTGAGACACTATTGATGCTATATGAGGAGCAGCATCTACTAAATCACCAAAACCACTTCATTGCGGATTACAATGTGCTCTTGATGTCTGCAGGGTAAGGTGATTAAAAAGTGTGTATTTTGCAATAACTGCTGAGATCTAAAGGTCAGGTTCTGTGGTCATTTCCAATAACATTCACATATATAGACTGAAAAAGACAAATGATGGAAATAGAATAAGTGATGGAAATGTGTTCAGAAAGACATTAATGAATATTCTAACAAAGCCCAGAACAAAATACAATGAATGAAGAAAGGGGGAACCTCACAAGAGGGTAGTAAAATATTGCCAGTATTAGGAACAAACACGCTCATAAAATTCTCGGCATTTTATCTGTCATCGGGGAAGGTTCTGGTTAAGTCTCTAATGCAAATGTATGTACCTGAAGTATGCCCTGAGACTGCTACAGCAAAGCATATATCAATACACTGTAAATACTAATTGCAATTGAATATACAGTGCCTACACTGTCATTTTAAATATTTTGAGCAGATTCTATTGGAAAAAAATCATTACATGCTACTGATGGCATTTATTTGTAATTATTTTCACCGAATCACATCTTTAGTATTTTAAGAAAATCAATAGAATTTCCTCTGTAAGCTGAAAAACTGCAAAAAATATATATCACATCTTTTTTGTTTACTAATTGCTACTATTCTGAGAGTTTGAATTACAAACAGAAAAAAAAATGTTATTGAAAAGTTTTTATTCACAATACAAACCTTTGTCAAAAGTCTAATCTGACTGCTGTACTTTGGGGAAATGACTTGAAGCTTTTCTAAGAAATACAATTTTGCCTTTAATTGCAATTTTAATTCAGAATTCAACTAATCAATTCACTAATCCCACTCACTAGAATTTAGGAGACAGTTTGCTTTTTATATTTCAGCCTGGGAAGATCAGCCAAGAATTGACATGGGAAATTATTTATACGCTTGCATCTACAAGTTCAAAGCATGTGGCGGAGGTAGTAAGCACAGCATTGATCAAAGCTACCAATAAAGAAATGGAGTGAAATTAAATGCATACCCTCAAACACCTCAATTCCTTTAAAGCATTTTCTTTAATAAATAAATCGCAAATATCAATTGCAAATAGGTTTAACAGGAACTGAATATCGGTATCATTAGATGACTTAGTACCTTAAAATTAATAGTGAATGTTAATATTGCAATTTAAAACCTAACAAAATGCAGTGTGTTTTTCAAATTCATGTATTGTTGATATATTAAAGGTTACAAATGCCGTTACAATCCCCTACTTCTGTACTGCCACATCTGTGTTCTGCAAAGCTGAATGACAAGCAAATTACATGTTTGGAGAATCAGTTTGCTGTCTCTTCGAGCCCATAAACATAGCAGGTTGTGCTTTAATTTGCTGGTTTCACGTACAGCACATCCACGACTCCATAAGGTCAGCATCATTAGATATGCCCTGCAGAGCACAGCACATACACAGCACAAATTTTCACATCCCAAGATTTGAACTTGGAAACACTTTAGGCCCGGTAAGTACCAAAATTGCTGGTTTTTCCTCCAAGTGTCTGTTAGAAGCTCTAGATTTCTGACTGAGGCAAAGATTGCAGTCCTCTCAGAGGAAAAACTCCAGTTGCTGGGAATGAGGCCTTCAGACTTGTGAATCCCAAGACTGTTGAATGAAACACAGTCTCTCTGTATACAGTGGGGGATAATTATCGTGGTGGTCATGGGGAAACAGAAGCTCATAGAAAATGGTCAGCCAGTAGGGCATTCTTCCATGTCAAATGTTTTCTTTCCTCTTTAGAGGGGAAAATGTAAAATACAATAAAGTTGCATAGCATTTAGGGAAGATATGTTATTTTTAGAACAATTTTCTTTACTCTTTTTTAGACCTCTCCACTAGGTTTCCCTAGCAGCAAGGAAAAAATTGAAGTTTTTTTACAAATTGTTTTAGATAACAAGAAAAATTGGTAGTTTAAAACTGTCATGATTTTCCTCCCTCTTAGTAATTTCTAAGTAGTAAATCATAATCCTGTTATTTAACTCTACTGAATCTTCTAAAACTAACAGAAATATAACAGCAGTACATTGTTTTATTTGTTTCCATCCACAAATAAAATCTGTAATCTGTATTCATATCACCTGTGTATTATGTATACATAATACATTTAAGAAATACATATAATACCAGAGCCTTAAAAAGATAATAGGTCTTTCAAACTCGTTGCATTCAGGTATCTGAATTACCATTATGTAAAACAAATACGAAGAACAATGTCAGAGCAGAGGTTGGGAAGAATTCTGCAAAGATGAACTACCTCTATTTTCCAAATTTAAACTGCAAATACAACTGCATAGCAGGATATACTAGATAATACATAAGCTAATGATAAAAACTAGAAGAAATTGTAATTAATATTTCTCCAAGCCTCTCGTACATATAACCATTTCAAACAGAGGTTTTCTAGCTCCGTACTACCTTCTCCAATATTTTACCCATGGCTTTCCCACTCAGAAGCCTTCAGTCCCAACTGGACTGTTTTATGATCCTCTACAGTTTAGTGTTGGGCTTCAGAGAGATTGAATCAGAACATTTACGAGTCCCTACTCCTGCCGCCAGCGGCCCAATAAGTTTAAACAAAATGTTTTGAATATGATAGAAATGCTCTCAGAGAAAAAATGTCCTTGTGTAGTAACTTCAAAA
The DNA here is from genome assembly GCF_013368605.1 of Nyctibius grandis. NCBI lineage: Eukaryota > Metazoa > Chordata > Aves > Nyctibiiformes > Nyctibiidae > Nyctibius > Nyctibius grandis. The sequence continues at coordinate 19,024,608 of NC_090669.1, read as the reverse complement.
GGACCAGGATTACAGCTAAGGTATCTGTGCTCACAAACTTTTAGTCACACACCTGTACAATGAGTTTTGCCAGTAGCTACCGAGACCTGTTCTGTTCTCTGAAGAAGATTACAAAGCCCCTCAAAACAAAAAGATCCATCATGTGAGTCCAGGCATATGGTGTTTTACATAAACTGATACAAACGAATTATCTGTCAAAAAGTCTTAAACTAAAGTCACATCTCTTGTTAATGAGCTACTAGAAATAAAAAATAAATCAAGACATTCACATAAATATAGCTTTGTTTTAAGGAATATGCCTAATTAAGAAATAATTATTAATGACCTGAGCAAACCAGGACAAATACAGCAAGACTTTTATCATTGCCATGTTATCATGTTAACAAAGTGATGCCAAGTGAAATTTCCACAATATTAGAAGTCTCTTCACACAATGCTCTAAATATTTATAACTGTAGTCCCCTACACCTCTCTTTCATTTGCTATTATGCATTGAAAAAGATCTAAAGAAGGAAAAATGTGAACACAGAAGAATCATATTTCCATGAATATTTTCACCACAAAAGACTAATAAAGGGAAAAATGGAGATTCTCACAGCTCTGCTTGCAGTGTGTAGTGTTGCCAACTCTTACATTTTTATGAGTTTCATTAAAGTTAGTAGTTTTCTTGAAGTTCCACCTATTGAGTCCTGTCATATTTTCGTTTTAAAGAGATAAATATGTAACTGCCAAAAAGAACTGAAAAGTCCGGATGACGTGGATCAAAAAAATCCCAGAAGCCAGATTAAAAGGAACTCAATGCATCACTCAAACTCTCATGCAAGTTTTGGGGCTCTGACATATTTTAAATTCATGGGGCAGGTAAGATTTCAGACAGTGAGAGTAGGATGCCTAAGGTTCATCTAATGATGTTAGAGAAACATGCGCAACAGAGCACAGAATCCACACACTGAATCATTGAACCACGCTTACTTCTTAATTTTATACAAATTCTTTTTACACATTTTGCAAAAATATCATGCCACTCCACATTAATTAAAACCTACCTCTGCATAAAAATTACAAATCTGTTCAGTGTTTTTGCCACAAACGCATGCATATACAACTTGAAAATTATGGCCCATTATCCTACAATAGTTTTACAGAGATTGAGTACTAGAACCACAGTTCTGAAGTCACAGAACTAACTATTGTATCAGGTGTTCTATTATACAGCTACCTTTTTGAGGCTGACAACTTTCGAGTAGACCACAATTCCAGTGTTGACAGAATTAAGTATTAGAATTATTTTTAATAAAATATTAGAAATTTCCAGCTCACTATATACTACTAAAATAAGCATAATCTGACAGAAGAGAAATACAGTCTAAAAAGTGTTAAAATAGAAACAAAACTAATTCTTCCACCAAAATTTCTTACTATCACGTGTTAACCCCCTAGGTTCTTTCACCAAAATCGAAGAAAATGTAGGCACATGTGGTAAGTAATCCAAAGTCAAGGGTTTCCAGAACACAGGTTTCTAAAGGGATTTACTTATGAACACAGCAGATTAGAACTGATAAAGCAGCACAGCTTTTGCAAAGACAGTAGAAAGGTTCTATACAATAACAAAACAAATGCATGCTTAGATAACGGTTATGCATACCCCTAGCAACACTACTTATAAGGAGCATAAAACAGGTCAGTATGTCTGAATAAGGAAATGCAGAGTGTAGGAAAAGTGTAAGTGAATGACTTAAACCATCAAGACATGTGGAGTAAAAAGGTTATGGAATGCAGTTAAAAGTGCAAGGGAAAAAGAGATATGAGAAGGTAGAAAATGAAAAGAAGATTGCAGGTTAGGATAAGATAGGTAATATGATTTTCTTCAGGTACATAAAGAACAAGAGGTCAGAAGGAGACAGCAGGTCCTCTAGCTGCAGACAGGAAATTATTGACAAAAAATGTAATGAATTCATTGCTTTAGTTCTCAAAAAAAAAAAAATAGTTATTACAGACCATACCTCAGTTTTCATTAAAAAAAAAAAGAAGCTATAGATTGTTTTGGACTCACATTTCCAAGATGAAGAAATAGCCATAGAAATCAAGGTCTCTCCAGCAATAAGAACATTAAGATTCTGAATTTTGACCAAATATCTCAATGAGACAGACTTCTTTCTTTTTTTTGGGAGGAACAAGTGATATGGAGATTTGAGCAACCAACCTTCAAAAATTTCTGTATTACATTCTGAATGTTACTAATGGACTAGGAACAGCTTAAAGTAGCATTGCAAAATAACAAGGCCAGACCTTCAAGACTTTGACTTCAGCCAAAGGAAAAGTACTCTGTTTCAAAATACACACTGCAATGTTTTTGCCTGCTTAGCAAAGGATCAAGAAGCTCAGAACTTGTGCACTTTTTCCAGAAAAAAAACCCAAACAACCAAACAAAAAATATATACCTAATAAAAGATGAAACAGGACCCTCCCTGGCATTCATAAAGACAAGATTAACAGTTTCTACTTAATCTGTGGTTAGTTGGCAAAATAGCAATATATCAAAATGGGTTCAAGGAAAGTTTCTGAGCAGAAAAAGGTTTCCTAACCAAGTTGTTTGACTCACGCCAACCAAAAAAAAAAGATGTTCTCACCTTTCCTCTAAACTTCTAAGCTTCATCTTTGCATACATGAGCATAATCAGGCACATCTGAGTACACAGCAGAGAAAAACTGTGACAAATTGTACAGAACTGGGATACACAAAGTAACGGGAAGTACAGACCTAAGCTGTAGGAGCTCATCTAGTCTTTCCCTCCCTCCATGCAGACCTGATGTGCCCTTGCTAGAGAGGCATAACACATCAGTCGTCTCTGAAACTGCTGCCACGTCCATCACTGCATCAGGCTGGGAACAACGAGGAATGTTTGCAAGGCAAGACTCCTTCCTTTTGCTGTGGGAAAACACAAGGTCTGGGGAAAGGGCAAAGTGTCTTCCTGGGTGGTTATGCTCACTAGAATGGTGAGCCTTCAGCAAGGTATTTTGAGGGTTGCTATAATACAAATAGACAAGGAAAACAAACAAACACACTGATCATGCTAAAGAGTGAAGAAGTATCATGATGACATTTAAGTGCCTTAAAATGCAATCAATACGTAACAGCAAAAGTAGTTTCACAGATTATTAACATAATATGACCAAAACGTTATTACCCTCCTCTTGTTTCACTGAACACATCATTATTCTTTCCAAGAGTGGTGGTGTTCTAGAAATAATAATAGTAAAAAACAATCAAACAAACAGAACAACCATGACACTAGATTGTGTCCTTTGTTACTGTCTCGGTAAACTCCAATTTTTCTTTATTTCTTACTGCTGTGCATTTCCACCTCCCACTCTTCAATGAGAAAATACTAATTTTGCCTGGTGTTTGGAGTCTGGGTTATTTTTAGCACAGAAATCCAAGCCCACTACCTTGTCTTGACAGTTATAGGTTATAAACAAAGCTTTGCTGATTTTTCCCTTTAATGAAACTTTGCTCTGTTCCTCCTACAAATGACATGACAGTGCTGTTGAACAGCAGGACTGACAAAGCCATGCAAGCAGTTAGATCTAAGAATAAAGCACATGCCCTCCAACAAAACTAACTGTTGACTTTTGTATGTTTTCCACATAAATGATATGAGGATGCTAGTGGCTTCTGAAATGAATCACAGTACCCTGCTGATATCTCATAACATTAAGATCTACAGGATGTATTGGCTAGACTATTTACAGTAAAAATGAACAAGATATGGTAAATTAGAGAGTTTATATAAAATAGATATCTTGTTCCCCCAAGACAAAATGGGAGAATATACATAAAAATAACATGAATTTTTACTTAATTTCCTGTCAGGTTTTCTTTTTATACCATAAACCAACCCTGGGAGACAGATATTTCCAGTAGCTGGAAATCCCATTTATACCCCAGCTGTGCAAGCAATTATTTAAACCTTACTTTTAAGAAATGTGACTACGTAAAACTTATATGTTCAAATATTTGATTTGTGCACAGTTATGGTGACCACCTTGTTTTTGACCTTGGTAGACAATCAAGACCAAAAAGTCCCCATGAATTCAGGAGTCTGCCCATACATATCTCATCAAATAATCTAGACCTTTGCTTCTGCTGGGTTTGTTCTTGTTGTTGCATTTCTGCTTTCAGATTTGACGAAATATCTGTTAATATTAATCTTGCCATTTCATAATCTCAATGAAAAAAAAAAGACTAAAGAAATACTAATTATCTTCTAACAATACCTGGTTTTCTCCAATTTATGGCATCCTAAAAAAATGCCTTCTATATCTAAATCCATTTGTTAGAGAAGAACAGGAAGAAACAATTGTTTTACTAAACCATCACTCTTAGTTTTTAGATAAAAAGTGAAGTTTTTTGGGTTGACAGATTCATTTACTTCACCCTTTCCCCATAGAGTAAAAGCAGTGCTAAGTTGTGAACCATCATGTCAGAAACAAAGTTCAGTACGAAGCTGGTATTGTCAGAACAAAGAACCAGTTTCCACAAGATTCATAGAGTCCTCTGTAGCATAATGCCATTTTATGGACAGAATGCTTTATTGGAGATTACAGACACCAACAGTTACTTGTTAACAGAGACAGAGAGACATACGGAGCCTCATATCAAGCACCTTAAATCCCCTCAATGCGTCTCAACCAGGCTACACTGGAATAAAAGTGTTGCTGAGGGATGAGATTTGTCTAACCGATAGAGCTCTTTATCAGTAACGGAACTTGCACAGCCACATGCACACTACAGCAGCCCAACACACCACCAACAGCAGTGAAATTTTGCTGCTCCAGAGCTTTTGGTTGCAGTGGAAGTTTCCGAAAGGAGTGTAATGACAGAGTGACATTACTCCCAGAGCAGACTATCTAACCTTCCTGCATTTTGTATCTTCAAGACCAGTTAAATACAAGGGATTCTGATATAGAAGTAGAGTTGATTTCCTATATGAAAATGCCCATATTGGAATAATACCAGTATAACTGAACTTCAACTGTGAATCGACCAATTTCTGATGTTAAGCTTGATGCTGTGCTAACATAGGTTTATAGAAATTATAGTCCGTGACTATTATATAGACAGGAGTGCAACTGCTGAGACATAAGTCTCTGTGCTACATTAAGATTATTATGCCTACACCTCAGGGTATGGAGCAGCCTGCAGTTCCTTCATGTGCAGCCATGACAGAGGGAATTACATGTTTTTCAAGAGGCTGCCCATGTTTTTTATGAGATCTTGTCTATAGCAATTTGTTACTTTTAGCATGCACAGTGATGATTTTTCGTCTTTTGCATAGGCATTATCATCAGTTTGCTTACTCAAAAGTCCATGTAGGGTTAGCTAAATTTCAGGTAACGCTGCCAAGCAACAAACTAATGGTAGGTCAGTGTTCATTTCTCTCTCTGTAGTCAAAATATGAAACTAATTCAAAACAGTCCTCTCTGAATTTACCTGGTGCCCCAACATGTGAACACAGTAATAAATATATATGTAAACATATCAATATAAAGAAAAAAACATATAAAACATTTCATGCTCTCTACATATACATATGTAACACAAGCTACAGAGATCTTTTTCACTGCTAGAATTTTCAGCCATATGCCAGTTGATCTAACTACAGCTCATTTATATAAGTTTCTAGCTTATTAGTAATCATATCCAATTGCTGCACAAGAGCTTTTTTTTTTTTTACAGTGAAATTTTCTTTCTTTTCTACTTTCTAAATAATCAGGATTCCTCCCTGAAAGTTTGTACTCTGCCATTATTCCAAGCTTTTTTGATGTAACAGGTGCAGTTTGGGAGCACCAGTATTTTAACAAGTTGTCTCTGTGTGTTACTGATATTTTAGTTAAATCAAGCACATTTTACTGAAATTTACATCTCTACAAGACCAAACATCTCCTCCCATAGAAGGCCAAGTGCCTTCTTTTTTTTTAGGGTATTAGTGGGAGATGACTGAGGTCTGACATCCCCCATTAACTGGTTTTAGCTCAAGACAGAGCAGATCACTTACACTTCAGACAATTCTGCCAGTGCAGATAACCAAGATTAAAATACAGTTTAGACCAGTCTTGAAGTTAAAAGCAAGTCTGTGGTTTTCCTTCTCAAAGAGAAGCATGTTTCTGGGTGCTATGTATCTCCACAACGCGTATTGCAGAGATTCAGTCTCAGGGTGTGATAAATCATTCTGAAAAGGATGGGGCTGCACTAAGATGGACTTATACAGAAGACACATTTGTTCTTCTGCACAGGATAAATTACAGCGGTTCACTTCTAGTTTTTTGTTCCAGTAATACTTTCAATATCTGCAAAAATGCATTCAAGTACTTAATAATCTATCTTACAAAATACTCCTTGACACCTGACCAAGCTAGTTTTCCTTATGATTGTGAAGCATTTCCATTATTTGTTCCATATTAAACACAGAGAGCCCATTAGGACTGCAGCATCACCCTAAATGTTTGGCTCACTCACAGAAAAAACAGTCTCATGTAACCTAACCTGAAGCAGTTCACACCAGAGATTTGGTTGCTGTCGATTGGTCTTTATCCTGTTCTTAGTCTACTTGTTATCCAATACAGATAAATTATACTACACAGAGAAAACAGTCCTAATTTGCTTTTCAGTCCCATTAGCATAAGTTTTCTAAATATCTCAGTCTGTAACTACCAGTTGCAAGGCATCCTTTCACAGAAGGGTGATCTGTCATTATGAAAAAAAAAAAAGCTGAAGGCTGATTTCACACCTCTGCTTGTTAAGTATTTTCTAAAGCAAATAAAGCTCTTGACTTAAAAAAAGATAATTAAAACTAACTCTTCATTAACAGTTCAAATTGCCTAGGTAAATTTGGTCACAGCTCTAATTTGCACACTGGCGCTGAATAGTTTTATCAAGCTACTTCATTTCATGCTTGCAAAGGATCACTTTCTGATTATTTCTCTTCCACACATATTTACACTGGGGAAGCATTATGAAAAAGCTCATCAATGACAGCAATATCCTTTAAAATCTTGAGACCCAATTGAAAGCCCCCCATTGACTGGTTCTCACTTTGCCACCGATGCTCAAGAGGTACAGGACTGGATTTTACTGCTGCAGGGATTACATGCAGTGATAAATGATAGGAAGCAAGTTTATACAACTTCAGGCTTTGTTGTGTACCCAAGGAATGCCTAACGAATATTTCATCCGTTAACTGTAAAAAGTTAATGGAATATTGTTCCTATTTCTTCTGAGCCTGCCTAACTTTCAGTAAAGAACATAACATTGTTCTTTAACTTAGCAATTTTTGTCATCTTGGTCACGGTAATCAATATATGCAACTCTTCCTGCTTTTACTTGCTTGAAAGCATTCTGCCTATGAATACATTGTCTGTGAAAACGTGAGGTTTTGAAAATGAGCTCAATGATATTAATTAACAGATGACCCCATAACCACTGTTTTTCAGCCAGTCTCCACGGGCTTTTTGTTTCCTAATTCACTAACCTTTTACCAATACTTAGCACAACTAGCCTTCTAACTTCAATGGAACCCTTTAGTTCTGTTATTGTAGCTCTTTTTAGAGGTACTTGATTCTTTTGAGTTTTTGCTAAAAGATGCAACTGAAAAGTCACAGACACTTCTGCTCTGCTGGGATCAGAAAAAGCCATGGATCAGAAGTGAACTCAGAATTGCGTAGATTATCAGCAATTTTCGGATGGTGTGTACCTCACTGATCTGGACTAGAAAATCCATCTTAACTCTCCCCACCAAGTTCCTTCATCTGTTTTTACGCACCTGCACTTTTCAATACTAAATAAATAAATGATTTGCCATTGTCTGAAATTTCCAGCTAGTCTTATTTATTCAAATCTTGAGAGAAAATCAGAGACATTATTTTTGAGAGCATATTTGTACAACTGAACACTTCTTGTTCCCACTGAATAGGGGCTCTAGGCTACCTGCTTATCTCACCAGCCCAGAAACAATTCAATAATATGCCCATATTCTGCTTAAGCCCTTTCTTCAAAGTATCACTTAGTAGTTTCATCAACAGGCTGTAGAAAGTCCCAAAATAAAACCATTCAATGTAAATCCACAGGTTTATTCTGATCCAGAGAATTCCTGTCAGGATGCTCTTTATCAGACCTTTTTAGAAGAAAAAAAAAGGAATTACTACACACTTTTCTGAAACAGTCTGTCTTTGCTGGGCATAATAACATCCTTACATCCTCTTGCTCCTCTTCATAAACAGCTTTCACTTAAAACTGAAGCTGACTGACATCCTCTGACCTTTAAGGACACACTCCACAAAGTTACAGGGACAAACACACCAGAAGCATCTACCTTTTTCCGTTGACAAATATGATTTCTTTAGCATAGTTCCATACACATGAGAAAAAAAAATAATTACTAATGGCTAATTTCAGTGCAGTAGCTTTTGGGCTTCTGCTGTCTCACCCAATCTCCTCTGGCACAGTGTCATTTTCTCAATAGAAACCATCATATTTTCAAACATGCAGGTGATTAGGTCAGAATTACTATGGCATTTAATCACCCCAACATAAATATTTTGATGGAATTTCCCATACTTGTCCATTTTTGAACAATTTAACTGATTTCACAAAAAATAAACTCATAAATCAATCGGATAAATAAGTCTGTTGCGGGGGGAGGGAGGGTGGGTGTCATTAATGTAGCTGCCTTACGTTCCTCTTGGCAGCTTGTGTTTTTTGCTAACCAACAAAACCTGAACTTCTCTGAAAACACAATTGCCATACAAATGGGCTGCACCAAATAGACTAGCAGGCCCTGACCCTCAGACAGATTTTTTCACTCTATTTTCAAATATTTTCTATCTTTTACTAAAAATATGATATTAAATAAATAGTAGAAGGAGGGGATTTACTCAGACAATCAACAGTTGTCTGCATAGAATTCAGTACTCCTTTCATTTGTTTCTCTTGTAATGAGTATATAGAAAAACTCGTACAGGTTTTTCAGTATTCCTCCAGGAGAAACAGAGTAGAGCAGAATTTCAAACATTCAATGAAAGAAACAACAACAAATGTTTATAATAGATTAAATATTCTTAGATAATTTTAAACATTTTGAGGTAGAGGGATGGTAAAATCTGCAAAGTTCTATGAAATACCGTGGTCACTAAAGCTCTGTTCTGTGCCCTATTAACATCTTTTTTAATTCTTATCTCTTGAGCATATATGCACTAAGTGTAGGTAAATAAATCAGTGCTCACACACAGTAGCCCTCTGTGCAGCTGGAAGGATTCAAAGAGATTTCATCTTTTTATCCTTGCCCCACCACAGATTATATACTTGATAGTATGATGGCTTGCAAAGAATTTGTATTTTTTTCATGGAGATTTATTCTTTCCTTGTTTGTCCTTTGCTTTGAACTTTTTCTTTCAGGACATCAGTACTGGGCAGAGGGGAGCTCAAACAAAAACTGAAAACAAAAACACTTTTGAGAGAAATTTAAGGGTCTTTCAGGTAATTCATCTTTTGGTAGACCAAGGAAATCAGGGAGAAAATCCTGCTGCCTTCCTGACACCATGATACATCTTCATTGGGAAAGAATGGACTGGATTCAAAGACAGACTAATCAAATTGAGGGTTCTCCTACTGAACTTTTCGACTACATTTCGCACAACAGGATGCCGGTGAGCATGCTGAGCAGAGTGCTGTATAACAGGTTAGAAAGCACTACAGCCTATTAGGATATACGCTCACATTGCTCTGGATAATCTACTACACTGCACTATTTGTATATAATTTGCATTGCTTCAAAAAGGCTGCTCGAGGGAAATGTTTTTGTCTTAATTTAAGTGTACATTTTGCCAGATCAGAAAGGAGGGCCATTTGTGGTTTGATGCATTAGGTTGGAGAGACTACTATGGTTTTCCAGTAAAAAAATATTCAATGCTTATACTGAACACATTAAGGTGGAAAGTCACTGATAAAATAAGAAACAGTAGGTAAATGAAGATGAGAAACAGTGTTAAAAAGAGAAACTGCAATGTTTTTCTTTTGAGAAGGACATCAGTAACTACCACAAATCCTATGCTAGTGGTTAACATACGTTTCACTGTATACCTGGATGAGAAATAGATGTTTAAGTGTTGAAAACCAACATATGGTAAATTTTAGCAGTACTGTTTGAGCAAATATGACTAGTCATTAACTGGCAAATACTTCCAGAGGAGGAGAGAAACGGCATTGAAAGTACAGGTATTGCTTATTACACAGCAGAAGACAAAATGGAGAGGCCAGGGATGGCAGTCAGAACTGTCACCAGAGCCCATGCCCCACATGGGCTGGAGCACCGCACGCTCCCTGCTGCCCGAGGATGCGGACGTCGGTCCCCCATGCTGCAGCAGAAGTGTCAACATGCAAAGGCACTAACCATCTTGTGTTCTGAATTCTGCTGCTCATCTATATCAAAGTGACCAGATACAATTTATCTGACTGCACATTTCACGAGCTAGATAGAAAACATGAATTGACAGATCTCCTATTTATACTATGCATTTCAGGACATTGTGGTGCAGTTATTTTACAGATTTCAGAGATCATTTGTTAGAACTTCAATGGGGAGAAACAGCATTTATTGACAAGGAGAGGAACCTTTAGTAAAATCTTCGTAAGAGACATACATCTGACAGAGATGTATCTGCTGATATTTTCATATTAACAGAATCTTCTTTATCTCTATTAAAAGATAACCATTTCTATAAATGGAGTTAAATAGTATATACCCTTGACAGCTTGGCAATAAAAAAAGAAAAAATATAACCATGTAGTACCTTAGAGGAAACTTCCCAAAAAGATATCCTTTTGTCCAAACATAATTTTATATTCAAAACTCAAATGCATACACGATGCTCAGACAGTATTTTTACAAAAGATAAATGACAGAAATTACATGCAGAAAGCAGAGTAGAGTTTCGATTGCACATAAAAATAAACACATTTGCCATTTCCAAAGGACAAACGGTTCTTCTGGAAATTTTATAGGACAGTAGCTGCAATAACTGCAGTCCTTTCAAAAGCAAATACACATTCAAAAATATATATATTATCGACAGTTAGAGATCCTGTTGCTGTGAGTACTCACCTCATAATTGGCAATTGCTTCTCTGTCAAGGGCTCGGGTCACGGAGACATCCCCGCTGATCTCATTGATTCTAAAAATTCCTTTTGGGTCTTGATCTACTCCCTTACCAGAGAGTCGAAACTTTGCTCCCTCTGTCCCTTCACTGCTGATGACCTGCACGGCAGAAAGCAAGAAGTTATAGGCCAGATTATAACAACTTTTAAAATCATTCTAAAACCACCTAGGCTGTTTTGATCTTTTACCTAATGTCGAGGTATATTCCCTGCCAATAATGTATAACTGTAAAATATGGTTCGTGGTAATACATAACTATAAAATATGGTTTTAATCATTCAGAAAATACAGTGCAATTCTTGTGTTAAACCCTGGAAAAGCTACTCATGTCCTTAGTCAGTTCCTATCTTCTATTTCACTACTTAAAGTTTCTATCATTCCATTGCTAGTGTATTCACTCTATGTGTAGAATTTGGCATTTTATTTAATTCTATTTCTTTTTTCAGTTAAATTGATAAAACAGCTACAAAGTTACAAAAATAAGAAAGAAAAAGAGACATATTCCATTGAGTGGCATAAAGCATACTTATTTCACCACAACCCTTACAATAGTAGATAGACATCACACATTATTTTCCAATTAGTCAGTCCTTTTTATTAGCCATCATAAAGTCATTACAAAATAGACCACTTTCAGGTTGGATTTTTTTTCCCCTCATTCCCTTGTACACTCCTCCTTTCCTAGGATTTTGAACCAAAGGAAAAAACTCCTCATAAAAATATCTGAGTATCCTGCCCAGAACTGCTCAGTCACACAGTTGGAATTCCTCCACTTTCCAAATTTACATGTATATTTATATATCATAGAATCATTTTGGTTGGAAAGGACCTTTAAGATCATATATAGACAGACATGTGTGCACAGAAACTCCTTGTTACTATCACTACCTTATTTCCTCATAAGAGAAAAATCCCTAAAAATCCAATTTCAAGGCTGTCTCACATTAGTGACAGCAGCATATGTAAACAGAGCTACATGATGTTTGTTATAAGCTACATTCTTTGCAAATTTGTATTTGTACACCAGAATCTAGAAGGATTATAAATTAATCTAGCCCTTTAAGGCTGAAAATCTTGCCAAGCCATTCCTTCCCTCTGCTGTTTCATGCTCTTTTCTTTCTAGCAGTTTTATATCATTAATACTTCCGCAGAAACATTAAGTCAAATATTTATATGCTGGTCTGAATTACAGCTCAGGAAGGGGAAGGGAAAAAGTGGCCTTAGAAATCTGGACCTGCTCCCATTTTGAGATAATAAATATGCAGGGTGTTTAATAATGTCCCTGAGGAAATATATGTTTGTTGCCCCACTGCTGTGGGTTCAGCAATGCTGGTTTGCAGATTACTGGGCAGTGAGATTTTGACTAAACCACATAATCATTATTCTTTTATTTTAATTGAGAAAAAAGTGCCACAAGTTATGAAATAGGAAATCAGCATTTTCAGAGATAAAGTTTCAATTCTCAAACCCTTTGGGGAAGGGAGAAATTTCAAAGTAAAAACCTGTTTCACCTTTTTTTTTTCTTCCTCCTTCCAAGTCAGAAACACTAAGGGATGAAGTCTTTTTCTCATGTATTTTTGAGTATGTCATGCCAAAACGCAGAGGCAGACAACACTGCAGGTGACAAAAGGTCAAAGTAACTTTGTATCTTCAGGTTTTGTGATGAAACTGAAACTTAACAGTTCCTACTGAAAAGCTTCCAGCTGTTCAACCCATTTTTGGTATTTTTTACATTAAGCCTAAAAATATGTGTTTTTCTTAACATAAAGCTGTGCTTGCAATTTTGCAATGTCATGACCATTGCTCACTTTTGTAGGGAAAAGATGAATTGATCATCTTCTGCCCTGATTTCTGAGACTTATTACAAGACAAGTGCACTTTCCCATCCAATATAAGAACGGTGGTTTGAGAGGCCTGAAGTCAGCCACAGGCCAGCACAAAAATCTAATTCAGAGATGTCTACACTGCAGCCATTTCCACCACAGCCATCAAACATTACCTAACTGTTTATGACAAATTTAAGATGTAATATAGGCGCAATGCCCCAGTTGTAACAAGCCACAGCAAGAAAGCAAAACAAACCATGGGCTGTGCAAGGGAATTTATCAGAAAAATCCCAGATAATCAGATAAAGGTCTTTTTCCCCACTAGATAGAAAGGCAGGAGTGTAATAATAATAATAAGGGTCCCTGCTAACCTGACTGGAGGGAAAATTTCCTCTCAACTTCAAACCTGGCAAAGATCTTAACGTTAGGTTTGATGGCAAGACATCCCAATGTGGTACCTGAAAGATTTGTACTCCTGGAGCTATGACACATCCCCTTTCTCATCCCCACTTTAGCTGTAAACCATTCTTCGGCATATAATGCATAGGACCAGTGTTACCAGGCAGCAGAGTTTTTTTCTAAATGGCTGGATGTGTTCAGTCAGCTTTTTTAAAGCTTCAGGAAGCAGTCACATTCACGGTGCAAGTATGTGCAGACCCTCCTCTCCCATCTATTCACCCATCTACGCATCTAGTTATTGCACAGTGACTTATGCTTGATGTAGTAATAAGAAGCCCAGGTTAGAGATGCTCCATGTACCACTGCATCATTTGTTCAAGAGCAATGGTGGTTACATAAAAAGTAATTTTCAGCAGTATGAGTCTTTAAGATGTTTAATTAGCCACAAGAGGGTGCTGCATGCTCCCAGGAACGTAAGGAAGAACATTACCATCTCCTAATTAAGATGCTTATGTGATGGCTGCATACTTCAAAGAAAGTGCATTTCCCAGTTCACACTAAGCTCAGTACAATGAAAAGTTTAATAAAAATCAGGCTTAATTTGCCATATGGTTTGGTGCTTCAACGAGAGCAAGGAAGAAAGAACAGGAGGATTGTCTGACATCTCCTCTGGCAAGACTGCTATTCTGAGTACTGTCATAAACACAGCACTGTTCATATGAAAATTTCCTAGCTTAGAGTGTATTTACAGAACAATGCTTTTCCAGTTTACTGGCTGAGAAAAAAACAAGGCCAGATTATTTCTGCTGGAATGTTTACTTTGGGGTGTCATTTTTGTGTTTCTAAAATACATAAATGACTTTCCCAGAGTTACTACTACCTGAAGCCCAGACAGAAACACTTATTTCCATAATTTGTTCACGGCTTTAGGAACTTCAGTGCGGGTTCTAATATTGAAAATGCCTGCACCATACGACAGTGGCTCTGTGTTGCATATAAAGAGTCTTCATTCTTAGGAAATGGTCCAGTTAAGGTAGCACAGACCCAAGCACCCACCTACTAAAAATAACCCAGTTTCTACTTATTTCATTTTCCCTTGCTCTGATCTCACAATTCAGAGGGGCCTTGGCATTGCATGGGCAGATGGCATAGACAGAATAGATGCCAGCTGAGCATCCCACAATAATATAGACTCTTGAAGGCTATTTCCTCACCCAGGACCCAAATGACAGCATTAGATGTAGGCTTAGACATTACTCACTTCCCCACACTGATAACACTTTCCCATGTCAAGGGTATATCGGAGAATAAATGTATCGAAAACAGAAGTGCATCCGTGCTAGCCTTGTCAGGACCACATAGCTAGCACCCAAGACAAACCAGTATTTTTTTTTTCTTTTCTTTCAAAAAGGCAGAGACTGTACAATTCTTCTCAACTAAAAGACACTTTCAAGAAAACAGAACGTTACTTAGCTGACAGGATCTGCTTTTTGCTGAACCATGGCCAAAACATATTTACCAAGTGCTGTTTTTCAGCTGACATTACATATCCCTTCCAGCTAAACTCATTTCAGCAATGTGATCCCCCTGTTGTTACGGGTTTATCGCAAAAGTAAATCAGAGCGTTCTCAAGAGAAGAAGAGAAATAGAAGTACAAAAAACCCACACTATCCCCAGAGAGAGACATTACAGCTCTGCAACCCCAGGAAATCTGTTCTTAACAGCACCATCCTAGTTTACCAGTTTCATTCTTTAAGAAATGTTTGCTTCAACCACTTCTGTAATTTCTTAGTTCTTGACACCGTCTAAATTAGAGATGCATCACATTAGTTTCACTTTTTAATTAGAAAACAAATCCCACCCTCAGACAGGAATATTTGGTTCAAACCCCAACACTTTATTTTACCACATTACACTCTCTCTCCTGTGTGTTTTTATTTTTGGGGGGTTTGTTTGTTTTTCACGTTTCCCTCCTCCCCCAGCCTCCTAGGAAATGAATTTGTCCATGGAATATTTAGAGGTGAACTGTTTTTTCCTTTAATCACTATGTTCCACAAGAGCGAAACAATGGTTTAGGCCCATTGTTTAGACATTGTATAAATATTTAAACAGACACTTCCTGTCCTACCATACTGAAAATCACTCTTTACAGTCAGAGGCTCCATCTGCTCTGTACTGACTCAAATAATCTTTCAACCAAAACAAATGCAAAATATTCCTATCGTTATTCAAAAGCACTAACCAACAGAAACTGCCTCGTTACTATAAGCTAAACGTACGAGAACTGTGGCTAGAAAGCAATTTATATAACTTGCTGAGTTTAATAATTTATTGTATCCATTGGTTCCCAATAACTCTATCTTCATTAATTATATACTACAGAAACTAGTTAAGCATGGGAACCAAATTCTGCTCTCAAAACATGAGCTAATATAGACAAGTATGAACAATATTTGCAAAATGCAAGTAAACAACAGGATAAAACTTCAGCAAAGATGCTTATGCAGTACAATAGCGCAGGCAATATCACAGTCCTACATTTCAAAACATTTCCCGATCAGTTTTCAATCTCCAATCTACGCATGAGGTAAGATTTTCAAAGCTGTATAAATCTCCTAGACCATGTGGTTTTTTTTCACTGCAAAGCTTAAACCAGCCAGTCAATCAATCACTCAAATTCTCCTATTTGTGCTTGCGCTGGCACAGCATTCCAGAAACCAGCAGCACAGAATGAGAAGGGAAATGTGACCAGCAATAGGAATATACAACACTGACCCAGCCTCCTGTGACAGCCAAGGTAAAGGAGCACAGTCAAAGTCAAAGCGAAGTGTTTGGTTTCTGGGGGAACCAAAGCTGGGGAAAACTACATTTAGGTAGAGCAGACATTACTTCTGTGTCATCAACTACAAATATTTTTCTTGATGCTGTTGAGAGTCCTAATGAGAATATATATATATATTTCCCAGAAAAAGAGAAATGCACGTAGACAACAGACTTGATTTAACTCAGCAAAGAAAGCCATAATTTGGTTATCTTAAACTTGAAAAATCTATTTTCTTTCTCAGACCCCCAAGACTTGGTTTTACTGAGCAAAACACAACTGGAAAATGTCTGAATTTTGTGCTTTAACATATACATTAAAAACTCAGTGGCCACTGGGCAGAACTACTATCACAAGCTTAGCCATTACTTCTTATTTGCATTCTTTTGCATTGGTTTTCTTAAGACTCTCACGAATTACAGAAAAAAGTTCCTCAAATAGGAACACGTGTATTATTACAATAGTGTATTTGTAAACTGGAGACTTTTTAATAGCTGTATAAATTTTTGAAGTATTGAGTACTGGATGTACTAATACATTGAACGTGGAAAATCCTGTACTAACTGTCAGAGATGTAACAGCGGAACAAAAAAAAATATCAGGAGCCGAAATTAAATGAATTATGAAAATAAAATATCATACACTGATATTCTCAGGAGGGTGTATTTTTTATATCATCTTAACTATGAGTTTTGTTATGGAAAACATTTCAGGAAGTGTCAAATTTAGGAACAACATTATGAGAATTAAAGCACATAGTTTTAGCATATTTTTGATGCATGTTTTCAATACTGATTGGGGGCTGCAAATGGTACCAATGTTCCTTGCCTGAAGCAATCCAAACAAAACTGCATGAATACTGTTACCAGGTATCATATTTGGAACTTCACGCATATGAAGGAAATAGAACTCTTATTGCTTGAAATGCAAATGGTATATTTAAGTATTTTTTCTGGACTGGGGCCCTGCTTCCTACAGAAGTTACTATACCAACTATTATTTCGTTACACCAGTGCAAATACAATGTTTTAGTAACTATAATAAAAACAATTCTCAATCTGAAATTTGCAAAGGTTAATACATTCCATAGACAAGTATTTCAACAAAATATCTCAATGTATGAAAATGACACAATATATTAAATACAGGTGAAATTGTTTTACCACCAGTATTCATTTTTTGAGGTCTTTTTAGAATAGTCAACAGAAATAGGACTTTTGATATTCAACAAAAAAAATATTCTTACCATAATGGGCTTTTTATCATAATTATGCATAAACTTTTACAAAATTCAGATCAGCTTTGTAGTAGGATGCACAGGTGTCCAAATGAAACAAATTCATTCATGAGGAAGCCCTGGGCACCAGTGGATCCCTTCAGTCTGAGGTTCATTATTGGAGCTGTACACAGATGCAACAATTGCCCTTGAAAAATCAGTTGTAGCACTGGGGCCTGCAGGTTTCATCTACAATTGCACCAAATTTGAGGATTTAACCAATATAAATAGCTAACAGAGAGCATTTGCTCATAGATTGAGGTAATTCAATGAACACATCAAGATGTGTATTATCTTTTGTAGCAGGTAATCCTTCAGCTTCCTTTTACTCTTAATTTACAAAGAGCAAGAAGATTCATTACAAATAATTTTCACTTCTCTTTTTTCCTAATAGACCGTTTCAGACATATACTTGCAAAGTCTGGATTCAGTACACAACATTTCCTCCTACAGACAGCACAGAATTTATAAACACATTTTTTCATAATGTCAAAGGAAAATGACCAAGAAGTATTACTTGTCACAGAAGGCCTGGATATTTCACTGGCTGATCTGGCCTTTCAGTAGACATTTCATCACCATATTTTAATTGCTGTTTAAGTTACTAACTTGCAACAAACCCTGTTAATTGAAGGAGTTTAAGGACCACTGTCTTTTGAGTGACAGCCAGAGAGAGTAGCTCAAAAGCTATGGTTAGTTGTTAGGAAAAATCTGACTATGGTTGACAATATTAAATGCAGAAGAACTCAAAAGTAGCCCTTAAAGAAAAAAAAAAAAGAGCATTATTGGATTTATAGAGGTGCTTTATTGCAAACTTATCACTGATCTAAAAAAGCAGAAATGTAGAGACAACATTACAACATTTAATGGTTTCTAATTGCAGAAATTCAGGACGCAGGACAGAATACATAATGTGTAATCACCACACATGTAGCTAAGTCTACAAGAAGTGAGAGAAAAGAGGAGAACAGAGCCAATTTGCAGTACATTTTTCCAGGTATTTCACAGTACTATTTATTCTGCATAAGATCAAAGTCAATTTATTACTCAAGGCCACTTTTGCAGCATCCAAGAAAGCACAAGGCACTCTGATCCAGCACCAGACTGGAAGCAACACAGCAGCATCTCAGCTGCGCTATGCCCAGGCTAAAATAATCTGCTGTTAAAGTCGAGAGAACTCTGCCCCGGGTTGTCTGGGGAATATAAAAAACCTAGTTGCTTCCTCTCCCCGCAGCTACAATTACTGCCCATGGGACTTAGCTACAAATGTTATCTTTAGATCCATGCATGCAGCAAAGAAAGAAACCAAGATCTGGATTAAGTGGGAACTTCCAGCCGGGCAGAGTAATTGGAATTGCAGAATAAGACATTGAAGTTGCAGAGCCAACCTGAGGAACCGAGAAGGAGTAGTAAAGTGAGAAAAATGGAGCTGGTAAGAATGACTCACCTAAAACCACTCTTGAAAATTAAGATTCAGTTTAATTTGAAGAAATTTCTTGGAAGAATATGTCTAATTTTATTTTTGTTAACTGGCAACCTGCCGAGTCTTGCGTTTTGAAAATATTTTGCAGTTAAAATGAACCTAGAGGAATAAGTACTCTATCAAGAGTGTTTAAAATTTTTAATTGAAGATATTAAAAAAAAAATCCAATGATGAAGGGCATTTTTAAAAATTTGGTTCCTTTACATGAAGTCAATGTAATACTTCTGGATACTTTAAGAACCTGCTTAGCACCCAATTCCCATTTGTAGCAAACAATCCACAGATCTAATTATAGATTTTCCTCAGTCACTAGTTCCCTAGGAAACAAATCCATGGCTCATGTCTTGTGCATGGAAGGTCATAGTAGGAAGATAAATATTTTTCTGTGTATAGAAACTTGTCTAGAGGTCACAGGTCTGCATTTCAGCAGATGTTGGCGCTTCTGTCAAGGACAGATGGCAGTTATAGTTGATGGCTATCCCGGATATTTAAAACTTTAAACATTTTAATCTGATGAAGCACTTAATCCTTCATTAGTAACAATGCTCTATGTAGCTTTAAATAAAGCATTTTTATTTTCATTCTCTAAACTCATTTCAGTTTTTAACAATGAGTCCACCTCACTTTTTATCTTAAATGATTAACCATCAGAGGTCAATTCAAAACAGCTGTAAGTAGCTACAACTTGTTAGAAATGATAGACAGAAACTTAAAGTCATGAACAGTAAATATAATTTTTGTTTTCTGATGTTGGTCCTTAAAGTTAACAATGTCATCACAAACCAGAAGAATTTTACCTACATACATGTAACTGCAACAGCCTTAGGAAAAAAAGGTAAAACTATGGTTACTCTACTTCTGATTTCATTCTAATTCATTGTTGAAAAAATAGACAAAATATAATTCATTGGAAACTCGGGTCCATGTGAATACATAACTTGAACAGGGGTGAATTAGAACGAATTCAAGGGTGGTAATGGGAAGATTGTCAAGTTTGTCCTCCTCATTTATAACCCAAAACCACTATTCAGCTCTATCCTGACCCATCTACAATGACAGCTTAAAAGGTATGCTGTTAGGCAACAATCCTACTCACACTTAGTGTCACACTTCAGCCTGACGTCAGACCAAATAAAAGATTTAAGCTAAATCAGAGTGTCTTTAATCTGTGAGAAGGAAGCCTACATTGTCAGTACATCCCAAGTAACGTGCAGCAACTCATGACAACTGACCCTCAAGCCCTACTCCAAGTCTTGTTCTACTTGTCTCTGTGGAAAGGCAACCATCCAGATCCAAGCCCACAACTAATACCACAAACCTGGACTGCTTTCCTCCCTTCATCACTGGATTAGTACATAAATGGATGCAAAAATACTTGATTCTCAGAAATGTTTTTGGCTTCCTACTTTCTTAGGTTAAATTTACATTCTTTTCCCATGTCCTTTTTTTTTTTTTTTTTAAATTCCCTCTGTCTTTCTTCCATCTTCTGCAGATACTAGCAATTGTGCTACATTGCCTTTGTCTCTGTAGCTCTAATGGATTGAATTCTCATTAGCTAGAGGTGAAAAAAATCCACATGATTGGTGAAATTGCTAGCACTAGAGAGCATTTCAAATCTCTTAATGACTTCTAGTCTCAAATTGGTACTTCTTTGCTGAGTGAGGGGTTACCCAGTTTATTGCGCAGAGTGCCTCAAACATGATTCCCTAGCCAGGAAACACACATAGGAAACTGGGATCTCCACACACATTGTGTTCATTCAAAAAGCAGAAAGTGCAGGTTTTCACAACAGTGTAGCAGTTACCTCACTCACCAAGGCTCAGGCAGTCCCAGGCAACATTTGCTCTGCTTTTCTGGAAAATTCACTCCTTCGTGCTCTCTATTCCCAACAGACATACTGTCTTCATTTAGCCTGCACTCAGGGCTAAAAAATAACCATTTGTTCTATCACCCAATGTCCCCTTCCCAACCAAGAAAGGGAATTGGAAAAGGAGGGAGACTCGTGGGCTGAAATTTAAACATATTTAATAAAATAAGAAAAACAATATCAATGCTAATACAAAAGACACAGTTACACTCAAGCCCATAGAGTGGCAACAAGTTCCTCCAGGGATCACAACCATTGAGAAGAGAGAAGAAAGAGGGAGAAGAGAGCAGAGCAAAGAGGCACCCCCAGCAGTTTTCCCATTTATAGTGAACCTGACATTGATGCTATAGAATACACCTGTGGGCCAGCCTGGGTCAGCTGCCCTGGATTTAACTGCTAATGGCCTTGATCACCATACCACAGCTGGCTACAAACTGAAACAAAATGTAACAGAAAATTGATTCTATTGATCTCCAACAAAATTGTAGACAATAAAATATTATTAATATTTATTTGCATCAAGATGCCTCAGTATACCTAATCCTGCCCTTGCAAAACTATTTAATTCAATTTTGCAACATCATCAATTACCCAAACTTAATTTATGGAGAAAATAGTCACTCTAGGTTAGTGTGATAATTCATTCCAAATTTTGTAATTTTCTTCCTCGAAAAACTAGAAGCTGAGACATAAAATTTAACTATGCATAACATCTACGTTTTCTGACTCAGCAAGCCAAAAGTTGTCTTCATTCCAAGCGAGGGTTTCTTTGTTTTAGTCTTTTCTACTATTGACATAGATATTTATATAAACATATATGCATAAACATATGCACTTATGTACAAAAATTGGCATCTGTATATTAAGATATAGTTTAATGTATGTGCATGCAAACATTAATGCACCGTCAGAAGTTTCACCTCAGTCTACACTAGTCAGCAAGAGAAATGACACCTAAGGCTGGCAGGTAACAAGCCAAATACATGCTCATCTCACTGCATTAAACCAAACTGCATATCAAAACTTGCAGTACCACTGGAACAAATGCTTTACTAAGGAAATGAAGCACAAAGCAGTAATAATGTCCACCAGAGCTTTTGCACTCTGGAAAAAGGTCAAATGTGTAACAGAAAATACAGGTGCTATTAACCATCCTTTTAACATAGTGAGATCTATTGCAATGACAATACTTATCAAGTATTATCTTGAGTATCCCAATTGCCACTGATTTTCTCTACTGGCAAACAAACATTAACCTGAATTAATCTAGTGACTCGTTTAGAAAAAGAACTCCATACATTTCCAAAAATCTCATATAGAAATCATCTGAAACTTTGAGGTGATTGCAAGGATTTTGGAAAGAACTGCACAACTGGTTGCTTTTAGCTCTAAGAGATGATTGTAAGATTATAAAGAAGATTTATTGATATCTCTCTGAGAATAAATAACAAATAATCCACAGAAGCAAACACAGAATGTTAGCTTTGTTGAGTGATTAATTACATTGTATTTAAAGTTTTATGTAATCTCTTTGATTAAGAAGCCTTATGCAGGAATTCAGCCAAATCAGTATCTTGTTGACCACCACAAACAAAAAAAGTCTTTAAGTCAGATGACATGGATTCTTCAAACTATTTTCCCAATTTTCAAAGTGCATTGATAAATAAAGATCTTTCCCTCAACTTGCACTATGTAACAAATAAAACTACTATATAATAATATGAAGCTATAAATCTCACAATCGGCATTGCCTACTTTTGCAAGAGACTCCAACAACAAAAAAATTAAATCAACAAACTCATGATTTAGTAAAAGCTTGAGTAATACCTTCCTTTCCTTAAAGATTACACACAGTAACATTTGGATGTTTTAACCAATAATTATTAGAGATGGGCTTAAACTGTAAATGCTCTGTCTAGATATCAAACATTCCCAAAGTTTAAGATGACCTTTATAGGAAGGTCTAGATTGAACCCAGTAATATACTGTATTCTGTTTAGAAAATAACTTTCTAAGCTACCTAACAGGCATTACTATTATCATGTACATCACCATTTAAGAAAAAGAAAAAGAAAAAGAAAAAGAAAAAGAAAAAGAAAAAGAAAAAGAAAAAGAAAAAGAAAAAGAAAAAGAAAAAGAAAAAGAAAAAGAAAAAGAAAAAGAAAAAGAAAAAGAAAAAGAAAAAAGAAATTACTTTCAGCTTCAAAAACATTTTTCTTGGTCACTTATCTCTGTTTTGATCCCATATACAACTGAGCTTTTTCAATTTTCTGTGAAACCTAGTCCATCAATACATAGCTTATGTCTTTTCATAACAAAAATACCTTCAAAAAAATGAATATTTCATGACATCTAAGCCTGCAGGAAAAAAAATATTCCATATCATAATCCATCAATGTAACACTTATATTTTCAGGCTCCCATCACCAGCTATTAACAATTAAAATTTTAGCATTCAAGAACACATATAATGCAAAGAACAGTAATTCTGTTCCTGAAGTTGAATAAAATTTACTTTTTAGAGGAATGAACTGGAAGGTAAATACACACAAGGACCTATAATAAAAGGTTTGATTTTGCCTGATGGTGGCCTGAAGCCAAGAAAAAAAATTGTAGGTAGTAGAAATAGATGGAATCTTTTTCTTTTTTTTTTTTTTTTTTTTTTAAAGCAACAGTACATTTTATAAACTTGCTAGTTGGTATCAGCCTGTGAATTTATCAATTATCAATACATAAATCTTAATTACAGGTATTATACAATTAAAACATCACTTTTTTTTCCCCAAAAGAAAGAAACAAACAAAACATTTCCAGGCTTTCTAATCCACTTGTGACTAAATACAAGATTTTTTTCCCTACATGTAGCAGAATTATCTTTTCTAACTGAAAACTTAGATGATTTCCAGTCACATACAATTGCTTACTATAACATTGCTCAATGTCAAAAAATACAATTTAAAGCTAATGGTAAGATTTTGTGAAAGTTTAAGCTGTTAAATTATTAAACTGTTACATACATAATTCTGGTGGATAATGGCTATGCATTCTGTATCTTGCAGAATGTAAATGTAGCTATTAGTGTGGAAAAAGAAAATCCATTTAACACT
Organism: Nyctibius grandis; assembly: GCF_013368605.1. Lineage (NCBI taxonomy): Eukaryota > Metazoa > Chordata > Aves > Nyctibiiformes > Nyctibiidae > Nyctibius > Nyctibius grandis. The sequence continues at coordinate 19,000,617 of NC_090669.1, read as the reverse complement.
TTAGTTGAGGTGGAAGAAAAAAGAATAGAGAAAAGCATTCAAGAAGCAAAAGTCTTCACATTGAATAAACCAAAGCAAAAAAAAAAGGCTGGGGGGAGAAGTGGGATATTTTTGTAAAGTATTATAAGTGTTAGAAAGAAATTTACTCTCTTGTAGCAGAGGTCTTGCTTCTAAGATGAGTTTGAGTCAAGGAGGTTCTGTTGCATCCACAAGAACAAGTTAAGGCAATTTTAAACCTGTCCTAAAAAGAAAAAACTGTTCAAACCTGTTTAGTAGGGATGAATCTGATATAGCCAGGCCCTGCTACTCTAGGAGACACATCAGGATCCACCAGAAAAAGCTACACTGAGCTGTGCTCTGGTAACATCTGGCACAACGGAGCCTCAGAGACTCATTCACACCAGGAGTTATATAGGTGTCAGAGCAGCCTTTGAGTGGCTCCGATCCACACGTGTAACTTTCTGCTTCCTGTCGGTCAGAAACATGAAGCTGACATTAAAGTCTGGAAGATGGTCTGCTCTGAGTAAACTGGGATTTTGTTGCTTCCCTTAATTCTTTGAGATCAGGGTTTTATCCTATTATGCTTAACAAACATGTAATCCATCCTATAATGATGGAATTAAAATAGAATTCAGAGAGAAACATAGGTCATTTTAAACTGGCAAAATATAAATATCCAACCAGTAATTAATTGTTGTCTCCTTCTATTTAACCGCAGTTATAGAATGACTAAAACATCTAATGATAACAAATAAAAAGCAAGTTACTTGTAACAGTGCACCTTTAATCTTACTACATATTGATATAACAACATTCATATTGCACTTTCGTGCAAAAAGGACTGGACTTATCTAGAATATTAGTGAGTCTCTTTTGAAAACAAAATTAAAATGTTTGGAGATCCTCTGAATAATATGCTGACACATACAATGATAAAGGCTCAAGAGTGCACCCATCTTCACAAAGAATTCAGCAATATAATTAAATCATATGTGGTTTTATCTTCTAATTTAAAGGCAATGCGGGTCTGAAAGTGTAGGGATAATTAATGAGGTAAACCAAACCTTTAGATTCATGAAACAAGTTAGTTTCCCCAGGATCAGACTTTGTTGTTTAATTTTTACTGAAAATTAAGGCTTCAGGCATATGATCACAATTCTCAAATAAAAAATGAAAAATTATTTAGCTATTTATTTTTTGGAAATTAGTCAACAACACATCGTGGAGTTTGAAAAATAATTTAACAAGGTCTACTAATTTTATTAATAATGAAAATCACCTTAATATGTATGTTTCTATAGCTACATGTATTGTGTCTAGAAAGCAGAAAGATCTTAAAACCGTCCCAGGATTACCAGCTAATATGAAGATCAGAGATGGTTTTGAAATCGATATTTAGAAAGAAGAGTCAAGTTTTTTCAATTACAGACCATTCATTTCAGTTTCAGCCAAAGAAATCAATAGGCAAGAAAACAGACCTCTCGCCAATTAGGACTACTTCTCTAGATCTATCACTTTGGCACATCTTAGAAATCTTCAATTGACAACACAGTATATCAGCCTTAAACTAAATTTACAGAGCAGCACAACAATTTAAACATGACACTATGTCCAAAAATTTAAACCTACCAAACTCTCAATTTATACAGTCAAGACTAGAGATACATTCCCGTTACAACCACAGGTCTGAGGAGTGAGCTGTCGTTCGATTGCACTACTGTCTTTTAACAGTTTTGATATTTCACTCTAAAACAAGGGAATCATAAGCATCTTATAGCAAAACATGTCTGTTTACCATACACTAACAAAAACATTGCTAGTGTAGAATGGTATTTAGTGGATGTCAGACATATTCTGTACGCTTAAATCCTGTTACCTATCACAGTACTGTATTTCACTGAAATCCAGATATTACAGTTCTCACTCATAACATACAGCATCTCCTTGCCTCTCACTTCCTTGAGTAATAGGAAATACATATATCTAGAAAATAAATATTAGAATATTTACTTGTTAAATGTAGTCCTTCTCCAGTGCTTTGTAGATGAAGAAGTAGAACTGAAGCCTTAAACCACCCAGTTAAAAAGCCCAACTTCAAATGACCCTCTCCTCCAGGGACAACTTCTGCGTCATTAACACATTAGGACAATTTCACCTGAAAACAGCATGTATGTCAGCCCAGCATCACAGGCGTGAATAGCAGTAAGGAACCAAATTAAATTACAGTAGCCCTTTAAAAAACAAGGCAGCACTTTTCTCCAAAAGAAGTCACATTAAAGACAAGGGACTTCTTTCTGAGCAACCCTAGGAACTGCACAATATTCAGGAGCATCCAGAACTTCTCCTGAGGCTTTTGGGAGCCTACTCAGGGAGTTGTACTCAGTGCAAGACAGAGTGGCTGTTACTGACCACTTTATTTTTCTACCTATTTCAATAATCAGACATTATAATATTATGTTTTACATTACAGGAGAGCTGGAGGTGCACAAATGCTCATAAATGTCAGCAGAAATAACTGTTTAACTCCACTTTCTAACTGTGGATTACACACCATCATGCTGAAGGAAATGAGGCACCTAAATTCCCCTGAAAACATGGGCCTTGGCAACTTAAATCTCACTGCTTTGAGAAATAGCTTTCTGTTTCTAACATTGCCTACATGCTTTTGAAATGTGGAATGACTCTATAAATAATAAAGACATATTTGAATACAAGTAATGAGTCAGACATTCCTCACTCTTTGTCTCTGCTTTCCAGATACAGTTGCATGGTATATATTGTATTTAAAAGAACAAAAGCTTAAACGTGACATGGTTTGTGGGAATACAGCACTGCAAAGGAAGTATTTGTGCAGCCACCCGAGATCTTTTGGCAGTTTGTTACCTCCACGAAGAGCAGTAAAGATAACATGCGATTCAAAGATGAACCACGCACAGCAAATTACACAAGGAGAGTGCAGGTCAGCCCCAGGATACATTTGCCCCTGTATTCTGTCTGTAACGATGACCGATACCATCCTGTACCAGCATCAGAGCCCAAACCACGAGGCGGTAACAGCAAGAAGTATAGCCTTTACTTTTGGCCTCTACATCTTGTGACAACGTGTAGAGCATCACAATGATTGATAAAAATAATTTTTTTTTTTCCTTTCATTCCACCACCTGGTAGTCAATTGAAGTTCCCTAGTTCTTCAGTAGGAAAAGGAGTGGATAATTGTTCCCTGTGTTCCCTCCATGCAATCAACAATTCTGTAGAGCACCATCATATCCATCCTTAGTTGTTTCTTTTCTAACACGACAAGCCCTGTTCTGTTTAAACTCCCAGTTTCTTACTTCTGATTATATGCGTTGCCCTTCTCTGCAGCCTCTCTAAGTCTACTGCATCCTTTTTAACATGACATGACAAGAACACAAAATTCAACTTTCTATTTGACGTCTGGTAACTGTTAAGGATGGAGTTGCCTTTTTCAGACAGCAATCCACAATGGTTCCAGAACTGCTCCTGAATTTTATATATGATCAATCTGCAGTTATCAACAAACTCAATCATTCAGCACTGTTAAATCCTTCTGCAACACTATAATCTTTTCATTACTTGTGACTATCTTGACCCACTTCGGATGATCTGCAAACTCTGTCACCTCACTGTCTCCTTTGTCACCTTAGTGTCTCCTGTTTCAGATATTTTTTTACTATGTTAAACATCACAAATCACTGTATAAATCCTTGAAAATATCCATTGGTAAAGCTTTCCCTATAAAAATCTATTTCCACACTGATGTTTCAATCTCTTTTAGTGAAAAGAAGGCATTCCCTCTTAGTAGGGAAATCAAAGTATGGTTTATTGATCAGATTTATCTACGCCTTTGACTCCTCCATAAATCTTAATGCATTTATGAGCTGACTTGCCTTCAAAATAGCCATGTTGACTATTCACTTCATGATCATCCAAAAGTTTATCTATTCCAGTGACTGATACAGCTTGGCTTTGACTGATACACCTAGAGTAAGAGAGGGATTCAGTGGGCTGTAGTTCCTAATGCATTTCAAGGCTTCCTAGGGTCCTTTTTAAAAAGGATGGGCAGTATAAGACACCCACATTCCACTGCAAGTGAAGTCAATGCTTGCAAGTAGTTACATGCCACAGTTAGGAGTTCAGCAATTTCCTGTTTGAACTCTCTTCAAATTTGGTCTTTGCTATTTTATAATACTAATTTTTCTGGTTTAATCGGCACTCATTTCTTCTGACACTTCAGTCTGAGATGCTCCTTCAGACTCCTGTCCCCTGCCTTCATTAGAAACATCTGCAGTGTGACATAGCCTTCCTTGCAGTGAACACACTAGTTTCTGAAATACTTGAAAAACTTTTACTGGTAGCTTATAGCTTACTCTTCCATTTCAACAGGACTTTCACTTTTTAAGGGAGGTTGGGGATTATGAAGAACCTTCCTACAGTCTTTCTGAACCTCCAATGGAAGCAAAATTGTTTATGTTAACTGTTTGTCAGCTATTTGTTTTTCACACAGATTTACAAAACCCAAAATCTCCTAACAGTAAATTCATGACTGAAACCAATGGCAGATCCTGCTACTAAATTATTTGCAATGAGATAATTTCCCTAGCTCTTCAATGCAATAATTTCTTACTTTGAAAGCTACTGCATAAGTGTCCGCATGGTTCATTACACAAGCAGCAGGGAGTCCCTCCTTGAGAGGATGAAGGACAGAAAATGGCACCCTAGCTGTATTTTGCCTCTAGTCCTTGATTTAAAAAGCTGATGGGAAAATTCAGTCTAATTCTAAAAATATAATTAACTCTGACAGTCTAATAAGAATTTTAGAAAATTGTTCTTTTGAAAAGGATGTGAAGAAAAAAGTAGTTTTTGCTCTTACCTCTACTGTAAGTAAATATTGCACTAGAATGCATTCTACCTGTCTTCATCTGCTATAAATTATATACATATATGTGTACACATAAATTATGATCCGTGAACATGTGCTTGATTTGTCGCCAGAATTAAAAGGATATTCAGGATGGGGAAGTTTTCAACATAACACTTGTGGTCAAAGTTTATTTTCTTGTAAACGAGAAAAAGAACTGGAGAATACATTCAGCAGCTAGCATGTTCAGAGCTCCTAGCAAGTGCTGTGGACTACATCTGTATCTTTTTATCTGAAGAGTTTGAAATCACCAATCTTTGTGGAATCTTGGAAAAAAAAATACAATCAATTTTCTACTACTTACAAAGAGTGTTCTTCATCAGTATCCCCTAAAGGAAACAATATGCCTGGTTTTTAAGATGTCTCATTAACAGATAATTACACTTTTTTCCCAAAACACTGTTGACTGTATCATGATTGTGTTCTTTTTTTTAAAAAAAAAAAGAAAATGAGATAATTTATTAAATAATAATTATGCTAAGATTCTCACAAGAAAATAAATTAATTAAATTTAGTAATGGTACTATATAACTTTTTAAAAAATTAATGCACATATAGTAGACTCTATTAATTCAAATTAATTTTCATGTTCCAGTGACCCTTAGCAAATCCTGATTAGAAAGCCCAACAGCACAGTAATAATGGATGAAGTTGATTTATTATGTTTTCCTATTTAGAAAATTTCAGCATGCTCTGTATTGTTCATTAATTTTTATTGATGATAAAATTCATATAGATCCTTATAGTTTTTCCCTTACATAATTAGCGAGTTCCCCATTGAAGACATTGTTCTTTGACTATGTCTACTTTAACCATTATTCCAACCCTACAAGGAGCAATAGCTTCTTCAGTAACATTTAAGGGTTTGTTTGGCAAGCCAAAAAATCTGTTGAGGAAAGGCCATTATGCAAAACCCCTGCTTCTTTAGTCTGGTGTCCTAAAAAAAAATAGCATTTAAGTGACTACACTGTCTGATCCATTTTAGGCCTATTGCCTAGTTTCAACCAAATTTGACCAAAAAAAATCCAAAACAAAACCACCAGAGTTCCTAAAAGTTCCATGACAATTATAGCCATGTAAAGCTAAAAGACCTACTAACACCTGCAGAGACAGAAAGGTAAGAAGAGTTTGTTTTGCACATGTATATTCATTGCCCAGTCAGGTTCGCTGTAGCTCCAGGATGTGCTCTCTCTTATCCCAGTTTGAAATGCCAGAAAGTAGAAAATAACACCAGTGGTGCTGAGGGCACTGTGGGACGATTTGGGGTCCTTGTGCCTGAGGCATTATTACAAATAAGAGGATCTAGGTTTGTTGCAGGAAACAAATATTTGTAGGAAAGCAGCCTTCATTACTTCAATTGCTCATGAAAATACTTGTAATATATCATAAATCAGGTTTGAACATGAATTTCTGTTAAATTAATATAGCCCCTGAATTCAGGTTGTAGCCACACTCAGCTACATCCACACTCCCTCTTTTTTTTTTTTTTTTTTGCAATTCTAATAAGTAAAAAATACATTAAGACACATGTTATTGGATTATAGGGATCACTACTACTTTGAATTTCTGGATTTCATTGTTGTACAGATTTCTTTTATCAAAATACATTCTCATCTCCAGCAAGCTCAACTGCAAATATAAGCATAATATTTTCGTCCATGCATTGTAGAAATGAAGAGAAAAACTTCTGAAGCAGTGCAAAAATACTTACGATATCAAAAAAATAGATAAATTTGAACCTTGATGAAAATCCTATTTTCCAAATGTACTTTAATAATTTTCCTTATAAACATACTGAAATAAAGTATAACCTGATATGTATACAATCAGCTTAGTTCAGTCTTCCTTTGAGTGTCCTTTTTTGCCCACTACAATCTCCCAAGACGGTTGGCTTGATCAAAAATCCTTTCCCACTTTGATGGGAGAATTTCTGTTAGCGTCAATGTGATTAAGGTCAGACATCATTGTACAACAATGTACAGAAAAAATGTTTTAGTGTGTTCTTAACAGACTCCATGGAAGTGCTGAGTGATGAGGACAAGCTTATAAAGGCTGTTATGTCTCAGCTTAAACTGTAACTCAAGCTAAATAAAATTACTAAAATATCGTGCTGGCAAAATTGTGCAAATATTTTAACAGTCATTTCAACTCTTAGATAGAATTTATATAAATAGTTATTCCATGTTATTTACCCGTTCTTCAGAAATATAAGACAGATAATAACATGGCAGGAAAATAAGATATTGAAGAACAACAATGCAACTGATACTTCTTGACGTAAGAGCAGATGAAATTTCCAATGGAAGCAATATGTACTCACAGCAGCAACTTCTAGGTTAAAATGGGAACACCAATGGATGAAGGAAGGAAAGCTAAAGCCCAAATGTAATTGAATCCGACTAGGGATCTCAAAGACAAGAAGGGCTTCCATAAGTACATAGGTGACAAAAAGATGACTAGGGAAAATGTGGACCCCTTGCTGAATGAGCTGGGGGACCAGATGACACAAGGCATGGGAAAGGCTGAGGTACTGAATGCCGCCTTTGCCTCAGTCTTTACTAGCAAGACTGGCTTTCAGGAATCCCAGAGACCAGAGCAAAAGATCTAGAGCAAGGAAGATGTACCCTTGGTGGAAGAGGATCAGGTCAGGGAATACTTAGGTAAACCTGACATACATAAGTCCATAGGCCCTGATGAGATGCACCCACAAGTGCAGAGGGAGCTGGGAGATGTCATTGCAAGGCCACATTCGATAATCTTTGATCGATAATGGCAAATGGGAGAAGTGTCCAAAGACTGGAGGAAAGAAAATGTCACTTCTATCTTCAAGAAGGAGGACCCAGGGAACTACAGGCCAGTCAGCCTTACCTCGATCCCTGGGAAGATTATGGAGCAGCTAATCCTGGAAACCAGTTCAAGGCACATTAACAACACGAAAATCATCAGGAGTAGATAAGATGATTAAGGGACAGGAGCATCTCTTCTATAAGGAAAGGCTGAAAGAGCTGGGATTATTTAGCCAAGAGAAGAGAAGGCTCAGGGTGGATCTCATGAATGTATACAAATACCTGAAGGGAGAGAGCAAAGACCACTGAATCAGGCTGTTTTCAGTGGTGCCTACTGACAGGACAAGAGGCAATGGACACAAACTGGAACATAGAAGGTTCCATCTGAACATCAGGAAACGCCTTTTTCGTGTGAGAGTGACTGAGCACTGGAACAGGCTGCCCAGGGAGGTGGTGGAGTCTCCCTCCTTGGAGATACTTAAAAGCCATCTGGACACAGTCCTGGGCAACTGGCTCTAGGTGGCCCTGCTTGAACAGTGGGGTTGGACAAGATGACCTCCAGAGATCCCTTGCAACCTCAACCATTCTGTGATTCTGTCCTATAGACTGCAAATCACTCAGTCCACTTCTGAATTTCACAAACAGGGTTGCAAACTAAGTGGTAAAGGTGATTAAGCAGAAAGGTTAAAAAAAGAAAGTTGCCTTTAGAGGGCAGCTGGAAAAGAGCAACAGATGTTTTAGAAGGCAGAAGGAAAAATGTTTATTGAATTAAAACACAGTTGCCATTATAGACAATAGCATCATACTCCTTCACCTACCCTATTGATCTGTTACTACACATCACTCTAAAATGCAAGAGAAAAAATGCAAAAGAAGAATCATCCATGTATGATAAAACCAAAAGCGAAACACTAATTGTTAAAATCAGTTAGTAATCATTGAAGAGATTCAGCAGTTAGTCAGAAGGAAGAAAATTACTATTGTTCCCGGAGTGACAGGTATTTACTCCACTTTACAGATGAGCCATATATAATACATATAATTTTTCCTTCTGGAAATACTGTGCCAACCATCTTTTCTTAAAACCACTTTAACAAGCCACAGCTAGTAATATCATATTTGTTGCCAGTCCAGCCCACAAAATGCCTTTATTAAATTCTTTCATTAATGGTAGTACAAAGGTTGACAGTATGACAGTATTTAGTTTGTAAATTGACAGGGATAGCTATTTTTCTTCCTAAAATGTCATTCATTTGGATATTGCTTTATATTACACTCTACACTTGCTAACAACTGACTTTTCATAATAGAAATCCAAAGGAATAATTTGGAATGAGACAGGAAAATGATTGGATGGAGAAGATACAGTATTCAGATAACAGATCACATCTGAAGCAGTATGAATCAATTCACAGCTATCAAATAAATATCTTAATTGATTTAAAGGAAACTCTATGGTCATGTCCTCTCCACTGACTTCTATATTGTGCAGATCTCATCTTCTTGCTGGTAATATATTAACACAGCCCACTGTTAAGTAATGCTGGATAAGTCTGTTGCATTTGTCATTCTACTTAAAGTGTTACTATAAGTAGATTTGTAGGAAGAAGTTATACAAATTCAAGCTACCAAGCAAACAGAAATCCTGGATCAAAATATCCTGTTTTACCTAGCTGAGATTACAGAATTAGCCCCTACATCTTGTTAAGGTTAAAGTTTGGCCCTACTAAGAATGCAGAGATCAAGGTTTTGTTTGAAAGTATACATTCAATAAGAAAACAGCTTTTTCAAGCTGGACAGATTGAGGAGTTATTTCAAACAACTGAATTAAACCAAGACAGAGAAAAGTCAACATGGATAAAAAAACCTTTCCATTAGCCAACTCAGGATATAGAATCACCTTGGAAGATAGTAAAGATGAAAGTTAACAAAAAATCAGTATAGTTTCAGGAAAATCATGGAGAAACAAGTTAGGGAATGGCAATGGCAATTTAATTATTATTCCGCATCCCTAGAAGGGTCTTTCTGGCTGCTGCTGTCAATGGCACTCTCCCTTCAGAATATGCTCAGTAAGACCAGGTACAGAAACACACCCTACGTGTGATTCTTAAAACATGAGCCTGGGGGTTTATTTATGTCCAGGAAGCTGGAACATGCCTGGAGTTTTGAGGAGATTCTTTGGGTTTGTTTTTGCAAAGATGACTATAATTAACCATTTAAGAAAAAGACAACATTATGGAAAGGTGTCTAATATCAGGCATCATTAGGTGAAATAGCTGTTGCATCTAAAAATAATCCAAACGTTTTCCTTAAACTTGAGTCTAAAATTCAATTAGTGTGTCAATCAAAAATTAGTTGCTAGGGTTTTATTTCATCCTAGTTACTTTACATCGGTAATTTACTGGCAGGGACAGATTTTTTTTTTCCCCTCTGCCATCATCTACAACACAGTTTAAGATATCAACTTCTGAGATCAAAGTTAACACATACAATGTGACAGTTAAACTGTAGTATATTTTGCTGAACAGCTTCAGAGCATAAAATCTCTTCTGTTTGGTGGTCTCCTTAAGGTCATTAGCATGATTTATTATGAAGCAGGAAACTAAGTACTGGATATTTCAATACTGGGCAGAAAATTTAATTCCATCATTGCCATAGAACTGCTTTATCTCCAACAAACTTGTAACCATAGTAACTAGATTAGAAAGTACTCCTCAAATGTTTTAAAATTCTTTTATTCTTAACACCACCAAACACTGAAAAATAATGGTAAATTCTTATTATTTTCCAATTTTCCAAGGCCTTTGCTGCTCAAGTGCGATTCTTCTGAAAAATCTTATGTAAACAGAAGTATTTTAATAAGGCTTTCCATCAAAATTCTGTTAGTTTAAAGAGAACAAATGTATTCTGTTGGAATTGTGTATGTGACTATCAATATTGAAAAAAAAGAAGGAAGTTTGAAGAGAGACCTTTCAGAAACAGAGATAAATTTGAAGTGCTGTTTTCACTTAATAATTTGTTAGGACATCAAATGCATATCCTTTAATGAAAATTAATATGCTGTAGTTTAATAATTCATGTACTTGCATCGAAAGCCCTTTAATTTAATGGAGTGCTGTTCATTTCATTACATTCATTGCTGAGGTAGGTTGGTATTTTTCAGTGAAGGTCAAAAGTGTGCCATTCCTTCATGCAAGCCATGAATTTGGTCAGATGTTAAACTGACATCTCCAATGGACCATTCAGGTCCACCTCAGCAGGGTATTACACATTTTCAAGAACACTAGAATATCAGGAAACCTCTAAGTGTCTGTTCTGTCAGGATCAGAAGCAACTGTATTATGCAACTGTATTATGCAACTGTGATCATATATTTATCAAACTTTGTATTTCCTCCTCAGTAGTTCTGTTGGAAATTAATTCCTCTTCTCTGGGGACTAGAAACTTTTCTTCTAATCATCCGCCAAATTTTATATCCATTAGTTATTATGCCAGTGTATTCCTTTCGCTTAAATCATTACACTCACTCTGGATTTACAGAAAACACTGTGCTAGGCTGAACAAATTGAGCTCATATATATTTCTGCCTAATCTTAGTGTACTAGTCCCATAACTTGATTTTTCCCTAATCCTAACCTTTTTTCTTGTTGGATTAGAAAGAGCTTTATTTAGTGAGACTGTCTTTATTGCCTAAGTGCTATTCATCAATAACACCCTTTTTTTTCCCCCCCTTTTCAGTACATCTTTCTACCACTCTTAGTTTGCTGTTTGTTTATATATTCTTATCTGTGGATGTGTCTTTTCCTGCATAGAATGACAGACACGCTCCTGCGTTCTTTAGCTGAGTGCTCTCCTTGTATGTCATCAGACTTTGATGCAAGAAACCAGAATTACTTGTACCTGAGTAATTCCATTCCAGGAGCCAATCATTCCAACATCTCCCTGACAGCACCACTTTTTCATTTGCCACTGAAATATTCTTGCCTTCTGGACAAGTCAGAATTCTTGCTGATGACCACCTCCCATTTTCTGAGCATACTGTTTAGAACAGCCTGATCATTACATCTGATGTGATAATTTGAAAACAACCAAATGGATATTAAAAAATAATTTTAAGAAATCCACTGGATTTTTACTGTAGACCTCAGACCCACTTCTAGTTCCATAGTAAGAAATATAATCTCTCACTTCTGCATCATTCTTAGTAACTGACATGAAGCTTCAGACTAAGAACTGAGATTCAGACCTTTACCAGCTGAGAAGTTGGTACGGAGTCACACAGATCTCTCTCTCTTGGTGTTGGAAAGACTTTTACGTATAGCTCCTCTGTTCTGCACATCGTTCTGTTCTCTGTCAGCGCACACCATTATCTCCCAGACTTGGACACCCATTCTAGCTAGGTCCTTTCCCTCCTCTTCTTTTTAGACTTTCTGTCCCCACCCTCTCATTTTATACCTAATTTTCCAGTAGAACAAATGTACTTCTTAATTCAGCTTTTATTTTATTGTTGTTCTTGTTCTTCTGTGGTCTTTCATATGTCCTCCTGTAATCCTTCTCTCTAGGTTGTCTTCAAAGGTTGGTGGATCATGATCATCTCTCCCAACACTTCTATCACCTTCTTTTCAAACTTTTGCCTGAAGTTTGGCATTTTTCCAGGTGTATCTTTAGTACTTAACACTTCTCTTCCATGAAGCATATAATTTATCATATATAGCCTCAATCAGATAGCCACTCAAAAATAATAAGCTTCCTGCAGCTTTTCCATCCAGTTATCTTCAGTTTCCTCCCCTCTTCAGGTTTTTTCTACTGCTGCATTAACAGACAAGCTGTGATTTTCTCTTTATCTTAAATTCACAGCTCAGAGGAAGAAAAAACCCACCTCCTTATAGATCTTAAAGATTTCTATCCTGTTTGCTAAAGTGCACCACTTTTGAGCTTTTGTTTAGGTCAGTCCTGCCATCTAATTGTCATTTGGCAGCTGTCCACCAGCCCAGATCAAAGGCAGTGAGTATATATACACTATCTGATGCAAAATATCTGAACAAACACGCTTCTCCTTCCAAAAGGACAAAACAGCCAAGTAACAAAGAAAAAAAAATTCTCTTCCTGGCAAAAAATAAGGTTTTGCTTTTTCTTCATTCAGCATTAGTTTCCTACAAAGTCTCCTGTGTACCTCTCTGTCTTCTGGCCTTTACTGAGCATAAGTAGTCCTGCAAGTTTTTACCAGGCCACTCCTGGCTTCCAGATCTCATGTGTCAACAATTAAAATACTCATTCTTATGAAGCACAATTCCTTTAAATTAGAGAATCATGGATTCATCATATGTCCATCAATAAAATCCATAGCAAATCCTTTCAGCCTATATTAAAACACTCTCACTTTGTAGATATTCTTTCCTCCTAATGTCTGGAAGAAGAGCTGGAACTTGCTAACCATTTCCATAATCACCTTCCTGTACTTTGAGCTCTGCATTAGTGTAAGGAGTAAACTTTAAAAGGTACCATCATGCCATTCATCACCACAGTTAAAGTGTGTCTGGAGACTGTCATCAAATAGATGCACAGAACCACCACTCTTAAGTTAGTCTTAGAAAACCTTTCCATAGCATAGTGATGAATAACCTATCACCATAATGACAAGACAATCCTGCATCCCACTGTTTTGTACTTCATTTGACTTGATGTGGACAAATAAACCGGAAAAGTAACATATGGAGAGAGACTAAAAATTGAATATCATATCCCTGTGCTATATCAGCAAGAGCTAAACAAAACACATCAATAACAGTCAACAGTTGTAGCCTGGGCCATCTGGTCACAAAGGCCCATATTACCAAGACTGTATTAAAATATTTTAATCTCGCTATTTTCCCTCAGGAATGAAAGATAATATGCAAAAGCTTAAATTCTGCTAAAAGGTGAGATTCCTCTACCTACAAGCACAGCACGCCTATGATAGTTATTTAATTAAGAGATACCCTAAAGAAGGGTGTGCAAATGGCAAGGCAATAACCTCATTCCTAAGTGGGTATGTTGGAAAGCCAGTAACAGCACAGAGAACAGCCTCTACACATGTATTTCCTTGTTAAGCTAAACACTAATTTGAATTTTTGTAATTAAAACCCAATTTTTTTTCACCTGTCCAGTGCAATATCTCCTTCCTGATTTATATTACCAAACCTTAATGAATAAATTCCTCTAAACCCCCCATGTTTTTTGTTTATGCTATTGTTTCCTAATTGTGAAATAAAATGTAATTAATTGTTCTCCCCCTGCTCTCTTATTTTTTTCACAACTGTTCTGCTCACAACTAACTGCTAATAAGCAGCTCAGCTGTTGGTGGCTGCTGCAATCACTTCCAAACAACCTTGTGCATTTCCAAGCAACATAGCATGGGTTGGAAAGCAAGAGGCAATCACGACAGATGAATAAACTACACTGGTAATTCTCTAAAGCAGATGAAAAGAAAAATAACACACTCAGGGTGCAACTGGAAACCTACCTTTTATGTGGACATCCAAACTGGACCACATGATGGTATCAAACTAGTCATATCTGAAATTATCACTATCATGTATTTAATTAGTCAGGAAAGCTTCACATTCCTGATGAGCAGAAAATGTAACATTGCAGTAACAAAGACAAAAGCAAAACAGAAGTTGGAATTATTTTTCACACAGGAAAATATGTGGTTATTCCCCACACATACGCATATTATTATATTGGAATTCCTTGTTGGTAAATGTCTTTATTACTATGTTTATTGCTGTGTCTGAATAAAATGTAAACTGCCCCTCTGTTCATTCTCACAGAGGTTTGACTGGAAACGCCCATTACAGAGGAGCTCAGAAGGACAACGCTCACAGTGTTGAGCAGACAGAGTGAGTTCTTGTGAGCCCCTGCAGTATGAGACTGACTCTGCTCTTCCCATCACAGCAGACCTACACGAGTCCTCAGCCCTGACTGCTGGCAGCTACATGACAAAAGCTTCATCCAGAATCTGCTTTCCTTTCTTCTTCCTTCTCATTTTTAAAATTCTGTTATAACATGCAAATTATTCATTCTCTCTATGTTTTCTCTCTTCCCCAAATATTACAGAAACCAGAGCTACAAGATACATCTACAATGTCCCTTCACAGTGATTACAACAGACCAGAGAAAGCAAAGTTTAAGTCCAAGAGAAATTCAAGTACATCAGAAGCTGTAATTCATCAGCCCATGTAGTGCCCTGCTGAGGCTTCTGAAGATAAGCCCCAAAATACTGTGGAAGAGGAAATAAATGTGTTTCTCATGCCTCATAGAAGTGGGAAACTAAATTAATTTTTGCAAATTCATGAAGCTACATTCAGTTCACCATAAACATCTAAAGTTAAATGAAACAGATGATGAACTTTTTCTACACTTTGTGCAGGATCTGAAACAAGCACATGAATTGGGTATCTAAGGCTCTCTAGATTAGTACAGCTATTCTATTTCTGAAGACTTCATGGCCTATCTTACGAAGACCTGTGATGTGTCAAAAAAGACCTAAAAGAATTGCTTTTATTTTCAACGTCGATTCTGACTGAATTTTTTAGTTAGGGAACAATAATCTCTTCCCTACCATGTCTGAGGCTCCAAACCTTTTTATATGTGCTTTGTTAGGCATTCATTTGCAAATTACTGCAGTTGGCCTAGAATATTTCATTCCATTACTTTAAATATCTCTAAAATTTTTATCTCACTTTACACATAGACACTCTATGTTACTACTTGCAATAGCTATAGCCAAAGTACCCATGTCTAGATACCTACAATTAGAAATATATCCCAGAAAAAAATATTTAAAGACTTTTAAAACTGATGACAGCTCAAAGTATTTCAAGGTGCTGATCATTTGCAGTTCCCATAATTTGAACATTAGTTGAGGGTGGGTATTTTAGGGACTTTGAAAAAACAGACTACCCAATGCTTTTATACTTCTGTGTTTGTACGTCATCCAATGCACTTGTGATCCCTGACTAGCCTTTCAGGACCAATAACAAATCAAGATGACAAGACGCCAGGAAAATATTAAAGTACCAATAGGACCCAGTTCATCTCATTCTCCTTAAGGAACCTCAGTTACCAGGATGAGCATCATAAACTCCCAGTAAAAATACACAATGAAGGCACTTCTAGGGAGTGACTCAGACTACCTCAGACCTAAAAATTCAGTGTTCATGAGCAGTAGGGGTGGAAGGGGGCAGAGAGAAATAAATCAATAACAAAAGGAAAACTATAGATCTGTGTACAAGTAACCTTTTTAATTCTCTCACTACTTTAAAATTGCACAATAGAAGTCTTAAAAATTACCTATTTATCACTAACATATTAACCAACAATATTTCCTTTAGTTATTGATCATTAATTCTCAAACATTGAAATATGCAGGGAAAAGTTCAGAAATGGCTTTAGAAAGTTTAGGACACATTAAAAAATACTTTAGAAAGATAGAAAAATTTATGGAAGTTTGTGAGATCAGCATAAGTTATTGATGGGGAAAGGGGAGAAAAATTAAATCTTCATAGATTATTCTTTCTTTCTACTGACCGGAAAACAACTTTTCCTAATTATTAAAGTAACTGATTAGGTGCCAGCTGGCTAAATTACACATCAATTGCAGAGTAAAACTCTGCCCTCGGGCTGTGCATTTAGCTCTAGCAATCATATTGGTGGGAATTAGGAACAGACTCTACAGCTGTATAGGCAGTCATGTCATTACCACACTTACTAAAGTCAGAGCAATGCATAGGAGTCCCTGTTTCAAAACTGCCAACTTGCAAAATATATTCATGGAATTACAACTTCTGATGCCTAAATGGCCATTTGAACAATTATTGGAATTTTAGTTTTAATGATTTTAGATATACAATCTGTATATCTCAAGTTCTAGAAAAGCAGCTATTGGAACTCTTGTCTATCTGGTTCCCTGTAGACATGAAAAAAACTTTCCACTTCCATCAGACTTTTGCAAACAACGAAATAAAACTGAAAAGACCTGCAAAGATTTATTTTGTGTTTAGACACCAGAAATTAACTAAGGAATGAACAAGAGACATTTTTACATGTAATGCATTATGAATTCCTTCTAGGTCTTGGGAATAGAAACAAGATAATCCACATTTTGCAGTAGGATGGTCTTGGTAACATTGCTGGCCTAGATTTCAGCCCCAGTCTAACACACAGCCCCAGTCTAACACAACCTCTATTGAAGATAGCAGCTGCATGAAAACATATATCCCTGATTAACGGTTTTCACCAAAATGTATGCTGTTGAAGTCTGCCATGAATACAAACCCATTTTCATCTGTCTACACAATACAGACAGAAAAACAATCTTCCCATGTTTCATATTTCTTAATTTTTTCTGGGATATTACTACCAACATGATAGGCATTACAAAATGTTAAGAGAAATAGATCAATTACTTAATATCAAAATTTGATCCAGTTCTTTATTGACTTACCTTGCCAACAGATCTGGGGAATGGTGGTCTTTGATTTTCAGGAATTAATATCGGAGTTGCCAAAATAGCCCTTTTTTGTCTTGGAATTCCAAGGTTGCCTTCTATCTTAAAGATTTCCTAAAAAAGAAAAAGATCAATTACAAAGACTTTCAAAATAATATTCAGTTCTTTCCATTCCCATTCCCTACTTCTCCAGGCAAAATTAAGATGAACTACCAAATTCTAGGTTGTGTATTATATGTTTTCCAGCAATTAGTGACAACATAGCAAACTATTTATTTAAATCTGTCAGGTTACTGCACTTATTACAGTGACAGCAGACAGGCCGTATCCATTTTGTATTCCTGTAGACTAGTTTTAAACCTAAGCAAGTGTGTCTACCATCCTAACCTGACGACTGCTTAAATCATATATCTTAAATGAGGTCTGTCTTACCTCACACTTTCATGAGACCTGTAAAAAGCCACACTTTAAATACCTTAATTTTCACATCTCAAGTCACATCTATACTCGGTTGCATCTCAGTCCAGACTTTTAATCCAAGAGAATTTACAGGTGAATTTCTTAAGACTGTCACTAGATAATGAACTCTCAATAAACACCAAAAGCTTGTAAGTTAAAAATAAAAATAGACACCAAAACCCAGGTGTAACTTAGAATATCAGCTAGTAGGGGTTTTTTTGTTGAGTGTTTTGGGGTTTTGTTTGGGTTTTGTTTTTTTCCTTAGAGAAAACTTCATATTAATGTATCAGAAAGAACAAAAATAGAAGTGGTTTATACACAACTCTTCCTGCTGCATTTTCTGAAGTATTTAGTTCTAGCTGAGCTTGAGGTAATTGAGCACTTTATGAGCTACAGCAAACTCTTTACAGTGGCCTCTGGCCCCTAGAAACCTCTGTCCGTCACGCCTTTGCCTTCCCTCCCCTCCTGCTCTCTGATCCTCTCAGTGCGCTCTCTGCATGATCTGCAGTTTCCCAGAGACTATCCTCTTCCTTTTGCTTCCTCCTACAGTCTCTGTAACTCTCTTCTCCAAGCACAGTTACTACCAAGGTCAAAAACAGCCTCTCCCCATCTCCCAAATCTCTCCCCTTGATCCAGGCCCCTTTTTGGAAAGAAAATGAAAAAAAAAAATAAAACCAAAACCCACCAACCCCAAAACCAACTCGCCAAAAAAACAACACACAAATTGGTACTGTGTTGGGAATTGTGAAACTGGAAAAGATTTAGATCACTACTATTCATTCAGGTTGTCATGACAGTTTTACAAAAGAAATCATAGGTTGAATTGAATGTCTAATTCCAATAGGTAGTGATATCCTTCGGATAACACTTTGCTCTCTTAATGCAGAAACTCCAGAAACCCAAGTTTCTCAGTCAGTTCTGGAATCCATGCTGCTACTTCATTACACAAGGAGACCTCCATCCCTAGGCTGTGTTTTTGTAAAACTGCAAAGTTGAATGAGTTTTCTTGGTGGCACAATCTGGACATCCATCAGTCAAGAACTCCACAGGTTGCTCCTGCTGCCGTCTGTGTAGGTGCCTCCCATCTAATGAGTCCATCATCACCAAAACACTGCTCCACCTCTACTAGCTTTAATATCACATTTCAAATTTGACAACAAACAGCAGCAAGGGAAACTCAAGTCTTCAACAGTCAGCTTTAGACATGATAAAGTCAAAGAGCAGTGGGAACCATGCAGAGAATCCCTTCTCACAATTTTGCCAATTTTCATAACTTTTTGAGGCTCACCCTGATACAGAGTTCCCGTCTCTCCCAAAGGCTTTGCCACTTTTCTCTAATCTTTCAGTCTGCAGGCCACTTGGGTCCCTATTTTTGTCTTTCAATTCCTCTCCCAAAAGAATTTTCCCTAATAAAAATTCATGAGAAAGTTCAATTTAAAAACATTTGAAGTGTCAAATAAAAAGGAGAGAGCTGAATTCTGTCCAAAGGCAAATGCACAGAGCAGTAAGTTTTCAAAATCACTTATACTGTAAATAGAGCAGTTTGGCTGGCACATGTCTGTAACATTTCTAAGGAGAGTAAAAGTGACTACCAGTATGTCTAAAAGGAAATACCAGTTCTTTAGCTCAGCAGTAGCAGTGCTCAACTGATCACAATTTTCACTCGTGCCAACTCCTACCTTCATGGTTGCCCTTCAGCTCATGAAAATGTAAGGAAGAGCTCCCAGATGCATGCTCTTCGGAAAGGAGCAAGGCATTTATTCAAATTTACATCTCTCTGTATCATAGAATGGTTTGGGATGGAAGGCACCTTTAAAGGTCATCTAGTCCAACCCCCCTGCAATGAGCAGGGACATCTTTGACTACATCAGGTTGCTCAGAGCCCCGTCCAACCTGACTTTGAACATTTTGTGTTTCTTTCTGTGCTAGTTTGAGGCATAAAAGGAATTTTCGGTGTGTTCAATATCTAGATCTCCCAATTTTGGTAGTCACAGACCCATAAGCGATTAATTCACCACTTTCTCATGACAAGTTATCCTTATGCTTTCCCAGAAGGTCCACAAATGGAAGAAAAAGCCAAATTATATTCAATGAATCAACACTGCAGTCATTAATACAAAGAAGCAAAGTTCTAAAGGAAGGCAGAAGGGTGGTAAGACTTAAGGCCTTCAAGTCTAGATTTCTGAGCAGGACTTTGGAACAAAAAAAAAAAAAAAAACAACGAAAAATAGTATTATCTTTTGTCTGTTTTTAAACACAATTAGTCTGTTGCATGGAGAAGGCTTCAGCAGATTGTGCACAGAAATGCAAGCACTTCTCTGAGTATGCTTCACACTGTTTGTTCTTGAAGTCTCACTGCTGGTTTTTAAATACTGATTTCTTCACAATGATTCCTCTCTTTCTCATCGTTCTCTGGTGTCTAACAGCAATGTGACTGATGAAATGAGTAGCCAAAAGCATCACTATGGAACACAGGTAAACAGAAAGGAAGAAAAGGTCAAGAGTACTCCACCAACATGTTTAATAATTCGGTTCTGTTTGTGGTTATCATAATGATTTCCCCATTTGTAAAGAACAGGGGAAAAGTAAGAACATTTTGCTTAATGCTAAGCAGCTGCAACCAATGGTTTGATCCTCAACCAGTATAAGATGACAGAAGCCAAGGAATTTAAAGTTATATGTGTACTTAGCACCCAATTCAACAGTCAAAACACTGAAAAGATTCTTATTCGTGGGTAGATATATTGCACATATAATAATTTTTACTGGATTCACCTATTTAATTTCTTGAAGAAGCAACTCACAAGGGATATGAAATTACTCCAGGTAGAGTTGGTAATTTTGCTTCAAATTTTCTTACAATATCAAGCTAGCATTATAACAGAGGTTGTCTTTTGCCCCTAGACACACGTGAAACCACAAAGGAGTTTTCCGTCATCTTTCCTGGAAGCAGCTGATCAAAAACTACAGTACCTACCATGTCTTTGTAGCAGCCATGACTCCAGACAAGTATTTCTGTGTTAGGAGTCTGCAGCTGGCAGTCTGGAGAGCTTAGAATAGCATGTCCCAGATTGGTAGTGTTCAACCAGCACCCAGAGAAACAATGGCTACAATTACTACCTGCTTCTCTCATGCCTGCAGCTTTGCACAAACAGAAACCTAAGTGTGTGTCCAGAAACATCCATCCACAAGCAAAATTTTAAAAAAAATAAAAAAGAATACTGTAATAAATATAGGCTTCCTAAAAAAAGTGCACCAAAAATAAAAATTTTGATTTTCTGATTTTTTTTAAAACCAAAATGGTATGAAAGAAATCCTACCAGAGGTCTTTATTTTTGCTATTTAACTGCAATATCACACCTGTGATCACTATCTTTCAGCTGATATTTTCATGGGCAGTGGATTATCTGATCAGAATCCAACTATCATTTCACTGTCCACCATTTCAGAGCCAGCTTTTACACCCTATTTTTTACTTCATTAAATTCCCTTTCTAGACGTGGAATCAGTACAGCAATAGTTCAGAACCCAATATGCTGATTCACTGGCAACAAAGTTTGATTCCCTATTTGCATTAAGGAAGCAACAAACACAAACTCATTTTTCCAGCATTTAGGTTAGGCTTTTATTGAAAGATACTAGTGTGCCCAAACCATGATGCTACGCAAGTTGTAATGTCCCTAGATCCCTTGAGAACTCTTCACTCTGTTTTGTTTGTGTTTCTTTTTACCAGGGGTTCTTGGGAACATTGCAGTGCTTGAATATTTGAATGAATGGCCTAGTCACTATCCAGTAGCAGGCACCATTACTCTTGGCGAAGAAAATTTCATTAGAACTTGTCATGGGAATAAGGTGGCTGAATATTGATATCGATTTGTCACAATAAGGGTTGGGAACATCACTGGAGTGGCAATCTGTAATCCACTATGGTGAGCAGAAAAGTGGTTGAGTTTCTTGCCATTTACTTGTTTTTATATACTAAGCTTGATGGTATAAAATGGGGTCAGTCCCAAATACAAAAAATAACAAAATTAATTGGATGCTTGTTGCAAGCAAAATTCCTCTGAAATAGCAAATAGGATGTGGTGTTTAGTGGTATATCAGTCTTCCTGCAGAATAACATCACTACATAAGTGAAAAACTAAAACTGCATGCAGACCAACTTAAGAAGAAATCATTTTTTATGTAATTCTCAGCTGAGATTGCAGAATTGGGCTGTAATATAGTTGCTTTATGCATGTTATTTCTATAACCAGAATATTATCATCAGCAGTATTAATAGATAATGATTTCTAAAGCATATACCAAAACAAAAAAATGTTTTCTCATGTTGTTAATAATATGAAAATCTAATATGAAAATCTGGAACTTGACTTGTAAGTTAAAGAACAACTGTTTAAACAAATAATTAACTCAATGAATAAAGTTAAAATTGTAAAGGTTAATGGCATACACACAGACATCTGCTCAAAAGTACTCTGTCCTCAATGCCTGTTAATGTCACCCTAAAAATCACGTTGTACACTTTAGAAGAACAAATCCAGATAAAATCTAGCATGCTAAAGGGAACCAAGTGTATCAGAGCACACAAGCTTCCAGGCTTGTGAAGCATAGTCAGATATAACATCTAGGTAATGGAAATTGCTGGTGGAACTTGATTTAATTACGCTGGGTGTTTCTACCATTATAATTGTTACATAAATAGAGAGGCAGATCCTTCCATTGCCCAATCAATATACCCATTAACTTCATAGACACTCAGTAATCTCAGACTGCAGCTTTGCTGCTGTGCCATTCAGCCAGCTGTGCTATGTATTTTTATAGGATGGAGGTTCCTTTTATCTTTAGAGGAGTCAAGGACATAGGAAAAATTTTGCTCTTGTTCAAATCATTCGGTCATGTGTAAATCATAACTATTTTAATGCTAATTTATTCTACAGTATTTTTGTAATGCATATGTGACAAAATGTCAGCTATCGTGGAGACAAATCTGAACTTTTGCTTTGTGAAGTTATACATTCCAATATTGCCCTGAACTTCAGCAGTATCTTTTGTGATGGAAAAGTCCTGTTTCTATCCAAGTATAAGTTTAATTTATCTTCACACCTGCCTTCTTCTGTGTCAGGGAAGTTTTTCTAAAATGACAATGGACTAAATGCCGTTAACTTTCCTTTTGTACACATTAACCATGGGAGTTACCTGTTCTGAGAATAATACAGAAATGACAACCAAATGCCTTTTTTTTTAAATTAACATTTCAAACTTTTCTTGTCATCACTTAGTGAGTGTTATTTTCATTTTGAATCATATGTGAATCACCCCCTCTTTCAGGAAATCTCATGTTGGTTCCACACTGCTCATTAAATATAATGAGGTATCCTTTATACACAAACAGCCAAATATGCTCTGACTGACTGCATCTGTCAAACAGCATTGCAAATATGGGCTTAAGGAAAAAGACAATGGCTGACCTTATGCCTCTGTCGTCACCAGGATACACTAATGACACATTACTTATCACCATTAAAAATACCCTTCTCCCCATCTCTACTGAGCTTACACTGGTTGCAAAGCAAACAAAAACAGTCTGCTTCTACAGCATGCCAGAAAAAAATTCAGTATTGTTAAAGATGTCCCAAAACCTTCAGCACCTTAAGTATATGTAGTGTAAACAAGGAAAGAACTTGCTGATGCAATTGCCAAGGCATACAAGCCTTAAAGGTGTCTTATAATAAAAATTTACCTTGAAAACAGCTGATTTTTTTGTTTTGTTTTTCATTTTTCTTTTAATGAAAGCATCTCCCATCGGTCTAGGTACTAAACAGCTATAGAAAATAGTAGCAGATACATAGCAGAGTTCTGAGGCAATTAAAACCTTTCACAAATCTGATCCTTTTGAGACTTAACCAAAGCCACATAGAAAATTCATTGCACAGCATGGACACAAAGCCTTAACTTCTTACTCTTAATATTGCTACTGAGCCCACTGACAGGACTCCTTTCATCACTTATATTAGAGGAACTCAAAACATGAAAGCTTTCCTTTAACCCCCAAGCAAGCTTCACACATGTTGAAAACACTCTGATTTCTAGAGCAAGAAGGAGGAAGAACACATAGAACACATATCTCAATTCTAGGGCATGATAAATGAATCAAAGATAAACTCTTTTGGTGGGGCAGTAACTTATATAAAGCCACAAAATCCGTGGATCAGTAGCAGACAACTGACAACTCCAAATTTGGAACAACACAAGCAGCCATGAGCAAGTTGTTCCATGTTTCACTTTGGGGTAGAAGGACAACTTCTAATAAACAAAATTTATTTCTTATGTAAAATAAATCCTATTCATAGCAGAAGTTGTCCTACCTTGGAAAAACAGCTTTCAACGTCTTGCTGCAGGGCAGCCAGCTATAAGTATACGGAAGAAAACTAACACATTTTATACCCATGTTCTGGAATTCATTGCATTACAACAGTGCTGCACAAAAACAATTTCATGATACCATAAATCAATAATACCGTCTGTATGTTCAAGTCATGTATACTGTTTAATAGATCTAGTGACTGCAGTCCCAGTCCCATGTCTGAATGGATGTGTAACACACGCTTCTTCCTACCCCCTACAAGTCTCCAAGCTGCGATTACAATTAACACCTATTCACTCTTGCTCCCCAACAATTTTTTTAAAGCTCTATTGCCCCGTATTCTTTGTGGTCCCTCAATTTCTTCATCATCTCCATTCCCAATTCCAAACATTATTTATCTTGCTATTCTCTTATAAACTCTGCACAATCCTTCTGTTCAAGTGCATGTCCTGCATTCCCAAAGAACACTTCAAGTTTTCTTGCTCCAGGTCTCAGTGTAATTCTGCAAGTCTTGTTTTTCTTCAGAAAACGTTCATTCCTTAACACTTATGTTGAACACAGTGTTTCTCTTGAACACTGATGATACAGCTCTACCCAAACTGAAGTCATCTCAAACTTGCATTTTTTGTTTCCAGAAATACCTTTTTTGTACATGCTACAGATCAGTCTAGAGCTGGTGAAATCCCACCGCAACATATACAGGACTCAGTTCCCCCCTCCCCTGCCATCTTCCCAATGCACAGCCACCGAAACCAATTCAAAGAATGTATAAATTCCATCAAATCACAACAGTGGCATTTTAAACTCAGTGTGCATGGTGTAAGCAACAATTCAAGAAGCAGGACGACTGAAAGAGAAGCCCTTTGTTGAGCTACCACTAGACCCATGGGTTCCAAAGCTTCCAGGTCATTGTTTCTCACTTTAAATAAAAGCAGATCTTTATTTAAAATGAGAATTAATTCATGTCATCTTGGACAGATACACACATTAAACATTATCTCTTCCTTCTCTCACAATATATCACTAATCCTGACTGTCCAGAAAAGGACCTTATTTTCCCATCCCATAAAATTCTCAGGAGAAGAAATGAGGAATTCAGCCTTTGGCCTGAGATTTCACAAAACCCAGAAAAAAATTCACAACACAGACACTGATTGATGTCCTACAACCCTGTCCTGTACATTTTGGCAACCTGAACTGTGCGTGTGCAGTCAGTTAGGTACACGCAAACAAATCATACTCTTTGCACAGATTACGTATAGGAGACCTGGTCACGGGTATTGCAAAAAAATTGCCAGTTACCTCATGCTGAAAAACAAGACCCCTTTTATTAAGAGTCTGAGAAGTCTGTTTCTTGTTGCAGTAATGAAGGACAGTTTAACTGGGAGAGAGTTTCAATACTTTTCTTTCTGTTAGTACTGGTACACCCTTGTATGTAATGTAATGTTGCAGTCATGCACCTGCACCACTTCCTTCCTCCTTTCCACTAGATCAGAGCTGTATTGACTCTAGCAAAAATAATATGTTACATAAGACTGCAAAGCAGGAACACGTTATGTTTAACTCATAGATCTGCATAACAAAAAAGTCTGGATATATTCTGTTAAACTTGACTATGCATGCATGGTGCTCCACAGAACTGGCATTCTTGTGTTTTGCTATACAGGAGCTGTCAGACTGACAAATGAAGTGGTAGTCTGTGATGAAGACAAAATGTCCACTTAGATCTAAGCTACAGCAAAACTCCTCATTCACCAAGCTAGATTTGGAATTTGGTCGAAAGAGCTGAAATGGTAGTGCATCAATCCACTTCACCACTTGGTCCAGCTACGCAGAACAAATTAATTAACAGGCATTAACCAAGTCCAGAGAGCTGAAATTGTAGTGTATTAATCCACTTCACAACTTGGGCTGTATTTTTACTCTTCAATGCAAACAAATTAACAGACAGTAACTGTCTGATACTAGAAGCTTAATTCTGTTCTGTGATACAAATAAAGAGACAGTGTTGTAGTGTCTTGTGGACAGCTTCTTATTACTACCTGAGTGGTACTGGAGTTGGTACTGGACTTTGACTGCATTTGTCAAAGATGAAAATACAAGACCTGAACATGCCCTGTGTTATTTGTTCCCACTGTAGTGACCCAATTAAATTGGACAATGCCCCTTAGTTCTAAACCTTTCATTAGTCTGGACAGTCTTAAAGACCCACATAGTATTAATGAAGAAGAGAGTACGCAGGTAAAATTCTGACTTAGATGAGAGGTATCTAAAAATTCACACGCAATAAACCAACTTTTTAAAAAGTTTGACTACCAAGACACTTAAAAAACCCAGTCATTCACTCAAATTTTACTTCTAGATCCAGCTTCTATAGAACTTGTAAAATATGCCAGTTAGAAATAGCACCAGTGTTTTGGGTTTGCTGTAACTATTTTGGGGTGGGAAATCAAAGCTCAGTTTTTTTGCAGAACACTTCCAAAATAAAAGTAAAACATGCAAGATGGAGACCCAGACAGAGGCTTGGGGATCTCAGTGGATTCTCACATTTCTCCTTAATCACATGCTGTCAATTAAGTCTAATTCAGGAAATTCAAAGAGTGTACCTGTCAGGAATCAGGAGCAAATTAATTGCTATACTGGAACAGATCAATGATTCATAAGCCGTAACATCAAGCTGCTAACAATACTAATTGCCACATACTTCAGGAAAAAGAGCCTAAAATGGCAGAAGGTATAGCTTACACTGGTTCAAAGGGTTTTTTTCTGGATTATAACTGCTGAAACTAAAGTTAAGTACAGCTTTACAATACTTGAAATATGACATTGATAGTTCAATAGTGTAGATCATTAAAATTAATATATTTGGATCAGAGCATTTTGCCCTAACAACCTACAGCCATAGCAGCATAGAAATATTTATATTCCCTACTTCACACCTGTTGACTTTTAATTGACTGTCTCCATGGGATAAGAAGAGTCACCACCTACACAAACACCAAGTAAGCAGGTTTTGTTCAAGTTTCCTGGCCAAGAGAAGACAGATCCAACCTTAGTCCCAGCCTGCATACCATCTGTTCGGCAACTTCACTGCTACTCCTACTGCCTTGTTTTTGTAGCATTAGCCATGGGCTACCTACTCTGGGTTTCCGGTCAGTGGAAAGCAGCATCCAAGATTATTAGAATGAAATAATACTCTCAAAACTGTCAGAGCAGGGTTGGAGCCCTCCATAGCTCCTTATTGACTACAATGGAGTGACTGAATAGGGACAGATAGTCCAGTGGTCAAATCATTCACAGGGGATATAGAAGACACAGATTCAGTACTCTTCTAATAATTGCTTCCAGAGACTTGGCAGTGAACCACAATATTTTAGCACTTACACCCCACAGATCTAAAAGCTCTACTCAAGTCTCTTGATTTCTAATCCACTGTCTTTCTGAGAAAGAAGTGATGCATTCAAATGCATTCAAAAACCTGAACTCCAACCAAAACAGAATGTTATCCACCCCTTAGCTTCCACTTTACTTTTTTGTTCATTTTTCATAAAGTTCTGTCAGATAAGTTTTATTTTTATCTATACGCATTGTCTTGCTTCCAAAGTCACTGAAGTCATTAAAGTCAGACCTGTGATGTCTGCTGCCTTTACTGACACACTGGAATTTAAACAGGAGAATTCTAGAATTAAAAAGCTCAGTTCTCACAGCTTGAGCTAAATCAGCAGAATCTACTCCTCATAATTATCCATCATGCAGCTCGCCCCAGAAGAATCTCAACTGGACTGTATTTAAATGGCATTATGAATTCGTAAGATGAATTCTTCAGTTCTCATCACACATGCCAAGTACAAATGTTCTGCTTCAAACTGTGACCAAAGACCCATTGTGTATATCAGATTATGCACAGCATGTTGCTTCTATGAAGTGGAGAATTTCCAAGGAATGTAAGAAAATTAATTCTACTCTGTGTTATTCAACTTTGCACCATTCTCTTTGGTATCTGAATGTAGCACTGTAACAGAATCAAACTATCAGCCTAGTGCTTAAGGTTCTGGTTGCTATTGCCTGACCATTTCAGAGTGGAGTGAAGCACAGTATCAGTTTCTTAGCTTAAAATACTTTTATTTTGCTGAACTTATCTCATAGAGACAGGTTAATAAATTGCAGCATTCATAATTTGATACATTTTTGGCCTTGTTTCAGTTTATAATCTGTCCATTAACAGACCTTGAAATGTGTGAACAAATACATTATCTACCATTATACACAAGTTTCTCAGATGAGTAATTTTTGATCTTCAGATTGCTCAGGCAGTTGCTTAGAAACATTTGTCTGTATTAGTTACACAAGTCACGTGGTATTATTTTTCTTTTCAGATTGGATGGCTTCTGTGAATAAGCAACAGAGCATGAAATGCAAATTTCATGATATAAAATTCAAAACCTGCTTTTGGCAAGGATTTGATTTATTACATTTACGGCACAAGATGAAAACAAAAAGGTTATCTCTGTCATCTGAATGACTTGACAGGGGAAGTAATGCCTGTGCCACTTGGAGAACTAGTAGCATAAATTGCAAGAACAAACAAACAAACAAAAACATTAGAAGAGGGAATTGCATGGAATCAGTGGAGAGCATGGCCTAGGGAGCTTATTTGGCTGAAAAGATCATTCACAGAAACATGAAGATGATAAAGAATAGAGTGAAAGTTTGGAACAGTCTTGCTATGGAATGAAATGGATCCTTTGCAATAATTCATTTTACTAGTCATCTACGTAGAAATTATGGGTTTCTCTTCTATTGATTAGTACTTTCCTAGATGAAAGCATAGATAGTTAGGTCACAAAAAAAATAAAATCACAGATTCAAGTAAATTATTATTTGCCTTTTTCAGAGTTTTAAGCAAGCAAAGAAAGAGAAGCAAGTAGTCTTGTTCATACTAATAGTAACAGCCAGGTCTCATTCAATAATGTTGAAAAAGTATTCACCAGTATTTCATTGTAGAGTGTATAGAAATACGGTAGAATCCTTTTTTCTGCTGATGCTATCAGTATGTGAAAAATTGCAACTCACACTTTTTGCTTCTTTTAACTTTGTAAAAGAACCACTTGTATTTGCCTACGTGTTCCTGCACTGATAGTAATGATTTTTCTTCTCTATTGGATGCAATGATTTATAACAGCAAAATCATTGGTTCAAAACTGAATACAGACTTTTACTAGGAGAGGCTGCTTCTTTCAGTTGAAGAGAACCAAACAGGGTAAAACTATGTTACTGAGCTCACCCTCAGACTGTGATCCAGGCTACTTCTACAAACTATAAATCCTACATTCAAAATAGAGCCAAAGTCACAAAGACCAAACCGAACACACCCTGAAGGAGGAAATACTGCTAAAACAATGGAGAGAAACTTAGAAAACAACAGTAATGGGGGTTTTTTTTAGTAAATCTTTAAACCCAGGCTGCAAGGACTGATGAACAGTAAAACCATTTACAAAGAAGAAAATATAGCCAAGTTTTTGCCGAATTGTAATGCCACATTGGAATATAAAGGTATTGGGTCTCATTTTTAGTGACACTTGTGATAGCCAACAGAGGTACCTCTCATCCCACTACTAATTAAGTAAAATCCCTGACTAACTTTCCTGGTACTCCTTTTCAAGCCAGCAGCTCTGCTAGAAACTAACGCCATTGGGTCCCAAATGACAGCAAACATGCCTAGCAGCTGAAGCCTGGCATCAGTGCAAAATATTTGTGCCGCCTGTGATTTAAAACAGGCTTAGTTTTGGGTGGACTATGACTAACCCATGATTAAGATCAAATCCTTCTGCTGGCAGAAACAGCATTGAGTGAATGTGAAATATGGATGCACAGTCCTTGCTTACTGTTTAAGGGCCTACATCTCATAAATCCTAGTAAAGGTATTCCACAAAATCAGACAGAAGTAGTGTCACACTCTGAGCACTTCTCTCAATATTCAGTCAAATGCCAAAGTGTTGTTAATGAAATATTAAAACACTGAATATGAATTTGATTAGAAAACAAAGGTATAAATTTTGATTTTAGCAAAAACAGTGTCTTCAACAAACCCAAATTTCCCCACTGGATAATTTCAATGTTTGTAATAAAAACTTACACATTTCTTAAATACCAAAGAATCACATTTTCATCCCTCCTTTCTCTAACATGCATCTCAGTCAGATCACGCTCATCCATTTTCAATAGTATGTTGCTCCCTTCATAGCAGCATACAGAAACTTAGTTTAAGGAATATGAGCTTACAAATTACCATCTTTGCCTGTCTTTTAAATAAACCAGGAAAAAAAAAAAGAACCAACATCCTGAGCTAAGATTAAAAGCTGCATTCATATTAAAGAATGGTGTCTTTTCACCATTGAAACTGAAGCTGTAGATTATTCTGTGCTGATAAAGTACTACAGTGGGCAAAGAACTTTCTCATAATGAACATTGCTATAAAACAATTTATCTACAAGAAAGGAAACAAGTTTGCATAACCCATTTATGGTTGATTCAGCTTTAGAGGAATTTGTTATATAAATACATCTCACCCTGGGGAATTGTTTTGCCAAAATAACTAATGAAAGTGTTTGAGCAACTTAACACTGATAATTAATAGGATTTTTCAGTATCACAATGGAGAATGACATCTTCCCATGTACGTTAACCATTTCACCAGTGAAAAGACAAAAACTTGCAGACTCCAAGACCCAAATACATCAGAAAGTGGAAAATTAATTAACTTAGCACTTGCAAAAATACTAAGTAGGTGACATGTTTTAACTGATCATCACAAGGTGTTTTATAGTACTTTCTTAAAAAAGATTCTGCAGCTCAGCAATTATCACTTCAAAAATCTTAAGTAATAATTTATCAGTTGTTCAACTGACATTTCTAATATTCTGCTATCATGCTGGAATCTTTGACTAAACATAATCAAGGACCATTATGTTGTTACACACTTAGCTAGCAATCACAAGTTATGCTTTAAGTTTAGGTGTCAATATTAAATCACCAAGAAGGATTACCACAGGTAACACTTGCACAGTCTCATCAATAACGCCTTGCCAACTACAATTCTGTAAAGACCTAAAATTTACAGTGAACCTTACCTGCTTTTGTGGTCACATAATTATTTTTATCATGCTTTGTGGCAATGTTGGCTGCCAAAAAAGGTTGTCCTAAAATCCCGGTGTGACAAAAATCAATTTTCAGATGCAAATGAGGGTGCCATAGGTGACATTTTTCATACCCAATAAATTGCCTGTCTGTGGCTTTGAACTAATGGACACATAAACAAGAGAGATTGGTGCCAAGGTATTGCATTATAATCTTAGTGGAGTTTTATGAGACTCATGCTACAGGCTGCAAAGAAACTAAAACAGAGGGAGGGGGCATAAACAATTTGAAGAAACCTGTAAGAATAGATATAGCTTGCTTGGATTTTTTTACATTCTTTTCATTTATTTTTTCTGAGCTCTGATTTCCCATTTATCTACTTCTCCCCATTTTATTTTAATTTCAGTGCTCTTCATGACCCCATCTGCCTGCCACAACTTTTACCTCATTATTATCCTCTACCTCTCCTCTTCTCTGTCCCTTACCTGTCTTCCCAGTGTCTCTCCTAGAAAATTTGTGCAAACAGGATTCCTTCCCATTATTCTTTTTTAATTCTAGCAACATTGTTTCCATTTGTTTCCACCTCCTTGAGGTGATAGGCATTCCCTGGCAGGGAAATTATTCAAAGCCACCCCGCTGTAGCTGAGACTGCAAAACCAGTGTGAAGAGCCACTAAGGTAGACCTCAAAACTTTGGCATGTACTTCTCAAGCAAGATGTCCAGAGGACAGCATGAAAACACAGGTTATCAATACTATTAAGAATCTTTACAGCAGTTAAGTACAGGGAAGAGCTGAGATCAAAGCTGCTGATCTGAACATCTGGGTAATGAAGCAGGCAGGTACCTCGGTGATGTCTCACCGACGTCTCAGGGAGTCATGTCCCTCTTCAGGCACTGCATCCACATGAGACTTCAGCTGAAGTCTGCAGTTTCAGACTATGTTGTTTACTACACAGATACAGGGATTACAACCAGATCATTCTCAGACAGGTCACCCTCGCGCCCCCCCCCCCCTTTCTTTTTCTCTGAATCACAAGCACTTCAATTTTTGTATTAAATAATGAAGGGATATAGATTAGTTCTGTGTTACTAAATCTGTGTACTTACACAACAAATACATTTAAACTTTCCGAGAAAATACAAGAAATACACTGAAACTAACATTACCTTTAAGAACAATGAAGACTTTAAGTGACCCCACTCCTCATGTCAGATATGGCTACACTTCAAAAAACATGAGGAGGTCTGCATTTGCAGAAAACAAATAACAGAGTTTTAATAGGCTTGTCTGAATCTTATCTTGAATAATCACAAACTTCTTGAGTCTGCAAATTTAGGTTAGAAGTCCTGAGAGATATTTACTCTTGCAATACAAATAGAAACACGATAAAAACAATATTTTATGCTATGTTGATAGCATTGTTTCCAACTATAGCTGAAATGAAAGATATGATTAGACAATAGTTTTGCAAACCTCTTCAAAAGATTTAAGTAAAGTTCAAATCTTAAGCTTTTGAAACTTTAATCTTGAAATAAATATCAATCTTTTTGTTATTTCACCTTTTTCTCATGTTAAGAAAATATGAACAGTACTAAAATGACAAAGAACTGAATCCTGCACCAGACTTATCCCCATGCATATCCAGTTGCAAGACTGGGATAATAATTTGGGAAAAAAAATTTCAAAAATACCCTTTTCAAACTCTCATCCTGGTATCCTCAATAAAGAATATTATTGCTGCTGATGCTCCTTAGTTGTGTTTCGAGTTCTGTTTGTTTTGGGGTAGGAGGAAGAAAAATGTATTTTATTCCGCCGCACATCTAGCTCCCTTCCTCCTGAAAAATCAGAACTCCCTCTAAAGTCAATAAGCTGGTGCACCTTGACTTTGCCTGTCAGCATCATCAGCATGACAGGGAAGCAGAACAGGCTTCTAAAGCTGTGCGGGCATAAAGTCAAAAATACAGTTTTAAACTTTTGTTTACGCCACTTGTCTGGTTGGCCAAATACCATTAGTGTATTCCTCAGAGGCACCAGTTTATTCCCATTGCCAGAGCAACGCCTGGCAAGGCGTGCATATGGAATTCAGGGCAGCATGCCACAACCATCTCCACCCTGTTCTTCTGAAAAGAGAAATTATGATGGAAAGTATGAAACATACTGTTCCCTGCCTTTTAAGGTCACCACAGAAATTTACTTCACAAGCTAGCTAATATGCACAGCTTCTCTTTCTTCTATCACTCCACTTCTTTATGGTCTTGTAAAACATTAAAACATTTGGAAAGCAAGTCTTTAATTCCAAAGTCCCCAAGTGACTTTGGTGGCCAAATTCCCTGATCAGATTAACTATCTGCATCACTGCAGGTAATGCAGAAAGTGCCTAGCAGAGAGTTCCCAGGGGGTAGAGAATTACCTTCTAGTAAATCTGCACCACAGAAGAGTACCATGGTCTCTTCATCCTCTCCAAGCACAGCAAGTACATCAGGGTTACACACACTATAGATTGGCATCGGTTAAAGTAGAGCTCAATTTTACCCTGTTTTACAGTTCTTCCTTTCTGGAAGCAGCTTCAAGTCATAAGGACAAAAAACCTACCCATAAGACTAAGAAACAGACCCTAGGATTTTCAGCTTTTTCTGGTGCTGAACCAGATATGACCAGATCATAACTCCCAGCAGCAGAAAATACCAGCCAAAATATCAATTCACCAAGTTATCTGTGTTAAAGAACAGCAAAACATAAATTGGAATAATATATACAAAAAGCCATCAAAACACTGCAGAAAAACTTCTTAGATATACTGTCAGCAAATGTATCTGATATCAGGGCAAAAGATTCACAAACAAGTTTAGTGAAAAATCTGCTGACAACTACAGTCCCTATCTCCACTACTACTGTCCAAAGCTATTATACAAGAAATTAATTTTAAAATAGAAGATACAATGCAGTGTAGTTTTATGAATATTTACTAAATGTAGAGCCCTAGGGCTCAGTGTACTTTCATTTTAAGTAATTATATTCCACATGTAAATATTAAAGACTTAAATATACTGGGATAAATTAATTTAGACTTGCTAAAATGTTTCTACAAAGAGCCCCCTACTATGTCACTTCTCCAGATAGTCTGCTTTGTTGACAGTTTCTGTAAGAACAGACCATTCCATTTTCCCTGTAGCAGACATGAAACAGTCACCTAAGTAAAACCTTTCATAATTAGAACAAGGCAGGTACTAAACCTATCCCTTGACTTATCCATGCATTTGTAGCTGGAGTTCATTAACTTGTCAGCACCAATTCCTTTTGAATGGGAAAACGAAATGAAAAAATGACGTGCAAATCAATAACAACTGTTAAGTCATGTTCTCATTTAGCACAGTGTCAGATATGAAATATTGAGAATTAAAAAAACTGGTAGAAAAACATGCTTATTATGCCTCTTTTTTAATAAGATAATTCCTACAGTGATTTAAGCTAGTTGTCGTCCCATGATAAAAGTTACAGCATGTTAAAAGTTAAAGATGATCTTCTAAACCGTATTTTTATTTTCAGGTATATTTTTTAAGTGACATTAAGCTTAATAAATGGGAGAAACATTTAAAAATATATAATTCATGCTCATTAGTTGGCACAAAAGCTGCGTAACACATCCACATATATCTAGAGAGAGATGTCTGCTAAAAGGACTTCCACGTAACTCCGCACTACACCACAAGTCCACAGCCATATTTTTGGAAAATACATTTCACACGTATAAATCAGACTATTATCAGAAGGGACTACAAATTAGTCTTCATGGACATGTGAAATTATAATAATGGGATGTCAAAGGCCAGAGGAAATTTCTTGGAGATGAACATACGGTAATGGCAAAGATCTGTTTGCATACCCTGATACACACCGAATTGCTTAGTACCTTTCTAGAGAGAAACGAAGTCAGCAAGCTCTACCTGCTAAACTGCAGGCCACATCAAGTCCTCCAAGAAGCCACTGCACGTGCCCCCTCATCTGAATACCTTAATATACTCAGAGTATATTCATTTTATACACAGAAATCTGAGGCAGAGAGGTATAAAATTTAAGATTGTCAATATTATAACACTTTTTCCTTTTGTCCAATCTCTGTTTTGTCTGGAAGCTCTTTGGGCAGATGCTATCTTTTACTACATATATGAACAAGGTCTCAAAAGCCACAATCTTTGTCAGTGCTTGTATATTACTACAGTAAAATGAAGGAGAAATAAAGCAAATGCAAAATGTTTTTGCTCTTTCCCTTCATTCTCCTAAACACATACCCTTACACTGGAAACCAGAGTCCTATCTTCCTATTGTCTAGAGTCAGGATTAATTTCTGTCACCTTATTTTCTCATTTTATAGTTTTAAATACTGAGTTTTAATCAAGTCACTTATCTAATTCACAATTGTCTGGAACATATTTTCAATTAATAAAATGATCCTAAATACAGCCTAATGCACTGAGTGCCAACTAAAAGAAAAGACACAATAATTACCAGCAGTGACAAGGAATTGGGAAAGCCATTAAACAAAACCAAAATAATTTCTCCCCTCTCAACCCTCTAATTATCCTGTATTTTTGTACCACTAGAAGATACAGTATGTCCCTCAAGTAAACCAGCTATGTTTCTGTTTAGTAGACAGATATTAAAAGAACTCTTTCCCTTTTATACTCTTAATATAGTTCCCATATTTTTTCTTTAATTGATTTAAATATGACATGTTAAAGCAAGAAACATTTCCATTTGCAATACAGATGATTGAACTTTTCTGGCAGATGTTAAATTTATTAAACATCATAGGACTGAACAGAATCTGCCTTATGGTATTTACAAATCTGAGATATCATTTTAAAGTAATTATAGCCGATACACAAAATCTGGGATTAAAAGCCACTGAATAAGTGTGAAACTTCTGAGATCCTCTAAAGAGCTACGTGATTAAAAAAGCATTGATATTGCAGGGATCCAGCTGAAGGCACAAATGACATTTAAAATAACTGAAGATTATTTTTTCCTGTTTCATAGACACAAAATATAACTGGTATACTGTCACTGCCCACTAACATTATGCACAATTAATATTATATATATCAACTTGATGCCAATAGTATCCAATAGAAAGGACTATACCATATGACAGTCCACTAACACATTCAGTTTTCCTGGCAGTTAACAACATGGAAGCACTAACAACGAACATCAAGGTCACCCTCTAATAAATTTTGATTTAGACACTCTTCATAGCAGATTTATGAGTAGATTCAAAGCTCATTAAAGTCAACGGAACAACTCCTGCTGGCTTAACAGAGATTGCATTTGGTGTACTGCTTTCTATGTTTTCCTATGACAGATTAATTACATGGTTTTGTGAATAATCACGCCTAAAATCAACCCTGTAACTTGAAGCTTCAAGCTTTACTTCACATATACATGTAACTTTGTCACCAATGAGTTTGAGTGTTATAGATGTGAACCAAATTCAGAGTCAAATCTTCCCCAACTTTGACTTTTAGTCTTTAAACTGGAGTTTTACATCCCCTCCCCTTAGCACCACCTTAATTCCTGATTTGAGGGTCAATACGAAGTGCAACAGACTTTTCTGACTTTAATGACCATATCAACTTCAAAAGGATGGTTGCTGGGAGTGGGTGGAGGAGTGTGAAGCACATAAGGACAACACAATACAGTGGGCACAGAGAAAATAAAATTGTCTGTAGGTAAAGTCAGAAAGTTACTTAACCCGCCCTGCACAGCTACATAAATGATAAGGACACAGTTTGAACTGTCCATAGTTCTTTTGACATAGATGATAGAAATCCTAAATCCCCCTTCGCTAATTTGCATGGCAATAGAAAAACCAGAAAGGACAGGAGATGGGTAGAACTTCACATCATATTAAGCTGATCACACAGAAGAGTTGACAATTTTTCCCTTGACCTGCTACTGAAACAATTCACCTCTGTTGAAAACCAAGAGAGGGGCAAAAAAAAATTTCTGGGTATCAAGTTGCAGGCATTATTGAAACAGAGTGGATAGAACAACCAATTGTATCAATTTTAAGATTATTATTTTAACTAATCAGCAGGAACATGACTTTGTTGAAAAATTGTCACATATTGTTCCTGGTTTTTCTTAAAACACCCAACCTATACATATTCCTAAATTATGTTTCTCAACACAAAACTACAATGTATGCTTTGAAAAGAACACGTTTTAAAGTCTCTCTTGCAGGATATCCCACTCTAGTATATTAGTAATATTTCTACGGACATATCTGGAAATTAAATACATGTGAACAGTTCCAATAAAGCTCTCAGTATGGAGGGTCCATTTTTAATGACCCTCCATTAATGACATTAAATGACATTTTTAATGTCATTTAAACTAATGACAGTAAGCGAATGAGCCTATAACTGATGCCTGTTGACTGAGCCAGTACCAAATCAAATAATGAAATCCCCATTTCCTAAATCAGGAATTCATTGTAAGTGTTTTTGTTTCTAGGAGGCAATTCTGCTGTAAAGGGCTGGTAGGATTAACGCATGCTAAATCAAATACAGAATATTAGTGTAATAATCATCTTAATCTAAGGCATGAGTTTATAGTTTGCAGCAAGAACAGCAATAAGAACCGAAGCTCTAGTCTGAATATTCTTGTTGCCAGATGCTGCCACACTGGAGCACAATGACTGAGTACACCTGGTCCCGCCAGGGCCTTTGTCTACCAACACAATCTTTCAGCAGTCATGAATTCCCTATCAAACAGAAGTGGCTGACTTTTTATTTCTTCTTCAGGGACAAGAAAAAGTCATAGGTATGAGAATATTCTTCCTGTGCAGAGAAGAAACTGCAAAGTGTAGTATTTGTCAGCCATTCAGGAATTTTGAATTTACTGATATTTTTGTTAGTGCGTTCAACAATACCCAAATCAAAATTATGTGCCTCATGAGAGCACTCAAGTGCCCTATTTCATAGGGGCTGACATGCTATTTTATCACCACACTGCTGTGCTTGAAGGAAACCCTCTGCATTTTGATGCGGCCTTTTAAACTATTAATAATGCAAACATGAACAGATTTCTTACTAGCATTTCTTTTTTGGGGAGGTCAAAAAAGTCAGGTGATACTAATGTCAGTGCATGTATAAAGTCTTCAGCATCTCCTCGGATAGTCCAGTGCTTCACAGGATCATACCCTTGAAAGTCCTACACAAAAAATTTCTGTCAATATCTCAGAATTAGAGTTTGGTACAGTCTTGCAGATTTTAAAAAACTTGTACTGTCACCTTTCTTCCAGGTGATTAGAGGACAAATCTTTATACAGCACAACACTGTTCAATACTGTAAAAAAAAAAAAAAAAAGACATCAAAGAGCAAAAAAAAAAAAAAAAAATCCCATAAATATTCAACATGTTAACATACAGCATCAAATGGGATCTAGAAGAATTAAAAAAGAAATTGGATGGGTTTTTTATTTTTTAATGGCTTGCAGATTATCGTCATTAAGTCTGCAAGGTGTATAAATCTTCATTGGATGGATATATTTTGCATGCTTATTCTAGTAACTCTGAAAAGACATTGGGTAAACATCAGGAGGATATGAAAATACTTAACTCTTGTTTCTTATTAGCAAAGTCCTTAAAGCTCCAGAAAGTCTCAGCATTTGGACACTTATACAAGATATGAGTAATCTGAAGACAAAGTTCACACACACACACAGACGACTCCAAATTTCCATTTGTGAATACACAGGCCATGTCATAACATGTTGGACAGAGACCATTTAAAAAAAAAAAACAACCCCCCACACAGCAGCTCATCGACACTGCCTTGAGATTAAGCATAGAACAGGGTACTTGGCCACATAAAATATTCAGTAGTTCTCCAGCGTGATTCATATCATTATAGAGACAAATGAACTTAAATAAAGTTAAGCATTTAACCCATTTCTGATTGATGATGCAAAAAAGGACCCTCTTAAGCAGTAGAAGCTACAGTGTTGTACTAAGATCGTACAATTTAGTCCACAAGAAGGCCAGTACACCAAGAGCTAGATCCAGCTTTCATTTTAAAAATATTATAGTCTATTCCTTATATTAAAATCCATGATTCATTTCTCTCAAAACCACAAAGTAATTCTAGAGATAGAAAAAAAAAAAGACAAAAATGGTTTCAAGATAATTTCCTGCCGAGTTCAAAGTATGCCGAATGGTTCAACAAGTATTGAACACCACCAGCCACAAAGGTGTTTGCTGACTTGTAGGTAAATTAAAGTAGTTTGAACATTTGCTAAATTACTTTATGTTGCTAGAACTTGAATCAAACCAGTTACCAGAACAATTACTAAAAATATTTTAACAAATCTATTCCTACTCACCAGGAAATTTCTTGTTTACTGCTATGCAAACTACAGTCATAGTGAGGTCGTTAAGAACTAGAGGCAAAATTCAGTCTCTCCTTTCCTACTAGTATATCTGTTTGCCAGTTACCTTAACCAAGAATCTTTCTTTTCCATAGCAATGAAGGACACTGAGGAATTTTAGTGGTATCAAAAGTATTAGCAGCAGCCAGTTACTGTACATAGCAGGACTATTGGCCACTTCAAATCGACCTGCTGCCCCTCCACTCTCTTCCTGTGTAATCCCTATCCCTAGGTGTCTTCTCAATAAGCAGGGGAGATATAAACAACTAGTAAAATTATTTTTTCTAAGATAGATCGACTTCTTAATGCAAAGATTATTCACTTTGATTTGGTGGTAAAATAAGAAGTGAGGAGCTGGATGATTAATAACTCCAAGATGACTGTAAACATTAGCAGAGTTGTTTATTATGGAGATTCCAAATTATATTAAGCTTTAACTGTCATCCTTGTGCTGAATATTTCTTCAACTTGCCAAGTTATTGTAGGTACTTAAGAAAACTAGCTGTAAAATAAGATGCAAAGGAATACTCTTAAAAGCATCAGAATTGTGATGATCAAGAAATAAGGAATTTTAGGTCCAGAAGGAGCCATCTGTCCTTGCAGTGGTAGAATCAATTCTTGGAGGAGGACAAATGTAGATTTTTATCCTGTGATGCTTCATTACATGCTTAAGATGTGTGCTGAGATATATGTTACTATAATAACCATAATAAAAATTCCTTCAGGTTTGTGAAAACCAGCATGGAACTATTGGGGCAATCATTAGGGATCATTATTGTCTCTGATGGAGAGAAATTACTAGACTCTTACTCAGGTAATCAACTTTTTGTGTGAATAATTTCTCTCATGGCTCACTCAAAATCCACCCTGTTTCTGGAAGTTGATAGAAAAGCTTATTGTGGGAAAACACCAGCAGTATTTTGTGTCTCTTCACAAAAAAAAGAATCTTGATTTTAATTTTGAGCACAACTTAGTTTGATTTCCTCTTGGGCTTGTCTCTGTTCCTTAACAAATCTGAGGTATCACTGGTGAAACTGGGATAGTTGTCATACCTTGACTGCATCATTCCTGCATGCTGGATGAGAAAACAACCATGGAAGAAATGGACAATTTTTCTTCTGTATCAGAAGCCTCACAGGTTCTTCTGGTTTCTGTAACACCTCTTGTTCATTATGGATTTGAGGGTATTAGGGATGTCATGGCATTTTTAATATCATATAGAAATCACCATGTCCTTTTCCCAAATCCCTTATTTAAAAGTGACTCTGTACCTATCTTGATGTGAAAAAGTATTATGAAATAAGTATCAGCAATAGACATCTATGCAAATACCTCTTTTTACAGTTGTATGTATACAGACATGCACACACACTCTTTCTGTGTACTTAATAGTTACTCTTTAAGGATCTTACAGGATGAAAGACACTTTATAAATCAAATATATCACATAACCTAAGAGACATCTGCTTATCCTTTATGATCTTGCTTAATATTCTACTAAATCATGCTTAGCCTGTTGCATTCCTACTTATATCCTCATTTACTACAATGAATTTTAAATTTAAACCTTTTCCAAATTGGTCCTTTAAATGTTCCCCACACCTCTGGCACAAATTTCCACACAAGTCCATCAGTCTCAAGAGACTAATGCATAGGATTGGCATAGTTTTCTCTACATCATTAGAATACTTTCAGGCTGGACTCAGAACAATAAAAACTTGGAAAAAAATTATATGGCAATGCATGATGGTTTAGCACTCT
This sequence comes from Nyctibius grandis, assembly GCF_013368605.1. Classification (NCBI taxonomy): domain Eukaryota; kingdom Metazoa; phylum Chordata; class Aves; order Nyctibiiformes; family Nyctibiidae; genus Nyctibius; species Nyctibius grandis. The sequence goes on along the minus strand of NC_090669.1, from coordinate 18,959,246 downwards.
TCCACAAAATTTAGTGGATTTGTTTTTTTAATGGATAAAGGACAGCATCCTAGATCATAAAAAGAAGCTAATTCAATTCAAAACGTCTTCACACAACTCATCTACCATTCAAAAAACTCGTAAAAATATTTTAGGGGTAAGAAGTAAATAGGTATTTTCTTGGCACTCTGTGCCAGAGTGAATTTTAGTTCAGATAAAAGACTTCAGCAATCTTTGAATAATGCCTCTCACTGAGATTTATGGGAGCTTCGCCATTAAGTCTTATGGATGAAGGATAAGACCAAAGTGTGGTTTAAAATAAAATAAAATAAAAATGGTTGCATTCCAGAACTGCATTTTGTTCTGAGCTTCCACAAAAACCTTATGTTTACACCAGAAGCACACCAAACAATAGTGAAAATGTCCCGTGGATGATACCTGTTACTGCAGGGAGAGCTAACTGAGAAATCTAAATGCAGTTCAGGGCTGAAAAGAATTATGATTTCAGCTGTTTTTAATAAAATGCATTCATTTAGAATATTTTTGCCTGTCATTTTTCATTAGTCTGCTAATAATTTGGAATAATTAACAAGGTCTGCATTTGTTTCAAAAATCATCTCATTTCACCTTTGAATCACTGTTAAACATACTCTATTCTTGTTTTAGCTCTGCTTGCTACTGAAAAGCACAAAGTCCCTTTTCCTAGATAAAAACATCCCTAGTTCACATAAAATCTGAATGTAGATTACTCAGAGAAAAGCACTGAACATTCACAGAAGCTAACACCTTCTTGTTTCACAGTCAATTATTCATGTTTCCAGTCTATAAGACCATTTTTCTCTCCTTAAATAACCAAGTATTTCTCATTTACATGCTGAAGTTGCACACTGAGGGAAATAGAAGGAAAGCTAGGCCACATGTTTGATCTAAGCGTTTATACATACAGTGAATAAACTTACAAGGCACACTGTGCCCAAAAAAGGAACGTTAAATTAATGAAAACCACCAGTGGCTCGTGTTCTTCATAGTATTTACTCTGGTATTCAACACCATATGTAATTGTTGCTATGGCAACTGCCACATCTCTTGGCACCATAATAAATCTCAGATAAATGGATCTTTGTCAGAGCAAACTCCAAAGCCAGTGTATATGAAGCCTGCATTTCTTTGGTGGTGGGAATCTGCAGAGTTAAGTTGGAAGTATAAATTCAGTCCAGGCCTGAGGGAAAGCACAAGCCTATCAATAGATGTGAGGCTCTGCTGCAGAGCTGAGTAAAACTGGGAACGTGGCTGTATATGAAAAATCATAACCGCTGTGCACCGCCAGGGGACTTGCAGGGTCACTCAGAAACAGCCCAAAGAGGTACGAGAGTCACGTCTGTACGGCACTGTCAGACAAAACTCCTACTTCGAGGGTTTGATCTAAAGTCTGATGGAATCTGATTATTTCAGCAGGTTCTGGATCAGGCTGAAGGATAAAAAGGGAAAGTAGGTGACTGGAATTTCTATGGAAAATAGCTTATTTCCGTGGTTAAGGAGATTTCTTATACAAAAGGAACTGTTGAGGAAACAACAAAGAGTAAGTGATCTACATAGAGGATTTTTATAAAAATATAGGCAAAAGGCAGCTAATAATACTACAGAATGACCCATTGATGAGAACAAGTTCTTGCTTTCATGGACATTAATTAAGATGTATTCTGTGAAACCTGCAACGTAGCACTGCAGACTTTAAAAAAAAAATTGCATCCTTTCACTTGCCATTAAAGCAGGGAAAAGTCGTTTACTGAAATACCATCAACACGCAGGTATTAAATTCTAAAATCACTTATACCTCAGCTTTTTATGCATGAATTCCAAGTCAATAGGTGTTTGCAGTGTGATAACAAAGTAAAAAAGTAATGACAAGTTAATCATTTAACAGGTAGTTGGAGAACATTATGTTAAGCTTTCTGCCAAACTGAATGCAAAAGTGAGAAGATGAATTTTCTTTTGTTTGTTCTTTAAGAAAACCCATCTTTATATGCCTGAAGGACACCTTCATATCCAAAGGCAAAATACCTAAAGAAATGGTATTCCACTGTTTTGATCAGTATAACTCATAAGTATATCATAGATATTGGTGTACCCCTGCGACTTAGTCTATTTTGTGCCTTAAAATTAAATGTAAAACATGGTATTTTATTTGCGCAGTGCATTACTTTCTGCAGCAACTGCTATATGCAAAATCTAATAATATGAAACATTTCTCGCCTGTTTGTCAATATCTCATATGACAGTCCATCTTCATACTTCTGCACAGTCATTTTCAGCCTATTTGGAACTCTATTCTAAACTGAAAAAATGCTAATATATGTTAATGGGAACAATTGCTTGCTATATCAGAGAGGCTGATTCTTGATCTTATTTTCCAAATAAATTATTGAACTGCCAGATGACTAAACTCAACTATTCACTTCCTTGCGTGAATATTTTTTCTGAGAGAGAATCCTGATTCATAATAAGATTATTGATCCTTTATCTTCTGCTCTAAGGCAGAAAGCATGAATATTTTTTCTGTGAAAGAACCCTGATTCATAATAAGTTTATTGATCCTTTACCTTGTGTTTTAGGGCAGAAAGCCATACATGTAGGATTTAAGGCTCTAGGCACTTTTTAACTCATATCAATAAAATTTGCAATCTCTATCCTGCAGGGATAAAGCAGAGAGTAAGACACAAACAAGAAACGCTAATATTTAAATCCAAGGAGTTTAGTTTCATTATTTTGTTCGATACTTTAGGAAAGAGGCACAGGCGTAAAACAACTTGCACAAACACATACATCCAGGCAGTGACTTAGTAGGAAATAGAATTCAGGTCTGCCAGGCGGCTGGGGAAGTTTTCAGCCAGGCTGCCTCTCCTGTCCCTGCTATAATAAACACAGCAGCGTACTGATGTTGGGAAAAGCAATGGCTTGACAAAGGGAAAAGTCGAAGCAGCATATCTGACTAGCCCCTAGCAGTTACAAAGTGGACTGGACAGAGTAGCAGGCCTAGAGCAACTTCATTTCCTTCAATCTGAGCTACTGCTGGAGATTATTTTAAACTTTGTCTACAACAGGCTGTCTCAGGGTACGCTCCTCCCTCTTATCTCTTCTCTTTCTCCTGTTCCTTTTCCATCTAGTGCCTGAAAAGTGTCCTGAGGGTTTGACAGTTTCTATTTAATCATTTCATCCTTCTGTATGGAAGACTGCTGAGCACCATACAGTGAAGTTACTACCAGCCTGGAACTTCTGAGTATCTGCCTGCCCTCTTATCTGCTTCAGTGCCAGACGCTTGATATCTCACTCCTCCCCCCACACCCCTCACCCTGTGTCTGTGATGCTGTAACAAATAAAAGTTCTAAACCCCCTTTGCTGTGGGAGGAAAAGAAAAAAAAGTAAGCTGCATTTTGCCAACACACAAAAAACGTCGGAGAAAGATTGTTTCCCAAGGTTTTCTTTTAGCTCCCAGTGTACTAAGGGTATAATCTTTAAACCCAGCATTAGGTTACAGAAAGGAAGAAGGACTAGCAGACAACCATTTTATTTAGCCTTGGAGGACACAGTTCAATTCCCAGCTTGCTGCCTTTTGCAACTCACAATCTGTTGTTAGACTCTACAAAAGACTGGCTATACTTTCAGTCTTCCACAAAACCAGATGCTATAAATAAATAAATAAATCCACTAATGTCTGCTCAAATGCTCAGATGTGATGAAATTTCCAACTTTCAGTTGTCCTATTTCCATAAAACAAAGCAAGTACCAAGGCATTGGGTAAGACACAAGTTAAAAAAAATTGTTGCCACTCATCAGCTCGGTCAATTTGTTCCCAACTAAGGTTTGCGAGTGATTTATTTTTCCATGAGGGATCTGAACCTTAGTGATTGTATGAATTATTCAGAATAAACCCAAAGTTCATTTTGGGAATCCTGGGTGAATCAAAACATTTCCATGTCTTTTTTTTTTTTAAAATCACCAAGCACTCAAGTCCTGACTGTGTGAAAGGGTATTAAGCAAACACCGGGCAAAGCAGAACCCAAGCACAGATGTGCATGCCTCACCAGTACTACCTCACCGTGAATGCAAGTGAACTTCATTTCTTCTACTGAGCACTCTGATTGCCTGAGGGCACGAGTGTGTACACACAGGCATAACTATAAAAAGATGACACACTCTAATGTTACACCTTCCATAGGCCCATGGCAACTCTTCTGTGCACTTATACTCCACATGCCTCTCAAAAATGAGAGTAGCTTTTTTGTGAATACTCCCTTCTGACAAAATGGAGAGAAACCAATATATCTAGCCAAAAACATTGGAGGAAAGGGACACTAACAGCAGGTTGTAGAACGCAATCTGTTATCTGCAGTACAGACTTTTGCTCTCAATAGCATGTATGCATATCTGTAGGTACAGTAATTCATGGGTTTCAGGGTATTTAGCAGAAACATCCAGACATCTGGAAAAGCAGCAGTGCTGTATCTGGTCTTCTGTCACTAGACCCTGCAAAAGATTCTGTGATCAGAGAGCAATAGCCAAGCTGGCTGATGATGTTGAGGAATCATCTATCTTCTCATATTGTAGTCATGGCCACCCTTCTATAGAAAGCTGCAGGCTCTGCAGATCTAATATGCCTCTCACAGAAGAGCAAGAAAACATGCCCTTTGGACTCAAAAAGTAGAGTTAAACAGTAAATGGTATTCTAACAGCCACTGACTGTACTATGGCCATGAATTAGTTTAAGTTAATTATGCAGGACTGATCAGTGAGGCCAGCTGGAATATTCCCACATCCCTCCACCACTAGACTACCAAAAGTTTTTCTGCATGTTCCAGATTGTGCCTCTAAATATTTTCAATATTCATCTAAAGTATGGTTGGTAGCAATCACAAAGTTTTAGGAATTATGCTGTCTCTTCCTAGGCTCAGACTGCCAGTCAGCACGTTAGAGATCATTGTTGTCAGTCATTTCCAAACATGTTGGGAATCTGCAATTAGAAGCATTAACAATGGGATTTCACAGATGTAGGTTACATGCTTTCAGAAAAGAAACATCAGTTTCTGGCAGTGGGGAAATACTTAAGAACTACTTATTCCCTAATTAAACAAGGTACTGCTCTCTACGTACTGAATGCTAAGCAGTGCTCTAGCATGGGCTCATCCTAACCCTACAGAATTATGCTGAATTACTAAGGCTCCATCTGAGCATTTCTCAGCCAAGACTCCTTGCATAAACAGATGGAGCAGTTCTGCTGTTTCCATGCTGACACATTCAGACTGTAAAAGTACGGGATTAAGTTCAAATTTATCATAAAATCACTTCAGATAGGATGCTGTAATCTTTATATCCTTCTCAAATATGGCAAACAGAAATGCAAGACTTACTTTGTTGTGTTTAACATAGACAAACAATAACTGAAACTGTTGGTAAAAACCATTGATTTAATAGCCATATAGTGCTGGCTGAGGCCAGAGTAGGGCAGCCAGCCCCAAAGACCTTTATATTCCCTTGAAGGGGATGATCCTCCCTAGATGGATTTCCCAGAACACATTAATGCATCATGCAACTCCCAATGGCACTGCAGACACCAAGGATCACCATACTAAAAGGGTAATCTTCTAGTTAGGACTGAATACCAAAATCCATAAAGAAATGATGAATGCTGGTAGAGATGATGCTGTGATAGTGCTTTGAGGAGTCACCTATGAGGGAAGACTGGCAAGTGGCAGAACATGCCAGATTTAGACTGGCTTTTTTCTCTCTGAAGCAACACAAAGTGGTGGGAACAGAATCCAGGAGTGGAGCCAAATTAAACTTAGCTTTTGAATGTATTCTGGTGACAGATTTCAACACCAGGCATTAATTAATATTGCTGGAACATTTTGAGGGGATACTACCCAGAATCCCAATAGGACATAAAGAGAAAAGGTCACTGACAAAGCTACATCATAGTCAGTGCAAATACACATTTGTTAATTCCTACTCATGAGAATATTTCTCCTAGACTGGAACTTCCATAGAATATCTCCCCTCAAAGACACTGAAGGGCTGCTTCTCTAAGAAAACCAGAATAAAACTTCAGAATATGATTCTTAGAGAGTCAGATCTTCACACATAAACCAATCCCCTGAAGTTTAACTCTAGACCTCCTGTCAGAGACATCTCCAGCTCCTCTGTGGTTTCAGTAACTTCTAACTGGAGTATGAGCATCCCCATTTTGAAACTGCTCCTAAGATTTCAAAACCTGGGGTGAAAACAATATTGTTTTGACATTCTTGTGAATGCACCAGAAGGAGCACGCTTGGCTAGTTTGAGATACAGGACAGTCAAGTGCCCAAGTGTAGTTTTCTTACTCTGTATTTGACAGTGCATGGTCCTAAATCCACAGCTCCACCATGTAAGAGACTCAAGTATAACCTTGTTAAAATTGAACTTTCTGAAGAAATGGCATATTTAAATAAAATAGAATTCCATTTAAGTGTTCTGATCAGCTCTCTGCAGTTACATATTCTGGTACTTTCTCTCCTGCTGAAAATCTGTATGCACATCACGTGTTGCTTAAAGTGCAGATCAAAACCTTTCCTCAGCCACAGATTTTTGGAAGTTTGTTCAACCTTTTCCCTAAAGCTATTTTTTTTATTTTTAATTGAAGACTTAAGTTACGCTAAACTATTGTTGGAAATACAAAGAGAATGCTGGCAGCTGAAAGTTTAAATGCCAAAAGACAATAGATCAGTCATTTTTATCATGGCTTCTTTATACTTCCTTGAAATTATAGGTCTGTAAAGGTAACAGGGTTAATTGTCTAGCAAGTCACTGTCTTGCTTACTTCTCTCCTAAATGCCATGACGCAGAAGTGAAAGCTATCTTACATTTCCTTTTGTTGCTTTCACTGGTGTGAAGTATTACAGTGAAATTCAGAAGTGGAAAAGAAAGGACACAGCATTCAGTGGACAGAGTGGAAGAGAAATCACTAGTAAATATGTGTTGCTATTTGTGTGCAGATGTTTATATAGTTTAACACATAACATCAGATAAGCAGACCTACATGAAAATTTAAATTCCACAGTATAGAATTCATCCCCGCGTTCTTAGACTTGGAGCAAACATGAAGGTTCTGTAAATTCTAAATTACACATTTAGACTATGATTTTCCAGTTTCAGTTACAGCTAAACTGTGGTTATCCAGCCTAATGCACACCAGAAGAACGAGCCAATCTTGACACTTGGGCTCTTTCATTTGAATCTGTTCTTTCTGAATGTTCAGCATTTACACCTGAAGATGTAACATATCTTTCAAAACCTGGAAAATTTGTGTTTTAAGTTAAACTAATTGCTAAAAAGTTACAACAATATCTGGATTGAAGACTGATTTTGATCTCTCTGCTAACAGAGTAAAACTGCTTACAGTCCTAGATGACACACGTAAATATCTAGCAGCATTTCCTTGTCACTTTCTTCTAGTCCTTTGTATTTATCTTACCTTTAATGCACCATGTTTTTCATTTGCTCCAACAATCAAAATTTCTGCCATATCCTCAGCATGCTCAGACCGCGCATGGACAAATAAGGCTCTGCCGGCTTCTGATATATTCTTTAGCGCAACTAAAGACCCATCGTGTTCCACCTTAAAGTCTGGGTTAGAAACTTCGAAGTTCAATTTGTTATTCCCCTTGCAGTCATCAAATTCCACTAGGGGGAAAAAAAGAAAAAAACACAATTATAAGTATCCATTTTGGAACATAGAATTCAAACATCTTTATGTTATTGGCTTGTCCACAGATCTCAGGAAGAAATATCTCCCAATCTAAGGGGAAAAACTTTCAAAGCAGCTTTATATTTGTGCGACTATAATTCGTAGACAAATCTTATATGTACTTTCAGAAGGGTGAAGAAATTTTGACCATGCTAATTGGGGAGGTAGGAGATACACAAAACACTTTGGACATGAACATTTTGTGATCACTCAAATCAAATGCACAAAATGCACACCTAGTTCTACAAATTGGGCAGTAGCAGTAGAGACCTTGTTATCCTGCTCATCGTAACCCAGGATCTCTAAGGGTTCTTCTGCTGGCAAAGTGGTTTCAGATATCCAGTAAATCTTTATGCTTGGAATTGGTTGTTTACAGAATATTCAACCTCATAGTCTACTGCAAAAGTGTTACACAACAGAAAAAACAAGCTATAACATCTCTTACTGTTAGGACTGTTATATAGTGCATGAGCTGCACTATCAGTATAGCTAAGGATTATGAGAACCTTTAATTAAACAGTAGCTGTCAATAATCTTGTTTCATTTTACATGGAAGATTTAAAATATGTAGGAAGGCTGCCATAAAGAGAAAAATGTCTTTAAAATACAAAGGCTTGAGACTTTGCCTCAAGTTCCTTCTCTGAGTCCAGTAGATTCACTTTGCACAAAATACTGGAAAAAACCACTAGTGATGTAAAACTACCAGCTATATGATTAAGAAGTCCTCACGACAAACTTTTAATTGCTAAGCAAACTTTTCAGGTTTTGACATCTCTGGAGGTTTTTCTGCAGACAATCTGTTCTATATTTCTACCTGCTCATTGAGTTACTGATGCTGCAGACTTTTCATTTATCTGCTTGCTCTTGCTATTTTGATTTTCCATTTCATGTCTATTGGATCTTTAAAAACTGCATTACACTTTCAGAAAAGGATACAGACAGTGATACAGACTACAAAAGATCAAAGACAATGGAGTTTTACTGAAAATAAAGCACTTTGCATAATCGTTTAAATTCACTGTATAGACTTGTATTCAGTCATTGTTTTTAAAGGAAAAAAAAAAAATCCCAGATTTCCTCAGAGCTTGGCCAATACCCAAGCTTTTCCTGGCTATGTAATATCTATAACTGGTCTTAAAACACAGGCAGAATCTCATACGGAATGGCCTAACAACACTCTTAGGAAGCTACACAAAAATCCTCTTCATCAAGTTTTGCATGTCTTTCCAGACATACCAACTTGAAGAAAGGGCTGCCAGAGGACCTCGTGGAGATCCTTCCTCTCTGGACATTCACTGGGATTGAATCCCAAAGCAGAGACACCACAGGGAAAAAGAACAGTTGCTGGTACCAGAACTTGAATACAACTCCATTTTGTGACGAATATTGATGAGAAAATTTAAATTAAAAATTAACGAAAAGCAAAAATCTCAAATGCCCAAACTTCATAATAAGGCACAGAATATGAGACGTGTGACACTATTTGCCAAATCAACAGTGGTGGGTTGACCTTGACCTGCATATAGATGCCCACCCAGCTGCTCACTCACTCCCCTGCCCTCAACAAGACAGAGGGTAAAAATAAGATGAAAAAGCTCATGGGTCAAGAGAAAGACAGGGAGATCACTTACCAAACAGAAATGACTTGGGGAAAATTAATTTAATTAATTGCCAATTAAAATAGATTTGGATGGTGAAAAAATGACAAAATTAAAACCACACCTTCACCCCCACCCACCTCTTCCCCAGGCTCAGCTTCACTCCTCCATTCCCAACTGTTCTGCCTCCTCTCCCAAAATGGTGCCAAGGGATGGGGAACAGGGGGTTACGGTCAGTACCTGATGGCTCCTCTCTGCGGCTCCTTCCTCCTCACACTTTTCCCTGCTCCAGTGTGAGTTCCCTCCGCGGGCTGCAGCCTCCCTCAGGACATGCCCACCTGCTCCTGTGTGGGGTCCTCCAGGAGCTGCCGGGAATCCCCGCTCCAGCGCCCGGAGCCCTTCCTCTCCCTCCTCCTCCGCCCCTGGGTTCACTCTGCTCTCTCACACTTTTCCCCTCACCCCCTTTCCAACCACACTTCCACAGAGGCGTCGCTGACGGGCCCAGCTGTGCCCTGTGGTGGGGCAGCAGCAGAACCGCCCGGAACCAGCTGGAACTGTCTGGAACCGCCTGGAACAGGATCTGTCCAGGTGGGGCAGCCCCACCTCTCCTCACAGGCGCCCTGCAGCCCCCGCCTCAGCACCCGCACACCCTGTACGTCGACAAAGGCATTAGAAGCCTGAGGTGGGATTTTAAAAGAACAAAGTTGTGATCCCGTGAATTTGTGCCCAACTGTCCTCTTGCTGAGGAGAGTCCCAAGTCTACAGTCACCACAGTCTCTTGCACAAAATTTATCCCAGCACCTGAAGGACGTGCTTCTGCACAGTTTTAGGCTTGCTTACATATTTTTAACTAAAAGCTGCTCCCATTTCCTCTGCCTTACTTGAGGGCAAGAAAACTACCCTTGGATTCACAGTGGGATAACAAACCAGAATTTCATCAGTCCATTTGCCATTTCATTGAATTTTGCTGAAAGTTAGAAGGATTATAAATAAAAAAAGAAACAAAAAGCTCTTTCCCCTCAGATACTCCAATCCCTCCAGACAAACCTATCTCAGTCTGTCATGTCGCAGACCCCTGCTTGCAAAGTCTTACACTGCAGTAGAGGCAGAAGGGGGCAAAACCCACAGAATTTGGGAGCAGCAGCAGTTTGAAACAATTTCACAGTGTTCAGACCATGCTGCTGCCTGTGCTGTCCCGAGCTGCGGCTGCTCTCCAAGGCCAGGAGCCGCTCGCAGACAGGGTCTTGCACTCAAGATAGGATTTTGATGGAAGGCTCTCTGTTAGCGAGGCCTCCCCGACGTCAAACCAGCTGTTGCAATTTACTTTGGTGATATGACAGGCATTTTAATAGATTCACTGCAATCTCCTAAACCTATCAACCCGCCAAAATGACAAAATTTCCCTGTCATCACAAATGAGGGAAGGTGAAATTCTCTATACTAATCACTGTATAGATTGCAGCCTTGATGAATTACGAGTGTATTCTCTTAGCTTATTCTTTTCCTCCCTTTAAAAAACCCTAAACAATCAAACTGGGGTTTAGGAAGGTATCTAGTTATATTGAATAAATATGTCCTTCTCACAGTCAAAATCTGCTGGTGATCTACTGTATATTGATAGCCTACAACTGGAAAAAATTTGGCATCACTATCTGAGAAATTAATTATGTCAGGAGTCAAAAGTTAAAAAAAGAAAAGCCTAACAAAACTATGTTAAAGTAATAACTTAAAAAACAAATGTTGTAGTTTAGAGCTATAGCATCACCCAGCCAAACACTACAGGTCACATTCAAAAAGAGGCCATGCTGTGTTATGCTCCAAAAAGAGGGGTGGAGCTGGCTGGGAGTACACTTCTCCCACCTTGCTTTCGCAAACCATGAGATTCTTGCATTGCTGCCATCTGCATGCACTACAGAAATTCGAAGACCACATGCAGATTCGACACATGGAATCAGGACAAGTACTTGGATCTATACTTCCCTGGAGTTATAAATTTGACACTTTTAGACCTTTTATATTTTGCTCACCCATTGACCTTGCTTTATGAAACCCTGCAACTTTTTCCAAAAAGGGCAGAAGCAGAGTTATTTGAAAGTGGGAAACTGTTTTCTTACCATATCTCATCCAAAAAACACTGATGCTTTCAATTCCCAATTCTACCATAGAAACAAGAGTTTTTGACGAGGTTAATAGCAACAAGAGAAAGAAAATGAAAAGGCTCTGAGAAGTACTGATATGTAGGAGAGAAATTAGAAGTAGGTGGAAAGAGATGAAGTGATCGTAAGGAGAGAGAACACTGAAGATTATTCAAGACCAAGAGCCAACAGAGATGAAAATGAAGCCAATTGTTAAGACAGCTGAAGAGAACTGTAGCCTTAGATAAAAACCCTAATCTGAAGTTAGGGGCAAATGTGAACTTTATCAGAATGATGATGCCTCCTGGACTGGGATGACCAGGGAATGTTGCACGAGATTGCACTGCATTCCCAGTCATTCTCATGATGCCCCTCACTGAGAACATTTACTTCTTTAAACTCATGTGGCTTCTGTGGAAAAGCCAATGCAGATACTCAAAATTTACAGTACTTAACTGCCTGTACCAGGCTCCAGTAGCAGCTACATAGCCTAAGGATCTTGCCCTGGCCCTGACCACACTTTCCTGCCCTGCCAGGCACTCAGGAGAGATCTGAGGAGTTTCGGCTTCATCATTTTACTCAGATTTCCCACCTGTGGCACACCATCTCTCTCTTAAACAAACCTACACATCGCTGATGCTCTATAAAAGCATAGCCTGTTAAATATAGGTCAAAATGGGATTTTTAGTTCTTATTCTCTGGTGAAGAAAACTTGCTTTGTACACAAAGCCTGTGTACAAATCTCTATGTAAAAGCTATAAAAAGTGATTAATTAATTACTCCTCATGTCCTCCAAGTACTAACCAGTATAACAAGAAGCTAGACATGGTTTTGTGGATATCAGTTGTGGGAAGTTCAGACAGATATTAAAGAAAGCTTTCCAGCTAACCGTTAAAAGAGGGTGCTGAGGACATGCTGAATACCTACCATTGCAGGATTTGTAGGTGTTCATTGTTGAATACCTACCATTCACACACCCTGTGTCTGTACAGCACTTGCAACAAAATGATTCATGTTTGGTGTTCAAGGTGCTACAGAAGTGCAACAAATTAATAATAGTAACTGTTCAGCTATAGCCCTAAACTAAAATTTTGGTAATGCTACACCAAACATGACTAGTGATTGTGTCTCATTGTCAAGAGCTCAATGAGCAATTAAAGCAATGATTTAATATTTATTTACATGAAGGCACAGTTCGTCATTTATTGATGCATATATGACTCTCTTGATGTTCCTAGTAATGCTCCAGCTGCCAAATGAACATCTTTATTGTGCTTAATATGCCATATGGTATGAGACAGGCTCCAAAACTCCATGCAAGCAAAATGAAAATACTGCCAAGCATCTCCCATTGAAAAAAAAACATGCATGTCACTCATCACCCTCTGTTCATTTCTCAGCCTCCTGTATTACACTTTTACTCCCTTCTGTAAGAAAGCTCATTCACATATGAATTGTACAGAACATTTTTGCCCACCAAGCAATATTCATTACTATTAATACCTGCATACATGACAAGGCTTTAATCGCTGACTTTGAGTTTATTATCATCAGAGGACCAGTTGGAAGAAGGATTCTTGTGCAAGATCCCAAGTCCATTACTGTAACAATGAGAAACTGAGGTTGCAATTAGAAACATTACCCCTCATAGATCTCAGCAAGAAATGTCAGATTCCTGGGATTCATCATTTCGGTGCATCCCATTCTCACTGTTATATGCCACATATGTGAGGTTTCTACACAACTGTGACATTTATGATAATGAACCACAGATGTCTTAAGAATATCATTTTAAAACATTGAAAGGTTAGCAGTTGGATTTCTTGCAAACCATATAAAAAGAAAACAAGCTGAAATATATTTTCATATTCAAACGTATATATTAGGCTGATATATCCCTCTTCCAAAGTAATTTTTTCAGAGTTTAATTCTCAGAAGTTTAATTTGAAGAGAAACACAGAATCCATAATTTTCTCTCTAACAAAGTCTCTACAGGGGTATTCTGAATACTTAAATACACATATTTATCTATAAACACACAAAAATTTACTCTGTATGTCCCTATGTATAAAGTATTTGTATTTTTATGTTAGCTAGTGATAGCTAGCAACAAAATGGTTCCTCAGTGAGGAAATTTCACATTGAAAATGCACACCACACACACACAGACTTAATTACTCTGTCAGTGAAGGTTACGATCCTTTTTGTAGGTACATCCTAGTCTTGTTCAAATCAGTGGGAATTACAGCATCAAGCAAATAATATCCTGTGTGATTTTTCTTATCCTTCTTAACAAGTGACTTTAGATCATATAGAAACCACAAGTCAGAAGCTGTACCTGTGAGAGGTCTAGAGATTCGAGAAAAGTACATTACAGCTGCACAAAGGCAACTTAACTTTCCAGCCCAGCAGGGATCCCTCAGCTCTGCTAAAAATTCCTCTGTGCTCAATGGTATTAGCAAATACAGAAGTGAGACAGAAACTGGCAAAGCTGAGCTTCATTAACTACAAAGAGAGAATAGCGATGGTTGAAGCAAACGGAAACGCTTCTGAGTGCTGCTGTATATAAAAACTCATAAAGTACCATGACCTAACAAAGCTCTTGTTAACAATAAACATTGACGCTGACTGCACACAGCAGGCAAGTAACTAAGGAGATGGTAATGGGCCACCGTTTGTCGCACTGTTGAACGCCTGACTCTGGTACAGGGTGTCACACAACAGCCCAACACAAACTAGTAGAAATAAAGTGTGTATGAGTCTTCAAGAGATGAATTACCCTGTAAGTGTGGAGAGGATGAAAACTACCTGGAACCAACACATCTGGACACCTAAATCCATCCAAGAACAACAGAGGAAACTGTTAGAACAGCTAATGACAAAAGCAGCTGAGAAACAAAAGAAAACCTGCTTTTCAAGCCAACAATATTGTCAATTAGGAGAAACAGCTTCTCTCCCTTCCTTTGAGATGCCTTCAAAATCATCTCTGGAACATGGGTTCTGGCAGGGAGCCCACAGCATGTTTATTTCTGTTGTTTTTCTACAAAAATACCTGAACAGTAGAAGGAAAAAGAGAAAGAAAAATGCTGCTCTGTAAAAATCTGGGGGGCAGACTAAAGTCCAGACAGCACACTGTCAACAGTTAAGTCAGACAAGTTGTCCCTTAAGATGTGAGGTTATCATTATTTCATGTCTAAAAGTGCTCCAGAAACAATGGATTCGTGGCTTAGAAAAGCTACAAGCATGACTAAAATATTTCTTTACACAAAAAAAAGAAAATCTAATTGAACATTTTAAAAGATGAACAAAATTAATTTTATGAAAATCCTTTTTGAAGGTTTTTTAAACAGTTTAATGCTAAATTCCAGCTCTGCAGTACAATTGCTACATAATGATTTTTTTTTAAAAAAAAAATCCAACAGGCAATAGTAGATTATCTCCCACTGCATGTTTATGATTCTCTTGTATTTATATAATTTGTTTATGTGGCCCTGAAGTAAGTTATAACGATGACTTATTTAGCATCCAGATAGTCAAATACTGAGGAAACATGAACAGTACAACATTCATCAAAATATAAGAATAATTGCTTAATACAAACAAATACACATCTATATTCAACTTCTTTGGAAGAAGAAGTACTAAACAACAGACTTTATCCTTGCACAAACTTATAATGTCTACAAAAACAAACTGATTACCTAAAACGGGCAATGCGGTGTGTGTAATGACCAGATTTGTGCATAGCCCTGTTAAGATGCAAAAATTAGGTCAGCAGTTCATCCAGCGGGCACTGGGGTGTACGTAGCTGTCCTTCAGAGAATATCCTTTCCACAATATAAATGTTACCTATCAATAGCCACAGGTTTTTTCTGTGCTGTCAAAATGCATAGCAAGAATATATCACAGATAGGAGATAAGTTTCCCATAGATCAAGAAAGACAAGGGATTTCACTCAGAAAACAGCTGTAGTCAATAAAAGGTGCGACATTTTCACTGGAAGAATCACACTGGTCCCTCTCCTGCATTACCTGGCTAACACCAACAGTCCTAGAAGGGCTGGAAAAATTGCCAACAATTTGAAACTCTGTAGTGCAGTTCACCTGAGCCACAAGCGATACTAGACTGAGGCTCCCTCTGCCTTTGTGTGATGGGTATGATGTGTGATTCCAGAACAAGTGACTCCCTCCCCGCAGAAGACCCACATTAGAGATGCGATGCTCTGTCTCTCTCCTTGCCTTCTGCTCTACCCAACACAGTACTCTGGCATCTTTTCATATCTCATCAAGCTCTGCCTCTCTTCTCCTAGCACATCACAACACCACTTGGGATAGATATGAGTATGGCATCAGGTACCTTGAGCTAGAGCTGAATAACCCTGCCCTAAAACCAGAAGCACCACAACTTGTATCAGCCCAGCACTGAAGCAAAATGTATTAGCCCTGCAGCCCTGGAGTTGCTATTTGGGATGCCAGTGTGCTCCGTGAAAATACTCAGAGTACCATGTGAGCAATATGGCTCTGTCAGCACCAAACTCAAGAATTCCTGCCTTTTTCAGCACAGATACATCACTGCTGCTTCTTGTCTTTTTCCACCATGCTCCCTCTTTCCTTTCTCCTAGAAAGAAAGATCCCTCAACAGCATCTCACGTTCTTCAGCAGATTTATTCTACCAACAGTGCTTCATCAGCAGTCTCTGGCTGCTTGAAAATACAGGAAAATACAAACACTACAATCAAAACTGAAGGCATTCCCTCCTCCTTACAACAGACTTCACCAGCTCACATTACATGATACCTTCACACATCCTTTTGCTGTCTGTTGTCTCATTTAGGGCAAAAATCTAATCAAGTGGAAGGAGTTGCAATGAGTTGTTCTCAGATGGAAGTTATCTTGACTTACTCATTACAACGCAGACATGTTATTGACTGGTCTTCTGGGTCAGTGGCTGCATTATAAGGCATTGTAATACTATAGCTTGTGCTCTAAGCCCTAGAGAAATATTACTATTCCAACAAAAATATTTTGTCAGTGAGTGTGTCTGAAGAAAAATATAAAAATCAAAACTTTAGATGTTATATCACAGTCATTGATCTTCTGAGCACAACACACAGTTCACTTTAAAGGGATCTGTCTCTTTTTAAATGCAGAGGACACTTAAACTGATATTACATTTGGGGAGCTACAGTCTCAAAGGAAATGTCACATCTGTGGAGGAACATGACGTTTCACTATTAACACTGCAGTGATTCTGAACAGCCCAAATAACCCCAAATCCAGAAGCAATATGTAGAAAAGATTCTTTTTAACTTGTTTAGTTTCAGTGAAAGGGTTTCCCATTGCAATGCAAATGATCAATATTATTCCATTTTAGTAGATTTACATAACATTTTGCTAAGAATCCCAGGAGAACATAACATGGAATTAACTTACAAAATCTTTGCTGTCTGAGTCTGAGACACAAGCAGACAGAGTCAAAGACATTCAAATGTATTCAATATGTTGTGGCTCTGCAAAATGCTGTGAGAAGTTTGTCGATATGAAATCAATTGCATCCTATGGTGGAAGAAGATGGGACAGAAGTATGAGTTTGTACAAGAATTCCCAGTGCGATGTAACGGATAATTTCCTTTGAGTGCTGGCTGAATAAAGCATCAAGAGGCAGTATACTACTGACCATGAATTTTCTTGGCTTCTGCACAAGCACACATCTGATCTCTGAGCAGTCACCCTAAGTGCTACCCAAACCAAATTCCTTGATATACGTAATTTATTGAAAACTAATCAGTTGAGGCTGTATTCAGCAGAAGAAACTGTCCCAGGAGATTTAACTATGTAAATAAATTGCTGCCAGCAGATGTCAAAAAGTAACAACAAGCAATCACTCACAGGAAATAACTACAGTGCAACCAGCACAGAAAGTACCTTATTTACACCAGTATGTTTTTAAAAAGTCTCCAAAGCCACAAATTTATTTAGTGAAGGTTTTCTGTTAACTAGACAATTAGCCGCAGGTCATGGGGACTTTTTCCCTCAAGTTCACAATTAAAACTGTTTGTTTTCAAGGTTGGTTTGTTATAATTACAGTATTCTGTCATTTCTTAATGTGATCTGTCGTAACTTCTTGCTTCCTTTTTTTTTTTTTAATTTCTTTTTTTTTTTTTTTTTTTAATGGCACAAGCTTCTGTTAACACTCAACTAAGACCAGCTTTCTACAAGCCTTAAGTAAATTTGCTTGAAGTTTTGATATTCTGCTGGAAGAACAGAAGATTCACTAAATTGTGCACACATTTACTTTTGCCTGAAGTTTGGGCCATTAGTAAGAAAGCTTGCTAAATGACAGAAATAAAATATCAGGCCCCACTGAAGGAATGGATGCTTTGGCCGCTCCTTCAGTGGGAAGGACAAATAACTCAGTGATTTGAGGATCAAAGAAGAATCATAGAATCGATTTGGTTAGAAAAGACCTTTAAGATCATCAGGTCCAACCATTAACCCAGCATTGCCAAGTCCACCACTAAGCCATGTCCCTAAGCATCACATTTACACGTCTTTTAAATCCCCCCAGGGATGGTGACTCCACCACTTCCCTGGGCAGCCTGTTCCAGTGCTTGACAACCTTTGTGGTGAAGAAATTTTTCCTGATATCCAATCTAAACCTCCCCTGGCACAACTTGAAGCTAATTCCTCTTGTCCTATCACTTGTTACTTGGGAGAAGAGACTGACCCCCACCTCGCTACACCCTCCTTTCAGGTAGTTGTAAGGGAGCAATAAGGTCTCCCCTCAGCCTCCTTTTCTCCAGGCTAAACAACCACAGTTCCCTCAGCTGCTCCTCATCAGACTTGGGCTCCAGATCCTTCAGTTTTGTTGCCCTTCTCTGGACTCGCTCCAGCACCTCAAGGACTTTCTAATAGTGAGAGGCCCAAAACTGCACCCAGGATTCGAGGTGCAGCCTCACCAGTGCTGAGTACAGGGGGACGATCACTTCCCTAGTCCTGCTGGCCACGCTATTTCTGATACAAGCCAGGATGCTGTTGGCTGCCTTGGCCACGTGGACACACTGCTGGCTCATATTCAGCCTGCTGCTGACCAACCCCCCCAGGTCCTTTTCCACCAGGCAGCTTTCCAGCCACTCCTCCCCAAGGCTGTAGCGTTGCATGGGGTTGTTGTGACCCAAATCCATGGCAGCCACTCACACTCTTATACACTTGCTTTTTTTCAGAGATGGGAGAAAAAATATTGCTTGACATCTGTCTCTTGCTCTACCAGTACATCGAGACAAGAAGTTGAAGTGCAGTAGCTTTTCATTAAATAAGCTATCATACAAAGTGCTTTTTATATGTTGCCCACAGATACTGTGTGGAGGTAATATTGTTTCCTTCTTCTCAATCTTGGGTCTCGGTTTCACCTTTTGCGTGAAATTACAACTAATCTGTAATTCAACAATGAGTTGTATAGACTGCTTCCTAACCTCAACACTCTGATAAGAAGCTATTTTTCAGTACATGCCAGGAAATGTTAAAAAAACAAATATGTGGACATCTACAAACAGCTGCCCTTCTTCTGGAATCATAATTATTATAAAAGTCTTTCTTGATGTACAATAATGTTTTCTTAAAAAGCATCCCCAGGAATAAAGCTTTCAGCTTGTGCCATGTGCAACTAATTTCCAAATAGCACTCAGTGGTAGGAGTTTGTTTCAGAAATAGAGAATGACGCATCATTTACAATATATAAAAGGAAATGAGAGTGAGTAATAAATCCACTGTGTAATATTTTCCTTTCAAAATGGATACTGTAGGTTGCTGGCCTATTTTCCCAGCTGCTGAATGAGTAATGTCATGCCTGAAAATCTCATCAAACCATTTATCCAGTGGATTGTTCAACTTTCCCAGTGAAAAACTGAAACAAAGTTCCTTCTGTTTCCAGGGGAAATCTTTTGCCTTCTCATCTTCTCCATCAATGAACCTGAGAGAAAAACAATTTCTCTTAGTGCTTTTTACTAAATTATCTCAAGTGAGATTCCTCAACCTTTTTTTAAGAGTCACCAGTAGAAAGTTGATTTTTCCAGACATATCCAATAAATGCACAAATAACAGACCTACACTCCTTTTCAGTCCTCAGTCTAAAAACTGCGTTATTAAAATACAGCCCTTGGACTCAGTTTATGAATAGCTTTTCAGAATGCCCTCAAATATCTAAATTGCATTTAAATTTGCAAAATTAGTTGGTAGTTAAGCTTTTGTTTTACTCAAGCAACAAGCCAATTCCAACACATAGATCATTCTACAAACCATGGAAAAATCAACCACTTAATTGCAGCCTGCCAAAGTACAAAACTTCTGAGATAACAAGGAAAGCCACCTCTCAAAACTCTCCTGGATTTTAAACTTGCTTAACTTACTGTCATCTCTTTCAAACAACATCAGCACTTGACTAACAGTTACAGAACCAAATAACCATGGTTTAAATTTTGACTCTCACACTAAGATCAGACAGGTAGCACTGCTGAGAACAATGTAATTAAAACTGCACCATGTAATCTTGCTCTACACAGTCATTCCCAGAACTTTTTCTATTCACATCAAACACAGGGTTTTATACTTTCAAGACAGACAGGCTTTGGCATCTTCCACAAAAGAACTGACCTGATGGAAAGTATATTCTGTCAGTCAGGATAATTTATAAGCAACCTGAAATTTGTTTACATAGATAAATCAAGGAAAGAACATCAGGCTACTGAAGTTTCTGCCTCTTTTTAATGACTAAGAAACAATGAAAAAAATCCAGGTAACATGTAGAATCTAATAGTGATTATTTGACAAGCCAGGTGACACTGCTGTTCACATTTGCTACTTAAATGAGTGACATTGCTACACATGCTCACTTTTAAACAAGTAGTATTGCATATGAAGCAAATGACAAAAGTTGTGTCAGTTACTTAACACAATCTACAATCCAAATACACACCATCCTTGATATTGCCATTCGGCTGCTTGCTGGTTTCCAAAGGTGGATATCCACTTCCATTCAGCACTGTGGACATAAAGCTACCAGCCTATAGCTTGCTAAGGTTGAGACCAACACAGTGTTTGATTTCAAGCCTTTTTGTCAGCTTCAGGAATATGGATCAGGCCAACAACTGTCAGTTTCTGCAGAAAGCTGTGACCGGTGAACAGAATTTTTCGTTATATTAAACTCCATAGTCAACAAAAGAGTGCAATGGAAAGCTGAGCCAACATCCCACATATGAACACCGACAATGGGGACTGTTTGTAGAAAAAAGCATTACACAAAAAATGAAAGCAAAACATCTCTAGTGTGGAGATTAAGGACACCAGAATACACCTAATGAATAATATTTTCTTTAAAGTAATATAGTTTTATATTATTTCTTATATTTATTAGCGTAATTTATTTTCATATGATGATCACAGTGGAGACAGACCAGACAAGATGCTGGCCTACCACACAGTAATTACAATACTCACTTGGTAATCAATGTTATTACCAAGTACTCTCTTAGATTTAATAAATTACAGATATTCCTAAAACACGGGAATTCCACATACCATCATATTTGCCACCACAACAAAATTTGCTAGTCATTCAGTGGCAGATCTACATGCACTCATTTATTTTTTTTAAACCTAATTTTTACTTTCATTTTCCCAAGTCAAGTAGATGAAAAAAGCATGATTTCTCATCTCCTTTTTCCTTAGACTTGGTATAGGTACCATTAATTGCACATGCTCTGATGACTGCACTGAGGATTAGTGATGCAGATTTCCTACACTATCACCTGACTTTGCAGTATTAGAATGCAGAAATCTTAGCATATCTGTTTGAATAACTGTCTCTTTTCTTTCACATTAGAATGACCATCATGATTACACTGCTTATGAAGTTCAAAGAGATAAGATAATGATCAATCTTCACTTTGCTTCTAGTTATAAACCCATTAAAAAACCACTAAACCTGTGCATTTTTCCAGCTCACGTCCCCTTCCAAAGCATTACTCTCTTGTGACAAATAAAGCACCATCTTTCTGTACATGATATACCTCATTTGTGTTGCACTTTGCTAATGGCTACAACCACGACAAACTGAGAATTCCTTTACTAAATATGATTTGCCGAAAGTTTTCAAGTGACACAATTTTATATATTTATACACATGGCTGCCTATCAACCTTATAGTAGTTCTATCCAGGAATTGAGGCATAAATAAAGGATTACGCTATATCAGAGAATGCATATGGGACATTTACAGATTTAGGATCAGAAAAGTTATCAGAATTCATCACCTAGAAACAAATATAATATCATCAGCTCCCCTGTCTAGCAAGCATCTAGCAAGAAATATATTAAAAACTCCACTGACTAGTGAGTTAACTTGCTAGTTTGAAGTTTAAATGAACTCTACAGCTAATTAAACTTAGCTCAGTGCTTCTGTAGGCTGTATGTTTGCATTTTAGCGCATGCTTTATCCTGGAATAAACAGTTGCCATTCACTCATCAACAGATGGGTCACATTCGAAAGCTGACAGATTCAGAGGAAATGAGAATACAGAAATGCCATACACTTTCTTATGGTTCCCAAGAAAACGAGAATGTTTACATAATGCATGTAAATACAATGCACAGCACAGAAGCATTTCTGAGAACACGCTGAGAGCCCTGCACACTTCCAGAACACAATCAAACTATAGCGTCAACATGGTTTCCACAATGCAACTTTGGTGATGATTCCAGTACAAAAGATTGGGTTTACAACTCCACACTTGTCTTAAAGATTTCAAAGGGATGGATGTAACTATTCACTGGAGTCATTTAACAATAGACTAGAATTTGCATCAATGAATATTAACTAAAAATAAAATTAGTTTTGAAGTACTAAAGGCTTTGTGTATTCAGCCTGCTAGACAACTTTCATTCCCTCCTCCCTTTTCTCTCCCCTCAGTATTTTGCATAAATATTATTATAAACTCGTACTGTCTTGAAACTGATGCGACATATTATAGTATAGGTAATGCCTGCTATTGTATTCCAATGCAGAGTGATATATGTGCAGTGTTACCATCATATTTTAAAGTTGTTAATCTCATATTATTTTAGGAATGAAAATTTTTAATCATCACCCTCCAAGATCTTTGTTTTGCAAACCTTTTTATTAAAATCTCCTTGCAAAGCTGAAGGCTAAACTAAACCAGATTTCGTTACAACTCTGACAGACATCCATTGATGTTTTGAAGTTCTGCCAGAGACAAATCTAGAATGAGAACATTCTTCACCATGGAAGCTTTCACAGAAGGCTCAATTACAGAGAGAGAGCTGGATCCTGAACTAACATAAACAACACAGCCCTACTATCCATTTCCTACACACAGAACAGTTACCTTAGGTGGATCCCAATCCCAACATATGAGAACATTTCCTTGCAGAAGGAATCAGACCCCAGCAGCCCTGGCTTAGTGAAATTTGGTTACTTGGCCAATCGCAACAAGTGATCAAGAAATAAAATATAGATTCTTCACTTTCACCCACATCTTTGCCTGTCTTTGCAGAGCAAGCCTTTATACTGTTTGTATACTCAGTCTCTAGGCTGCTCCACACAGCTCGCATCTTGACAGCACAACTGAAGAAGCACCAAGGATGAACGTGCTCCGTTCTTTAAGTGTTTCTCTTACACTGATTTTACAATTTACATGCCTGCCTTCCATTAGCTCTTCTGCTGACACTATCTTCCCACAGAAGGCTCCTGTACAGTAACTGACAAATTATACTGCTCAGCTTAGTTACCTTTCCAGAGTTGTTTCCCAATTCTATATTCCTCCTCCAGCTTTCCAAACCACCAGAGGAGTAACCACTATTTTACTATTGCATTTGCTTGCTGTTCCAGAAGGAGACTCTGCATTTCTCTCTCTCCTTCTTTTAAAGTACCTAGAATACCTTCCTTCATAGTTGTGGAAAACAAACTTTTATCCAGACTTAACATATTGGGGGTTCCGGGTTCTGTAGCTGTAAATTGCTCATTTGAGGTCACACAACCAGTCAGTTCCAGAGCCAGTGCGAGAACTCAGGCTGGCGCTCTCCACTGCAGGGACCTGCCAACTGGCCATAGGTCTGGAGGTCACTACTCACATATAATGGTCTGAATCGGCACGCTACGTGAAGTTGCATGCACCCCAGAACAGCAGGCATTTTGACACAAGCATCAATGCTTGCTTGGAAAGAAATCCAGAAGTGCAAGGATAGGTGATCGGCACTCGCAAAATAGGCTCAGAAAGTTAACTACTACCTGAAAGCACCTTTTGACGCTAGTGTTACAAAGACCGTCACTCTCAGAAACAGCAAAGGTTTTCGTAGGCAGAGGCATGTTAAATTTATTTCATTGTCTCCTTGTACAGAAGCTGTCAGTTTTTTCTTTGCACTGAAAGGGGTTTTTGCTAGTAGTATTGAAAATTCATTTGTTCAAAACGCGTACTATGACCTATAGAAAACAGGCACAGCTACAGAAACTACCTGAGAAAGTCCATCTCAAAGGCAAGCACGTATAGAAAGTGTTGAAAACATTAGACAGGGATGCTCAAACTGGTATCTAGGATTAAACAAGAATATTTAAGATTTAGTAGTACCAACATGAGCATCCAAATGTTGAGTATGGACAATAACCAGACACTAATGCTTGGAAACTCGACCTAGTGCATTTAATGGTTATTAGGAAAGGAATAAAATGCACCAAAGCAGCTTCAAATACCATAAGCTCTATTCCCATTCCCAGCTAGCATTATTTATACAACATGCCTCTTAACAGGCAGACACCAGTTCTTCTCCAGTTAGTAAAAATGATACAACATGGAATAACATCAGTAGGAAAAATCAAGAAACAGTTATTAGATTCCATAATGTGATACAACATTATGGTTAAGAGACAAATACATGAATACCTTTTCCATTCTAAAGGAAAGGGATACTGGACATTTAAGCAAATTCTTTAATTCCTATGTAGTGTCCCTTATCTTGTTTGAAGTACTGTGCAAGGCAAACCAGATAAAGAATTCTTCTATTACTTTTTTACATGGACCCAATATCCATTCTACATAGAAACAAATACTGGTGCTGTGAAAATTAATTTCTCACTTATTAAAATAATATCACTTTTCCAAAGCCACAGAAGAGAACTAAGGATTTGTCTTTTCAGATGTTACTTCCTCCATAAATCTTAAAACTTTATACATAATTAATTAAAAACAAATGCGGTGTATAACTCTTCATTATATATACCAGCTAGCATTTCTCATTAAGGGTACAGATTTTGCAGTTGCAGTTGCTGCATGGCAAATAAGGTCTTTTTATATGCACCCCTCATAAAACAACCTATGTTACAGACTCGTATTGTTTTGTTTGTGGTTTGTTGGGGTTTTTTTCCCTGGCAGATATGTACATTTCTGCTATTCCTTTAAGACAGCATTTACCTGAAAAGCAGGAGTTCAAATGCAGCATTTTGAAGAAAGCCCAAAAAAAGACAGTTCTTAGCAAACATCACAGCAGAGCAAATAATTCAGAATAATCATTTATTTATTGGATTTGCCATTTATTTTTCTATTCACCACAGATTGCTAAATTCTTACATGTAAATTATTCATGAATTTCTGCCAATGCTTCTTCCATTTAAATTACTATGAAAATGTAGTTGCAATTTTCCAGATTTCAACATTGGCTCTGTCAGGTTTTGGAGCACTGGTTCTGTTCCATGATTGGTTGCAACTTGCCAATTTGGAATATGTTTCAAGCATTACACTTGAGTACACAGTTCAAAATTTACTTTGTCATGTCTATACTTGTAATATGTGCTCTGAATATAATGTTTTCTGACATTTCCCTACTAACAAAAGCTCTAGTGTAGACACAACTATATCTTCCATCAATAGATGTTTCAATGGCGTTATGTCAGTTATTTTCAGTGCCAAAGCCATTACCAAAATACATAAGACAGACAGAAGAGTTCTTTGTCATTAACTGCCTCTTTTTTCTACTATTTATAAAGGTGCTGCCTGTGCCTGAGTCAGTAGGGCACTTGCTAACAATTCCAGCTGGTTGCTGCTCAAACTGTCCTTAAACTGTATAGCCAGCACTTAAGGGGGTAACACAGCAGATCACATCCCAAGAGTCCAAAAAGGAGGTGAAGGATGGCAAATAGCAGTCCTTCTAAACAGTAGGTTCAGACCTTGGCTCATCAGTTGATTCCCTCCACGCAGGAGGGAGTACTCTGCCTTATGGACCTGTTAATCACTTTAGATAAAGCATCCTGGCATCCCATAAGGCCACTCCCAGCCAGAAGTCCCTATTCTTCTCCAGCACCTGGAGCTCATGCATGTAACACAGCAGGAAGCCCTCACTGCTGTCCCTAAAAATCTTCTCTGAAAAAAAGAGGTGGTGAAACTTAAGGACACAGAGACAGTTCACTACCAAATCAGAGTTCCCCTACTGTAAAAGGTGAGTCCTAGGGGTTCTTGTTCCTTTATGGTGTTTTTGTTTCCAGGTTTTCTCCCGGGCATTTCACTACACCTGCTTCAAACTCAAGTGGAAGGGTGAATGTAAAGTTTTTCACCTCACTATTAACATTACTGAAGATCATCACATTTTCAACTCAAAATCTCTAAAGCTATCTGTGAATCTACATTTACACCTTTATCACTGAAACATTGTTTTCTACCCAGTGTGTCTCATGCACATGCTGACTGTCAAATGACCTGACTCCCATACAGTTAAACACAGATCAGAAGGAGGGACAGGCAGAAAAAACACAGAGCTACAGAAAATACTGCAAATTGCAAAACAGTAACTTTCAAACTTTCAACAGTTTATTTTTCCCCCATTACTTTTTCAGAAGATGTGTCTGGGAAGAGAAAGATTAAATTATAATCTCCCAGTGTCAGCAGTAAAGCATTTTACATTAGAGAGCCTGGTCTTGCTTCACAAAGTTGAACAATGTTTGCAAGCCAGTAAAGCCACACCACTCAGTGTAATACATTCCTCCTTCCTCCAAACAGTAAGGTCCAGCAGTGGTGGAGAAGGCACTCAATTGAAAAGATCCAAATAAGAAAGTATCATCATGTGAAATAAGGATAGATGACCTACTATGTTCAGACTGCTTATTTCAGGAGTGAAGTTTACATAAGAAATGCACCTTTATAATGACATAGACAAAGAAATAGTAATATAATCTAAAATTAAATCTAATGTAATCTAAAAAGTCAACCTAAAATTACATTAGTAATTGTAACTGGGATTTATAAACAAAGCATTTTTTAAGAGGTTGTATTTTGTATAAGTTTTTCTTTGAAGTCCCTGGGCAGCACATCAAAGAAGGAAATACAGCATATGCTTATTCTTTAGGGATTTTTTTAAAAATCATCCTGCCACAGAACAGGGATCCATAAAAACTGTATTGGGGACACGTTTTGTCACTCCTCTCAGCAGAACAAATGCATGTAGGCAGGTTCTGTCTCTTGCCTTCAATGAAGATTTGATCAAATCGCAGCTCTGACAATTACCTTTTGGTACAAAGAACAGCACACATGCTACGGAGCTGGGGAATTAATCATCTTTCTTCAAAAACACACAGGAACATGGTATGGCGCTCAGAGAATTACCCAGTAAGCCATCTTACTGGGGCCATTTGGAGCTGGTGGAGATTCCAAAATCACTGCTTCCTGATTTTTAGTGGAAAGCAGGCTTGAGCCGTAACGTATGGAGGCAAAACAGAGGAAGAAATGTGCATCTCATGATACTTCTTTCAGCAGCACCAGGCTTTTCTTTTTTATTTTCAGGCAAGTATTTAAACAGTATTTGAATCCAGAACTGCAATGCCTTTTCAGCCCGGATACCAGATAGAGAAGCAGAAGTAAATCAGTTAAATTTAAAAAAAAAAAAAAAAATTCTAGATGGTGCACTGCAAAATTTTGTGCAAGCTACTGATGCCGCAGCAAATTGATTTTCCCACAGGTTCTGCAGCTTTGCGCTGCCTTTTGAAGTACAGAAGCTAGATATATTTTGCTACGTATAGTTCTCTGAACTAAAGCCCATAACAGTTTTATATTTTGATGAACATTTTCCAGCTGATTAATGTTATGTTTACCAAACTATAAATATAGGATGATGTCTCCTTGAAAAAGTAATTTAACATTTCTCCTCTATTTTTGCAAATTGTTTTTGCTGTGTGTTTTAAAATAAATGGTGCAAAAACATAGAACTAAAAATAGATCCCTACATTACATTTTATATATAGATTTTCTTTTAAATAATAACCAGTATCAAAATAGCTGTAACCATCTGATGTACAAACATGATTTGGATATTAACCATACAACATGTGCTGAAGTTTAATAGTTATTCATTAAAAGAGAAAGTTATTGTGTCATTTAATCAGATGACATTGTAAGAGGTTTTTTAAGTAGTGTCTGAAGTTTAGCTTCTCCATGTCCTTCCCAGGAAACCTCCTCTTTGCTGTCATGAACACAGCCTGTTTTTTTTGTTTACTTGTTTGCTTCAGAGGGGAGATTCAGGACATTTGGTTCTTTGCCTGGCTTTATTTGTTTACCTGAATATTTCTGCTTCTACTTCCTCACATGAGGAGGATATTAATTCTTGCCTGCTGTAAGTTATTTTGTACCCACTGACAGAACTGATTAGTAGACTTGAGCTTACAGAATCACAGAATGTTAGGGATTGGAAGGGACCTCGAAAGATCATCTAGTCCAATCCCCCTGCCGGGGCAGGATTGCCTAGACCATATCACACAGGAACGCGTCCAGGCGGGTTTTGAATGTCTCCAGAGAAGGAGACTCCACAACCTCTCTGGGCAGCCTGTTCCAGTGTTCAGTCACCCTTACAGTAAAGAAGTTTTTCCTCAAATTTAAGTGGAACCTCCTGTGCTCCAGCTTGCACCCATTGCCCCTTGTCCTGTCAAGGGATGTCACTGAGAAGAGCCTGGCTCCATCCTCTTGACACTTGCCCTTTACATATTTATAAACATTAATGAGGTCACCCCTCAGTCTCCTCTTCTCTAAGCTAAAGAGACCCAGCTCCCTCAGCCTCTCCTCATAAGGGAGATGTTCCACCCCCTTAATCATCTTCGTGGCTCTGCGCTGGACTCTCTCTAGCAGTTCCCTGTCCTTCTTGAACTGAGGGGCCCAGAACTGGACACAATACTCCAGATGCGGCCTCACCAGGGCAGAGTAGAGGGGGAGGAGAACCTCTCTCGACCTGCTAACCACACCCCTTCTAATCCACCCCAGGATGCCATTGGCCTTCTTGGCCACAAGGGCACACTGCTGGCTCATGGTCATCCTGTTGTCCACTAGGACCCCCAGGTCCCTTTCCCCTACGCTGCTCTCCAACAGGTCTGCCCCCAACTTGTACTGGTACATGGGGTTGTTCTTGCCCAGATGCAGGACTCTACACTTGCCCTTGTTCTATTTAATTAAATTTCTCCCCGCCCAACTCTCCAGCCTGTCCAGGTCTCTCTGAATGGCCGCGCAGCCTTCCGGCATCTCAGCCACTCCTCCCAGTTTTGTGTCATCAGCGAACTTGCTGACAGCGCACTCTAATCCCTCATCCAAGTCATTAATGAATATATTGAATAGAACTGGTCCCAGAACCGACCCTTGCGGAACTCCGCTAGACACAGACCTCCAACTGGACTCTGTCCCGCTGACCACTACTCTCTGGCTTCTTTCCTTCAGCCAGTTCACAATCCACCTCACTACCCGATCATCCAGACCACACTTCCTCAGTTTAGCTGCGAGGATGCTGTGGGAGACCGTGTCAAACGCTTTACTGAAATCGAGATAGACCACATCCACAGCTTTACCATCATCTATCCACCGGGTAACATCCTCATAAAAGGCTATCAAGTTGGTTGAGCAAGACTTCCCCTTGGTGAAGCCATGTTGACTGCCCCTAATGATCCCCCTATCCTTGATGTGCCTAGAGACAGCACCAAGAACAAGTTGCTCCATCACCTTTCCGGGGATGGAGGTGAGGCTGATCGGTCTATAGTTACCCGGGTCCTCCTTCCTGCCCTTTTTGAAGACTGGAGTGACATTCGCTTTCCTCCAGTCCTCAGGCACCTCTCCTGTTGCCCATGACTTAACAAAGATGATGGAGAGTGGCCTAGCAATGACTTCCGCCAGCTCCCTCAGCACCCGCGGGTGCATCCCATCAGGGCCCATGGATTTATGGACATCCAGGTTGCTTAATTGGTCCCTGACCCAGCCCTCATCAACCAAGACAGATTCCTCCTCTATCCTGACTTCTTCTGAGGCCGCAGGGGTCCAGGGCTCCTCAGGACAGCCTCCAACAGTATAGACAGAGGCAAAGAAGGCATTCAGTAACGTGAAGGCATTCACGTTAGGTTCCTAACGTGAAAGGGATTTCTGCATTGGTCTCAGAAGGTTTTTGATTAGGTTGTCATTTGAAAATATTTTATTGAATTGATATGTAACTGTACCAACATACCAGTCTTCACAAAAATATTTTTCCTTCTCACCTTTCTTCATTTTCACAATTATATATTGGTAGTGCCCAGCGGTGCTGGAGAAAACAGAGAGGTTTTCAGTGCCAGGTACAAGACACACAGACAGCAGATGACTTTTCCCCCTCGGCCGCAATGTCATACAGATTCTTCAGTGCTTTGTGAAGCACTGGAAATGCCATTCTTCAAACTTAGACTACATCATTGGTGTAAAGAAAAGTCTTTGCTAATGATTTTACTAATTCAAACCAGGGCTTCTTTCCAAAACTCGTTACATAACAACTAATTTCTCCTATCTTTGACATTTTTTACATAGCTCAGTACTTTTCCCCTGTGCTAAGCATCCCGCATTTTGTGTAGTGTACACATTACAAACAACGCTAAAATTAATTTGTATCTCATGCATTCAGCTTCACCCTGACTTAATCATTCTGGTGTGTGTTTACTTAGATAAATGCCTAACAATGTTATTGACACTTCAAAGAAAATAAGCCATTTTCTTTATGCACATACATCCCCACTGCTCTTATTCACCAGAAAAAAAAAAAAAAAGCAGAAAAGGATAAGATCAAAAATAATCCTGGCTTACTCCAAATTCCATTTCCCCAAATTTGCAAGCATTGTAGTGCAAATATTTCACTGAATTATACTATTCTCTGCTCCGAACAGCAAGGAGCCATGAACAACACACTGATTAGTCAGGCCCTGTTCTGAATGGCATGAAAATGATTTGTTTTTCTCACATCTCTCAACTATCTCTCATTTGAGAGGGATGTTCATTTTATTCCTAGAATAAACTCCAAATACACTGATGACTCCTGACACTTATCGGGGAAAACAAGTTATTTCTATCAGAAATAAAGAATCTAGCGAGGTAACAGAAAATAATACTTTTTGTCACTAAATGAATTGATTTTCCTGCATCAACACGTTCAGATCTTACATTTGGACTCAACAGGGTAAAGGAAATATTCCCGTTTCTGTAAAACTAGTAAGGCAATTCTTCCTTACCCACCTTACCTAAAACTCTGTAATATAATTGAAAAAAAACTAAAATAAAATCCTATAATTTTATTTTCATTCAATATCAAACTTCAAACATTTTTCAGACGAATGTTATGTTTACTTTGAAGATTCAGAATAAAAGAGTGTTTTGTTTCCCTCTTTTTTGATTGCACAGCTTCATTTCAATCTACTTTTCACTCCAATTCATTTCAACAAGCTCTTTGGGGTCCTAGATATAGCTTTTATAAGCTTATCCAATACTGATGTTATTCAGAATCTGCTAAATATGCAAACAAAATGTTTCGTCCTTAGAACTATTAAATGTTTTGTAGTGTTTACAGTAATGTTTGTACTTCAACATTTTTCCATTATTGTTTCACAGCTTTGAATTTTTATCCAGAACTAAAAGAAATTAGCTTGTTGTTGTTATGGGTTGGCTTTTTTTTCTTTCCACAAAATGTGCAAATTTCTATTGGACAAAGATTTTTTTCAAGACCAGATTCAGTTTGTATTGTGGCTTCTTAGAACACTGCAAGGCTATAACAGGGTGAAATATGAAGAATAAGCACTGATGTGTAGAGAAAAAGTGACAAAAATGAAAGTTACACAACAAAGCAGTTTCTTAGCCTTTAAATCTGACGTCCATAAATAGCACTGACATTATAAAAGCTAACTTAGTAATACAACGTAGGTAAAGAAAACAAATTGTTATTTCGCTAATGCTGATGTATAGAGACACATTCTTCTGGCCATTAACAAATTTATTCACTAAATAATATAACTATTGGATTCCCTAAAAAAATTAGGGGCACTGCAGCTGTGTCTATATAAGTATTTGATATGATACTAAAAGGCATTAGCAACAAAACTGAGGGAACTCAAAATAAGAGTTTATCACATTCGGTTTTGCAGTTTCACACATTTGGCTTAATGGGACCTGATCTACTGTTTCTAAATTATGTATTACACTTTCTGCAATGTTACAGGGAGTATTATTTGAATTGGTAAAAGTAAGATGCCAGGAACTGTACCCAAGTTCACAGGAACATCTGCAAAGATGTTAGATCCAGGTTTAACACAGAATGGTCTGGGTTGGAAGGAACATCTAACCTTTTACGCAAAGACTACATAGAAGGTATCTCATTCCAGATTTTCAATACCAATCACTAGTTCTGGGGACCCAGATTATGTCATCAGAGGTGAAATTCTCTCAGATTAGCCTAGTGAATTAGTGAAACTGGGATTTCTCCCTCATTATCACAGCTTGCTTGTTCAAAAAAAGTGGCTGCTATCGAAGCAGCTGCAGGCCTACCTCCAGTAATCATATTTTTCCCATTAACGGGTGCTTATAATCACACATAAATAGTTCCTTCCCATGAAGGAACTCCATTTCATTTCATGTTTGCTTAAAAACCCTTTGTGATTTAACGATGAAAAACTGATACAAACACAGAGTTGTCAGCAGCTATCCAACTTGACAATACATCCCACCTACATTGCACATTCGATTGCAACAAGGCTTTGCATAACATCAGGATCTGCATCTACAGAGAACACTTAAGGAATATGTTATTAATATGTGCTTTTCAGGTCAGATTCTGCTCACTTTATTTAGCTGAGTAGTCTTTTTGAAAAGACCTTGTTGATCTTAAGAGTATGATTTTGAATTACACTTTTATAGAAGTTTGTTGGAGATTGGAGGTAGAACTCCCATTGGTGGAACATTAAGCACGCTTCTGAAATAATATGTAAACCACTTAACCAATTATGAATATCAATAACCACAAGAAGTTTCTGAAACTTCTGTATTTGGATGACACTGAAATCTCTTCTGCATAAACATTCAGATGTACAATTTTCAAAACTAGCTTACACTAGTTATTCTGTGTTCTGACGCTAAATATTTATGTGTTCTCATATAGTTTTGCAGAAAAAATTATTCCATAGAGATTATGCAAAATGTGGAGTTTTTCTGCAAATATCTCCTTTATAATAAATATTAACAATGTAGACTCCACTTGAAACTCTTCCACATGATTATTAAATATTCAATGAACTTTGAGTGAAGAGTTTGTGATGTTCCCATGAATCTGTGGTCAGAAATTCTGGCAGTCACATCTTGCTTGTCTAGTTTCTCCAAGACTCTAACCCAGTCACCACTGTCTGAATGCATAAATGTGCTGTGTTATGTGCTCCGATTACCAACTGCAAAAAGTGATCGCTATCTTTCCCCAGTCTGAACACCTTTACAAAATACATATGCCCTCCACTGTTCCTCTGGCACTCACTGGAAAAACTTGAGCTGACTGATAAGATCTTGTGTAAAGTCCTGATATATTTAAGTAATACTGAAGGAGTTATGCATGCACTCCCCTCAGTCACAGGTACAGATGTATATTTTGCGTACCTAATAGACCATCTGTGTATGTACTTACCATAATTACTTGTGTAATTTTGAGAATTACATGCACTTAGGAGCGTGTGAAGTTCTGAAAACCTGGGCCTTTTTGTTTTTAACTAAAAAGGACCTTCTTTTCTCTTCCCTAGTTTAATGGTAGAGTTGCATGCAAGCAACTAGGACTTCAAATAGGCTGAAAGATATTTATCTTCCAAGAATGCCGCTGTAAGTGTTAATTTGGGGAGTTAAAAAACACATCAGCTCTACTGATTACATAAATGTAGTTTATGTAACACTTTCAACAATTGATCAGGTGTCATTAAAACCTAGGAAACAGACCCAATTCAGATGTTAAGGACCAGGTTAAAAGATTCATACAAATCCACCTAATTAATAATAACTGAAGAAACAAATATCTTGTGTTAATTTCTATCTCAGATCACAAAAGAAGAAACAAACATTTACGGACTTTTATGACAGATTCTGCAAAACTGAAGCAAAACAAAAAATCCCAACCTCTGAGCTGTCAATTAGTTATTGTGCTCTTCCATTGTGAGCTTTTCTGTAAGTTATGCATTAAGAAAGTATAAGTGATAGCTTCATGACTATATTTTCTATAAACTTGACAGCTGCTTTCAACATAGTACTGTTAACTTGAACTTGTGTTTAACAAAGTCTCCTTTCTATGTTATTGCGAGCAGCACTTTATAGTCCAACTTTGTTTAGCACCTTTCTTCACTGAGAGTTTAGGCTTTATCAGCTAATACTTGCTTTTTTTAGTGTTCCTGATACCTAGTATGCTGACCGAAGAATCATGGTTGGTGGCTGTAGAAAATACTCCCCCCAAAGCAACATGATTTTGGTCTCAGCAGCAGAAGTGTGCATTATTACAGCAGAATTCAAAACCACCTTGCCACACATGAAACAGAGCTAAGTACCTCAATAACTGTGCTGAAAAGTGTAAAAGATGTATTTGTCATGGAGCAGTCAACAAAGCACTCCTAACACTCCATAGAGTCAGCAAGTCACCCATCCACAGCATCATTCTTTCAGAAAGAGGTAATCCTTGCAAAGAAGGAGAGAAAAGGAAAGCTCTCCTTAAAACACCTCCAATGGGACTGAGACAGCAACACTTGAATACATACAAAAATGGATCAGCCTGCTCAGCAAGCTTTTCCACTGACCATCTTCAAGGAATGGTTGAAAGTGTATTCACAGGCTCTTCCGTTCCTCCAGCCCTCTGAGACATGAAAGAAGAGCAACTGAAGGCTGCCTCGGTGATGGCTATCTGCTATGTTTGTTCTTATTCTGATGGAAAATTTTGTGTAAAGGGGAGGGATGTCTTGGCAAATACCAATGAATAGAAAACAAAAGAGACTTTTGAGGTATAATTTTTTCCAGTGAGGCACAGGGCACACTAAACTTTATATAGTACTGCTTACTATATCCTGAGTTCATGACAAACTGATAAAAAAAAATACAAGTTCAGAAACAAGACATTTCACATGTTAAGAATACATTATGTATGTTATAGTATCATTTCACTGATTCTGCTACTATCAAGGTCACACGTATGTGAAATTCCTGAGTAACACCAAGGTCACTTTTCCCTTGAAGTATTATCACAACTGAACAATAAATTATTCAATGCCATTTTCAAGAATGTCTAAAAAGACATTATAACTTTCCTTCTGTTCCTTATACACTGTGAATAAGGGTTTAAAGATGCAGGAGAACAGAACTTTAGGAGTCAATTTAGGCAAAACAGAGGGATAAGAGAGAAACTTAAGTATTGTGAAAACAGAAACTAAGTCAAATAAATAATACCAGAAGCTCATAATGAATCATAGTAGCAGGCTTGAGCACTCACAAACCCTCCTCCATACCAAAAGCCAGCTATGGGCCCTAAGCAGTTTTTGGCATGGTCTCTCAAGGTTTAATTCTTCTATGTCTCAATGCATACTCAGACTTCACACTCTTGTTTCTCCACTTCCAACTTTAAGTGCAAACAGTTCACCTAGTGAGACCGTTAGCCTCTCCTTCAGGCTTGGACAGCTCCAGCAAGGGGCAGAAATCCCTGAAACACACACACATAACACTGCACTGCTTACACAAAGAGAGGAGTTGGCCGGAGATTAAAACAGGAGGGGAACTCTAGATGTCACAACTTCCTATGTCATCCCATTGTTTTATTAATTCAGCCTCTTTGCAAACGTAGTGAAAAAAAAATTTAAAACCCTGCTTTATGAAGTGTGGCAATGGCTTCAGGTTCTCCCCACATATTGAGGGGTTGCCTCTGGTTCTTATTTGCATGTATTTAGGTGAATCACTACCATACTGTGGGAACAGAAGGTTTTGAGAACTCCTGTTTCCCTGCTAGCTTCAGTTTAAGCAATTTGCAGAAAATGGGCCTTTTTGGCCTTTTTTTATAGACTACGAAATAGCAGGATAGTTTTGAAGTAATAGTAGCTATTAGGAGAAAGAATAGGAAATAAAATAAATTTTTATCCCTTGAGAAATAACCTTCAAGTCAAATCCTCCTGTCCTTTATAAGGCAAATCCTTCTCTTAACATCAAGGACATGAAGGTTAGGATTCTCAGCCCCTCTCTTCCTCTAGCCTACAAAATGGTACAACTAGTAAAATAAATCCCTCCATCCCACTTTTATAATCTTGGAAGAAGAACAATTCTGTCTTTTAGGAATTCGTGATAAGAAAGAATGCAAGACCATGTGTTATAAAGTAGAGCAAGCAACAAAGTCAAATATTTGAACAGTTAATTTCATTCTGCCCCAAGCAATTATTCCATAACATGCATTGCTACAGAAGAGCATAAAATGTCAACGTTGTTCTGCAAAAGTAGTACAAAATGTCTACAAATAAGCACGTAACTACTAATGGGTCCTTTTACTAGCATTATTATTTTTGCTATAGATATTTAAGTTTAAAGTGTACTGATTAGAAGATGCTGCCAGATGAAGGGGGGGCAGAGTGAGGAAAATCATAAATGTACTGGTTTGTGCATTTTTTTAGTAGGGAAAAGCTGCTTATTAGTTTTTTAAAAACAGTCGCCTTGGTGACTAACTCACTTTTGAAAGAGAACTACAAACATATAATAGCCTGTTTCTGTGTCATTTCCTCAACTGAACTCTTCCCATTGGCTTTGTTATCAGGCTCCACATTGGATTCACTAAAAGGAACATATCCCTTTGGTACAGTAATCAGCATGCGAATGAATGCAGGAAGAGTTCAAAATTTTAATCAACTGTAGCATTACACAATTTAACTGATTTCATTTGCCAGTTCCTTGTATATTCACTTCCTTGTTGTACCTGCACACACAGATCAAAGACACTTCACCATCCCGTACTTTCATCTGCTAGATATACCTGACCCAAGGAACTTCTGCTCCGTAGCTTTTTAACTATCAGTTGACACACCAGTGTAAAACTATCTTGTACTTGGGAGAGTCCCCTAAAAGTTTGGCAAGAGTCAATATTTCCCTAGACCTGAAACAGAAAAGGTGAGTGAGGCTCTAACTGTGCATCTGTAACAGCAGGTTAAAAGCACGGTTTTCTCTCTGAAAATTTAGTTGTCAACTTTGACCAAGTTAGTCACTATCACACACAGTTTAAGACATACTACTTTTGTGAAGCAGGCAGAAAGACACGCATTTAAAAGATTCCTCCCACCCCCCATCACTTATATTAGCTTAAAATTCTACTGCCTTCTACCAAAGCCCCCATCATTCACAGTAAATACAGAGAGTAACTTGAAATAGAAGAGAGTGAGGTTTTGATTGTTTGCTTTAAGTCTATGGGACAACATAGTTGAACCATCTTAATGAAAGGACTGAAAACAAGGATATAGTGGGTGGTTCTGATTCAGCCTGGAGACAGAGGAGCAACAGCAAGAAAACAGCTGCAGGAGCTGTACTCCCCCCAACTTCCTACCTAGTATTTTCCATTAACTTAAAGTCTTTATACCTATGTGAGATTAAAAACAAAACAAAGCAAATTTCCACAAGCAAAAAATCCCTATGATTTCCATCACTCTTTCCATGAATGCTTCGTTTTATCAAGCAAAATTGACCTTATCTGCCCAGACTTTTCCTTTTTTCAAGCTTGGAATTAATCTACATCTCAATATATAAAAAAATAGGTCATTTTCTCAGTGCAAGCAACTCTAACAGCAAAAAGGCTGGTCTGCTTCTATGATCAGCCACAAGGCTTGCAGTAACATAAAATCTTACCTTATTTCTCTAGCTCCATCTAAAGAACTGATACAGGGGTATATATCTGTTCATGAAGGCATATCTTCTCAACCATCACTTCTTATTTAAGAAATCTTTAAGTTAATGAAAACAATTGAATTTAATTCCAAGGTATATTTCCGTTCAAAATAGCTTGGTTTGGTTTTGTTGTTGGTTTGTGTCTTGGGTTTGGTTTTTTATTTCCCAAGAACAACTTTAATATAAATAACTTAGAAAGCAGATTTATAAACATATGAGCATCCAGAAGGGAAAAAGCATCATTTACAGTAAATCTTGGTGTTAAGGAGCAGAACAATTAATCTTTAAGGACTTGCATGTAGTATTGTGATGGTTTTCCACTCCTGGCTACCAGATAGTGCCAAGGACAGAGTTTTGAGGTACTTCTCAGACTTGAACCATCTTTCTTTTTGGATTCCAGAACAACTATTCCAAACACTCTCATTAAAACCCCTTAGAGATTCTGGCACAGAAAACATAAGCACGTGCCATTCAGGTCTATAAAATCTCTGGAGTAGAGCCAAATTAAAAGAAAACAATGCAAATAATTTAAAAGAAAAGGATGATTTAACTCTCCCTCTTTCATTTAGAAGCCCAACAGGTTCAGCTGAAGTTAGGCATAACTGTAGCATCTGTAGACTTCTGAAGAAAGAGATCCAAAAACCAGGATTTAGAAGTACAGAACTAGATTCCATAAGAACAGTTACACACGAGGCACAGACACATTGAGGTACTGCATCAGATCTGCAACCTAGTCCACAAATCAGGAGAAAATCTGCAAAAGTTCATACATAAATGACTTGAAATGCTTGAGAACCCCAAACAAATCCCACTCTGTAGCTCAAAAGAAAATTGCAGGAATTGATATGGCAGTACTTGAATGCAGCCATTACCCCATTCAGTATTTTGCTAAGTACAGCTCCCAGGGCTGCAATCCTAAAACAGACAGTGCTAAGCAGAAAGAGAATTGAAGGTATTTATTAAAATGAGATTGCTCCAGTGGCCAGTCTTTAAAGCCTCCTACACTTGTATTAGACAAAATACAGCTAGCTCAATGTTTTAGAGATACTTAAATTTAAACCAGGATATGCCTGTACTACCACACCTGCTGAGGCAAAGTATTTCTTCTAAAAGACAGTGTATCAGGGCAGTTAACCATCTTTGAAATACTGGTAATTGCTTATACATTTCCCAGATACTTGAGGACTTTTTAAAACTGAAGGCAAAAAATACAGGTACAAGAAATTTTGTACAGACCCACACCCCAAGAAGATGACAAAATGATTCACAAAGGTCCATTAAGCATGTTCTCTGTCTTGCTCAACCTATAAGGTCCTAAATAATGGACATAGTATAAAACAGCCTAGATTAATAACTTTTTTCAGTGAAGAAATTATTTTACATCCACATTTAGGTTAGGAATCAAGTGACAAAATATTATATGTTTATATATTATAACATTATATATGGTATACGTCAGGAAACATTCTTACCCCTTGCTTCAAGCCTGAAGCCTGACTAACATGTGATCTACACAGTGATGCAAGTGTTGCAGTTGACAGTGATTTCCTTAAAAAGCAGTCTATTAGCAAGGATTCAGCAATGTCTGACATTATACTTTTCCCATGAATTTTACATAGCAGCTGTACCATTTAACCATACAGGTTTGAAACAATGCAAGCAAAAGCAATACAAAAGCTTCAAAGGCATTGCTCTTTTGCTGGTCATACTTTCAAAACCCTTTGATGTTACCATGGCCTTTACCTGTACCTTCCCAGAAAAAGAGCTATACATCAGGTATAGCTTCCAAGGTAACTATGGAATATCTTTGGTAAGCTTTCATCAATGAGCATTCATCAAGCAGCAGCTTTTACTTTACTCTCACTGCCATTCCTTGGGGACTCATGTTATCCAAAGTCAGAAAGTTCCTTGGCAAAGGCAGCAGGGTACAGGACGACCCACAAGCTGGGAGACAAGCACTATGGGGCCGTTGTTCCTTGGAGCTCCATAGGGGTAATGGGAGCTGAGGCAAGAGGACCTACTGGTGGGACAATTGGGATCACTACTGCTTTCACCAGACAAACCCCTTCAGCCAGCCAGCATGAAACAGTGCTAGATTCCACCACTATTGACCAGTTTGTTGAGTTACAGATTTCATCAAGAGCTTCGATTTCCTTAATGCTTTGTGCAACCAAACAGGACTTTCCACAATCTGCATAAATGCAGAAAACACACGCTTGGTTTTACAAATTACACGTGGAAGTGGTTACAACATCAGAAGATATACAAGAGGAATACATTACTGCAATCAAATCAAGAACTTATTAGGAAAATTGTTGCCTATGGTAATGTTGTACCTTCAGCATCCATACATATGTCTAACATAGCCTCTCCGTAGCTGAGAACCCATCACAACTTCCAAACCTTCCCGCAACCCTGAAGGAGGACCCAGACATAACAGCAGCTTGCTGCAACTCCATCACAGCAAGCTGAAGCAGCATTAACAAGGAACAATGGTTAATGCAGCTGTTCAGCGGTTGGTCCTTTTATCACTAGCCAGGGAACATTAAAAACACCACAACTGAGACCAGAGCATGAAGATCTTTATTATCAAACAACCTGCCCTGGTAGGCATTAATCAGACTGTACAAGTATGGAGAGCTGATTAGACTAACAATTCCTCTCCAAGGCTCCATGATTAAAGCAGAATGAAAATACGTACACAGCCAAAGACACACAAGAGGGTACTGACTACAATGTAGGCGTCAGCACTGTTAAGACTATATTTTGTAGCAGTCATAACAGACAGTTATTGAGTTGCTTTTTAACACTGGGCAGTTGTGTGATACAAACATAAGGCTCTGAAGCCCCCAAAGTATTTCATATGAGCCTTAAACGAAACTGTATAGGCCTTGTATGTGTTATCAGGTGAGGCCATATTCAAACAGATTTCCTGCCAATACACCCAAGAACAGCCTTGTTCTGAGACTGCGGTAAATAATATTTTCTGAAAGTAAAGCAGTATCTTCTGCTGTTCACCTCTCATAAATGAAGCTTCAACCAGCGCTTGTTCCTTTTTCATCCAATTGTCCCAGCTGAATTTCCCAAGAGAGCTCCCTCATCTAGGAACTGTTAATTTGTGATTCAGAGAATTAATAAGCAGCAAAGCAAACATCAGCTCACAAGGCGCTTTCAATCACTGTCTCCTATTTGGCAGATGTTAAAATGCATCTCAAATGCTGAAAGCCTCACAAAACTGTTGGCTTGTGTAGCTCCAATTTTGTGTTACTAGTTTTTTCCTGCATCTCCCATAAATATTAATATAAGCCTAATAGGAGAGCAGTCTTTACAGAGGGAGAATATTACCTTGGTATTATTTAGCACCATGTATTATTCTGGTTTATTTTGCGGAGGGGAGGTGGAGGGGGGGAAGAAGAAGAAATCCCACGCTAGTCTATCATTTCTTCTGGTTGATCCCATTTTCCTAACTGGTTCTTGTGCTCTAGCAAAGACTGTCCAGATGACAGAATACCCAGAAGGAGGCGAAAACCCATGTAGGTCTTTAAGCTCCATAAGTACCTTTGGATATAATGCAATGATATTCTTGCCTCATCAAATTCAGGATTCATGCAGATTTTTCTTGTGCCTGTACATGTTGTAATGGACGTAAACCTCATCCCATGGACATAGCCTTTAGTCTTTTCTAGCTTTCTCCTTAGAGTCTCCTGTTACAGCTCTCTGACCTTTCCAAAAATGTTTGTTCCAAAGCTTTGTTTCCCCACAGCCGGAGCCACTCTCATCCTGTACCACTTTTCCTCTCTCTTGCATTAGGCACTCTTTCCCCCACCTCAAATCTTTTTAAAGTATTTTCTTTTCTCAGCTCCTTTTAAAGTTTTCTCTCCTGCTGTTACTAGCCAAATGACAGACTTTTAAAATTCATTCACCACTGAATATCTTTAAATTACAATAACGTGTAATTTCTATTGTGCTGCGTTTCCCTTGTACTAAATTCCAGAATGTGTCTGGGATACAGACAATGCATTAGGCAAGTGGACCTGGGAAAGGCAATTGGCAAATACATAGTTTGGAATTTTGTGTTTGCATTTAAATATGTATACGTGAGATACAGTTAATAGATATTGCAGTATTGTCTTCTTCAACTAATACAATACTAGCAAAAAGATAAGTACATGAACATGAATTTTCTAACATACATAAGCCAATGAAATATTATCACTGTATGAAAGTAATTTTAGGTTTTTTAGAAACTAGAATAACTTTGCAGTACATGACATCTTTTCCTGGTTTTGTTATGATACTAGAAATACACCGTTTCACAGGCAGCAGAAATTAAATTATCCTTAACATCATGTACAAGTTGTGCCTATTTTAAGTGTTTTTCTCTCACTGGCTTTGATTGTATAATCTTATCAAAAATAAACATTTTTTTAAAAATGCCTGGTTTGTGCTTTAAACTATTGTAGGGTTCATTTTTAAATGGGGAAGAGACAGGTTCATAGACTGAATTATCTGTTTAAAAGTTTCCTAGTTGGCCTACAATTTACAAAAAGCCCTGGCTCTTTTTATGCTTCTCAATTTTTTATTTCTTCTCAATTCAAAAGAAATGAATTATCAGAATGCAACAGAATTGATGACATCAACTTGTAATATATTAACTTTCATGTAAGTGTAACCTGCCTGAAAATGAAAAATAGGCAGGTCTTGCATGCAACTCTGCTCTGCAGTCTTTGGGCATGGAAGTTTTTATTTGTCAAAACGTGCATGGCAGGAGAAGCTCAAAGAATCAAAGTCAAAATCATAGAATCGTTTTGGTTGGAAAAGACCTTTAAGATCATCAAGTCCAACTGTTAACCTAAGATTTGCAGTACATGAAACAAAGAGTTGATCTATCCTTCTAGAGAAATACACATTTTCAACAAGAAATTGTTCATGTTTATGTTTTCCTGTGTACCTGAGCATTTCGTCAGAAGTCCTCAGAAGTTTGATGCAAGCCACATGTACATTCAAGTGGAAACTGTATTTGACCAGGAAGAAACTCAGTCTTACTGGACCTCAGCTAAACATCCAACACTGAGAATCAAGGTCTTCTTTCTATTAAATTCTTGAAATCTGGGTGTTTCTGCATGGTATTAAGCACAAGAAACTCCCAGTGAGAAGTCTGGAAGATCCTATAGAATATACAGCTCAAATAAATCACTGTAAATTGAACTTAATTCACCTTATCGGCATATGAGGAAGTTTACACAGGATTTCAGAACTGTTCTCAAAAGATGAAATTGTACCTGTTTTTTTCCTAATAAATGGCATATAATATTAGTTGACGCTGTTTATTTTAGATTAAGCTAATCAAACCAATCCATGTGAAAGAAAACCATCACTAGCTGTCTTATTTCATGTTGGTCATAAATTCAATACCTGGAGCAGGTTCTCAGCTGTAAATTTAATGAACTCAAAGGAGTTCCACATGCAAAGAACTATGTCAACAGACATTTTCTAAAATGTTTTTTGTGAGACGGACACAGTGATCACCTGTAAAAGGCTAGGATTTTATCAGTGGTCCATTGAATGCCATATTTAAGGCCAACTAAAAGAAAACACTTTGTTTCTTAATATACATTTTTATTTTAAATAAAACAATTTTGCAAAGGAAAAAGTCTTCTGTCCCATACAGACTACATCACACCTACAAGAATTCTGAATTTTCAAAATAAGTGCAGTGTATGTAGATACATAACTACTCTATTTGCTACGTATAACTGAAAAGAACCTAGCCTAAACTTATATTTGAATATATGTGATATATTGCAGCACATCTGAAAAACCTTTAATGATTCTATCATAACTGTGTGTTTACCACATTCTTCTATTAAGGAACCAAGAAGCAACAAAAACATGTTACAAAACTTTGAGTTTAACTCTTGCAAGTGGAGCTGGAGATGCACTCCAACACATATATGTAAATACAGCATCATTAATGCTATGAGTAAGTGGGGAAAAATGCAAAGAAAATCTATTTTGTTATATAGATTTAGAACTAAAAATCATTTGTGTTTTAAAATAATGTCAAGTGAGGTCTGCTGTGCCATTGATTTTTTTAGCAGAAGTCTCCATTTAATTCAACAGGGGAGTTCTGCTTGAAAATAAAAGGCTACAGCATGCCTGCTATATTTAGGACCAGCTGGCATAAAGAAGAACAACTGATTGTAATAGACATATCCTGACTTACTTCCACTGAAAGTTTAGCTTTTCAGCTGATGGAAATCATTTGTATGTGCTACAGAAGTATGATGTGGAACAGAAACAAATTCTGAGACTGCATTATTCCAGTGTTGACAGGTAAGCCATTGCTGGAGCAGAGAATTTGCTTCTAAGCTAAACTA
The DNA here is from genome assembly GCF_013368605.1 of Nyctibius grandis. Lineage (NCBI taxonomy): Eukaryota > Metazoa > Chordata > Aves > Nyctibiiformes > Nyctibiidae > Nyctibius > Nyctibius grandis. The sequence continues at coordinate 18,915,144 of NC_090669.1, read as the reverse complement.
ACAACAAATGAAAGTTGCCTTTCATTTGCTTACATGTTGATTTTATCTGAAGTGATTTTACAAGTCTGTGTGATCAGAACAACAGAGGAACATATGTTCCGTTTTCTATTTTTCTACTTTATCTGCGAGGAAAAAAATTATGACTCAAGAACATTTAACAGAATTTAACGGAAGCAGGATAAACCAGGCTTAATTTATATCTCCATTAGTAAGAAAAATATTTATTATCAGAATATACACATGTTACTTCAGTGCTTTTTTTTGGTCTCAATGCAAAAAAAAATACATGTTGAAGAAAAATAATTGAAATGACAAACAATCAAGGATGCGACTATAATGTGTGTGTCACATATTGTAGTTAAATCCTGCAAAGGGTGTTTTCCCATCACATTCAGTTCATTTGGAAGAGGCTCTGGCCCACACAGACTCCACTTTAGCTTTATGCTTGTATGACCATTTTAACTTCCAAGCAGATGTTGATAAAATGAAGTAGTCATTGAGGAGCAAAAGAATGACAAAGGGATTGCAAGGCATGCCTTGTAGTGACAGACTCAAGAAGAGCAATCAGTTTAGATTACAGAGTTTGCCAAAGAAATGTTTACAGGTTAACTTGATCACAAGATGTAAGCAAGAAATACAGGGAGTACAATGGACACTCCACTTTGTTTTAGAAGACAAAATAAAGTAAGATATTATGTGCAAAGGATGAAATTGCATTGCTTCTCTGGTCTCCAGTACTGGTAATTTTTTCTTTTTTTTCTGCCTAGCAGAAACGCTCAGGGTCAAACAAGGACCAGCTCAGGGAAATCACCTGATCTGTGAATACTGGGGGTAAAATTAAGTGATCTTAGGGGTCCTCTATGGATATATAATTTTTTAATTTCCTCCAGAGTAAGATGTTAGTTAGTGAAAACAGAAACTTTTGTTGACCTCACAATGTAATGAAAGACATTAATTTCTTATTATAAATTAGAAATACAAATCTCATTAAAACACAAAAGCAGAATTCCACACACAAATTTCCTCCAACTTAACACTTATTTAAACAAAGGCAAAATTATCAACATACATCTTATAAAACACAACTGAGAATGAAACATGAAGTTTAAGATTAACCCAAACCTGAAATTTCTACTTTAACGTAATCTTATCCTATTTTCCAAGCAGTATGTCAGTGTAACAAGAGAATGTGCCCTCCCCAGGCAAAAGGTAAAATAAATGGTTCATCAAGAACTGTAACACTAATGTTGGCCTATTTGATAGAAGTTTGGTAAGAACTCTCTCATGTGAAAAAGCACAAAAATTTCCTAGCATCATGTTCCACAGTTCATTGCAATCCTCCCCCCGACAATATTTCATTGAGACTTCACTGGAATCTCAAATCTAATAGCCAGATACTTACTCTCTGATCACCATCACTCTGATTCAAACTCTCCATAAATCCCTATCACTTCACTGCAACAAGAATGAACATTATTTCTTGGAAAATAAGTGGTTTCTGCTTTGAAGTGAAAAAGACTTTGATAGATTGATTAAGACAAAACCTTTAATCTCTAAATCAAGAATCTAAATCCTTGCACGATTCCAGTCAAGCTCGTGTGTTTTTATGACCTTCAACGATAGCTGCTTTTTTGGTACGATAGACACTTGTCTTCAGCAACTAGCAGAAGTTCAGGGCATCTCAAAAGGCAGAAGGTGAAGCACAAGACCACTTGTTAAGTTTACTGCTACAGTGAAGACATGAATCTCACTGGAATTAAATACCTGCTACTAAACTACCTCATGAGTGTTCTGATTTCATAGTTCAATGGAATTTTCAGGTCGGTTGTAGGAGAGGGTACAGGGTAAGCTTTTTGCCAAGGACTCACCTTTGCTTCTGAGTGAAGGCAGTAGCAAAAACAACTAATTTCAATCAGGGTAAAAAAATGTGATGGTATTTCCAAAACCATATGAAGAAAAGAAATAAGTGTTTATTATCTATAGCAATTTTTAATTACTTAAAATATTTATATTCATCTTCTAAAAGTGCATTTTCCAAATGCATTAAGTTATGCTATAATTTGACTTAGCATTATCTGTCTCAATAAATAAAATAGGGGTATATATTTATTAGTTAACACAATTCATGATGTCCAGAAACTTGTAAAATACCTTCTCATATGCTGTTGAATTAGGTAAGAACAACAACAATTCTGCCAGAGACTGATTGATTAATCTTCAAGGTAATGAAGACTGAAGAGGTCAACATCTTACAGAAAATTGTACATAACCAAAGTAAACTCCTAATCCATATCAGTTTTTAATATTACAACCAACTCTAATTCCAGCAGATGACTTCATAGCCACATGAGAAAAGAACTTGGGTGTAAATGGAAATCCAAGTTACTGAAGTAAATGGGCAGGGTTTTTTCTGTTGTTTTTAAAGGTGGTCAATATATGTGAAAGGAAAACTGAATTTAGAATTAATATTAGAATTATTTAGGAAAATTAATTATATTAGAAAAATATTATAATTTTCTACTTCTCCAAGAAACCTCAACTGTCTCAGCAGCTTTTAAAGACATTTTTTAAATGTATTGTGTGATATTATGACTCACAGTTTAAAAGACATAGTAGAGTCTTTTCTAGGCTAAATGGTTCTACAGTACATTATACAACTATTAGGACTGATTGCCACTTAATTAGGGAGTGTTACTGATTGATTATTGATTCACCATTGGGAGATTTCACATCTCTCATTTTAATGTTAAATTTCACCCTTGAACAAGGTTATCAGCACTACATAATCTCATATCTCAGATACAAAAATAGATTTTAATTAGAAATAACCATTCAATATAATGCTATATTAAAAGTATTCAACAGCAGCATATCCCTGTTTCTTTTACATTCTGATTCAAAGAGATGATTCAGATCTCTATTGGGATAAAAGATTTTTCTGAGCTTCTGAATCAGAGAGATAAAAATCAAAAGAAAAAAGCAATTAACAAGATTCATGGTTTTGCTATTTTATTTGATTTTGTCAGTCTTTTACCATAACTTTGCTGTATCCAGCATCTAGATTACTAACAGGATAGTTACCCAATTTAAAACATATTGACAAAAAGTCCTAGCAATTGGTGAGTGGGGACCTGGAGTTTAAATTAATCTGGGAAGGGATCAAATCTGCTTCTACTTTTATTTGGAACGTAAACAAAGTGTGGTCTTTGCTTGGGTATCTCCGCATTATTGTCATGTAAATCATAAGTATTGATTGTCTGAACAGAGGCCCCAGAAACACAAAAGCATACACAGTTAAGTGAAAATGACAATGTTGTTCTTGAACCCATGCACTAAAACCATGATCCCTTGCTATTCACCTAGCTAAATAGATAAAGGATAACACAATTTAAGATGTGCTAATTATCTCCTGCACATTCCTGACTTATCAGATGCACAACATGCCTCCTTAGTCACCCTAAAATTACTTTATTGAGAACAGCAATTATAGCACCAAACCAAATTATATCCAAGAAGTGTTCTTTCCCCCAGGGTGATGTAGAGGTGACACCGGTAGCTAGGTGCCCCCTCTCATTCCTTCTGTGCTATGTACAACAAAACCCAATTTTCAGAGCTGAGCATAAGGACCCAACACTACCTGGTTTGGAGGTATTGTTGATGAGTAGATATGGGGGAAAGCTACAAATGGTAGTAACCTTCTCCTAGTAAAAGGCTATGCAATTTTAACCTTAATTTGCATTAAAAAAAAAGAGGAAAAGGAACATCTCGCCCTAATGTAAAAAGCTGACTTCCTTCAAGAGCATTGTCACCTCATACTAGCCAATTTGTTCAGTACTTCCTGACTGAGAATCCTGAAAATAAATACTAAACTATTGCACCTTACTTCTGCATATGTAACAAGTGTAATTGTCAAATATTCACTTAAATAAATTAGAAAATAAAAAGCCCTCTTTTTCATTAGAAAATTTTACCCAAATTGTCCTCCAGCATATTGTGAACTAGCTCTATTGCTGCAACTAAAAACTTATCAGAATATAAACCTGTCCAGAAATGAGGAATGTGTCTTAGACTCAAAGTATCATGTGCTACTTGCAAAAACAACATTTAGCAAACGAAGTGCTAGATTTGGACCTGATCCTCCAAGAGGCTATCAAGCTTTATTTGCCCAATTTAATTGCATGCTCAAATCCACATATAATATAAGTAGACCAATAATCCTGAAATCAAAGGATCTATCCATGCACTGAACATTCAACGTCAAGTGAGGCACTCAAGCACATATTTGACATTAAATGCATGGGTCCTCCCGGAATCTAAAAAGGACTACTCATTAGCACGGTTATTTGAGTAAATTGAATGATGGATTAAACACTCATTCCAGCCAAGTATCCAGCCTTCCAATTTTATTGTCCCAATCTTTTACAGACTAATTTATGAAAACAGAGGTAAATTTATGCTTAGTTTGGCTTGTGCACACTATCATCATCAGTTGACTTTTCCAACAATATTACATTTTCTCTTATTTAAAAAGTAGTACTTCTGGCATGTGATGATTCTACATTGGAGATATTACTCAGCTTTACTTATTCAATTACAAACCCTACTTTGCAATTTTCTATTGGATTTCATCATCTATTCACAATAATAAACAATATTAACTAGGTCATCATTGTATACTGCTTTAATTAAAATCCTGCATTCTTTAGGATCACTACAGTTGGTTACCAAATTATTTCAAGACAAACTTTGGCAAAAAAGAGTGGATAAAATATCAGATGAAATTTGACACAAGTCGAAATAATACCAATCCTATGTATGGATGTCACTAATGAACTTTCTCTTAATGATATATCCTAAGATCACCTTTTAGAAATTTTTTTTCTCTCTCCAGTCTTTAAAAATAAAATCTGTATTTTGATAAAAAAATATTGCTTTCACTCTTCCTCAAAATTTTCCATGCTTTTGATCTTTGAAGAGTTCTGAAATAATGATTTGTTTTGTCTAGAAATACTTTTTCCCCAAGGATAAATTGTAAATTTATTTTTCTGAGTATAATATATTCAATAACACAAATAAAAGTCAAAAATAGATGCAACTCTTGTACATGTCATTTTTTAAAGTTTAACATGTAAAACCCAAAATATACATCTTAAATCAAGATGAAAGAGAAATTTGGGGTATCAGGAAAAAGACAACAATTTACAAAACAATTACTCGACAATAACAACTGAAATGTTACTGAAAGGGCCTGACTGAAAAACTTCTGAAGTCAAAGGGAATTTCTTCCATCATTCCAAGTACAATTTGGGCTAGGTCTTTGCTTTGTTTTCTGAAGAATCGTGTTTAAGCATCACTTCTAACAATGAACAATAAATACAAATAAAACACTCTCATAATACAGCTGTTCAGTGTGTTTGGGGGTACAGGGAATAGTGCCCTCACTTCAGCCAACAAAGGGGCAAAACACACATCACAACACAGCAAAGGGAGAGATTATACGTATTTAGGCAACAGTTACAGCAGTATCGCACCCTTGACACAGAAAGACAGCAACCATGCTTTCCATAGCTCTGATGCGATGGCATCTGGAATACTGCACTCCCCTGCACAAAAATATTGACAAGTCACTGAAGTGAAATGGAAACAATCAAGGGGTTAGAAATATTGGTCTAAGGTAATGACAGAGACCCAAACTTATCAAGCATGGCTAGGAGAAAACCAAAGGTGGGATCTGGTCACTGTACCAACACAGGAAAAGGGCAGCTTTCAGAAAGAAAAAGGAATTATTTAGGGTCTTTCACAGAGAATCAGCTGCAGTAACAGGAAAAAAGCAGAGGGGCACCCTCTTTCCTTTCAAAAACAAATCTACTGCAGTAGCTCACAAATAACCGACTTGGAACCCACCAGGCCACGCATGGAGCTGCCCTGTGGCTTTTTCCTTGTTTGCAAAAGCCACTTGACTTTGTAATTAGGCCAAAAACTCTTCTAGGCATGGCACAGCACAGTGGAGTCTTTATCTTAACTGATGTTCTGGTTATAAATAACGCACTAAGCTAGTTAACAACAAACTTAACTTGCTAGAAAGATTTAGGCCGGCAGCGTGTAACTGCAGTGGAGTTCGGGCTGTACACAAGTGCAAACTCCAACACAGCAGAGCTGTAACATTAGGGATCTAGTATGGAACAAGTCTAATTTGGAGACTTTTTGAAATCTATATGAACATCTGTTTCATTACTGTACTAGCAATCTCTAAACCCTCCAATTGTGCAAATTCCCTTGCAGCAAGAACATTAGTGGAAGAAAAATAATAAAAAAAGAGTTCACCAAGTAGTCGTCTTCAAGAAAACCAACATGTTTCTTCATATTTCTAAACTAGGAGTGTAATATAATTTATGAAATCATGGCAACATTAAACAGTATGAAGTAAACTTTTCAGTATTCATCTAGGGTATATATTTTAAATTACTACAAAAGAAAAAGGTTAACATGAACCAAATATAAGCAATGCTAATACAATAAATACCACTAGAATCACAACACAGAAAAGTGCTGTTTTCCTGTTGCACTCTAAAACTTCATTATGGTGCTGTGAATACCCTCTTGTTTCCAAGCTTGTTTTTAGCTACATATGGTAACAGATGGGCTTTAGGCCTGAGTTCTGGGACTTATGTTAGGGAAAGAACTTGTCAGATGGAACATTTATACTTTTTCTAGTTTCTGAAATATTTCAGAACTTGTTTATTTTCAAATCCTAAGAAGAAACAAAGTGTGATTAAAGAGCTCCTAAAGCTCAGTGGGGAAAAAGTATTTTAAAAACATTTACAAAAATTAAAATTCCTTGAATGTTACAGAAATTTGATGTTCTGATGTCACAAGACCAAGTCACAGGTCTACTTAAAAAAACCTGTTAAGATTGCAAATTCTACATGAACAAGACGACATCATCCATGTAGACTGCCCATTGTCAAAAGAGAATAATTTTCAAATAGATCAAAAATGGAACTGTGAGTTTTCCATTTAAGTTGAGTTTGAGTGACTGAGAACAAGGAAAATCAAATGTTCCAGCTCTGGGTGAGACATGGACCATTCCTGTTTGAGATTCATCCTCCTACTTAATCTGATGATGAAAAAAAAATATCAGACCAAAGTAGAAACTTCAGTGAATACACAGATTTCGCCTTTGAGGTGACTAATCCTGATTTAAAACGATACAAATAATAATCCCCTATCTCCTTTATACACTACTCAAATCCTTGCAGGCCTCCTGGGACACATGAATGTACTAAAAAGCCCTACAGGCATATACCATGTGCCCTCAATAAGGAAAAGAGAAAAAAAAAAGAAAACCCTAAGATCTGTAAGTCTTCTTTATCCCCTTAAAATTAGCCCTATATTTCCACAAGGCCAGAGTAAATAGCTTGAGTACACTGGTGTAATTCACCTCACTAACACTTATTTATATCATAAAATCCAGCTCATGTTACACTTTTAGTGTGATGATTAAATACAGAAAGAAGAAAAAAAAAATCTTTCCAATCCAGAGAGTCAATGTGCTTTCTGCACCCTGAACATGATCTTGAGCCAAGGCAAAGAATAAAGGGGCCAAATGCACAGAAATAGTGTCCAACGTTGACTCCTCAACCATGTGCTGTTCTCATAGGCTTGGTGTGTTTCATATTACAACCTTAATGTATTACCTGTAATACATAAACCCCATGTACTTAATCTTGAAAGCTTATTTTCTTGAAGTATGAGGTTTAGTACTAAAAAAGGACTGTGTTTAATTGTACGACAATGGAAGGATTTGAAGCAAAGCTCTGAATAATGGAACTTTATCCTCCTGCAAACAAGAGAGCTGACACAATGTATTCGATATTATAAACCCTGCTGTGCTGCCAAAGTTATAATAAGGCATTCTTAGAGGAGAGCCTAATGATGGGGGAAAATACAACTTTTTTTTGCTTACATGAATTCATAAATTTTCTCAGAATCACATCCGAACAGTAAGGTACTACCTGCAGGAAAATAAATTAACGTAAATTTATGTTGGTTTTGGGGTTTTTTTTCATAATCTGTTACAGATTATTCCTTCTTCCTGAATATTGCATTAAATGTAGGTATTATAGCAGAGCTCTTAACACAAGCAGTCTGAAATGTATGGAAAACAGCTTTGGTGAAAGAGATTTGTCTCAGCCTCCTGTCTGTTGGATTTGTTTAAATACCTCAAATAAGTTCATATCTGGTTAACTCTGACGTCTACAGACAGATAATGTTCCTTCTGTTGTACGGTTTTGAGGGTTGTACGGTTTTGAGGGTTAAGCTGTATCTGCCAGGAATAACCCCAGCGCATTAAGAAAACATCCCTTCATAGATGAGAGAGAGGTTTTTTTGACCAGGGCCAGGGGAGGATTGTATAAAGGCCTTTGGATACCAACCAGTGGAACAACTGAGCAAGAAGCAAGTGCTCCAGAGCAACAGAAAATGAGCTTTTTCCCCATTATTTTTACCTTGTAGTACACACGCTGTCCCCTTTTTTTGTCATCCAATAGGAAAGAAACATAAGGATCAGCGATATATTCACAAATATTCCTGTATATAGGGATTATTAAGTCACTCAACTTCATTTTTCAGTTTAATTACCCACAAAAGATGTTTATTGACTAATATACTTCTCTGTTATGAGCCATTAATTCATGTGACTATTCCAGCTAGGCCTCAGCATGCACAAAAACATAACTATGCAATGAGATGCAAAGAAAACAAGTATTTCAGGTAGCCCCATGTGGAAGCTAAGCTAACTTTGGCTTTATCTTATATTATTATTGTTAGGCCATTTGATTGAATGACAGACATGCTATTTCCAGAGAAAACAAAACTCATGAGAGCACGAGGCTTCCAAAATCGTGTGTGAAAGAGCACCGGTCTGCATGTTGTACAGGAATCCTCCATTCATCACTGAAAGTTACGCAGAAAGATATCTTGTGCAGAAGCAGGAGTTAGATACTGTAAGCTAAGATAAAGAACGATGCTTTAACAGGCTCACCACTCTGTTACTGTACTAGGGAAAAAGGTGAGGTTTGTCATTGCTTCTGGAGTTCTGATAAACATGTTATCCTTTGCTCTAATGAATTAAGTCACGGTTAGATAATGAATTGCTTCCTTCTATGTCTAAGGGATAAATCATACTTGATCACAGTGATTCCAGTGCCATAGATAATTGACATCCAAGTTTCCAGGGGTCAGAAGACTGAAGGCTGCAGAATTGCACATAGCTGGGGTACTTGTTTCATGGTGTGGAATTTGCTTTTTGTGCATGCCTTCATTTAAGAACACCTACTCCATCCCATAATGGAGATTTTAGTGGTTAATTCTGGCTTAGGAAGAGCTAAACCTTTCACACTCAACCAAAGCTAAGAATAGATCCCTCACGAGCTGGGTTTATTGGAAGTTAATTCTGAACTCAGCACGTACTGAAGTGCTCTCTCTGAAGGCCAGCTGTCCCCTCTGCCTTCACGGGGGCTGCACAAACACCAAGCCATGGGGGATGTGGCCCATGGTCAGCAAGGTTCCACTTGCTGCCAAACTACAGGAAGAAACTTCTACCAAAGTCTAACACTGACAGACACACGAAATCCCTTTTCATGTAACAATCTTCTAAACAAGTTTTGGGACAGATCAATTCTGAAGTAATAACAATGAAAACAATAATTTGCACATTTTAGTGCATGTTTTCAGATATGACTCTGTGCAAGACAGCACATTAAGGAAATCGTGACACAAAGAACCAGAGATTCTTGTTACCCAGTTCTGAGCGGTCACCTTATTCTTGACTTTACAGAATTTAACTGGACTTTTGCCATTGCTTGCAAGGAAAAATGATTAGCCTTAGAAACACAATTACTAATGAAAGCCTGTGTAAGAATTATCTAAGACCTCTAAAATGAGAGGACAAGAACCACAGTTGTTATAAGTCCATGCAACACCACCACTTTCAGTAGCATTTCACCAGTTTATAACAGACAGGGATAGGCCTTACAAAGCATGTGTTTTGGTAGGGCTTCAGGGAGGGGCGGAGGGAGGCAATGAAATTAGTTTATTGCTATAAAAAGGAAACAATAAATAAAGCAGTGACTAATTCTGTCCTGAACCTTTGTAATGGCAGGAATAAAAATACTGAATACAAACAAAAAAATATGATAACCTCAAAACAGTATTCCTGCAGCAATGACAAAAAAAACCATTCTCAATAAAGTCGTGATTCTGAATTATATGCTAGCGCAAATTAATGTAGGAGTGTAACTTCATAAATACTGCTACAGTTTGCATCCCTGAGCAATATGTTTCACTTGCACCATCTGAACAAGATCAGGGTTTTTTTTCTACCAACTGTAGTGTACAGCTTTTCTATAAAAAATATTAGAATCAGGTGGTAAATATTTATCACAAGTTTGTGGTATTTTGCAATAGTCACATTAACAATGTATTAATTCCATGACACATTGGACTATTAACTCAATTGTGTAATTATATGGTTTAAAACATGGGTAAACAAAAGCTATATCCATGACAAAAATATATGCCACGTTATTATTCCGAAACACCGAGTCTAGCATATACTTGACTCCTAAATGAAAAAAGTTTGTATCATTGATATTAGGTATTGAAGCAAGCAGCACTATCAGGAGTATCAAAGGATTTAATGAAATTGTAACCAGATTGATAAAGTGTTTGTTACGCTACCACAAAACACTCATGTCTGAAATTTAACTGACATTTTAGATAAATGTAAAGATACAAAACGGTGACCCCATTTTGTATAAAAATACCTTTTGCCTATCTCACTTCATGAACTGACAGAGGAGACAAAAAAGCACCAGTCTATCATGTATTCCTTTAGAACGGTTTTTAATTTGGAGATCTGGAATTGAATGTCTGTGGACAGACACTTGCGAAGCGTTACCCGTGAAAGATAAGGAAATATGGTATACTTTACAAAAGAGTTTGTAAGAAGCTGGCAGGGGAACTTCTGAAGCACTGGTGTGATAAAGGTGAAGGCCCCATTTGAGTATATCTCAAGACAGCCACGTTCCATATGCTAATCTCATTAAAAAGAAGTGCTCTAATTAAAATAAATAAATAAATAAAAACCCCAGACTGACAAAAACCCATGTTCTAAAGCTCGAAACATGCTTCCTTGTCATTAGGTAAAGTCCAACGAGAAATACTGAATGCTTCTGTAATGTATTCAAGAAGAAAGCCCTCAATAATTAAACAATGCTGTGAAGAAGTGTTGTAAGCCTGTCTACCTCAGAGAGATCAATCCCACAAAATTTACTGCTTTACAGACCTGAAGCAGAAAAGTCTTCTGGCATGAAAAGCTTTTCTTCCTGTAGCTTTCCAGGTCTGCCTTACCTTTCTCATTTCTAGTGGACAAGAGAAGTTGATAGATTGTAGGGAGCAGCATAAGAAAAACACCACATTATCTGGCAGCTGTGAACAGTTGAATCAGGAGCTGCCTTTATATTTATCTCCACCCTACATCCAGCACACAGCAGCGTTAGCCTGTTTCTGTGTATTACCATATACCCCACCAAATCATGATCTAGGTCACTAGGGTGTAATACATAGATGGTACAAAAGATGGGCAAACCTTTGTGATTAGTCAGCTCTTTACAAAGGTAACGGAGGTAACTGAACTGAAAACAACAGTTCCTAGATCTATTTGAGCAGGAATCTTGCTCCCTCTGCTTCAGAGCTGAAGACTAGCTTGTGAAGCGAGAATCTTCTCTGTTTCTTCTAATTTTATCAATTACTACAATATGCTTCCACTTGAAAATTTCATCCTACTGATATTCAAAGAGCACCATGGCTATAAGGCAATATTTGTCATAAAACTTCTGAAAGACATGTAGACAATATGACTTAACTGAAGCAGGACTTGGATTAAATTAGAATATTTGTATGTAAAAGCACCTATTTCTGCAAGACCTGGCTTAAATATCCACATACCTTTCACAACTATTTTAAACTGACAACAGTCACAGCTTTTGCGACGAGAAAGTGGTCGAAAGTGGTCAAAATTGCTTAGTGCTTTGAGAACACTCCCTGCTAACAGAAACAGTTGCATGAACCAGGTTTGTTTACAAGGATTAATAAAATGTTTTAAAATTAACAGAGTTTTGGTAGATAACATTGTGCCTTATTACATCATACCTCACTTTGACCCAGCATCTATTATTAGAATTCTGGATACTGAAAGTATTAACATTCATGCTGCATCAAAAATAAAACCAAACCCCACCAAATCTGACTTATTTCACATTAACCACTTCCAGAAGAATATCCGATTACATTAAAAAAAAATCCCACGTTTTAAAATTCTGCTGTTCCATTACACCAGGTTTGAAACATTTATAAGCTCAGCCTGTGTGTGTTCTAATCCCAGCGGCTGGTGTAACAACGACCTGAGGATCCTTGGCTGTCAGGAACAACAAATTGCCAACAAGAAACACATCCTGTAAAACACTGCCTGGGTAGTTTATTTAAATTTGAATCCGTATCTCTGTTGTTGGCACATAGCATTAGTCATGACTTAAACCATTAGAAACAGAACACTGTCCCCCACCTAACACACAATGCAATAACAAATGTGACTAGCATATCAGCAGGGAGCAGGCTTTTCATCAGTTTATTTTAAAAAGCTAGTTATTTGTAAAAATAAAATAAAAATCACAAAAACTAAACACAGTGTGCAGCAATTTTCAGCTGGTTATCTAGCTCACAGAGCAACTACAGAAACCAGGGTATTAAAGGTTGTGGTGTGCCTGTTGCATTGATTTTCATGCCAGCAAACCTGGCATGGTGCAAGAACATCAGTACATGATAAACTGCAACGTATTTCATAATAGGATGGCTTGCATTAGAAAGGGAAAACAACTGAGGCTTGCTGGGTGTAGGCCACAGCATGCAGGTTTTACTGTCTTGGGTGCAGCATGATTTATGGTACGCTGGCAGACACCAGTTTATATCTAGGTCTACCAGCTGCGTTGAATAACCTTTACTGTCCCTTTTGCCAAGAAGAAAGCACCCACAAGCCAGTGGTGCAGTCAGCAGGGGATTACTGTATTCATACCTGTAAGAAACCGATATAATCCACCTTGAAACAATCAGGGAAACCAGTCTCCTAATGAGACTCGAATAAACCACCAAAGAAAATGCACAGAAATATAGACTTTTTCCACTTAATTCAGGTTCATAAAACACCTCCAACACAGTCTGAGTCATCTTAGGGTCACTCCACAGTCAGTGAATGGATGGGTCACCTCCAGAGATTATGACTATGGATCTCAGGAAAGTTAAAATCACTCTCTGACCATACCTGTTTTCTCTCTGCTGATAACACAATCAGTTCCTAAAGTCCTAGTACCTCTCTCACTTTGGTATCTCAAATAAATTCTAGAGAAAGGTGGAACAAATCCATGCATCTGTACACTTATTTTATTTCGTCTTTATCTCCCCAGTACCAATGGCTAAAGTCTAACCATGCTTTCAGGTGCAGAAATTAAGCAGAGATAGGACTAGCAGCACCTGGGAAGTTTATGTCTCAGCTAGAAGACCCTTAGCAGCCTTCCAAAAAATATAACCTCTCATAATTTATCGCAGTCTTAGGGACTGTTATGGAATATCTTAGAAAGGGTGCAACACAGACAGTGTCTGACAAGGGAGCCTACCACAAACAATAAGGCTGATCATAAAAGAGCATTAATACAAAACTCTGGCAAGCTGCAACATGAAGGAGTTGGATTTAAATGACAAAAACACAGTGACACATTTTTAATGGCAAAATCACAACTTTTAGTTTCATCAGAGGCTGGATGTAAACTACATTCTAACATCTTTCACTCTTTTTAAGCAAATACTCCAGAGTTTGGTACTTGGACAGTAACAAGAAGACCAACTGATCTGAGGATTCATAACAATTCTCCATTCAGGAAGTCGCGACAGCATACGGTTGTGGGTGTCTCAGAAATAAATTCTTCAAAGCAAACTTGTTACTCTTCCATCTAAATAGAAAGCTAAAATTTACAGAAGTTTATGCTTTTCCTCCTTTCACTCAATCTTTTCCTGCACTTGGAATGCATTTCTCCTAATCCAGTTACCTCCATCTCTGGTTTACCAGACTGCTAACCACAGTGTTCGTGTGGCTTTGACATTGGAACCTTGCACGCTTGTCACGTTTTTTACTATCCCTGAACAGAACAACTTAGCTCGCACAAACTCCCTCTCCCTTTCTTCCCCTCAGGGTCCAGTTTCAGTTTAATGTTCTGTTTTGAATCAGGCCTTAGCCTTGCAAAAAGCAAGCCACTTGTAGCCTGAGTGCAACCATGAATATGGGTCTTCTACAAAGAGTTTCTCTGCTCTTTTCTCAAGGACTCCAGCTGTCATGCTTTTGTCTCTTCTGCTTGCATCTTTCAACAAACAACTTCAATTTCGCAAAAGGCATCCAGAAGAGATAATAATATAACAGAAAAAACTAAGAGGCATAATACTGTAGAAATCATTCATGAGGACAGAATTTTGGCCAGTTGTTTGAGTGGTTTGGTTATTGCATGGAGATTTGGTTTTACCTATGCTCAATTGTTTACAAACAAAAGAAATTAAAATAAAAAGAGAGAATTAAGATATCAAAACTTTAATTATTTTGGATTGAGAAAAAGTAGATATTTGAAGTTAAAGTATTTTATAAATCAAATTAAGAGTCAATAAAGAATAACAATTTTTCCCCTAAAGTGCAATAGTTTGTTGAAAGATAACAAGGAAAGGAGAGTTAGTAAACAGATAGCAAATTTGATCACAACAGAGCTGTTAGTTTGGAATATACTCGAATATATAAGTAAATAAATGCATAAGTAAATAAATACACATTTATTTTCAGGCTGAATTTTCTTTTAAGCGTCCTGAGATTTTTATTAATCACTCTGCAGGCAATATATACGTCCCCTAAGGTTTTTCATGTACTTCTTACTATGTTTATTAGAGAATAATTACCAGCTGCCTTTGACTGGCTTAGATTTGCAGCTTTGAAGAAACTTACGCTTTCATATAGTATCAAAATGAAAACTGCAACTGTGTCTTCCGAAAGCAGTTGTTATAATTGCTTCAGAAACCTTGATCAATTTAAAATATGTAGCACTGCTTTGAACTAATAAGAGTCAATCTAAGCAGAAATATTAAAAGTGTGGTTCAGATATCCAGTAAAGGTGACAGGCAGAGAAACCAGAAAAGGCTGCAGAAAGGAAAATCTTTAACTCCATGAAAATGAGATTAAAGAATGAATCTTAAAATAAACATAAAGAGAAAAGATATTAAGCTCCTAATCCAACACAAGTGAGCTGAAAAACATGTTGTACTATGTTCATAATCATCTGTTTTGACAAAAATGCGCTGCAGTGACTGTTTAATATGCACAGTGCATATTCAAACCCTTTTTGCAAATAAAAAAAGTAAACCTGTGAATATAATTGCCTTAAGTATACACTGGAAACAATGGTTAAGGATAAAAACAACAAGGTAGGAATCACTGTTAAACCAAAGATACACCAATCTGAAAGTCATGAGCTTGGTTCTGTTTTACAATTTCTCCAGATCAGTTCTGCTCCCCCCACCTTAAATATTTCATCAATACATATCTTGAAAAGGTCTGTCTGCATCACATACTGCTTAATGAACCTTCACATTCTTCATGTATCCTTGCATGCTGAACTCTTTGCTCTAGAAACCTGACTACTCCCCTCTGTTACTCTGAAATATAGGACATTTCCCATTTAAGTCTCAGAAGTTTTCCAACTTTGCTTACCCTAGAGAATCACCCGGGCTTTTTTAATAGCTATGCTTTATCTACGCACTGGCCTTGGTATGATTTTGCCACACATTCCTAAGAGATCATGTTCCTCAAACCTAATAACTCTGCGCAGAAGTGCTGCTGCAATCGCAGCCCAGCAGCCAGCGGGCAGCAGATCAGTGTTTGAGCCAGTGGCCTCGTTGCAGATATGACAGCTGGAAGTTTGGCAACCTTTTGTGATACATGGTCATATGAATGTTTGGGATATGACAAAACATTTTTCAGAAGCTTCTCTCAATTACTGCATGTTACACAGTCTTTTCTTCCTTCTAAGGCAAAACAGGATTCTGACCCCTGACAAGGTCACCCAGAACTGGGCATTTCAGTTTCTCCTGTGCTGTGATGCATGGATTCCCATGTGTCTCATAGATATGTTCCTCTATAATAATTAGCCATCTCTGTTTTAGTCTGTTCCCAAATTACTGGGACAATACCCCAGAATCTGTTAGCTCTTCTAATGATTTGAGGTATTCCAGGTAGTATTGTTTCTGTGACTTCTCCCTTTTGCTTCAGAGACAAAGGGAAAGAGCATGGTCCTTGCATCACCCTCTTTCCTTTCCAGGTCTAGATGACTGCATGATCTAGCAGTAGTTCCACTGCTTTTGCAGAATGGCAGTTATCTTGCAATCCAATAACCTCAGAGATCCATAAGTCAGCACACAGCTTGTTTGTTTTGTTTCTAGATGTTTTTTTATTTGCACATGCAACCTACCCCTTCTCGGCAGCAGATTGTGCTGGGCTGATTCCACTATGACATGCTGCACGTGCAGAAGGCGCCATGTTTCTAACACAGAATGATTTATCAAGAAAATTAGTCAAAGAGGCATCACATTTCAGTCTGATTTCTCAGTGCTTCCAGTCTTGCATTGTCTGTTCTCCTTCGGGGGTCCCATGCAAATAACTCTACTGATAGGTATACACCTCCTTTCTCAGCAATCCAGGTGAAAGTCTAAACCACTCATCACAATAAATTTCCAACTTGTGCTGGAAAAACTACAAGCAGACAAATGATGTGCCAAGCTGTGTGAGAGCAGTAGACATCTTACTGGTCCAGTCAGGAGCCAATCATTCAGCATTTGTTTCAAAATCAATTTCATAGATATACTACGTCTCTCAGTACACATTGCAGAGTCTCCTTTTATTATCTTCCACTCCACTCCCCAGGTAAATCAGGAGGAGGAGGGACAAGTCTCTCTAGACAAACTACCATTCAAAGTATGACTTGGAATAAGCAGTAAGAACTATGTTATTCACCCTCCAACTATTCCATTGGAAAAGATGCCTTTCAGTTGACTGTGCAATGTCAAATTGCCTCACTTGAATTGCAGAGGAGAAATTATATATGACCTTTATCCTTATGCTCATAGTCTTCTCTATCCTGCAGCTTTTTAATACAATTTAGTGTAATTATTTAGAATGGTTTCACAGCAATACGAAGGCAACATTTTTTTTCTACAACCTTCTAAAAGGCAGCTAAGATATAAATTAATTTCATGGACACTAATTTTGCTGAGCTCTCCAAACAAAACACAACTAAGAAAGTTCCACTGACAAATAGGAGGCAACTATGCAATTACAGAACATTTTTACAGGGAAAAAAAAAAATCTGAATTTTCATGTAAACTTACCTTGGCATTTTGCACCTTTATTAGAAAAATTTACTCTTCATTTAATATACAGTATTTTCTAGTATTTTGGAATAATACTTTATTGAAAGAGAAGAACGTAACAACCCACACTTTTGGGGCAGACATGACATGATGCTACATACAAAGAAAATGAGGTGGTTTCACCTGAGCCTGGATCTTCTTAATTACTAAAGCCTCTAAAAGGCTATATCCACACTGCCCAATAAAGCAAGCCACAAACACACACTATATACTATTTCATTTACTTAAACAAAGTCCTCTACCCCTGCCAAATCAAAAGCAGCTTTCACCCAAATAAAAACATTTCCTAACAATGAGTAATACTGCGTTACTGAATTTCATCTGTCCTACCACACTAGTTGAACTGTACACGCTGCAGAAGATTTGTTTTTACAGAAAGAAAATGAGCATTTTTCTTTCTGCTGCATATAAAAATACCTGTTTTCCTTTTTGAGTTGAAGAGCATTTGGCTTTTTTTGGTTTGGGGTTTGTTTCTTAAGATAAAATGCAAATTCAATAAAAATACAGATAACAACTGAGGAAAAATATCTCAGATGTGAGAAGTTAAGAAAAATAATAAGCTGAACACAAATGCTTAGGCAACCTTAACTGTGCCTACACTTATTTTTTCCCATATACTAAGTCCATTAAGGTACATTAACTTTAATAATTACAAGCTGTAATCATAAATAGGTTAAGAATACTTTACAGAATTGTTTGCCAACCAAACTTTAAATGTTGATGTTTGGCTTGGAGGTTTTGGGGGCATTGTTAGTTGTTTTATTTTAAACCAATACTTTTCACAAACTCAGGCAGGGGGAGGTGGGGTAGGTATCGTGACCCAAAATTTAGAAATGTACAATTCGGGATTCTCAGAAGTGTAATCAACATCCCAGTATATCAGGAAGACAGAGGAAAGTAATTTACCCTTCTAGAGCAGAAAGTAATTCTTGAAAGGTTTACAGTATACATAAAAAAAAAATTTCCTAATATACA
Source organism: Nyctibius grandis (assembly GCF_013368605.1). Lineage (NCBI taxonomy): Eukaryota > Metazoa > Chordata > Aves > Nyctibiiformes > Nyctibiidae > Nyctibius > Nyctibius grandis. Next base: position 18,896,598 of record NC_090669.1, on the reverse strand, counting down.
GTAATAACTTCCTTAACCAAGTATTTTTAATGTGGATAAATTATTAAGTAATTAAGTAGGTGCACAAGAGAGACAGCATTAATAGAAAAATCCCTCAGGACTAAAAACACATCTATGAGCTTCTGCTTAGTCTAATTTTTCTCCCTCAAAATGGCCAGCACTCTAAACATGAGGCTTTAGAACAGAACTCAGCTTTAGCCTGACATATAACGATGACTCTTTCTTCAAAAGAAAAGAAAAATTGATAAAAACATTCTTGGAGACTCTGAAATTTTATAACAAGTTCCATGACTTCCAACAATGTCAGCAATTTTTCCCTATGTATTTTGAAATAAAGTGCCTATTTAGACAGAAAAGTCTTACAAAATCTTCGTCTTCAGTTTTGCTGACCCTGAGTCTGTATCTTCACACTCGCAGATGCCCAGCATTACCACAGATGGCAAACATCCAGCAAAAGTCATAAAACAAATGGACATTTTGAAACTTGATTTAGTTCTTCTAAACTTCAAACAGAGATAAAAAAATACTGAAGGTTTCACTAGTCAATTTGCAAACATGTACCAAATAGGTTTTTTCATAAAAAAACAGTTAAACCAGCAATAGCAACTTATCTTGTACTAAGATTTCTAAAAGCAAGTTGTCAGAAGACAGTTGTACACCCTGGATTAACCAAGAACGCACAGATACAAACATTGCAGTCATCCACAGAACATGACTTTCATTTACAAGGATTACAAACTATACGCTAGCTTAGAGACTGCTATTGCCGAGTTTATACAATGTAATGATAGAGAATTCTCCAAGAAAACATCAACTTTTGAGAACTGCAGAACAGACCCGTGAAGGGGAAAGAACACTTAAACTTTGTCCGTTTGTAATTACTAAACAAGTGGGTTTTGTCAGCGTATTCAGCTTATTGACAGACCAAGAATTACATAGTGTTTAACTGTGTTCATTACATTGGTTCTATACTGTAGCTAATTCAAATTGAGTAGCCTTAACCTTGCAAATACAGATCAGTTTAAAAAAAAATGCTACAAGCATTTAAACTTATTCATTACGCAGGTAAGGACCTGCTGTGCACGCGCTGTAGCCCAGGCAAGTATAATTAACCACTTCTTCAGTAAGGCTACTCACACGTAAAATATTCTTGCCAGGCAGAGATCAACTGCCTCGCGCATCTGCAGTAGCTCTGACTGCCAAGAGCATGAATATTGTTGATCGTCCCCTTAGAAACCTGCCAGACATGCCTGGCACGTGCTGGCATTGCCAAACATGCTCGCATCAACTGCCAGGCACACAAACAACAGCTTTGACATGAAATGTTGCTAATAAAACTGGTAAATTTGGTCTCACTATCAGCTACCATGGATTCAGTAGAACTACCAGGCCAATGAGATCTAAATGATGCTGGGATGCTTCATTTGTATTTTAAAATTAAGAGTTCATTCAGAAGTCTTAGGAGGTTTGAGGGCTGTTAATTTGAAAAGGGCTCTGGAGAACAGAGTCATTTCAAACTAAATTTCCTCCAGGCAGATTGATCTGACAGAAAGATTGGGAGCCTTTGTAAGGGAGCAGCCCAAGAAAGGGGCCCCACTCTCAAAAGAGCTGATTCAACATCTACTGACTACAGTGGCAAAACACTGCTGTTAATTAGCGTGTGTTGGGAGGGACGAAAAAACAATATTCTAAGCATGACTTAGACCAAAGTCTTCAAACACTGAATGACTTATATTCGGCAATATATTTCACACAACATCGTCCATTACTCATAAACTAATATTACCCTCTGCAGAGTCCGGTGGGTTTTGTTAATAGACAGCCAACAAGAATGGCAATTAAAGTGAAACAAAGTACGCCGTGATGGGTACATGTTACAAACAAAATGCTCCCCTTGATCCTCGAGGTTGAAAAGCCTTCTGAAAAACCTTTATCTTGCAAGGAGATAAACAAAATGTTTTAGAAACTTTTGACTTATCAGATATGAGCCTTGAAACTTTCTTTAGTCAGTTTTTAATGATTCTCTCTGTAATTAGTAGCACCAAGGTAGAAGCTGATTGACAGGCTACCAGCAAGCTATTTATACACTGGGAAAGCCAGGAAAATTATAATGGCACAAGATGTTTATTTAACTCATTAAGCAAACACAACCCAATCTCGCATTACCTACATTGCCTCAGAGCCACGTTACAAACGGTTTGACAATAAAAGATGTGCTGCTCACAGCTAGCAAGGCCTTCTCACCCACTCTGCACAGAACATTTCACCAGATACGCAGCAAGGCATGGGCAATTACTGTCAGCCTCCACAAGTGCTAAATCATATGCATCCGCTCCTTGTTGTAATCATCACACAGAGTCTAACCTGGTACTAAGATTCACTGGGATCAAACCACAGAATTAATGTTTGGAGAAGCGGTGATATCAAACACATAAAGTCTTCCCCCTCACTTTCAAAGTATATTAATATAGTTTACAGTTATGTCATCGCCATGCGTGGTAGCATAGTCGCCTTCTCTTAAATATAGCTTCTTAAAGCTCACATAAATGTTTTGGACTAGGTCTGTTTCTCTGCACCCACGCTAACAGGAAACAGATATCCAAATAGAAGGAAGTTTCTCCTTTTACTCTGTAGAGATAAGAAAAACTGGAAAAAAAAAAAAAGAAAAAAATATTTTCCGAGTGAATAAACTGGTAGGAAACGCATCAGAACAATGGCCCTAGGAATTAAGTCCTACCTCTCCAGCAAACACCTGGGACATGACTGGAGTCTACTCAGCACCTGCAGGTATTCAACATACTACTTTAGCCTTCCCGACAGAGCACCCAAATAACTTGGAATTGTGAGTTTAATCAATCACATAACACACTTGCAAAGAAAGGGTTCTGATTCCACGCTTGAGTGATGGACAGAGAGATGAATACCTAGGCACAGATCATCAAAAGTACTTTGACACCTTTTGAGGATCTTGGCTCAAATGACCTACCCACATAGACTCCGTGGCTGCTGGGGAGTAAACAAAAGTCTCCTTGGTTCTGAGCAAGTGCCTGGTCTCTAGGCTGATATTTGTTCCTCATTTCCTAGTGCTCAGACGATGAGGATTTTGGACAGGGACCCTGCTTATCTTCCTCTGCAGTTCCCCTCATTTTTGCTATTGAAAAATAGCTTTTGGTCATTGGGATTTTGATCCAACTCATCAAAACTCAGTAGGATTTGACTTTTAAAAATGTTACCTTGTATTTGATCTATCTCTATGTTTTGTGATTTCAAGAAGAGCATGACTCAATATGGGAAAAAAGAGAAGAACGTACCTATCAGAACAGCAATATCAGACAAAACCAAAACACATTATTTTCACTCCATTTCTCCCACAGTTTAATAGCTTGACTTTTATACCAGCATTCCACAGTTATAATATGAAGACAGCTACAGCATAATGTGTTTTCTTTTAAAAGGTCATCATTATATTAGCAGTATTTGATGCATTGTGACCACGGCACACATTTTTGAGAGATAAGAGTGTATCTAACATTTTCTATAATTTATTGGCATCAAGAAAGTCTATTTAATTTTTGCTTTCAGAACAACTTCTGCAAATGATTGGCATAACTCAAGGAACATTTGCAGCTACAACTTTCTCTAAGAGTAGAGCAGAAAGCCATGTTTGTCAATATGCCTGAGCAGGATTAAAAAAGAACAAAAAGAAACAAACAAAAAAAAAACCAAACTAAAAACCAGTTAATTATTGGAAGTAAATATTTCATGATCTGGGTACTACACCCAGAGCTGAACAGATCGTTAGCTAAACTTCCAGTCAGCATTCCACATAAGCATACGTTTTCCTCATAAGTGCTTGCAGGGGTAGATTTAGATGAGATATCAGGAAGAAATTCTTCACTGTGAGGATGGTGAGACACTGGTTCAGGTTGCCCAGAAAAGCTGTGGCTGCCCCCTCCCTGGCAGTGTTCAAGGTCAGGTTGGATGGAGCTTTGAGCAAACTCGTCAAGTGGAAAGCTGTCCCTGCCCATGGCACGGGGGTTGGAACTAGATGGTCTTTAAGGTTCCTTCCAACCCAAACTACTCTATGATTCTGTGATAAGTTTGCTAGCAATCTAAGTAACTTAACTGGAACAACTTATGTACTTTGTGCAATAAGTAGGGTCAAGGAAAAGCAGTGATTTTTCTAGGGTCTTAACTTCATAATCATATGCATTTCCAACGGTCCTGTGCATTTTTTCCAGCTCTTACTGCTCTTAAATTTTCCCTCCATATTGAATCCTCAACAGAAAACCGCTACATCTGGCAAATGCTGTTAAGAACTACACCCAAACTCACAATACCATTTAGTACAGCTCCTATTTTCTGTTTGAGCTTCCCTGTTGCAGCCTAATTGCACACATTCTCAGACCTAGTTTGAGAGCATGCATATGTCAAGGATCACACACAGCAGACTGTTTGCATGCAGCCACTGTGGTTTTGAGAGTAAGAGAATTTAATGGTATGGTTGCAGGCAGTTCAGTGACAACTGGCTCTAGTGTCAGTGAGCAGTCCCAGGCACATTCAATTTACTACTATAGGTGTAGCTGTAGTGCATTAATGAGCAACACGGACAAGACTGTGAATTCCTGTCTCCTGTCCTCACAATGTACATACTGTGCTGCATGAATGCTGCCCATAAATTCCCTGACAGCTAAAGATCAATACACAGAGAAACCAGCTAAATAAAAGCAAGTCCAGGTGGAAAACACCACCAAGATCTTGAGGGAACCCATATAAGAGTAAGAAAACAGGTGCTGACATAACTGGCCCATAACTATTTTAGTATGATGGCTCGAAGTGACCATCTGGGTATAAAGGTCCCTTCAGCATTAGGTTCCCAGCTTGGCAGCAGCAGCCTGTGCACAGGACATAGTGCCCCTAAACAACCCTGGGAAACATCCCAATTCAAAACTCCCAAGCCTCAAATGCCCTGTTCATGTTTATCTTTCAAGAACATAGTGAATTATTTTAATATTTTCAACATTTTGTAAAGTAAAAGAAAATGTACCGATCTCCATTTATTTCCAGCAGTGATCTACAAAGATTTTCACTAACTGAAAACCAATGTGGGAAGATATTCCCTGCCTCAGAGGTCATATTACTTCTAGCACTTAGAATTATTCAGCAGCTACAGGACGCTTCTGTACACGGTGTAAATAGGATGTAATTTCAATAATGGACCTCCCCTCTCTATTCCCCCCAAACACGCTGTTTTGAGATAGGTTCTGTATCTCATTTAATTTTAGAACAAGAAGGACATGCTGTTTGCTGAAACCTTCTGGTCAGATCTGTTTGCTTATTTCTGGTCTGTAGGTGGGCTGGTGCTTGGAGCGTTTAAGCTCGAGGAAGCAGGTGGGTGGCAGGGACCTTGCTTTCCCTGCTGTACTAATTTCTAAAGACTGAAATAAACATAAAAGAAAGAAGTGCAGCTCACAAAAGGGGTTCAAGCACATGAAATGAGTTCAAAAGCCTCCTGGAGGCAGAGTCTTCCTGAGCAGATAAGCTACAGTACCAAAGGAGCAAAATTAATTAAATATATCTTCATAGTATCTACTGGAAGACACTTAAGAGGATCCTGGTTTTCCTGGAATTCTCAAAATATGGCCATGGATGGAGACTGGATAAGGAGTGACAAATTGTGGAATTTCTTTCATAGGAAAGATTTTTAAAAAAAAATTTCATGGGTATAGCACATAAAGCATATGTTAAGAAAGAAGAGCTTTAAGTTACAGTGGGAGTTGTACATCTCCCAGAAAACACGACTCCTCCAGAATAAAATCAAGAGAGCTGACACAAGGCGTTGAATTTCTTCCTAAAGGGCCCAGTGTCTTCCTCGCTGATCCCATTTTTCATAAACATCATTACAATATTAATTATTGGTATTGATCAGACATCGTATTGATTGTGATCTAAGCTCACTTTTCATTGCTATATAGCCCATATGTGGCTGCTGCATCATATTAGGAAAATCTAATACCATCTAGGGAATTTGGTATTTTGATGACTAGGGATCCCAGTTCAAAGCATCTTCAAGGTCCACATAGTATTTGCAGTGCTATATACAGACTCTTTTTCCCCTATACTAAAAAGAATTTATGTGTCTAATTAAGAAACCTACCTCAAACTACCCCAAAACTGAAGCAGGCTCATTAGCTAGTCCATGTCAGTGAAAAATAGTCCTGGACTGTTGGGACTCCAAAGCCCTGCTCCAGGCCAGCAGAGGTGCACGAGTGACCAGCCTGCTCACGAGAGCAACAGGTTGAAGTGTAACTACACACGAAGTTGAAATGCAGCAACACACTTTCAAATCACAGAGCAAGGTTAAAGGAACTAAATACATTATATGTGAAATGAGTAAATAAATCCCAAGAAATGGAATTAAGATGAGCATTAATCAGGAGGGTTTTGAGCATTGGCACATGCATGGACCAGTTCATAGGAATCTTGCTAATTGCCTTTCAAAGGCCACTTTATCCTATTAAGATTATCCTCAGGAGGCTCAAGACTTTGGGGGCAGCAGGGAAGACTGAAAAACCTAGACACATTTATCATGTTTAGAAACAAACACAAATTGATTTTTATTTATCTTATGAAGCAAAACCTCTGTTATCTTTCTCTCCTGGTATTTAATCCTTTTTTTCCTAGCAATATAAGTAATGAGACACACCAATTAAGCTGAGGGTAACCTTCTAAGCAATGAGAGATAAATACCACGACACCAACTTTAGCAAGCAGCGTGTGTAATTTCTCTTGTGCACAAGCGTTGATGCAGATTACTTGACAGTTTTAGACTTATTGCTGTGACCAAGCAAGGTATAAATTATGACAGGTCCACATGGATTACAGAAGATTTGAAGCAAATCAAAGGCATTAACTTTAATAAGGTGCTTTGTCTCTCTTAAATGCCACTCTTACTTTCTTTAACAGCAGCCACTAAAAATCAGTGATCAGAGACCTCTGCAAGCAACAGAGCTTTTAACCTCTGGAACTTCAGCCAAAGGAGCCCGTGCAAGCAGAGCCACAAACCCATCTCCTAGATTCCTCCTCTGTAACACACAGCATCTGCAATAGCTCCATCAACAAAATTCACAATTAAAAAAATGTAATTCTTACTTTTAAGGTCAACTCTGCAAGTGTCTCCCTGAAAGTTACAGTCAGGAATTGCAGCGCCCTACATGTTGCAAGATGCAGCAGGACTGCACACAAAGCAGAGCTAAAATATAAGACCATGAAAGAGATTGAAAACTGAATCAGAATGCTTATTATACTTTCAATAACATGGCAATAGTTCAATCCGAGTCTCAGCCAGCTCTCAGGAAATTCAATGAGAGCTGTTTCATTCAAATCAAACTATGTATGATTAGGTCCTCACAGAATTATGTGCAATACTATATTCAAAATTGTAAAGAGTTTCAGGTTGACATCTAAAAGCCTATTTTCCTTCTGGAATTCTACAATGAAGTTACTGTAAAAAAAGAATCAACACATAATTCACTATAGTGGAAAGATTATTATAAAGGGTTATTAGATATAGCTCAAAGATTGTGGATAAAAAGAATGAAATCCCTCATTGCTTCAATCATGCTGTACTGAGTTACACCAAACACACTGTTTCAGACTGCAAAAAGCCTGTTCCAAATTTCAAAATGGAACCTCTAACACAGTAAAAGCAATAACAACATTATTTTGCAAGAGGGCAAGGGTGGGGGGAAGCTCCTAAATCTCAAGACAAATTTTGGATTTGTACACTGATATTAACTTACAATTTAGTTTTTCATGAAGTGTGCCAGGACAAGGCAGGAAAGTGTTTCTTAACTTAGTTTGCCAATTTTACTTCCAGGCTAGCACTGTTATTGATAATATCCATCACAATTCTTTGTCTTCCCAACAGGCTGGCAGAAATATCTAAGTGCTGACTCACACACCTCAACAACCTCCCTGTCAAAGTTAATCTGCAATTGATTTTACTTTCAAAGATAAAACAGAACTGGATGAAGTCAGCTACAAATGGCATTCACCTATCAGTGTTCAGCACTTTTTATAATACCCAGAAGATTTCATGAGTATAGCACAGGAGCTTTCTACCAAACCCTTGGAAGCTTCAGATCAAAATAGTCAATTATATTTCTACCTTTCATCAGGGGCGGCGGGGGATTAATATCTATTTCCCCCCACTTTGTTTCAGTTCCTATAATCCTTCTAATTAGTTTTTTTTTTTTTTTAAGCACAAAACTGGGAGGGAAGTACACAGAACACCGTATTTGCATTCATTACTGACCATCAGACTTTGCAAAGTTGAGTTTTGACAGCAGAAGAACTGGCAAACACCATTGCTAGTTTCAGCATAGCAGAAAAGGAGCTTTAAATCAGGTTAATTTATTAGAGGCAAATAAGATACTGCTATTCAAAAATTCTTCTTTAAAGATAATTTGTTCATCCTTGTTTCACTCCCTTCTTTCAAGGGAAGATTTCTCCACTGTTTTCCCCTCTGTAGTCTCTAAAATAAATACAGCTGAGGAAGTACATGCGTGCTAAATCCACTGATCTCATGGAAATCAACAATTACCACTTAGAGTTGAGGTCTCAAGATTTGTTCCAAAAAAACAAGTGAAGTACCAACCATTCATGTCTCCTGCTGGCATGCAGGACAGAAGGCCCAGGTACACAGCTACATAATCTCCTTTGCTTTTGATAACATCGCTCTTAATAGAGTAAGCCAGATGGCAAATAAATCGGAGTATGGCTTTCCTATAACCTACTAATGAACAAGGAGCAGATGATGCTCAAAGAAAGATGTTCAGGATCCTTCAAGGGCATCCATGTTGCTTTTCTCATTTCATAGCAACATCTAAGTTATTAATTTCTCTGCTAAATTTCTATTGTCATTTATCATTAATAATGATCACTTTAGGGCATTCCAGAGAGGAAATGCAGTCTTGTGTTCTATGGAAATCAATTTACTGACACTATTAGAGCTGTGCAAATAATTTATTTTTGGTTCAGCTGCCAAGCAGAAGGTGTCGAGGGAAAGGGTTCCACCAGAATCAAATTCAAAAGAAAAATCATTTTCTTGCCAAAATGAAAGCAAAAAAAACAACACCCCACACACACATGTTGTTCAATGCAACAGAAAGCATTCCTCTTGACAAAGGCTGGATTTCTAACAAATGTAGGCAAAATAAGCGCCAGAATTACAAAACTATAGGGTGGAGGAGGAAGAGCTGGGATATTTTTCATGTACCCAGTAGCTCCAGTATTCCACCAGGATCTGGAAAGGCTCCAGTTCAGCTCTGCTTGCTCAAAGCTACTGGAGCCTGTAGTATCCCCTCCACTTTTTTGAAAACTCTCCTAACCAGCAAGCTGCATCAGCCCCTTTTGTTGGAGCCATTTCAGTTGTATCTAATTAATCATTACAGGAAAAAAGGAAAAAAAAAAAATCAAATCACAGGAATGATACTGTAGCACGTGGCTTGAAAATCCAGAGAACAAGGTACTTTTTCCTTTGCTAACTGCCAAAAGTGATGTTTAAATGTTTCTACATACTTTGAAATCATTACATCCAGATATTCTCCCTCACACATCACAAGCAGGTTCCAGTTCCAGCTCCCTGAATACTTACTAAAATACCTGTTAAAATACTTATTTTAAAATCACTAATGCTTCTCATAGTTGTAAATTTTTTTTTAAAAGTACTAAAAAAAAGTATAAGCATTCAGGTGAGCAGGGACCAAAATAATAACTTTCCCTCATGTAGAAATGGGCAAACTACCAGGCTATGGAGTCACTCATTTAATCCATGTGTAATTAATCCATTTAAAGCATAACAGTTTCAACAGAAGGAAGAGGTAACAGAAGGATAAAGCAGGGGCATATGTGCGTAGTTAAAAGATTTCACTCTCATGGGTATACAGCACATGTAGATCCAAGTAAAAGCTCTGCTCCTCAGGAAAGTCTAGATGAGAAAATGCCACGTGGCACGTAAGATCTCAAAGACTATCACAGAGACATGAGAGGACAGGAAGAAGAGAAACAGAGGTTTGCTCTCTAGTAATGCTGTATCTGCCTGAATCTTGCTTTGAGAGATATATTCAGGTTTTGTTGGGGTTTTTTGTCTGTTTTGGTGTGATTTTGGTTGATTATTGTTTTTTTCTTGTTTGGTTGGTTGGTGTTTTGTTTGGTTTTTTGTTTGGTTGTTGTTTTTTTTTTTTTAAACATCCCAGAAGGATAAGAGGTACCATTCTCACTTCTTCACAGCATAACCCAACTACCCAGTCGAGTCCCACCTGGAGCTGGCTCAGTGTGTGCCATCACACCCAGTGCACCTTGCATCTACCTGACTCCAGCAGGCTGCTGTGTGCAGGCCATGCAAAGTGTGCAATGCCTGGGTGCCTGCTAAGGCTCTTTTGGTCTAAATAGTCTCTAACTGATCTTTTTGGGCACAATCTATTTCTGTTTTCTTGATGGAAATAAGCACTCAAGATTTCATCTTGAGTGAAACCTGGCTCTCTTGCTGGCTCTTTCCCACCATCACTAAACTGGCAATACCATATTGAACTCCTGCAGATCCTTTCACAGAGGACAAACTGAAAGCAGGGGCTGCTGCTGGGTTCTCTAAAACTCCAGCTCTACCAGGAAGACTGTATTATAGAGCTGGCATTAAAGACCAGTATAAATAGTAAAGCTAGACAGAGAACAATTTTATGACCTTTACCTATAACCTGTCATTTCCAATCTGGTCGCATTGCCTGGCCTTTAATCTTACTTAACAAATATTTGTATCTTTATTGAACTTTTAAACCTGTCAGTTCCCATGGGGGCAGTACCAGCTGTTCTAATAAGGGCTGTTTACCCCCAGCCCAAGGCAGCTGCTGCTCATTCCCCACCACCTTCCTGGGCAGGAGCCCTGCCAGCAGCCCAACTCTTCCAGAGACTCTCGCCTCCCTACCACAGGCAGCTGGGGTGCGGCACCAGCCTTCTCCATCTATTTGCAGCGCTCATCCCTATCCAGAGCTTCATTATATTTAAGAAGTCATTAAGAGAACATAAAAAAAGACCAGTCTAGATTTGTTTGCTCAGTTACCTAAAATCCAATACCACTTGCAGCTAAGAAGAATGTGAGTTTTGGCAGAGACTTATGCAAGAAAACCAAACTTCAGCAGAAACAGCATTCATCTGTGGAAGGTGACCTTCTTGCTATATTCATGGTTCTGAGCATAACCACTCCAAATCATCTGTTTCAGCACAGAAAACACGTGCTGGGAAAATTGTATGCCTTGTCTTTTGCATGGCTGCATAGGTAGCAGTCATCTTACAGTTCTGCCATTGCCAAGCCTTTCCCAGAGGGCAAACATTTTGCGTAAGCAAGATCTTGTGCTGAACCTAATAGAATTTAGGCATATGGTACACTGAAGTAAAGTTGGATTTCTGTATAGAGTGTAGAGGGAACTTAAATTAAGGTGCTGCTTAAATACCTTGTTAAACAAGGATCTAAAGCATAGCTATAGTGAGAGAGAGAGTTAAGTCAAATGCGTCCAGCAGTCATTCATCGTACCAGTAACTTCAGTTCAATTAATTATCAGCACTAACTATAGTTAGTATCATACAATTCTGGGAAATTATGCTGACTTATAAAAACAGTAGTAAGTAGTCAATGCCTAGTATTTCCAGAAGCATTAAGATTAATAGATTTATTACATAAGTGTTAAAGCGTCTATATTTCAGTTTCTTCTAACTTTATCGGAGAAGCTATTAAAGACAGTGTCTCAAAGAATAAAAGTAAAGTGCCAGAAGTAATAATATAATTTTTAATAAAGTTTCTTATTTTGATTTACAGTCGACAGAAGCTGCTATTGTATTATGCCAAAAAGCTTCTTCCTACCTGCATAAGATCTGACATTTCTCAGAAGAAACACCAAATCTTACAGAACATTTGGAGCATTGCAATTTCTTATTAATCAGAAGACTGATAGGCTCTGCTATTAAAGATAATTTTAGACTATTTCCTGTGTCAAAAACCTATCTTTTAAAAATTTAAATGAAGTGAGCTCTTTGGTTGCAATTTATACTGTATAACTCCCACAATACTGCTTTCATTTCTCTAGAAAAATATTGTAAAAATCACTATTTCCTATTTTCTTCTATGTCACACTTGAGTTGTTTCTCCACAAATACAAGCCAGGCTGAATACCACTCTCGCCTAGAGAAGCCAATACTAAAACCAAAGAAAAATAGCAAAAAAAAAAAGAAGTAACCCAAAGCAATAGTAACTAGACAACCAAACACAGATCCTTAGGCAACTGAGATCATGGCCTTTCTTTCAGCCACAATGAATCCCTGGGAAGTTCACTGACCACAATACCCAATAGCTGCCTTCCTACCCTCCATATCATTTGTTTGCATCCAGCATCATGTTTGAATACAAACTCTTACAGAGGAATTAAAGAAAGTCTCTTATGCTTCTGTCAGGCCTGCCCAGCCTTCACATCTAGAGAATCATGCAACTCAGGTGTTGACTGTCCTACTCCATTCCTCCTCTTCAGCCCCACCTTGTTCTTTTGTGACTCTTGGCAGGAAAAAGGAGCACTTGGCCCAGGGTGCAATTCACACCAGCTGTCATGAATACTTCCCGCTCCAGGGAGAGGAGACAGAAGAATGACAAAAACAGATGCAGAGGGAATGAGTGGGCACCTGAGGTTTCCTGAATTGACTCTTCTGGGGAAAGAAAGAGGCTCTGGTTATTGTACACCAACATTTCCCGTATAGTTTGTATAGTACCTTTTATTCTAAGCCTTGCAGCAGGACTGCTTTCCCTGAGGCATGAGAAAACCATTAAAAGATTCTTCTGCTAACTGTGCAGCATTTTTTATGAGGACCAGAAGGTGGATACAGGGTACCAAACACACCAATGTCACTTCGGTGTCCACATTAGTGTATTTTTATGTTTTTTTCCAAAAGTAAAAATATTATATGCACACTTTATTTTCATAATTCTTTGAATCCTACCTCCCACTGCACTTATTCTTTAAAGCTGAAGCTATATTTTTGTATAGGTTGGTGTTACTGTTTTATAAAGGTCAAATTATAGTGGTCTCCCTACTGTTTTATTGTAGGAGTTGAGAGCTGGCACTGTAATTAAAATTCCAGCTAAATAAAGTCTGCAGGAGTCCTACTTGTAACCAAGTAATTTGGTTTTCTAGCAAACCAGAGCATATTTACTGTTGCCACTAGTTCACTGCCACAGAAAAGAAGGTAAACAAAACCCACATGCCTGAATGCATTTACACAAACCATGTTTCTTATCAGTATGGTTAGTAGAGAATATAAATATATTCTAGTTATAGAATGTAGTATAAATAAAATTAAAATTAAAAAATGCACCCGTTATCTAAAACCTGCTCTTCAGTATTTTGGCAAAAATTGCAAGACAGGAAAACTCAGTCTATACATAAACCTAGGTCTAGCCGAAGTGTTCACACCACTATTGATAAGGGATATGAGAGATTTGCAATTTGTCCTTCAGTAAATAATCCTTGGCTGAATCCCTGGCTGCAGAGCGGTCCCATGCATCGATTAGATTATCATTCACTTCAGGCTAACCTGCATTTAAGTTCTGGTACTTGCTAGCAAGGGTTTCACAAGTGTCAAAGACAGACCAATGCTGGCTACAACTCCAGTGTTGAATTTCTCTTTTGCTACAGGCTACCTGTAAGCTGCTCCAGTATTGCCTCTCGTGTGCTGCCTTCTTTAAAAAGCTCTCAGTTCTGCTTCAGTTCTCCCCACAGCTGAGCCAGAGAAAAGGTTGCACTGATTGATTTTTTTTTTTTTTTTTTTAAAGAAAGGAAACAAATCAAAGCTAGTATTGAAAGTGGAGCTCCTGTCTAAAAAGCAACATCCCAGATCACTATAGGAATTGTCTTTTAGGCCTTCCCAGGGCTCCCCAATTTTATTTTCACCTTGTTTAAATAAATTATTATTTAAATTTATTTTCACCTTGTTTGAATTCTTTGGTAAAGGAATTTCAAATTTTTGTTAAAGATAATCCCTTTCAGGCAGGCTTTCTTTAGCCAATTTCTTATTTCAGCAAATCCTACCACGCACCAGGACTGATATTTTTTTCAAGGATTAAAAAAAAAAACCACAAACATTTTAGTTAATATTCACATCACAGAATGAGACATGCACTTACTCCACTATCTACAGCTTCAGTTGTCTGCCCAAGAAGCAGCAGTAGGTACAAGGCATACAAATATGCACAAAGTCATCCCAAAATGACCAAGGTTTTCAGAATCAATTCATTGAAAGTTACTTTTTCCTTCCGTTCTCTAGAGGAAAGAGTTTGGGTGAATAAGCTGAACAGAGACATAAGACAAAATCAGGAACACTAGCCTGCAGCTAGAAAAAAGCACTCAATCTAATAAATTTCTGAAAGACTTCATGAGTTTGCTGCCAGTGTTACTTATTCTCAAAGAGAGACTGAGAGATCACATGCCACAAGAAAGCTGTGTAAAAAGGGGATGTGTTCATTAAAGCAGACAATAGCTGATGCATACCGACAGATTGCTCTGTCCAGGAAAGACTGCTTTAAATAAGCAAAGGGAGAAAAAAAACCTGCAAGTTGAAGAATGAGCATAATTACATTAGAAAAGTTATAATGTGATTTGGATTAGCAGAGAGAAATCCTGAAAGCTAAGAATTAATTGTGAACTACATCTACAATTATTTTCAAGAATACTTGCGTGCTTTAAGATATCATTAACTTAAATGAGATTCTATGTTTAAAGGAAGATTTAACCTCACATACTCCCATTAATTCTTGCTAAATGTCCACATTGCACTTTGAAACGTAATGGAAAAGGTTAGCTAGCCATGATTCTTTTGAATGGTGCTTTCCTAAGATCCTCAAATTAAAAGTTCTGTCAGAAATACAGTCTGTGAAAATACAGAGCTACGTACTACAGAAATGCATTAATGTCTCAGTATGTAGTAATTTCTGTTGCACCTGTTTGTCAGATACAAACAACATCTTCCTCCTGGCAAAGTTGGCCTGATGTCACAGCCTCTTCAGCGTGACCTCAGCTCCAACCCATAACCACAACTCATGTGCCCCTACCCCTTGTTTCCTCAGGAAGACGACCCTGTTAAATTTTTGTCAGCTACAAGCAATTCATGGCAAGGCTATTTGCCTGCTGAGTTTGTCCTATGCTAAGCTACCTACATTTTCCCAAAAGACAGGTTTTGGCCTTCCAATGTGTTTATACACCTGCAGAGAATGAGGCTGTCTCTTGGCCTGCATTGTCAATGAGCCAGGGAGTAATAGCTTAGTTAATCTCATTTTTGTTTTGGAATTACCAACTGTTAACTAACAGAGAAGTCGTCCATTGAAGCACCTGGGGACATTATTAATACAGGGTTTGCACTGAGCAAGGGATCCATCCTGCTAAAACTGAGCAGTTGGTCATTGATTTAGGCTGTTAAAAGAACAGCTGGCATGCTTCAGCCAACCAAAGCCTACATGTATTTCAAAAAGTATTATCTGTGAAACATTATGGCTCTTGGAAAGTCTTCAGAAACAAACCAAATCTCAAACCAAGTAATCTGCTACTTCTACCTTTGTAAATCCAGATCAACCAGTTAACAGAGCATTCACTGCCACTGCAAAGATCCTCCCCCACTTTTTTTTTTTAAATCATGGTGGTTGTGTGGCTTTTCTCAACAAAAGAGACAAGACGCTTTGCGTTTAGATCTTCATTTCCTCCACCTTAGAATTATACAACCAAGAGGAAGTTTCACTAACACATATTGCTTTCCCTCCATTACTCCACAAGGACTGACTACATCCCTGACAGATTTTGATTTAGCCTTGAAGATGTTTTTCAGAGACTAAGTAATTCTTTCACATTGTTCAGTCTAACGCCCTACCTTTTCAAAAACTAGTTTAATTAAATGTATATGCATAAAAAAATCAAAGAGTCTGTTTTAAGCTCATTTCCCCTCAGGTCCTGTTAATAAGCTGACATGCACTGTTTGAAAGGTAACTGTCTGACCACCTGGCACTCAACAACCATTTTTTCCTGTTTTGTTTTGCTTTAATCATGTGTGAAAGCAGTTTAACAGATTATATGATATTCAGTTACATTGCCTCATCAATCTGCATACATCTGTTCAGAGACATATCTGAGACGTTCTATATTACTTAGTCACAATATATATTTGCAATACATATGCAGACAACTCTCTCCCTCTGTGAAAGAGTTAGGAATCAAACCTCAATTCAAAAGCAAGGCCTTAGGTATTTAAGTGCAAAAGGATCTTCCCTTTGAAGATCCCCCTCACTCTGCCTCCATGAACATGTAAAGTTCCCGATTTCCTACTTTAAAAATTACTTCCACAATTTTACAACCATTTTGCATACCCCCAGATATTTCCCAGAGTTTTGGTAACACGAATTTAGCTTCCTACGGCTATTTAAGTGGGACTAGTGTGATTAAGAGATATCCCTAATGTCTGGCTTCAAATCCTGACCAATATTTCTGTCCACATGGCATAAGAGAGTCCTAGATGCCTGGTCTTAGTCATGTAACCAGGTGCCAGAACTGAAGCTCTGGTATTCAAATTCTATACATGGGTACGTGCACATTAAGATACATTTTAGAGTATAAAAATCATTCTGCTCTCTGGGTAGAAAGGTTGACAGACATTTCTGTAGAACCTGCTACCACATGCACAATGTAGGAGCCAAGTCAGTTTTCAACATTTTCTAAAGAAGTACATTTCTTGGCATAACTAGTGATTTATGTGAAATGAAAGTAATTTTAAGATGTTTGTAGAATTCAAAATGCGTTAAAGACTTCTTTATTTTGAAAAGCCACAGCTATGTTTCAACATGGATGCACTACAGATATGTACACCTGAATAGGTGAAAAAATCCAGTTATCTAGCTATTACCCAAAAGTCTAGACAGTTTTCCCTGCAAGAAATTACTGCGCCAAAAATCTTATCTCACTTGAACATGTTCTTTTGCAAACTACAACTTTCACCTGTAGTTCCAATTACCTAAAACCTGTAATATTCAGCATGAATAGTTAACACTAGCATATAAACCTCATGTTAAAACTCCACAGAGGGTTTGGCATGTTATAGGTATGTTGAATTAGACTGCCACGTTGGTTTTATGCAAGGTGCCAAAAAAGTGAAGCAGGGAGAGATGAATCAAGTGTGTGTGATAATACACGCTGTATAAATCAGAATAAACAAGAGAGTAACAGCAGTAATATTGATAGCGTGAAACAGTCACAGAAAGAGGCCATCTGTACCGTCAAATGGCACGGTAATCAGTGGGAAGAGTGGATGTGATAAATCACAAATCTCGCATGGCATCATCTGAGAATCAATAGGAAATGTTTTGATGCGAGCTGATTGGTGCTGTGATCCATGTACACACATGATGGTGTAGTAGTAGACATGGTCTTCTCTGATCTTTCCACAGGCATTATTCAGTTTGAACAAAGGAAATCTTGTTGGAGGCTACAGCTTTGCCAGACAACAAAAGAACTGCCTTTAAGCATTAGTGATAAGCAGACATATATTTCCCATCATATGAGTAAACAAAGATTTTCAATATGGTTGAATAAAAAAAAAAGTCTTTGTTAAAATCCACAGAATAAAGAAGTACCCAAATGCAGACAGACAAAGCCCTGATCTTGAAACAGCCCAAGCTCTGAAACGTGCAATCTATCATGTAAGAGACAGAAGAGGTCAGTCATTAATTAACATCCAAATTAAAGCTTTTCAAGTAAGGGTCAAAACTTCCTTTGTTTTGACATTTAAATCACTGGCAATGTATTCCCCAGTTTAGTATGCACAACACATCACCTAACGCCTTTATGTTAATTGCCTCAATTTTTCAAGTGCACTATTTGATTCATTGTCAATTAAAAATACCCCCAAAAGCCAAGACTCATGTATGTTAAGTATAAACATGATTAATGTAACACAATTACATTGCCACGTTTGATGAGTCTGATTAGGACCTTTCTACCAGCCTGGCATGACAGAGCATTGTCACTACCAGCAACATGTCAGCCTTGCCAAAGACAAGCTTGCTGATGAGAAGAATTTCATGGCCACAAATGTTTCAGAAAGGTGTAAAACCTGTAATTAAATGCTGTCAATTATCACTTATCAAAAACATAACAATCTTTACGATCTTTGATTGCAGAAGACGGTCCTAGGTCTAAAAAAAGCTATAAGGAAGAAAAATCCAGTAACACCATTTCTTGTTAAAACAATACTTATGTGGGCAGACCCTCTAGTGTTTCCAGAAATTGACTCTATGAAACCTCTCCCATTACATCAAGGCAATATCAGGTTTAAGAAAACTGCACTCAGGGAAAAAATCTGGGCAAACCCAAAGTAGGAGTGCAAAGCTTGATTTTGTTTGTGGTCATAGAAAACACAAGTTATAAGGACATAAAGGGGGCTGATGAGAAAAAAAAGTTAAAATTAGGAAAAATAAACTACAAAATTAGGGAAATAAAATGGTCCAAGTCTGGGGGTTGCTGTTAAGTGAGATGCAATGGTAAATCAAAAGCAGTTCAGCCTGAGTACAATGAGCTAAAAGCTAAGAAATAGCAACAGAATTCCAGTGAACTAACGGGAGGGAGGATATGCATACGCAACTAGACCGATGTAATTGTTATGGCCGACTTATAAGGAGGCTTCAATAAGAATTGGTACAAATCAGAATACAAAACAAAATTCTGTACCCTCAGTTTAGGCTTCTCTTCCTTCTTCCCATCAGTAAATGTAAAATATAATTAAAATTGCTGTATGTAGAAGAAATAAATACATAAGAACCAGCATTAACCTATATTTAATTACAAGGGAGATACTAGCAATGGAATGTACAGTAGGTCCTTATTTAAATTGAAAAATGAAAAAAAAAAAAAAAGACTGTTTTATTGTACTTCAGAAAAGAATTAAGGAGCTCCTTGGCTTATCGAGGACTGCAGAAGCAATCACTGCTATAGGCCTGCTTTGCACATTCGCTCTATTACTCTACATAGCCCTGGTAAGCCCCACGTTGCAATGCAACCGCTAAATTACACTGCTCTTGGGTAATGGGTATAAAAAAATGCAAGAACACGCAAAGTGTATTCAAACAGACAATTAAAAAAATACCAATTTTGTTGACAGCTAAAATGAAGAAACTGTGCAGAGGTTTAAAGCTGCTGCATGAAGGACGTACTGTTTACGAGTGATTGAATTAACTAGAATCATGCATCGACAGTCTGCCTTTGTCGAACATTACATATTAGGCCAATTTAGTGTCTGCTTATTAAAATAATTTAATTCTGAAGATTGTTTCCAGGCATTTCTAAATCTCCTCCTTCTCTTCCCTCCTCGTTGCATTAATGATGGCATCTTAATTAATGTGCTAGTTTCACACCAGTGCAATTTGCTGGGTCACCACAGAGCAGCCCAGTCAACTTCGGCTTAACCAACTCGTCCTTTCGGTATTCAGGAGGACAAGCACAAATCAGCAGGAGATCTGGGCCAGACAAGCTATAGCCTCAAAGTTCAGAAGCAGCCAAAGAATACAGCAAAGGTTATTTTTATTCAGCTTAACACTAACTTGTTGATATTGCTTTTCTTTACACAGGTCTTCAACTTTGCATACTTAAGTCTATTATACTTCCCACATTCTATGAATTTCTACTTTTAACCATGTAGGAATGATGCATTCATCAACTTTTAAAAATAAGAATTTAAAAGAAAAAAAGATTGCCTAAAGATATTAGAAGTTTGCAATCTCTCCTCTAAACTGAATAAAAATCTCACATCCCTGTGAATAGCATTACTACTTATGATCTAAATTTCCTCTGAAAATGCAACTCAGACTGTGACTTATCAAAATGTTTAGACTAAAAATGTTTTCCTAAGTGTCTGTTTTAGCACCTGTTGAAGGCTGAATGACTTAAGTTTAAGAGAGTCGTTTCAATAGACTCTGGCAACTAATTTTGTTATTTCATTTTGAAAGGTTAGTGCTATTTTAAAACGAGTGTGCACTGATATTACACCTTCATCTAAACATGTGTAACAGTGAAAATATATCAATATGTAGTAATAATATCTGGAGGGAACTGAGATGGGAAATGTGTGCATTTAATGAGTAATACTGCTTGCATTTCTTGGTCTCACCAAACTACCACTATGTATCACATTGTAGGATCTAGATATTGTATGTAGATGCCAAGCACTGCTGTCTCATGCTCCATACCTGGAAGAATTGCCAGTTCAACAGCAAGCAACCAAGCATGACAAAGAAACTGTTAGTAATATGTATCACATGTAAAAATGCTGGCCTTTTTTGAAGCTATGAAAGTGGCAGCACTTAGTATCTTTTTTTAAGATACATTCAAAATCATTGACTGTTGGATAAGTTACTACCTTAGTTTGACAGTCTTGACATCCCAAAGCCACAGAACTGAATGAACAAGTTCTAACACTTGCTCACTAAAGTATTTGAATGAACTAACATCAGGACTGAAAGACAGTTAAATCTCCTTTAGCTTAATGCTTTGAGCATATAGTGCCAGATAGGATTTTATAATGTAACACCTGGTCACTGGAAATATTACTGAATATACCAGTTGTGTAACACATGTCGCACAATTTGCTATCTCTGATGATCACAAGCTTCATCCAGCCTCCTCTGAATTTCATGGAAAGACTAGGACTTGCACCAGCTTTGAATGAATCTTCTAAGATAAAAGCTTCTAAATCTGAGTTGTAGAGATGAATTAATAGTGAAATGTTGATACACAAGCCCTGATTTCCAAGATCATAGGAAAGACTATAAAAAAAATTCAGAGCAAATCTACTTTTTAATGAAGTGAATGATCCTAAGTTTTCACAATATTCATATTGTCCTAAATAATTATATATAGTATTTTGCCATCTCTAATACATGGAACATAGTAAAGTCTGTAGATATATAGGATTAATGCAGGGGAACCCAGAGAGAAACATGGCAATATTCAAAATTGTACAAAAAAAAAGCTCTCTGATAAATGGCAGGAGTGATATGAATACAGAAGCAATTGTGATTTTTGCACAATAGTAGTATATGAAAATGACATACGTTTCAGAACTGGCTGGTCCTCTGTGAATTCAAAAGGCTGTTCAATATAAAAAACCTTTTGCTGGAATCCAGGGACACATTCTAAATCTTCTGCACATGCAAGCAGCAGAACCTGAGGAAAAAAAAGAAAAAGGAAATAGACTTTTAACATCCACTCATCCATCCATCATGTTGGCTTCTGGGAATGATACTGGGTTTAGGCTCAGTGCTCATAAAACAAAACTTTGGACTCCATGCTCATAAAGAAAAATATCCATCACATCACACTTGCTCTCCAAATCTTGTTAAACAATTTTTTATGTAAGGTTTTTGCTTTTATATATGTGGGCTGGCATGGAAATTACAAAATAGTAGCTTTCAAGGTTAAGTTCAGTCCAGGTATCAATAAAGGATATCATTGGCCTTCGTGAAAACACAGGATGTAGTGTTGCTCTTAAAATCACTGGTGAATACAGCTAGGTTTAAATACATGCTTAAATTAAGCACTTTTAAGTTGATTTAAATAATTGATAAATTAGGATCTGCAAACCTAGTTTCAGAAAGTTGATCAAGTTACAGAAGGAAGTCTTTATTCAAGGGTGAAGTTTCACATCACAGAAGTTTCCTTTATAAAAGAACTTTGCTAAACAAATGTAAACAGTTGCCTCTTTTTTTCCCCTCTCTGAGCCACAGTTTGTCCATTTTCCCTGTAATCAAAAGCTTGTTTACACCAAGGGAAGACTGAAAATGAAATTGTGTGTGTCATAGTAGAGGTGGTTCTGAAGGTTAAAGTTGAATACAGTTTGTGTCACTATTAGTATGTGATCAAAGTTCCCTGTCACCACAGGATCACCTTAGCAAAGGAGGAAGCTTAAAAACAAAATAAAATTGGTTGGAAATAGGTACAATGTTAATCTCAGCCTCTGAAGGTTTGTGTTCTATCCCTGAATAGAGACAACTGGAAAGGCTACTTTTCTTGGCAGCTTTTAAATGAGACCATGGGGGTAAGAATGTCCAAGAAAGAGTTGGCAAGAAAAAAATTACTAGCAAGTTTAAGAGGTTAAAGAAAGGGCAAAAGAAGACAAGTTCAAGAGTAAGAAAAGCCAAATCTGTATTTTTCAACCTATGTACGTGTAACTGTGTTCTCAAAAGTACTTTCTGCTTCAGAACCTCTAAAGGTGTTTTTCAAAACCTGACTTGCAGCTGGTGTAGAGAGTACTCAGATCTCAAAGTTATTGTGGCCAACCTGCTACCTGCTGGACAGCCAAAGAAAAAACAAGTAGAGAGGGCCTACGCAGTGACCAAGAAGAAAACGGTCAAACACTGTTTCTGAGTGGCATTTGTTCCAAAATTCAAGTGGCCTGGAACAAATTTACCAAAGACATTGGCTACTATTTACTCAAGACATCCTCAACACGTGATTACAATTGTGCAAATAAAGCTCTTCGGCTGTAAAGTGAGGACGGTTTCTCCCCTATACCACACAGGTGAATGCTGAAGGCTCCTTTCTTCTTCACCAGCTCAGGTGATAAACTGCACTCTCACTTCTCACAACCCAATAGTAGCACCTCACCCAATTCTCAGTTCTACATCCACCACATTATCATCTAGGTATGCTGATTCTGATCCTAGAGAGATGTTCTGCAAAATTTTAACATCTGCATGTTTCCCTCTTAACCATCACTCGGAGTCCACTTGCTAAGTCAGAGCAATACATTATCTGCTCTCTCCCTTCATGCACTTCACACTCACCGTGAGTTTTATATGATCCCATTTATAACAACCAAAGGCAGCAATAGCCCACCTGGTCTGCATTAGTTGTTCTTATTGAAACCAACTTCTGGATCATTTGTTTCATGTCACTGACATTTGCTATAAAAGCTTGGCTAGAAGTGCTAGCAGACTGTGAGAAACAGCCAGAATATTTCATGACAATTAAGCTGGTGGCAGTCAAATGCAGCAGATGGACGCCTTTGCCTTCCATCCTGACCTGCTCTACATTTGTCCCTTTGAAGGATTAACCAAGAAAGAAGAGAAAGACTTAAATACACCAAGCAAGGTACAATACACTTGACTATTATTCACCTCTATGTATCAACATAACCGCTGCCTTTCTTACCAAGGCTTAAAAGCACGGTGCCTAATCCCTCATTCAATTATTGACATTGATACATTGATTTTCTTGGAGATTCTGGACTCTATAGGGGTTGAGAATTGGATGTGTCCCCTTCGGTCTTCCAGTATGAGACAACTGCAAACATAAACTGACATACTCAGAGCCTGCCCTCAAAATTGGGCATAAGACTTGATTACCAATTATTAAAAAAAAATCCTGAGATGCATTTAAATGGTCACATGCACAGAAAGACAGGCATTACTTTTCTGCACACATTTTCTATGTGCACAGGTGCATTTTCAAAGCACCTTTCTGAGTCATGGTGTTACCGAATGAATATACATAAAAATGCAATCACAGCAGAAGGAAAATTCTTCTGATGTCAAGATGCAAGCATCAACTGAATCAAAGTTATATAAACTAGCCCACATCAGAAAAATAGCCCAAGCAATACATGCTGAAATTTAAGTACAAGCAGCCCTTCTAAAGGATTAACAGAGCAAGTAAGAAGTAAATCATGTTCTGATTTCCCAGCTACCGGCATCTTAAAGTTGAAATTCTTGTCTTATGGAGCTATAAATAAAAATCCTGCTTTGGACATCATCTGTGTCAGTACTTTGAGAAGGCAATATGTCTACTTTATCAGATTTGTGGCAGTATAAGTTGACTTTGAAATCTGGGCAATCTAAATAGGTCATGAGTTAACTTCTGGAAGCCTGGTACAGAAGCCTCACATAATACGGATGTAACAAATATAAAATGACCTTTACTCCCTTTGAAATAATTACAAGACCCAGGCTTGGCCTTGCTGTGAAATGGAACATTTTATTCTACTTGTGCAATTCCAGGCATTTTCTTCTTCCCAACATGTCAGACGAGATGTTAAATTTGCCACCATACCAAGAGTTTTTAAATAATTAACTTTTGTAAGCATAATTATCTTTTTATTTTTCTTAAAGAAACTTCTGTTGAACTAAACATCTATCTCATCAAAATACTTTCTGCTGAGGTTCTTCACTTTGGGGAAAAAAATAAAGTCTTTAAAGTTACCTTGAAAAAATAAGCCAAGCAGATTTGCGTTGAAGGCAAAGAGAATATTGTTCACAGCAGAATGCATTCTGAATTTAAGCACCATGTAAATTTCATACTTTTGGACATAATAAAAGGGTTTATGGGCTGATAGCTGCCTAAAGAAAGACCTCAGATAAATACACTGAAAATAATATTTCAATGTCATATATGTAGAATTCAGAATATATAAATATTGTTCACACATCTAGTCAAGTAAGTACTGAGCAATTATTACAAAAGGATCCTTCACCCACCACAAAGAAAAAAGGCACATTCTTGAAAGAGTATGATAACTATGCAGCAAACATCATTTGCTCATGAAAATCTGAAGGGTTAGAAGTCTGAAAAGCAAACCAGGGAGTCATTACTACTCAGACCTACAGATCCTATGTTCACTGACAAGCAGAATCAAAGTTTTCCGTAAACCACTGCTTTTCAGAAATGTACAGAGCGAAGATTCATTTTTAATATCCTGCCAATTTGTCTTTCTGAATTTATTACCGGTCACTATAAGGAAATGTCACTGGTTCAGATAACTCCTGTGCGAGTTTGATCACTGGGCTAGAACTATACTTCTGATGAGGTATCAAGCCTATAAAACACCTTTTTTTTTGTTAATAAAACAGCACACACACGCTGCTGACCTTGACTGACCTCAACATTTGCACTGAAAGCTGCTCACATAGAACATGGATTGGAAAGCAAAAGAGAATGGCAATTTTATACCATGCTGCAAAGGAAATTAATAAAGCCCCTGAAGTTAGAGTACCTTTGGGTATTACCACATCTCAAAACCCAGGGTTCCTCTGCCTCCTCTACTGGTGACTGAAAGTTAGTCTCTGAAATGATCTTCCACAGAATTCCAAAATCTTTATGTCATTTGACTCACATGAAACAACCCTATTCAGGTTTGATTGGCCACATCCTCACTCCAGAAGTACATTTTCTCAGCTTTTACTGTAAACACTCTCATATCTTCATTAGCCCTACCTGTACAAAATCAGCTACCACAAAAATGTAAGCTTCAGAATATTAATTGCATTTCACACACATTTTTATGGTGTGAAATTCATCCTTATACAAGGCTTTATTTAAAGAGATATAAATGGTGCAGATGCCTGTGAAAACCATCTGCCCATACATGAATTTTACACAAAATAAATGCAAACAAATCTCATTTCATAAGGCAATATTCTGTAGGACCACATTCTACCTTTGACTTCAGGAGAGCAATTTAAAAAGCAAACAAACCAACATAAAACCCCACAAAAGAGTTAAACAGAAATCATGCTCATTTTAAATAATGTCAAAAGTTCAAAAATTATGAGTCACTTCCTGACAAATTAGGTTCTTGGTTTTTTTTTTGTTTGGAGTTTTTGGGGGGGGGGGGGGGGGGGGGGGGGTGTGTAAGTATGGTTTTGGGGTTTCTTTTTTATTCATTTGATTCATTTACTTGGAAGGGAGTATTGAAAATTTATGCTTCCGAGCTTTTCTCTGGAAGCATGAGAACTAGAAATTTGCTTTTTGCATATGAAAACTTCAGATTTTCATATAAAATGCAGTGGATCCTAAAAGCTGAGAACTGAGAGGGGAAAAAAGTAATCAGAATAATGAGAACTGCCAACACCAAACTAAATTGCACACGACAAAATATTTTCATCATGCATATCAAGATCTCTGAATCTTAAAACCCTTCCTGTCTTCAGGTGTTGCAACATTAGACCCACAAAAATGGATAGGGAGGAAGTCAGAGAAGAAAAACAAGTAATAAGCAGCACACAGTCACAATGACTTGCAGAGAGATGATGAAATCCTGCCTTCACTGAAGTCAGTAAGAACTATTCATTGATTTTAGGTTTGTTACTCAAGATTTAAATGAGGGAGTTATTTAAATGAAATTAACAGAGAGCTACTTAAACAGAATAAAGAGAGCACTGCTTTAAGTAAGGTTCTGAATCTGCATTATGCAGATTCCAATTAGAGTGTCAGCAGGTCCTAAGGCAATTGTTTCATCAAATCACATACAGACTGGATATGAAGTTCTCCTTCTCTTCTGTATTTTTTAACATCGATTGGAACAGAAAAAAAAACTCAAAAGCCTGAATAACTTATCCTCTGATTGGCATAATTAACAAAGGTATTTTAACATTGCATAAAGGTACGTTGAATTATTTATCTCTGAAAAATGACTAAATTAAATAAAAAGCACAGTTCTTTTGCATTAATTTGATTTCTAATGCACTACAATCTGGGGATTTTTTTTATTCGATATTTTTATTTTGGAGGGAAAGTTTTCACCTTTTTAGGCCGTACCCTCTCTTATTTTTATCAGGAAAGAGGTTCAGAAAAAGAGTATTCGCAGTCTCTACAGCTCTACCTCTAAATCTGATAGTGAATTCCAGTCATTTTTGTAAGAAATGCTATTAAGATTTGGCACTAAGATTCTTCAAGGATGATAAATATTCTTTTAAAGGGCCTACATATCCATTTACCACATAGCTGTGTCCTAAAAGTGAAAGTCACACTTGGAGTAGTGAAGGGTGGGCTATGAAAATGCAAATTAGAATTACTTTATTGGTTCAAATGAATTCAGTTCTTCTGCAACTAAGCAGTGTGACTTCAGTAGGCATCCATTAACTGGAAAAAAATACGACAAACTTTTTGTGAGACTATCTAACACGGGAACTTTCTTTTTATGAGCACTTTTCCTTGTGAATGCATGTTTATTATAAGAATTTTATCACATATTCAGTAAAAAGTGTGCATCTTCCATGACACTGGAAATCTTGTTAAGTTATTCAAGAAGCAATTTGCCAGCACTAGTGTCTGAACAGCCAGCTACTTTCCTTCTGAAATTCAAGATCTCTGGAAGAGGCACCATCAGTTAGTTAAGATACAACCCCATGGTCTGTTCAGAGCCCAAAGCGACTCTGGAATCTACACTACTTAGGGTCAAGAAGGATAACATGAGAAATGTACTAGAGAGGATGCAAGCACTTTCATGGCACCCCTGTTTGAAGCCACAGTTGTGATGATTCCTCTCTCCCCAGGCGCTCACCTGCCTGGAAGCCAATCACTTTTTCTGCTCTTCTTCCAGCCACATCTTCTCCCTGAATCAAGTCACAAGGTAGCTCTGTGAAAGTCTGTGCCCATAGAATAGTGTAGCTGGAAAAACATGGTCAGGTGCAAGACCATCACAGTCTGCACTTAGTCTGATTAAGGTGCCACGAAACTGCACCCTAGAATTAAGTTTATTAAAAGACTCTTACTAACACATCTTCCACGCACCAGAACCTGAGCTAGCTTAGAGTTCCCTTGACTTGGGAACCCAGAAAAGCCTTATACATGCCTGGAAGAACCACCTCTGATGTCACAAGCAGGCACAACATACAGAGTCTCTTGGCCAGATTGCTTGATCCCAATCATAAATAATTCTTCCTGCACTCCACAATTCTGGACCCTTTATTCTGATTGCCGTTTCGCAGCTTCCAGAAGAAGTTTGTTCATGGTCAATTTACAGCCATTTACTCTTGTACAAGTCTTGTCTCATAACTTAATTAACCTTTCTCCTCTCTAAGTCTTCAATTTATGAGGCTAGACTAACCAAGCTCTTTCAATCTCCTCCTATAAGGACACATTCCTTTGATCATCTCAGTAACCTTTCCTTGTGCCTGCTTAAGTTTGCACATGTGCAGAACACACAGAATTCCAGATAAGTGTTCTCCAGGGTCTGGTAAGTGATATTAATATTTCCTTAAGCCTGAAATATGTTGCATAATGCTTCCTAAAACTCCACTTTTCCTTTTTAAAGTCTTGTCATACTGACAGATCACAATCAGTCTAAAATTAACTAACACACGAAGAGATGAAAAATTTGACGTCGACGGAGATACTGCTTCCATTTAGCTACAACGATGTTAAGCAGCTTTTGCAAACAGAGTCAGGATTAACCTTTACGAAATACAAACACAGATGCAAACCCTCATGCATTGCTAAATCTGTGCCCTTTCTGACCAGATGGGAACCAATTCTGCTCGCAAGTGGCAGACATCTTACAGTGCAGAGCCCAAGCTTAACCTTCCCTCTCGATAGAGCTTATTAGCTGAGACTCAGGATTTGTCGATAGACAACTGCTTCCAGGCTCAAGATGGCTTGTACCCATACGGCTCACACTGCAGGGTCAACTTACTGTTTCATCTATGTAGATGTACCTGAGCTGTTCAGATTTTTGTAATCCAGGCAATAACTATCATCCTGGTTCATTAAGTATTTTAATGATTAATAACAGAGGCCAAAATGTGTCACTTGTGCTTCAAGTAATATTTTAAATTACTCAACTATTTAACAAGTAAATATCTGCCCATCATGATTAATAACACCATTTAACAAATAAGACTCCTCAGACAAAAGGACGGGTTGGGCTCCAAGGTTATTTTTTTTGTTTGTTTTTAGGCATGAAAAAAGTAATCATATTTTGCTGAAACCCATACACCACTGGAATGAGGTTACAATTGGTTAGCCTATTTAGAGAAGCTGCATAATAAATTCATTTTACAGGGCATAGAATAATGCAAATGAGCCATTCAATAGCACTCCTGTACCAGTGAAAGAGACATAAAGAAGAAACATTGAAAGTCAGAGTTCTGATCTGGTTTTACTGCAAGGTATGGAATTACTGAAACCTAAACTGTATTACAACAATAACCTGTTCAAAGATCTGCTTATTCCAAACATTTTAGTTATTTATCACCTAATGAAATAAACAGGTTGATCCTATATTCCAGCAGTAATGACTTCATAAAACACTTAGATGAATGAAAATATGGATCTCTGGTTTTAAAAAAAAAAAAAAAGGAAATAAATTAAGAATTGTTTAAACATATTTATAACCCTTCACATACAGTTGCATGGGGCAAAGTCATTATTCCACACAGAAAAACACTGATATGGCAAAAGCTATTAGAGAACAAATTAAAATCATATTTCTTACAGCAGATAGTGGTTTTTGGATAGGACGTCTGGAAACTATAAGGAATACAATACATGTTTAATTCCCCAACAGCGTAATCATTATCAAAAAGTGCAACCTTCCACCTATCGTTTTCTTTATGTTCCACAAATTTATAGTATAAAGCAATTACTGCACCACAAAACTGAACTTAGTGTAACACCAAACATCTGTCTTTTGCACCGGTGAGCTAAAACTGAAAATGAGCTTGCTGAAAATAATCTTTCAAAGAATAACCTGGTTTTGAGTATTAAACACATGCACAGTGCTATCACCTTGAAACATTACAAAAACAGGAACCAATCCCCAGAACTCATAAAAGTATAAGGACAAGTGAAAATATCTGTTTTTCAACTTCAAGAAAACATTTGTTGAACATTTTCTGAGCTTCTCCTAAACAGTCACGAGTGCAAGATTTTTTAAAAATGAATACTTTCAAGTAAATCTCTGAATTCCAGCAAGGGTATTAGGGAAAAAAAATAAACCTAACATCTCAAGACTCATAATAAAAATTGAGAAATTGCTACAAGGCAAGAAGCTGCTCGATGATTTCAAGTGTTATAAGAGGGAATCATGAAAAACATGGTTAAGCAATAAGAGAATAAGTGTCATATAATCTCAGAAAACCAGACCAAAAACCATGTAAGTGGTACCTGGTGGCATACAGTACTGCTTCTGCTTGTCCTGTTTACCAGTTCCAGGAAATAGAGGTGTATGCCAGTTGGTAAAGTTTAGGGACATAAATAATTTCAGGATGTAAAATAAGGCTAAGAAATCTCTTTAGCTAACTGAGGACAAAATATTGCTACATCATGCATATAATATATGCCTATAGGAGAGTGAACTGAGCTTAGAAATCAGCAAAGCATAAAACAAAATTCAAACCAGAAACTGCTCACTAACTTTTGCCCTCAAAACTGTATGCTAACTTTTGGTTTTTTTTTAAGAAAAGCCTTAAAACAGTTCACCATCAAAAAAAAGGGAGGGGAGGATAATTTATACCTTTATTAGATGTACAGACTGAGGTCATTGGAATTGCAGCAGGTTATCAGAGATAGTTGTGCTGGTTTTGGCTGGGATAGAGTTAATTTTCTTCATAATAGCTAGTACGGGGCTATGTTTTGGATTTGTGACCAAAACACTGTTGATAATGCAGAGAAGTTTTTGTTACTGCTGGGCAGTGCTTACACAGAGCCAAGGCCTTTTCTGCTTCCCACATCACCCCACCAGTGAGTAGGCTGGGAGTGCACAAGAAGTTGGGAGGGGACACAGCCAGGACAGCTGACCCCAACTGACCAAAGGGATATCCCATACCATGTGGCATTATGTTCATCATATAAAGCTGGGGGAAAAAGAAGGAAGGGGGGACATTTGGAGCGATGGCATTTGTCTTCCCAAGCAACCATTACACGTGATGGAGCCCTGCTTTCCTGGAGATGGCTGAACACCCGCCTGCTGATGGGAAGCAGTGAATGGATTCCTTGTTTTGCTTTGCTTGCACACACAGCTTTTGCTTTACCTATTAAACTCTCTTTACCTCAACCCATGAGTTTTCTTGCTTTTAGTCTTCCAATTCTCTCCCCCATCCCACTGTGGAGGAGTGAGTGAGTGGCTGTGTGGGGCTTAGTTGCCAGCTGGGGTTAAGCCACAACAACAGTACACCACACTTAGACATAATACCTATTTCACCTTTACCTCACAACACATAAAACAGAAATTCCAGGAAGAAAAATGGAAGTAGATGAGCTGTTACCAGCCTGGTCAACTTTCTTAAGGGACATGCTTCTATAGATTATAAAAGATCAATCTATTAAGCTGAGCTACATAATTACACTGCAGTAAATTCATCAAAGTCCCTTTGTGCTCCCTTCCTCCCCCCTTTGCCCCCATGCACGCCTGGTAAAATAAAGCACCATTACCCCCAGATAACCTTGATGGCTGATCAACTACTGCAAGAAGTTATCCGAGTTTTAATAGAAAGACAATAACTGATCAGCTTTGAAATAACTACAACAGGGAAAGAAAGATACTTCAATGAAATGAAGAAAAATATATGCAATATATATGTATTCCTAGATTGCACATATATATTTAAATACATGTATATCTTTAAATTGTTGTAACAGGGACTGTTTGATAGATGCAGAGGATTTATAGTATAATTTAATATTATTTCAGCCTAGAATTCAATTCCAAAACTGATTATTAAAGTTTACACATTTTGTGTTTTCTTGTTCAATGCTGGTTTTCAAGTGATTTTACTTCCTTTTACTAAAGAGCATTAACTGTACCTTATCATTAGTAGGCTAGTTACCATAGATATTTTTAATTCATTTAACTGATATGACCCAAGTTGTTGTATCACTGCTCATTTTACCAGTCAAGGGCTTGTGCATTTATTCACAATAGACAGTAACTGTCAAGTTCCTAGAGTCATTCAGAAATAAATAGAAAAGAATTTTAAAAAAGACCCAGGTCTTTTGGGCTGTGCCAGCTGCTACTTGAGGAGTATTTTTAATGAATTACAAGAACACAGTCAAAAATTTAAAAAAAACTTGTACTAACTCTTCTGAGTTTAGAGAAAGCAGGCCCCAGGGGAAAGACAGCAAGTAGCTGAACATTTTTGAGCACATCACAATAAAGCAAAATCTCTAAAGCTTACAGGCTCCCTTGTGTTAACAGTGACATTACATCAAGAATGACCTTTCCAAAGAAATAAAACCCGTTAATGCTAGGAACATGATAACTATTAAAGATCAACACTTAGTAGGCCAAAGCGGCGGGGGGGGAAAATCAGTCTGGGAAATTAATTAGAACATAAATAATATGAAACGAAGACCTTGGTCTAAAACCCTCGCTCTTATAATTGCTTGCCATTTAAAATCTGAATGAAATCTTTTATGCAAAAGATACAGCTATTGACCCCACATGTATTAGGAAGTCAAAGAAAATCCTGACACATGCAGAAGGAGGTCTCATAAGCACTGGAGAATGCCTTAGTAACACCCTATTGAATACCTATTTCTTATTTCCTTACAGTAGACCTTTCTTTCAACCATCAAGGAATGATGCTGCTGGGAAATATTGAAAGTTAATTGTTAAATATTTCAGGGCTTTTTTTGGTGGTTGTAGAAACAATCATCACAGTAAATATTGGACAAATTATCTGTACCCATGAGACCATGATTTTTTTTTTTTTTTCCTTATGTGAAGGAATAGCTGTCAGTCCTGAGGCATAAGGACACACATGCCCACAAACTCCATCACAAAACCTCTACAAGAAACTAACATTTGCTTTTGAAATCCATAGTTTAAATCAAGTTAGGTTTCTGCGGTGGTTAGGAAACTCAATATGTTATTGTACCCTCCTCACTTCACATTGTAGACAGCACTCTCAGTACATTTATTCGTTCTATAATTATCTGTATTTACCAAGTCTATCATCTGTTCCACATGAGATTCAACAGGCAAGAGCCACAAGCAATAAACATAAAATACATGAAAGGTGGTGAAAAAAGTGAATCTCTGCCTTGGATCTTGCTTTTGCAACCTATATCTAAACATGAATATTATCACTAAAGTAGTTGAGAGAGGTTAGACTCACAGCTTTGCTTAAAAATCCTGGACAGAAAGCATGTAAGGACATGTTTTTGCATCTGCCTAGGCTGACCAGGTAAAGAGGTCTAACATAATTCAGATTCAGGGGATCTGAAGAGGTCTGGTTTTTATCAGAGACAGGCTAAAGAACAATTTTAGTGTTTAAGCTATTTTCTTTATAAAGTTATATTTTATTTTTATTTTGTCTGAGCTACACATAATAATGAAAGTACTGAGAATTCCTACACCAAAATATATGCATTTAATCATAGAATGTCCTACCATTACTATTTGTAACAAGGGTCAATTTAATTTTTTGCAAGTTGATACAATCAGAATTTTTTGGTTCATTTTGACAAAAGCTCCTTGTACATAGAAATAAAAAATCTTAAAGAAAAAAATTCAAGTATCCAATAATTTAAAGGTCCTTTCCCTTGTACATAGCAATATAAATTTACTGGAGCACTTCAAAATTTTTTTTTTTTTTTCAAGTGCTTCAGCCTGGAAGTGATTGGGGTTCTGTGCTTGCACAGTATAAAGCAATTTAAAATTATTCAACTGCTTCAATTTTTTATAGGTACTTTTATTTGAAAATGATTGGGGCTCTGATCATGCTCAGCATTGAACAGTTTTAAATTATTTAAATGCCTTTTTTTAATCAATGCTTCATGTTTGGGACTGAATCCTAGGGAGCTATAGTACATTATCAGCCAGTTTAAATTATACAAGAATTTTATATTTCACGCAATTTTTCATCTCCTAAATAAGAATCACTTTGCAAGGGTGAAAGCATAAAGCATTACACTTCAAAATAAATCAGCATTATGCAAAATCAGAAACCTAATTTTTCTTTTTTAAATATTGTAAGAGACCCTTTTTCCATAATCAAATTCCCATGTCTTCCTACATACTATAAAGCATGAACATTTCAGAAGCTACATACTTCTACTTCAGTAAATTGAACTAAATTATTTCAAAGGAAGAGAATAAAGTCTAGAAGAAGATTTCGGAGTCCACGAAAAATGAGAAGGATTTATTCCCACAGCATTTGACTTATAAAACTTCACGTCAAGCAAACATGTAAGTCCTCTGTAGCATGGATACAGTGTGCTCAACAGCTTCTGGCTCAAGTTTATCATAAATACTAAGTATATCAAGTAGGAAATTCAGCTTGGACTTCAGGGACATCATTCCTGATTTAACAGGACTAATACACAGAAATCTGGGTTTTTTTGTTTTTGTTTTCTTTTGGGTTTTGTTTATTTGGTTTTTGATCTGATTAATGGAGTTATCATTCTCAATAGTCAAGAAGATGCTCTGCTTTTAAGCATTTCCATGTGAAAGGAGAGAAAATTAAGTTGTGACATTTGAAAATAGCACTGGAAGGTACAAATGGAGAACTGAGAAATGCAGCTGACAGGTCACATTATTAGTGAATCCTCCACTTTCTTCTTACCTGCTATCCTTCATTAATACTCTGCCAAGATGCTTACATTTACGACCAGTCAAAAATCCAGTGCAAGTATTTTTGTACTTTCCACTGAGACAGTCAACAAATATGAATGTGATCTAACCTCTTAAAATCCTGGAAAGAAAAAATTAGGGACTAATTTCTTCAAAAGGCTTATCTTCATATTTCACCTTTTGCTTTTTAACACAAATGACGTAGAAGAAATAGGATAATTTCTCACCAAGAAAAACAACCCAGTGTTCCTCTGCACATTAATTTGAATATATACTAGCTAGTCCTTAAAGATATTGGTATGCCTTAGTAATCATAGGCTTCTAATTGTCTCTCCAATTTCAATTAGTAAGTAAACACTGACATCCTCAATTGCACTACATAGAGCTCCCCTTTATCCAGTTAATCATGTTCACTGCAGCTATTCCCTAGGCTGAGGTTTCAGAGTTCCTAGCTTCTGTAAATCCTTGGTATTACATCTTTTGATTCAGAAACAAAAATACTAACATATCTTATCATTCAAAAACATGTGTCCTGGGTTCAGGAAAGACTGTGTTTTCCTCTCTCCCACTAGTCAGCTGCTGTGCTCCATGTACAGAATTAAGTTGCAAAGCATTGCTAAAGTCATCTGAAATATTTTGCTTAAGTTAAACCTCATATTATAGTAATTAAAGAAGCTGTGAGAAACCATAATTAGACTAAGCGTCCAACAAGTATTAACCGGTAAAGTAATGTTCTATTATTAAGAAGCAGTTATTCACAGTAGGAGTTTCTCTTGCGAGAAATAAGATTAGGAACTGAGCCAAAAGCAAATTGGGTCATTTGGAGTCTCATTTTAATTTATGAAGGCTTTCCCCTGTATTTTACTTATTTTGCATTGCCATATTAGTGGAGAAGGTATAAACAGGCCCCCGGCTGCGAGCCCGGTTCTGTTGGTCAGTCTCAACATTCCCAGTCACTGGGACAAGGATTTCCCTTCCTCCATTCTGTTCCAAGCCAGGAGACAAACTCAGACCGCACACCACTTAGCCTCCCTACGTTCCTCCATCTGTAAATGAAAACACCACAATTAATGTACCTAGCAGGGAGGCTCTGTGATTTACTTAAGTGTTTGGAAGAGATTTGAAACCTTGAGTAAGAAGTACTGTATAAATGCTGACAAAGTTTGCCTGTCTGAGGCACCCTCAGTAATCATTTTGAGCACGCAAGAAATAAGATCATGGCAAAAGCATCAAAGTTGCTAAAATATTAGGTGTGGTTTAGCTTTGTATTTTCTTGTTACACCCTCTCCCTACATATCAGTTAAAAACTAATGATAGCAGTCTCATAACAAATCTCCTTTTACCAGATCAGTTTCAGAGTTTTCCTCCTTTAAGTCCGTTTCTCTGCAGTGGGAAATTACTGAGAGACTCAGACTAGAATCTAACAGGAAAAAGTGTCAGGGTTTAATGTAAGATACTGCTATTTTTTTAGTAAAAAATTATTTCTAGGTTACCCTATTAAATACTGATACACACAATACAGTGCAAGACCACAAATGTATTTGGTGGAGGAATCTCTAATGTAGTGACTTAGAGGAAAACAAATGTCAAAGATCTGTACTTTCCACTTCTGAATTATTTTACATAGAATCTGATGAAGCAATAAACTGTGCTAGTAGTTGAGTTTTCCACCACTGTCCAGAAAAATTATTTCTTTAAATGGCATGTTAAATCACAGATTGTTACCTGAGCTATTATAAACTAGATATAGCTTAGAAGAATTCTCAATTTTAAAATCTATTTGCTATATCTATAATACACCAGTAACTTCCTTATATACTATTGCTCTTACATGTATTCATCACCCCTAAAGACAGATGCTTTCTTCAGAGGACAGAAGGAAGAAATATCTACAAAACACAAGATTTAAAGTTTTGAAACTCCACATCATATTTTGATTTCTAATTAATCTAAATAGGTGTATTTCTATAGAGATAGTCAAGGCAAACATCCAGGCATTACGATTTTTTCAGCACTAATGAAAATTACAACCAAGCCCAACTTTTAGTTCTGTAATTTCCAGCACTGATAGAAGGTTCTTTCTTTATTACTGGAAAAGCAACGAGCAAACGAAGCATACCGTCCACAGTTTCCAGAAGAATTGCCTTTTATACATGATGAAATGCAACTCATCAATTAGAAGAGTCATTCCAGTAAGTTCATGTGTACTACAATGTTACATTTTCCCTTTTGCACTTGTTAGTGCCTTGACAATAGCAAAGGCTTCAGAAGTAATTAATGTAAAATCAATATTAATATACAAAATAGAAGACTAAAACTCTTGCAAGAGGTTTATGCTCAATGTGATACTAACTTTCAAATCCACGTAGGACATAATTTAAAAATTCTAATTTAAAGTAGTTATCTACATTGTAAGAAACAAAAGAAATTTTGAAAAACAAAGCCATAATGCAAATGAGACAGTCATGTTCATTTCTGCCAACAATAAAATTACAATCCCTTATTGTATCCATTGGCCACAAAAATAAAAGCCAAGTAGGAACAGGAACAAATAGTATACGGAGCAGATGGAGAATGAGAAAGTGTTTGATCAGAGGTCAAGGAAACCACTTATTTTGTTATTTTTATTTCTAAAAAAAAAACTGAAATCCAGGAAAATAGGCACAGTAGAATTGGTAATAGATATCTACTAGCAGAAAAGTTCCTGAAAAAAGCAAGAGGTTGCTGCTATAATTTATTCTCATGTAGTGAGACAACAAGGCACTTGAGGGCTTTTTTTTTTGTTTTTAATCAATTGGGAAAGAACTAGAGGAAGAACTCAGTGAAAATCAATTAGCCCGAGGGGGAAGCACACCACAATGGAGAGGACTTGAAGGAGAAATGGGGGGGGGGGGGGGGGCCGACAGGAGGCGTAGGACAAAAATCTCATGTTTTCTCTGAAAGCTCACAGAAGATGCTACACAATGGTGTTGCCTGCATGATGGTTCTCTATTCTGCACCCCCAAACAGCTCATAGACAACGTCTCAGACTACATGCTTTTGTATCCAATATAAACACATCAGTGTTTCCTGGCATATAATTTGTTTCACTAACATAGTTCACATCGTTTTCATGCTCACCAAAAACTGTTAAAAGAGGGTAAGGAAGAAGGAATAATTGCTCTTTTTTCACAGCCTGCTCTACTCAGCTTAGAGGATGGAGAATTCTCCTGCCAACCTACAAGGGCAAAATCCTACCCCCTCATGAAAGTCTCATCTGTGACAGAGCCAGAATCCCTTCCCACTTATTTTTATTTAAACTCCATGCCTTTTCACTTGGCAGTTTACTTCTAGTCATTAGCTAGCTTCTATGTCCTCGATTTGGTTTCTCCCTTTTTTGGCTTTCATTTCTGCTCCCTTATCCTAGAGCCCAGAGGCTGCCAGGATTATTGGCTAGTGGAAAGGGGCACATATGCATGAATTCCCTTCACAGCTATGACAAAGACAAGAGCATCCATTTCACTCTAAGTAGTGTTCAGTTGCCAGCTATAAAAACGCAGGTGGTCTGTGTGCTTATAGTAAGTAGCTTCAGAGAGGATTTCATACAGATACATACATAACTATATTTGTAACACAAGTTTCCACTGGAAATTGCGCTACAGCTTACACACTACAAGACTAATATACTTTATAACCTTTACCTCCACAACAATATTAACTCCTAAAACTTAGTGCAGTAACGCATTAAGACTTGAAGAGCTAGAAATTATCAGCTCAGTTAACTCATTAGTAGACACCCATCTCTAAGTTGAGGTATAAATGCAGCAAGAAATCAGCATGTTAAAAGGTCTGTTTTCAGTCAAGATATCAAGGGAAAACTTTGTCAGGCAGAAGACTTCTGCTGAATAATTGGTATCCATCTTTCTGCCTATGAAAAGCCTAGGGAACACACAATAAAGTCAATATTCTTTAAGGTAGGTCAATATTAAAGCCCTGCAATAGGAAATCAGAAGACTATCCAAGGCTAGTAAAGATTAAATTAGAACCAGAAATTATATTAAACTGCTTTTTTCCCCCCCAGAGCCAAGCATGTAGATGAGCAAGACTTCACTAAGCAGAAATAAAACAGAACTATCCAATTCTGTTAATATTAATGACATTTGTTGTCATCTGTTATGCATAGCTTAGATAAAATATTCTATAAAAATAATTGAAATGTGTTTTTTTTCCCTCCCCTGGGCAATATTGCAGTTTTAGGGGAATACATTGGAACACTAAAAGAACAACAAAACATTTTTTTAATTTTAGAAGTGTGTGGGGAAAAAAAAAACCCAAAGTGTTCTGGAAGTGTTGAATCATTTTGTTTTACCATTTTTGAACAAAATGAGCAGTTAAAGACTCCAAATCAGAGTGTTTCATTTTTGGCTTAAGAGTCAAATTGTATTATTTCATCCACATTAGCTCAACATTATACTTCAACTGCTGCTGTATGGTCTGGAAGCCAGTAATTTTGTCTCTCTTGTCCTGTGTGATAGGGTCTCCATCTGAAAGACAGCTCTGGACAAGTTTCTGCCATTCAGCCATACAGAAGAGCCAGGTCCATGAATGAGGCACCTGAGCTGTAGCTGAGGCCACATACCTCACCAGGGAAACACCAATCACTATTAAACTGGCACAAAAGTTCCTGTTTACTAATCTTTAAAAATTAA
This sequence comes from Nyctibius grandis, assembly GCF_013368605.1. NCBI lineage: Eukaryota > Metazoa > Chordata > Aves > Nyctibiiformes > Nyctibiidae > Nyctibius > Nyctibius grandis. The sequence goes on along the minus strand of NC_090669.1, from coordinate 18,857,494 downwards.
GTTTATCAACTAGAGAAGACAATCTAAAATACATCCCTTTCTGATTTCCAAAGGGAGGAAGAAAAAGGTAAAATTCTTTAGAAGATATCAGAAGTTTCAGATGAAATATTCTGAGTTGCCTGTATGGCTCAACTTCACTGGCTCACTGAACCACTAGTTCTTACGTATTTCTGTCACTAAAATAATTTCAGTATGCCATTATAGTGGCAATTAGCACCTTTATTTGTTCAGCATAGCGTTCCATAGGCACACCAAGCTGGCGCAAGCAACAATACAAGACGTTAGTGATGCATCCCAACACAGGTTGAACTACTCTGGTAGGAAAGAGGATGAAACTTTAGTCCACAAGGAAAATTGCGTGAATGTAACAGATTTGTTTCTAGTGACCAAACTACACCTTTCTGAGTAACAGACAGTCAAGCTTTGACGAGCTGTGGAGACACTTTTCCAACCCCCAGCCAAGGTTGTGAAACTGGTAATACTTTTTCCTGCAGCATAATCTAAAACAACCAAAAAAATAAATGTTGGGAGAAGAAGTGGTAACATTTAGGAGTAAAGACAGGCATTTTCAAATCAGAACTATATTTTGAAGTAGTTCAAGTATCAACCAAGCTGCCTACATATAACTTTCTAAAGTATTAAAAACCACCTTTGCCTAGTTTCAATGTACTGAATCACGTGACAGTTTTTCAATGGCTACTAATGAAAACTACCCTTTTAAAAATTTTGTGTTTGAACTTTAGATCTACAGATTAAGAGTAAAGCTACAACAGCATCTCCAGTTTACCTGACCTAGTTCCTACAAAGATTGTAAGCTATCCTTTCACTATGCTTAAGTGAACGCTCACCAAAGCATATTCTGGCAAGCAGGAATAACACACGAACTCTCAAGGTATTGCAGGATGCCTTCCTTCTCTACTCTCCTCCTTAGTTTGTATTCCCCATTATATTTAGTGTCCCCCATTGCGCCATAAAGAACGGTGAATCTATCTTGAGCATAAATTAATGTGAAGCTATTGCAGCAGTTTCTTGCTTCCCCTATGAATTCTTTCTACAACACACCTGTTCTAAACATGCAGTAATTATTTTGCTGTTACCTGCTACTAGAAGAAAGGAAGCTTGATAGCAATGAATTGAGCTTGCCCTTTGTCCCCTTTCATTGTATCTACCTACAGCAGACGGCATCAAAATGCAACTCAATTAAACACAGCCCTCTTGTCATAATATAAACTGAAGCTCTCCTCACAGCAGAAGCAGGAAAGTTTTGCCATGACACTCCTTGTTGCATTTGACAAGTTTATTCAAAAGCAAATATTTCAGTGGGAAGGTCTGTCATTCTAATCCTGTTCTTTATGCGAAAGCAGCTAATGCTATTTCAGCTACCTGAATAGAAGGGCTCTTGCTTCCAGATGTTCCATTGTGCCTTGCAGACAACAACTGCTATAGTGCTGACACCAAGAGACAGGTATTATGACTATTTTTTCCATTGTTAGCTTCCTCTTAGCACAGGGTTTATAGCTTCCTTGTCGATTCCTGTAATTCTGATAGGCATAGTAGAAGCCAGTGTAATGCTATCCTTCCATAGGCCTGTCATAAAAGCAATAGAAAGAGGGCAATTGTACTGAACAAGGTGGTAAACTTAAGTTACTCCGGAACTATTGAAAGACTGTTTAAAAGACGAAAAAAGATTGATTCAATGAATCAAGGCTTGAAGAAAATTGCAGACTGCTTGTACTTCCAGGACACAAACCCCAAATTGCAGTGTCACAGATTAGCTATACTTACACTGATTGGAGATATAGCAAACCTGCAGGAACTCCTCTGCAGGGGACACAGGGGCACTGGGGAAGACAAGGAGCTAAAGTGGCCGAGTCAGAATGAATAGTACAGCCAACTGAGGAAACGACCTGAAAAGAGGCTCTACTAACTTTTGGCAGCAGCTATCGGAAAACAGCAAATAAATGCAAATAAAGCCATGCAGGAAGAATAGTAAAAGAACAAGAGTGTTTAAGTCTACATATAGAAATGCTTTTAACAGATTGAGATTTGTGTTTACTTCTTAACACCAATTTACATTATTTGACATGCTGTTTATTGTCCAATATCAACATGTCTTGTTCCCAATACATACGATTTGTGATGTATAAGTAGTATTTATCTAGATATTCACTTTTTTTAACCATGAGCTTCTGCTAGGAAATGAAGAGCTTTCCTTATAATATGTAATGTAACCAATAGGCTGCTCCACAGGATTGCCAAGCATTTGCAATTGTCTCCAAAGTCAAGAGGCTGTAGGTGCTCAGTAATTTTCCACGGGTAAGACTCCAGTTTTCACACACAGGTTAGAGAATAAGCACTGTCCCAGACCAAGTCTACCACCCATGCCAAGCAAATTGTGCTTTGCCCAGAGCAACTGTGAGCAGGACACTTGCTATATGAGTAACGCAGTTACTGAGTGTGACAATACAAAATTTCATTCTACATACAATTACTCAGACATATGAGCAATCACTACATAACAACCTCACAAATATGTTTTCAAGTGCCAAAACCTTGTGGAAAACAATCTGTTCTGCTCATTTTCTCCTACAGAATAGAGGATGTGTTATAAAGATCAAAATCTGATCCAACTGGATCAGGAGTCAATGTTATTTAAGAAGTGGCATCACCACAGCTTATCCAATGCAACAGCAGCAATCTAATTCTTCAGCACAGAGATACATTCATACACCATGAATGGCTCACACTCAGTGAGATGGAAAGAAATGGTAGTACCTCAACTTACATACAGAATGATTATTATTCTCTATGCCATTGCAAAAAAACCTTCTTACTTTGAAGTACTGTAAGCGATCCTCTTTTCTCTGAAAGGAAAAAAGTAATTGCTTATGATTTGCTTGTTATCAAAACATGATGCTGCATCCTTTTCTTCTGTACCAATTCATGTAATAGACATACATATCTATATGCTATTTTCTTTCATCCATATGCTATTTTCTTCACTTAGTGTCTTGGAAAAAAAAGGCTATAGCACAAAGGAAAGCAGGCAACAATGCAAAGCTGTGCAGTGATGCTAAACAGCAATAGAGATGTTCTTCCAGAGACTTGACTGCAGACTGCACCCTCCCTTGTTAAACATACAAACTAATGTGAGCAAATTAACCACCTGGTCTATATTCAAATTCCTTTTCTAACATCAATTCTCTTACAATTCCTTCCCCTGTTAATCTAGTGTTGAAATAAGAGGAAAATCTGTACAACCTTAGAATATATGTTGTTATTGGATGGTAATGTGGTGCTCCGTCTATATGAAGTATATGGTTTTTCTAACTGCAGAAGGATAGGAGGACTGGCTTGTAATTAAGGCACTGTCCTCTAACTTAGAAAGAGGGTCGAATCTCCAGCATTTGTTATCAAATGCCTTTCAGAGTGGCTGGCACACTTCTGACATCTGTGAGGTTTGGCTTGGGTCCTTCACAACTTTGAGGAAATGTGGATAACAGCCACCTTCTCTGCCTGATCCTCATCTCCTTTATTTACCCAGTAATTTTGGGGGACAGATCATCAGTTACATCTCTCAGCAGCACATAGCCTCACGCTTCCCCATCTGAGTCAAGCAAGACATAAGAAAACCTTGAGGCCGTGTCTAGATTTTCTCTCTTTTCTACAGCACAGAGCACACAGCTCCTGTTACAATAAATCATTCCCTGAAATGGCAACTGACAGAGTAACAACACTTTGAATAGTAGCATATATACACCAGATGTGAACATAGGTCACCAGAAACATGTTCACACTAAAACAGATGGAGAATCAATGAGGCAGAGAGCTATAGGAAAGCACTTCTGGGTGGCACAAGCAGCAAAGAAGGCTGTGACTCGACTCTGGAAAGGCAGAGACACTCCCAGGAAACGGGACCTTGGCAGTTTTCTCCCCATATGATCTTCCTTTTTCTGCACTGAGACAAGCTGCTTTCGAACTGAAAGATCCTAAGAACTGTTCCAAAACTTACAGAAATCAATGGGAATCTGTCCAGAAACTATAATGGGTTTTGCATCAGACAATGAAATATTTCCTCATAATAAAAAAAGATAGATTTATAAGATCATGAAATGAGACTAATAAGTATCCTAACATCCATCATAGTGTTTGCCAGGAGATAACAGTACATACATAACACAGGCTATGCAATTTTACACCATCGCATAATCAAAGTGAGGGTTTTCATGATACCTTCTACATGAAGAAAAAGAATGGATAGAAAAGGATAAAATATTGTAGAATCTGACAATGGAAAAAAAATATAAACAGAAACAAAGGCAGAGTATCTTAAAATGAGTCAAAGATTATACGCTGAAAAAACTATTTTAATATAGTCTTTAATTTTTTATACTCATATGAACATTCACTTCCTAGAGAAAATATTTCTTCCTATCTTATGTTTCATTCTAGCAAGTCATGGCCTACAGCAAAAAAAAAGTATTATCATCTTCTTTCTCTGAAACTTTAATGACTTAATTGAATAAGTGACATTGTTTTGCATCCTTCCTTCTCCTCTTTGCTGTTCTCTTTTACTTACCTATGCTAAATCAACAGTAAATGCTTCAAAATGCCTACTTCATTATGGAACAGGTTTTAATATTGTTGGTACAATTTTACAAGAGACAAGAAGGGTGCAAAGTGGGAGAACTAGATGATCTAATTGATCTTCTTTAATATCTAGAGTATATTTGCACACTGGTGATGCTTAGGTACATGGATGATTCAGGCCACATTAGTCCTTGAAATTATCTTCTTTTTCAGAGCATTTGCACCAAAACAACATTAACCATATCTGACTTGATCCAAAGCATAGTAACATTAATGGAAGTCTCTCCTTGGATTAGATCACTAGTTTCCAGAGCACAGATAAGAACCCTGGGTATTCTTCCCATTGCCAGCATGTTCACATCCAATAATTTCCTTCTTAAGAGTCCCTTAAGCTTTCTTCTGTTCCAGTCCTCTCAGTTTCTTTTCATAGCCTTAAAAATAGGATTTGAGAAAGTCTCTACTTATTTCCATGCACTAGCAGCGTGATAGTAATCTACACAAAAAGAAACCATAGCATTCAAGCAATGATGCCAGAGATGTGTTTGCTACTATCTTCAGCATTAAAAAAAAAAACAACACACTTACTGGGTTTTTGACTTTTAAATGACATGGCTCAGTAAGGGTCCCCCAAGTGTGAGGACAGGCTGACAGAAGTAGAGAATAATCATTTGCAAGAACAGTCTTTGAAACAAGGTACTGCACTCAATTGAATAAACACCAGCAGCTCCACAGGCAATATTTTTCACTTCTATTAAAAAAAAAAAGTTATAGGACTTATTCATTTAGAGGGCTTTTAAAAAAGCAATAGATGCCTTCTTTACTTAGGCTCTAAAATATTTTCTTCTCACCCACCCCCCCTTTCTGCTAACTCCTTTCAACACTCCCTGTTATGAAAATGTTCTGTATCAATATAATTTGATTATAACTTCCTTCATTTCCTCACTGCCTTAAAAATTTTCCCTGGATAGACACAGCAATCACATTAGGAAGATATCCAGTTGCCCAAAGCTTTCTTTTCCACTTAGAGTATACCTACTGATGTATCCTCTACCAGATATGACAGTCTACCAAGCTGAAGTGGACTGAGCACGCGCATTAAACAGCAACCATCAAATAGATCCATCCCTTTTTATGCTACTAGACTTGTTATCAAGATACTTTAGCCAGGCTTGTTCACTAATCCACGACTTCTCCTCCTGTTGCCCACCTGCTATACAGCAAGGGGGTTTCCTTTTCCCAGTGCACTTTCATAAGCCCATTTCAATGTAAAGTCTACCTACATGGCAAACAAAAGCCATCTGTCAAAGGGAAGAGCTGACTTTGCTAGCAGAGATTTCAGTCCCACACACTGGGCACTACAGTGATCCCGTTGCGCTACCTGTGTCTTTAGCAAAAGAAGCTAGGAAATGTGGATGAAAAAATTTATCCGACTGGTAACTTCACTCCTAAGGCAGCTTCCCCAGCCTTTCAAAAGGGAATCCCATCCAACAGCGCTTCTTCTGTACTTTAGATTCATGATCACAATAAGGAGACATAATAGCTATGTGGGAATTGGGTAGCACTGAAGTGGAACTCCTTAAAGGGCTGTGAAAAATCAGAAAAATCTAGCAAAAGAAGATATACTTAGAAGTCCTGTTGCTTTTGTGAACTCTGTGGCAAATCACTAGAGTATTATAGCTAAAACCTGAAGTTTCAGATTGCATTTTTAATTTCTCTCCCCTGAAATTGCTACATAGGGGGCTCTTCAACAGACTGAAGTCCTGTGTGACATAAGGCTCATGGCTTCTGAGACTACTTTGGATCCCTTTTAATATTATAGCAATACTATCACTGGGAATATTTCCAAAGAAACAATTATAAATCTTCTCAGAATTCTACAGTTCTTAAAATGACACAGATTTTAAAGTCAAAGAGAAACACAATGATCATTCAGGTCCAAACTACTACATAACAAACACCAAATTTTTTTCCTCAGTAATTCCTTCTTCTAGGTTCAATGACTTGAGCTGTGTACCAAGGATGAGATGGTGTTTTTTCTCATTGAAATAGCCTACTTAGGGACTGAATTTCAGCAAGGGATGTAAAAGTATTAGATCAGAGTCCTCAAGTTATAGAAACCTTAAGCATGGATCAAAGCCAGTGTCACAGAGTAGTGAAACCCCCAGCAACTGCTAAAATATTAACACCTTCTTCCCGCTCCCTGAAAGATGAGACTTACCTACCTCAGCCCAGAGGGGCTTCCCATGCTGTGGGGCTTCAGGTAATGGCCCACAATAACTCAAAAGTAGTCCATATGATAACTTCATCACGTAGCGTATTTTAACGCAGTATCGGTTTGTTGTTAAGTTGCTCGTATAACTATACCAACAGAGGAAGTAACAATCATAGCCCATAGCGGATGAGGTTTATTATTATTTCTTCTTGCATAGCATGCATGAACACATGCAGGCCCAAAACCACCTTTTACTCACTCATCAGATCAGAAAATAGAAACCAAGGGTCCGGTAGAAAAATCTGCTTTGAAGAGAGCCAGTAATATACAAATGGGATAAATCCTTGCTGAAATACAGACCTGACCAGTTAGTTTTCAACATAGTGGCTTTTCATCAGAAAAGGCAGTTTTACCAGGAATAAAACATTTCAAGAGCACGTATTTCCATTTAAACCTGATTTCAATGATGCCCAAAGAAATTAATGATGTTTTGACTTGTATAATATTGAGTTACATAATGCCAAAGTATTTAATACTTAAAATCAAATTACAATGTTTCAGCAATGAGAAAATACAGCATTTAGACAATTCCAGGGGATTTTTATTTGTTTGTTTTGGCATTTAAGTCCTATAGTAATTTTTACCAGGAAAAATTCAGAACAGACTTTTCTTTAAGTGTTTTCCTTTCCCTCAGAGTATCACAGTTCCTCTTCCCAGCCAGTGCTAACCCAATCCACTTAACTGAAATTTTGTTTCACTTTGTCTCAGAAATCCCAACCCAGATGCTCTAAACTTGACCGTCTCCTAGGGGTGTCACCTCTAATTGTAACCCTGAGAAGAAACATGCATTACCTCTGTTAATTCAATAAGCAGGGGAAGGTTCCTCAGCTTGTAGCATCATGGCCATCAAAACAGACCTTGGTTATAAACCTCACAGATACCTTCTAAATATACACACCTGTACCTGAATTGCTTTTCACATTGATTACAAAGTTCTGGGCATATTTACTTCCAATTTTCAAAAGCAGCCACCTCATTCCTCTAAAGACATTGGGACATTACATCTCAGATGAGGGTGTTGTGAGTATATTTTATTAAGGTTTGTGTTGTACATGCTTGTGTGGTTTGTTTTTTGTGGTTTTTTTGTTTTGTTTTGTTTTTTAAAAAAAGACTTGTTTGTAAGTGAGGCATACTGATAAATTCTCCCATCATTTAAACATGTTTTCATGACTATAATTCGTTCCCCAAAATTAACTAGCGTTTTCAATACTGACTACCTTGGTTCCTTCTCATGTGGTTACATAGGTAAAAAAGCTAGATGCAGATCAGCCTGCTTTTAAAAGGCAATGCTAGCATGCACAGGTATAATTTAATCCCGCAGGGCTGTATCTGCCCCAGGAGAGAGATGTTCTGCTGATATAGCTAAACTGGCAAAACTTTTGTTGTATCTGCAAAGCATTAACTGAAAGCAGAATTAGGCCAAGAATGAACACTTCTGAAAAAGTCCTCTTATCACTCTTAAGGTGGGAGCCCAAACAACAGCACTCGGGAAGTTAATACAAGGCAACAATAGAAAATGGCAGCACACGTCACCCAGCCTTTGTTGCAGTGCACAGGGAAGGGTATAATCAAATGAACAGCAGCACAACGCACACACAATCACACACATCTTACAAAGGCAGGAGAACTACTTCATCCCTCCTGCCACTGCAGTTGTGGAAATTGTAGGCTCACCTCCTTCCTAACAAGAGTTCACCTGAATTCTTGATAGAAATACACAGGACATCAGAAGTGATGCATGCAAATATCATCTTTGATACCGTTTCACTGATTTGAAATCAGCATGATTTCCCTCAACTCTTAATCATCATGCAGCATAGAATGTTCCTTACACTGATGTTCCTGGCAGGAGACAAGAATATTAGCTATGAAATCTATAGGCTTCTGCCAAATTCACAAATACTGGCAGCAAAACCTATGGAAGGGGCAGACAGGGCTGGGAAAATGAGGAGTAATTTAATGCAAATGTTCTGTAGTGCTCCCCAGGCTCCATGATTAGGGATGTCAAAAAATTTAAGTGCTCCTTCTGGTTAATATTATGGAGAGCTGATTATTACTCACTGTATATAAGGTTTTCTAAAATGATTGTATTTTTCATAAGTAAGTCTCTCATTATTTTGTTCACTAAAGTGTGTTTTGCATTGTGCTGAATAATTTCCCCCCCCCAAAGTGAAAGCTAACTGTTAAGTTCTGATTTTAACCATGATTTCCTTTTACTTAACTTATTTTTACTCCCTGGTGTAGTAGATAATGGTATATGTTTTTTAAAAAAAAGAGAAAGGGAAAAAATAAAAGAAGAAATAAATTTGCTAATGCAGGTAGGCACCAATTACGTTGAGAGCTGGATTGTTTCAAACACATACCATCTAATTTTCTCAGAGAAAAGTTTAAAAAGCCCATTAAGAGATGGCTTTAGAAGGTGAAAGTACTCATGTGTACAAGGTGAGTGGAAGTTATAGTTATATATTTGCCCATACTTCCAAATGCTGAAGAGTATGTTTGTACAGGTCACTTTGATTCATTGAGCTGGATACACCTTACAGTCACATTTATGTAAAAGAAATAATGCTGATTAATTACTAAAAATTTCTGGATTAACAGCTGTGCTCTCATGCACAGCTGAATAGTTCATTAGAGAATTTAACCTAACTGCAATATGTCTAAAGAAGAATAAAATATATTGAGAAATAACTGTAATGAGATAAGCATAGTCAGCAGTCACCTGCTAAAACAAATGAAGCAGACTTTCACTTAATTTTTTTTTTCTTCAAGGAGAGACCGAATCATTGCTTTGATTTATAAGCATCCTATTCCTAATGAGTAAAGACTGAAGAGCTAATTCTCCATAGAAATAATAATCTGCTATCTTCAAAAACAAAGATTTTCATGGAAATACAGCCTGAACTTCTTTTCTTCAGAAAGGTCTTTGGTTTGGTATAATTTGGATATTCAAGCTCTATCCAATGTTTGGTACAAGTTGTGTCCCTGAAATAGAGATCAGTCTTGCACAGCGGTAAAGCAATGCAATTGTACAGATAAACTATTGTGGTAAAACTCTGAAGAAGTCCAGTATGAAATGGTGTGGATAATTCCTGTAAAGTACCACTGTTCTTCAGTACTTAATCTTTGTACGTGCTAATCTCATTATTGAAATAACATCAAGCATCAGTTTGACATTCCTTTATTCATCAGGTGTCCACAAAGTCACATCCAAGAATGATTCACCCATTGTTAGCCTTCTGATCCACAGAGAGATGTTTCTTTAATATGACTATTCAGATGTATTTTAGGACCATACATCAGGTAAAGATTACCTACGCTACAAAAAATACCTAGTCTTCTTCACTGACTATTAAAATAACCAGGAGATCTAGGTCAGATACAGACATACACAAAGTCTAAAATAAGATGTGTAATGGAGCACCCAAAGAAGGGTAATTTATGAGAATCTGGTTATCTTTCTGCATACACAAATATACTTAGTCTGATCCAGCTGCTCCTGTAGTTGATAAAAAGCCACCTTCTTTTATTGTAGGAAAATCTGATTACTCAGTTACTCTTATAGCCACAAAATTATCTTCAACTGCTTTTAAAAGGTATATATTTTTATCCTTCCTTATTTACTGAAAACAGTCATAGTGAAACTCAACTAGTTTCTTTAATGTTTTATTTTTAACAACATAATTGAGATAAAGTCACTGAAAAGTTGATGGAATTAACGTGTTCGTTAATCACTAGTGCATAAGCACACAGGAGATACAAGTCTGTATTTTGGTTGAGAAAGAGGCAATTTAGAGTTGCCCACGTTCCTCAGATTCAGTCCGAATTCTGTAAGAGATGCACAGCAAATGCAAATCATTCTATAATCAAATGTTCTCTAATAAGATTAAAACTTTAAGTCAACCCACAGGCAACAGGAGGTTTGCTTATTACCCGAAGTCTAGAAATGAATGTGAAATTAAGAATATGTTATTTGCCACAAAAAGACAATCTCTGTTATGGGAATTCGAAGTACAATTAATTAGGCACTTGCTCTGAGTGATTTATCCTACCCATCTCCACTGGTGTTGCAAATGCCAGCTGTGAACATCAGCTATATTGCCCTGCTTTACATATTAAAATGATTCTAGACCTGTGCATTAAACACAGTTTTCAAGGCTTACTAAAATTCTCCAGAATTTCATAGTTCTTAAGATTTCTACCCAAAGAAACAAATATCTACAGATATACCCAAAGCTCAAGACTGTTACTATACACCACCGAAAAGTAAGGAAGAGGAGGATAAACACGATCACCTACAGAGTTCTGTGCTTCTGTTTTCACATCTTATTTTAATCCGATTTTTTTCAAACCTGCAACAGTCACACAGGTTTGGCAAAACACACACACTTCTTCAATGCATTTTGCTGATTAAGGTTTGGTGTAAGAATGCACTTGAATACTTTGGTCAACAGCTTCAGCCCAAGTGGGACTAATATAGGAACTGACTACCTGTCTATCCTAAATAAAAACAAAACTTCCAGAATCTTGACTATCTTATTGCTACGTTGTTTCCTTATCAGAGTTATAAGAAGTATTTCCTTTTGTAACTAAAGCAGAAAGCCATTTACTGCAAAAGCCTGCTTGATCTTTTTCCTGTGCTGTTTCTAATCAAATTGAAAATGTGTCCATCATTTGTGGAAATCTTAGAATTTACTAAATTGCTGGTTATTAAGCAGCAGTAAACGTGAAAAAGGTTCATCTTCTGTAGCTGAAAGGTCTTCCTTGCATCAGAAACCCAGGAAGAAATTCTGTTTCAGTGACCACACACTGCTGACGTGCATGTGGATCTGGCAGGATCCACAGAGCCACCTGCATTCTGCTTGTCCCCTCAGCCATGGGCCAGTGGGTCTTGCCTATGCCCCCAGGAGCTTTAAAGAAGTGAGGAATCCCAAGTGTCAATGAAAAGAGGCAGGGGGAAGATTTTCTTTATTCTCCATGCAACACTTTGCTTCACCCGATGACAGAGAAGGTTCACTCTACACAGATGTGCAATATACAGCCATTATTTATTTGCGCAAATGAATCTTGGTGAATTACACATATATACTTTTCCAGAATCTCCTAACATCACATGAAATTACACAACTAGATTGGGGTGGATCACATCAGACTTGAATGCTTAGAGAATGTGTTTCTTGCACATGCTACCCAGGTGTCTAAGCTTAGGCTTGCCTAACTAGGAGGTACTACAATGGCTCACAGCAAGGACCACTATGCCTCAGGACAATACTGGTGGGTACCAGGCTTGAGTAACACAAGTGCTAGCATTTCTAACACATAGAAGTGTAGTTTCTCAGCTGGAAAGGCTCTGCAGAAGTCATTGATTTTACGGCTTCAAACCGTCACTTAATCTGACTTTATCTCTCTCTTCTATGCCAACAATAAGCTGTAGTTTCTTATGTTTCGATGCTCATCTGTTGTCATTCTTCTAGTCAATAAAAAGGGAAAGATAAGAAAGGATAACATGAAATTTAAACAAACCTCTGACAGTTAAAGATACTAAGCTGTAATGCAGAAGATACAATTGAAGAGATTAAAAATAAAGATTAATAAAAATAAGTGAAAATAATTAAAAACTAGCCTTTCTCTATGACACCAGCTCCAGAGCAGGGAAACACCAAAAGGTTATAAATAAATAAATAAATCAACCCTTTAGACCTAGAACACCTACACTTCATTCTGCTGGATTTACAAACACACATCATTCTGACTCATGCCTCAAGAGAACAGAAAACTTTTTCTTGCTTAGTAGTAAAGATATTCAGAAGGTTATTTTACGTTTCATTTTTGCTTCGTCAAGTTCCCAGCCCTCAGGGGACTCAACCTGAATTGCACGAGTATGGAAAATGAGTTAGCCACCCTGCAATGTCCACACGCATACAAATGCATATTCTTTCAACCATTTTTGACTGGTGTCTGGATAAGCCCATTCCAGAGAAGAATATTCAGGTAAAACAGCATAAACATCTCTAAGGTTAACAACTCCCCGCAAAATTTCAGTATGTCTGAACAGACCTACTCTCCTACATGTTAAAATCTCAGATTTTGTCAATTTTCATATCTGGACCATATAAAGCAGTAAGGTTGCTTTGCATCTTTTGCAGTAGTTCAGGCAGTTAGAAAGCAAAGTTAGATCTTTACAGGAAGTGATCAAAAGAAAACATTGATTTCTGAACCAAACCAAGCAGGCAAAACACATGGTCCTTGCTCAGCTGCCAAAACCATAACATCCAGATTTGTGTCCAAATAGAACCCCTCATAATGTAATCATTAATCAGTCTGATTTAGAATAATGTTTGGAATAACTGATTACTGCTGCACATAACCATTTATGCTTTAAAATCTGAAAATGTTTCCCCTACCATTCAAGACAATGCAACTAATTCTGCCAGCATGTTGGGGCTTGACAGAAATGCCAGTGACTCATCTCAAAAGGATGCAGTCTTGCCTAAAATAAATAGAGCATACTTTCAGTATATTCAAAGGCTAAAAGCCACCATTCCTTTTGAAACACTCAGATAGGCATTTGTATCCAGTTACACTGTGATCTGCGACTTTAAACATCATTTACTCCTGAAACATGTGCTGCAAGTATACAGAGTTTTGTTGCTCTGATTATCAGATCAAATTTCCATACGTTGAAGTTTAAGATAAAGAGAATCAACTTCATGCCACACAATAGCAGGAACTATGGAAATAACTGTCATTCTTGTAAAACAGAACTAGAATTGCACTTGGTGAGTGTCATTTGAAATAAGAATTGATCAGACCTGGTAAAAGGTTGATTCAAGACAGATTTTTGTTTATTCCTTCACAATGTCTATAAATGAACTGTTGCTGTTCAGGTTCAGACCTCACTGGGAGGTTTTGATTTGGGAACGCCCCATTAACATGGGAAAAAAGATAGCCCTAACAAATCCAAAATGAACATTTGAACTGGGAGGAGAAGAAGAAGAAAGCAGCAGAGCAGATGGGGAGAACTAGAGTATTTATTTGCTGTGAGGGTGCCTGCTCCGGATAGAGGTAGAGTAGGGGCAGGCATAGGCAACAGCTCAGCAGATGCAGCAGGGTACCAGCACTAACACAACAGCAAAGGACATGCTCTTAGTCCCTGTGAGCATCTTTGTGCATCTGTCTCATCACTGTCACACCAGCAGACAGCAGAGCTGCCAGCAGCAGAGGCTGATCTCCCTTGCGGTTTGTTCCTACTGGGTTGAGAAGGGGTCAAAGTGTGACAGGGTATTGAAGAGGTAGAAGGCAAAACTGGAGTCCAAAGGACTGCAAGAAGTTCAATCCCAGGAGTAACAGGATAATATTTATATATTAATATATAAATGTAACAGGCAAAGGAAAGATGTTAGAACAAACGGAATTAATCCGCGTTTGGGAAGAAGAGGCTCTGCCCATCTAATCTTTCTACTTCTCCAGAGCATAAGAAACAGGGGACACTTCTTTTGCACTGCTGATTGCTAAACAGTTAATTAAAAAGAGTTTCAAGTAATTTTATAACTGGGCATAATTCCACCTAATTGAAAACTGAAGATTTCACTGTTAGCATCATTGAAGGACTGAGCCAAACTACTTTCATACGAACAAATTGTTTTATCTGCCTTAACATACAGCCTGGCATGTAAGTGTTGACACAGAAGTGATGTCAGAAGACATCATAACAAAGTGCTACACAGCACCACTCAGCATCCCCAGCATCCCCATTTGTCTCTAGAATTAGGCGCACTTTTCTCGCAGACTGGTCCAACCACTTGATTTGTGTTTTGGCACTCAAACAATAAATGAAAACCTTTCCCCAATGAATTTAAATAACGCTGAAGTTGCAATGGAGACAATGAAGCCAACATTCAACATTAGTAGTGGAATCCATTCCTCATTACTTTAGGCTGGTTTCAAAGGCAAAGAGAATATTTTCATCAAAACATTCTCATTATTTTGTCTAAGTGCTCTGTCTTCCATATGGATCCAGAGTTACTTATGCTTTTACATAAAATATCCAGTTATTTATACTTTTACATTCACTCTAACTCAAATCTAAAATAAAGATATGTGAGAAGGTCACTGCCCCAGGGAGCTTGTAGCATAGCTCTATCTTTTAGGGAACAGAATAAAGTTTTAGTTGGTGGGGAGGGTGTGAAGATTGTTTTTATTAGGGGAAAATAAACATAGAGGTTCATGTGGTGGTTCCTTACAGAGAAATTTTAAGAGGGACTTTCAAAATATTAACAGTGGACCCCCCCAGCTCCAAAATACCTTTATCCATACCACAGCAACAAAATCAGTGGAGATCCTTATGATCAGTCTCCACAAAGACCCCATGAGAAAACACCCAGTACAGCTGCCTAAGAACAATTAACTTGGAAAACCCTCTGAGGAGGTATTTCTTATTGCTCAGCATCACATTTAGCATGATGGGGTCTCAGGGAAAGATTAAGACACAACCACAGTGTAATTAAGTAATTACTTTAAAAGCTCAAGAGCCTTCATTCCTCTAACTTCAGAAAAAGACCACCTTCTACCAAAACAAATCCCCAGTACAAAAAAGGAAGCAAAAGACTGTTGAAGATGTCACATAGCACAGAGCTGATGAGAAAATGGATGAAAATGCAATTTTCTTGTAGATCAACAGGTAGAATTGAGAAGCACAAAAGTGCCTTTGCTGAGTAAATTCCCACTGGGTGGGCAGCATTGCAAGCTGAAGAGCTGCTAATGAGCCATTTGGATAAAGCCGGGACTGGATGGAAGTTTATTTATCAGCAGGTCCCATATTGCTATATTCCTTTCCCAAATTCCTGCTGCTAAATTCTTTATTAAAAGAAGCTAGAAATCCATTATTTTTTTTTTTCCTGTTGCTAACTTCCCGTTCCATTAATTACCTAGTTACAAGTAGGAATGCTACATAGTTGAGAAAAGGGCAAATGGAAAAGGTGGGTTTGCAAATGAAACACAAGACAGTTTTCAAACCAAGGCACGCACCACACCCTTCTGGTTTGAAAGGCAAGATCCAGATTACTCTCCCTCAAATAAAATGATATCACGCATTTCAAAGCTACAAAGGCACATAACCTGCGTAACTGAACCTGCGTACGCAGTCTTGTGGTCACACTCTGACCTGGAAGACCATTCTTACACAGTACACACCTGATTTGCAGGACAAAAATCTGGCATTTTTCCTACTTGCCTGGCTGGTTCATGAAAAAATGTACAAGTAATAAAGGTTTTTTTCTGTCTCCCATTTTAGAGACTTCTTTTTGAAACTAGTGTTCTCCTGTTGCTAGGAAAAATAAAATGAAAGCCTTTCCTTAGATTCTGAATTAACACTAAAAAGATCACTCTACAACTGTAGGTATTGATTTGATAAGACTGAAGGCACAGATTTACTGGTAAAGAAACAATCAGTTTCTATAAGGAAAAAGTAAAGTCCTAACAAATGGGGTGGGGTGGGTGCACACAATGTGTGTGTGTACATTCTCTAGAGATTAACTTTAATAAAAAATTACATATAAGCAGCTGTACTGCAAAAGTGATGAAAGAAGTCAATGCAAACATACATAAATGCAAAAGGATCCTGATATTTAGTATGAAATATACACATATTGCATTTTAATAATTATCAGTCGTAAAAATGAGATTCAGCTATATAAAAGTCTAATTACATTCTTAGTCAAATTAAGAGATGTTAAAATGTTACTGGAATACCTTTGAAACTATATCAGGAATAAGAAATAGCATAAGCCCTTTGGTGTCATTCTGGTTAATTAAACACCAAAAAAATTAACACTTGTAGTTAGTCAAGAAAGAACCTTCCTTTAAGGCCACACTAACATCAAGCAAAAATATAGCCTGTATTTCTCTTTACACAGATCATCATGAAGGGTTAAATACTGCCCCCAAACTTTTCCCAAGCAACTAACATGTAGGTGCAAAGGTGAAATTAAATGCAGAATTTGTTCCTGCAGTGCAGTCATTTGCTCAATTACCAGCTCGACAGCAACACCTCTATGCCACCAACAGACATCGGTTCTCCTTTGTTTTAAGCAGAACAAACAGCCAAGGAGTCATGCTCCTTGCCCTCAGGAGTTTAAAGTCCTGAGAGACAAGAGACAGAATGACAGGAACACAAGTAAGAGCTGTTCCCCCTCCACACATCATCTTTGCAAGTCTATAAGAGTTCAGAAGGCTTAAGTAATTTTGTATTAAGAGAAAAAGTAAACGAAGAACTGCAATTTAAATAAGCTCATAATAAAACTGGGACACAGCTATATTGCACCTGCAGCTGCTTCATGGATCCATATTGGTCATTAACTCTGTCAGTGTTCAAACACCTGTGACAGCTCAGACACTGCCTAAGTTATTTTCAGAGCTGGTGCCATCTAAAGAGCATTTTAAATCATTCTTTCACATCACGTTTCCTGACTCAATGGCACAGGTAAAAAGAAACCATCTGTCTTTTGCATAACCTCATTTGAATGCCAGTAATACAATTAGTATTGTACAGGCATTTGTACCAAAGTATTTCTCATTCTTCTAGCTAGCAACACTCCAATTTGCAGACTGCAAGATAATTTCAAACATAAGTGCATCTGAGGTCACTTCAGAAGACAACTAAATCAGGAAAACAACAAAACAAAACCATGTCTGTTGTGGAGTGACAGGTCACTTGAACCCTAACAAGATTATATCAGCCACCAGTTACATTGTTGTCTAAACACAAGAATCAAATAATTCAAGGGAACATTATAACACTAATGAACAAAAGATACTATTGAGAATGAAACAGGTTCTTTTTCATCATGTTTCTACTTTTGGTAACACCACACATTGAGAGGCAATTAAAGTAGCTACAATGTTGTTGGGATTTTTGTTTTGTTTTTGCAATGACACACTTTGCTTCAGAAGTAAATCCAATCAGCCATCTAAAATTATCTTTGATATTGTGTTCGTAACAGTTACTTAAAACTACAGAAACATAATAGTTTTACTAACATCATTTATTTTTTGACATCTCGAGGGAACCTTTATTTTCTGCATTTGCACAAGGAGATTGATGTTAACCTTTGATTAATTCAGAGCACCAGGTTCTCACCTATGCTTGTTAAACATGCTGCTTCATACACAAGAAAACAACTCTCCATAAACCTACATAATCCCTTTTACCATGATAGTTATGTTGATTTAGCAACAAATATGGGGCCAATTTATTGCCTGGGCCATATAAACCTACAATACAGAGTAGGAATGTACTGTGATAAGTCCCACAGTCCTGGTCTCCTCAGTGTCCTTACCAGGTCTCCTGGAGTGCACAACATCTCCCATCTAATTTCCTTAGGGAGGAATCCCAAACACACAGAAGGGATGAAGCCATGCACCCTCTGGGAGCAGAGCTGCAGGGCAGCACTGGGTGACTGTACCTGCCATAGGATATGGGCTCAACCATAATTCATTCAGTTTGTTGCATGTTTCAGACATTTATTTGGTACTTGCAGACTTTCAGCTGCAGTAAACATGTAGTCATCTCCTTCAAGTTATTAAATGGGCCAGTCACAGGTTAGCTTTCAAATGTCAATGTATTAGTCCAACAAGGCTAAATTCAAGCCTCACCATTCGCCTTGTTTCACTTCTCTTTTTATGGCCCTCCCTAACATCACCATAATGCTAAAAAAAAGAAAAAAAAACCCACACCAGAGATCATCAGCATACTGGAACTATTACCTGTTCTAATTAGTAATTTAATTAATTTCTGGTCTCCATCTCTGCATTCCTTACATTACAGTTACACTGAAAGCTGCTTTGAGAAAAGACCATCTCATACCATTTGAGCACTATGGTTTTAGCCCATTCAACAGCACACACAGCCCATGACATGTAGCAGGCATCAACCTAGCAAATAGCTTCTGCTGCACAACCATTTACTCTCAAGAACAGGGAAAACATCTCACCAGAACAGAACTGAAACTTGCAGCTGATGCTGCAGTCAGTGATTCTATGATGAGATTTTAAATCAACCTCAAACCTTACTCCACTATTAGTTATTTGTAAAAATTTATTTTTTTCCTAACCACTTTCATAGACCAAATATTCCTTTCATTTTTTCTATAACTATATTCACTTTAGGGAACGTTTCAGGATTTTAATGATCATTCATCATCATTTTTAACACAAAAATATTAACTAGAGATGAGTAAGAGGAAAACAGCTAATATTTTGCCATTGTAGTAACTTGCTCAGGGACACGCACCCAGATAACTTGTAGAAGCATCAGCCACTGCATAGAACTGGATGCATGGCAGGGCACGGACAAGCACACAGGAACCATTAACATTTAATGTGGAAGGGAGTCAAAAAGGTGTGCATGAAGCAGCATTGGTGTTAGCCAATGGCAAATGCATTGCCAGAGACGTGATAATTTTGCAAGCCATTGTGCAATAAGTGGCCTTTTAAAAATGACTATTCTACTGAGAGAATTGCTTAGCTCGGTGAAATTGCCAAAAAGTTACAGCCTAAGAAATAAAGTCGTATTACTTTTTAGCTCACATTTAAATTGCTGTAAAGTGAATAACCTACTAAGGGCGAAAGAACAGTATGCTGGTCTTAGAGGAACCTGCTGTCAGTTGAAACACCACCTGTGTTACAGTGATAAGCCACTAAGAAGAGAGAACACCTCTGCTTGCTGTTTAACTTGAAAATTAATTGATAAGGTCTACAGTGGACATGCCAATATTATACGAGTCAGACTGGTTGCTTTATCAGTGACACTACATCCTTCTCTCCTACATCAGCTATTTCCAATTAGGAAAGGGGTAGTGCCCAGTGAACTGTTTTACTAGGATCCAGGCCACTGCCTGCACCATCATCATTTCAGTTAGCCTGGAAGAGATTAATTGGGTGGATGAAATAAGCATGGGCAGGTTCTGTAACCTTCAGAGACAGCACAGTTACTGGAGGGGCTTACAAATCAGGGCATGGCATCACTGCAGGAGAGTCGGGAGTAAGAGCTGTACAGTCCCAACCCCAAACTCCCGAGTTGGAATCAGTTTTGCGCCATTACAAAGTACCATTTGAAGTCTATTAAAGAACCTTTTACAATCACATTTACCACTGATATACATTTTTAGCCTTCATAGTTAGCCCAACTACTTAAAAATGGCATGCATTAAGGAATCATATTTTAGGTGAAACAAGGTTAAATCTGATGCCAAAAAGGAGAAAGAGCAATTTCCCTTTTATGAACAGTAGATAACAATTTAGAGGCAATCAATTTAACTCTACTGAGCCTTCAAAATCTTGCTCAAGTAACTGTGGTTGGGATAGGAAGTGTCTTTCTGCACATCAGTCTGATGGGTTCAAATCAGGCTTCTGGTCAATAAATTAATCTCTTCAGATATCAGACTTCTTACTTATGTTCATTTCACTTGTTTCCACTGTTTGGACTTAAAATGTAATCAGAGTTCATCTCCTGACTTTCTCATGAGGACTTTTTCCCCAAAAGCTACTTGTTGTCCTGCCATTGTTTGCGCTAACGACTCAGGCTTTGTCCAAATTACTTAAAAATGTCAAAATAATATATAAAGGGATCTTTGGGTAACCGAGAGTTGAATGCTTAGAAAAGAAGGATGATGTGTGCAGCTGGAGTGCTAGAGAAAGAAATCTGAAAGGAGGGAGAGCCGATGGCCAGTGTCTCTATAGTTACTTACATAGCCCAAGGCCAAGATACCCCATCTTCCCATCCCTCAGTCTCCCACATAAACATTGTTTTTATTCCTTTCTTTTAAACATAAATCTACCATTCAAGTCAGTCAGGTTAGGATGACCTATATATAAATGTGTCCAACAAAGTGGTTACTGTATCCTTGAGGGACATTTTGCCTCTGTCCCAGATCTTTGAGATTGCATTTAGCATTCCAGAATAGCTCACGAAGGCATGCACTACTGACTACAAACTGCAAGGCATTCTCTCTTCATCAGCAATGTGATCCTCTCCAGATAGTCAGAGGGGACTATGTTAGTGCACATAGCAATGATCATTCCAGCTAATTAATTTTAGCTGAGATGCTCAAGCTGACAATCTCTGAAGTTGTGCATCTGTGAGTTGGGATGTGCTTCCTCAGCAGAGCTTCACTTATCCGGAGAAGGCTTGCCCCAAAGAATAAATCTCCATTAGTTTCTTCTCCCCTCTACTGGCACTGATAAGAGTCTTAGGACATTAAGGTATTGCGTCACCCATCCCTAGACCCACAGTTAAATTATCATCTCATGGCTAGTCCCTTGCAATACAGCTACTCCCACCTCCTTACCAAACCTTAATAACAGCGTGCCTGCAGCCATTCTGCATTAACAAGGATGTTTTTTCAGCTCAAGATCAGCCTGCTTAGATAGGGTAATTTAAAGCCTCATTCATTATTTTGTGTTTTACTTATCCATGTGAAACATTTCAATCAGCAAATTGAGTTTTGATGGAAGAGAAAGAGATGGTTCCTATTCAGAGTTGTATATGTTCCTGTTCTATGTATTTTTCCACTCTTCTTGTAAGGGAACTAGGGATAGAAATAAGTAATTTGCAACATTAAAGTTGAATATAAATTTCATACCTATATAACTGAAAACTGCTAAATTGTGGCCAGTTCACTACCAGAAGGAAACATACCTTCCAATACTATGAAACTCAACCCAATTATTCTTTGTTGGAAGGCAAGCTAAGCAACTGCTTCTATAGCAAGTACTTTCTGACAGCGTTGTTTAGCTATAAGTTACACTTCTTCCTACAAATACTAGTCGTATAAGGCTCCCTTTGCCCACCTTTTTGCCTTGGAGAATCTCCAGCTTTCCCAGGATTTCTTTACACACTGCTACAGAAAATATCTCACCTCCTGAAGGCCCCTTCCCAGCCTTCTTATATTTCATTACTGACCTAAAACTTTTAGGGATACATTTATTTTTTATTTTTAAGACTGCTATGGAGAAATAGAAATGCTATGTTGACTTATGAAATTGTAGTCAAAATGATTACAACTATCTGTCCAGTCTCTGAAATAAAAAAATATCTTTAGTGCTTGTTTTGTAAGTATTGTGTCTGTTGTAAGAGTCTCATTCCAGAGCCTTATTCAACTTCAATCCTCATCTCAAGCTTAATGTAACTACTCAGATACTTCGAGGTAGCGATTTGACAAGACACACAAGATGCTCACACTTAGTAATCTGGGAAGGGCCATACTCTAACAGAAGGCAGAGGAATTTACATGCATAACTATTCAGAATCAGTACAGAATAAGTTAAAGATGAATTCAGTGAATAACTCAGTTGTTTAATACATATCCCACCTTCACCATCAATTACTTAAATAAAATGGATTACTGCATGTGAAGTTAACAGATAAAATACACTGCTCTGTAAAAGGAAAGTTCTGATCTATAATCATATCTCAGCCTGTTCAAAAGCCCACAAGACAAACCAGTAGCTTACAATCTTAAATGACATCCTCAATACCAAGTAACTTCCTGACCACGACAAAAGATCCACAACCTCGGGTTTATTACAGCTTTATCCAGAAATCACCCTGTGATGCAAAACAAAAACAATTTTTGCACTGCTGGGGTGCATTTATATGCCTTATTTGTGCATGGAATAACCATGATTGAATTTGTAATTTGGGTAATTGTGCATGCACAACTGGCCAGCTGCATGCCAAATCACCCAATTTGCACATGTTGCCTTAATTGCCACTTAAATTATGACATTTTACAGTTATGTGCATGCAAATATGAGCAGAAAAAGACTCATTTGATAAACAAAGCACTTTGCACTGGTTTTCAGTCCTTTCTAACCAGTCAGAGTACTTGAGGCCATTTCTTCTGACACTTGAAACAGTAGATGTGTCTTGAATTTGGTACTGAAGAAGCTTCTTCCAACCTCATGTAATCATGGTTCAGTATTGGAAAATAAAGTAATGCAACATGGCTAATGTAGTCACATTTTGAGTATATGACAGACTTTTAGATAAGAGAGATCTGTTGGTTTATTTCATGGGGCTTGTTTAAAAGCTCTAGCTGTCAAGCATCTCAACAGCTTTGCAAACCTTCCTCAAATTCTCATTTTCCACAATTCATCTTGCATTCATCTATACCATGTGATGAGGTCTATTTCCTCAAATAGAAAAGTATGACTGGACAGAAGCACCCTGGAGATTACACCATCCTATCTTAAATAAAGACACACTGTGTTCTTCATGAAACAGGCATCTTCCCTGCTTAGAAAAAAGTAAGCCTTCCTGCTTATGATTTATTGAAAGACAAATATAGAGAAAAGCTATCAGCATAAAAAGATGCTCAGCCTTGGGAGCACAAAGTGAAGAAGATAGTTCCCCACCTTGTCAAAGCAGAAAGGTTACAGCAGCAGAGCCATTTTTTGCAAAGGTAGCTTCATATCAGAGGTAGGGAGTGGATACTCTTGTCCATCTCTATGTACTGCACACCTCTGCTTTAGATCAGATTCATAGACCTCCGTGTTCAAAGGGCTCTATTTTCGTCATATCACTTAAAAAAATACTGCCCGATGCAGCATTAAATGCTGACTTCCACCATACTGGAAGTGGGCTTATGAATTTCCTGGACTATGTGGATCTCCCTGTAGATAGCAAAGCAAAGTAATTGGGGATAAGACCAAGATGAAAATTTATCTTCCTCTCCCAAAACTCAAGCTCTGAATTGTTTCTATGCATTTTTAGCTTCCATCCCTACATTTGGGATCAGATTTCTTTATTTTTTACTTCTCTGCAAAAATGAATGTTGTTTGAATAAACAGAGTTGAATTTATTGAGAAAAATGCATTTCAAGCACCAGTATAGGTAGAGCAAGAAACAATGCTGTAAACAAGAGTCACATTCTGAAGTTAGTTCCAACCAGAGCATCTGTCTCCATAACTTGTTGTTAATAATGTCTGAAATTATGAACATCATCTAGTTTTTTATTCACATCTTTCTTTTTCCACATAAGCTAAATCACTGCAGAATCTGGAAGTCTTCTTAATTTATGAATTTATTCTCATAATACTTTAGTGCAGCTGGGAAGTCAATTTGACACTTTGTTTAAAAGAAAAGGAAAAAAGGAAAACAGGAACACAGATCTTCATGGCCTGTTCAGATGGACAGAGAAGTCTGTATCTGATGTGATACATTTCTTTTCTGTCACAAGTAACAGTCCAAATAAACTCAGGTTATCAACCCAAGAACCTCAAAGTAGACTATTCCCTAAAAAAGTTCTTCAGTCTGTGGCAAGTGATACAAAGACTCTCTTCACAGGACTAGTCTTACCTCTCATTTCGTTACATGTCTCCTAAATCACTCACATTACACTAATACTGTTTACCACCATAATTATAACAGCAAACCTGTACTCCCTTCTGCATAAGCTTTCCAGAACATGAGGCAGATAATAGATGTTAATTGATAAGCTAGTGAGGTCAAATATATGAAGGCTTTAATTGCTAATTCACACCTAGTAATGCAAATTGTCAACACGTTAAAGAAAGGATGAAACTTCGATTTCCTCAATACCACTGAACATAAAATACACTTTCCACTTCTTTTCTACTTTCTATAAGCAATTAAGACACTGACATATTTAAGGAAGTATAAAGACATTACACAGTATATGAATTTTAAAATAATCATTTTATAGAGCCATAGAATCTAGTTCTCATGTGAAACATAATTCTATCTTTATTCCTTATGTATTATACACTGGCTCTGGTAGTCATCTGCCAAAAATACAGGCTACTCAGCCAAAGACACAGTATTCAACTCTAAACAAAAAAATGTTTCTTACTCAAAACTTCCCATAGGATAAAAAAAATAAATCAGGATTCTGTACACTTGAAATCATCTCATTCAAACTGAGGTTTCTTCCTGTCTCTCATTTCTCAAGTTTTATTTAGCCTTGTTTTAAATGCAAGTTTTTTCCTATTGAGTCATGGTACATTGATGTGTTTCATTAGTGTTACTAATAACCATCTGGACAAACAACCTTCTTTACTGTTTGCTAAAGCTAAGGCCTAGTAGAGATACAGCAAGTTTCTGCTCAGGATAGGCTTGGGTGCATATCTCTGAAGGTTATAGCTACATTCTCCAGCTTCTTGAACAAAAATGCTTAAGTCAGCTCCAGTTCCAGGAAGCTTAGTAAACTTTGTGTCATGGGTAAAAACCCATAGACAAAACCCTCTTCCATCACCTTCCAACTTCCAAGAACAAGAAGTCTGTATTTACATAAGGCCTTCCCCCTGGAGTTTTGTTTTCAAGCCACAAACTTCAGTAACTTAAGTAGGCTTCAATTTCCTTCTTTTCAAGGATTGGAGATTAAAGAAATATTTCACACCCCACTGCAATATTACAGCCTGCATTCTTTCATCCAAAATACTGCCGACAGTTTCAGGTGAAATAATTTCTCCTTACATTCTTCTCTGGACCAAAGCACATAGTTCTGCAGCACTTCATGCTGTTTTTATAAATGCTCTTTGTTAACAAGAGTACCAAAGCAGGAATCTTCACACTGTTTTTAACCTTCCACTCCGCCCATCTTCCACATAATCCCACTTCTTAGTTTCATGAATGTCAGTTACTCCAAACATCCCTTGTTTATATATTATGTAGAAGTAGTCATGATTATAGGCCTTCGAGTGTTATGCCCTCAACCAACCTTGCCACTGCCTGTTTGGCAATTTCGTGCTGACAAGACAGCATCCTAGCATAGCAAAGGCAGATGATCATCACCACCATCACCTCCCCTCCCCCTCAAAACAAAACCCAAACCACAAAACATTTAACCATTTACTCACTTAGCAAGCTCTAGAAGGGGAAAAAAAAAAAAAAAAGAGAGAAGTGAACACAGGAGAAAAGAAGTGTGCTTCATTATTAGCATTAGTTTTCATAACCTTTTGCCTTCTTTCTTCTAAGCATTTGAATGGACTCACGTAGAAGTAGGCTGTATCAAAAGTATGTTTCTTAAGCAGTATGAAGGCGGCAGCCCTATTAAAAATATCTCAAGCAGTGTAACAAAATAGGAAATAGCTTTCAGAAGAACAGCAGCACTCAGTCACTAAAGTCAGGAGCACTACATTGATGGAAGCCAACTGAGAGTTTGGCTCAAGATTGTTTCTTTGTAAATACACAAATCTTAGTTCAAACTTTATAGGCTACACTCTAGATATCCATGCAGACAAGGACTAAGGGAGCAAGGGTTCTTGATAACACAGTAGAGGGCAAGCACACTGAAAACACCACTTGCCATATCGGAGCCTACTGCTGGGGGAGTCAGGCATCCAATACACAAAATTTCCCCCATTTCTATATTCAAGCACATCTAGGGAGGACAACAAACTACCAGTTATGAATAAGGAGGAAAATCCAGCAGTAGCAAATGGAATTCTTCATCAATCATGGCCAATGAGTGAGAAAAATAATAATGTAACCAAACCCCAAAGTATCTCAATTATATCAGTCACAGAACTAAAGCTCCTGTAAACTTGAGGATGCCACTATTCATCATCCCAACACTCCCTCCCATAAGGTACAGAGACCTTGCTAAATTTCCAACTATTCCAGAGAATCACAGCAGGAAACAAGAGGGCCCTTAAGTGGAGAAGCAACATTTAGATGGGGACAGGCCCTTTATCTCCTTGAGTTTCAGTGTTTCCACAGTGAGATATCCCCCCAGTGCACATTGCAGATCTCCAAAATGCTCACCTCTAGTGATGTGCATTAGTCCAAGTTAATGTCAGCAAGACACCAAGCACCCCTTCCTCTGTGGTATCTCACAATTTTATATTAAAAAAAAAAAGCACTACAAAAGAGTTTTTCTACCCTTCAGCAGGTCTTCTTTTAACGCCATAAAATATACATATATTTTTGAATTATCTACAAGTGAAAAAGGATTTAATAAGTGTGCTTTCTGATTTCTATTTTTAGAAAGCCACTACAAAGCCTAGGTACATAAAAGTTTCCTACTACCACTTTCCACACTTTGGCTTTCACTGTTAAAACTTACTGTGCTGCTATAAATCTGACACCCACAGGAATAAAAAAATCTAAATTAAATATTAGGCATTTTTACCAGCACAATTTATAAATGCACTAATCATTTCCAAAAAGGGAGGCTTTATCTTGTATGGGAGCCACTTTTGATTATTCTGTAGAATGGCTCTCCCTTACGTTTGCAATTATTATCTTTACACATGGTGGGGAAGGGACATGCATGTAACTGTCACTTACAATTTATTACAAAGTCCTGAAATTAAGTCGATCC
This sequence comes from Nyctibius grandis, assembly GCF_013368605.1. NCBI lineage: Eukaryota > Metazoa > Chordata > Aves > Nyctibiiformes > Nyctibiidae > Nyctibius > Nyctibius grandis. The sequence continues at coordinate 18,830,290 of NC_090669.1, read as the reverse complement.
ATTTATTTTTAATGGACTCCTAAAAGAATTTCCAAGTACATTCCTTAGACTTATTGTAGTTCAACACCACTTTCTTTCAACATATGATGGATAGTTTCCATTTTAAAATATGACATTTGTTGTAATATAGTTTAAATTACTTTTCTTCCTGGAGCATGTGTTATTCAGAGTTACCATTATGCGGTAGGAAATTGTACATTATGTTGCTGCTTTATCTCCTTTTATGGCTCACGTTACAGTTGCATCCATTCAGGTACAATTACATTGGGGGAAAATGATTTAACATTTGTATTAAGAACAGTCCTGTTCGGCAAATTTATTTTAGCTTTTGGTTAATTACTAAAGAGTAGCGAGAATAACCCAAAACAGCTACAGTATGTAGACTTTTTAATTAAGTAAATAAAACACATTTCCCCAATACATGTGCTCACAGTAAAAGAGACTTATTGCACTGTATTTATAGGCAAAGTTACAGCAACCTTCATGTATAACATAAATAAATTGTAACATAGGTTAAAGACATTTTTCCCTAAAGGCTGAAAGTAAAAATCACTGAAAGGAAAATTGGCCTGGTTTAGGCCAAACCAGGACAGTATTAGTTTGCTTTATGCCTCAATTCTCTCAAGTTTCACAAGCTGAATTTTACTGGAAAAAAAACATCATGGTATATGCATGTAGTAATACATTAATTAAGAGCACCAAGTTTCTCAGATTCTAGGCACTATTATGTCATTATATAGGACTCCAAATAGCATAATTCATATTATGTTCAGAATTGAATTGTTTCTCTCTTCTGCTTCCAATGTAAATACAAAGCATTTCCCCCCCATCAGTTGTTATATCTACGGATACAAACAAAAAGTTATGCTGTAAATTAAAACCTGTTTTGTTCCCATTGCCAGTAAGACAGTGAAACAATATTTTTATATATACAGAGTGTAACCTGTTGGACAAGTACAAAGACATTTTAATCAGGATGTAATAGGTATTCTTATTCTGTTCATTAAGATAAAGAAATGTTTGGCAGGCAAATGTTTCATTAGGTTGTAATTTGCTTTGATATGCAAATTAAAATGTAATTAGTTTTGAATTTCTAAAGAGGTAGAGGCTATGTGCTAGACATATTTTTATGTGTTGAACAATGAAAGTTCAAGTAGCTACCTTCCCTCCCCCAAAAAATAAACCTCAAAAACCCCACTCCATACTCTTGTATATATTCTTAAAACCAAGAGTGTTCCACACGTTTCCCTTAGATGTTTTAAGTTCTTAAGAATTCATGTAAAAATACAGTTACCTAGGAGGATGCCTGTAAAAGTTGCATTTTTTTTTTCCTGTTTCAACTCTATTCTGCAATATTAGAAACTGTGAGACAGAATGAAAAGCTGTTGTAAATAGAAGTGGTTACAGTACTTGTAGGAGAGCTATATCAATTTACACCAGCTGTGAACCTGACATGTATACTGTGAAAGAGCTTGAGGTTAAGTAGGGTTGCATATTTGAAATGAAAGAATTAAGCTTAAGACAGAGGTATCTAGGGTTATTAATAAGCAGTTAAGGAAAGAACGATTCTGTACTTGTTAAAAATACGACTTAAAGTATAAAGATAGATGATTTTAAATTTTAACTCTGTTTGGCTCAGCTCACTACATTGGATCAGTAGAAATTATTTAGCGTAGTAAACCATGAAACAAACCACAACAGTACAGGTCTTGGGAGTTTCTGCACACCCTAAATTGTCACACTTGACATTAAGTGCTCAGTCCATGGCAACATCAGAAACTAAGAGAGCTTGATCCAGTGACAATATCACCCACCACAGCAATCCTCTCCCAGAGACTAAGCAGTGGTGTTTGAGATATCGGTCTCTTTGGCATGCTGGTGGGTGAGGAGAGCCACAGCCAAATCCCTGGCAATGTTTCCCAGTACAAATATGCCCAAAGACTGGAAGTCACGCTGGAGTCTGCCAGGCTACACAAACTCCATACAACAGCTGTTTATCCCTCTAATACACCACAAATTATGAGCAGCCACTCACCTACAGTTAGGGTCTGTTAGTGTTCCATCTTTTCAAAGACATTTTGTTAGAATAAACTAACTTTTTCCCTTTATTAAATGTAGTAGCTATAAAAGGTTAAAATATTTAAGAACTGAGGTATCTTCCATTGAGGCAAGCAGTGATTGACTCTTACCAGTTTCATCAATATTGTTGAGGTCTTCCTGATTTTAAGAAAACCCACATATTTTTGTCAGTGTTTTAAGAAAGCATGATGAAGAAAATTTATACAAAAAATTGTTAAAGAACTTCGTCAAACAGGAATTGGGATGGAACATTCCCTTTTCGCTTTTTTTTTTATTCATTTTGCATCAATTCATGAGTGGCCTAATGAATTAATTTTCAACAATGAATGGAAAAAATATTTTAAAAATAGCTATGATGTCAATAGAAACATTTCACAAAACTCCAAAACTTCATAAGTAGTTTAAGATATATATCAATAAATGGATTTATTTTCATTCCAAACCAGGCTGAAAGTCATCTAAAATACTTCACACAACGCAGAAACTAAGATTTTAACCAGCTCCTTCCTTACTACTTTGGAAATCAGAGGACTGACTGCTTTTCTTCTCTTCTCAGAAAGGTTTACATAACTGAACAACATAGTGGAATGAATGTGTAACTCTGTATTCTCATTTGAATACTCCTAGCCAGTGTTGCCAGTCCTACTAAGAGGTCTAAGTGCCACTCTAACAAAGCAATCATTTTACTTCAGCATGAGTTGTCTCCGCAGGACTTTTGGGCATTTGCAGTGAATAACACACTTGATATTTCTATGAGACTAAATCCAAATGTTAAGGTCAGCAACAGTATTCAAATGTTAAATCTGTACATCGGATGAGCTCTATCGGGCTGCCAGATGACAAATGTATTTGTGACTTTTTACTCAGGGGACTTCAACATTGCCCTTGCTCATGCAGGTTGACTGTACAGTACCATGAATGGAATGCAATTATCAAGGACTAAAACAACATAATTTACCACATAACCACCAGTGGCATTAACATGTATTTAATCAACTTTATCCGCTGTTTCTACTTCATGATCTCTTAAAGCAGGAAACTTTGGAGATTACAAAAATAGCCCAAGCTAGATAGGAAGCATCCAGAAATCCAGAGAATGTGAGGAGGCACATAACAAGGGGGAGCACTCCCAGAGGCCAGGCTTCTGCTCATGTTTTGCTGTTAGGCTAGATCTGTTGATCTTTCAAGAGATATGGAAGGAGCAGAAAATTATTTAGTAGTGAAACAATAGGTCTGAATTTGAAAGAGGTGAGGAGGGGTGATAAAAGAGGGTATTAATCCATAAAATTGAGGACTGTCTGTTAATTCTAGATGAGAATTTTGGCTTAACACACTCAGAAAAAGTAATCACAAATATGTGGGAACAACACTTAGGACTGTGCATTCCATGTTTGAGATGTGCAAGCACTTAGTCCATCACGACAGCAGTTTACTTCTCAGCTGATGCGTTAACATTTAGAAGTTTATCTTGCATTCACTTCCATCTAAAAAAGCAGAACCTGGCATAAGTCTGCCTGGTATACTCATATACTTTCACATGACAGCTTTGAACAGTTAATGGATGTCACTGGAGAGTAACAAAAATTTTCTTTGGATATAATCAGTACAATAGTGGTTTTTCAAATGCATTAGTGGCACTTACAGATCATCTACAGCTTTCGGTCTTTAAGATAAAACATTCTTCAGAATACCTTCATCTTTTATCCCACAAATATAAAGAGTTAAGATCTATCATACTGAGAATTTACTATAATCGCAAACAGAAGTACAACATTCAAAAAACAAGAGTTTACAGGGATCTTTCATTCTGATGCTACATACTGTGTAGCACACTATTCACTTTCCCTCTCTCTTTATTTCTACTATCTGATATAGGAAAAAGACATGGATTTAATAAATTTACATATGTTTTGTCAAGACACAACCCAAAAGAAGAGAGTTGACATTGAAAAACTTCAAGTTTTGACAACGGAAATAATGAGGAGACATTCACAAGAGATAAGGAATGATTGATACTGATCTACACAGATTTACAAGTGTGATTTGTTGTGTTCTGAACAGGGCTGATTTTATGCCTGTCAAACTCAATAGAAACACTCCCCTGAACTCCACTATGCTTGGGTGCAAGCCCTTAATCTGTAATCTTAACAAGATCTACAGGCTAGAATTTCAAACTAGAAATGCCTGACTGGAAATATGATCACAGTTTAAGCGAGTTGCTCCCCAGCTTTCCAAGATATATAGTGGCTAGACCATCAGTGCAGTCTTTAGAAAGACATTGAATATTGATTTAAAGATAATCTGTATTTCAGCCAAGATTTTTGAGACAGAAATTGCTGTTCAGGTCTATAGACACACCACAGATGTCTCCAGCTGCAAGAGTTTATTCCACTCCAAAAACCCCTTGAAGCCATGACTAAAATAAAAATGTTGGCTGAACTTCTTAGCTGTTTGCAGGAATAGAGAAAAAAAAAAAAAGAAAAATCAAATCAGCATTGTCATTAGGTGTTTGGTGCTGCCACTGTTCCTAGGAACAGTGACAAGAGAGCACAGATGAATCTCTTATTTGCAAGGGGAAGAACTGCATGAAACCAGTGGGCAGGTACTAGTAGTATGTACACAGGATGACATCTGAAGTGTTTCACTTAAAACAAACAGCACCAAAGCTCCATCACTGTGATATCTTAGAAACTATGCCAACAGCCTAGAATGAAAATAAAATTGTTTCTCTTGTGGCACCCTCCCTTTGATAATCTTCAAGTGCATTGCAAACATGAATTAATCAGTTCCTAAATCACTCTGAGCACAAGATGGCTTTGACCGTCTTACAGACAGGGGAAACAAGATAAGAGTTATGACTGCTTGTGCTGTAGAAGTCATAATTAGCTAATATAACACTGTATTATCCAACGTTTGAATGGAAGAGCTTTGTGATAGACTACAAGAAATTAAGAAACATTATTAAAGGATTCCATTTAAGAGGTCATTCTGCATTAGCCTGCATCTTGTATTTATTATCAGCGTAATTCTGCTACAACAGAAACATTTAGGAGCTTTATTATAGGCTTACACAGTTGCACAGGAAGACCAACAAAGCATGCTTTCCGCAATGCCACCCTCAGTCTTTTGCTCAAGTTCATCATAAAATGCTGTATGGAAATTCTCATTCTCTAGTCACTAGTTTCATTATCATTTCAAAATACTCATACAACAGAATAGCTTTACAGAATCACAGAATCACAGAATGTTAGGGATTGGAAGGGACCTCGAAAGATCATCTAGTCCAATCCCCCTGCCGGGGCAGGATTGCCTAGACCATATCACACAGGAACGCGTCCAGGCGGGTTTTGAATGTCTCCAGAGAAGGAGACTCCACAACCTCTCTGGGCAGCCTGTTCCAGTGTTCAGTCACCCTTACAGTAAAGAAGTTTTTCCTCAAATTTAAGTGGAACCTCCTGTGCTCCAGCTTGCACCCATTGCCCCTTGTCCTGTCAAGGGATGTCACTGAGAAGAGCCTGGCTCCATCCTCATGACACTTGCCCTTTACATATTTATAAACATTCATGAGGTCACCCCTCAGTCTCCTCTTCTCTAAGCTAAAGAGACCCAGCTCCCTCAGCCTCTCCTCATAAGGGAGATGTTCCACTCCCTTAATCATCTTCGTGGCTCTGCGCTGGACTCTCTCTAGCAGTTCCCTGTCCTTCTTGAACTGAGGGGCCCAGAACTGGACACAATACTCCAGATGCGGCCTCACCAGGGCAGAGTAGAGGGGGAGGAGAACCTCTCTCGATCTGCTGACCACACCCCTTCTAATACACCCCAGGATGCCATTGGCCTTCTTGGCCACAAGGGCACACTGCTGGCTCATGGTCATCCTGTTGTCCACTAGGACCCCCAGGTCCCTTTCTCCTACGCTGGTCTCCAACAGCTCTGTCCCCAACTTGTACTGGTACATGGGGTTGTTCTTGCCCAGATGCAGGACTCTACACTTGCCCTTGTTATATTTCATTAAATTTCTCCCCGCCCAACTCTCCAGCCTGTCCAGGTCTCTCTGAATGGCTGCGCAGCCTTCCGGCATCTCAGCCACTCCTCCCAGTTTTGTGTCATCAGCGAACTTGCTGACAGCGCACTCTAATCCCTCATCCAAGTCATTAATGAATATATTGAATAGAACTGGTCCCAGAACCGACCCTTGCGGAACTCCGCTAGACACAGACCTCCAACTGGACTCTGTCCCGCTGACCACTACTCTCTGGCTTCTTTCCTTCAGCCAGTTTACAATCCACCTCACTACCCGATCATCCAGACCACACTTCCCCAGTTTAGCTGCGAGGATGCTGTGGGAGACCGTGTCAAACGCTTTACTGAAATCGAGATAGACCACATCCACAGCTTTACCATCATCTATCCACCGGGTAACATACTCATAAAAGGCTATCAAGTTGGTTGAGCAAGACTTCCCGTTGGTGAAGCCATGCTGAGTGCCCCTTTAAACTAGTTTCAGTAGAGGAAGAGATCTACTTAACTACTTGATGAATTCTTAGTTTCACAGCTCTAATGTGAGCAGCAATAATGCTATTTTCTGCCGTGTAACCTTAGTTTTAGCTTCAACACACCTGTCAAACCCATGAACTTGTTTCATACACAAAGTCATCTTAGTATGTATTTTCAAAAGAATCAGACATTTAATTGACAATGATTTAGCTTTCCTTTTAAGAGTTTTTGTAACAGAAGCAGTGCTGCAGACAATTGTAGACACAGTCTTGAAGTGCAATTCGAACAACCACAAGTAGTGATATGAAATTGCACAATTTAAGTTACAGATGTGATCCACTTAGCCAGCATAGCAATGATAACTGCTGCTAAGGGAATATACAAAAAAAGTCTTTGCAATATTAGCTTTCAATAACCCCACAGATAACATTCTTATTGGTGTACCCTTATTACTAAACTACTTTTGAATATCTGCACTAAAGCATGAATTTCTACCTTCTTAAAAAAATTCAGGTTTCTCATTTCTACTGCAAATATGCATCTTAATTGGTTTTGTTGTTGATAACAAATAATAGGAGGCGTAAGGCTTCACTTTATATAAGAAGCAGAAAAGGCACATCTGAAAAGGAGCATACTATTAAATTTGCACGCTTCTTTCTAATCTACTTCAAGCTTTCAGCACAACATAATTCTAAAGAAAAACAGATCCCAATGCATTTGCAAACATCCTCAGTCAGCTGGTGAGTATGGGCAGATGTGATAGATTCTACCTCATCCCTTGAGGTCTTTAAATGAAGGTTCAATATCTTTATTAAAAAAAAAAATCTAGACAAGACAGCAACTTGATACCAGGATGAAAATATGAAACACTCAAGTTCATTTAACTTTGGAATTTTATCTCCACAAAATTGTTCTCAGAAAATCCTTTACATACACATCTCTAACACCTCCCATCAGTCTCCCACAAGTGTACATTAGAAAACGTTTCAGCTGGTTGCTTGGACAACAGAAAGATGCATCAAGTCCCACTTTATTCTTTCCAAGGCTGCTGGGAAAAAAGGTTTATGAATCTCATCATTGACCTGAAAGTTTTAACTATATGCAAACTGATGAAGTGAAATTAACTGTACACACCTTAAAGTGGAAAAATATGTATATGACAGTCACATGATCCTAGTAGTTACTATATTTTCTGCTCACACAGTATTAATATGTAATAAAAAGGATGTTCAGCCTTATTGATCTTCAGACCACCGCTAAGTGCTCTAATGCTTGAAGCCTATGAAAGATGGCTCACTCTTTTCCTCATTCGCTCTTTTTTTTTTTTTGTTACATTATGCTAGCCTCTGCAAAGTGTTTTTTATTACTTGATATGTTGTTGGGCTTTTCACCTTGAAATTGTTGACAGGAGAATAGAATGCTCTATGTTGTATTTTTAATCTCTATTTAAATATACATCTTGCTGTTTTTCACCCTGTCAAGTTAATCCCTTGGAAGTATCAGAAAATAGCAGTGATGTATAAAACTCTAGAACTGCTCAGTATGGGACAGAGCTCAAACATGACAAGCATCTGCATGGAAGGTTTGTCTCTCTCCCCCAGCATGGGGATTTCTGTTTGTCATCTGAAACTGAAAGCTGTCTCAATGATAAAGTGGCTTGAAATAGAAAGCCTCGCAAATGAAGCAGCCTGCCTTTGTGCTTTCTAGGATCAAGTGGAGCTTTTTGTTTGCTTGCTTTTATTGTATGTTTCTTTACTCACTTCACAGTTATTGCTCTCTAGGATTTTAATTATAAGCTGTATGGAATCTAATATTCCTTTTTCTCCCCTTTTTACTACCTCTCACTCATGTTCTGAAGTGTTCATAACCACCTTATTACCAAAGATATGACAAAAAAGCTTTTGAGAGTGCTGGCACATAGAACAGATTATATCACAGTGCAGCGATCAATTGTTCTATTCCCACAAGCATACATTCAGGAGATCAAAGGAAGCGTTAAGATTATGATCCCTCCATGGATCCATAGAAATGAACAGATGAAGGTCACTCTTTCATGAGACATGTACAGGACACTACCACCCTAATTCATTCAAATCACACATGCAATTCTCTGTCAGGATTTCCTTACTGCAAAGCGAGGAGATTCTTCTAAGCTTTGTGAGGGGCATTGTGCCTTTTGATGTATCAGGTTTGAAGGGCAACTAAAGTAACTCCTGTAGAAGAAAACTAATTGCTTCAGTTTCCACAGCCACTCTTGCCCTTCTGTAAAATACAGAGAATTTGCTTAGATGTTACAAAGACATATTAATCAAAGTTTCATGAAGTATAAATCAGGAAACACAAAAAGATACTTTTGTTTCTTGTTTAAAATTGTTCACCACTGATGCCACATTATTTATTTATTTTTGTTCATGTTATTTTAAGTTAGATGCAATGTATGCCAAAAATACAACCTGTAACTTCATCAAAATTTCAAAACTCCCTTTTCACGCATATTGTTTTGAACTTCCCCTTGCTCTTCTGGACACTCTACTGCAGTTGGGCTCACAGGAAAAATGGAACAAGCCACAAATTTCTTTCCCACATAATGGCCATGGTAGAGAACCAGATTAAGCAGCCATATGACTAAAAAGAAAAAAAAAATAAATAAAAATCCTCATCTAAGAAATATCAGAATTCCTGTCATGCAGTCTCAGCCTTGACCTGAGGATTCGTGACTGTCATACATAACCTGGACTCAAATTCCACTTGAACAGTTTCCCGATTGACTAACATAAAAGCTTCAGCAAAACCAGTTTTAATACAATAGTAATTTCAATGTCCTTTGAATCAGGACCAAGATTTTGTAACGGTTGAATGAGTCCTGGAGCTATTGTCTCCATTTGAAGATGATGTTAACAAAAGACAGAAGTTGAACTATTCAAACAGATTCACTACTTGATTTTCACTACAGGTGAAAAAGGAAGGAAGGAAGAGCAGCAAGAGAAAATTGAAATTGAATTAATAGCAGGTATTATGTGCTAATGCCATTACACTGATATTAACTGGACACTGAACATAGGAATACATTTTACATCAGGTTTTAATCCATTCCCATGAGACGTTTTAATGCTTCATTCTGTCATTTGCCAGCATAATATTTGTATGTATTCACATTCAGTATAACACAGTAAAATACTGAAATCTATAGACAACTTGGCAGTCTAAGGGTTAAAATATATAACCGGGGTACAAGCATTAAACTTCTATTCCTTGCATTTAAACCTTCCTACAGGAGGTAATTTGCTAGGTTTCTGGAATAAAAGTATTAGTGTTTCTACTGACACTTAATGATTGGCTCACAACACTAAAAATGATGGACCAAGTTTGGCTCAAGGTGCTTCTGAATCCCCAGTGAATCAAGCAGTATTCACATTTTTCTATGGTATCTAAATTCAGGGAAGAAGTGTTTTGGAGTGCACATTTTGAGTGAACCCACAGGCAAGGTCATGGGAATGCTCCATCCATGTTATACCCATCTGAGCAACCATTCCCATCTATCACATAACATGCAGTTAGAATTTCTAGAAGGTTTTCCATTTCCTTTTGAATGATTTACAGCTGTTAAACCCAACCTTGCTGTAGGAATATGCTGATTTGATTAAGGTTTTGTCAGAAAAACATTCCTTAGCTGTACATCTTAGGCAGGTACAGACAGGCACTCTCCCAGGCAGCCAACAAATCAATGGTTAAAGCAGATCAGTTAAAGCTCTGCTAGTTTTCTTTTCCTACTGGCTATTCAAGAGTGTCTATATTGATTGTTTAAAGAAACAAATTCAAAAAGCTTTAGGAGAACTTGACGACATAACAGTATACCAAAGGAAAACCATTAAAATCACAAAGGTTTTCATGAGAAAATTATTTCCCACAAAAACCCATGTTAAATGTATTTTGACCTGAGCTTTACAACTTACGATCAAGTGCTCTTTGCTGAATCCTGTGAGAAGTTACACTTCCCGCTGCTAGCCATTATGAGAAGACCTCAAAGTATTAATGTTTTATTTAAAGCTTAAGGTTAGATATGCATCATGAGCACAAATTGAAGATTAGGACTCCAATTAAACCTGCTATCACTTCTGTTTAGTAAATAAAATATTCATTGCCATCTTAGTTATAACTATGTTCCCATTCACATGCAGATACTTACGGTATTACAAAATATGTTGTTCTGTCAGCTATTACTATATCAAGCATGGATAATGCATTAAGATTGTATAGGATGAACACCTACAGAAATTTGTCTGTCCCCCCCAGATTGATTTGTACAATAGTGTATAAAAAGCTCTTTGGAATGAACATGGCTACCTGTGTTGTAAAACGCAACTCAAATTATTTTAAAATAAAATTCAGTTTGACGATTTCTGACTGAAAAGAATGAAATTAATACAAAATTTTCTGGAATTACAGAGAAGTAACACATTCCAGGTATAGTTTTTAGTCAGTTGCAATGCTAGGTAAATTTACTGTAATATAAAACTAACCTATTACATTTCTGTCCTTCACCCAAAAGCTTAGAATATTTTGTGTCATATACTGTGTGTGATCTAGGCACATATTGCCGGCTTCAAGTGATCAAATAAATTTAACAAAAGTTTTCCATTGTCAGAATGTCCTCTTCCAGTCATAGCAAACTTGAGATTTTTTTGTTTGACTGCTGAAGGAGTACAAAGAACAGTGAAACTAGCACAACACCATGAAAAGGGAAATTAGGAAATCTAGCTAAAGGGGAGCCACAATGCATAGGGGTCTAAAAAGTGTACTGATGCATAGGAAATTCGTAGGACTAACTCCCATTAGCACTAATTGAATTTATACATTCCAGCTCCCATTAGCATTAGTACAAGTCATCCCCTGACTCTGGCAGGCAAGTAGACCCTATGAAGTGGAGAGTAGAAATAAAACTTAAGACAAAGACGACTGAGAAAACTCAAAACCTGTGTCTCAACTCCAAATGCATCTGCTGAACAAAAGCAGATAATGAGAACAAAAGGGGATGCAAGCAGAAATTTCATGTCAACGCACAACATCTCAACTACTTTTTCTACTCAACTGTTTGACAAGCTTTGAAATAGGCTGGGTAACTACAAACATGAGAATCAACGAAGACGTAGCCAAAGAGAAAAACCACCACTACGTTTTCTTTTGAGAGGCATGTAAACACTTCTAATCTATTCATACTCCAAAAAGAAGTGACTGTGGATGTATGTTTTGATTTTCAAAAGCACCACAATGATAAGTGCACAAACTACATTACATTTTAAAGTACTGAGTACCACAAGCATGTAAAATTTCTTATTGCTCTAAATTGAGTACAGGCACAGGGAAGTCAAAGCTATACATTTCTCTGAAGTTCACCTTTGTTATTTTTAATAAGGCTAAGCCTGGAGAGCTGCTCTTGCTCCCATTTCCCTTCACACCCAAGAAATATTAGCACCTTGAATAACAGTGACCAGAACAAATAAAACTCAGCTAAATTAAAGTTAGAATAAGTCAGCAAAAGTGACTCTGTGTGTCTGTAAGACTCCAGTATCTGTCATTACTGATGACTGAGCAGAAGATCTATGCCTTCACTGCAGAGCCCTGGGATTTTGCAAGTGAGTCCATACTGAGGCTTTACAGAAACAGTTTCACATTATCTATTACAAACAGGGTTGAACAGAAGGCAAGAGACAGGATGCAACAGCAAAGACGCTGGTAGAAGTTGTTTATAATAGCTATAAACTACATGGGGAAAACATTGCCCTTCCACATCAGCAAAAGGCAATTTTGAAGCAAGATAATGCAGATATCATAATAAATCATATGGTGCTATTCACATATCTATTGATCATTTCACAGAACATGCCTTGTTGTCCTACTTTGCCTGTTGTAATAGCAGGGATAACCTTCTGAGGAAGACTATGACTCTGCAAGAGATTTAGTAGACTGCTGAAGTGATAAACATTTTGTTCTATGTACTGTTGGTCACGGTATGACAACTGCTGAATATACACTTTAATAATGTATCCAAAGCAGAGTATAGATGGCAACAATGGCCAGATCAAAAGCAGTTCCTAGCTTGTTGAAAAGATGAAAGTAATTTTTGCAGTCAGCCCTCAGCAATGGCTATCGGGACACTATAACCTTCCAAAAAGGTGGATCCCATTTAGAATTTGATGATATGGCTGTTGCAGTTGCTACTGGACTCTGGTATTTCAGTTCAAGTGAGATACTCATGCTTTGAAGAGAAAGCTACTCCAAGTTCATTTCCCAGAGCTAGAAAGAAAACCTTCGCATGCACTGGGTATGGTCTAACTATAACAGAAATATCTTTAGGTTTACCCCTTTTGGCATTTTCCCCCTGTCTTTGCAGTACATCTTTATGAAGGATCTCAGTGGGATTTCCAGAAGACTGTACCTGCTAATGGGAAAAAGGCTAGTATTCTGCATGCATAAAACACAATTTCTACAGGCAGGTAGCTGCCTAGGCCCAAAGAAACAACTTGCTTTCTGTGTTGGGGAATCTGCCCAGTGCAACAGCACATGGGAAGATATTAGGTTATAAAACCTGTCATCTTTCTCACAAACTCTTTCCTCCTTAATAAAAGGCTTGTTTGAGAGTCAGGGATACTTTTTCCATTTCTCAAGTCTGTTCCACTGGCAACAGCTTCAGTTTATGTTTTGTTTAAACATCCACTCCTGTTAGGCAATAGACATCTGCTGTGAGGTGTTCAGGGTCTACCAAAGGCACAAGCAACATACATCGCCAGCCTTTCCAAAAATCATGTTCTTAATTGCACACTTAATGACTGGTAAAAATACAGATTTGATGCATAAACAAGCAGCTGCTTCATGTATCTGGAACCCATTAAATTAGCTCAATAGCTATCAGAAAAGGCATCTGCCCTGCCAATCCTTATGCTGAAAGCACAAAACTACAAGTACAAGCTAATAGTAGCACTAATGTTCACGCACAAGAAACATCAGAAGGGTATGAATGGAACAATTTTGGCCATATTTCAGTAACGGCAGTTCAAACAGAACTATTCTGTCTTACAAGATGAATCCAAGGGGCTTTTCCTTCAGGTCAATAGTAAGGAACATTGTAAATTTTAGCAAGAATGCATTTAATTGAAGATTTACAGAGAGAAGTCTCTAGGATAAAGAATCTTGTACAACCAGTTAACTAAGTTAATATAATAAAAATTCATATTGAAAAGATAAAAATTAGTCATCTCTCAGGTGAGTGCCCTGCTATGAAGCCAAAATTGCTCTAACTCTTAACCTTACTGCAGCAGTCTAATCCTCAGCAAAATTGCACAGATCATGTTTCCTGGCTTTTAAATGGGGCCCAAATTAGCATAGCATCAGTATGTGGTCCAGGTATGATGAAATATGTGCACAGAAGGAACTAAGCTACAGTGTCTGAGAGCAATTGCTTATCTCTATTTTTAAAAGTAATTTGCTAATTCTATAGTGAATTCCATAGCTAGGTACTGATAATTTCGACATAATCTACCTCAGGCAAAAGCAAGGCTGAGAAGTGACCTCCTCCATCCCAGTTAGCCCCAATTAGGTATTGCATGAAGAAGTCTTCTCGTCTGCTGAAATAAGGATACAATCATTTTTTGCAGTGTTTGCTATAAAACCGGGGAGGGTGGAATCAAGTCCTGATGCCAAGGGACAATTCAAAACAGAACCTTAAAGTCAGAAAAGTAGAAAGTTGCAAATATAAACAGTTTGATTAAAGATTCAGTGAGTAACTCTAGAAGGCCAGGAAAGGGAAAATACACATTTGCTTCCCCATTAGATGAAGGGGAAAAATTGGTAATCTGTTGTCATCAGACTAAGTATCATACAGACAAAGAAACTGTACTTGCATGGGCTATGGCACACTAGTCTTTCCACAGAAAAGATCCATTTATCATATCTAATCCAATTTTTACTTCTGAAAAAAAAAAACAAACAGTCAAGAGGCCACTGTCAAGGTATTTTGGCATAATGATTGATAGATCCTGGCAGCAGCTGCTCACCTGGAAGATCTCTCTCCTCTTAGAATGCAAGGATTTAGCTTCCCTACCAGCTGCCACATGGCTCATTCTCGTATGCTAGAGCTTGAATCAGTGTAAATAAGCCAATCTGTTGTTAAACTGACAGAGTCAAGTGCCTCCTTTTTAGTTAAGATTCATAGGAAATATTGGCAGGTTGGAAGCAACAAGGACATCCTTGAGTTCCTGTCGAGGGCCAAAGTCACAGCTGGTCAGGGTTTATGACACTGGAAACAGAACACTGCTTTGATCAAGCTGCAAGTTACATATCTTTCTTCCACTCATAAAGTGCCTGTTCACCACATAAGCATCAATCCTTAGCAATAAATATTAAAGACTAACTTACATGAATACTGACCAAATCCCAAATGCCTCATTCCAGCAAAATCCCATTGACTTTTTGGTCAGCATTTAACAGAACACTAGAAGAAAAGACACTTATGGGCTTTAGATGAATGTACAGCCATCCTGGAATGAATCGTGTATGAACATTTCATTAACAAATTTTCCTTTGGTTCATAAATATGTATAAATATTTGGGACTCCTTCTTTGCCATTTAAAGCCCGATCTAAAGTCCTCTAAAGTCAATACAGATATTTCCATTAACTTCTCTGGAAACCGGGCCTGCCACTGAAGCTGAAAGGATAATGAGAATGAAAATAAATTATGTGCACTGAATATTTTTAAGATATGATAAAATTAACAGGAAAAAATGTTATTCTGTCAACTCTAATCTTTATCCTCATCTATGTACCTTTTTTCCTTGGGAAATCTCTAATGCTAGTTACAATCTATTTTTTTTTAATTCAAGTCCACTGGTTCCCATTACACATTACAAGGTCGCAAATGAAACAGGCTGTTTGCTGAAAGGTCCTGTACATTTTGTTGATATGTTCCTCTCGCTATGTCAATCAAGAAGTTAGCACTGAATAAATTCAGCTCTGTTGGAAAAACATGGTAAGTGCACTTAAATGCTAAGGGTAGTAAAATAAACAGCCTGCTAATCCTCCAAATGCAAATAAAGGCTCAACATCCAAAACAGTCCATATCTTGAGGCAATTATATGGCAAATGAATGCACAGGCCTTTGAAGTGCCAACACTTATGACATTTTATTTGCATAATAAATATCTCAATAAACTTTTCTTTGCATAGACTACAATAAAGCATGACGTATGGCTGTATGATTTGTACTCTAGTGCCCCAACAATCCTGTATTTTCACTCGTCTTGTAGCTCACTCGGCATTCATTTATTCCAACTCTACTTCATCTTCCTGGAGCTTCAGAATGGCATCCATAAGACTTACCTGTAGCTGAAACACTGCTGCTCTTAACTTGTGAGCTGTGAAACCTGTCACATTTTACAAGCGGTTAGACGAAACATTTCAATTTCAAATCATCTGACAGAGCAGTCGAGGAACCAGTCAACTACTTCAGTTGTAAGCAAGTATTAAAAAGACTAATCCTGGTAGTTTTTGTGTATATACATTCAAATGTATTACACAACCTACGAAGAGATACAAGTCATGCCACTTCAAAAGTTGTAAGCGGTATTACCCAGAAGATATACTTGGCTAAAGCAAGCTTGCTTTAATAAATTCTTCCTGAGGAAGGTGGGCTTTAATTAAGTGAACAGAAAAACCTTTCCAAACTATCTCTAGTACTTTCAGTTATTTCAAAGTTATTATATGACATGATTTCCTTTTGAAACTTCTTTTAAAGAACAAAAGCAGATGTTATTTTACCATGGTTGATGATATATGGGATTGCAGCTAAAATAATAATTTCACAGTTGGTTTGGTCCAGTGTAACCTCAACTGTTTCATAGCTACCTAGTGCAAATATAACCAGTATGCACAAAGTATTATGAACACCACACTGAAGACAACAGAAAGACTATAAGCAATTCAGTCTTTTTATAAACTCTATACGAAATTGACTCACACTGTGTATCCTGAGTGATTTCATTGCTTAGAGACAGAAACTGTCACAGAACAGGGTTTGACATCATCTGTCAGTCCCTGCTGTGGAAGATACTGAATGTCCCCTCTGATTCTGAAAAAACTACTTTTCATAGTATTGCTGGTCTCTTTAAAGGTGTTAAAGTATCTTATTTTTAAATTGACACATGACTATCTCATCATGCCTCAATTCTGTAAGAAATGCAAAAGCACTGCATAACTGATACAAACTTCTTTTGGGGAGTAAGGAAGAAAATATTACTTTAATTCCATTCAATAGTCTGAATAAATTGCAACTGAAGAACTTCCTATAATTTCATGCCAATGGTGCTTTTTCACTTCAGTTACGTTGGTACTGAATTCAGATGTAGGAATGATACTTGCATTTTATAGTAGCAGAAGTTGAAATTTCATTTTCATGCCAAAGAAGGGGAAGCCTTTTTTCGGTATACAACCAGGTGACCTACATATAGCAGAGTAGGATGGAAATAATGGTGTCAAGAGTTTAAGAAAGGAAAGAAAAAAGTGCAAAACCAGACTTATCCTCTCTGAAAACAGACGATTAGAATAGAAAAAGAAGAGAAAGTAGCAGAGACAGCTTTCAACTTTTGGTTGTCTTTCAATAAGAGCATGTTATAGGTTTCCCAATTTCTTCAACCTGAATTTTTTTTTTTTTTTTTTTAAGAAGATCAAGCTCAACTGCTTTGAGCTTGCTCTCACAGGTCCTACTAAATTCTTAGAGCAGCTAAAATTGGGCAGCCTTAACCAAAAGGTTTCCAGATACCATGAACGATATATTTTACCTCATCTCATGTATAAAAATCAGCAAGCACCACCAGAATCAGTGGAGCTAGTGACTTATGCAAAGAAAGAACATGGTCCAACATTCCCTGAACTCTTCACTTATCTAATTAGGACAGATCTGAAATCCTAGAATTCTTTCCTTTGAATTGATATTTCAGAACTCCCCAGCTGCCTCTCCCATCTGCTTGCATAGAGTAAGGGAATTTGATTTTTCTGTTTGTAAGATCTCTTATGGACTGTTTGGTAAGGCATTCTCTTTGTTAGAGAGTTTCTTTACCTGGTTCGTGTTTAGCTTCTTAATTATTTGTCAAATAATCCTTTAGCATGTTCCATATATTTTCATTACTTTCTTAGTTTATCCAAGCACATTCTGACCATCTCCTTAAGAACAATTAAAACAGGACATCTGTTAGGAACAAAAAATTCAAACACCTCCTGGATAACTCTGGATCAGTCTTTTTTTACAGATGCTGTAGCACCATGAAGACCAGAGGAATGATACAACACATACGTGTTTTCCTATTTTCACCAATTCTTGAACATCACAACCTGAAGATGCTTCATGTGACATCAGGATTTAGGGCAAGTCATGTACACTGATCTCTGGCTTCATACACTCTTCCTACATGAAACATCACATCCAGATCAATTTCTTCCTCTTCTCATCTAAATTTGTACTCCATATTATGAAAACTGACAGTCAAAACTTTTCTGGTCAGTTAGTATAAAGTACCATAAACTGCTGGGACTAGCATCACAGCTACTACAAGCAGCAAGGAAGACAACAGTCTCCCATTCTTTACCAAGCTTTCCCTTAGCAACACAAGTATGCCCAACAACAGGGAAGGGTCAATTTGCCCAACATTTCATTATAAGGATATGGGAAGTTACCAAATAGGAAAGTCCTGACCTTCCCAGAGTAGGCAGCTAGATGAAAAGAGAAAGTCTCAGGTCCTCATACACTCCATTCTCTATGTTACCACTTGGAGTTGGCTCCTAGAGCTCACTGCAAAGGCAGAGGAGCTCAACATCTCTTGCTTCAAATTTTACATTTACAGATTTAACATGGCACGCTTGTATTTATGGGTTCCTGGAGAAAGGTTTACAACTTAAAACTACAGATGATTACAGCAAGAAGAGATTAACTGTTTCTTCAAATGAATTGCAGAAATTTAAGACTAAAAGTTAACAAAACCTGACAGACGTCTTTCCAAGCTGTAGAAGAGTTTGGCAAAATGTATATAAAGTTTTAAGAAGAAACAAATTATGCTTTCTATAAAGCATGAAGTTATTAAAGGAGTAATATTAGATAATGGGATGGACTGCAAACTGCTCGAATCAGGAACAGATGAGTCAAACTATCATGCCCAGCACTGAAGAAGAAAACTTCTCAGCTAGATCAAAGAATGCTTCTGTCAACCCTTTCAACAGTCATGTTAGTCTGAGAAGGAGTACTGATCTTCCTCTACCCTTCAGAATCCCTTTCTCTCATTAAGAGAATTCTTAGACATAAAGAAACATTTTTCAGAAGGCAAAATTGCGGAGAACATGCAGCAAGTGATCAGAGTCATGCACAGAGACAATGAAGAAACAGAAATTAAACTTGTTACAATGACAGATTTTCTAAAATTAAATGACAAAAATAAAGACTAATCTTGCACTATGCTGATTCCAGCTGGTCACATCCGTTAGAACCTATATTGATATTAATCATTCATGTGTAACACTGCACATGAAACCCAGGAAAAAAGAACAGCTATTCAAATTCCATCAGAAATAAGTCTCCTGTGGTTGTAACCCAGCATAAAATGGAAGCATTTTGGAATCACATGGAAGGCTAGAATAATTTCCACTTCTCCATCATATCCAAGCCCTGAAGGAAATGGATTTGTAGTTTTCTTATTTAGAATTGTCATAGCTGGATGTTTCAAGGTAGCTCCGTTTGTAGAAACCTTTTACTATAAGACACTTTAAATAGTTAACTAATTTGAGAGCAACAATTACCCTGTCACCCAACCTAGTAACAGCAACATCCCACATGTTTTGTTTTTACAGTTAAGGTTATAAAACAGTAATATCCAGCTCTCATATAGAGCTGCAACAGTATATTGCTAGAGCTTAATGTGATTTAGAAGATCTCAGTATCATTTTCCAAATCTTGAGATGCGGAATATGAGGTAACAAAGTGCAAACTCTATACCAGGTTATATCAACTTCTAAAGACAGTTTAATGAAACCACTAATTAAGAGTGTACAATAATGCTACTTCCCTTTAAAGCTTTTAAAGGGAACATCTCAAAACTAGCAACAGGGAACACTGCCTATAGGGGTTTTTTTTGATTCAGACTTCAGTTTTTAAAACAGCCGATACTTATATGAGCAACATCTTGCTCCATCTCAGCCAAGCAAGTAAAACAGAAAACAGCAACCTATCCTCCCTAGCTGTCATGCCCCCTTACTTTTCCATCCATGACAAACAAAATTATACCAGCTTGACTGCCATAGACTCACTGTAGCATACACTGGCATTCGCACCTGGTACCCAGCATTCAATTAGTCATTCATAGATGCTGAATTTGTGGCAGCAAGGTCAAAAGCCAAGTTTGAGCAGGTATTAGTTGATTTGGCATGTAAACAAATACTGAGCAAAGATGCCAAGAAACCATTGAGATAAATTGTCTAACGAGCAGTTAGACAGGGGAAAAAAGCCTATTAAGTTCTTGCTGGTGAAAGCACAGCAGAGCCAAGTATTCCTAGTGCGAGCATCAGAAACAAGCCTGTAAAAGGATTTGCAAAGCATGTGGTTTGTCGACATTTGTTAATAGATGCCATACTGTTACCACTAGAGCTCAGCAAACCACACACAGAGGCACACATTTGCAGCTATGCTGTGATGAGGTTACACCCTGCACTCAGTACAAGCATTCACCTGTACCTCAGATGCCCAGAGCTTGTCCTGGGGGACAGCAGTCACCACTTCTGCTGGAGTAAGTAGGTGATGGAAAAGCAGAGAGAGCTCTTTCCTCTATCTGCAGTGTGCCAGCTAGCAAACCAAGTAGATATGGAAGAGGTCGGCTGCATGGTCTTATTCTCTGTATTGTAAGGAAGCATTGGAAGAAACCCTTGACAGGGATGCCTCTGAATCTGTATTCATTCTAGCATTAGCCCCTTTTTACTGTATAGTTTTTCTTTTTCACAAAAATCAATGATATTTTTATTACGTACATGCTCTCCTCTCCCTACTCCTCTTTTCTATGTTCTCATCTCTTTCACACCAGTTCCTGAGCTTGACACTAGGAATCACAAGGGAAAGAAGATGCACTTTATACTGGGACAAGTTTTGAGAAGCACCTTTCCTCAAGAACCTCTTCTAATGAAGAGAAGATGGTGCAAAGATTGGAAGACTAACCACTTGATGAGTCAGGTGAGCTAAAGCCTGTGGGTAACAGGGCTGTGACAGATAGGTCTCCCAGCATTGTAGAATGCTTTAAAGGCTCAATAAATCAATGATTATATAATCTGTAGACTGATTTTTTTCATCTAGCATCTGGCTGTGCAGTAGAGTAGACACCACCATCACCACTGCTAAAGTCTGAAGTCCAGTCCAATTTGTTTCTGCAGATCATCTATGCATGGCATATTTAGCTGTTTTCACCAGCACGAAGCTACTGGAACAAGCACTGGAACCACCTTTTTACTTGTCAATCTTAACCTTCGCTTAGCTACTGGTACTATTTCTGGCTATGTCTCACCACTATTGTGCACATACCTGAATACATTGTTCTCATCATCCTCTATAAGAACAAACTGCATTACAGCCTACAATGCTTGCCTAACTACTGCATTAAATGGACAAAAGCTGTTGCATTCCCACTGTACCAAAGCAGTCACATAGTAAACCTTTGTCTTTTGGAAAAAAAAAATCTCAGTTAACAGATGGAAAACAAGGAGTAGATCACATGCCAAAACACACTAAGTGGTCACATTCATTCATGTATATTGAATCAACTTAGTACCCTCTTAGCACCTCACAAGGGCCATACAGCACCTGGCATGACCAACTGGGTATTATGATACATCACACTATTCCCATAATGCTTTGTTTTCCCTCCTTTTGCATATACCCTCTGATACAGGTTTGCATCTGACATCAAAGCTTGCTACAGCATCTGCCAACACTCACCATCCCAAGGGTCCTGTGACTTTGTCCCAGCCCATTATTTTCCAGGTGCTAGCATTAGTTTTCTTCCTACTGCTATAACAGACATCTCACCAGAGGAACACAGGCTAATAAAGACTTAAGATGGAAGAGTCTTTTTGAACTAATAGTAAAATCTTGCACTTTGTATGGTGAGAAACAAACATTTGAACACCAAAATGTAATTAGTCTAAAATTAAGATGACTGAGAAAACAAGACTCTTTCAGAAACTAGGTTCTAAAGCATATTATTGCCCCGTTCTTTCACTGAGGAAAGGATGTTGGATGAATAACTGCACTAAGGATGGTGGTGATCACATTTTGCTTAACAGCTTTCTGCATAGATATAGCAACTCATCTAAGCACTAAAAGCTGCCAGATCATGGTGCTGGCAAAAAACATTTAAGCTGATGACCCAAGCCAAACATGGCAATAAGGCTGCTGCCACAAATTCAGACCTCTACAAGCTCACCTTTACCTTGCATTTCATCTACTTATTTCAGCAGTTCTTTCCCAGAAAGAATCATCTGAACACTCTCAAAAGTTATTCACAGAAGTTCCCATAGAAGTTATCTTTATGAAGACACAAACTTTTGATTTGGAAGAAAAACTCCCCAGCAAAGAACAAACAGCAGTTGTCTCCACTTTCCTTGTTCACAAGGCATATTGTTGTTTCTGAATAACAAATCTGGATCTAATTGTTAATAAATAACTGCAGCTTGTAGCAGACAAGCTGTGGAATTACATGTCATTTTCCCACTTGAGAGTTATTTATATGATGTCTCCACTTGGCCTGTATTCATTTAAGTTACAAGCTAATGGAGGCTGACAGCACTAAAGCAGTCTGACCTCCAGTATATCAGCCAGAGATGAATCCCATGTCATACAACAAAATACAGGATCATGCCTTTAAGTGCCACAGTATAACGTGCAAATGGCAAAAAACCCTCACACACCACATTTTTTACACGAGAATTAAGACGTTATATCAGAAGCCTGTTTATCTGAGCCATAGAGATGGCACAAGGTTCAACAAGAAAATGTTGGAAAAAAATAAGTAGTGAAATCATGAAAATGTATAGGACATTTTTGTAATGATTACAAGGAGAAGAAAGTCTAATTACACTCGCTTGGTCTCTCCTCAGACACCTACAAAACATTGTAAACCAAGTAGCTAGACTCTTACTTCTGTTCTATTCATTAATTGTATCATTCCAGTTCAGTATTTGCCTAGTTCTCACAAAAAGGCAAACAAAACGAAGTGTAGAGAGCTTCTAGCAACTTTCTCATCCAGAATAACCAGTCTCTTGGGTGTTGCACTAGAGAGCAAGCCCCTCTCTTTCACAACTTGCATGCAGAGGGGTGTAATCTAAAGCCCCAGTGAAGGATCTTCTGTCTCCACAGCTCAATCTCCCCTTTTCATGCTCATAGGGCCTTGAAAAATAAATGAGACTGTAGTTTAGATTATTGACACTATAGAACTTGTCAAAATTAGGCACGCTGCTTCATAACATTGTCAGAAGAAAGAAGGAGGATCCTAACTTAGATGTTTTCATTTGCTTACTAAAGGCTCAATTACCATCGGAAAGCCGAGGTATCTAGTTTAGGCTCTTAAATCTGGATAGGATGAATACATGTCCTTCTCCTATTTTGCTCTCAAAGCTGCCTTTTATTCACTAACTTGTAAGTGCCAGAAGGGAGCAAAACAGGAAACACCATTAGCAAATCTGCCTGTGAATTAACGCAAGTGTTGTGTGCACTTTCAAGAGATTCAGGTGCAGAGTCACTATCAGGAACGTTTCATACTAAGCTTGCTCAGATTCATGTAATGCCTCAAGAAACTCTCTAGGATTTGCTTTAATGTTTGTTATTTATACATGTAGTGGTAGGGTTCCCTGGGTCAGGGCCTGTTCATACACAAGTACAGAAGCAAAAAATCACATGCCCCAGGCATCCAGTCTAGGATACAACGGGTAATTCAGATTAAGATAGTACTGATTACCATGACTTGCAGATGACTCCACAGAGCAGTTACTGATGCATTACAACAGAGGAGAATTTTAAAGAACAGTTGAATAAGGACTATAAAGTAATCCTGCAAATGTTTGCAGATAGCTCCTCCCAGGTCAGAGTAGCAGCATGGGAGAAAGTATTTGCGTCACCGTTTGCGTCACTGGTAGAAAAGATAGATGACATTTCGATGAATAGGAGCAGAGATTGTAAAGGGCCATAAAAGTGCCCATAGTCAATGAGGACTGATGCTGCCACCCTAAAAAAAAAAAAAACAACCAAACCTGAAAGTAAAGCTGTACAAATGTTATTGTGCTATCACTATGTTATTCAATCATTCAAAATCACTATGTTATTCAATCAAAATATCTTCAAAATTCATTTATGCTTGCAGCAACAGGCAACTATCAAGGGCTGCTAAGAAGCTGAAAAGCCTGTCACACTTATGACAGTACTTGCATTGTGCTCTCCCTATCAATATCTTCCTTTTTTCTCGCAACTAGAAATATAAGAACTGTTTTAAAAAGATAAGCAACATACTGGGTCTCTGATATAGAATCTCTAGATTCTGCTGCAATGCAAGAAAAAAAGATAACCAAATGCTGGAATTGTGAAAATCTTCACACTTGACTTAGTAATACTAAAACTTTTATTTAACAAAGCTATTGACACTATCCAAGCCCAACTTACTTGCTACAGCCAGCTTCAAGAAGTTTAAAATTTGTTTAACTATGGATCAAACAGGTCCCCTTCCCTGTTACACTTAAACACTTAAAGAACTTACTCTTTTCTTTCAGAAAATAAATATTATTACAAATATCAGCACAGTAGAGCATCCTCCACAATACCAACCCGCTTACTGGAGCACAGATGCGGCAGAACAGAAAGCCTGTATTAGCTTGCTAGGAACAGAAAGTCAAATTCAAAGCCCATCAACTGTAAGTTGCTATTAAATCATGACACAAGCTACCAACAGCACTTGGGAAATTATTGAAGTTGCAGTTGATACATTTTGTCATCAAAAAAAAGCCAGAATGAATTATAGGGAATGAAAGATATAAGCAGAAATGCTGACAGTATTAGAAGTTTTTCCTCCTGTTTGTCACATATCAAAAACCTACTTTCAGTTTGCCATCATACCAGGAAGTCATTTCCCTTGAAATATATAGGTTTTATTCTTCCCATTTCTAAAAGGTACAATAAGACCACAAGCCAATTTCAGTTTGAAAGATCTATATGTCCACAAGGAGAAAAGAGAGCATTTTGCAAGAAGAGTATTACAAATAATGAGATCACCACAGAGCCACAGAATACTTGAGGCTGGCAGAGGCCTCTGCAGGTCAGCTAGTCCAACCCCCTGCTCAAAGCTTCAAAGTCAGACCACATTGCTGAGGGCCTCCTCCAGCTGAGTTTTGAAAGCCTCCAAAAATCTCCCTCCCTCTCTCTAACAGGGAACTACTGTAATACCTTCACCAAAGCTCCCCCGAATGAAGTGAATCAAAATCTTACAAGGAGAGTTTTGCTTATTTGGCTAGAATAGAATAGAAAAGCAGCCATAAAAGTTTTTGACATGATGATACTTGGCATACATACTCTACACAAAATACATCTTTGCCATCAACCAGCTTCTCTTGCAGGTTTGAGATTAAATAACCTAAGGTGAAGGAACTCTCTGCACAGTGTCCAAGTGTTTAGAGGCAACTGGTGCTATGCAAAAGCTCTTGGGCTATCCCAGCTAGCTCCCATTAACAGTACCCTGGCACATTTGGGAATTAACATGGGGCAGAAACCATTTCTAACAGGCATTCTGCATGTAGAGGAAGACAATTTAATAGTATAGACATAGACAACAGCAAGATAGTTGGCTAGTGCTAGATCAGTCTTAAGCATGTATGAGAACAGCTGGTGTCAGCTCAAGAGCTATAGGATGAAGCTTCTTCTATTTGAGATATTGAAGACTTAAGTATGTCCTCTCGTTGCGACCTACTCATTCTCATTCAGGGAATCAGTCTTCTCAAGTGGCAGAGGAAGATGACAAGGCAATGTTTTTGTATCCTCTCTATTTTCTTGTCTAATGCCAAGGGCATTCACTCACACTCCATTTCATCCTCAATCCAAAGATGACTCAAATCCACACTTTCCTCTTTCCCAGGAGAAGAGCCTAATTCGTTAATACAGACTAAAAACTATTCTCTTCAAGCTACAGTAGTTGTAACCTAGTGATGATTTGTTGCATTTGCTGTTTGAAAGAGCATCATATTCCAGACAGCAACAGCTAAGGTTTAGTTGCAAGGGAATACACTGGGTGCACAATCAAGCCAAGATTCTGTAAGTACTTAGAAATGAGCAAGTACCCTGCGTATGCACATACAAGAACTTATTTCATAGATGACTGAAAAATTGCAGGATTTAGGTCACAGTTTGTGACGCACTTCCAAGCCTTTAGAATAAGATTACATACAAAATTATTATGCAATTAATTAAATTAAGATTAATTAGATTAAGTAAGAATTGAAATCTCAATTTTATTTTTAGGTAACACTTATGGTGAAATCCTGACATTACCGAGGCCAAGGGAGTTTTACAATCAGCCCACTGGGAGCCAGAATGTCATCCATAATGAATTATAATACAAAATTACTGATCCTTAGCATCCTCCAGCATGAGGCTATGATTATAAATTATTTACACTTGAACATTCATACTGCATAATGTTTTTAAAATCAACTTATAGGTAAAGCACCTGAATCATCCATTAAAATTGTCACCTCACTGTAACAGAAAATAATGAGGAATTTTTCTAGTTAAATGTGCCTAGATTGAATCAAGAATTGTGCCTACACAGGCACAGATCTACTTGTTCTGCAACACATATATTCAGACTTATGGTAGGCACAGATCGAGATGCCAGAAGGGTGACTTTTAATCATTGCTGGAAATAAACAAACATCAAAAGAAAACCAATGCCCCAGACAGAAATAAACTTCATTGTGCTCATGTTCTTAAAGAGTCCTCTTGTGTCCTTACTAGGAAGTGAAAAGGAAAAACAGACAGCCAGCATCACAGTTAACAGTTTGCCCTCATCAGGGATTCTTATCATAAATACAGAGTGAGAAAAATCTATTCATGTGTCAAATATCAACATTATTCTGTCCTTGAAGTGATATTATTCTGTACAGCCAGTTTAAACATGACTGAATAAATGGATTGCGAGAATATTGGTTCCATAAATAGAATTCGCACCCCAAAGGAATCAGGAAAGGGGCATGAAAAGAGAAGGAAGAGATGCTAGTGCCACATGTACTTTTTTTGGTGCTCTGCAATGTTCTGAGATCTTAATCTGCTCCTGTATAAATCCCACCATTTACTCCAGAATGACCAGAATCTGCTACAAGTAACGCTAAAGTCAGATTATTTGGCTAACACCTATGCTTCTTACAGTGGCAAGATTTAAAAGGAACAGTTTATAGAGACATGCCACATAAACAGCTACTTGATTGTGCACATTCAGTTGTACCATACACCACATTCCTATTGCTAGGGGTGTCTGAAATACACCGGACAAGCAATACCCATGTCAAAAATGTTAAATTCCCCATGTCCAGGGGAGCCTCAGCAGGTGCGACTGGTGCTACATCATCTTCTTGCCCTCAATAAGCAAATACAGCTGATGCCCTGGGACAGAAAGAAAGCCTGAAACATTATCCTTCAGAATGGGCATCCGGGTGGGATTACAGGTTGCAATACAAATTGCAGCAGCCCAAAGGCACATTTTCTCTATCTGCTCTCCAATCCACGTGGCAATGCAGCCTACACATTTCCTTTGGATCCCAAGTTAGAACAAGGCAGTAAAAGCAGCAAGTGAACTGCAGATGGGAAAAAACACTGCTGTCACCTCAGTTTTTCTTTGTTTTACACTTTTGTTTGTGGGGTGGGTTGTGTTTGTTTTTTTTTTGGTTCCTTCTAGTGCTCAAGGGACAGTAATGCAATTATATGTATATCAACAGAGTCAAAGCACTAGATAATTTCCCCTATAGGAGTAGGGAATGAAAAACACAATATGAAAAGTTTGTGAACTGATAAAATTGTGTTAATGGGATGCACTTCAGTACCAAAGCACAGCGTATTTAAGGTCTATAATTGATTTTAGGATTTCTTCTAAAGTTTTTTTCTTTTATTTCAGTAGGAAAAAACATTTTTTTAAATAAACACACCACTATTCCTAGTCCAGATTTTATGCAGTCCTCTGTTCTATTTGCTCAAGTTTTGAACAATATCTTATTTTCCCCCCTTTTGTTCTTCTGACCAGACTTATTTCCTAGTGTACCTACTCCAAAAGTAGTACTTCCAGGAAAATTAACTGTGACAATTATGGATAAAATTGTGTTTTGTTTATATTTCAGGTACTAAACAGCTGCTACTAGATATTGCTACCAGATGTTCTAGAATTATATGCAACATTATGCTCAATTTTAACTTTTACAAAATTACAAGCTAATAAAATATGACACTGCTGTAGTCAAATGATTTATTAAAATGAAAAGCCATTAAGTTCCTTTTAAGCTTCACACCCTACTACCCCAAATAACTCGTCATTATATACATCAGTGAACAGATGCAAATGTCTCTACCATTTTGAGATTTCAGTACTATCCCATATACCAATTATATATCCAGATGCCTTTTGCTTTAACAGCCTCATGCACATCTGTCCATCTTAACCCAAACGCATGATGACTGTTCATTTCATGGTTAAACTACCTGCGGGATGACACAAGTCTGGGTTTCACACGGTTCACATAAGGATCATCTTTTTCTGCCATGCAAATGAACTTGCACACAGCTAAGGCAACATTTTACACATTGAAAACACTTGGAATCAACACTGGGATTATTGAGTAACAAAACATACAAAAATTTGCTGTTACATTCAATTTCACTTAGACACCTCACTTTCCAACCAATTTTAAAAGCTGGAACATTTGTTGTGGGATTTGGGGGTGGTGGTGGTTTTTTTAAATGAAAGTCTTACACTCTGATAACCAAAGTACAGGCTTTGGTTTGTATGAGCTCCCCAATTAAAGCAGCACGCAATAGCCAATGTAGCTAACAGCCTTTCCCATCCACAATCACAATAAACATAAGTAACATCAAAGAGGATTGACAGCCAGTAATTATAGAACTGAAAACTGTCATGGATTCTTATGTACTAATGAAGCCAGGCACAAATATAGTAAATCTAAGTAGCTCCTTTCAATCTTCTAACAGGAAAATACACGCATTAACTGGTCCACAGAATACTTTAAAAGTTTGTATAAATCTGTGTCTAGGCAAGCAAATAAAATATTCCACCTAATTCTACCCTCACATGTAGCAGCAGAAGGTCCTCACCAAATAAAGGCAAATTAGAACAACTTGAAGCTTGTAACAGAGCCCACTAGAGTCAGAGGCACTGTGAAAAGGTCCTCAAACTGTGTTCTAAAGCAGGACCAAGTTCACTTAAGTCACTGAAATCCCCCTGGGATAACACGGGGAAAAAGAAATACAAGTGCAGAGTGGCTCCAGCTTAATTTCAGTAGTAAAACAGCTTATACCAGAGACAAGAATATACGTGTATTACTCCATAAACTTATTCTACCATAAGTACATAACTTACAAGAAAAATGAGCAAACACCAGAAAGGAAAAGAAAAGCAGACACAGTGAGGGAGATCAGCCAGAAATGATTATTTATAACTTTAGATATCAAACCCTCAGTTAACGTACACTAGTCTAGCTCCACTGAGGTCGCAGTAACCTCACAATTTACACAGCTGAGCATCTGGCTCTAAATATTTAACTGTTCAAAATTCTAGTGTGCATCCTTGCGTAGCAGAGCTTCTCTGACTAATCACGCTAGAGGTAACCACATCTTAAGTGTGTAGTTCTAAATTGAGTAATATTACCATTAATAACAGTGCCTAATTAAGACATCTATAATGTTTTTAATGAGAAAAATTGAAAGTCCTTCTGGAATTTTTCCAGTCAAATTAATTCTGAGGACTTTAGACGTTATTACAAGTAATGTTACAGGAATGAAAATTAGCTCTAAATTAGGACATGTCACTGTATTTAAAAGGAGGAGAAAAAAGGAAACACATTCCATTTCCCCCTTTATACACAATTCTCTGCTATAACATCACACCACAGGGGAAAATAAAAACACCATTTTCTAGTCTGCTCTAAGTTGCTCTGCATATAGTTATACCCAATGCATCTCTAAGGTCTGCACATATTTTAACACTTTACTTTCGGGCTCTTTTTAAACATTACATCAGTATTCTTCTGGGAACAAGTATTTCCAGAATCTTAAATTGACAACTCCTATGGCTTATGCAGGCCCAAATCCTTTTGGCTATAATTTACAAGTTATGCTTCTCCAAATAAGAAATCCTTCAGTGATGCTGCATGTTCAGGCAGGGAGCACCTGTGGTTAAAAATGCTCAGATCCATCTTCCTAAAACTGTACAGGAAGAAGAGAATCCACATGGTCCCTAATGATGCTCTTTAGGATAACAACCAGACATTCTAAAGGCTATCACACCTGATGATTCTTTATTTGTACTACTAATAAGCCAGTCCTTCAAATTCCTCCATGCACATTTCTGGTTCACAGTTGCTGTTTCTTTATCACTGCTTTCACTGTAAGAATTTAGCAAGCATAAACCCACAAGCCTACTATGCAGCTGGACTAGGCTGCTTTGAAGATATAAAGACACTCAATCCTTGCTCTTCAAAACAGCTTATTTGAGCACTCGCTTTCATACCAGTTATGAGAGTTTGAGTGTGTTCAAAAACACACACAGGTTCAAAACGTAACAGCAGAAGTCATGACTTTGTTCTGACTGGATTTTATATGCATATCTCAGATTCAATTTAGAGGAACTTGAAGGGAAGCCCAAATTGAGCCCAATTGTGTGTGGGGGTTGTTTTTTTTTTTTGTATTTTTTTTTGTTGTGGTTTTTTTGGGTGTTTTTTTTTTGTTAAGTTCAGAAGCTTCAACCTTAAGGCATGAATACAAGTTAAGAGAATAATGAGTTACAAACCAAGTATTACCTTTGGGAATAAAAAAAGCCATTGCAACATGACAAAAACCACAAAGCTTACCTTTGCTTTTGCCTCACCTGTGTTGTATATAGGATCCTACGTATATTCATACATACCATCACACATATATATATATATACACACACACACAACATGCATATGCATACACATAACACTCTCCTGATAGCAGTACCTAATGACTTCCCATTTCATCTCCCCCCTCTACCATAAAACGCTTCTCTCCCCAGATCTTTCAGATTCCAAAACCCAAATTTGAATTCTGCAATTTGTTGTGCCTTAATAAACAGAAACACAGCAGTGGGTGTTTCAGGCAGGTCAGCTGATCAGGTGGTTTGTCCTTGGGAGCGGAGATTGCACAAATTACTTTTCTTTAATGCATTGTAGTGACACTGAAGATGTTGTCGGTGCTTAGATAATATTTTGAACAGACTTACAGCTTACAATTATTAGAGTTATGAGAATAGCAAGGACATTCAGGCATAAGTATGTTCCCTAAGAGCTCAGGGAGGCTTACCTCTTTCAAATCAGTTCTGTTTACAAAATCCTAGCTTAATTGAATTGCAAGGACTCCTCCGAGAAAGAAAAAATGATTTTTATCTTCTGTTAATACCATAAATATTAAAAGCAGAAAGTAAACTAAATGATTAACTGTTACTGATACTAAAGAGGTATACATCTTGGATTTTTAGAAGCGACATCACAATCATTGCTCTCAAGTATAATGCCAAAATGATGACAAAGTTTAGCAATCAAGCATTTCTTTTCAAGGTCTTGCAGTTCAAATGCTGCGTGCCACCTAAAACATAGAAGTCTAAGAAAAAAGTGCTAGTATTGAACTAATATACACATGTGGCTGCCATAAATGCAAATTCATATATAAATTGTATCATTCATATTAGCCAATATTACTTTGTTTCTTACCAAGTGTTTCACATACAACAGTCTGAAGAAATATTCAAGTAACTAGTTCTTAGCTATTAGGTTTAACCTCTAGTTTGAATTGTGCTATAAGGAAACAAAAATATCCATTTGCAGTAATCAGCTGCAAATTATTTGATGGAAGACTTCTAGCTAACATTTCACTGAGGACAGTAAAGATTGTTATATGATATTTCTGGGCTGCACAGGATACTACACACAGAAAGGAGACCACCGACTTGGTCATGTGGAGAAGCTTGGGCAGGTAACACTTCTCACTGTTTCCTTCCTCAGACCATCTCAGAGCAAGACTGCAAAAAATGGGAAAGAGTGACTTACATGGCAGTTTGAGCTATGTGAGAAGAATTTAGTGTCTGCACCAATACTTCACTAACAGTTGTTGACTGAGCTCAGAAGCAGGTAGATGAACACATTATTCCAATGAAGGAGAAAACTGTAGTAATTTGTTCTTTCATGCAGAAGGAGAGAAGCATTCCTAGTAGACCACCTCCATTCTCTTCTTTGATCACAGCTAACTGCAGACAGCACACAGAGATAATAGGAACCTGTTTCTTTCAACAAGTTTAAAGCATGACCGAAACACAGATCCAGCAACTGTCACATGTGCTACTGAGTTGTTTAACATCACATCTCTAAGAATACCTGCAACTTCATTCCAATACCTACAACTTCATTTCATAATTCCCCAAATGCCTTTGCACATTAACACCTATCGGGATGACAAAGGAGGATGAACTTGAAATGAAGGACAGTCTGACAGCTTCCATGAATCTGTGCAAGACAGGATTTATCCAGCAATGGTGTAGAGCAGCTGAGAGGACTGTATTGTCCATCTGCCACAACTCACATGGATCCTCATATAAAATGTTTTTCAGTGTCTGATTATCATGATTTAGAGAACAGAGGGGATGAAGTATAGCAAATATAGGAAGAATAAGAGAACTTATTACAAGAGAAATATTTTCTGCTTTTATTCTCAGATTTGTAAGCACACAACTTGCTTTAAATGCTCACAAGCAAGATTTAATTGAGGTCACCAAGCAAAGAAAATGACAGAGTACTCCTAAAGAAAAAAAAAAAACACCACTAATCAGGTGGGAAAAAGGAAAATATTCTTAAAAACCCATTGATCCTGGTCTTATTTTACTTTTAGTACAGCATTGATGTCAATGATGTATTTCAGATTATTGAACAAGAACAAAATGAGAACAGTCAAGCTTCCCCTTCGGGTGAAGTCATTCTGTTAACCGCAATTCCCCAAGCACACTAAAAATACATCTTCATTGTCACAAGATGACTGCAACGTATCTTTAAGACAAGGATGAAATGCTGGAAGTTAGATGCACCGCAGAAATAAAGTAGAGGGATGAACTTTCTGTTAAGATATAAACTAGTTACTGTAATTAAATTTTTAGTTCTAACAAATAGTAAGAGTGCAACACTCCTCCCAAGATTCCCCCCCAACAAGGCATGTTGCTCTGGGTTCTCAGTAGCAGGAACAATGTGTACTGATAGGCAATTTGGGGCTCCTGAGCTGTGATGGCATCCTACTTGTTAGCCTTCCTATTGGAATTTGCACAAGCTACTTTCTTGCTTTGTACAGGAAAATAAAAATTAGTGATACAGAGGCATACAGAAAGTGAGGTCCCTTCTTTATATAAGGTTATTCATAGCCTCCAGTGATGCTATTCTGCCTTGAAAGATACATCCAACAGGTGTTCTTAGCTATAACAAATAGCTGTAAAAGACAACTAAGAAGAGACACTCTGAATATACGTCATCCATCTTTCCCCTGTATTTGCATTGCTCTCCAACTAAGGACTTGGCTCCATGCAATTCCCGTGCAGCTCTGTATTCGCAAGAGGCAAGTGCCCCAACTTCAGTCAAATCACAAGGAGAGACAAGTGTCCAGCATATCTTGAAACTCAGCTCCTCTGCCTCAGAGCTATACTTTCAGTTATATCCTCAAAAGGACCTAAAAGCTCAGGGTTTAGTTTCTCACTCTTCTAAATGTTAACATCTTTCAAGTGAGAACTCGGTTTTGTAGTCTTTTCATTTATCAGTTTCTGCCACTCTGGAGCCAACATGTCAAAACCCCTTACTGATTGGCCTCCAGCAGTCCATAAAGATCTTACAGTAAATCCTGCAGCTGGAGACATACTGCTGGTACTTCGCTGGATGCACCAGACAGCAAGAAGAAATAAATGGCTAGTGTAAGAAAGAATATTAACTTAGTTCCACATAGCATTTAGAGATTTTTTACTTTTGGTTTCACTTGGTTCATAAAGCAATTGAAAACTTTTGAAGTTCTCTGCAAAGCAGAGCTATTGTTCCCTGCCAGAAGACCCAGCTCTAGAGCAATTGGTCTGGGAGATTTACTCAGAAACTCCCCAAACCCTAGACATCTGACTCTGGGACAGTCTGTCAGACTGTAATTGACCCCTCTCAAAGAAAACAGAGTTGATTCTTTATGTTAGCAAATTTTTTTTAATAGTACACTAGATATTTCTCACTATTAGTTTCAAAGCCCTTTGCAGATAGGGAAAATAAGGTAGAGGTATGCTCATTAGAGCTTATGAATCTCTGGATAGCAGAAACTCATCTTTCCAGTCATTGTACACACACAGGACACAGTCATAGGTCCCCAGACTAATGCTGCAACTCTGAGTTCTTGACACTAGTCAGTTCAGACAGATATATTAAGACTCCTCATTTCCAATATACTTCCTTTATGTATTACAAGGATAATGCAGCATTGAACGCATCGAGGACTGCTCTTGGTAGCAAAGAGATGGTTAATGCTTTCCAAACTACAGTTACTCACAAGACCATTCTGACATTTCAGAAGTCAAGAGAAACTATTATTAGCTGTGTCTAATAATATTGCAAGCTGCCACCCATGGAATCTGTGTGCAATCCTCCACTGAAATGGCAGCCTTTGGCAGTATCACTGCCACATGATTTGAACCAGGCAAGTCTCAAAAACATTGCCATAGCACTGTGTAGCCAGCCTGAAAATATCTTCACTGCTCTAGGGAGATGAGTGATCCCGTTGGAATTGGTTTTTGGAACTGTAAACTAATGAATCACTAACAGCTTTAAAGCAGACAAAATGTATTGCAACACAGCAACTGAAGGAAATCTGTTTACAGTGCTTCAACAGACACTTGAAATCAAGATGCTCAAGAAGGGTGAGGCTGTTAGGAGAGAAGCAAGGCTCCAAGTGCTGTGAGCACAGTTATACCTACCAGGGCCAGCAGCCATTCCCTGATGCCAGGGGTCATCTCTGACCCCCAGGCATGCTAGCCATGCACTGCAAAGCAAGCCACAGCTCAAGGGAGAGCATCCACATGGAAACAGGGCAAGGGATAGAGCAAGAAACAGCCCTCTTCTCCTAGGCCTGTTGGTGCACGTGCTTCAGTGCTAAGTACAGAGATCAGAAATTCCTTCTGTCATTCAGACACATGCACTGCCTACATCCCCCCCAGCCATAGCTGCCTGGAAACCTTGTCAGGAAGATTTACACTATATTTGGTAATGGGACAAGGCTGACACCAAACTTTGTATTCAAGCCAAGGGTCAGCCTTATGCATGTGGCTGGTGGGAAAAGGGACTACTTTACAGTTCAGATTCTTAATGAAGCAGCACAGTCTGAAGAGAAAGGCTAAAAAAAGGAAAAAAAAAAAAAAAATCAAATCAAAGTCCAAAAAGAGTTTGCTGGGCAAGGGGAAGGCCAAAGCTCAAAACCCTCCTCAACCTAAGGACACTCAAAGCCACAGCTATTTCTTAAGAAAGCTCCCTGCCCTACTTTTGTCCAGTGGAAGCTAGGCTGTTACACAAATAAGGTGCCTTGGGCCAGAAGACTAAGCAAAAAGGAGCTGAACTTTGAAGGGAACAGTTAAAAGCTTGTCTGGGAAAGACGGCAAGTTTGATGTACTAGTGCTGCTTATCCAGGGACTAATTACATATTTTACAGCAAAAAGTTACTAAATAAGATAGAATACCAAGGAACCCCATCCTTGAAGGATGCTCTCTTACTATTAAACTACAGTCACACTTTCTAGTCTCCCTCTCTTTTTAGGCTCCATGAGCATTATACACTTTCCAGTCCAGCAGCCCTGCTTCAGGGAGAAGCCTTGCCAACAGCACTGAACAAAAACAGAGAGATTTGTTTACAGGTGCTAAGGTAGCTAGGTGATCAGGTAGTTCACCAATTCACAACAAATGTGTGGAAGAAGGGCAAATTAAAAGACACACTGATTATTAAATATTTAAGCAGATTGTTCAATACTTGCTATTAATGAAATTCATGTAACCACAGCCACAGAAGGCGACTACACAGTGAACCAGGAAATAAGAAAGTGGGATGAAAAGGGAAAAATGTTCCTCCCTGCTGCACTGGACTTGACCAGAACATGACAGACAGCAGGGTAGTATAAATAACTCAAGGAGGGGCTGCTGCCTGCAGTTAAGCAGCTTCAGACCCAAAAAACATCCAAATTCCAGTGCACCAACTGCAAAGTAGTTTTAGAAATACCAAGAATAGTTGTAGCAATACCAGATCAGAGCCCTACCCCAGGTGCTGCGTTGCCTTCCCTCCCTTCCCCAAAGAGGCTTAAGAGAAAAATTTACCCTGATCACTTCATTCAAAATCTACTCCTACCCCCAGAGCTTGGCACAAAATTCTGCACACCGTGTACATCTCTAGCTTGCAGGCTGGGAGGGATGTACTGCATGTACTTCCTCTGCTTTTAAAGCAAAGGAATGTGCTCACAAATCAACAACAGCTTTATGAGGAAAAGGAAGGAGGATCTTCTGTTGCCATTATATTTGGAGACGTATTCAGAACGCCACATACTCCCCGTGAGCAGCCATGACATGGGGAGTGGCAGTGTAACAGGCCTGGCACACCCCAACTCAGCCATGCTGCTATTTAAAACCCCAGCCCCTCGAGAGGGGGTTAACTCAGGGCAAGGCTGAACACTGCAGCGCTAACTGAACATGGGTATTTACACCATGTGGCACCCATGGAATTACTTGCTTTTAAAGCTGCTCACTGCAGTATGAAGAGGTGGCTGCACCCAAGCTAACCAAGGCTGTAGCTAGCTCAGGATTTTGGCAGAAGCTTTCCACGGCTACCTGAGCCTTACTTCTGTGTTGGTACTGATGGTTTAAAGTGACAGCTGCAGTGATACTCTGCACTTGAAATACAGACTCCTGCCCACCAGACAAGTGAACCAAGACCAGCATGCCAATTACACAAGCATAGCTTATCAAACAGTAAAGATTTTAGGATGTAGTAGACCTGGACTACAGGCCAATCCCTGAACTGGAGAAATCACAGCTGACTTAAACCTCTAGTCCAGCATCGGGCCAACTCACACACACTGTCCTGGGAACGGCAGGCAGCAAACAGTGGATCTCAGGCCTAGAAGCCTCTGTGCTACCCAGGGTCCCAAGGTAGAAATAAGAATGCTAGTTTACTTGCAGTCATCATACATGTACAAGGAAAAACTGCAAAATAACTATTTTTCTATTTTTATTTTCTTTTCAATGTTTTGAAAGGTCAAGTGTATTTGCACTCTGCTGTGTTCTCTTTATCAGTGCTTAAACTCCAATGCTGCCAGATGAATCACAAGTCACGTAAACACCCCAGAAATACAGTGTCAGAAGTAGATCCATTGTACATGAATTGTATGCTCTGTTGTCAGGGGAGGGTTGTTTCCATTTTAAGCACGGAAGAACCTGCAGAAAACTAATGGCTAGTTTGCAAATGTGCCTGAAGTGAGGTTCTCTTCCCTTTAATCTTTGCTCTTCAGCTGGCTCCTAAAAGATGTCACAACATAAGAGAAAGGGGATAAGTCTGAAATTTTATATTAGCAAAAGTGATGGGGGGGGTGTCACATCTGGCAAAACTTTGGAACATTTCTCTCTCGTAACATGTGGCCTATAATACTCATTTCAGCAAGACGTTGCTTAGTTTTTCCTGGTATCTGGCTTGTTTCATATTTATTGCTGGAAAGCCATAACAGAGCTGTCCTTCCCCTCCCAGCTTCTCTGGCCCTTTGCTACCTTTCCATTTTCTCTGGAACATACTCACTTCCACCAGTATGCAATTAAAAAGTATGCCTGTGTTACAGTGAGGATGTGTGGGAAACAACCTGTCTGGTATACAGTAACTGTCTGAAATGGTTTTTAAGTAGCGACGTGCAAACAGTTTGAAAAGAAAACACAATGTGCTCTCCTGCAATGAAGGCTGGTTTGGCATCACACATTATACCCAGTTATCTCTTGTTTGTCTGTTGTCTCCTTTCCCATCCCCTCCCCAGCCAACTAGTCAATTAGGGGTAGGTATCTCCTAAGTCTTATTTCATCTGTGTGGTAACAAGTTTCTGAAAGCATCAGTAGAATAGATTTAATGATCATGAACACAACAAAGCAGCATATAGGGATAAATAATGTCCATTAAGACATAGAGCAAATGATAATAAAGTCCCACCAAAACATAAAATGTAGGAGAGAGGAGAGTTCTGTGGCTGGGCAGCTAATGAATGCTGGAAGCAGATACAGAGTTTTACAAAGGATTAAATTTCCTGCATCTCCTAAACCATGACACTGATACACACACAAGTGTGCATAAAACTGTAAACTGCTCCTGTTCCCTGATGCCAATAACTTCAGGTCCAGATATGAGCAACAGTTCTGGCTATGGGTGTCAGCCTAAACTATCAGGTAAGATTGCATGCAAATGAAGATGTGGAAATGGAGCAGAATCAGACTAGATGCTGCGCTCCATTCCTGCGTACACCTGTTAACTGTATCACAAATATAAAAGGCTGCTTTCCAAATCCTAACACCTGCAAAAAGTTACAGGACATTGAATATCATTTTGGTTTTCTTTTTCCCTTGGTTTTGTTTTCCCTTCCATTTTTTATGTGTTAAGGTTTGATCTTCTTTCTTGTATTACCCAGTCAGCCAAGGAAAGGGACAAGAAATTCAGCAGCTATGTCAGCATGTTTATTACTAAATAACTATTCCCAGCACTTCTGGCTCTAAGAGATCACCAACTTAAAACTATTAATGGGGCAGCTAAATTAAATTCTTTTTTCCACATGTACAGATTACCCAGTGAAATTAACCAGGACCTGTGTGAAATGCTAAAGGAATTCGAGTCCTTAGGTGTGTCTGGTTTTCCTCATGCTGCAGGAAAATCCCCGTCATTTTATCACCGAAGTAAAAACATCTATAAGCACCAAGAAAAGGGACAGACTTTCCAAAAGGGCCTGTTAAATCCCATCTAAGAGAAGTTAAAACACAGTAGTAAAATGTATTCATCCTTTCCCCCAACACTAGAAGTTCTGGAAGAAAGTTTGAGTGGAAAAAACTAAAGGCACTTAGACTATCTGAATTTTTTTTGAGTAGATGAAGTAGAACAGAGGAAAAAGTAATTTGAACAAGGAAATTACAGGAATGCAGCTTCCAGTCAGCCTGGAGGTAAGGCAGGGAAAACCACTTGTGCTGTGCATGATTGCTTTTTCTTCCTTCATATCCCAGCTAGACTCCACAAACACAGAGCATGCAGAATTCAAAAGTCAAGAACAAGCTGGAAAAACAATTTTGTTCAGGTTCAACGTGAGTTATGGCAGACAACCACATTGGTTTCTATTTTAGCCATACTCCTTCAGCCAGCCATAATCAACGTTCAGTTCCCATGCACAGCAAGAAACAGGTTCTGTGCTGGTGTGCCTTTGACTCATGAAGAATCAAAAGCTTTGAAAATTGTATTTTTGGGAAGCAAGTGTAAGAAGATTGAATCCTCATTTCAGAGTGACATAACCATACAGGATGAGGCAGCTGTTCCACAAAGTCAGAGATTAGCTTTCAATAGTCCATACAAGTCTACAGATTCTCATGTTTTGAGCTTGTAACAAATGATCCATCCATGTGTCGTGTCCCCCCAGGAATTCAAACATTTAGGTGCATCTCACTAACAATGACACTTTAGGACAGCAACATAACACTTCTAGAAGCTAGACACAGGATCGAAACAGCCATGAGCAGGCAGCTCACCTCCTACCAGAGGAGCCCAAGCTTTTGGTAGCTCTGCCTCCCCCAATCCAAAGGAAGGAAGAAAGATGGGAACCGTTATCAGTGGACAGACAGCAGGGGAAATACTCTGCCGTTGAGACTATGTCTCACATTGCAGTGGAAATATCCAGCATCTCTCCCCTACCCAAGCACTGGAAGCATAGTTGGTTGTATATCATCTGCCCCCGTCTTCTACCCCAAACTGTTTTGGTCTCAAATGCTATGAGTATATTTAGCACTGATAGTCTCATCCTCCTCCTCTGCTCCAACTTATTTTGCCAGCAGCCATCACAAACACCAGTTATAAGCAAATACACTCCATTTTCTGTGCAGTTGTGATTAGCTAAACATTTTCTCTTCTTAGTTTCCTCTATAAGCAAAATAGTAGCTGTACAGACATAGGCAGTTCTTTGGCAAACCATAACTAATTATACTCTTGAAAGCTGAGCAGCATTATTAAAATAGTAC
Source organism: Nyctibius grandis (assembly GCF_013368605.1). NCBI lineage: Eukaryota > Metazoa > Chordata > Aves > Nyctibiiformes > Nyctibiidae > Nyctibius > Nyctibius grandis. Next base: position 18,790,076 of record NC_090669.1, on the reverse strand, counting down.
TGCATACACCAGCTTCTGATTGGCCTAAAGATTGAATTTACTCTGGGCTCCCTCCAATCAGAATTAATCTTTCTATGGTACAATGAACTGTCACTACTGAATCAACACCAGCAGCAAAAGTGACAGCAGCCTACATCATTACTCAACTAAGATAATAGAACTAAAGTCATTGAAACAGGCAGATGTTGGAGGCTGTCTCCATTTCAGAATAATGTTCCTGTCGTAATTCAGCATTTATTTTAGGGAAGCAAGGATAAATTCATTACTGTTTGCAGGGTGCTCAGATATAACAGTAATAGAAGCCATATAAGCCTCCCATATGTATACAGTAGAAATGCACATGGCATTGATACTAACCATCCTTCACCCGAATAACACAAAGTGGGGCAATGCAATCAATCCATGTCCACTGCAGACCTGCTCCCGTATTAGCGTGAGCAACAGTGTTTTGTTATTGCAAGCTCAGAAAACTAAAGTTGAGATACATGCAAGACCAGAAGTCATTTCCACAAGATACAAAAGTTTCACAATTTATTTCCAGCATCCTTACCTTATTTCCTGGTAACAGATATCCAAAATTATTATCTAAAGAGCTGCTGTTTTGTCAGACTGCAATAATCAATACCCTCACTGCACAGAATGCCACACTTCTGCATTGATAACTAAACCACATAGATCCAACAATTAGGGAAAACTATTGATGACATTTAAAACTGGAGATTGTGAATGATATTTCCACATATTAAGGAAAGGTGATCAAATATGGGCCTAACTACTTTAGTGTTCAGGTCAGAGCTGTATATCAGTAAATTAATAGGAGTATCAATACTCATAAATCAAGATTTAGAGTTCAGAGTCCAGTTAGCTCAATCAGATTATGAATTATGAAAACAAAAGACATTTGGGAAAAATAAAACCACTTAGCCTGACACACAATGCTACCTTCAGGTAGCAGGTTAATACAAATGCCCAGAAATAAAAACTGATTTTTATGTATTGTCCTATTTTAATTTAATTCTCATTTATCTTTACCCACAGGCTTTTCATTTCACATTTCACCTGAATAAGGACAGTAGATAATATCCATGTCTTCCTGGCACTTGCAAGACCAGTTATCTTATCTTGGCAGAAGGTCAAACTGAACACCTTTTAATTTGGCCAGTTATCTAACTGCACTGAACATCTCAAACCTGCAGCCGAGATATCCATTCCTGCTTCGTAGCACAGTTGGAGTTGCTCAGCTTCCTCTGAGAGAGCTCTGAAACAATGGGTTTAATGTGGAGGGAAATGCCCATCCGATTTTAATGGCTAATTCCATCTCCTTTCACCTAGAGAGCAAAGTACCAGATGCTCTGGATTTCCTGCTTTGTCAGCTATAGAGCACTGCTATGTTCAGCTCTCGCATTTTGATACAGCTGTTTGTTGTCTGATAAAACATGGTTCCTCAGGGAAAACAGAGGGCTGTCTCAAGAGAAATGTATAAATACACCTTATATGGCAGAATGGGAACTCAAAACCAGTTAAGTTTGTCTATGGGAAAATGCAAGATCTTGGGAACACTGTTCCTGGTGTTTTCTGTTTCCAAGCAGTTACCAACAGTTGGCTCAAAGTTAAAATGTAATAGACACACTTCAAAGACCATCTTACATCAAGAAAACTATAATAGGCTGGGGCAGGAGCAACTTTACATGATTTCCCCCCCACACACACTTGTATGCTGTCTGTACAAGCTAAGGATCATACTCCTAATTCATGAACATTGGGATAGCTCCTGGGGGATCCAGATGAATACACTGCAGCTCAGAATTTCTGCCTTTATATAGTGACCCTGTGGACAGCTGCCAGCTTTTATTTTACTCTTATGGGTTCAAAATCCCCTACGTTTGACTCCAAGATTCTTCTTTAAAGATAGTTTGCACAGAAACCCTTCTTGCAATTCCAAGTTATGCCAGGAAAATGAAAAGAAGTAGATTGTCTATAAAGTAGATGAGCCGATTATCAGCACGGTAAGTATGTTGTAATATGCTTTTTTGCTCCATAGCAATTCAAGAGAAACTATATATACTAACAGTTTTATGGATTGATTCGAAGCAATATGAGAAGTTATTCATCCTCTTTCTACCTTTGCCACAGATGTGTTACTGTCCGTATGGCAGACAGCCATTAATGTATAGAATCAGTACTCCCCCAGATGTGTTTCCAGCCAAGCTCACCAGCTTTGGCCTGGAGCAGATAAGGAGCACACTTAACATAACTCAGGGAAGAAAAAGGGGTAACCTTCAACAATAGTCTTCAGCACACAAGTAGTAATAGCTGAGTAAAGCTTATAGGTATAGATATTTGCAAGTAGGCATCTCTTATATCCTAAATTCCAGTTATAAACTTGTGATACTTTCCACCTCTATACATATTTCTTCGCATACAGCCATATTAACAGTGCTGTGACAGCTTAATATCCTAGAACCCATGGTATGTAAGGACTCAAAATGCTGAAAACAAGTACCACAAGGTCCATCTGCCATGATTACTCAATCTGCCAAAAAATTCTTCAAACTTTTAGAAACCCACTTTCTGTCTGTACTCCTTTTAACACAGCCTTCATACGCACAAGAATTATTTGCTCTTCATTACACACCAGACTGCAAAGTCCTTGGGAATTTAATATTAGCTTTTAGAAATATATACTTTGCCATTACCAATAAGGAATTAAACGTTAGCTGTTCACAGCAAAAGAACAAAATAATTTAGAGTGAGAGCTCACGCTATTATCAGGTTTTTTTAAAAAATGATAGCGTGGAGAGTAGAACCTTTATTGAATGGAGCCTGAGGACTTGGACAATAAAAACTTGTTCATTCCAGAGAACTGTATGTGGATACCCAGTTTTGACACACTTCAAAAGCTTGAAGGTGGATGTTCAGCTCCGTAAAAACAAGGTCCATAAAGATAGCAAATTAGGCATCCATACATGGATATTCATAGATATCAGGAGTTATTTAAACACCTTAATCAGCTTTTCCAAGTGGTTAGAGATACTGATAAACTGCTGTACACTGAAGAGATTCACACCACCCTACTCTTAATAGCTCCTATTTATTGTACTCTGTTCTTAGAACTGTTTTAACCAGCTTCATCAAACCAAATCTTAAATTCCTCCTTTTTTCTTTAGCCAAGAAAATTAATGGTGCAAAACACAGTAGAATATTGGATAAGTTAGTGGTGTAAGGAGTTCCCTCCATACAAAACAGTAAGGCTTTCAAAGAATTAGATTCTTCTGTTTGACAGAGTCAACAGACAGTCCACAACACAACAAAAAAGCAGTGGGCAAATTTCCAAGACCTTTGAATAATGAAACAGTCGCTAATAAAGCAAGTCTTATTTTTCATTCCTCTTTGGCATTTAATATCCTACTGATTTGTATACACTAACATTGTGCTAGCTGCAGGACACATGAAGTGACAGAAAAACACAGTGTTCCATATGGGCTGGTCCCATCCATCTGGTGATTAGGGCAGGGCACAGTGCAACCATATGGCCATGATCAAGAACCCACTAATATCATCCAGAGTTAACTGGGAAGAGCTATAGCCCACTTAGTCTCCTAAGGATGATAAATCCCTCTCATTCTGTCTCTCCTCCCCAGTGTACATGATAGATTTGTCTTTTTGCCTGCATAGATGAAGCTTTGCTGGTTAGAACACTAGTAATACACAAAAAAGTGAATTTGGTGCTTATAGCTGTCAAAGAATGAAGAAATTCTTTCCATGAAACAATTAAAAAACCCTCAAACCTCACATTTCTGCCTCAAGTCCCAAATGAAGTCTCCCTCCTCCCAAAAGGCTTATGTTGGCATAGGCCCTCTGAAACTTGGGGCCAAAATCCTGACACACAGCACATGGGTACAGCAAAGCAGCTGAAGATAAGAGATGGGACTCCAGCAGTGATGCAGGAAGAATATAACAGTAACAGCTCTGTTATCTGCTTGTCCTTACATATTAATAGAATGGGACAAGCCTACTTATCTAACAACGAACAGGAAGAAAATGAAAGGCAGAACTTCATGTCTTCTTGAACAGGCATCACTGTGCTATGTACATAGTTCTAATAATTCCTGTTGCACTGGTCTATTTAGATATCTTTTAGAAATACTTGTTTCGCAGCTAAAAAGTCACTAAAAATCAAGTCAATAACCCCCAATGGATCGTGGCACAAAGATGTTACATGTGCTAGAATAACCTTTTCCAATTTTTGATAATCAGAAACAGAAACCAGGTCCCAACATATTGCCTGGGCTACATCTTAAATTGAAAAATAGAATCTCAAACCTACTTTGTTGTGTACCACTTAATTGTAATGCCATAAGTCTAGCAACTTTTTCATGACCAGTTTCTACTCATCTATTGTAACAAATGCCCCTTGCTTAGCAGTAAGGAGTCTGGTCAGGTCCTGTGTAAGAATATCTTGAAAGGTTAGAGCTGTTGCCTAAGGTCATACCAATTCACCAGGGACAAACCTTGCCTCCAAGGCAACATTTGACAAATAGCACAGCATGACTGCTGGAATGGCTCTGCTTTGGGAAACACCATCTTTTGAATGAGATATGTAAGTGGAAGATCTTTTTGACTACATAACCAAAGATGATAGCCAGGAACTGTCAGGAGTGTCAGCCTGCTCACAAAATGCTTATCAGTGCAAATAATTATACATAATAAGTGGTAACTGAGTTTCTCTAATATTTTAAAGCATTTTTACAACTCTGACATAGCACAAGAGACACAGGACTTTTTCCTCTAGAATTCTCAAATAATAAGCAGTCTTAAACAAAATAAGACCTACAGCAACAAGATACAACATGGAAATACTTGGTCAGAATTTGAGCATAATCTTTAATGTTATATCAACAGACTGTGTGAGCAAGATTTTTCTTTTTTTCCTGAAGCTGATAAATTTCTTTTAATACACAGGGGCTGACTTTCAAGCTGTGCATGGAGCCCTCTTCTGGAGAAATTTATAAAAATAAAAGCTTAAGAATGCAGCAGTGTGGGCTATGAATTTGGGGAAAGAGTTTTAGAACAAAATTACAGAAAATGACACTATTCACTATGATAACAAGCTTGTAAAATCTATACTTTTTTCCAAATTACTTAGTTGCAACCCAGTAGAACATGACACTTATTGTTAAAGCTATCAAAAATTATTTTTCCCCTCAGCTTGTAAGTTTACTTACAAATGTTATGTTGATTCATCTGTCTGCATGAAATGCATAACATATAAAAACAAGCCTGTGAACAACTTTTGTTTTAAAACAAATATTTTTGTGTATAGGCCTTAGAAAATATCTTTTGGGGAAAAAGTAAAAACCACTGATTTGATAGATCTAAAAATCTGTATTTACTGCTTACTGTACTCTGAATAGTGAGCTGCACAAACTACCAGAGTACACTTAGTTTTTATTGTCAGATTCAGATCAATAAAGCTGTACCTTAGATAACTTTGCAGTTTTAAACATGATCCTGAATTAAAGGATTACTCAAAACATATCTTTCTCAGCTATTCCAGCTAACATTCTGTTTTCCTCTTGGTGAAAGCAGGACAAACAGTTGGTAGTAGCGCAGACTAAATATTTGCAAAAGAAAAAGTTAATTTATCTCCCACCTGTTTACCACAACTTTTACAAACATACTTATGTGTTGAAAAAACAATTCCCCATCCTTATCATTTTAATGCCTCAAAAGGCAATTTTTTTCATATTTAACAAATGCAGTTGAATTAGATGCAGACCAAGAAAGCACAAAATCAAAGTTACTAGTTTTAGCAATGCTATTTTAATTAAAAATAAACCTTTTTCCAGTTCATAATTCTTACTAACACAAAAGTTTCCTCAAACTTTTTTCTACACTGTAAACTTTGCTATCATTACTTTGAAATGAAGTTATTCCTATCTTCTACTTCCACAGAAAGTATTGCATTACTAGATTGCTATTGCTTAGAAAACATTTCATCAAAATTGAGCTTTGCTGGTTCCACTAGCATTGTATTATATGAGGCATTATTGCTACTGCTAAGGGAGAAAAAAAGAAAACTCATGAAAAAGATCCCAAAATGTGTTACAACCACTACACAGCCAGATGGCTGCATTTGTTTAATATGTTGTTTCTCACATTCTTCTGTTTACTTTTCCTGTCACATGAAAGTTGTGCATGTGGCATGGCAAAGAGAAAAGCCAAACAGCATTTCAGTAATTCCCTTTTTCTTCCCTAGCTATCACCTTCAGCTCCTACTTCAACCTGCCAATATTCAACAACCTTATACCTGAAGACAGATTTACGTACACTTCCTTATTATAGTCCAATTCATTCCCTAATTCATTAACTCTTAGACATGATCTATAAAGTAAACTTGAAGATGTGTTAAATCACCAGGTAGAGGCATTGCCAGATAAAGCTACCTACGTTAATAAAGAAGGTGGGGTGCAGTTTAAGCACCTAAATACAAAGCAATGCTAAAGCACCACAAGCTCAGCCCTGCAGTGTACTCAAACACATCTCAGCCCACCAAGAGCAGAAACTCTGAAGTATTGCTGAGAGTTATCAATGAAGTGCACAGTTGTTTTCAGAATCAGGTGTTCTGCACCTTGTCAGTTTTTAAGTAGTTACTGACTTTAGAAAAAATGCCGGCTATGTGGTTTAATAGGCCTTAGAAGCCTGTCCTCCTCTGTCATATATACATACTGCTTTTCCTACAAGGGACAGCTAAAGAAAATCCAAACTCAAGCTGATTAATTCAGCAGTATGCTAGAAAATATTGACAAAAAAAAGGCCTGAAAACACACAGAAAGCCAAGTGAACTGCAGTCCAGATGGCAGGTCTCAAGCCCAAGATGAGGGAGCACCAGGTCAGTATATCCCCAAGTTACCTTTACACTGTCGATGCCCTCTCCCCCCAGCCCCTCTGCTCCCTGAGCATTGCCTTTGCCAGCCCAGCTGCCTGCCCAGGCTGGCTCTCAGCCCACTTTGACAACTTCTCCTGCCCAGGAGCCCTTTGGGCATCCCCGGCCCACCACAGCCACTCAGCCCTCCCCAGGAGCAGCAGCTTATCCACTCTCAGCAGAGCTGGCGAGCTGCCCACTGGCAAGCCCTCCTACACAGTCCACGGAGCCTCAGCCCGAGCAGTTAGGGAAGCCCTGCAAGAAACTACGTATATCTCCAGCACATGCTGCTCTGGCTCCTCAAACTCATCCTTCAACAGTGCATTCAGGTACCATACCTATGATTCTGTGGTCCAAAGCAGCTGCCTTCATTTGTCACACTCCCTGAAGCAGGACTGTTCTCCTGAACCCACCCAAATGCCTATGTGCTTGCTCACATGAGTCCTCAGTCACCGAGTCTCCCACTGTCCCATAACTTGAGCCACCCACGTTCATGCTTTTATTCCTTATCAGGTTAAGCCAGGACCCAAATATCCTGGCCTCGATCCCCAGCCTATATGCATTCAGTTCACCCTACTGCTTCCTACTTACAGGCTCTTGGTATATCTCCTCTCAGCAATAAAGCTCTCCCAACAGCGATCCCTCACCATTTTTCTCCTTATCAACCTCTTTTGAAAAAGCAGACTAAATGCCTGCTGGAGATTGCAGTTAAAGAAACACGAGTGCACAGGCTCAGCGTCCCAAGCACTAGTTTCACACTCTAAAACCTACCAATCCCCGAAGGGTCAAGAAAACAAGTCAGAAAGGAATTAACTTTTATCTCAGTGCACAGAATGCCAGTGCCACTGTCACTAAATGCAAGAGTTTACAGAGCTCCTAAGACAAAAGAAGGAAGGACGCATTTAAGCTGGACAACAACAAAGGATTTCCAAACCTCCCCAGAGCTTCCAAAAAGTGAGCCCTGTCACAGCAGCAAGAGGAAAAGAGAGCAGCCAGAAGGTATTGAGAAGTCAAAGCCCAGCGAGCCCCTTCGCTCTGACAGACAGCAGCAGCAGGGCTTCGGCAGCTCCGTGGTTTTAAGGCTGGCTGTTTTTTCCTCTGCTTTCTGGCAGAGGGGGATCTATTACGTTTAACAAGAGAAAGGCTACATAGCAAGTCACTAACAGAGTATTACACATCTATCAAGAGAGTACAGGGAAGGGAACCTTTTACAAGGTCTGATTTTGTTTTTCCTCCATATTCCCCCCCTCTCTGTTTTTTTTTTAAAGAAAGGCAATAAATAATGCGAGCTGCCTATAACAGCCTATAAGCCTACTACCCGGCAAAAGCCACAGAGGAGAGAGGCAAATCAAAGTTGCAGCATTTGATATGACAGAAAATATTGCTGCTGCAGCTGCTACCGAGACACTTCAAAGATTCCCCCCACCACCCTTCCTGAAGGGAAATAAAAAAATGCTATATATCACACAGCAAATTTGTTGTAATTGTAAATCAAGGAACTACGAGATTCTACATTCCTAGCAACTGGCTTATAGCAGAGATCTTGCATCTTTCAACAGTAATTCAAGCAATGTATAATTACTCAGAAATCAGACCTGAATTACAAATACTTTCAAATCCAAATGCACAAGAGAAGGAAGATGAAAGCAAGCAAGTAAAAACCACACATTTCTTACCTGGGACAGCAGAAAGGACAGAGTAAGTTGAGTTTTGTGCTGCATTTTGCCAGACTAGAAGGTACCAGAGGCTTTTTCATTCATGCACTCGGCTGCACTGAGCATATTTTCACTGTGAAACAGCCTTTGTGAAGAGACTCTGCCTTGAGAGCCAGCCAACTTCCCAAATAGATCAGCAGCATCATCACTAAAGCATTGGATAGAGTCTGATGACCAGAACCAATGGCTTTACAAGGATGATTTCTTCACAAAGCATCCCCATTTTGCATCACACATATTGGGCAAGCACCTCTCACAAACACAGCACCTTTAAAAAGCATTTTGCTTTGGTGTATTTGTGTGTTTAGTTTCAGTCTAACAAATCATGCCTTACAGATCTCAATAGTATTTTCCCGTTTAGAGAATAGAATTGCACAGAGTGAAATAAGAGCAACTCTAAGCACCACTGCAAAGAGATTCTCTTTATTAAAATGTTAATAAGGTATGCTTTATTTTCAATAAATCAAAAAAATGACCACTGCAGTTTTAGTTACTTCCAAGCCTTAGAGGAACACAGTGAAACTTTTTGGTGCAGCAGGAATACAGATTATATTTTGTGTTTTCCCCTCAATCTCACAAATCACAACGAAGACAGATCAATTCTAGCCTGCAGAAAAAATCCATCATAAGGCAATAGAATTTATTAACTGCTCAGGTAATGGCAGAACTGGCTTTTGATTGAATGAACTTGAATCTAGGACAAAGTTTCAAATGTCCATGCCCTTCAATTACAAAAACTTTTCCTGTTCAGAAGAGGAGACCTGATGTTTCAGGAACCTGCTTTCTCTGGATTGGTTATGTGGCAACCCAGCAAGCGACATCAGGCAGATGGACCAAAGATTACGAATGAATTCCCCCATCTGCATTTCCAGCTCCACCTCTCTTGCCACTCCCCATTATCACAACAGTCTAGTCTTTTTTTGACTCGTCTTCTTGTAGTCAGAGTTACTCAGCAGTACGCTTCCCCCATTTTTCAGTAGGGTCAGAAGTCTCCTCAGCTCTCATAACTGATATTTTTCCCTTGCTTGCTCAGCCAGCAGAGCCAGCTGCCACCACTTTCTGCTCTGCCACACCACAGGTGGCTGCTGCACCGGTGGAGACGAGCAAAGACATGGGGAGGGGAAGGCAGGTAGGCAGAGGGAAGGGATATGTATTCAAAGGAGCTACCGACCACTTTGAGTTCCTCGGCATCAGCAGGAACAACAACTCTGCTTCAGTACCTTAATCACACATGAGTGTATATTAATACTCGAGATGGATCAGAATTCAAACCAAACCCAGCAGGAACCACCAGTAGCAATTATAATGCTCTATGTAACTGCAAAAGGTTCGCTATTTATACATAGAAAAAGCAGGTGGATTGCTTTCTTTTTCATCCTTTTTATCCAGGCAGGAAGGCAGCTTAGCAGGGTAAAAAAAAGTCTTAGAGTTCTTTATGATTAAAAATAAGTGAGTGACCATTTCCCATTGCTCCTTCAGGGTCCCAGCTTTCCACCAAGTGTAAGTCCCAGCTTTAAAAGAAGCACCTTAGAGGCTTATAAACAAGGCTATGTGTTTTTACAGGGCACAGCCTGCAGACAACAGCACTAGCTGTACCACCGTATGCACAGCCTTTGTATGGGAGCATGGGGATTTGGACAGTCTCTTAAACCCACAAACAGGGGCCAAACAGCTGAGTGAGTTACAAGACCAACCAGAAGTAGGTGTCGGCTGAGAGAAACAAAGGTATATCTGCATCCTGTTTCACAGGAAAGGCACTCATTTAAAAAAAATAAATAAATAAAATCAAATCATGGGGTAGATGATTCACTCCAAGATAGTGTTTGCATTAACACAAGATTTGAGCCAATATGAGCAGTTAATTTCTGCACAAGACACAGCATGGCCAAGGGGCCACCCCACCATCTCACAAAGGAGACAGAGAGGGAAACAAGGAGTTTGAGCTCTGCCCCATGCTCCCACAGCCAGAGAGCTGGGCCAGCTGTTGTGGCCTCCCTCCTCTCCACAGAGGGTCCCCCAACCTCCCTGAGAGGCCCTACCTAGGCCTTCAGCCCTCCACAGCTAAGGGGAGTCACATAGCACAGCCCTTTGCCTCCAGAAACAGTAACTACCCTCTAAAAACGATAAAAAAGAGCATTATTTTAAAAATTAAATAAATAAATAAATAAATTCACTAACCTTTTACAGCCTATCCCACACAGCCTGTCCCTCCAGCTGCAGCCTGTCCCTCTTGCCTTAGCTCTTTGCTCCCAGCTGCTTCTATTTCTGCCCTGAAGGGGTAATTAACTGCTCCTGGAGTGGTAATTAACAGGTCCCAGGGGTTAACCCTTCACAAGCTGCTGCCAAGCCCAGGTCCAGCATGGCACAGCAGCATGAGGCAGCCACATCCTTCCTCAGCACTCACCCACGCAGGGCCTGGCTGCCTTTGGGAAATGGCCTTTTTGGCAATGCTCCCCTGAGGTAAAATCCAGCGCACAGCGGCCCTGGATGCTAAGGGGGGGTTAACAGGTTTAACTGGGGCCTCTAGCAGGGGAGGTGGGCAGCTGCTGCAAATCAGCCCCTGAGGCTCAGGATGAGGGTTTGGCCCCTTGCAGGTGGGCTCCCAGCGGGGCTGTGTCTGCTGGGGTCAGGAGCACAGTCTTCTCTGCTAATTAGGTTATTAATGAAAAGCTGGCAGATTATTAATTAGAAATTAAGAGTTAGTTCCTCAGTCCTCCTCAGCCTCAGGTGACAGGAGGAGGTGCAAACTCTGTAAAATATCTCTGAGGAGCAGGCTGGGAGGCAAGGCTGCAGGTGGTGGAGTATGGTTGCTCTCTAGTCTTCCCCTTGAAGAAATTTTGCTGCACAAATGAAACATGAAGTTGTGGGGCTGTGGAGCAATAGCAACAGAAATACCAGCCTCAGGTTTAGGGCATGGTCAGAGGAGAGGCTCCAGGGTTCAGGCCTTCCCTTTAGGGCAAGCTGTGCTTCTCTTACCCGCTGCCTGCTAATGTAAAATGTGTAGTAAGTTTAGGCAATGACTGAGATGGCTCTTAGTTTGTGAGCAAAGCAAGCTCTTCCTGAGACCTTTTCTAGATCCAAGCCTAAGTTAACTGATGGATGTAACATGCTCTGCAGTCTTTAGATGCAAGATGCCATCATTTTCACTTACAAAATCTTGAGCAACTTGACATCTCAGCTCACTCTCTTTCCATGACATACTCTGGGAATAGAGGCCAATGCCGAGCTGAGGCTAATATGAACAGTATTAATTGCCTGCAACACATAAGGTGTTGTCAGAGATAGACCCATTAGCAGATGAGGGAGTGACTGTATGCTGCCAGAAATACCTTTTGACCTTTGGAAGATTTGCCCTGACTATTTTGTAAAAGCTGAGGATTAGCTGCTATGAATCTGTCAGAACAAGGGAAGTTTAATTTCACATTAAAGTGAGTCACATAAGAAACCTAGATGCAAGAGAGAGGGACTAATTTCCCCTGCCATTGTACTGTCGATCTATATACTCCTGGCTGCTACATCACACTGCGGTTTCTGCTTCTTCGAGCTTGGAAATAGGTTTTAGCATTGGACAGCAAATGGAGGTGTGTAAGCTTGAGTGGCATGTCTCTAGGACAGAAGGGACAAAAAGGGCACACCCCCTATAAGAGAGCATAGTACAGTCCAAGACAACTCGATCCTTATCAGGTCAGCATCTGCCTATGAAGGACAAGTATAGTTTAATTTCTTTTAGGGCAGATGAGTCAAGTACATAGTGGAACAGAAATTCAGTCAAGAAAACTAATTCAAAGAGTAAGTTTAGCTGCAGCGTATTTGACATTGCCCTTGTTATTAGGAAAAAACATGCTGCTTAGGGCTTTCTGAAATCCTACTGCGTTCACTCCAAGAATGGCCAGAGAACAGAAGAAAACGAGCCTGACCTGCTGTGTCCATCAGGTTCAGCACGTCACGCTCCTGCTATGCCTGCAGAGCTACCACCACTTCCTGAGGATAAGAAGTTGTAGTAAAAGTACCTGGCCAGAGCTGGAATCCGTACCCTGAGGTTCTCCAGCAGGAAGAAATGAAGCAACTGGCTGAAACAATTTGGAAGACTGCAGTAGAGTTGATTCGGTGAAGAAGTAAGGAATGTGTTTCCAGGCACTGTAGTTTTCTGCTTGGCAGTTCTGCCAAAATGGGTTTGGGTAAGGATTCTCAGTCTGAGTGCAGCTGAAGTTTCTTTAAGAAAGATTCACAAAAAACACCAAAAGAAGAGTTTTGCAGTTTGAAAGTGAGTCCACAGCTTTTCATTATGTACCCAACCCACTACCTTCTTAATACCTCAAACTCCTACCAGTATTTCTTACACTAGGGGCTTATTGGCAACAGAAAGTTTGGCATTAGCGCAGCTTTCTCTAAAACCTGTGGGACTGATGAATGCTTTGTCTACTGTTTCCCTACATCCCAGCACAAGCTCTAGGATAGCAAATGGGTTTTGTTTTCTTACTTGCTAACAGGCAAGTCACAGGCAACTAGAACAAACTGATACTTCAGTGAAAAGGAATAGGGTGTGTTTCATTGTCAGAAGAGGACAAAAAACAGTTGGTGAGTCAAACAGAAATCTTATGGTTTAGAAAAACTCTTAAGAGACCATCACACACTTTTCTCATTAAATAATAATAATCCCTGTTTATCATGACCACAGGAACCATTTCTTCAATTCTTAAAGCAAAAAACCCTATTACTTTTTGGTTTTGTGTCCCTGAGCCCTTTAAGCATGAACAAAATGTATGTTCAACTTCAGAAATTGAGCTATTGTTAAGCCTTCTAGAGTGACAATTTGCAATGCTGGACAACTAATCTTCTAATCCTTACTTGGACCAGAAGCAAGCTGTTCCTTAATTCACCCTTGATCTGAACTAAGCTGGGGAAGGAGTGAGAAGAGCCTTAGGTATGCGGTGGGTGGGGTGCTCCACAGCATCTGCTTCATGGAAACAAGTTTGTTTCCATCCCCTTCTCCCAGTGGAGCCCTGTGTGGAAGGAGCTCTTGCTGCTCAGCTGACCTCCAGCATCTATCTCTGTTTTCTGGAGTGGTGGCAGGTATTTTCCCATATCTGTTATGGACTTGTACCTTTCAGATGAATCATAGCAGTTGAGCTTGTACTGTGAGCTTGCCTTGACTGTGAAGCTCCCAGGCACTTTGGTTTAGAGGTAGTCTGCAGTAATTCAATCGCTTGCAATCCTATACCCATACCCGTGGGCAGGTAGTTGAATTCTGGCCCTCTGTTTACCCTATTTTCAGTAATACAAAGTTACCTCACATGCATTAGCATATTTGTCCTTCACAAAGGATAGGGATATAGCAAAAATATCCCTGCAATGTTACAGAACAAGGAAAACTGAGGCACAAGATGCAAAGGGACCAGATTAAGATCATAAAGGTGCTCAAACACAGAGCTAAAAATTGGACTGCTTGCTAAATGCCTTAGGCACTGGCCCTTCCGTCTATTGAAGGAACACGTCAGCCTTCCTGGGGGACCTGGGAGCTTCCTCTGTTATTGTGCAAAACCGAAGCTGAAACGCAGCTTAATTTAAAAAGTCTTCATTGACTGGGCTATCTGTTTCCATTCCCCATGCATACCTCTCCCTCCTCGTTTTAACACCACTACTCCTGTGCCCTCCCCCAATACCTGTGATTGTATCTGGCCTAAATACAGGTGTTCTGGAAGAAATTACAGCTCCGTTGGAGTAGAATATGACGCATGGTAGCTCATTAGAGGTTTGTCCATATTAAGGGAATGACTCCTTGTTTCCCTTCTGACCTCACCTATTGTCTAGGAAATGAATGGATCTAGGAGTGAGAAAATTTGTTTTGGCAATGGTATCTGTATTTTCCAAGGCTCTGTTATACTGAATTCTGCCCAAAAATACAAATCTGAATAATTAATCAAATAAATGCACAAAAGAACTTATCGTTCCCTATTTTGGTAGCAGCTATACAAAGTCAAAGTCTTTATTTAAAAATTCACTGTGCAAGTTTATTAGAAAAGTTACTCTTTTCTACTTTAAAAAAAATAACATTTCCACAGGAAATGCGAGAAAAGGCAAGTTATCACTGTCAGAGGTTCTTCTAAGATGTATCCAAACTCAAGATACTCATCATGAGTTATGGGAAAGTTAATACCGCAGGAATAAATTAACCACAGAATTTTAATGGCTTTATTGTGTGACAGTTTCTAAAGCCCATCCAAATATCAGCTAGGAAATTCAAATGTGAGAGATATGCTCTTAATTCCCACAGTTATGGATTTTTTTTAAAATCCCTTCTTATGATATAAGGGTCATTTAAAATATTCTACCATGAATATACAACTTACTTATGGGTAGCACATTTCACCATTCTTATCCAGTCAGAACCCAGCTTAATCTTTCATCTTTTCACAGAGGAACAGGAGATGCATAAGTATATTTTAGGGGGAATAAAATAGTTGAAAGAGAGAGAGGGAGAGTGTGTCAGTCTTTGAATATCTCTGTGCACAGGACTTCAGCTGACACATAGGCCCAGAGCTGTTAAATGTCCTGACTTTGGGCTTAGCCGCTTGCACTGTGCATTAAGACAGTGGTGCACTGCTCTGTTTCGTGTTATTTTCAGCTACTGTGTTTGCACTGGCCAGTGCAGCTCTGTATTTTACATACCATTATCATAACAACGTGGCTGCAAAGCCCCTCCATCAGGATCACAATTGTACCTGCCCTGAGCATGGCAGCAACCAAACCGTCTTGGGTTAAAAATGGGGTCAGATACTAGAGGTCGTGTTCTGACAGCTGCTCCAGCAGGAAGATATGGTGGCAGGAAAAGAGACCTGGGCAAAAACCTCCGTTATAAAACGAAAAGGCACATTTATGACCTGACCTGGAAGAACAAGCTGGGCAGCCTAAGCTTTGTAACGGGGGGCAAGCTTAGGGTAAGCTAAGGGATATCCTTGTCCTGCTAAACTCAAAATGCCATCGATTTCAGCTGCATCAAGATTTCACCCTCCATCCTTAAACTCTTTCTTCCCCATTTATATTCACAACCTTTCTTCTATGCAACTGTCATGGCTTTTAGGCAGATAAATATCTTACATGCTTCTCAAGGGTGTCATACGCTATTTAGTATTTTCCCTCTGGTATCAGCACCTGTTAAGCGTGGAAATAAAGTGATTAGTCTTACATGTTTGGCTTCAAAAATTGATTTTAGGATACATCTCCTTATCATTGGCAGATTTGCCAACTCAAATTAATGATATTCTCTTCAATGATAAGTTTTCTCAGTCTTGAAAAGTAGGAATTACATTGGGAAATTTTCTGGATTTCCCTTTCCGTGGGATTTTCTATACCTATCAAAGCATTTGTGACAAAGCTGTCCGATATTATGTCACCTTAGAGGAAATTTGTCTCTGCAGATCTAGACATGATTTAAGAAAAAAGGTCCTTCTGATGCAGGGCAAAAAAATTAACGTTTGAAAATTGAATGTTCTTTAAATAACCAGAGAGCTGTTTTGTTTGGTTTTTGAAGTCTGAAAATAACCCAGTACTTTAATCAACCTGAATAGGCCTGATGATCAGGTTGGATAAAAAGTAGCGCTATACTACTATGCAATTACTTTAGACCTAAGCTAGTGGCATTTCAAAGAGCAGCTAAAACCCGTTAGGTTCAGTTTTAATGGGTCATTAATGACCTTTAAATTAGCTGAGTGTTCCACTGTAACAATGTATGCAAGTATTTCTAGAGACAATTATTAGTAAGCATATTGAAATGATCCTCAAAAATGTACGTCCATACAGAACTCAACCTAAACCACAGGATCCTTTCTGCCCTCTTGCATCCAGAAGGTGCCTGGTGTGCCTGATGCATCGTCAAGTTTCGGCTCCTTAAGGAGGAATACCTCTCAAAAAAGCTACTCTGTATACACCAAAAACATCTGATTCTTACACTGCTGCTTTACATGCCTTTGAAATATTGTATATTATGCATGAATTCTTGGTTCATCATGTATCTTGAGATCTCTTTGTATTTCATTGTTTGTCTTCAATTTTGTATCTTTCTTATGTAAAATTCATTAAGCCTTTGTAAATATGAGAAAAAAACTCTGTTCCTTTTGCTTTCTCCCTTGGGATTCTAGAAGGTTACCTTGCCTCATGCTCAGCTGTAATATCTCTCTTGGGCTTAGTTTTTAATGAATGCAGTACTCCAAGAAAGAGGTAGTCTAGGGTGTTTTCCTAGGCTCAGCCTTGAAGTGAAACAAATAATTTCTTTTGAATTGATGGAATTGGATCCTCTAGCACTAGAAAAAATATTCTCGTATTATCTTGCCTTGGTCAGGTTTTGACCATAAAATTACCTGCTTTTTGCTGAGTGGGCCTCTCAGAGGAGGTAAAAACAGATTGCAGTGGGTCATTCTGGGGCTCTGAGGCACCACATAGCTCTTGTACTGAGGTCCCTTGTCAGCTGCTCGTGTGATAGAGTGTGAGCTGGAAATTTGCTTTCATTGATGCAGGAAGAAAGCACTTAACTTAGAGGAATGGAATGCTGTGAGAATGACCCACATCCAGGTATTTAATTCCCCTTTTTTTTTCCTATGTTTTAAATCAAAATAGGACTTTGGAAAATCTGAGAAATCCTACTGGCCATGCTTGTTAAAAACTAGCGCTGCATATTCTCGTGTATACCATACAGTCAGTATCAGCAGGTCATCAGTCTCCTGGGAGCTGCAATCAACTGGCATATATTAAAGCAGCTTTGGGCATGTTCAACTTTAAGCTGAACCCAGCACAGGCAAGGCAGTAGATCAAAGAAGCCACAGTCAGCTCCACAATACCTTTTTTCCTTACGCTGCGGTTAACAACATCAGATCAGGAAATCCCCTGGGCTGCAAATAGTTGGAAGCTGGAAAAGCACTCAGGGGAAAGATCATATGAGAGTGGCTTGTTCCTGCATTTTCTTAGGCATCTCTTTATGGCCACTGTTACTGCTGGTCTCCTCTGAGATGCAAGTGTAAATGCATTCCTAAAAAACTTTAAATAATGCCTAAGAAGGTGAGGGGGCACAGCAAAAGGAAGTGAGGTAGTGGGGATATCAGTGTAGTGGTACCTGTATAGTAGTGATGATGGTGGCAGAGGTTGTCATCTCAGATGAGAAGGCAGGATCAGCTCTTGCAGGGAGCAGTTCCTCCCCATGGAAGAGCAGGCGGTCGGTAGGCTGACCCTTCTCATTCTGCTGGTGGCCATCATTATGGTTTTTGGTTTTTGGTTTTTTTTTAAGCAGGGGAAAGGGTCCTTTTGTCCCTTTCCATTAGTTCAGCTAACACAGGCAGCTTGCTGCTTCCACAGGGTGGAAATGAAAGGGTCTGTACAGCTGCAGGGCAAGGGCTGTGCCTTGACAACGGAAAGCCATGCTCCTGTCAGGATGCTGTTAGCCCAAGCAATGCAGGTGAGATGGATGGAGCCAGTGCAGCTGTTCTTGTGTTAGGTACTGAACAGATCTTAGTAAGGCAAAAAGAAACCCCAAGAAATAAGAATTATTCTGCAGTACTAGAAGTATTCTATAGAAATAGAGGTATTTTCTAAGAAGTAACTTTTTTCCTCATCTGGAGAATAAAATAAACATTTTTCTGACGGCAGTTTAAACCTGGTGAAACCAAAACTGTTTTCTGAGAGATTCCTCACAGTGATCAATGTCTGGTTCCAAATAATGGCCAACATGAGCACCTAAAACCCATGCACTACATCCCGTGTAGCAAGACTGTCCAGCTTCAGCCCTAGGGAAAGCATCTTCAATGCATCACAGTCTAGGGATGCAGCAAAGGTATATGGATACTGAAAGGTGCTGGTTTTCCACTTTTCGGCAGGTCTCAAAGTGATTCAGTAGCATCTAGGCAGTAAGAGCTCTTATTAGAAAGCTCAGGCGAAAGTGCCTCGAGTACACATCCTGGAATGGCCTGGGTGGGTGGCACAGCATGGGCACAGTCCATGGGTTGCTTCCTGAGATCTAAACTACCGTGGGAGCAAAGAGAGTGAGCTGTTTGTAAAGTCTGTCCCACCCTTCCTGGGAGCCCAGCACATGCAGGGTGCTGCAATAAGGACATTTCATAATTAAATATATAGCTTAAGGTATTGGCTCCATGCCTGAAACCCAGCCTGTGCAAGAGAGATGTGAAGATTTTGTGCCATGGCAAAGGAGAAATTGTTTTTTCAAGCTTTTTGCATCTTTTTATATCTTATTTGTATTTCTTCCCTTTAAGTAAAGAGGGATTAAAATAAAACTCCAGATCAGAATGTACAAACTAAAATACTGCGTTATTTTTGGAAGAGAGCTTGTGGGAATGCTGACTCAGCTATTAGAATCAGCGCTTCACTGATGTCCCTCGCTTTCGGGCCAGAATTTAAGTAGTTAAGTGGAATACACTGAAATGAAGGGGCACAGATGAGTTTGCTAGCCACTAGCCACTGGGTAGGGGGTGCATCTGGGTTATGATTCAATTGAAGTAAATAAGGTAATTAATTCTTTCAGCCTATTGAACCCTGAAAGCCAGTTATAAACTAATAGCAATCAAATGTTATTAAACATGCCAAGTGTCTTAACAGATAATCATATACAATCAAGCTCCAATAATAAGAAATAAAATTTACTTATGATTAGATCCAAGTCAAAACAGATGCAAAAGGAGCTAGTAAATGCAGCAGAAAAAATCTTCAGGTCATCTGCCTAAGTCAGGATCTAATGGAGTTTACTAAATAAGTAAGTTGACTAAAAAGTTATAAAAGCTGCTCTCTGAAGCAAGCAATCAGATTGTATGCTCTTTGGGAAATGTCATTATATATCTATATAACACCATTTCAAAGCAGTTATAATGTTGCCAGGGTGCCATCAGCCTTAAAGTAGAAAACAATAGTTGTTGAAGAACTTCTTGAAAAACAGCTTTTAAGCCTGGAAAGCTGAGAAGAGATAAGTTTAATCATAGATCGAGTTGAGAAGGAAGAAAATAACGAAACAGAATTCCAAGGTACACAGAACGCTGTTTCAACATTTAAGAATAGTTGCAAAGAACAGCTTCAGACAATGTTTCAGATTTATACTTTATTCAAAATACATCAGCACACAGATTAGGAGCCCTTTTCTACCATGACAGGATACTGGATCACTAATACAGAAAAAGTAAATACTAGTAATATTTTCTGCTTAATAAACAGGAGTGAATAGAGGGGCATTTGTTGATCAGTAGCATTCAAGCAACTTTAGATAGGCACTGTCTTTGTGCAGGTATGCAACCAGCTAACATGGGCGTTGATCCAGGTTTTTTGTAGCTTTGAGCTGAAATGGAAGAGAGAAAGCTATGTACCAGCTGAGGCTGTAATGAAAGTAGAACTGAACTCAGGCTCCTTAAAGCCTGTGTTTCCAATCAGTTAAAAAAAAAAAGTATAATTTCTTCCTACAAACTCTGCCTCACTGTGAACTCTTCTGAACAGTTCATTACTTGGATGATGATGCAAAAACAGAAACGGGGAAATGTGTAATATGTAAACCACAGCGTTCAGTTCTGACTTAATGTTGCTGGTGTATTGGACAGATTTAAAATACTGGGGTTTGGGGAGTCAATTTTCCAGTGGAGTATTGGAGTAAGCTGCCAGCTCTGTGTGAGCTGGTGTGAGAGTGGCCAGAACCACCGCCTCCTTCAGCCATCCTTCCCCAGAAAAATCCAAACCTGCAGCAGAAAACAAACTGGCTCTGGACTGCCTGCTGCTGCTTTTATGCAAAACACTTGCAGATCATAAACATCATAACAAGAATAGACAAAACTGGCTTGTACACTGAGGAAAAAGCCCTGGAGGTCTAACCGTGCCTGCTGGTGACACTTACCCTAACTGGAAACTGTGTTTCTATTGATTAACCACAGAGGAGTAAGGAGGCAGAGTGTTAATACATCCTGAGGGCATTGATTAAAGAAATCAATGCTGTCACATATTTATGCCAGATTTTGTTTCTTGGCATACCTCTTGTTTTATGGTTCTGTGGTTACGCTAAAACCTGGTGAGACATTGCTGCTTCTAACACCCACTGCTGAGCACGAATTTTGCTGGAGTTTGTGCAGTTTCATGGGTTTTAGCAGCAGTGAGTTCAGTCAAGTGTAGCTCCTTGCTCTTCCAGTTTGTAGGGAATTTATCCCAAACCATTTCTTACACACCAAGAAATACATTAACCTTAGTCAGCAAATAAGATGCTGTCAGAGACGGCAGGTTGCCTCGTTCCTTACTCTTTGCTACAAAACAAGCAGCATAAAAACACATTTAGGCTGATACATTTTTCAGGCCTTTTACAATATGTACACAGCTGCTTCAGTTGACAGAACTATCCAAATATTATAAAGCATCTAAACATTGCATCTTTATCTCGATCCTGGACTAGCAGGGAAAATATATTTATTCACCACCAGAGAACTCAAGCAGGTGCTATTTGTCTACAGTTACATCTTCTACAGAAGTTCTTTCTTACTTTCTGAATTTGCTTTAGGCAACTCTTAACTTCAGCATAAATGGTCAATTCATAGCATTGACCATTACCCTTGTGAGTAATGCAGATGACCTGGTTTTACAGAATATTTTGTTTCTTTTTACACAGAAACTAAAAGGACTCATGGATTTCATACCCAGGAACACAATTCTTCATCAGGCAAGTTCAGGCAAGAGACAAGCTTTACTAGTGATTTTGGTAGGAACTGCACCACAGCTGATGCTTTGCATTTCATGAGGAGATTCCCTTGATATCCAGATGAACAGAACCAGGCAATGTACAATAGCACCATCTGGTGACTCCAATAGTCTTACTGTTGCCCCCAATTTCCAAAGACAGGATCCATTACAAAGAGAAAGAAAAATAAGAATATATATATATTTGTAAAAAGGAGCAGGATTCAGTAAGAAATGATTTTAAGTTAAAGAGCCAGTCACCTCGTATGTGTGCAATTTTCATATTGCATGAAGTGATAACAGCAAAGGAGATGGTTCATAAAGGATCTGGGGAGTTTATTTTTAGTTAAATACTGTGTGATTTTCCATCCCTATTCTAGCAGATTCCAACATTGAACAAAATATTCAAAAATCGATCCAAACCCCAAGAAAAACATACTTGGCTAGTATTTCATAACCAAGCATTCTGCGCCTATGCAATTCAAATGAATTGGATCAAGTTTATGCTTTCATTGTAACTTATTTGGGCTGACGATGGTTTCCTGCAGATGAATCTGCAACCCCTGGGTGGAGGGGGCAGATATGGGAATACCATTTTGTGGGTTCTCTGGGAGACGATGATGCAATCATAAATACTGGTGAAATAATTACAAAGCTATTTCCTTCTGAGCATCATGAGGAAAGACATCCTTAATGGGTTTAATAGGTCTTCCAAATTCTGTAGTTTCTTTTATTTCCTTGCTGGCCTAGCCCAGTCTATAAGCTAAATTTTGTAAACACTCAGACCCCAGTTTTCTGCTGTGAATGGAGGTTGCATGTGATTAGAGACAGCATCTAGGCAATAAGCTGATGCTTGTGTAACAGTCTATCTTTTGAAGCAGGAAAGACTGAAAGGTTTTCTCTAGAGCACAAGAGAAGCACGAAAACGTCAAGGAGCTTCTTTGCATAGTTATGTGGTTGGTTATCATTTAAAGAAGAGTTGCAGGAGAAATATTCAAGAAAAAGGTTCAACTTGCTGTGACTGCAGCTGTGTTTATCTTTTTCTAACAAAAATCTGGAATAGTTGAGCACAATAAAAATTTCTGCAGAGCTAAAGCCAAAGGAGAAGGCTTGGGAATTTAAGTAGCAGTCCTGGAGCTGATGAGAAGTCACTGGAGAGTGAAGACAGTAATTACAGGGTCATTGTATGTCTCATGGGTCCGAATGATACCCTTAATGCATTTTTCTGCTGCACATGGATCCCAAAAGATTTCCATTTCTCCAGTCAAGTCAGCTTGGATGTCAGTTTGTTGCTGTGCCATGAATTCTTCACTGACAGCACTGCATGATTTTACTTTGGCTAGAAACAGTCTCTTCAGGTGCTCTTTTCTGTATTCAGTCTTGTTGAAGGATGCATATGGAGGGACAATCTTGCTGCAGAAGATTTTGCGTTTAGGTGTGTCTCAAAACTGTAAAGAAACCATTTTGAGCTGTCTTATGTGGTTAAGAATAAATTATTGTCCTTTTGATTTATTATATATGTACCTAGTGTTGCAATGACCTGCAGCCTGCAGGAGCTTAGACTTTTACTATAACAAAACATACACCACTTTTTATTTATTCACATGTCTATGTATATTTTTTTAATGAAGATATAAATTGGAAATGCCCAGAGCATGGGATAGGAAACTATTGATTGAATGCCAATCATCTTTCCAAATCAAAATAAATAAGAACTAATAATCTTTATTGTGCTTGTCAACTGTAGCCAAGTTAATGATATGATAAAAACAAACAAGCTGTTTCACAAATTGGCTGTAGCACACTATGGAACTAATAATGCTCCACTTGTGATTGGCCTTTCCTGCTGATTTTTCCATTTCTTGGGCAACAGAGCTTCTTCCATGTTGTTTGCCATCTGAAATACAAATTCCAGAGATTGGCTGTGGCTTAGTGTGCTCTGTACGACTGATAGATGTGCATGTGTGTGAAAGAAGCTTTGCACATCATTACATCCTCTGAGGGTTTGAGCCATCCAAATCTTTCGGGCTGTGCCACTTCCCTCTTTTGCAGAGAAAGGCAGACAGAAAATGCTTGTGCAGAAGGAGAAGATTTCTTCAAGGAGACAGAACTTTGTTTTTGTTCCGTAATGTCATCCTCTGGTGAGCTCTTGACTTCTTGTCTGGGATCCATGAAATACCATTTTGAATACAGAGAGCCATTTCAGGATGATTTATTGCGTCAAAACAATCGGCACAAGCAGAGGAATATATTCTGGTTACCACTTTTTTCTGGTCCCATGTGTGCTCCTATCCCTCACGTTCCTCTGCTAAGTACACAGGGGAATAAGTATGTAGGTGTAAATATGTATTATTTATTTGTTAAGCTGAGCGTGAGGTCTGACACATAGACGATTTGCAGCATTTCCCACATCTTGCTATAGGGAATGCATGCAATGAGAGAATAAGCATTATTTAGTTCTCTTTAACAAATGGTAAGATTTTAGCAGAAAGTACAGCAAGCACTTGTGAATATAAAGCACTGGCCCCTCATATTGCCTACCTCCCCCAAGACACATTCACAGTGTCACATTAGCACCCAGAGCATTGGGACGTTGGAATGGAGATGCACAGCCAGCAAATTACTGCTCCTCACCTACAGAGTACAAGATGGGCCTGGCAGTGCTGCAGTGGTTATTTCTGCCACCATTTTTGTATTTCTTTTGCTCTAAGTCTTTTGAAAATCACCTTCTGAATCAGCTTGCATCTTTAGATCTTAAATATTTAAACAGACACAGGAAACTGTTCCCAAGAGAGTTTTGTTCCCTCTACTTGTCAACCTCATTGTATTTTCTGTCATTTTTAAGCAGCATATTGATGTCTTTGGAAATCCTAACCATGTTTATGATTGGAAGGAGAAACAAACTCACAGGTATTACTGCTTTGAACATCAGGACAGAAAGCTGTGCCTGGTAAGATGCTCACATGGAGAACTCTAATAAGCTCCTGCACAGACATGTAGCTGCTCTGCTGCATGAGCTGCGCGGTGCCCTCGAATGTGCACAGGCATGTCAATGCCTTGTGCTGATGGTTCATGGAAGGTGTTAATATCTACTGTATCTTGCAGTGAGTGCTAATGTAACCCCTTATATTTCTATAATCACTTAACTCTGGAGCAGTTCTTAATGTTTCAGTATAATTCTTCTCATCAATTCAGACCTGTTTTTCAGATCTTCTTTCTTTATATCTCACTTTCTGCACCTAGTAACTAGGCTGAGAGTTAAGGGAGTTGCTGTTTGCATGGGGAGAGGACTATTTAGGAATTCAGCCTGTTACAATTAAAAATAGGGTCCTCAATTAATACGTGTTCCAGCTCATTTTAGTTTTGCAGTCTTCAAATTGTAAATCATTTTTGTTAGTTTTTTTTAAAGAACAGCATTTTAAATATTGGTGGGGCAAACTGAAGAAGCAGAGACCAATTTATTCTTGGTATAGTTTTCTTGTCATGTCCTAAACCCTTAAAAATGAGGGTTTCAGTGTGGCCAGGGATAGGAACGTATCACGCACTGAGTTTCTCAGGCTTATAAGCCGTTCACTGAAAGTCAAGGGTTTATTGAAGGGTAGCTGCAATTTAAAGTTGTTTCCTCTAAAGTATTATTAGCATTTGACGGACACTGATAGATGTTGTTAAAACATCTTTGAAAGGCAAAGGAATAATTCAGCCAACAGTTCCACTGATTTTGCTTTCTGATATATCCCCTCATAAAAATAATATCCCTTTGATGGATTTTTTCCAGCATAGAGTGCTGTATCTGAAAAAGAGAAGCAAAATATTTCCTGCAGTATTTTCTCATTGATGAAGAGCTTGCAAGAAGGAAAAAGTCACCGCACTGGGATGCAATGAAATAATTAATACTTAAGACACAACAGGGCAGAGGTAATGGACAGGCTCTGCCTGAAATACCCAGTGCTGTGACATGGATTACTTTCCTCATACAAACAGGAAAATCTGTGAGTTGATTCTTGAGGAAATCCCTAGCTGTTTTTAAATTGTTTCTTACTCATGAAAAGCTATTGAATAAAAAATTTAGTCTCTCTTTTTCCTTTGTGTAGCACCATTTTCTAACTCTCAGTTCTGCTGATGACTTTGGGCAGCTAAAGTTTTGTACGAGACTGTTCTAAAACTACTTTTGCATGAGCATTTCCCCTAGCTTCAATCCCTGCCCTCTTTCTCTTGAATTATTTAGTAGTGCAGATAACTTATTGACATGAATCTGTCACGTTTGTCAAGAGTTTATCTACCTCTTTTCTACAATAATCCTCCATGACTAGCTAATCTTTCCTTTTGACTCACGTTCCACTAACCTTTGAACTCTTATTTTTCTGTTGTTGCTACAGCACTACCAATTCAATCTCTGCTGAGTGTCTTATATTCCAAGGACCAAAATTGCTCATAAAATGTTAATGGTGTCTATCTTATTTCCCCATAATGCTAAAATAACTGTGGTGTTCTGTGGGCTTGTCTACCCCAAGAAACTAGTGCATAGTAAAGCAAGGTTCGAATTTATAGCTCCCCACTTCTCATATGGATGTTTTAAGGGCACACTGAGTAGCGGATGACTTCTTCCACTATTAAACATGGAGTAAGCCACCGTGAACTTAAATGTGCACAAGGCACAAAAGCAGTAACTAGGGCAGAGAAAATCCATAACAGCTCTCTACCTCCTGTAGTAGAGAAGCCCTATATTCTCAAGCAGCTTCTTCCCTGTCTCTAAAAAGGATTTGCTTTTCGTTATAGAAGCATGGAAGAGAGTTGTGTCCAAATACTCCATGCACCTCCTGTTAGGTAAACACTAAATAATACAAGATGGTTGAAAATTTTCTTTCAAATTAGTGTTTCTTTAAATTGGAAGCTTGGTTTGCAGAGAACTAATGTGCATATTAATGAATTCATGCTTCTGCTTCCTTTGAAAAAGCTTTTATTGGGAGGGTGGTAAAGGAAAATACATGCAGGAATATTTTCATTGGTTTTTGTTGTTACCCAGAACACTGAGGTTTTTAGCTGCAACTCAAAATTTCCCACGAGAATTGTGACAAAATTTAAATATTTTTAATTTTCAGCTGTATTTTTAATTAAAAGGCCACATTTTCCAAACAGCTCAAGCTTTACCATGTCTCTGCCTCAGTTCTCTGTCTGTCATTTGGGATTATAATTCTATTCTATCTTTTTGTTTCTCCTGTCTATTTAGATTATAAAATGCCTCTTACTGTGTGTTGGTACAGTGCCTAGCAGAATGGGATCCTGAACTTGGCTGGTATGTAAAGTTGCTACTATAATGCAAATCAATATTAATAAATGAGCATCAACCTACTTTCCTTTTCACCTTTTACACTTCACATGTTTCAGTCAATATGATCTTGAAATTATTGCTGGACTTTCTCTACTCTTATAAATAACACAGTATTTTACTATATCATCTACAATCATCTTTAAGCCCCCCACCACGATCAATGTCTCCTAAGAGTATAGCTTTATAATTATTTTCTGCTCCCTGCTGCATTACCTTGTACTTCCCTACTGGAAAGTGTATCACATATTTGCTTGCACATAAGCCTAATTAATTTCATAAAATTATTTTTAATTTGTTGGCTTTGTTCCATCACATTTGTTGCCCTTCTTCCCTGATACTAATAAATTTATTCTCTTTTCAAAATACACCTGCTGCCAAGTTTACATATGTGATATAAAAAGTAGTCCCTAAATCATTCCTTGATGGGAACAATCCTATTGCCTCACTTGCCCTTTTGAAACATTGCCTATGACTTATTTCTTGTCACTCAGCAGCCTTTTTTGGAGCGAAATGAATAGAGTTTTCCCCACTTACCAGGTACACTGACTTTGTAGATTAACCTTTTTTGTGGTATGGCTTTTAAATTTGCATAATTTATATCATCTACTTCACCTCTGTCTGCTAATTCGCTAACGTACTCAGCAATGTCATACACATCCCTCATGGGCGCTCCAGGAGAGAATTGCCGTGTGCACTGAGTTCAGCTGCATGTCCCCATGATTGTCTGGGGCGGGCAGCCCTTAATTCCCCCTGGAGATAGCAAATGGTAAGAACACCACTGCACCTCATTTGTAGAGAAAGCAAAAAAAATCCAGAATAGGGATACCAAATATTTAGGGAAGGGTTTACTTTCCTTTGTTGTCAGAGGGAAAGGAAAAGGGAGGATTAACAGTGCTGTGATGGATTAAATGAAAGAAAGCAAGACATGGCACAAACCATTGCTCCAAAGTTAAGCAGACTTTCAAATGGAGTATTTTAAATATAATTTGAGAGGAATTTCATTGTTGCACTAGCTGCAAGTTTGTCAAGATGCCACAGCAGGTTGACCTTCCCATGATGCATAGGAGATCTGAACCAGAAGGGCCTGATATCTCATGAGCTCATCAGATCTCTCAGGTAACTCTTGAGATTGACAGGACTTTTTTGCATTCATGTAATTAAGCTGGAGCATCTTTATTCTTTGGTGTTATCCAGTCTGGCCTTCTGAGCTTCTTGCAGGAGAAATACAGAGTTTTCACAGGGGGAAACTGGAACAAAGAAACGTGGTAATCTTTTGAAAGAGAGAATCAATTAATAAACTCTCCTGGATTTGCTCCAGGTCTAGCTTTGCAGTAGTGTCTTTGGAAGCATTGCCATCTCTGAGCAGTCAGGACTCCCCAGACAGCACAAGATCGTTCAGCGTGTGAATTATAGACTTCAGCCTTGAAAGTATAAGTGATGGTCAGGGACAAGAGGGCAGATACAGAGTGGTAATCATGCCAACTTCAGAGTTAACTCAGTACTATATTGCTTCATTACAGTGCAGCAAATCAGCAAAGAGATCTGATTAATCCTTGATGTAACTTCCTTGACATGCCCTGGTTGTTAAAACATACTGTCTTTCTCTAGCACCTTCGTGCTGTTTCAACAGTAAACATTTGAACAGCTACCACAGCACACGGACATCAGGAAAGCCGAGCGATCTATATTATAAGCTCATCCTTAGAACACGACGAGTCAAGATGACAAAATGTCCTGAGACACTAGGAGAATGCACTTACCTAATCAGTTCATCGCCCTTTATTAATAAACTGATATGGTGCTAGACCATAACACAGAAGGCAAGGTTTGGTCTGAAATTCATGATTTATAACATTTTAATGGCAACCATTAAAATGCAACTAGCTAGGTGTAGTTGCTCCTTCCTGGAACAACAGGGGAGGCAGGATAGGAGATATTCTGTTGTATCTGACAACAGCCTGAAAATCTCTAAAAGCTAATACAAGGTAAATACCTGCACAGAAGTTTGTAAAATCAGAGCAAAATCTGCATGTGCAGTAAATACAAATCACAAATGACATAAATATTCTGATAGATTTGTAGAGAAGGGGACAGGCTCACCAATCACGCCCATATAAGAACTGGTATATGTATAGATATAGCTATTTAGCTATATAGCTACATAGATATATATAAAGAATGCATTAAATGTATGATTTAGTTCCTATAAATCTGGAAGAGTAGTCAAGTATGAGGGATAATTGTAGTCTACTGACCTGTAGCCCCTGCAGCTAGTCACAAAAGCACAGAGCTGATTATTTCTCAGAAATTCTCTCTGGGGTTGTAAAATGTATTTTGCTTAATACAGCGATGGTGGAGCTTGGGGTCATGGGGAAAGTGAATAGTGGGCTTTGTAATGAACCTTAAAAAGAGAAGCGTTCTCAGAGTTTCATCTTTGTATGTCCTGACACACAGATCAGTGTTTTCCCTCTATGCATTTCAACCCCAGCTGTCAAACTGAAGCACGTACACATGCACCCATGTGCACACACGCGTACACAAAAAACAGCTCTCACCAAAAATCCCTTTAAACACTGGTTCTCCCTCTTAATAATCTCTCCCTTTTGTGAAAAGTCTCACTTTGGGATAATCTCATTATGGGATATCTCCTTGACAGGTTAATCTTCTCAGTTACCTCCTGAAGATTTTGTCATCTTTTAATCTGGAATACGATCGGATAACATCTACAGATCAATATCTTCTTTGTAGTCATGTTCCAAAGGCTATGAGAGCTGTTCTCCCATGCAGTTCAAATGCCTCATTAAAGATTTCTCAAACTGTAAAACCCTTCCAGAGGTATCATGCCTTGATTTGCTATACATTCAGTATAGTATTCCTTAATTCACTCAAGTGTTTTAATGTCTGTCACAGTGACTGTTCCATCCTTAAAGCCAATATATTTCCTTAAAATAAACTTAACAGCTCCCACACATTTTCAACAAGCAGTATATTAATTTGAACAAGCTTTAAGTGAATTATATCAGAACATTTCTTATGATGTGCTGTCATATTTACTGCACTTTTCAACACGAGTATGGTATCTTCTCATTTGTTAGCTTTATGTCTCTTGTGTCAGTAAATTAAAATGATCCCTTGAACTCTGATTTTCTCTTTTTGCATTCACTACCTAACATAATTACTTTCCAACCTTTTATTGACTTTTTTTTTCTGTCGTAGGATGATTCACATATATTAAGATCTTTGAAATTATATTTAAAAAAAAATGTAAGGTTACCTGTTGAACATTCTTTGCTTTATGCATATTGTTAATAATTAACATGATTTCTGATGCATTCACAGAAATTTGAATGTGTTTCTTTTCTAAACGGCACTGATAAGGGGATCGTACAGGCCAAGAGGTTCATACCCCTTACCATTGCCAAATGCTATTTTTTATATTGATGAATTGTGCTGGCCAGAAGCAGTGAATGAGCAAACTAGACATTTCCTTCTGGGGGCAAATATCCTGATGACAAAAAGAAAGAATGGATAATGTTAGGAAGACATATGGAAAATTCTCACCAAAGATATACGAAGAAGTAAGACTAACACTGAATGAGTGTTTCACTCACAAAGGAGAAAAAAAATAATGATTTGCCATTTCACTCTTTTGTAAGCTTCAGTGATTAAGAGTCTGAAAATATACCTGGTCTCAATTTACACAGCAAGGTGTTTATTAGTTTGTCAGATCTCACATAGGCAGAAGCTAATTTGCTCATAGGGTATGCTGTAATTATATCACTGAATAGTTGTTTTAAGGGATCCAGCTTTAATTTCTTCCTCTTTGATATAGTCATTTAATTACAACACAGCACAATTGATTAATTGCAATTACAATATTTTCTTTCTGAGAATTCACCTACAAAGTACAAGTAGGGTATTAGAGAGTGCAAGGGAAAGAGCTGCAGGATGTAGTTTATGAGGCCAATAGAATATATACAGAATATATACTTGTTTTCTTTAGGAGAAATACAGCATGTGCTATACTGGTGAGATGATTCCATGCTCATTTCCCCCTTCCATCTCTATTTAATACATGGGGGGGGCAAAAAAACCTCTAATGTCTCTGTATGCCCACTTGTCAAAACTCTCTTAATGGCCCTGATCCACAGCTCACTGAATTCAATGAAAAGATTTCTCTTGACTTCAGAAGCCTTTGGACTGGGCTGGTTATGAGCTTATCTTTCTTTCTGAACTGCAAGTTGCCTCAAACCTTTGAGGGCACTGTAGATAGTCATAATAATTGAATCAGCATGGCTCCTCACCTCTGCTAGCCACTTGGATTACACCAGCTCTGCCAAGAGCTGATGGAAACCAGAACCTGTCAGATGATGCCCAGATTGTCTTGCTACCTTTGTCTCAATAATTTTTCCAATATACAGAAAGGTTAGAGACAGGCTAATAGCTGGTGAGACAATCAGTGTCAACAAAAAGCTTCCTCAGTGAGAGTCTAAATAGCAGTTAACTAAGCACAAGAGAGACAAAAGGATATAGGCATTGCAACGCTAGCACAAAACCTGGCTTTTGGGGACCCTCAGGAATCCACACAGCCTTGTGTTAGGTCAGAGGCTGCCAGTAATGAGAGCAGGTGAGGCTGTGTGCAGCTCTGTACTAATGCAACAGTATTTCCTGTCATCCTAGAGGTGGTGGTGGGGTTCTGAACTGCACTTCAAGCCCTCAGGAGACCATGCCATACACCCGGACACACAAGACTCTTTTTGAGGAGGGGTATTGCAGTGTCAGAGTAAATCCAGGTCACACTCATGGGGTAATGTTGAGGGGGAGATACAGCTTGCTCTGTTCTCTCCTCCTACATATCTATACTAGTGCACCTAAGGGGAAAGGTAGGAGGATGGGGAGGTACAATCTTGAACCCAAACACCTGAATTCTGCCAGAGTCCCTTTTAGGTCTCAATATCCTTTTGAGGATCTTGGACTTCAAGCCTTAGTTTCTTAAGCAATTTACTGCGATGATCAGTAGAACAATATGGGAGTGTTCTTTAATTCACCATGAAAAGGTTGAGCTTTAAATCTAATGAAATTTAATTACAGCATTAACATTGTACAGATACTGATTTCAATTCAGAATGTCAGACTCATAGGGAGCATCTCAAGAATTAACTCTGTCCTAACTTACCCTGCTTTATGTGGTGGATTTTCTCTGTAGACAAGAGGGAAATATTCTAGTGCTAGATTCACAGTTAAGATGCTGCTTTGACATATCCCTGAATAGTGCACTCAGCAGAGTTCAAACAACCTGACATTCAAAATTAATACTATAAATATGACCCTAAAAACGTCTGGAGTTTTAAAGTAGTGGGCCATTAACTTTTACAGTGTCAACCTATTCACTTTTACATCAGTTTAATTAGTGTACAGCATAAGACATAAGAGTAAATATCATATGGACAAGCACAATAATAATTGTGGGCTTCAAACAGATAGATAAACTTTTTGATGAGCTGCAAAGCATTAAAAAAGCCACCTACACATTGCCCACACATACCCGTGGTGACAAATACACATCAACACAAAGCAGAAAAAAGCTGCAACCTATCAAAGTTTTAATATTCATCATTTGAGGCTAGCGTGATTGCATTTGCATGCCTTTGCTGCCTCTTTTTTTCCCTCAAGGATGAAATGAGGGGAAAAAAGCACAGAAATGTAAGAGAAAGTACTTTGAAGCTTCTGAACAGTTTTGATCATATGTCCAAAATGAATCAACAGTTACTTAGTGCAAGTGTGTGTTATAAGAAATTGCCTATGCCCTCTGAAAATAAATCAAGATGGACATTAATCATTATATGAACGTGCACAGAAAACTGGTTGCACTACAGTCCTGCCTATTAGCTTCTTGGACAGGTGATCTGCCACTGAATGGACAAAAAGTGTCATAAATGCAATGCAATTAAAATCTTTTTCATTCTCTTGAAAGAGGAAGGTCTTTGCTATTTGCATATCTATTATTTTTCAGTGGTAAACCAAAACATCTGATAAACAATTACTCTAAATTGCTATAAAACATAGCAAATGTTTCTTTCCATACGTGTGTATCGATATTCTTTTCCTGGCATGGGCTCAAATCCGCTTCTTGGATGCAGTAATATTTTTATATTTCCTTCTGCTTTTTCCATTCTATTTAGCTGACATTTATCCGAGACTCTGGACCTTCTCTTCAAATTGTTTTTACAGCAGCAGAAAGGGGCTCAAACTTCCGAGAAGCCCAACCCTCCCTGCAAAACACCAAATGATTTCTGCTCAGTGAGATGAGAACATCCAATATCCTGCAGAACCTGTCCATGTGAATGGGTCTCAGGGCAACATCCACAGGGTTATGAGCTTCTGTTGTTGTGTGGTTTTTCTTCTGTAATAGGTTGTGAAACGGGTCCTGACATTGTTTCAGCTGTGACATTGTAGCTTGAATTGGAAGCACTGGCCTATGAGATTCTTCATTAACATCAGTTCAACAACATCCTTTCCTGCTCTCCTCTGCAAAATTTTATGAACTCGACCACCCTGTCTCAGAGGAGACACAATGTGCAGATATAGGCAATAAAAGTGATTAGCAGTCTGCAGAGGCTTCCATTTAAAGGGAGACAGAAAAAGAGTAGACCATTTAATCTGGAGGCAAAAGAAACCCCATGGAAAGGACAGAGGGAGAGAAGCAAATTCAGTGGGATAGGGAAAAAAGCATCTGTTACTAGTATTTACCCTCTCACTTAATGAAGTCACAATCAATTGATCTGAAAGGCAACAAATTAAAACCTGATAAAAAATAGAAGAAAACACAGCATGATCCATAGCGGCACTAACCGAAATAAAATATCATTGAGGACAAAAACTAAATTCAATCCAAACCAGATTAGATATGCAAATAATGAGAAAGTGGATAGTTACACTACAGAGAAACACAATTGATTTTATTCATATCAAGTGAAAATTACTGTGATATAGGTCATAAGTCAACTGCCACTAATAAGGTTTAGAAGAATTTTCCCTAGGATCATTTTCCTCTGGACTAGGCAGACTAAAGAGCAAATAACTCCTGTGTTCTTCCAGCAATTACAGCCATGCTTTTCATTGGAGATATATAGTTATGTTGGAGGGTGGAACAAGGTTTGCATATATACCCAATATACAAGACAATGTCTGGAAATAAATAACTCTGTGCACAGTGGAACCAACGAAGCTTCATGCAACTGTCTCAGATCACAGCTGCTGTGTGAATTCTCTTTTAATACCACTTTTCTCATCAAGTACAAAAGGATTTTTTCCTTCTGTTTCTCTGAAAAGCTAAACATCCCAGGAAAAATATTCATGGGCACTGATCACACACAATAACCCTTATCTCAATGGGAATATTAATAGAGTCTCTCTATTCTCCCTATTTACCTATAGAACTTACAGGACATTAACACCTATTACATTAGCCAATGGGTATATAATGGATATAAAAATATTTAAAAGAGACCAATAGATCAGGATGCACACAGAGCATAATTGCATAAGCATTACAGTGAGAAACCTGGACAGAAACATTAATATGGGAAGTGCACTCCAGCCCAGCCGCTTACCTCCCCCACACTCCCCCAAAAAAGCATTCAGGAACAGCAGATTGCAAAGAGCAATCACGCCAGCCACAGGCTGGCAATCACGTCTTCTCCAAACAGCAATCATGGCTCCTACTGATGGACAACAACATGTGAGAAACTGTCATTTCGATATTTAAATTCTGTGGCGTGTAAAACACTGACTGTCAGTCTCAGCTGGTGGGATCTGAGTTACTGGAGAAGGAACTACAGAAATTACTGGATCTGAAATGGACCCTCCAAGTCAAAATGTTTACTTTTTGCAACTTTTCAACATTATTTGTCTATGGTGCAGACTGTACAGCTCATTTATTTACCTGACACTGTACTTTAGTGAACAACATTTGGTCTTAGGACTTCAAAATTGTATTTTTTTCTCCCAAGCTCTTCTTACCAGGTATTTCTTAACTGTGTAGGGACAAAAAGGTATATTCTTGCCTTGAGCTCTAAGAGCTGAAAGCAAAGTTGTCAAAGGCCACTTGTCAGGAGAGAAAGACTATGTTAGCACCATCTTTCCTGTCCTCTTCCTATATATATACTGCTATAATGGTGGTAATGTGATCGATGATGCTGAAGAGGGATTAAGGGCTTGACCTAGTCAAACTTTATGGTTTTCCAGCTGGCAGTGAGAAATTACTTCCTGTGTTCCCAGTGCCAAAGAATGACTTAACTGGAGTAACTGGATTTTTTTTTCTTTTTTAAAGAAAGACTGAAGGAGAGAGCTCTGATGTTTTTATGAGAAGAACAGAACAGCAAAAATCTTAATGGATTGTCCAGAGCAAAATGTCCACGGGATGAATGAGACCCTTAAAACATCATGGCTTGGGCTGAAATATTGCCAGGCTTTTGAGTAGCTTCAAGACTTTGCTTTCAGTTTGAACTTCAAATCAATTGTCCCATTCACTTCAAAATCAAATTTCAAAGCATGTGGGATAATGTGACCTTTTGACTTCACTGATATTTATAAAGAAGGGGAAGGGAATTATATGAACATTTTTTCTAAATGCACCACTTTTAATTTAATAGACATCTTGAGAGACCGAAAACTGCCCACCCACTGACATATCTAGTAGGGTTTCCCTCTGAACAAAACTGGGGTGCACTGCTAGCACTAAGCAGCAAAAGTCTTTCCTGTCCAGAAAACGTAAATTTCATATGTTCTGCTACAAACTACTTCAGAGACAGTAAACTGATGCCTATACAGAGAATGGGAAAGAAAGTGAGAGAAGTTGTCATGAAACAAAACACCCATGTTAAAATACAGATGGAGACAGCATCCAAAGATGCAGCACACTGTTCAATGGACCAAATTCTGTTTTTTTCATCATCTGAGAGAAGTGTCTGAGAGCTGACCTGATATGTCTAATGACGGCAGAGCTACAGTCATTACATAAATTGATAAAAACCTGATTCAGCAATTTACAGATTTAGAATGGGCTAATGGAAAGATAATAAAATAAGGAAAAGGCCTTCCTCGTTAAGTGACACCTACTTATTCCAGCTGGAGTTTCTCCATTAATCTCCACAAGTTTTGGATGAGGAGCTCAGTGTGCTTCTGTATAGTCCTCTCTGAAGCAGGTATAAAGCCATTTATCTCGAAGGATATCATTTGGCATACTTCATTGCAAAGACTTTAGTCATTTTTGAAGCCAAAAGATCTTTTTTTGGATAACCAGCATCTAGGAGAACTCAGAGAACCTGCACCTTTTCTCTGATTTCAGTGTTGGCTAATGATGCAACACATGGTAGCCTCAGCACTGCCTTAAGTTATGCTGCACTAGCACAACAGCCATGGTCTAGGGTACTTGGCTACACGCTTTCCTCCTTCAGTGTGCCACATATAACCTGCTGTACGCAATGCAAAGCAAAACCAGCCTTTGCCTGCTCTGCCAGGCCAAGCACATCTGAGAGACGTGCCAGTCGTGCTGCGGAGCCACAGCTGAATCTTCTGCAAAAGTGCCAACTACAACAGTTGTTGCTCTTGTTTGTATGTGTTTGCTGCTGACTAAGTCTGTGTCCTTTAGCTGTCAAAAACTTGAGTTGATTTGGCTTGCCTTTAGGGAAATGAGTAAACTAACTGGATTTTCATGCTACTATCAAAAAAATTGCCTGAGTGGCTTTTCAGGGCCATTATTTGGGAGGTTTTTGTTTTATTTCTTGGAGATGTACTGACAAAGCCCTTTCTTGAGCAGAGCACTGGTTAGTAATTCATGAGTTTCAGGCAAATGTTCAGTGTTTCAATGAAGAACATTGCTGCTATTGGAAGGAAAGCTGATCTGGAGTAGAGACCCATCTGTTCCTTAATAAAGTTTAGAGGCAATATTCCATTTCTACCTGGAAGGCAAGCCTAGAGACAGAAAATAATCATTTTTTATGAGATATTTAGATAACTATCAGAGACTCTGTCTTCTTATAATCAGCAGTATCTGCTACTGTTATTCCTCATGCTTTAGTGGTTTGGACTTGTGACAGAAAATTCATTTTTGGGAGGATACATCTGTGAGTGCCACAGCATATAAGATTGATCAGCTTCAGCTATTGCTTTGCTGCATTCAGTTCTTTTTCTGGATATATATAGTCAGTGAAATACGCGGTCAATTTTTCCCTTTTTTTTAGACCACTGATTACTTCCTGCTCTCAAGGCATAAAAAGATGATGATAATGTACAGGGACATTGGACACTATCCAGAATTTGTACTGGAGAGGATGGTGGAGTGCCTCCATGCATCCATTTGAGCTCACCTAGAAGAAAGAGGGGGCTGCCAACTCTGCAGAGTTTTCTGCATAGTAAAACTGAATTTTCAGGTTCTAAATAAATATGAAATTCATTCCACTGAATGACAGTGGAATGGAAAAGTAATCACCGCAAGAAAGGGAAAAGATAAAATTCTGTCGCTCTAAGGTGTCTTTCACAAGAGGATTTTACTCATGTTAATGAGGCCTTGTAACATAATAGTGATATTGAATTTCTTATGGAGGATGGATTCAGGCTTTCCAGAGATGTATGGCATGAAGTCGTAGTGCTGAGGGCAAAAGTGGAGCTTGGGTAACAGTTTGGCATTCCAGAGTTGTGGTCTTTTAAACTAGCCATTAAATCATCTTGATTTAAGTGAAGAAAAAGAGCAGCTTCCTGAGGCTCTATTGCATTGCTGTGCATGCCAGCCTCCCCTCTGCGGTGAGGATTACGCAAAATTAGCTAAATTGGGGAAGGGACCACATCTGTTTAACCTCGCTCTAATTAATCTTCTGAAGGGGCTCAGAAGTTGGGGCTCTATCTGTTTTAGGGTCTGTGCTCCATAGTACATCAGGAGTGGTGAGCATCATCCGTGACAGTTCCCAGAATTAGCACATACAAGAAACAAGTGCTGGGCTGGTTGGGGTGAGGCTGTGTGAGGTCCTTCTAGTACAAAAGCAATGCCAGAAGGCGAGGAGTCATCATAGGCTGCCGGACCCAGCACTCCTGAGTGCTCCAGTCCTCTGCATTCCTGCGAGCTGGGCTGACCTTCATTACAGGAAGGTACATTAACAATTTATTTGATTTTCCCTCTTCCAACACACTGTTAGCTGAGGGACGCTGAAAAATGTAATTGCTCATGCCAATATCTCTTTTGCCTGCAGATTTCATTCACACAATTTCATTATTCTCTTCCTTCTCCTTCTCCCCCTCCCCAGCTGACAGAGCCAGGACACCCTTGCTGCACTTCACAAACAGTAAGAGCCTAATTATAGATTTTTTCAGACTGGATCTTAGCAAGTTTAAGTGGAAGACAAAATATTTAGATTCTACAAATTAATGAGGACAACAGAGCACACATCCTTTGTATGTCAATTAGCAACATATGGTGTAAGACTTGCAAAACAATCAAATGATCAAACAATAAAGAAATGAAAGAATGTAGCAGTTTCTCCCTCTCTTATTAGCTAAATATAGCACGTGATGCTTGTTTTACAGATTTTCCAAGCAGACTGTGGAACACCTGCAAGCACATAGGTATTGTTTTATCAGGGTAAGCAGCAGGTAGATTTTCTATATAAACCATCATGTCTAATTTTGTTTAAACAGTTAGAATTGTATTTAGAAAAAAATAT
This sequence comes from Nyctibius grandis, assembly GCF_013368605.1. Classification (NCBI taxonomy): domain Eukaryota; kingdom Metazoa; phylum Chordata; class Aves; order Nyctibiiformes; family Nyctibiidae; genus Nyctibius; species Nyctibius grandis. Next base: position 18,751,691 of record NC_090669.1, on the reverse strand, counting down.
AAAGATGTCAGACAGCTTGCAATTTTTTTGCATACAAATGATAGGGGAGACAGTGGAACAGATTTCTTAAAACCTTTCCACCTTTTTTTTTGTGCACCAACCACATACTGAGTTTTTGTATACACAGGAGCAGCAAAGGGAAATGGGAAGGAGTTGGGGTAATCCTGCCTGTTTCAGCCCCTGTGGGGCTGCTCCCACAGGCAAGATCTCCATCCCAGGCAATGTGCATCTCTTTCATATTCTCACTTCTGAACCTGGCTCATGAGCGCAAAAGAGGCAAACATTTTCATTAACACTTCTGAAAATCTGACCATTTATTTAAATGTGAAATACAAATTAGGACTTGTATTGAAATCTGGCTCTAAAGCCTTACATACTTTTGTTATATGAAACCTTTATTAGTCTCACGCTACGAGCTATCTTTAGAAAAATCTCCCTATTACTAGAGATAGCTATGCTCTTTGTAGATAATATATGTACATCCTCAGATCCTGATTTTCTAAGGTTATAAATCCAATACTCCGAAGCACAGCAGCAAATCTAGTACTTGAAAACACACTTTACTGTTGATGATGATGAAAAATAGTATTCACTGGTTTCAGCAGCAGAGCTGCTGCTTGATCCACTTTACCTTGATGCCTAAATTGTAAAGTGACTTTATTTGCCTGCAGAAATACCTGCAGTATGATGCCAAGGGACTGAACAGAAGGACAGATGGGGATTGCTGGGCCATGGAGATCAGGAGGAAGAGAAGGAAACTGGAGTATGAAGAAGAATATGGGTGCAAATGGCCTTCTTTAGCTGTATTTTTGTGACAGTTCATGGCATGGGGATAAATTATGGGAAGGTATCACCATGTAGTGTACAAAACTAGTCCCAACAAGAAAGGAATATTTTGGGGTTTTGGGTGCTAGAAAGTCTATAATGGAAGTTTTACATCTAAACTTTCAGAGGTCCTAAAAATAAAGAAAAGAATAGGAGGAAAGAGCATCACTGAAATAAATAAATTTAAAGATGGCTAATTTCCCCACACAAACCCCCGAACTGCATATCTCAGTCTCGCCATGCCTCTCTTCTCAAGCCATCTCCATGGTCCACTGGTCCCTGACCTGTCCTTCAGCTGAATCCCATTCAGCAGGGGCAAGAGAGGAGTTCAGAGGAACCCAAGGTATTCCCAGAAGTGTACCGGAAGGAAGGAAAGCAGAAGAGGAAGTGTAGTGCAGGAAAACAACAGAACAACTTAGCATCCTGGAAACGTATCAGATTATAAAAATAATAAAGTGATAAACCAGCTGTTCTTCTTTTTTTCATGGTGCATGGACAGATTCTGAGGTGAGTCAGAACAAGTGTAAATAGGAAAAAAGAGCCAGCCGCTGAGCTATAATGTGGTACAGATATTAAATTGCAGAGGAGGCAGACGATGTGGCGACCAGAGGAATGGCACTGCAAGGAGAGGTGGAGGAGAGGAGGCAGTGGTGCTACATGGCCACTGCTGTGGGCTCCAGGGACAGGCTCAGCACAGACAGCAAAGTTCAGCATCTGTGAACTGAAGAGATGTCAGGATCAACAGCAAGATGACCAGTGACATGCCGCTGTGGCCAAGAGTGAGCTATGTCTCTGGTGCAAAGATATCCATCACAGAATAACTTCTTAGTGGAGAGAAAGCCAGCTAGCTTTCTCAGCTGCTCAAGGTCAAGTCCAGATAGGGAATATAATGCTGTCCTTGACAATACTGCAAAGGAAAAATTGCTTTGGTGCCTTGTCACAGAGTTCAGCCATTTCTAATAAGTAATCATAGTGTAAAATCATGCCTGGTTTGTGTAGTGAGGAGTGAGCCGAAGTGGATTTTTGTGGCCTATGGATTGAAAACTTAACTGAAAACAACTCGTTTATATAGGCCACCAATTAGTCATTTAATTATAATAGCTTTCACTCTGCATGTACAGATCTGGATTTGAACCAGTGATCAAAGGATCTATAACTCATACCAATAACACAAAGCAAATATTCTGGATTGGCTTAGCTCATGCAAGAGATCAAACATTCTTTAAGCGTTGTGGTTTCTTCTTTCTTTCTTGTAGAATCAGAAATAAAAAATTCGTTTCCTCTTTGTTGTACCATGAGATCTCCCTTTTCTAATGAGTATATGAACCAGTCATTTCACTCTTAATAGGCCACTTACTGAATTTGATGGAGGAGATAATTAAATGTGACAAATATTCGCACACATCTATCTTAAAACTAGCACTCAAAGATTATAAAAGCCATAAAATTCTCTTAATGAAATATAGCTGAACATGAGAAAAACACATTACAATATATCTGAAAACAATTGCGAAATTTAGAGATAAACACTGTTAACATTTGATAAGCCTTTACAGTGTTGGTATATACAGCAGACATAACAGTAGCAAACAAAAAACCCTTTTTGAAGTAGATGAAAGCTGGAGATAAATTTTTTTGGCATCCAAACAAAAGAGAATGAGTTTGTAGGTCCAAGAGAATATATGCATTATAACTACTGAAGCAAGAGAGAGGCTTTTTATAACTTGTAAAGAAAATGTCAAGGAAAATTCATTTAAATAAACCCTTTAAAAACTTCAGTGCTGAATTTCAGTGGCCATCAGTCAGGTCTCATGTTTCTGGGTGAAGTTAAAAGGCTGGGCTGTGTGGTACAATATGTTGGGAAATCAACTGGATCGATAGCTCCCAGAACTTTCTCCATTCAGCCTCAGTCCCTTTCTACTTACCCAGCTTGGTTCTTGCACTTATGCTTAGCCCTTTTACCTAAGGGACTAGGACAAGTTATGGAAGGTGGAGAACTAATTTTAAAAGCATTCAGAAGCCATGAAAATGGGATGATTCTTAGGGCTCATGAGATGACAGACACAATCAAGTGCTCTGCCAGAAAACCGCTGGCGTGCACCTGTGACCCAAAGCCAGTGCAACAGGAAGGGAGCACCAGGGAAGCGCAATGCTCCTACTTCTCGCTTGACAGAGCACCAGTGCCACATGAATCCAGGTATTTACTGAGTAGCAGCTCTGGAAATGTTTAAGCAGTTAAACCTTCTTGACAGGTGGAAGATACCAGAAGAAAAAATAGTAATTAAAAAAAAAAAATCTTGGAAAAACCCCAGTAAAAGGATGAGAAGGAGAAGGCTTCCTTATCAGGAGAGAAAATGTTGAGAACCCAAGAACGCCCAGCCTCCTAGATTTGACTTTGTACAGTCCCATCCATGATGCTAAGCAGGTCTAATTTAGTCTGTTTGTAGTTTATATTATGATGAACAGTTAAAACATTTCAGAGTTTGATGAGTTTTCGTGTCTTTCTTTTAAAAGTGTGAAACGCTCCTGAGTCTGAAGCTGCTCAGTTTAGGCATCATTCCCTGGGTAGGGGAGGATGGCAGATGCCTGTGAGACACGAGTCAAAGTGTGGAAATAAGTGAAGCAGAGAAAGGGCAAAGGCAATAGCTGTTTATTGTGGCTGGACACTTTATGCTGACTTTAAAAGAATGATGGTGTTACTGATTATTATTTATATTATATGAATATTTATATTCTTGCAGTATTTCCTATCTACTTGAGTTGACTGCCATTCAGAGTTGTCTACGTTGTCCTGAGACCTACTGTGGGGAAGACTGGGGAGCAAGCCAAGGCACTTGGTAGCCTTGCTGCCAGGTCTCAGACATGGAAAACATGGACTTCAGGCTATAGTGATCCATATATGTTGAATCGTATTTCAGTTGGATAGGGTGATGGTGTGGGCTCATCTGAGACTCCTCTCCAAGGCTGATGATGGGATTCCACTTGAAATTTTATGCTCTTTGAAAAGTACATGCTTGCCTTCCTGTGGGGAAGGAACTGGTTTAAGTATTGCTAAGACTGCTGTCTTTTTTGACTGCATTTCATGTTGCTGTAGTTTGACTGCCTGAAATCAGAAACCATGCTAGGATCCAAATGATCTGAAGGGGAATAACTTTCTTTTTCTGTTTAGGGACAATTCTCTCTCAGACATCTGCAGAATCATTACTGACTCCTTAACTTTAATTACAAGGGATCCCTTGTTTACACAGTATTTAGACTTGAAATTCTCCTCAGGGGAAAAAACCCTAAAACATTTCAGGGCTGCAAAACCTGTTTCTAGCACAGATAAACTCCCTTGTTTCTCCTCTGCCCTTAAGGGTGTTGCTCCTTTTAGGAACCTCTCTTGGGTTAAATGGTTTGATGAGAAGTTTCTGGTGGAGAAAAGTACTTATCCCACAGTTTTGCATCAAGAGCTGACTATGAGGTTCTGAGACAACGGTTGAGCTCTGTCCCCTCGGATGATTACTGCTGTTAGAACACAAAACTTGGCCTCATAAATAGAAATCGGCATTTCGGAGTGATGCCTGGTGGTTGCAGCTCTTGTTCCAGCAGCAGAGTTCGCAGAGCTGTGCAAGATGCCTGAATTCCCTCTGGGGTGAATGGAGAGGATTAAGCGCCTCAGAATGAGATTCAAAGCAGGCAGCAAGTAAAGCAGGGAACACTTAAGCCTGCCTTAGGAAATACTAAAGAGAGGGGTGTATTTGAAATCCTCCGTATATCCTGGGTTTAGCATTGACCCACATCCATGAGATAGGAGATGCTGTGAAAATGGGATTCAGAGCCCATAACCCCTTTCCAGAATTAATTTGTCACTTTTAGTAAAAGACTTCTGCTGGCTGTTGATGCCAGGGTCAGAAGCCAGATGGAGCGGGAAATAGAGGCAGCAACCTCAGCCACATTTCATAGTAGCTTAGTAGCTAGAGCACATGCTTGGGAAGCTGGAAACCTGGTCTGAGTTCCCCCTTAGGTTTGAAGAGGCAAAACCACTTCTTGCCCTTTCCAGGAAGGTACATATTAAACTCAGGGGCCACTTTCCCTTTCTCCTTTTGGAGTAACAGTATAGTAAAAGATTTGTGGGGCCAGAGACAGAGAAGGAAAACAAGGCGAGGTCTGACAAATAGAAGTGAGCATCACAATCCCTTCTTCAGTGACCTGCAAAGCGAGGAGCCTCAGCTGCTTGTAAGGACATGTAGCTACATGCTTCACTCTTCTCTGTCATGTAGGGAGGGATACAGCAGGTCTAATAGTAAGAGGAAACTGTGCTTTGATCATGAAGAAAATTTATTTCAGGCCACATGAGAGGAGAGAAGCTATGGGGCAAGAGGGAGATGGTGGTGGAGAGGAGCCAGACATGGCAGCTGCAGGCACCATGAATGTGCTCTGGTTACCCAGCTCTCATCTTGCACTAGGAAAGCATTTGGATGAAACACTTAAAACAGCAGCCTCTAGCTACTAGCTGAAGGTTTTACTAATTTCCATGTATGTGCCCTTGCAGAAGGTTGAATTTCTTTCTGTCTATCTCCTTCAGCCCCAGTGTCTTCCAGGCTTCTCCATACATTCCGTGTTGGCAGTGCTTCCCAACATGTGTCTTTAGGGAATATAATCCACGCACTTCTCCTCCTTGTGTCTGCATCATTAATGGAAAAATTCAGCAGGACCCATAGCAGGCATGATTTTCAGTCTCCCACCTCCTCTCATGACTGCCTTTAGTCAGACAAATCAGTGCCACTTCAAAGCTCCCTACTTTCTTCATCATCCAGAACACCTTATACCAGCTGCTTTATAGACACCGAGATAAATAAGATCAGCTGCATTTCCTCTCCTTACTTAAGCTATTGCTTTTGGGGCTTTGTTTTCAAGCAAAATATCAGGATAGTTTGGCATGAGCTATTTTTAGTAAATCTTAGTTGCATTTTCTGTTTTCCACTCACCAAAATGTTGTTTCCCACCTTTATTGGCTCTGAACCTCATGTACAGGCTGTACCAGTAACGGGGAACCTTTTTGGTCTGCTGTGACATATACGTATATTTTTTTAAGCATAGTAATTCTCTCTCCCTGATGGCATCCCAAATCTCTCTGCATGCCAAACTTGACCAAACGACCAATGGTTTGCCATCCTGGGTTGAATAAAAATGCCTGCAGTTTGTTTTGTCAGTTCCCTCAGAAGTCTGGGATGGAAATTATCTAGTCCCCCTCCTGTGGATGCATTAAGCTTTTTTCTTTAAAGGAATCTTAAAAATGCAAACAAACAGTAATGGGGGAAAATAAAGCTTTTTGGTCTTCTTGAGTGAAAGGATTTTTTTTCTTTCAACATACTGATATAAGGAGGTTAATGTGTCACTATAAAAGAAATGTGGCACTCTGCTGTTCTCTCACAGAATACATTACTTAAATTCTCACTATGAATTTACATCTTTTTTCCTGAAATGTAGTTTGGCACTTAGTAGGAAATGAATCTTAAATATTTTGAAAGTATAATTTCACATCTCAGAAAAACCCTGAATTGTGAATTGTGCTTTATAGAAACTTTAAGGGCTAGCTGAAGCTGACTTTAAAAAGAATAGAGAATTACATCTTTAGGTGGTGGTTTAGCTGCAGATGAGCCTCCTACAGTTTTTAGATACCTAGTTTATCCAATTGTATACTTGGGATATACTCTTTACAGATTTCTTTTTGGGTGATTTTTTTTAATGACTTTTCATTCTGTGTTTAAATATCATATATACATATATACATGGAAAAGTTATGTGCTACCAAAAATTAATTCTTAACTAAACCACAGCAAAAATCCAGAAAAAATCCCAACACCATACTCTAGAAAGACAGAGAGATGAGTATGATTTATAATTGTTCATCTATATGATTTATAATTTCTGGAGACACATCTAAACTATGCAGGTCAACTCTATAAGACTTGAGACAGAACTGGTGTTGAAATCATCATTCTCTGCTGCTCCCATCTAATTTATTAGGAATAATCTGCCCTTCTGCTTCTATCAATTTTATATCAGTGTAAAATGATGCTCACATCAATCGAATCTGTTTTACATGGGTTTAAGCCAGAAATTAGGGGTGCTTTGAGCATACAGTGGGGAAGCCCAAAATGTTTGCAAGGGGAAAAAAGTAGTTTTACTCAGTATAGAGCCATTACTGGATGTCCTCAAGCCATTGTTCCTGCGCACAGAAAAAGCCCCCTGCAAAACCACTCATTCGTCTTTGATTTCTTTTTACAGTGAAATAATGTCAGCTTGTCCTGGGGCTCGACGGCTTCTGACGGGCTTAAGTGCGGTGAGAAAGTACAGCTCTTGCAAGCACTTCAGGGTCCCAGAGAAGTGGGCGCATGGGGGCACAGTGAACTTGGCAGCCTTACCTGGACTGAGTGCTCCTCCGTGCTTGGTACTTGCTTGGTGTTTGGTGCTTGGCATTAAATGTGATCATTACGTTTCCTCCTGAAGGCCTGATCCAATATCCATTAAGTCAATGAAATCTTTCTTCCAACCTCGATGAACGTCGTTTCAGTTCTTGGAGATGTGCCTATTTTAAACTCGGGGTTTGATAGTGTATTGAGCATGCACTGGAAGGGGTTGTATTTTAGTAACCTTCCCTCTGGACTAATTAATTGTTTTACTTTGCAATTCATTAACATCTTAACAGTCAACCATGTCTTGTGTGCAAACAAGAGAAAAAAAAGCCTGAAAACTTACAAGAGTGCTCGTTTTGTAAGACTGAAATCAATGTGTGCATGTAAATGCTGGTAATGGTCCTGCTTCATACCAACATGCATTTCCTCTTAAATCCAGCTGGAATATGTTACATAGATTAGTTACACATTATACAAGAACCCTATTATTTTTCATTATTTTCAGTATCATCTTGTTCTTCTTACGGGAAATGGTGAATAGGATCATCCAACTGCCCTTCACTGTAGCATCTTTTATTCAATAAGATAACCACCTCTTTTATTTCTTTTCCTGTTATAAAAATGTATAAATCTTGAATGCTTCCTTAAAGCTCCACCTATTTTCATATTTTTCCTTTTTTTGGCATTTGCCTGAATTCTGTCTATTTTTGTGGTTTCTTTTTTTGCAACAGGAATGCCCAAATTAAACACGTGGCATATACAAGGTTACTGGGAGCCTTGTACTTCTCTTTCATAGTCTCGCCCCTGTGCTGGTCTGTGCACGCTGACTCAGGACGTTTTCCTTTCACAGAATGCCTGTGCCTCTATTTATTTCTCCTAATCAGGCTGAATCAAGCATATGCTCCCTTCTGCTGGAACTCTCTCATCTCTAAGATTGTTTTGGCTTAGGTTTTATTAGGTTTTTAGATCTATGCTGCTTGCCCTCTTGTTCAAATCTGCTTTTGGGCTTTTGTTTTTTATGCTCGTCTCCCACCAGTCCATTAAAATGAGTAAGTGACAGAGCTATATGTGATTTATTTTTATTCTTGCCATCAGTTTCTGCTAACAGAACATCCTATTCGAGAGCATGTTCCTTTGCTTGACTTTCTTTTCTTTCCCACCATAAGAAATAAACGCTTACAAGAAAGTTTGGAGATTTGGCACTAGGAGCAAGAGGGAAGTAGGGGATCCAAGAGTCCCCAGATCAGAAGAGGAGACACATTCAAAAGAATTGAATATCAGCTGCAGACTGATTTCTGAGGCTCCTATTTTGCAGCTAAAGAAACAAAAGAAAATCTAGGAGTAGAGGGAAGGGGGTGGAGGGAAATGAGAGCAGTGTAGAGGGTAAGAAAAGTCTTTGTGTTTGGGATAGAGTTTTGAGCTTAATTTAAATGATAATTGGAAGCAGGATGCAATGGGGAAAAGCAGACAATGAGAATACAACAAAACAAAAGACTGACCAGGCTAAATGTGAAGAGACATGAACTTGTTCTTTTAAAAATCAAAGGCAGAGATGGTGTAAGCTTGGAAAAGCCCTTCCTCTGGCCATTCTGGTAGTTCAAAACAGTTTTGTTCAAAGTCAGAACAAAACCAATGAGCATATGAGAATTCCTATCAGAAGGAAAACCCTGGAGAAATTAATTTGGATAAATCAAACAGTGTTAGCTTGATGATCCAGTGCAACGGGGAGCAGCCAGCTGCCCGGCTGTAGGAAGCAATCTGGGCTGGCAGGAGAGGGATGGATCCCAAAGTCTGACAACCCTGGTCTGAGTCAAGGCACCCATAATTTGGAGGCTCAAAATTTCAGGCTCCTTCAGGGCCTGTGTTACAGGTATCCTTCTGGAGACGAGGCCTCCAGGCTTCTGGGTGAGCTAGGATGCCTGGACAGGGCTATCTGCAGACACGGAGCTGCTCCTGTGTTGCCAAACTGGGCACATCGGCACCTCAGCGGTCAGCCAAAATCTGGCAGACAGGAACCAAACCCCCATGCAGTTAATGAAACTTGGTTCCTTTTGGCAAATGGATATTTTTCCGATGAAAAAAAAAAAGGACTGATTAATTTCCAACCAAAATCTTCTCTTGTCCTATTTTATTTTATTCTGACCAGTGCACTGCTGCAGCAGAAAACAGGAATGTGAGAAAGGAGGTGGTGATAGGGCATGCTGCTGTCTCCAGACCATGACAATTATTGAACTGCATTTTCTTATGCCATGAAAAGATGATGAGCTAAATTTCATGATTTTTTGAGCTCAAAACATCAAGTAGTAGAGAATCATTTTGTTGCAAACCCAAGATTCAGATATCTCAGTCCTCCCTCCCTCCCTACTTTTAGGAAGCTTGTGAACCTGTGATCTGGAAGAATTTTATTGTACTAAAGGGGCAGTTGTCAAAGATGGGAGCTTAATTTGCCTGTCCATCTGCACAAGCAAATGTCTGTGCACAGTCTTTGATGTCCATATGCAAGTAACAACTATTCACATGCAAGAAATCTGAGTAAAATTCTCCAAAATACTAACAAATTACAGCTGTAATTCAGTTTATAATGTGCATGCTATGGGCAGCTTTGATGATTTCTCTATTGATACAAGTGGAAGTACTCACTGGCTGAGTACTCACCAATGTAAGCTGAGCTTATGCCCTCAGCCTCACAGAGAGCAAACATATCAGAAAGCTGTTTTCCTTCCCTAGGGTTTAATTTTGGTGTCCTGGATGTCCTGCCTTCTGAAGCACATCACAACATGTCGAGAAACAGCGAAGGGAGGAGTACAGAACCCAGGTAGACAGCGATACGCTGGACTGCTGTTTTCGTATGCAGTTCCTGAGCCAAATCTGGCCACCTGCATTTTGCTCAGCATTTTGGCTTGTGAATAGAGAATATTTGCAGCTGGGTAATTAAATCTATTTGTACTTATCTGCATATGCATATTTTTCAGGTAGAAGTTAAACATCCATCTTGCAAAATGTAATCTTTGATGTATAGAGGAGATAGCAATAGTTATTAAAATAATTTTATTTTTATTTTTTATTTTTATTTCCATATAAAAATGCACTTTTCCTCAAAGTTTTCAATTGGATTTTTGAAATTTTTTAATGGAAATTTGGTCCCAGATATTTTCAGCAAAAGCATAAGCAACCGGTGGGTAGCAGCGAACATATCTCTTAAATGTGTACTTGCAGACACATGGCAACTTATCACACATCTAGTGTTCCCACAGTACTGGGGACTTAAGACTTGACAACAGAAAAACTGTGATGTTCCCCTGACATTTTCTTCTGAACCTTCAGCCAATTATATTTTTTATTTCTTTTTTTTTTTGGTACATGTGATAGACATAAAATTTAGAAGGCATTCACAACTGCACAACTACAGATAAGCTATTCTGTAAAGTGACTCTAAGATGTGTAGTACAGAGGAAATCAGCTACGATGATCTAATGAACCTAAAACCTGTAAACCCATTAAACTGCAAACAACAGAAACCTCAGCACTGGGCAGCTGTTTGTGTTAGCTGTTATATAAAAGTATCTCTGTTAATGGACATCATTCTCAAATGGGGAACACACTTGTTAGCAATGCAGGAAATTCAACTCTGAAACCAGTCACGGTATATTATACAATCTATAACAATAGCAGCAACCAGAAGAGCCATTTTATCCTATGTTTTGACAGAGTTTTAATTCACAGTTGATTTATAACATGATCATGAAGACTCAAAAGTCCATGCACTGGGTTTCAGCCTGGGGAGAACTTTGCTTTTAATACTTTACATTAAATATATTTTATTGTTGGCTCATTCTAAAGGTATAGAGCAGTAAGGACAAAATAAAACATAAGTTGGTGTCTTTTGGCAGTTTTGTGGCAGTTCTGAGCATCTTCTGAGCAGGGATCACAAATTACATCCTACTGACACGCTGAACTATTGTAAAATATAAATGAAGTGAGAGAAGTTTTTGTTTTGGTGTTGTCTTTGTTTTTTATGGATTTTTTTTAAGGATTTACAGTTTAAACCCATGAGTAGTGCTTACGTCTCTTTTGAAGCTCGAAATGTATCAGCTGAACACAGGCAATAATTTATAAAGCAATCTCACCACTTCTGTACCTCTCCACCCCTTTCTCCCCAAGAGCCCAGATATTGGCATCACAGCGAGCAGCACCTTGGTGCAGGCCTCAGTGCCTCTCAGGCTGTCCCATGCCCAGTCAGAGCACCGTGTGGATGGTTAGAAATACTGGGAGGGTACCATGTAAGCACGTATAGCAACCAGAAAGCCTCCAGAAATTAGACCCCACTGAGTGGATCCTCTACACACCCCACTAATGTCTCTCCTTTCTTTATCCCACCAGCCCTATAGCAGCATGCTGGCCAAGGGCTGCCCTCCCATTACCCTTTATCTCCCAGCAGTCACCTCCCATCACCAGCTGGAGCACAATGACAGCCCTTTGCTCAGGAGCTGGAATTGCAAACAAACCTTTTCACAGATGCTTCTGCTGGTGTCTGGGAGGACCTTGATATCAGGTCCATGGAGCACAAAGATTAACCCATGTATCTGCCAGAAAGACATCAAGTGCCACCTGAGTTGTGCAACTTCCAGCTGGTAACAGGTCTGTAACAGGGAGGGCAAGATAATTGATGACTTCTCATCCAGGTGATCTGGAAAAAGTGAGTGAAGCAGTATTGTTCATCATGCAGCCTGCTTTACTACACTCCCTTTACTCTCTGTTAGAAGCAAATCTTCTAGGAGTTAAAACCCTCCAGTACATCAATGCCGTTTACATCCCTGGTCATCCATGGGGCTCTGATTTTTATATTTATGACCAACTGTTTAAAGTCCATTGCTGTTTTGTTTTTAGTGCCTGACCATGGCTTGATTGCCCATTACTGAGGCAATCACTTGGTTCTTTGTATTCAGTGAGCAGCACAGGTTAGAGGATGAAGAGATTCCTTTTGGCATTTACCAGTTGTGAAGTTTCTCTATGTTAAATACTTGATTCTAAAGTAAATTTATAATCTTCATTCTTTTGCCACCACAAATAAGAGTTCTACATTAATTTTCCATTAATTACTATTTTTCATTTTTAGATGTGGATCTAAGCATTTAGAATATTGCTTATGGAAGTGCAAGGAATGAATATGAATGGATGACTAATCCTAGTAAACATGCAAGTCGCAGCACAGGAGTTGCATCAGCCAATGCAAGTTAGGCAGCCTCTTTGTATCTGTGCCAGAAAAAATGCTGCCCTTGTACCCTCCAGGCATAGGAGTGAGCAGATTGTAGAGTCACAGATCCAAAAACTGACACAGAGGCTTCAGCAGTAGGGAAAGGCTCTGGATTTGCAAGGTTTGCCAATGCCCTGTGAAAAGGGTAAGCTCACAGCACAGATCATACCCTTCATGTAAGGTGTAATGGGAGCTGTACAGAAGATCCCAAGCACTGAACTTTAGCTGTTTGCCTCTTGCTATACCCCCGTTTTCTTCTAGCCTTTCACCACTGATGTAGAGGTACATCCATTTATGGACTGTGGGAGAGGATTTGGTTTTAAACCCCAACATAGCGGTCACAACAGTGTAGCTGGTAATGAGGGGAAAGCTACTCTTACTTGTGGAGCCCCGACTCCAAGCTGCAGCTTTGCCTTGGTCTGCTCCAGGATTGCCAGAGCTACCCACAGCCAAATGGTAAAAGAAGGGACCGCTGTTGCCCCGGGAAAAGTAACCAGGGGATGAAAAGCAGCATCACCCCTTTCTGTGCTACAGCCTTGAGCTGGGGCACCCTGTAGGAAATCAGGAATCCGTCCTCTTCGCCTACCAGCATTCAGGGGTCAAGGTAGGTAACAGGGTGAGATGTCTCAATCCAAGAATATTTCTGTATTTCACATGAAATCAGCTGAAATCTGAGGCAGGCACAGGAGCCTGGCAGCCTGGAGGAGGGGGAGAGCACCGTAGGTTTGGTCCTGACTGCATGACCAAAAAGTGGCTTCTTACTTTTGCTTATGTTTCACTCCCCGAAAGCTGTGTGGAAGGATTTAGAGCTGCCTGAGTAGCCTGTGATATTCTCACTGTAGCTTGAAATTCATCTAAATATTGACTCTTTCAGAGGAGGTTTGATGGAGAAAGGCAGTATCTCGGACTAGAGTATTTGCACTAAAACCCTTGAAGATCAATGAGCCAGACTGATCAGACAATTCCAGTTGCTTTTGGGGACTGCATTTATCTTACAAGCCAGCCTTAAAATTTGGATTTCATACATTATTCAAAGTCCAGATGCACCCAGCCTTTATGTATTTCTTCTTGCTTGTAAAGTCTCTTCATTGCTTTTATTGCCACTGTAATAATAAGCTAGCTTTTTAATACGCACAGTAGGAACGCCAAAGCTGTACGTATTAAGCAAATGTTCTGGATCAAGTCAGTTTGGCGTAAAACAGACACTGACGATTCCAAATGGAAACCTCTCTCCTGCAGGAGCTCTCAGGAGTTAGGAAATTAGACATAAATGCTGCCATCTTGCATCACACGGAGGAGCCTTGTAACCCTGGGAAAATGCTTCTGTGGGGTTGTTCCTATCTGTGTTGCAACAAGTATTTTTCTCTAACTTAAAATGGTGGTTTGCAAACTGTCAGGATGTGTATATACACAGCACAGGGTTATGTGATTTTTTTCCTCTCCTTGGCTGCTCTGTTGGATCAAGGCTTTAGCGCAAATATAAGAAATTATTAGCCTACATAGGCATATGATGCATTTATGTATATGTTTACATACATAAATACATATACATACACACACACATATTTTGGTTAGTATTCAATGCCAATAATGCACATTTACAAACTGTGAGGGGTTCCCTAAGCTGGTCACAACTTTGAGGCTATCTGCCTGCTCATGAGCATGCTGCAGTCACCAAAAGACCCTCAACTGTTGGAGCAAAAAATTCAGAAGGCTCCAGCATGGCAATGAGAGAGGTTTGTGAACCCATCTCCCCTCTGCCCAATGCATCCTCCAAAAGTGGGACCTATCCTCCAGGTTTCACTCACTGCAGCCAGTTTTGATGCCATTGGGGCTGAGTCAGACCTTACACTTAGGAAAAGGCTCTGCAGGTGTGTGATTGCTGCAGCCTGTGTGGCTGCTCTCAGTGGGTCCCCAGCTTTGTGCCCAGCTGTGCCTCAGCTCCTCGTTAGCTCTGACCACCTCCCACACCCGCAGCTTCCCCTGCCCCAGCACATATTGTTGCTCTCAAAAGGAAGCAGTTTTCTTCTCTCCAACCAAAGCAGGACACATAGCCTTTGTCTCTCCAATTAGTCACATCCTTCTACTGAAGCAAAATTTGCAACACCCAGTCTGATGATGGCAAAGCAGTTCCGAGGTAATGATAGCCACTCAGGGGTGCTGGGATGGGAGGTGGTACAAAGGTCTGGCTTTTCTCCTTTCTTGATGGCAATGACTGTGCTTTGGTCCATTTTCTGCAATAAATCCATAGCCCTTGTGTTCCTTGTGCTGCTGCTTTAATTTTGTATTCCTCCTGGAGTAACGCAGTCCCAAAGGTTTTGAAAGCTTGAGCCTGAACTATCAATATCTGTGCTACATGTAACCAGAAAAGGGAGGAGACAGATGGGAAGAGCAGTTATGCTGCCTTTCAGGCATGGTTTTGTGAGCTCAGGCTTTCAGTAGAGTTTCTCTGGATTTACAGTGGTGTAATTAAGAATGGTACGTGGTCCGCCGTGGAAAGCAGGATAGGAAGACACGACCCATTAAGAGAGGCCCCTGAATTTCTGCTGTGCAATTTCACCTGTTTTATTCGTTTGCTGTTATCTTGCAATGGTTCTTTTTTGTGTTTTCTTTGTTTTCTCCCTGCAGCTTGTTTATTTGCCGACACTTGGGAATTTTGCTTTTACAAGGTGTTTAAAGTGTTTGCTTTAAGGCAAGTGCTTAAGTGTCTGAAGCACTTTAGGTTTTTAATGTTTGAGGTAAATATAGTATTGCTCCGCCATGTACGACATGTAAATGTCTATGGTATAAGCATTTTAAAGTACTTGGAGCTGAAGTCCCGCTCCCCCAAACGTGTGCTGTTTTCAATACAGGTAGATTAGGATCAAATATAAAATGGCTGCATAAATGAATACAGGGAAGTAAAAACTCCTTTCTCCCATGGCAGCAGCTTAAGACTGTCCAGATTGCATTAATGCCCAGGTGGGTTGTGTTCAGGTGCCACGCTGCTTAGCTGTGGTGGGTGTTTGCTGGGTATGGTGTGAGCAAGAGGCTCAGGAGACTCGGACTGAATTCTTCGCTCTGCTACGATTTGCTTTAATTCTCTGTATGCCTCCGTTCAGCCGAAAGGACTTCACTATTCCTGATGAAAGTTGAGATAAATGCACTGAAAACTGTGAAAGTCTGAAATAGGAGGTAGTGGTGCTGTGTCGGCAGAGGTGTATTCTGTGCTGCTGGTAGTTTGCTGCTGAAGTCTGCAGAGAGGAGGGAGGCTTTAGGCTGAACGAGTGTGACAGGGTCGCATAGGACTTCAGGCACCTCAGGGACAAAGTTTCAGAAAAGAGGTTTAGGTTTTATCAACAGTCTCTGCAGCAGCTGAAATTCAAACAAAATTGTTTAAAGAGCTCCAACAGTGCCATACAGATGGCTGTCTTGGGGGAGCAAACTGGTTGTTAGACCATCGCCAGTGTAAGCTTATTGACCACAAAGTTGTGCAGACAATAAGCACACAAAATGTAAGCGGGAAACTGAAAAACCTTTGGAAAGCGTCTTTGTGAACACGTAGGCTCTCTGAGGATGTTTCCCACCTCTCTATTGATCTGTTGATGTAAGTTACAGTGACTGTCCTGCTCAGAAGAAAAGGGTTGCTTCACTCAGAACGTGTGTTTGATAAAGATTGTAATCGTTGCTCCCTAACAGCAGCAAAATCCATCCTCAACTTCGCCGCATGCAGCACATCTGAAAGTCTTGTATGGGAGGGGTGCATCCTTAGTTAATTGTTGCTGTCTGGATTATTAAGGTATTATCTATACATTGAGCTTCGTTTCCCTTAAGGGCCCCAGCTTGCCTTTAGGCAGAGTTTGACATAGGCAGGAGCAGAGGATGCTCGATAGCTGCCTCCGAAGAGGCACTCGGTATGGTGGGAGATGCTGAACCACAGCCCGCATTTCCCATACCGCTCCTTACCAGGCTGCCGCTGTATTTATAGTAGCTGTCTGTATTATGTGGCTGTTGCATTCTGCTGAGAATTACTCTGGCGGAAGAATGAGCTGCTGCCTCTGACTGGCATCAGTGCTCTGTTCCGGCTCACGTCGCGGCTCCAGGAGGGCGAGAACCCAATTGCAAAACTATCCAGGCTTCATTATTTATTAAAGCTAGGAAAAACAAGTTACCCAAGTCATAAATATATGGGTAACATCAGTTAATCCTGCGAAGGCAGTGCTCTTATCACAAAAAGTTCAAGCAAAAATAAAATGTTTCTGGGACCAAGAACACATTTACCAATGTGACTGAAGCTACTGGCAGTATTAAGATGAAGATGCAGTGGGGTTTAGATCACTAAATGAGTGATACTGAGGATAGTCCTGAAATAGGCACTATTATTATTAATGCTAAGTATGCTTAACAGAAGTAGTGTGGCACAGATTAAACACAATGGCATGACTAAAAACCAGAACGAAGCATATGTTGCTTGGGAGTGATGTACTACATGTAATCAGTTGAACACATCTTTTGCACCGCATTTGTGCAATCGCTTGCCTGCTTTGGGGGACTATTTTCCCAGATCCTGTTTGTAAATGATTCACTGTCTTGAAATTTGGAGTTTGTATTCCCTTCTGTAGATGGTTGCACTGAACTAAGTTTGTTTTGCTTCTGGGCAGGCATATCATTAAGATGATTGGTATAAGAGAGGAGATTAAGATTACTCAAAACCAGGATTGTATTGTTCTAAAATTAATATACTGCCCTTCTAGTGACTGTATGTAGTGGGTATATGCGTTCCTGTTGCATGCACTGCAATCACTGATGGGTTATTACCAATATGCTGCAAAACAGTGAGAAACACAAATTTGTATAAATTTGAGTTCAACTGCTTCTCATGCTGGTGGGCTTGTTTTATTTTATTTCTAAGGGATGAGGGTCAGGTAGGCAGGTTTCAACTCTCTTGAAAAAAACCTAATCTGCATCTCTTCTTTTAGATCACACTCTAATCCCTTTGGCTGTTATGATTACAGCAGACTTTGGAAGGTTTTCCAGCAATTATAGTCTTATTTCTGGATGTCATCAGTAGCGCTTAGAAGGGTGCTTTTTTGTCTTCCTCTCTCCCCATGATAAAGCAGCTGCACAGAAAACAGATGGTGTAGAGTCAGTCCAGTTGAAATTGATGGAGTCAGGCTATCCACACAAATCTTTGCAAAGAAAAAGGAGAGATTCTTTTTTTTTTCAGTGAGTTGCATACAAGATGTATGTTGTTTGTAAAGGAATTTAGTTCACATAAGGGATAAAAAGCTGTAGCCAGTGAAGAGGAAAGCCTGCTTTTTAAATCAAAACTCAAATATAAGTACACTGGGAGCAATCACACTGTCTTAGTGAAAGCCTCCATGTTTGTAGTTGAAAGATGGAGTAATATTTCTATTCTGGCAAAGTTCTCTTTAAACCATAACTGTTCATGCAATGATACGACACATAGCCAAGTTTTACATGCAGATTAGTAACGAATTTGTGACTGGACTCATTTGAATCCACACGTGGTAAGGACAACATAAACTTCTAACACTGCAAATAGTCCTTAAAAGACTGATCAAAATTGTGTGACTGCATGAATAGGCATTTGTACATTGGTGTTTATAGGCTGTGTCCATAAAAATCTGGTTGTGCAGGGGAGCAGATTTACAAAGGTCTTTTGATGTCTCTTGGGAGTTTCAAAAACACTTAAGCAATTAGGCTCTGAATACCTTTATGACTGGTACAAATTAGGTGACTAAGTTATGCAGGTGCTTTTGTGAATCCCACTAGGCTCATATATGCATAAATAGGTGCCTAAACAATGTTTATATGTTTGCTCCATGGTCCTTAAACCTTTTGGTGACATATTTTGTTCCTTCCTCTGAGTAATAGAATTGTCTTCTTGCTGTGAGTAATCCACTTGTCAGGAGCTAATGCCTCTTCTTGCAGCTGCTCCGTGCAGGTGGGGTCATGGCTGGTGTTGAGCCAAGTGAGCTAATTCTCCTTCTTCTGTTGCTGCTTCTTGGAAGAACTCCAAAAGTGTGTTGCACATACAGAGGGAACAAGCACGTTTGCTGGAGCACACGTGTGTCTGGCACCAGGGAATAGTAGCCGGGGTTTCCAAGAATGGTTCATTAAATACCTGCTTGTAGTGCATGGTAGACGTGTACTAGCCAGCTTGGTTAACGTGGGGCTGTGTCAGGAAAAGTGCTGTGTGGATGTGTTAGAGACTTCTTACTGAAAGAATGTGCCACGTTCTGGATGTATTAAATATATCTGTGTTGGGGCTGGAGTCTTACACTGTTGTGATAAGACAAAATGACAAGTGTACTCTAAGCCAACAACCTTACATATTTTCAACAAAAAAAAAAAGCTTTTTTTTTCTTATTCACAATAATCAGGGAGTTAGGAGAAGAAATTGCAGATATAGTATCATGAGGGTTCAAAAACTTTTCGAGAGGAATATCAGAAGATACTGATAAGCAATGAAATGCGGCAGGTTATGTACAAATGGAAAAAGCTGCCTCAGGACTGCAGCAGAATCCCGTTGCCAAAGGTGTAAGCTCTTTACAAACAAAGCATCGGGAAACTCAACGCAGCCCTCGCTCCTGGAGTGACAGAGCGAAGTGCTGGAGGTCACAGAGCAGCAATCAAGGAATCATATTTTCTGCCTCTTTGACACCAGTGGCATTACATGGTGCGTGGCCTTTATTTGCGTTACGTTTGGGCTTATGCACTGACATTTTTGTTTCAGCGAAAGGCGCATCTAGTTAAGTATTGCCATTTCACGTGTGAGTGTTGGATGGAGAGGAGGGAGAAAAGGAAAACTTACTGAAAGTGAGCCTGTAAGCAGGGAAGGGAAAGCTACTACCAGCTGATATTTAGGGTGAAGTTTTACAATTGTCAGCCAAACCATCAGGCGTTTTACCCATATGCTTTCCTGCTTGGAACATTTTATTCTCCTCTACTTCAAGACTCAAACAGCCTTCGGGGATTTATAGCATTTACTTAAAAACAGCAAACATTTTCAATTATTTCCACACTGTTCAGGGACCATAATTTACTTAATGCTATGAACAATTGCATTTCTCAGGGACTGCTGTGAAATGTCACCTCTAAAGGATGGCTCCCTTGTTGGTAGCAGTGAAAGCCCCGTTTGTAGTTTTCATTTTTTATTTTGATTTAATTTTCAGACAATTCAACTTTCACACCATGCATGAGTGACTAAATTCATTTCACTTGTCAGAAGAGAAAAATTTTCATAATTAAACTCTAAAACAAGGGTGGCCTTTTTCCTTGCCGACCGCGTATTTCACATCTGCTTTGTTTTCTTCTCTTGTAGTTGGCTTTTGTTTTGGACGTAGTCTGGGGTTGGGTTTTGGAGGGGGTTTCTTTCTCCCCAAGCTATTATCAGTGTATGACCTGCTTTGCTACCCTGGAAAGCTGGGTTGGCTGCTTGCCTGATCAGTCCAGGCATGCAGGCAAGCTTCTAGTTGTTGGGGAGGGTCTGTCATCTCAAAACACACGTGGAAAAAAGCACACTGAGTTCTTCTCCCAAAAGTTGGACTCATTGTCATTAAGAATCCATGTACTATTCTCTAAATGCACTTGACACTAAAACCTTATGCAAATAATTATTACAGCTAAGGCACGGTCATAATTTCCATTTCACTGAGGCCAGTGGTGTTATGTTTTTAGGATTAGTTGCTGGTGGTGTAAATGGCTTATGTTCTTCTTTGAGGGTGCTGGTTTTAAATTAAATATAGAGCTGGGATGTCAACATTAAAAAAGATTATTTCTCCTTTTTTTTTAAAGCTGGTTAAAACTTTTCTAAATGCTATATATATCCTTCATACAACCTGGTAATGTTTTCCCTGCTGCCAGGAACATGCCTTTTAAAGATATGGAAACACAGATGCACATGCACTTATGTTAACAAAAGTTTATCTTTTGGTTAGCCAAGGTAGAAAAAAAAGTGAGATAATCAGAGGCTTCAGTTCCTACAAAAAGTGAAGGAGAAACGAGATTTAATTTTAAGCTGTGTATAGTGCATACTGGAAATGAATTGTACTTTTAATTAAGTTTGTGAGCATGTTACGCATGGCTGAATCTTAAGGAAATATTATGGAAGTGTGGAAATGGAGGGCTAGAGAAAGTATTTTATCTGGGACGTTCTTGAGGAGAAACATGGTACATGTGAAAGATCAACCACTCTGCAGTGAAGCTGAATTATCAAAATAATGGTCTAATTAAAGAGAGAGCTCCCCACCAACATTTCCTCACTAATATTCATTGGCATCTGAACTGGGGGCGTGGGGGTGTTGCTGTAGTAAAACCAAAGCTTTCTCGATGCAGAAAATGTAGTATTTATTTA
Source organism: Nyctibius grandis (assembly GCF_013368605.1). Lineage (NCBI taxonomy): Eukaryota > Metazoa > Chordata > Aves > Nyctibiiformes > Nyctibiidae > Nyctibius > Nyctibius grandis. Next base: position 18,730,852 of record NC_090669.1, on the reverse strand, counting down.
GCACAAGCATAGTTGCAAATTTACTTAACAAACTTACAAATTTAACCAACATAATGGATTTACCCCAGCTAGCAGTAATCTAAATATTTGAGTACTAGGAAGGAAATTAAAACTCATTTTTATATCTTTCTCAGCCTTGGACAAGTTTGTGTCCATGTCTCCAAAGAAAGCTCCCAGTACAGCAGGCTCTGAGCTAGCCTGGGCAAAGGGCAGCTGCTACCCTGCTCTCAGCAGCTGAGTGGCTGCTCGTCCTTCCTGACCCAAAAAGGTCACATTTTTACCAAGCTCTAATTTACAGATGTTTATTTATGTGTTCTAAACTTGAGCATGTTATTTCACCTTTGTGCATGAACAAATGGAAATGTCTCTGTTGATCCTGGTGAATCTACTTAAGCATTGATTCTTCTCCATCAAAGGGAATTGAAGCAATTCATTGTCCTTATAAGTATCTTTTTACCATTTTTTCAAGGAGTTTCCCACTTAATCTTTGGGGAGGAGGGTAATCGCTTCCTTTAATCATGATTTGTTTTTTCCCCTCCTCCACAGAAATTAGCAAATAAGGTCCTGCGCATCTCCCCTCTTCATATCATCCCATCCAAGTAATCCTCTGAGGTTGGGGTGGGTGGAAGAGTTCTCTGGACCACCTTTGGGACACGAGTATCAGGTGTGATTAATCTTATTGGAGTGGGAGAGGAGATGTGGAGGTCAGGAGGCCTCATTGGTCCCCCTTGCTGGGAGAAGGCTTCTGTGTCGGAGAGCTTTGCTTTGGCAATGTTGCTTCCTTTGAGAAACTCACAGATGTCCAACCTGAAAAGGGGTGAAATTCTGGTGCTCATGCAACCAAGGGAGGTTTGCTGTAGTTTATCCCCAGGAGTAGGATTTCGTCTGAGATTTTTACTGTCACTGAGAATTGACAGACTCTTGAGTATCAATTTACTTTATGTGAGGCAGCTTGCGAAGTTATTTATTCACTGTGCAGCATCCTCAATATGCCACAGGAATCATTAACCTACGTAAATTAACTGCATCCTCAAAATGTATAAACAAGCTAATTTTAAGCATCCTCTAGATCTGAGCAAAAAGTATTTTGTGTGCTAAAACTTTGAAAATTAGAGTATATGATGGTGAGAAGAATAGTGTTTAACACTGAGTGCTTTTAATCTTCAAAGAGCTTAACAAACATTAGTTGATTAATAATTTAATAAGTGATGTATATTAAAGTGTAAATAGTGCAAATACAAGCCTCACTTTATATTTTGTTTTGGCTTCTATGACTAGGAATTTTTTTTTCCAAATAACATTGGTGTAAAATTAATTGAGCAGCTAAATGAGCCTGTGAATTCACTTACCTTTTAAACTTGGAGTTTCAAAATTTATTGCAGTAATATAAAACCTTAAAGTATTTAAAATGCAATTCTTTATTTTGCTTTCTTTTTAGTTTCTGGATTGGATGGTGAGTAAATAAGATAGTTGATAAGTAAAAAATTGTTACAGAAGTCCTATGTTGAACTGTCACACTAGCTGTCATGCTAAATTGCCTTTCCAAATGACACATCTTCAATTTGATACTTACAGAACAAATTAGGCAGAAAAGCACCTCATATTCCTAAATACTTTTAGCCAGTGGGCTTTTCAAGGTTAAATAGACAACATAGATGATCTTCGAAGTAGCAAATGGTGCTACTAAAAATCCATTAATATGCACATTAGCAAAAATTTGACAGGCCCTTGTGGCAGTTGTTGGAGACAGCTAACAAGGGGTGTTTCACAGGACCAGCCGGACTTCCATGAGGTTTGCTTTGTTAATTATTTGTTACTCTGAGTGCAGTGATAAAAGCATGCTAATATGTCATAGATGTCTTTTCTTACCCTGGCCTAATTAAGGACAAACTCATCTTTTGGGCACGACAGTACAGTGGCATGTCTTCAGAAAGGTTCTTTTAACTTCCTGTTCTTTGCACTGTGTTTCTGATTCTCCTATAATTATTACCATGTAATGAGCAATCCCCTGACTGCAGCTAGGTGAATAGCATTAGCTGTCAAATTAGTAAATATTATCTGTATTTGCAACAGCCAGCAAAAATCCAATGGTATGGTGAGAATCCTAAGTGAATGTCTAGGAAACAGATCTTCATCTGCTACAAGTTGTCATAGGACCACTGGCCCCCTTGGCCTACAGAAACTTGTAACAGCAATGGATTTGCCCACTGATTATGTGGACTGAGCATGCAGTGAGTGCTCCTGCATCATCACCCTTTTGTAAAATCTAGCTATTTATACAGAGTGCTTATGATTGACAGTTTTAGCCTAAGGAAACACCTGGGCTCTTACATGGTGGCTCCTATGTAAGTAGACTGGATGTTTGCTAAGGTTGAAGTTTTCTGTGAGCTCTGCTTCTGTTCAGCAGAAGTACTTCAATATAAGCTCAGCTTTAAGCCTGAGGATAATGACCTTCCTGTCCAGCAAAGCACTTAAGCAAATGCTTAAACTTCAGGGTAACAGCAGCCTTGCATTAAGTAAATACTTGCCTTTAAAGAGACAAGCCAATATTCTTTGTCAATATTTCCTTAGCTACTAGTTGTAGATCGCCTGACTCCTCCCACAACTCCCTTGCAAGCAGCATTAGTACCGTTTCAACCTTTTGCAAGATCATCCAAGATTTATACCATTCCTCTCCTTCCCATGAGATTTACCTGAAAAAATAGTCTAGAGGTGGCTCCCCATGTGGGTCTAGAGTTGAATATGAGGATTGTGCAGATGTGAGGCAAAAGGCTTTTGTTTTCAGTGTATGTTTAGGACTTGCAGTTTTACCAGGCCTGAAGCAGTATGCAACGGTTCACACTAGATCAGCATAATCTACCTCTGAGCTGTTTCCTCCTTAATCAGGCTGATGCTCAGGACACTTGAGGGTATTTTTCCTGTTTCTCCAGTTCTTTGTACAACGCTTCCACCCACCCTCAAGCATCCCCAGATGAATATTTTTAGTATGCATATGATAATTTCAATCACTGAAATCCTTGGGGCATTTCGAATGCTCTCAAAGTTAGCTTTCGCAGTGTCAGAAGTGTTTGTGCTAGTCTTATCTTTGTAAGCGCTATGGCTGCTGAAAAGCGCTGCCCACTTCTCAGAGGCATTCTACCCCTTCACTGTCTTTCCAAGGAGGTGTCAAAAGTGCTTCGTTGCATTTGCTCTGCAGCACCATCCCCTTGAGTTGTGTACTTGACCATCACATTGCTTGGGAAGGTGGAAACAGGCTTCTTACTCTGTGCATCTGTCATGAGGCCTTATGAGGCATCATGTTACTTCCCCCTTTTCATATCAGCTCAGCCTCCACTCTTCCCTCATTAAACACTACATCACCATGTCTTCACTTAAGAACATAATAGCTCTTTTAAGCTGTTCTCTTTCTTTCTTCTTCAGAATTGCACAGTTAAATCCATTTGGCTTCTTGTCAGTTTACTCCTCCTGAATACTGAATTTTTTTTTTCCTTTAGATAGATAGTCACTATGGAGTGTCATTAAGAATTGTGGCATTGCTTAAGCCTAAAAAATAAAAATAAGAGCAGAGTGATTCACGATTGTGCTCTGCACAACAGGCCATAGCGTTCTATGTAATCAGCCTCTTTCAATAAGTATGAAAAAATTAATTTCCATTATATCTTAAAAATAGTACCTCGTTGAACTAGATTGAGACAGTAAAATTATTATAAATGGGAAGATGATATCAAATGTATGGAAACCACCTTCACGGGCTATTCAGGTACAAAGAAGAGAAAAATAAGAGGAACAATGGAGTATTGATGAGGAAATTATTACTAATGGCTTGAAAATTTAACAGTCCCCGGGTAGAGCTTGGCTTGAAGTAGGGAAGTGTCGATACCTGGCTCGGATATGAGTTGAGTGTGGATTGACTGAGCACACAAAGGACTAGAAGTGCTGGGTTCATGCCAACTTCTGCCACCAACCTTCTGCCTGAGTTTAGCAGACCTTTGCCTTGTTTTCCCCTGGTGTGAGGAGATGAGACAGAGAACCCTGGGTTCATGGGGTTGATGCTTAATCAATTTGAGCTGGCATTTACAAATTTGCAGCTTGGTTGCTTTACCAAGGTATGCAAAAACCTCACAGGCTTAAGTGTGTTGCTCGTGAAATGAGGAGCTGTTTGCACATGCCCTGTCTTGGTGGACAGCTAAGGCATTTGGGAACTGTGGATCACCCAAAAAGTCTTTAGCAGAGCAAGGAACCAAACCTGTACCCCAATGTGTTCCCGTATTATACCATCCCATCATGTGCTGTTTTAGCAAGAGAAAAGGGTTTTGGAGAGGAAAGTCTGCATCTGCTGAAAATGGCAAGCTGGTTGTTTGAGCCATTCCTTGTCCCCATTGTGTAATCAGAACTGGATTCCTTCTCTCTCTGAAGCTGGCTAACGTAGTTTATCATATAAAACCCATTTACTCGGGCTATATGCGGTAGGAAGAAGGGTGAACTTCCACATAATACTCACAAAACACTTTGATATCTTAGCCTGGAAGGCACCATAGAAGTGCAATGGATTATTATTAATGAATTAACTAAATGATTAATTTAGTTAAAAGCTAAATTATTTAATTATTCATTAAATTAGCCCCAAATGTGACAGCAGCAATGAGACAAGCACTCAGTCTGCAAAGCAGTAACACAATTTGCATTAAAAAGTTGTTTTCTCCATTATTTAATGAATTAAAGCTTTGGTCATAAACAAGTCATCCAAAAGCCTTTTCAGTCATGGTACGACTGATGCCTCTCTGGTGTGTCATTACAGATGATAGCAGTGTGAGATTGGAGACAAGATGAGGTCGTTCCTAATGAAGAAGAACTTAACCTTTTTGATAGTGGGATGTCTAAAACTAATTAATCCTATTCTTAGAAACTCTAACTGAGGTGAATAAAGATATGTCATTTAACAGAAACTTCCCTCAGGAGAACAATTGGGGGTTTACCAAAACTGCAGAGGTTTTCCAGAACTTAAGCAAATTTTCTAAGCAAGATGACGTGTGTGAGAGAGAAACTGAAGCCAGATTAATTTCTGATGTGTGGCTTCACTGAAATCAATTAAACACACAAAAAGGAATTTTGGCTTGCTTATTTTTCAGCTGCACAACTAAGCCAGCCTTTTAGCACGTGCCTCTTCCTCCAAACAAAAGTATTTGAAAGCAAAAATGAGGATGGGATATTTCTTACAGTGTTCTGGTTTACCTTCTCTGCAATAAGAGAACGTTTTGAAATAATTGCTTGCCAAACAAATGGCTTGAGCATGTGTGTAGGCTGGACTGCACAGTAGATCCAGCAGTGACTGGTGAGGCTGTAGCGCATTCAGAGCCGGGTGACACCCTGTACAGGCAGCAAGAGGACACTCCTTTCAGAAGATCATAATTTGAAAACAGAGGGCAGATATCTGTGGGAGTTGTTGAACGTAAGTTTAAGGGCAGGTGTTCAGGTAATAGCTGTATGTGCAGTGGATGTGGGGAGAAATAATTTCTCTGGCCCATCAAGGGCTTATGGTTTAATTCATTAGTGGAACTATTACAGCATATTCCTGAGGTTTTTCCCCCAAATAAGAGCTGAAATAATGTGACTGTAGAAGGAGCATTTCTGTGATTGTAGGCTGTCATGCAGGATGTGGGAGATCAGAGTTTAAGCAGAGCTTGGGCTGAGATACCGTGTGCTCATCCAGCTGCCTCTCTGCATGGAGCAGTCCCAACAGAGAGCCTGGAGAAGCTCTGCTCCAGGGCAGTGGCAGGGAAATGCCTCTGAGTTGTGGGAGAACAGCTTTCTGTTTCCAAGATCATAGGAGCGTGTATTTCCTGCTTCTCAGGTGAGTGGTCCAGTTAGCAGTTTACCTCTTTCTCTCAAGATACTTCATCTTGGAAGTTAGAAGCCTTCCTCAACAAATATTTTGATGAAGTTGTTGTAAAAGGAGTTTTCTTTTCTAGCATACTAATGCTTCTGAACAGAAAGATGTTCCGTTAAAAATCCTCAGCCAGCTTTAATGAGCACTTAATGGAATGGATCTACATCCTTAAACTTCCAGAACACCTCTGGTCTGCCTCAAGCACTGCCTTTTCTTCCTGGAAACTAGAAGGACTTGCCCAGGCAGGCGTCTCAGTTTGATCTGGGCAGTCAGAAATATCAAGGCAGCCAGGCCTGGAAGGGAAACTTGTCCTTAGCCTCTTTGCAATACAGTGAATTTTCTTTTCTGCTCAGCCCTGCGTTCCTTTTCCTTTCCAATTCTCTTCTGCAGACACATGAATGCTAACTGACACTGCCATTGTCTTCTTACAAGGCAGAAGTCAGGCTGCATTTGGGAAGAGCTATTTAGCCAGTTCCATGAACTCTCACAATTTAGATCATCTATCAACCGCTGGAGTCTAGGCCTTGATTCTGCAACATCCCAGGCATACAATTAAATCTATCATCCTAACTCATCCTATTGAAGTCTGCTGGCAGGCACAAGGCTTAAGTTATCTATGTCCTTGAAGGATTAGACCCCTTATTCTTCTGTAGTACTTCAAATAGAATAGTTGGAAGCCAATTTCTTGTAAAGTTCACTGTATGTCCACCTGCAGAGCAGCTGTGGGCAAAGGGCCCTATGTTTTATGACTATTAATAATTCTAGCCTGTGCTACAAAAATATACGAGAAACTTCAGCCATTTTTTTTAGCTCAGTACTTAAATTCTAGAATTAGACTGTGAGACGTCTTGTTTCACACATACTGCAGAGGCGGGGAATGGAGACAAGTTGTCATGCATGAATGAAGATGCTGGGAATTAGATGAAAGAGATTTTCCCGCCTCCTAATAAAAGTCAAAAGTGACTCATGTGAAATAGGAGATTAACAATGGCCAATAATTTGAGTACTGCTTTGCTAATGTTTGGTGTTGGATATTCTTATGAAAAATATGACCCAAGAAAATCCATGTGAAGCACCCGAGAGCCAGAGGCTTGATGGTTTCATGTGAGAGCCATTTTTATGCCAAAATTTTGAAACAGAAGTGTCTCTGCTCTTTTCTTCCTCAAATCCAGTTCCTTAAATCTGAAAAAGCTTTTAGAAGGTTTTTTTGGTCTGTTCCTAAAACAAGAGTTGACAGGCTTCAGAACACTTATTTTGTAAAATAAGAAAGAAAAATGGTCTCAGGTTAGTGGCCATTAACATGTCAGCTAGATAAATCAGGTATCTTCTACCCTGGATCTTAATAATAAAGTAGTCCTGAGACAATGAAAAGTAGGAAAATAATCACTAGCAGACCTTTATTTCCCCCATGTTTCAGGGGGGAACTATGAAAATGTTAATTCATAGAGACTCTTAAAAAGGCATTGCTTAAATTTATCTATATCATGAATTCTGGCTGACAAAGTTACTTTAAACTAATTTACGCTATCCATCATCGAAGTATCTCTTCAGATGAAAAGATTTAGATTTTAATGTAGGACCATAAACTCCCAAGGACTTCTGGACTGTGAACAATGGGTTCAACCATCTTCTTGAGAAGTTGGTGTGACCTACAGACTCTGGAGGCTCTCACTATTTATTGCTTCAGGGAAATCTTTCAACACCTGTGTGTTTGACAAGGTATGGATCTCAAGCGCTGACTGGAGTTTGGCCTGGATTTTTACTACCTGTAATTTCTAGCTCTGCAACCAGATGGGACGAGATTTATAGAATCATAGAATGGCTTGGGTTGGAAGAGACTTTAAAGATCATCTAGTTCCAACTCCTCTGCCATGGGCAGGGATATTTGCATCTGGTGTAATCCTTGCAAACAGGAGTTTGTCTTGGTAGTAACAGGAATTGACTTGGGACCAACACACAGATCGCTTCTGCAAAGGTTTTATGAGTGTGCTGTGGAAGAAAATGATCTGTTTCTTTTCCATTTTAAGAGGGAAGAGGCTATAAGTTTTGTGGTTTTGGGGCTGCAGCAGGGTAGGTTTCCAGGCTTATTCAGCTATAATTGTCAGCGAAGTTCCAGTGAAGGACACGATAAGTTTAGAAACAAATATTGCCTAAACCACTGTCTTTCTGCAGATGAAGAGGAGAGCACTGGTGGCAGTGGGGTCTCTTCCCTCCTTCTGTGTGAAGATAAGTTGCATGCTGAAGAATTCCTGTTCTGAAGCCTTTTAAATAGGATTCATGCAAAATACCCACAGAACCTTCTCTCTGTGAATCTCCATTCAGCTCATCTTACAATTGAGCTACTTTACAAACGGGGAAGTAAATCCCCCAGCTTCATTTCAAGTTAGGGATTTTCAGATGTGTAGGCTTCAGTCTCTTTAGTGGGAGAGAGCTAAGAGAGATGACATAATCATATATTAATGACACAATAAGCTACTTACTGTCCTCTCTGACACTGGAACTTGGCTCTGGGGAGGCAGTCAAAGTATCAACTGTTAGAAGGAGCAAAGGTGAGGCATTGCACTGGTGTTTTTATGAATATTTCATAGCTTAGAGTAATAACCTGCCTATTCCCCTCACAGATGTCTACTTATGCTTTAAACAAAAGGCAGAGAGTAGTTATAAGCAGATGTACACTTGTTTAAATTTTCCCTTGTACATCAGTAAGTTGACTGAAATTGCATGGACTGAATTGCGAGAGTATGAAAACACTATACAGTGTAGAGGAAGAAGGGAGGAAAAGAGACCTCAAGGGTTTAACAGCAATTTTCTCGTACTCCTCACAGAAGAGAGAAAAACACGTAATCAAAAAACTGATAACAAACGTCATCTGCTGCCCATGCCTCGCACCCAGGGTACGCTCACTGCAGCAGTGGGACTGGTCCCGTGATGTCCCACTGCAGGATGCGCCGCTGCAGTGTGACGCTGGAGGAGAGGAGCTGTCCTCGCGTGCTGCTCATGAGACACGAACAAGCAGCTTTGATTCCACCACGTTGAAGGCAACAGTAACATATATGCCTCTAATAATGACTGCCCTTTCTGTGACTCTTGCTGTTTCATTTACTCAGCAGTTTCAAGGCAAGGCTGTTTCTTTGGAAGATATTACTAGAATAATAATAATAAAAAAAAATCCAAAGCCTTTCTCAATAGTATTTTATGTCTCGTATACAGGTGTTAACCTCTAGCAGAGTTCCCCAGAATTATCATTGATGGTGGCCTATGGATCAACTTTAAATTTTGTTTCCTGGCATTTTCCTGACTTCTTCACAGTATAAAGTACTGGTGGCTCTGCAGTAAAAAGTGAAAACTGCACGTAGTTTTTTGATATTAAGGTAATGACAACTTTCAGCAAATTTTTTATTTCACAGATTTTCACAGCTAACAACCTTCAAAAGTAACAATAACTTGGTGTATTTTTCTATGTGCTTGTACTGCAAGAGGAAAGTAGGTAGCTCAGAGGACTAGCATCTAAATGCCACGTGTAGTAATTTGACACACAACTGCCATTAACAATAATGGGAATTGTATGTCTGATGATCCATCATGCAGAGCAAAGAAAATTCAACCCTGGGGGTTTATTGTGCAGTGTTCAAAAGTGCAAGACAAAATATGGAGACAAATAAAGCCTAAGAAGCTTGTTTCTCTTTTCGAGCCCATAAAGAGATGCTAAGAACAGCATTTTTAAGTCTTATGAAAAATCCACATCTCTGTTTTGTTTTGTTGTTTGAGGTTTTTTAATTGATACAATAAAATAGAGCTGCTAAGCTTGACTATTTAAGTTCAGACTTTGAACCTGCTGCTTGTAATCAGGTAATTAAGAACCTTTCTTGCTCTCAACCTTGGGGTTAGTGGCTCACAGGTCAAGAGCAAGGCAAGACTTGCTCACTCTTGCTCACTGGCTTGCTCTTCCCTCTTGAAATAAGCAGGCTAAGCTGTGTAAATGGCATGAAGGCACAGAAAAACCTTTGCTGTGCTCCTCTCCCTGGTGTTAGTTGATGAGCTACCTCAGCCTTGGAGCTGATTTAAAAAATAAAATAAAAACACAGTTTTCATCTGAGTTCTTCCAGCCACCTTTAATTATTCATTTCTTGAAATCACAAACATAATAATATTCTGGGATAATTCTGATGTTTGTTTAGTCTTTTTTCATGGATATTTTTTTTCCAAAACAATACTCGGTTTCCTAACCAAATCTAGTTAGGACCCAGCTTGCAAAATTTGTCCCACACACATCTGAACAGGGAGGCAATAAGGTCCCTATGAGAGAGGACCTCACCGGGGAAACAAGACAGTGCCTTGTGCACAAGGACAAAATCTGAGCCCAAGCAATTAATTATGTTTCTAAAACCAAATGGACCACGGGATCAACTTCTCTGACTTGCCATACGGCATAGACTTTAGAAGTTCAGCCCATTCTTCATTACTGACCCAAAAGTCCATTGCACGATGAAATTTTTTTCTCTTTTATATTTTATTTAAGGCATGGTCTTCCTCTGAAAAGTCAAACTCAGCAAAAGGTCAGCCTCTTTGTGCTCTGTCCATCCATGTCAGCAATAAAATGTATTTTCCCTTCTTATTGCTCAATCAGTGATGGAAACCAGGCACGAGTACAGGGTAAGTGTTAGATCTTAGCTTTAGGCACGTTCATTCTCTCTCTCTCTCTCTCTCACATACACACAAGCTCAAATGAGTTAAACTTGTAGGATTCCACTAAAAATGGTGAATTGGTGATTTGGGAGCCTGATTTGACTTTAAATTCCTTTGCTATGTGTAAGTAAATGTGAAAAGAGAAAACGGGAGAAGAAATCAATGTGAGATTCAGCTCCAAAGTGGGGCCTGCAGATCTGGCAGGCAAAGATGCAAGAGCTGGAAAAAGGGCACATCTGATATTGAGGTTTGAGAGAATGAATACTGGTCTCCTGTGTGTCACTTCTATCTTCATGTTTCATACTAAGTTGGAGTTCACCTTCCCTGAAGTTTTTTTCCCTTCAAGCTTTCCTTTCTTGTCTATTTGCCACTGCCTGGGAAAATAAGTTACAGGGAAGATAAGCTGAAGGATTGTTCTTAGGCATAAGGCTTTCTTACAGTTTGCTGTAGCTCTTCACTGTGTCTCTTTGAAGGCATCTCTGCAGAGTGACATTTCAAAAGGAATAGAAGAGCAGCCATGGGATGCTGGCAGGAGAAGAGATGTGGTTCATTTAAGTTCCTTCTGTGGGCATTTTTTTTTTCCTTTTTCAGGGGAGTAGAATTGTCTCCCAAAGTGGGAAAAGCTCCATTTGGAACATTTAAGAACGGTGAATAAAGCATTAAAAATGAATGATCTGGCTCAGCACTAAGGGTTTTTGTTGGGTTAGAGGCAGAGTATGGACAAAGTGGCCTAATAGCCTTTTTTTCAGCTGGGGTTTTCATCGTCCTAAAATATGCTTCACTTAAATAATTCACTGCCCTGTGTTCCCAGTAAGCTCCCACCTGTCCCTTTCACAGGACACACTTGTACTGTATTAATAAATGATGTTACATTTGTTATGTCATTTTACCACCAACTCTCTTTACTTTTTTTTTTAAAAAATTTTTTTGTGACCTAAGAAGCCCTTTGGAAAAAAAAAATCTTGCTTAATCTTTTACTTATGCATGTCCCGGTGTTTTATAGCCACACCAAACAATGGCAGGATGGATATTTCTTGGCAGTATAAATGCAGAATCATGCACTTGGTGATGTACCTAATTTGATCATGGAGTGTTGGGGACTGCATGAAAATGACACAATTACAGCTGATGCACTTTGGTAGTCATTTGTCTGTACAAGATCATCACTTGCATGGACAGTGGCACATGTGCAATATAATACACAATTGTTTGTGCTCTGCCTAGGACAAGTAGTATTTAGATGTTAATGTTTGAGATCTGCATTTATTTCTTTTCCTTCTTTTTTTATTGCCATTTTTTGATTGACAGCTATTCAGAGAAGTGTTTCTCTGGTCTATGTTTGTTTGTATTTTCCAGGTAGAAGTGTATACTGTATCTATTAAGACCTTGCGTTGTCTGTCACTTTCGTTTTATTCAATCATGTACCTGTTGTTTTTGCTAAAACATGACTCCCATTTTTATGTGGGCTGGTTTTTCTTTTTCTTCCAACATCCCTTGAAAGTTAGCTTTACTGAAATCATAGGCTGCATCTTCAGAACCAGCCCTTAAATCTGCTCCAGCAATCAACTGCAGGTGCAATTTTGTGAGTACAACCAATTGCAGGAGGAAATTATAGAACTTAAAGATCAAGCATCTCCCTGATTTGTAAGCACAAAAGCAAGTATAAATGAAGTCGATGGGAACTGTAAGTGCTCAGAGCTTCTTGGTGTAAGGCTGTTTGCACCCACAAATTAGATGATAAGAAATCAAATCCTGCTATTCGCAGTGTCAGTTGATTGCAGGATTGATATGGGAGCCTGAGATGAAGTCCCTCTAAAAATGTGACTCTTGAAGCTTACTTGTGCTTTTCCAATAAACATGGGGTTTGTCTCACATTGTTGGCTTATCTGCCTCATTTGGCATCTTCAGCAGTGGATGATACCTCTTCCCTCATATTTAAAAAATTAAATTAAAAAATGGGGAAACAAATCATAAGGCTGTGGGGATGCAGAGAAGTTGCTTGCAGGAAGCTAAGGGGTGTTTTTATAGCGTTCAGCCCTGTATATGCTGTTGCCCTATGGTGAATATCAGCTATAAGTTAGCTCACAGGTCCTGAGACAAGAGCTGGGCAAGAAATTTGCCCTGTACCATTCCCCTTCCTTTCCTTAGCATACTTGGGTCTGGAGTAAGTGTTCTCAGGCAAAGGCTGTTGCCCATTACACGCCTGTACATTCATGGTCCCAGCCTCAGTGGGGCCAGGTGGCAACAGAAATTGCAGTGGATAAGTCGCTGCTTAATCTCTGTGCCTTCTTGTGTGGTTCTTAAAGAAGTGTGAAATGTTTTATGCAGTCCCACTGTTAAGTTATAGGTTAAAGTCAAATCCAGTCACATTTTTTGTATCATTTGAGTCTCTTACACTTTAGTCTAAAAGCTAATCATTTGCTACTGGCTATCCAGAACTTTATGTCTATATATATCTCGGGGGTTTCCTAATATACACTTAGTAGTTTGAACTCGACCATAATTATAACCTTATTATCTTCATAAGCTTTACTTATCTCATTATCAACTCCTTCCTATGTTGGAGGTCAGTAGCATATCCCTTTTATTAGCCATTTAATCCTTTTACCCAGTAGCTCTATTCTCACTGATTCACTTACTATATTTCTCTGCAGCTAATATTTCTGACATTTCAGGCTAACCTCTCCCCTTGCCTTTTACTCTGTCCAAAGTAATCTCTACCCCTATAGATTCTGAGTTCATTACTGCCTGGTTTAGGAGTACTGGAGGTCGCCATTAAAATCTTTATGATTTTGCCCTTAGAGTCGTGCACTGTCGTGTCACTGCAGTTGGCTGGGACTGCCTGTCCTTACACAGGGTGTAGCTGGGGGAGACGATCATAATGTGTATTATTTGCAAAGAGACAGGTAAAGACTTCTGTGATGGTGACAATAAATAAAAGGAACCTGTTCCCATAAAAGTAGCAAAACTACTCTGAAATTACCATTCTTATAACACAGTATTTTTGCTCATTTATTTCATATCAGCTACCTTTGCTGCGGGATACTATGTATTTTTAGAAATAGCATTTATGGATTCTACTCTCCCTTTGAGATATAATTAACATTTTGGAGGCTTTATTTTCTTATTCCCTTTGCATCGTATTGTCGTTCACTCATGATCCCTTTCAACGTGAATTCTAGTTTATATTTCTGACCGGGGTTGTCTCTGCAGAGAGGAACTTCTGTGGGGAAAAGAGAGAGTTTGGTTTTGAAAAATCTTCCAACTACTTTTCCAAAGAAATTATTTCCTGTACACTAACTTGAAGTATCATTAAACTACAATATTTTTTTTAATGACCTTTTTTCTTTTTTTTAATAAGGTGGCAGTTACTTAGGCATTCGGAGTGTACTTCAGCTCCTGACTGTCTTAAGTGTACAGCTGAATGCATGCTAAGTCTAGCAAGGATAATTACACTAGCTGTGACCTTTTGGAACAGGTATTTGGACCAAAGCAGTTTTCAGTCACTTCTGATTGACTTAGAGCTTACCTGAATTTGCTTTCTGTGAACTTCAAATATTACCTTCCTGGTGCCGTAGTTAAACTTGGTAGTATATGTGTGTGTCACGAGAGGTTTTATCATTTGATATTTGTTCCTCTTTATGATGTCTGGTGGCTTTAGGGAAGTTTTGTAGCAGATTAGGCCACATATTCGTTGCCGATTTGGGCTCAGGTGGCTGTAACCGGCTGTGAAAGGTGTCCCCGGAGGTGGGCACTGGGTTCCTGCCCTTGGGCCAAGGAGGGATGGAGTCAGTTTATGGTGCTTCAGCAGCTCAGTGATTCCTGTTTTAATGCCATGTGATTCAGCTCGTAGGAGAATAAAGGGAAGATGAAAATGAATAGAGATGACAAATTACTGGATTGGCCGTTGGAAAATTCTCCTTTTTTTTTTTTTTTTTGTTTGTTTAAATCAGGACATTATTGGAGTTGGTGAGCGTCTCCTTGGATCCAGAGTGGAGGTTTGGATCTTCATAATGGTTTTTACGCCTGTAATGCTACATGTTTGGCTCTGGTTTATTATTAAAGGGCAGCTGCTTAATTAAGGTAGTTTTATTTAAGAACAAATGGCCTGCAATGTATTTAACAGAATTTTTATTTCTGTTTTGGAGGTACACCCCTGAGTCTGCATGCTGCATAGTAGGATCAGTTAGTGTAGCATTATTATTCATTAAATCTAATGAGTGAGATATGTGCAGACTTACCAGAAAGCGCATGAGAACAATTTTTAGTTATTTATGAGTACTTCCTTTTTATAATTCTTATGCTGACAAGAGATATAGTTATAATTTATTATTTTCACCTTTAGAGTTCCTTCCTTGCACTAGATAACCTTTTTTGGCTTCTGTGCTACAGGACTGGCAGAGTTGGCAGCATTCATTTACTGGAGTTGGTTGCTTTCCACCAAACAATTTCACTGTTGACCCAACAATATGCTTGTTTATATCAGAAGGATACTCTTACTGTGAAATCCAAGTAACTGTCATAGTGGAGACATACAACTGTAGACTGCTGAAAAGATCCTGGGCTTCACAGGGCTCTAGCCTCTCAGTAACCCTTCTAGAAAGCTACAGTTGAGCCCACACCATGGCTTCCAGCACTGTTGCTCTTGCGTGGAATAGAGCTGGGTTTTCTGTGAATGAGTTTCTTTCAAAATAAGGTAATCAAGGGTAATCCTGTTGTTGGGCAAACTATACGTAAGAGGATTAAAGAGGTGATACTTGTATCCTGTCCCTGATCATTCGCCTCTGGTTAAGGCTAGAGAGGGGGCTATATTACTCTGAAGGCACCAGTTTTATGTTGTGTCTCACTGGGACTGGGCAAGTGAGATGCTTCCCTTCAACAGTCCATTTTGGGGACATTTGTGACGACCAGATGGACTCTTGTAACATCAGTGTGGCTTGGTTACATAAGGAAACTGTGCAGCCCAAATAGAGCAGACTTACAGAGCACAGCAGTTGCTGCTGGGGACCCACCACCCACACAGTACTAATTTCAAGGGATTTTGCTCCCGGATAGCTCTAATCTGACCCTGTTGACTGCATGTCTATTAGTGCTGGGAGTACATTGCCTCTGGAGCACATCTTCCAGGGTCATTTCATCCAAATGTTTACGTCCTGGGGGACAGCCCTGTGATGTGAACCAAATCAGTGGGGATGATTGAGAGGTGTAGTCCAACACTGCACTGCTGATCTGCAATAAAACACTAATACAGAGGCACCCTCTATATTTTGCGGCAGGAACAAAGCTTAGAAAGTGCTTTTAAAACAACCCACAGTCTATACGCGTCCATCTCACTGAAAACCTTCTCTCTGTCTCAGATAAGTCACTTGTGTTCACACCCAGCTCATCTAATACCAGGGCCACCTGTGTCCTGCTAAACCTTGCTGATATTTTCTTGTCTTTGAGTTCGCTGGCTGTGATCTTGGCCAGAGCTAGTTCTGCCGCTCAGGGGGGGCTCGAGGTGGAGCCTGCGATCCAATTACCCAGGCCTTGTCTCCGAACAGCCCTTAAGTGGTTGCTGAAGGATGGTTCATCTTAAATCATTCTTTCTGTCAGCTTTTTTGCTCTACACCAGACTCTTGTTGTTTAAACCAATATAGTCACACATAAAACACTGACAGCACATGCTCAGCATACTGGTAATAAAGAGGGCATCCTTTCAACAGCTTGTCCTCTTTAGCAATCCTTATTTTTGTGTATTGCTGTTTCCACTGGAATCTTGTACAGATCTTGCTTGCAGAGAGACATTAGGCTCAATACTCCTGTAAAACCCACCCTAACTATGCATTTGGCATAATCACGTTGTTCTAAAAGATGGTAAAAGCAAATAGATGGGATGTAATATCCCATTAGCTAATAATTCATGCTCCACTGAGCTGGATTCATTTTCTACACAGGTTATATACACTGCTATAGATATTGTGGCCAAATTCTTCCCTGGTCCTACCATTTTAACACAGAGATGGACTCTGCTGGATCCCATATGCGGCAGTGGGACATGAAGACACGGCAATGCTCAGAAGATGTGTGAACCCTGCAGCAGCCACCCTGCTGTAGGCAATTTAACACAGCAGTGCCACACATAAAATAGTAGCATGGTAAAGGCTCCAAGCAAAGCTGCTTTTCAGTTTACTGAGCAAAACAAATGCCCAGCATGAAGCAAATTACTTCAGGAACATGGCTGCAGACAGATTTGCACCCAAGAGACTGCAGTACAAAGGCCAAATGCTCCATTGATTTAGAGGACCTGGAAACAAAGGAGAGTAGGGTTTTTGGTTGGGTATTTTTTTTCCCTTTTAGGAGCATTTTAAGCATCCATACTGAGTAATGAGTGTGACCCAATGTATGGCGTGTTTCAGGGTCCCCGTCTCTAACTCATCTCCCACTGGGAAGATATAGAGAAGAAAGCCCAAAAAATTCAGCACTGGCTTTCACATACAATGCTTGCTAAGTTTCCACAGTGTTTTAAAGCAGGCTGTATCTTTCCCCCCTACACAATCCAACCCGCGTGGTCTCTGCTGCAGGGCTGTCACGAGGCGAGCACCAGGAGCGGCATCGCCCTGCACCCAGAAAATGTGGTGGGAGCTCAAGAGTTTCCTAGATGTTAGTGTTATGAGATGTAATATCCTGAAAACCTTTCTCACAAATATATCTTGGGATATATTTCCAAGAGGTTTCTTTTTTTTTCCTTGAAGAGAATCCAGGGCTCATTCTTTTATGCTATAAATTCCTCAGTGCAAGGATTTTTGTTTTCTTGTCTCAAATGCACCTCGTGCCACTGTATGCTCAGTCCAAGCCAAGTAATGTATTACCATATGAAAACATAATTTACATTCAATCAAGGTTCCTTTTATTCTCACTTAGAAAACTCAGACATCTGAAAACCAGATAGGGGTAAACCACACAATGCTGACTATTTAAGGCCAGCAGCTGTAGATTGGCCAAAACCCAGTGCTCTGCCCCACGGTGTCCCACCTACCTACAATTCATGATCTTTCTGTGGTACAAAGGTGCTACAGAGTTGGCCCATATCAGAATTAGAGTTTAGCTGGGGGATATGGCCCCATGTAAAAAATCAAGGCAAAACCAAACAGAATATCCAGTGAGGAAATTTCTAAGGTACAAATCCTGATGATCTTGTGAATTCCTGTAGTCTGCATAGTATTAAGGATCATTAAAACGAAAAGACTCTTCCATTGCAGCCAGGAAAGAAATCTATACCACTTCTATGATAATACTATGAAGCTACTTAGAGGTTCATGAAATATGGATGTGCTTATATGCAACACACTCTAACCTAAATTTGTAATGCTAAGTAAATTAACTACCTGCAAAACACACATTCACTGAAAAACATTCAAGTGGTGAAGGCTTAATTTGATTTACCATAGGTTAGCACTTTATTATTTTCCTGTTATTGTGGCATCTTGTTGTGCTTGTTATGCAGAAATTCTGGCACTGTGTCTTCTAATATTTATATTGATAGACGGGAGGTCATTGAGGTTCAACTCTGGGTTGTTTTCTGCTTCTCCTTTTTCTTGACAGATATATTTTGTGTTAGATGTCTGTTTAAATCTTGGATTCTCTACCTTAGAAACTGCGACTAAATTATGCATGCGTATTCTATATTTGAACATGCATCACACATGCAGATTATGTGGCATTATTACTATTTGATAATTATATTTTTACAGTTTAACGATTTTACATCCCTATAGACATCAACAGCCACATAGACAACAGTGTCCAAATACACAGAAAATTAATTTCTGTTGCAAAGAGTTTACAAACTAAGGCTACACACGGTTAGCTTTGCACACTGTAGACTTCAGTGAAACCACTTCCAGCATGTGAAGGTTAGCATGAGTATAAACCTTTATGGGTCTGCAGCATAGAGACTAAATGCACTAAATGAAAGAAGGAGGTGATCTTAATGAGAGAATAAAAAAATACATCCTGAACTCATAGAGGGTTAGGGCAAAGATTAAGAGACTCTGGATTTATCATTTTAATATGAGTTCATATGGCTGAATTATGGCTTCAGGTGGCAACTGTTGTGAATTGTCAAGTAAGCATACAAATTCACTGAAACAACCCAGAGTAAAATGTACTTTATTAGAAAAAAAACTGTAAGAGATTTAATAAAAATAATGGTGCCTTAGCTATAAAAGACTTCTCTATTGCTCATCGGTACTACATAATTGCTTTAGAGTGTCATGTTTTTGGAAAGGAAAGAAATACTATTTGAATGATCAAGAGAGAACCGGATGGATCCCGCTGTGTCAGTGGACCTGACCCAAGGCACGCCAAGTGCTGCCGCTGGCATCCCCAGCCTTTGGCTCTCTTCCCTCAGCAGCAGGAGCTGCAGCTCTAGGATGAATTTGCAATCCAGCCCCTGCTTAGTTAAAGAGGCTGACATTGCAAATGTTTAACACAAAATGCTGCTTGTCCACCTGAACATCCCAAGTATGGGGTGTTACACAGGCTGAAATGTCAGCCTTGTGGGGAATCGATGCTTTTTTAGGAATTAAACTTCAGTATTATTTCAAGATATTTCCCCCAGCAGGACCTCTTTGTAGCACAGCATGCAGTCATTGGGCTGCCCCACAGGTGCTTAAAAAAGTTATGGTGAAGCCTCTGGCCCTTCCAGTTGCCCAGGAGATTTGGTGCATGGGGAGTTAGCAATAGATGGACTCCATGGGATGCTCAGCCTTGCTTTTGCTGATGATTCTTTTCATCGCCAATAGGCGACACGTTAAAGCTTTCAAATATTGTATCTCATTCTCAGTGTGGAGATTTTGTTGGGGATGTCTGTTGAAGGACTAAACCCAAATCTCCTGTTGCTCCACCAGGACCCTGGGGCCAAGCCTTGCCCTAGCAGAGGGTGGTGTGTAATTGCACAGACAAGAACCGACAAGGGCAAATCAAAGATAAACTCTGTTCCTACAGTTTGATACATTTATAAACACTTTTTCCTTTTCTTGCAGCATTTAGGACAAGTGTCTAATGGTCTATTTTCCCTTGGGTTTATTTTTTGAAGTCTGTTTCTCCCCAGGAAGTTGAATGGATGAGCAAGAGTTTGATATTATCTGCCCCTTGCTGTGGGAAATGTCAAAGGCATGCCATGACAAATGCCCCTGCTCTCCTCTTTCATAGGCAAGAGCATCAGTTGCCAGTCACACACAAACTCGTGGTGTATATTACCAGGGAAGTAAAGCTGGCTTTTACCCAAATCCGCATTTGTGGAAGAAAAAATGTCTGTGCATTCTTTTGTGGCAGAAATGAAAACCAAGATCAATGACTTACTCTTTTTAAGTCTTATGTGCAAGGTAAAACTACTCTTTCACTCTGTGATAATGTCAAGTGGAGAGAAATATATACCTAGTGAGGTCATGGTCAGTTCAGGAAAAATATGTTAAAGAATAAATCGCTTGCCTTTTCTCTCTGTGTGTGGTGGTAGGGGGTGGTCTTTTTTGTAAAGAAAAAGAAATCAAATGGATGATTACCGTATCTGGATTAAATAAATGGAAAATGATGGGAAACTATTTATTTTTAATCAATGTGATATTTCTACTCTTTGCTTCCTGGCTGTTCCAGCTCTTTGGTGAAGGCAAACTGCTTCTGGCTTGCTCGACACATTGATTTAAATGTTGTCAGCTGCATTTTGCAGCACAGCCCCATAGTTTTCTTAGTATTTATGGCAGTGTGAGGGTGAGATATTCATGGAGCCACTATGGAGAAACTGGAAACCAGGGGACATTGTGCTCTGGAGGGTAGGAGGGGGATTTTCTGACTCAGGTATCTGCCAAGAGATGAGTGCAGTTGCCCACAGGTTACGAACAGTAGTTTCTTATCAGGGAAAACCAAGAAGCCATCCTGAAGGTGCTAATTGGGTGAGAATCAGATTCATATCCAGATCTTCCAGAGCTTTAATGACAGCAAAGAGCTGGTGGAGAACCACGAGGTGCAGCTCCTCACTCCAGAGCCAGCCAGTGAAGAATCAGCTGCTGCCTTTGCTCTCTGTAACAGAGATGACCATGGCATAGGGTATGGGGCTGCCTTGGGCAATGTTTGCCACCTCGGATGGCCCCATCAGCAACAGTGGGAGGTAGTGAGGATGCCTCTGGACACTGCTGACCCCATACACACAGAGCAGCATGTGCAGCTCAAGGTGTCAGCTGCTCCAGCAGCTTCCTGAAGTCTGACTTGACCACCCCTGGCTGTTATTTTAGTTCATGAAGAATGGGGAAATGTGAGAACAAATGAGGTAATAATGTTTTGAACAAGTAGATAACAGTAACCAGTAATCCTGAACCTTCAGTCCCTGAGGAAGTAACGTAAGAAATATTGAGATTATAAAATCTGTAAGTACCTTGAAACCCATATAAAGGGTAGAAGACTTAAACTCTTATATTTAGGATAGCTTTTACAAGTCTCAGATTCAGAACCTGAATTTCTAATTTTTGCCACCTTTTGGCTTCGCTACTTAGTAAGGTGACTGCAAAATAAGTCACGATACAGACTCCAGAGGTACCAGCTGACTTTCTGATGTTCTGCAGTAACTTTCTGTATGGAGGCTTCTGTGCTGAGCACCTTTTCATTTAAACTGATCTGCTTCCAGTATGAACTAAGAAAGTCAGAAGCTAATTGAGGAAAAAAAAAAATTAAATCAAAACTTGGAACATCCACAGCTGAGGATTTGCTCAGGAACAGCTTTTCTGCTTTGACTTCAAATCCATCCATAATCTGAATTTACTGTCTCATGTAAACAATCACTGCTTCTTAATAAGAGTTTCCATATTAAGTACTGTTGTGTGATAAGTATTCCAAGTTCTTTTTCCTTTATTGATAAACCCTGATCTTTCCTATAGTTTGCATATCCCTGTATTTAATTTAGACTTAAGTAATTTATCAAAATTACCATTGGGGAAGATCTCCCCTCTTGGTCTTAGCACATAGCACGATATTCCAGTCTGGGGATCCTAACTGCTGCTATGAAATATGTAATAGGTAATAGGTGGCTGAAATGAACACTTCACTTTCTGTGTGCAGACCTGTTCTTCCAGCCTTGTGCACCCAAGGCTGAAATTTGGATCCCTCAGAGAGGAGGTTTGCCAAACCATTGTTAGCTTGATTGCCTCTTTATTAAAATTACAAAACTGGTCATTAGAGGAAAGGCAGTACTTATAATCCATCTACATTTTACAACAGGCCAACTCCAGAGCCTCACAAAATCCACTTGGAAAAGAAGTGCAAAGGAAGCTGGCTGTGAGCGTGATCACATGGAGTCCGTACTGGCTGAAGGACAAACAGTGGTGTATCAGTTTTGAGAGAAATAGTCATTAGGGGTACTTTGGGGATGGGTGTTAATCCTTGTTTTATTTAATGAACTGAAAGATGGGATAAACAGCAGATTAACGCAAGGTTTTTCTAAGTTGTGAAGGGTGGCATCACTTTGGAAAAAAGAATAAATTGAGGAAAAAAGAAAAAGGGGAGGAGGGAGAAGCCTGGCCAACATAGTAAAATTGAGGTTGTCATAATATGCAGTTAAAACAATTGCTAAAGAAATAATCTAAGAGGTAGATAATCAGTTGGGGGAAGAAAAGGGATTTAGGAAGTGGTAATGACTTCAGGCAATTGTGGAAAGCAAAGAGTATAACGTTGCCGTGCAGAGCAGGAGCACAGAAAAGGCATCCCGGCTTAGTGCTCTATGTGTAAGTGTCGCAGGTAAGGTGTCTCTTTAATGTTGCAGAGGAGGGTACCATGGAAATATAGAGGACATTTTGTCCTGAAGGCTGGAATTTTCATAAATACTCTGTACTTGCCAAAACCTGCTTCCAGGGAGGATCCCGGGAGTTTTGCCATTGATTTCAATAGGAGTAGATTTGGGCCATTGCTGAGACCTTTCTAAAATTGACCCATAAAACACAAAAGACACTGACAAGTGAATTTGGCTTCAGAGGTAGGCAGCCAGAATGATTAGAGTGATTCATTTAAAACACAATATTAAAATAATTGACTACATGTTGGCTGCACAGATGTTTAGCTAGATAATTGCTTCAGCATTGGTTATCTGCAGGTAGCACCAAAAACTGTGGTGTTAAACACGGATCAGGAAGGTCTAAGTGGGGGAACGTCTGGAGTGAAAAACAACTAAGCAAAATAAAGATTGAAATTCAAAGTCTTTTCCCAAGATGAAGGTCAGCTGAGGACTATTCTTCAAAAAGAAGTACTAGGTTTTAAAATACAGTGAACACAGAACATGAGACTATAATATAGCAGTGTCTAAGTGGACTCTTCTGGTCTCAATGATTCCATAGAAATTAATAGTATATATGTTTGTGAACAGGAGTTGGAATGCATTTTGGTTTACTGGCAACAAACATTTCTCATCCCAGACCCAAAGCAGTAATTTCACTTTCTCTTGCATCTTTCTGAGTGTTTACACTTCTTTAAATCCCTGCTGTTATTCTGCTATTATAGGCATTTAAGAAGACATTAGAAGCTCAGTTTCTTTTATGAAGTGGTGACATTTGGGGACAGGAATGTGCAAAGACACCCCCAAGTCTGCGAAGAGCACTCAGTTGGTGGCTCCGTGTCACTGTGCATGGGTCGAGAATTTGGGACTGATCTAACTCTCTGACAGATTTCCTCTAAAGAGATAATATCCCTCATGGAAAATAACTAGGTATGATTTGTCAGCACAGCTGGAAACACTGTTTAGGAGAATCTGAATGCAGGTGTTTAATTTGGCTTTCATCTAGGGTCTGCTAATGGACACATTGTTAAATCTGGCATTTTACATTTCATGGCAAACTGCACCACGCTGCTGAAAACTTTTTAAGGCTGATTGTCATTAATGCCCACCGGTATGAAAGGGCTCTGCAGCAAGCACCAGAAAAATGATGCTCTTCCTGACATGAGATGAATGGTGTAAAACTATGACAGGTATCGCTTCCACCAAACCCATCACGCAGAGGTTATCTGAGGATGTCAGAGGGTAAAATCCTGGGTTTCATTAAGAACCAAACTGGGGTGGTGTGATGCTGTGACATTGAAAATTGTAAAATTAAAGTCAAGGGGAATTTCAGATGTCTTGTTCCTCAGATATCTACTTTTGGTTTACCATATACCCTTATTTGATGTTTCATATTTCATATCTTCACCCCAACCCAAATATAGTGAAATTTGCAATGCAAAAAAGGTCACTGTGTTACTACAAATGAAAAAATCGCTACTGCATTTGTTAGCCTTAATCTATGATCTCATCTGCAAAATATTTTATTCATAAATGTGTATCTGCAAATCTAAAGGTAGCATCTACATAAAATATAATAATAAACAGCTATACAAAAATATTGGAGGATAAAGAGGTGAAATAAATCTTTTCACTGATATTCTGAATTTAAAAAAACTCTTTTCAATCAGCTTTTATAAATAGATGTCTTGAGAGTAGGGTGAGCAACAGATTTAATGGGCTTGATGTACTTCAGAGGAGATGCAGTAAGTTTGGGTATGAGGAAGGGGGCATCTGACTAAAATTCAGTATTACCATCCTCAAACACTCAAAGATTTTTGATTCCCCTCTAAAAAAAATATTTGCAACTTACCTCTTTTAAGAAAGAATAAAAAGAAGTAGACAATGTTATTTACTTAATGGGTAAATAACTGGCACTTCAGGGTTACTTTCAGCACCTCCTACCATCTTTCTGTGACATTAACCAAATGCTGATATCCTTTCCTATTTCTTATGTGCTTCCCTAAATTTTTTTCAGTGTTGGACACTGGAGAGGAAAAAAGCTCAGATATTGTCAGATGTATGCAATTGCTAGAAAGCTGACAAAATGGAAGGCTGATAGGAAAATGTGAAAATTGCAACTAGGTAAAAATCATTCACAAATAATGAAGAGAGGGCAGGGGCAGATCACAGGTCATGAAGATACTTGACACAGGGACTGGTTTGTGCTGTTTGGGAAGGGAGGGATTTATGTGCTCCGGGTGAAATCCCTACTGCGTCTGGGCCACGGAGGGCTAGAGCTACAGTGCCAATGCTGTGTCACCATCGAGCCCTGGTCTAGAAGGTAAATGACAAATGCATATTGATTTTACAAGCCTTTTGGCACAGTACTATAGCAGTACATGCTTCTTTTGCTAAGAATTGGTGTCTAAATACCATAATAGATTTCTGTTCTTTGCGGTCTTTGAGGAATGTTTAGCACTGACTTGTATGTGCAAAAATTACACTTTATTAAAAGTCCTAAGCATTTGGAAACTAGTTAAACCTAATATAGACTAGATTTTAAAATTATATCTTTTAACGTTAATATAATTCTAAACAGTTTTCTCTGAACTATTAAAAATTATGCATTTCTGTGCAGTCATAAAATCATAAACTGGCCAGATAAAGCTATAATCCCATGACTCTAAGAGCAAAGACTTCATAAAAAAGCTTCAACCTTCACAAGGCTTGAAATAAAGTCCCAAAAGCTAAAAGAAGAGGTTGGGCAGCACTAGTTAGAGGTAATAATATTTTCTTTTCAATTAAACTCACCTCAAGTTTTTTAAAGTGCGATCCCAAGTAAATTTCCAAGCAGTGGCAAGATCCCTTGGTGCACACAGGCTCCATTCTCCACGCTCTGAGGTGATGACAAGTTAGGAGACAGCGCTAGGCTAGGGCCAAACCAAGCTAATAATATACGGGGGGGGGGGGGGGGGCAAATATGAATTTATACTCATGGATTTGCATATATCTTGTATAGGAGATGTCTTATGTACTGTGTGGTCAAAGCAGAACTCCTCTATATATTCCTGCAATATTCTGTGTATGTACATATATGTATCGATAAACACATGAATGATGGTGGAATCTATATGAACAGTCAGTGGAACATTTTAAAATAATAAAACAGTTTAGATATTGCTCAAACACTATTTTTGAGTGATTCTAGTGTTGATGTATGAGAGGCAATATCCCCATCTCCTCCCCTACCCCTTTCCTGCCAGCAGCCTTTAAAATGCAACGCATTTATTCCAAAATCAAATTTACAGCTTGCTAAACTTTTTTGTGTGTTCAGAATGCACCCAGAGAATGGATTTATCAGAAGTAATTAATGTTTTTATAGGCGACGCTGATTGCTGCAGCATCACATTTCAGCACTGTATATAATTGCAAATCATTTCCTAGAGGTGTCAAGCGAAAGCAGAAGATGCCTTTTGGAGTAGTGTAGTGCCCATGGAATGCAAGATTAATGCTTGTATAGGACAAGAATACACGTAAAGACTCACTATGTGGTTTTTTTTTCCTTTCTAACCTTGTTGATGTCATGAATATCAATTTACTTTTTTTTTTGAGATAATTTAACACTCCATTTAGTCATCCTTGGTAATGCAAATCATATCAATTCTGCTGCCAGACTACAAGGTGATCTCCATTGTATCCCTTGGAAATGAGAGATCCATTTTTCTTCATTTATTTTTATTAAAAGAAAAATCTTTCTTTTTAAGCCTTCTGATAAGAAACAATTGAGAATTCCAGGAATTTCCATCAGGGAGCGAAGTTGTAACCATCCAAAAGTATTGCCCTTTACTCCTCAGTTTTTCTATCTGCCTCCTCTCCCTCCTTCCCTCTCTGTCTATTTGCATAACATGATTAAGAGAGCAGTAATAATTACAGCAGCACCCGAGGAACATAGAGAGTATTGCAGATTCCTTGTAGGAAGCAGCAATGCTGTCCTGTGCCTTTTCAAAACACGTGAAAGTGCATCTGGTGCCTTGGCTAACTTCCAGGTCTACCTGAAAAGTCCCAAAGTCTCTTTTTCATGGTACTGTGGGTCACATGTGGGAAGCACCCTCCCACCTCCATATCGCTGCCTGGTCTCTCACATCATCATCAGAACCAATACAGGATTTGCTCTCCTCCAGGGCAACATGGCCCCCTCAGTGTTTCATTCTTCTGAAACATAGTTCATGTTAATACAAAGCCAGAAGTTACTGGACACTATAAGGGGAATATTTTTTCCACATAGAAATTGATGGAAAAAGGTTAAGTAGCTATGCAGAGTGTTTGTTGGTTTAATTTGGTTATTTTAATAATTTTTTTAATCATATGCTTTTTCATACTTGTGATTCTTGCTAATGACATTAGTTGCAAATATTTTGTGTGCTTGTGTGTATTCAGTTCATACCTCAGGCTTGTCCTACCATTAAAGGCTACTGAGGCACATAATATCTTAGAATGAGGAAATTCAATATGGAATTTCAATATTGTATTATACCTCTGCTAATCAGGATCAATAACTACCATTGCTCAAAGCCTTTGAGATCCTTTCCAGCCTCACAGCAGCTCCATGAAATGGGAGGTGTCAGGGCAGGGCTCACTAATCAAAGCACCAGAATAAACTCCTCCTGCCCTGCAGAGCTGCAGTGGGACAGCAACATATGTTGACTAGTGCCTTCCCATCCTTCTGAATATACACCTGTTCATATTAAAGGTGCAAAAATATATTTTCTGTTTATTTTTATTTTCATTGCACAAATAAAAAAATGAGCGCTGAATACATGCTGTGAATGAGGAAAGACCTCAAGGGCTTGTCCCTTTATGGCATACATCTGATAAAAAATATATTCAGTGTTTCAGAGGGGAGAAGAAACCATATCTATGAGAAAAGTGGGGGTTTTTTTTCCTATTGTGTATGTCCAGGTGCCAAAAGAACCACAAAACCAGTTCACTGTGCCTTCAAGCCAAATAGAGGTGACGATTTTTTTCTTCTAGAAAGGATCATCTGTTTTGGTTGATCCGGGATGGGCTTAGGGACTGACACACGTGGTACCTGATAACGTATTGATTCTTCTGCCTGGCACACAAGGCAGGCTGCCACAAAGCACAGAGGTACTGCAAATGTTTGTGAACATACACACATAAAATCTAGAAGGAAAGTAGAGCGCATCAGAGCTGAGTAACAAATTGCAAATGAAAAAACCTTCCCCTGCTTCTGCAGGAAGGCCCAGAGGAGACGGGCTCCTGAGGACCATCCAAAAACTCAGCTCTTCCGTCCTGCAGTGCCTGGTCACGTTGGTGATGCAAGCTGGGGTGATCCAGGCTGCGTGGACCTCCCGGGGCTCTGGAGCAACGCACCAGGGCTTCAGGGAGGAGGAAAGCAAGGCCAAAGACCTACCGCATAAAGCATAATGGCTTCTTGACTTCTTATGGTGAATACTGGGGGTTTTTTTACACAAATAAGTCAATGATATCTTTTTCAATTTATTTTTGGTAGGTTTTTTTTTTATTCTTTAGCGATTTGCTGGTTGAACGCTATTGCATAAAGACAGGTCAGTTTAGTCTGCTGAATGAGGAGCTTACAATGGGAAATTGGCTTTCCTGGAGAATGAATATCCTTTGATTCCTGTGCAGGTATCTTACTGAGAAATTCATTGTGAAGAGCTGTACATCCAATTGTTTCCTTTTAAAGTGAGTGAATTTTTATGGAGACTTAGACCTGGAAGCACATTTCTGCATAAGAAATGAGTGTGCGGAGAGAGGGGGCAGCTGCCATCTCCCCCCTCCTGCAAGTCACTATTGTCAGTCTGCAAAGGGGAATGCTTTGCCAGGGCTTCATGGGAAAGCAGTATGGGGAACAGCATTTATTAATAAAAAATAAAAAGTCTAATTGTGTACAGAAATATTAGCAGAGATCACTTTCTTGAGCCATTTCTGGGGGGTCAATTTGGGGACACTTGTTGAAAATCTTCAGCAGAAAACTTTTGCTTTTATAAAATAATGGCACTGGTGAAATTCTGGTTTCACTGAGGTGGAAATTGCTGAGAAATTTTCACTCTAAAGGAAAAGATACCAAAAATATCCTTTTAAAATTCTTGTTTCCATGGTTTAAAAGCTGTAATTATTTTAAATGCTTAATGGTAGCTCAGTATCTATATTGGTGACTGTTCACTTCTGTTTGCCCTGTAAATTTATCGTATTAGTACACGTGTGTGAGTGTATGCATTTATGTATGTTTAAAATACATATAATATGGAAAAAAATACATATTTATCCATTAGAAGTTACTTGTTCTGTCATTTCAAATGTCTTGCTGCCAGCTGTCTGTATCAAAGGAAGAGAACAGCTGAAACTTTACAGCAGTCTAATTTTATGTCTGTTTATCAGGCACTGCCGCTTTGCTGTATATTTTCTAAAAGAGTTTATTGTCCACTAGGGCTCTTTTAAAGGGAGGCTTGGATACTGGGGACCTTAAAAGTGATGAAACTTAAATGCAAATCCATTTACCTTTTCTTCCATGCAGTATATTCTATTACCTGCACTCTGAAATGCAGAAGATAACTGTTATGGTACCCTATTTTTTTAATCCAATGTTGACTCTTTTTCACTAACTTTCTTATATTTACTGTTTCCAAATAAGATGTAAATTGTAGGCTACAGTAATCAGCTGAAGGCAGTTGTTTGTTCCAGGTAGAGTAGGATTTAATGTGCTTGGTCAGTGCTGTGCTGGTTATTTTACTTTCATTTTGTCTTTGCTAGAGGGTCTATTCCTGAATAATGGTGATGTCCCTGGATTTGAAAACATAGCTACAGGAGAGGAGGTGCTGATAGGGGGAAGCAAAGATGAGTATGAAATACTGAGGTGGGAAAAATATTCTTCAGACGAGCAGAGTAACAAATGTGTTTCTGGTCTGCCTTTTGACTCTTCATGACTAATCTCTACAATTAGAAATAAACACTGCATCCTCGAGAAGAGATTCAGTCCTTAATTCAGAATTGTCTTTAACAGTCTGTGCTTAGCTCCAAGCTTGTCCTTGCTGCTGCTGGCATCATGGCAAACCACCTTCTTAAGTGTTTTGACTGGTGGCAGAAATAATCATTCTGTGACACTCAGTTATGTTGGAAAAAAACTTCTACCTGTTGGGGGATTTACATAATCAATTCCTAAGGCCATCTTTTCAGTTTTAACAACATTAATTAGGAAAAAGATCATCAATAGCCGAGCTTATCTGTGTTTATGGTGCTTGGTAGGGCCATTCACATAGAGGGTGGTCTTTAGGCTCAGGCAAGATGAGCAGGTAGACAAGTAACATCTGCTCAGCAATTTTTAGGTGCGTTGTGCAAATGGTTTTCCTTCTCTTACATCACCTTCGTGGTGCTTTTAATAACGAGCCTCATCACAGGCAACCTTTTTGTGTGGTCATGAGAATGTGCTGAGGCAAGCAAAACACTGTATATCTACCCAAAGTGCTGTTCTTTTCATACCAGGTAGCTGCAAGTGTAGAGTTGATGCTTCATAAAATTCTGACATCCTGGAAAGGGAGTCCTAGATCTGTTTTATACGCTGTAGTAAAGGTGATCTTTGGAAACCGTTTGTTGAATAACTCCACAGTCTGCTGTACATCATTTTTATTGATGATAAGGAAGATGTCATCAGTATGGCTTGCGTTGGAGAGGAAGGTGGCAAGACATTGAGTTGGCTGCAAACGTTATATTCTGTGTTAAAGACTTCAGTGGCTGTTGTGGAAAAAAAATGTTCCCACTGGTACTCCTAGGTGTATTGGCTGCAAAGTTTATCAACATCCCCCAATGCTGTACAGACCAGTGGCACATAACTCTGCAACTTCCAGGAGTTCCTTTGCACTTGTATTAGGGCTTCTTATTTTTCAGTGCCATTTGGTGGTAGTTTGCTGTGAATTACTGACTTCTGTTAGCAGCCCAGCCATGGGGATGGACATGTGCAGGTCTTTAATCTTCAAGATCAGAACTGTGCCCCTGCCTGCTAAATATGGTTCGGGTGGTTTTATGATAGCTGCAGATTATAGACTATTAGGGGAGAATGATTGGTTTTATGAGCAAAGCAGGATCTCTCTCATCTACTGTATGTGCTGGGTCAGAAAGGGGTCACCTATCTTGTGTGGGATTTACGTGGGCAACTGCCCACTATGCTACTGAGAGCAGAAACCCGTTACAGGATATTACAAGAAGCAGTTTACGTATTAACTTGTAAGGCATACCCTGCTACTAACCAAGAGTACTTTTCAAATTGCCTCTCAAATCAGTTTGTGTCCACTGAAATCACAAAAAAGCAATTAAAAATGAATCATCATCAAGGCAAATGCCTTCTTTCCCCTTCAAATGGGTATTTAAACCTCTTTATAGAGCTTTTTCTCCTGGAGTTTTCCTCATTCAGAGGAAAAGTATTCTTTTAGCCCTGGGCATAAGGGATATACATGCATACCAGATTTGACATGTTTCTATAGATCTCTGAGGTTACAACCTCAGTACTAAGACTTGAACACAGCTGGTTTATGCTTGTGGAAGGAATCGTAAGACATCTGCAACTAGGTTATAAGGAGTTAATGACTTCACAGATCACCATTCTGTCTTATTATTTAGTATTTGGGCTCATAACTGCAAATCCTGTCTATCCCAGACAGCCTTGTATGTTCTGTACTGGTGTTATAAGTTTTCTTCCTTTAGGTATTATGCGATGGAGGCATCCCTGAGACTGGAGCCTTTTAGAAGCTCCTGTTAGAGGGCAGCTGCCGTAACCTCACTTCTAACACATCTCAGCTATTTTCATCTTTTCCTTTGGGTAACTCTGGAAAGAGAGTACTTGAATCTTGAGAGCCCACAGCATTTGTCATACCTGCATTTCGTTTAAAACCTAGTGCTTTCTCAAGGCGTTTGCTTTCAGAGGCATTTTCCTCCTATTTGTAGTTTTGATGGATTTTCAACTTTTCCCATCTATTACTGAAAATGGGAATTAACCTTGAGTTTGAAGATTCATAGTCTGGTCGTTAAAATATCCACAGCTTAGAGATCAGTCTTGTGTAAGCAGGTGAACACAGCTGCTTGCATCCCAATGTATGGCAGTATTTTTCTGTACCTGTTACCACTGGCTGCCAAAATAGGTTGATTGACATGTGCCCTATATGTGTCTTCCTTCCAAAGTAAGGACGGAATTGAGGGTCACTTTCATAAGACTTGGGTTTTCTTAGTGCCATCCGTTTTGTGACACTGGCTGGTGTTTGGGTCTTGTCTTTGATGTCGCTGTACTACGGCCATGAGTAAATAGTGAACCATGGTTAGACCACACAGTGTCCTTCCAGATCTGTCCATAGAACGAGCCGCAGCACTGTACAAAAATACATCCTTTAACTTTTCTCCTTAATGCTTTGCTCAAAGAAGTCTTGTATTTCTTCCTGCTGATATCCTGGCTCCTGATGCCCACAATGTCAGAAGATCAGAGAGGATGAAGGAAACTCCTGCTGTCAGTATTCAAAACTTCCAAAAATCCAGAGAAGCAGCAATTACTACTCGCGTGGCACACCAGGGATTTCAAGAAATCCCTCATGTGTGAGACCCAGCTAGATGGCAGTGTCTAAAAATGGGAGTTATTTCCCATGGTGGGAAGGAGGGTGTCCAGTGTTAGCACAGTGGGAGCCTCCTCCAAGGTGCTGATGGACCTGCTGTAGTTGGAGAAGCGGACCGGGCAGAGCTACCACAGAAGGCTGCCCACTGCTGCCAGCAGCGATTAAAAAAATTAAAAAGGTGAAAACTTATGGCAGCGCTTAGTAAGTCCCAGGTTATTTGCTCGGTGTATTAAGAGACCTGTGTGTCAGATTTTATATCAGGGCGTGCACCAGAAGCATATTTAATGTGCTGCGCACAAAGCGGTGATATTCTGTATTTAATAAATGCGTGTGCGTTGGGTACTGATGTATGGCACTCGGTGGTGCGAGGAGCAGCCTTTTTTTGCAAATGAGGCCACCTGTTCCTCCTTCCCTGATTTGACAGGTTTTAGTCTCTTCACTGCAAGTGGGCGGACAGTTGGATTTGATTTACTGGATACTCTCCTCTAGTGTGTTTGCAGCATAATTATATCGATAATCAGCTCCGTTTGTGGTCAAAATGTTCTCCAGCATAGACACTCTGACACACACACACATATATCCCAGATAGTAACACGTTTAGAAAATGTGTCCCGTATTCTGTTCAGAATGGTTATGTTACGTGATAAATATAGATTGGTTTTTAAGAGTTCATAGCTGTTACTCAATCGACAAAGTGTGTGTGGTACACGATAAAATTTACAGCTACGCTTTGTAGGTATTTCATCAGGTGAGACTGGTCCTTGTTAGAGAAGTGCAAAAAATTGGATAATTGATTTTTTTTTTCTTATTTTGATTTGCAGGTTTACCTGTAAAATGGGAAGGAGACCAAAGCCATAGGGGAGTGGGGAGGTGTCATGCTACACAGGCAAAGAATATACATTTTTCCACTGAAAAGAGTAATCAAAATTAGTTTTGGAGAACATACAGTTTTTCACTCACCGGAAAACAAAAATTGTTCTCTTTGTTTAGGCTTTGGCTGTTTCTGGTTTTTTTGAGCTTTAAAAAAGTATAAAGGTAGATATAATTAGAAACACCATTTCATTTTTAGTAAGTATCATTGAAAATTTTTTTTAAGTTTTTTTTTTTTTTTTAGCTAATATTGGGTTTGGGTTTTATTATTTTTTAAACAGTTGCTACATTTGATGCACACTCATGGATTATCAACTGACCAAGTATTTTACTTGGGAACGAATAGTTCCAAGCGCTTAGTTTAGTTTTAAAACACACATAGCATTTTGCCATCAATGTCCATGTAATTTGTGTCCTTTAAAGTATACTTAAAGACAACACAAGTGCTTAATGAATTGGAAACTGGGAGGAATCTGGAATGGGTGTGTGCCGGATTGGTTATACCCTTAAGCAAAAAAGCAGACCCGTGAATGTGTGCTGGGATCTGAAGCTGAGCAGCCTGTGAGGCACGGAGTGTTACCTGCTGTCGGTGGCACCATGAACCAGCATTTGGAACAGTGATCATTTAATTTTTAACTGCACCAAAAAAAGGGAATCTATCAACCTTAATTGTTATAGCAAAGGCTCCCTCTGCCTTCAGCTCTGCAGTTCTCTCTGCAAGGAAACACCAGGCAGCAAGGGAAGGGGGTGTCTTTTTCACCAAGGAAGTCTTCATGAGCCTCCTTGGCTCACTCCCACTGCCTGGCAGATCAGGAACCAGGGCAAGTTACAATTGCGTTGATTTTTTTCAGGCTGAAATGAATGGCCTGGCGTAAAAATGAGCAGAAGGAAGTAACAAGGAACAATGGTGCTGGTTTTAGTGGCTGGCCAAAGATGCAGAAGATGCTCCAAAGAAAGTTGTGGCTTTGCCCTGTCCTGTATTGGGCAAGGTGTAGAAAATCAGTCCTGGGCAAATTCCTTGTGTTGTGCCTCAGGTTCAAAAGTATTTAGTACAGAAAATAAATCCTGGTTAGCTGGAGTTTTTCCTGTCTTTCTACTATCTTCTCCCAATCCTTGTCCTTCCTGCTTCATGGGCAATATCCCGAAATACCTCCCTCAGTGAAGTGATGGCATCGAAGTCTGTAAGACTTCTGAGGCTGGTGACATCACCACCCAGAATGCTTCCAGTAAATGAGGCAGGACTAGGATGGTTTGCCAAAGTGGAAAATTTAATTTTATTGTTGACTACCCTGAAACCTGGATGTTACAGACTTTGAGTTCTTCCTCTTGAAGGTAATTGTACGTTGTGCATCGCAGTCCGCCAGAAAACGCCACTGATAATAACAAATCTGACACCTGTAATTAATGTCCCTACTGGTACTGTCCTGTATATGATCACAAGATAGGTAGGACAGAGGAATAATTCATCAGGGCAGTGGGAAAAGCTAGTTTCTTTATTTAGATGCTGGAGGGAAAGAGTGGAAAGGAAACTTGGCAGGGAGGAATATCTAGTATCTTGCTCAGAAGTGATCTTAAAGATGATACATGTCATTAATAAAATAAAACCCTATTTCTTATCAATTTTCTGGCAGTTGCATACTCTTAAATAGGCCAAGCAAAAATTATATTTGTTTTGTGAACAGAAAGGTTAAAACATTCAACTCAGAAAAAGCCACAAATAAATTCTTCCCCTATCAACAAGGAAAATTTCTCAAGATCTTAAAAATATCTTTAAATAAAATGCATTGTGAAAGACAGCAGTTCAAATAAGCTTATCTATTTTTACATATAAAAAGCTAGAAAATATTTGCAGAAAAGGATTTGTCTGGCTTGAAGTCATATTTTTGGTGGTGAGGGGACTAAAATTCATCAGAGTGTAGTTATAAGTCAAGTCTTCAATTAGTGTTTTGTTATCCTAAAAATAATGGAAAACTCTAGGAAGGCTGAAGAGTATTCAGTATGTGGGTATTTATGATGTGGGTATTTATGATGTGGGTATTTATGTGGGTATTTATGTGGGTATTTATGTGGGTATTTATGTGGGTATTTATGTGGGTATTTATGTGGGTATTTATGTGGGTATTTATGTGGGTATTTATGTGGGTATTTATGTGGGTATTTATGTGGGTATTTATGTGGGTATTTAATAGGGGTAGGTCTTTATCTTTTAAATTCCTATTTGAGTAGAGATTTAAGTAGACCTTTGGCTTCTTCATGCTGTGAAAAAGCAGTGTGTTAGCATTTTATTGGTGAAACGTGTGC
The DNA here is from genome assembly GCF_013368605.1 of Nyctibius grandis. Taxonomy (NCBI): domain Eukaryota; kingdom Metazoa; phylum Chordata; class Aves; order Nyctibiiformes; family Nyctibiidae; genus Nyctibius; species Nyctibius grandis. The sequence goes on along the minus strand of NC_090669.1, from coordinate 18,695,694 downwards.
ATTCAAAGCAGAGCATGGCATTTAAAATCCCTTGGGAACCTTGTTTGGTCATTTTCTCCCTGATAATGTTTGTGTTGCTCTTGTGTGGCTCTATTGTTGTTGTTTCCTTACTTTGATTTTATCTGCTCACTGAATTGTTTTATCTATTCATTTTTATGAACCTGTGCCAGAAAATTTATTTATTAAGATAATTGATCCAGAGGAAGGAAGAGCAGGACATTTCCCCTGTAGACAACTGAACTTTAGTTAAACTTAAATGAAATTATGGAAAGGAATAGGCTGCTTTGTTTCTTCTGTGGGAGCTGGAGATGGGCACCAATTCTTGCCCTCTCCAGCCTTGCTTCCACAGTGTCACCCTTCCTTGTGCAACCGAATTGATGCACTGTGGGGAACACCTCTGGGAAGAAGTGAGTGTCTGCAGTGGGTGGACGTGGATAGACGCTGGGGATGGTTAAGCTGCAAAGGTACACCAGATCCATGGTCCATACTGTTTCATTTGATCGTAGCAGCAATAAACAAATGACTAAAAGTGTTTGCTTCTCTTCTCATGAAGAAGGATAATTGTAGCCCATCTACCTCCACCTACAGAGATTCATCCATCACTGATGACTTCTGTTGGATATAACTGATTGCATCCAAGATTCAAATTGTGTAGCCTTGGAGGGATGTAGCTTTTTTCAAAAAAGAGCAGATTCTTCCACCTTTTCCTATGTTGCTACACTTAGAATCACTGTTTCTGCATCTGAGACTTTCTGGCATTGATGCCCACATGATACAGTCCAGCCTGAAACAAGAACCCAAAGCAAACCCTACTTCTAGCTTCAAGGTTTAGCTTCTATCTATAACCTACAGCCAGAAGTACCTTTCATTGCAACCTTCCCCTCTCCTTCCAGGTAGCGATTGTGGCTGTTATGATCCTCTCTCTCACATGCAGTACCGCATGAAGTGTAATATCTAAACACAATAGGATCAGTTAAGAAAACAGATGCAGAACTTAAATGTTTTCCTGTCACTTGTTTCAGAATGTTATATTGTTACTGTTCTGTTAAGTGTAAAGCGAATCGGAAGAGCAGATCATGGGAAACTTTTTCTTGGTCCTATTCTTCCACCTGTAACACAGCAAACAAATTGCCAAAAGCTTTAATATTGAAGAGAAGGATATTTTTAGAAGTTATACCCAGAAAGTGCAAACTGTAGCAGCACAGTGGTGCACTAGTGAATTGACTGTGTGCTTTGGAAGCCCTTTTTGCTGCAAGTGCGGATGAATGTGTCTTTGCTGAACCTCTGTGCTCATCCAAAACCTCTGCAGCTGGAGTCAGGCAGCAATGACCAGCTCCGTTCTGCTTACAAATCATGTATAGTGTTAAAGAAACGGTAGCCTTTCTGGAGAAAACCCATGGGAATGTTATCCTGTCTGGCGATCATGCTATTTTTTCCATTTGCACTGTTTTCTGACTCAATGCTTAGTCCAGCGGTTCCCAGCAGTGCTGCCAGGCACTGGCACAGGGCTGCCCCAGGGACAGTGACACTGAGGGTGACATGATGCTTTTCTCAGCAACTTGAATTTTTCCCAAGACAGACAGCCTGACGAGCTCCGGCACCTCCACATGTGCTTAGCTCAGGTTGTATTTAGGGGTCTGTATATAAAACGGTATAAACCAGGGTTCTGCACCTGGGGAGCAGGTAGGGAAGGCAAGCTGGGAATTTGGGAAAGCAATAGCAAGAAGGACCTAGCAAAGCTAGGAGCATGGTTCATGGGTTTCTGTAGTGCCCATCAGCACAATAGTCAGCAAACTCATAACTAGCTTGTAAGAAAAACAGAACCATAGAAGAGTGTGTGTCTGTATTGGATCCATTTCTTCCCACTCTAGCAGCTGGTCTAATAGAAGCTGATGCCTCTGCTTCCACCTTTGTGTCTCTAGCAAGAAAACGTGGGTGTTAGCTCTGCTGAAACACTGTGTCCCCATCTCGCTTCGGTGGCAGCTGTGTGTCACGTTGGCCTGTGCAGGCTGAATGCAGGTGAAAACCAGTCCGGCATTTAGCACAGGTTGGGTCCAAAAACTCTGAGAGCTGCTGGCTACTTCAGAATTTAAGTGTCTTCATAGCCATATTGACAGAGCGAGTGCCAACCTAGCAATCTTTCCTAGCAAGAAATAGATTGTACTACAAAAAAAAAAAAAAAGTTCACTGATAAATTAAACCAGATTTCCAAGTGATTTTGGCAAAAGATATATGAGGATTTTTGTACATTACTGTTATGTCAGTTACAGGGTGTGAATTTTTTATTTTTTTTCCTTTATGCTCCTATGTGTCAGAGCTGCGCTAGTAAAAATTCAAATATAGACCAAGCTTAAGAACAGAAGTTGTATTTTACCATTACTCCTCAGGCTGCGAGTATGGCCCATACAAGAGCACCTTACTTTCACGAGTAACAGATGAAATGAAACATCCATTTACTTTTCGTGCACAGAAATGGTCATAGTGGCTGGATAAAGTAGATGACAGTTTATTTTTATCACCAGTCATTGCAGCATGGTTATAGCAGAGTTAGGACTGGTCCACAGCTGTGCTGGAGCCAGTGGGTTTTAGAGTGGCAATTTTGCCTCTCTGCTTGCCTGGGGATCATCTGTAGGTCTTTGAAATGCATCTGTATAAAAAAGTCTTGGGACAGTTTCTGAGACAGATCCTCAAGCCTGTACTACCTTGCCTCCAACCCATTAGTGTTCCCATCTGGAGCTGTGGTTACACAAGCTGCGGTCTCCCATTTGCTAACTGGAACCTGTTCAGTGTTAAATTATTAATCCCAACTGTCCTTCAGGTTTCTCACCTTTGTTTTTACAGGTCCTGATTCAGCAAGATATTAGCATATATTCCAATTCAACCATGTGACTATTTCCACTGAAATAAAAGCATCATAATAAAATTTTAAAACCTACTTTCAGGCCTAAAAGCGAAGCTTACACTTTACTGCCATAGCCAATCCCAACCTGAATGCTGGTGTATGGGGCATAGAGCAAAAGGCTTTAATGGGTCCATAAGCTTAATCTTAACTGATTAGCACTCTTAATGAGTCAGATCTTGAGTTTCTTGTTTAGTCTTGAGTCAGGCAAAGCTGGTGCTTTGTCAAAACTTCAGGATCTTGCTCATAAGGACTTTTCTTTTCTCTCTGTCTCCTCTGCCCACAGTAACGCGCTGTCCCGGCGTGCTCACCATCCACCCCATCCTCACAATCCCTTCTCAGCGCACACTGCTGCCGGGAAGCTCCTCAGCTTTAACCCACCCCTTCAGATTGAGGAAAAAAAGAGAGAGAAAAGGGAAAGGAGACAAGGCAGAGCCTGTATATCAAATCATCTTTGGGAGCCCTGGGGCATTTTGCCTCAGGTTTGTGATGTTTGCTTCCTTGTGCTGAAGGTGCTTTGGGAGAGACTCAGTCTCCCTCTCCTGTCCATCTCACCGGGCACCTTTGCAGTGAGGAGCAATACAAATTCCCGATGGCATCCTCCCTCCAGAGGCACTTCCAAGGCCTTTCAGTTTGTTGCTGAACTAGCTGCAGCCTTAAGCCCTAGCAAAGGGGCTCGGTCCAGACAGGCGCCGGGAGAAGACTCAGAGCAATCCAGCTTTAAATGGCAATGCTGTTAAAGCAGCCACTGTATGCATCAGTTCAAGTAATGTGCACTTTAAAAATGTATCAAATAGGTAAAAAATAGACTTCAGTGATTTCATGCTTTCATTTGAGGAAGGCAAGAGCGAATTAAAAATCCTTAAAAAGCAAAACCAAATTAATCTTATAAAGATATAAACCAATTGTGAGGGGGAAAGGTAACTGAGCAGAGACCCTGAGCAGAGACTTTGTTCAAAAGTTGCAGGAATCTGAACAGCAGGCGAGGTCCCCAGGGTGCTGCAGAGACGTAGGTGACCTTGGCCAAGTCTCTTTGCTTTTGCTGGGCTTATGTTTTGCCTGGACTGTCTTAGGTATTCAGGCTGCAACCTCTTCCCAGCTGGGACTGTCACTGTGGGTTCACACAGTGCCAGGCAGGAAAGGTCCTGAGTGAGTCTGCATTTCTGGGCACTTGGGAGAAAATAACTAATGAAGTCTGGGGTTAATGCATGAAGATCAGGTATTACAGTTAATGTGAAAAGAGAATACAGCCTGCACAGAATATTTCTATCCAGAAGTCCTATTTATTTATCTTTTACATCTGCAAGGAGCCCTAAGCCACAGTGGAAAAACAGTCACTTTTGCGAAAAAATGAAATAGCTATTTTTGCAGCACACAGTTGTTTTGGATAGGATATGAAGAATATTACATCTGATTGAAAGTATAACAGCAGCAGAGGTGGGCAGGATGTAATTACCCAAACTGTAGTTTGGCCAGGACACCAAAAATATCTCGTATAAAATGCAACCAAGTTGTCAGTTCCTTTCAGTGTCCAGGACATGTATCTAGCAGCTCCTTCAGAGATGGCACCTCCCTCAGCACAGCTAATTCTCCATCGAAGGACAAGTATCAACTCGATTGCTCTGCCCACTTTGTGCAATACTTTCTGTTTTGCTTAACAACCTCCTTTTCCAAAGCTGTCTAAACCTAAAACTATTCACTTGCAAAAGCTGCCCAAAACAGTGTGGCTGCAGGGATCCATGACATCCTTAAACTCGTGTAATACATGGGTTTTAAATCCTCACTTCTTCCATGGGATGGAAACATGCTGCTTGGATGGATTAGGCAGAAGAGGAGAGTGGTAGTGACGTGCATGCATTAATTTTCAGAAGTGCCTCATGGGTGATGCCTAAGCTTTCCTCTCCCCCTGGCCATTCTGGGACAGAGGAACTCATCTATTTAGGAGTTAATTAGATCTTGCTTTGGTCAAAGAACTGGTCCTGAAGCCATGAACTGTAATCAGAGCAGAATGAGTGAAGGAAATCACCAAGGAAAAAAAAAAAAAAAAGGAAAGCAGTAAATTTCAGGTTTTTACAGACATTTCACATTCCTTTCATCATACCAAACCTGCAGGGGTAACCTACGGTAGGTCCAAAGCCCTCCTCATCTCTCCCTGGGTCACAGGGCAGTTGCGCCTCCTTTTCTCCCTTGGAGAATGGAAAGGCTTCTGCAATAAGAAATTATTCCTTGGACTTTGTAGGCTGGTTTTTATGTATATAGTTTTTAGACAGCTCGTTCTCATTGATTTCTCCTTCTAGTGGTACCGTTCACATAAGAAGACTCTCTTTCAGAAAGGAAGGATTTGCGAGATTAAGTTGATAAACCCTTTCGCAGTGGAAAAAAAAATTCTTTTTTTCATGTTTCCCTCACTAGAAGGAATTTGTGGCTCTATATTCGAAAACTGCTTTTTACTGAATATGAAATTACGGTAATCCTGAAATGGTCTCCAAAGAGCCACAAAGTTGTATTTAAAATATATGTTAATCTTTACATCATACATGGCCTTCTTGTTTCCTGCTTTTACAATTCATTTCACTTCTAAGAATTGGTTTTTGTTTACACCTCTGTGAAAACAGAATCAATTCCCCCGTACACACTGTTGCATATTCTTTGGAGACAATATATTGATTCAAAAACCTTCTATCAGCCTTATTAATCTCAAGCAGCATTGACTATGTACAGTTGTATGGACCAGTTGTACATGTGGAAAGCTCACAAAATAACAATATCAATAATGCTCTGCAACAGAAACAATAATTTTATAAATAATGAATGTGCCATATTGAATTCAATGGGTATTTGGGGCACTTTTTTACTTTTACAGGCCCTGTGTCCAACTTTGTTGACACCAATATAAATAAAAAATAAATCCATTGCATTCAATGCCGTTACATTCGTGCTAGAGCCGATATAAGAGAGTCTTAGAGCAGTCATTTGTCAAACGAGAAAGTAGGACATGGCATAAGTACCATCTGTGGAGAGTGATTCATAAGACAAGAATGCAGCATAATCAGTTAAATAAATACTACCCTTGTGTTTTGTAGTATAAATGGACCTTACTCCAGCACAAATCATACTGCAAGGTCAAAGTGATTGCAGGGACATGTGGAATTTGTTATTCTGATTCCTAGAACTACGAGGAATTAACTCCACTTTAAACTGGAGAAAAGTCAGAGACCTGCAACTATTCTTTTCCACATAGAGCAGGATCTTACTTTCTGCCTGGAGGGACATGACATGAGAAGCTGGAGCAGGTCTTAACAAATCCACTGACCTGAAGTCGTGAGTTTCTGAGAGAAGACATCTAGCAGCTAGTGCTAGCCCATATCTTGGTCATGCTGGGTCACCACAGGGCCCAGGTGAGCACACAACCAGCGTCAAGAGATTGCTTCCCTTTGTACAGCTAACTGGATAATTCCCCATGACATCAGATGAACAGTGGTGATGTGTAAAGGTTTCTGTGTAAGAGTAGTTTAAACCCAGCCCGAGCTTTCAGGGCATAGGCAGGTTTGTTAAATGCATGTATTTGCTGGTGCTTTTGGGAAGCTGCAGGAGTGTCCGAGGTCTTGGAGGCAGAGGTGAGGGGACTTCAGGAGCCGAGCTGCAGAATGAAGGCACCTCTGGGGCTGGTTTCTCACCTGCTGGGGGAGGACATGACCACAGCATGCAAAACAAGGAGATAAGTGGTGGACAAATATAAAAGCAGTGCTCAAATGTAATCTGGCAAATGAAGAGGGTGAATTATGGGCAAAAACGTTTCACCCATTTCTTCCTTTTTCTCTTGAACTTGGATTTTGCAAGGAGTTTTCTTCGTGTGTCCTCTTTTAGGAGGAGGAGCAGCCCGTCCTTTTCACAATTTTGACTCCATCAGAGTTGTGATATCCTTCCAAGCCAGAACAAAACCTAACATAATAAATATTTTACCAATAAGTAAGCCATTTAAACAGTTACTTTAAAAGGTATGAGATTGTTATGTTGAAAGACTCCACATATATTTTTTTTTTCTTCACTGTGCTATTGTTATTTGAATCATCATAGGTCCTAAAGGTCACTACCAAGATTAGTATTCAGTATGGCCAAACTCTAGTGAAACAAAGACCCTGCTCAAAAGGGGTCTGAAATGTCAAGTGATGAGAATGAGAAAAGAATTAGAAAAGGTGACATGACTTGTCCCAGGGTTACGCAGCAGGCAGGCAGCAGACCGAGGAACAGACCTCAGGTCCTGTGGCTGATAGCTGTGATTTTTCTTCCAGATTATATGGTCTCTCGGTTATCTTTTCCACTCAGATCTGTTTCTTCACCCTTTAGCTACTGTCACACTCAAACCCAGCACCATGTTGGACTGCAGTGGACTTAATGCCAGGAAAAAAGTGCCCTTTAGGTATGAAGTGTCAGATGGATATCTGAAGACTGGGTGCTTTGGTTTAGCACCCCCAAGCTTCAAATTCTTATTTCAGCAGCGCTTGGGTTTGGGTGTACCACTTTGGACCAACTTCCTAATCATTTTGATTTGTTTAATCACGGCTAAAGTGACTCAGTCGCATAAGTGCAAACAGGGCTGTGACCCAACGAGTATGTGTCTCCCTCTGAGTTTCTAGAACTTCTTGTTCTTGCTTATTCCAATAATAACAAAGGCAAAGCCTTTCTTTGGTGGCATTTTGGCATTTCTGCTGCTGTGACTCATCGAGAGGTACGTAACAACAAGAGGAAACTTTTCAAAACTTATTGGCAGTGGAAGGAGGCAAATGTTTATTTTAATCCAGCTTGCTTACATTTTCCCCTCTCTTTTACAATTCCATTTGTAAAAGGGAATGCAAATTACTGACATAATCTTAAACATGCAAAGAAGATGAGCTTTTAGAAACTGTATGGAATGTACAATTCTAAATCTCTACTAAAGTGCAAAACATTAAACTCAACCAAATTCTAGTATTTGTGCACTGTCTGAAGGACAAAGGAAGTTAAAACATTACAAATGCACTAGCTTAATTTTTCGGTTTGTGATGGATTAGCTTTAACATGCATTTTAATTTGTAGTTGGATTTTATCAGCTGTAGACAAAGTTTGATAATCTCTTCTTGTTTAATTAGCACAATCCTCTTAGGAGGGAGAAATGCACAGACAATAATAATTTATGTTCTACGACAATTTCATACAGGCAACCTGGAATATCTTCTTTCTTTAAAACATGCCGATGTGGGTTCTTTTAAACATCTTTGTCCTATCTTTTTTGTTTGTAGTGCCTGCGTGTGTGTATATGTAAGGGGAAAAAAAAGAGAGGGAGCTTGCACTATAAAATGTTTCCTCTGCGTCAAGAGCCAAGAGAACGTGTAAATAGACTGCATAAATAACAGACGGCTCCTTAGAAACCAAGAGGCGCACTCATATAGAGGCTGAGCTCCGTTACGCTGCTTGAAATGTGAATCAGCTCATTAACGCTGAGGCTTTACTTCGGCTTTTTTTTTTTTGCATGGATGAGGTCTGAATCTGGCCCTTTGTTTCCATGTAGAACTAAGTATTTGCTGTTTTTCTGGAGACTTGAATCCTTTCTCTGGGTTGCGGGGGCTGGTATTTTCTCCTGGTATAAAGCAAAGAAACTTTATTGTGTCTGATAAAGTTTCACCCAATAGATCCATCCTTTTCACACTGCTGCTGTTCCAGTTTGACATGCTGTGCATGCAAGGAGTAAGGGGCTGCTCATGGAGGTCCATGGGAAAGCTTCCATCAGGACCTGGGGGAGATGAACTAGCACTGAGTCAGTAACATGTATGTCTGTTTTGGAGTTAAGCCTGTGTCACCAGGTTCATAAGGTTAGGATGGGCCTCAAAGGCTGAGCTGTTGTAGGGGAAGGGAATGCACTGAACCACCCCATCCTGAGAGGTGCTGGTGTGCAACGCCTCTGCACATCAGACTCTCGGGCAGCCTGTGGTAGAGCTTCTCAGCATCCCCAGAGCGTGCAGAAGAGATGCCCTGAGCTTGCTTCTCCATGCTAGCAAAACCTTGCCCCGAGGCAGAGGGCAATGATCTGGTGGCTGCACTGTCCCGTTCGGCTAATGCAGCCATCTCTGCTGACCACAGTCAGGCTTTACCCCTCCCCTGGGAACAGCTCTTTGAGTTTCACGGTGTGTAAGACCAGTAGGAGCAAGGTTGAGTTGGCTCTATATCATATACGTACACACACATATAATCATCACAGAGTCACAGAATTTTAGGGATTGGAAGGGACCTCGAAAGATCATCTAGTCCAATCCCCCTGCCAGAGCAGGATTACCTAGATCATAGATACCTGACATAAATATCGTAGTGCGTATTTTACACTGCAAGTTTTTTTAGGTCAGACTTTAAAAGGACTGAATATATTTTTTTCACTTATGCCTTCCTTTGCTTTTAAAAATCAAAATATTCCTCTCTGATTCCAGCAAGCACTAATGGCAAGTTAATGTTGTCATAATAACTTGGGCTGTGCCTTTGGAAGGCATCAGAATACTCTTTTATTGCAGCTGTATCCAAAAAGGTCTCTCCAGTCCCTAGCCCTCTGATGCTGTTCGCAGTGAGGCTGTTTTCCCACCCCTCCCTGCCAGTTTCCAGACTGGAATACATGAGCACTGCTACGTAACCGCTGCTGGCTGGAACAGTCCTGTCAGAGGTACCATTTTCAGGCACGGTTTCGGCATGCTTGTTCTGACCTTTAGGGGAAGCAACAGTGCCCTGACATTTATGTTGGTTTATATCCCCTGCAATCCCTTTTCAATTAAAACTCATATCTATAGGGCTCCCTCTGAGCACCCTGTAACCATTTAGGACAAATCCTTGATGAACCAGTGCTGAATGGACCAGACTGTGCTTTCACCTGGCTTCCAGGCTGCCCTGAACATCAGGAATCTCCTTGATTTGCCCCTCACTGGATGTATTATTTTGGTCATGAAAATCCCAGAGCTGCCTTAAAAAGCTGTGGTGTTTCAGCTAGAGGCTGTGTGGGAATATTCAAGACTCCAGTGATGTAAAGCAAGAGGGCTTCTACCCATGCTGATGAAACCGGTGGTGTTCCCCGTGGGGAGCTTGGCTCTTAATGATGTGTAAGAGTGGCTGCTGGATCGGGGAGAGGCTTGAGAGCAGCCAGCCACGGAGATGACTCCATCCTCTGTCTTGCAGCAGGCTGCCCTGTGTCGTTGTGAGCTGCTATACTGGAAATATTGTGAAGAAATGCACTTAATTAATTAGCTGTTAAAGCCTGGTTCCCCTATATTGTCTGGTTCACGCTGGTGCCTCTACCTTCCATTCCCCAGAATTTTACCTTTGAAGTAGCTTCTTTGAAAACTCATATTGTGTGTGCTTGGGCTCAGTGGACTAGGATCACACTTCTTAAACTCCTTGCATCTCCTGATTATTCTTTTCAGAATAAATACATGCAGATATTGTTGCATTTCCTTGCTTAATCTCAGCAGGCAGCTTCACTTTAAAGTATCTTCAGGTAATTACTACCCAGACCTTCCCACAGCAGCTTTTCTGACATAGGACACAGCTTCCCCCATGACAACACCCAGATCAAAGAGTGCTCAAGTATCGTTTTATCTTTTGCACTAATGCCGCATCGGGCCAACACGTGAAGGAAGATCTCGCCCTGTGTTTGGAGACCCCAAAATGGAGTGTAATTCAGCATTTGAAGCAGTGATTTATCACTGCCCATGGGTGACTGTGTGGCCAAGGGAAGGGTCTCCCAACAGGAATCTCAGCTGGAGGTGCTGAAGCTTAGAAGGGAGGATTGCAGTAAAATATAAATGTTGGCAAGTGTTCTCTTTTTTATGTGGGACAGAAGACTGTTTAATTGCTTCTTGTATATACCAAACAAAAGATTTTTGTCCCCCTTTTTTTATTCATCTCTGTTCTGCCGCTTTCCTGGTTAGTGCAGGATATTTGCAATATTGACTTGGTAAGACTCCATGGGCTGTTTTTAGGCTGTTTTTAAGCAGGTGGTTGTTGCTTTGCCTGTTTTGCTGCTGGGTATAGTAAGCAAAAGGAGTTAAGTGCTTTATTCATAGAGGCGGTGTGAACCCATGTGCAAGATAGATAAAAAAAAAAAACACAAGAATTCTGCTTACAGTAAATCACATCCTGCCTTTGCCTATCAGTAAATATTATTACTATTATTATTATGAAAATGTTAAGACTATCAAGCAGTGTTTTGCAGTGCAAGCATTAGGAGGCACAGCTGAGCTTGTCTGACTTGATCCAGCAGAGGCAATGCATGCATACTAATGATTTCATTGCCTTATTTGTCTCCTGATGTATTTTAAAAGCTAAATTAATGTTCTACCTGCTCTTTAACAAACACCTTACATCCTGCATTAGGAACTCATTCGCTTTCCTAAACTATTGCCAGCATCAGTCACTAGGAACAGTTAGAAATTTGCTGGTGCAGGAAACTGTGGTCTTCAGAGCTGCAGATTACTTTGATAATGGGAATTCTTCCTTTTTCACACCTATGTGTGCAGCTAGAGTCGTGTTTATATCCAGCTGATGAGCTATATTTGAAAGATTTCTGGAATAATTAAGAATTCAAACAAAAATAGTTGCGCACACCCTTTTTTTTTAATCAACACGTATATAGGAGGCTATATCTTTTACTGGTGTAAATAAAGAGAATGATTGATGTTCCCATTTTCTCAATATAGCAACTTTTCAGAGAGACTTTTTATTTTACACAACAAAAATGTTTTTTCTTCTTTGCGTTGTGCACCCAGGCACTGTAACCACCTTCCCCCAGGAACCACAGCCAGCTGCAGCTCTTAGACACAGCTCTGACAAAGTACCCAATCTACACAAACAAAGTTTGCACTTTTTGTGGATGGTAAAACATAAGGAAACACCACATGGGGACAGTTCGGGGGTCCTTCAAACCTGCTCTGGCAGTGGCCATCCCAGCTAAGAGCCCTCCAGATGTAAGCTCCTGTAGCACATCTCCTCCAAGAAGTTGCTCTTTCCTGCTGTTTTCAGAGTCTTACCACAGTTATGATCCTTTTCAGCTGGCTCAAACCACTGAGCTTTGCACCATGCTGTGGTTCCCCATGTCTTGTGCCATGAGCAGATTAGCCTCCATGACAACTACTAAGTGCTGGACTACTTTACATGCACTGATGCACCCCTGGGCTGTCAAATCACAGCCATTGCCTAGATAAATACGGGATGCGTGTTTTTAGCAGAAAAGTCTTGCCCTGTCTGTCTTTTCTTTCACATCCCCACTTAGAAAATGAAGATAAGGATCCTCAATTCCCTCCCGAGACAACAGTGAAAGGTGTTTGTTTCTGTGTGTTGAGTACCAGGAAACACAGAATGGCAAATGTTTATTTTAATGTTGCTCCGGAGGAAGGGAGCAGACTTGAGGTGGTGACAAGAGGAAAGTCTGGCTAATGAATGACAAAGTCCAGGTCCCTGTCAGTCACTGCTGCTCCATGGCAAGTTTCATTGCTCTTTTATTTCATGTTCCAGTAATCTGAGCATTGCAAGCGCAGAGTAAGAGACGGTCCATGCCTGAAAAGGGCTTTCAGTTTAACTAAGCAAGAGATGAGAAATAAGCAAAGGAGAAAAAGAAGGCAGGGGCAAGACCAGGAGGAGCAGGATGCCCACCGAGCAAGGCAAGAGGCAAAGCCTACATCTCCTGCACTTTTCTCCACTGCTCTGTGCGTTGGACCAGGCTATTCCCCCAGAAACACGTGCAAATGAAGCGATGGCCAGGGAAACATGGAGTGAGACAGTCATTGTCAGTGCATTGAGCGTGTTGCATAAAATGGGCAATTACATGCAACGGGGTGTAGCAAAACCCTACTGCAAGGTTTGGATTTTATATAAAGGATTTTTTCTTGGATTTCTGGTGGGAATGTAGCCCAGGCAGCACCTGCACAGGTGTGCATTGCAGGAGTGTCCTCCTACAGCCACACAGTCCACCAGCCACCAAGGAGGGGGTCTGCCATGGACACCCTGTCCTACTGCATCATCCCGGCTGCTGAACCTTTCTTAGGACTTTGGTTTACCAAAGCCCTTCGGTGTCAATGAGAGTTTTCACACAGATTTTAACCGGCACTATACCCAGCCCTCACTGGATAATTTCTTTGACTAATTTAGTCATTTAACATTTTCAAATTAAGTACAAATTAAAAAAAAAAGGTGAAGAAGGAGGGAAAAAAATTGTTGGTTGTCTACTACCAATTTTAGACTGTAATATTTCTGACAGTATGTGTAAGTTTCTCCATGGACAAAAGATCTTGTGATTTATTAAGCCATTTATTAATTAGAAGATTACAGCAAGACTGCTTCCCAGTAGCAAAAAAAATAGACCTAGAGTTAATTATAAATGGTCTAAAAGGTTATAAGAAGAGTCATAATCCAGCTCACCCTTTCTTCCTGCTTCAAGCTATCCACAAAAACATTTAAAATACATTGAACTTTAAACCTGCTAAATCCTCATCAGAAAAAAGACCTTAAATTCAGGTGGATGCTGTTATGCCTGTTCTTAGCCAGGTCAGGTCTAAACGCATAAAATACGATTTGAGCATTAAAATCTGTCTGCATCTCGGTTGTTCTCCTCCTCCTTCACCAGATGTGAGCTGTGCACCTCATGGAGGCTTTTGCTTTCCAGCATCTGTGGAAGTTCTGTTCATTCTCTGTGACATCTCCTCTGTGATTTACATCTGTTTCTCTTTGCTCTTTAAGGACCAGCTCCCTGCCCTTAAAGCACTGTTAGAAAGCTACGGTTCCTGATACCTGTCCCTCCAACATCTTCAAGAAAATCTGTTTCTTATCTTTTGCAAAGAGTTTTGTTCCTATTTCCTATAGGATTTTTTTTTGTCAGTTTAATAGCCACAAACTCTGTCTTTGCGCTTTATAATCCCTTTGATCTTCTTCACTCATTGCTCAGCAGAGTGCCGTAAGGATGTTACTACCTTTAATCTTTTTTGCCATTGATCAGTAATATCCCTGCCTGCTGCTTCTCTGTGATTCTTTTGCTGAAATTGCCACTACGTCCCCTCTATGTTTTCATGGACAAAGTGTCATAACATGGCTAGTGCTTCAGAAGAAGATCACAGTTGTTGGAATGAGCAAAGAGTTTGAGGAGAAAGGTTAGGACCAGTAACAGTAAATTTATCAGATGTTTTAAATATTTGTATTGTGGTACTTTTTCTAGATGATAGGGAAAAAATTTACATTTAATCCCAATTTCTGGTCTTTCAAGCTGTCTCTGCTGCCTTTCTCTTCAAGGCATGAAGAAGGAATTCTATAAACTCTATGAGCTCCCATTTCTAGTGTCTCTCAATGGTTTGTGGATGAAATTATATCCTTTCACAAGGCAAATATGATCTTTCCAAGAGCAGATCATAACAAATTCAGCTCAAGACCTGAGAATACCTGGCATTCCCTCTGCTTCTTGAAGTAGGTCATTGCCAAGAGCAGATTAGCTGATGATGTTGCTGGTGATAACAGGAGATGCAAAGTAAAACCTAGCCTTCTTTCCACAGTTATGTTGCCTAACAGCAATAGTAGTAATTAAAAAAAAATACGGTGTAAAGAAAGTGAGGCCAGCATGACTCAGAGAGTCACAAAAGGTAGGCACTGGATCAAGAAGGAATCTTTTGCATAAGTTCATTATTCTGGATATAATTACACTTCACTGCAAATGTGCTTCACCTGCCACATTTTGTATATAGATTTTTAATCGTCTAGGTTGTGAGGCAGGGGAGGAAGGAGACAGATTTAGTTTTGCCTATTATATGCATCAGGAGTCTTTGCAAAACTGTAATTCAAATGTGAGTCAGAATTTTGAGTGCTCCAAGGAATGAACCACAATTACAGACTTCTATGAAACTAAGACTGTAATGCATCAGTGGGACAAATGACTTTATGTTAATCTGTTAATCATTAGAAAAGGCCAGAGTTTGGGGTGGTGGATTCAGCTCACATGTTCCTGCAAAGGCATGCTCTGCTCTGCCACGGCTAAGGAGATAGAAAAGGGGGGTCTCCAGGACCCCATTTTTTTCTAAGCCCTCCCAGATGGAAGGTGGCTGTATTGTGGCAGGGGAGGGAGGTCAGATGAGATTTGGTGGATTTTTACTCTGGTAGTGCTGTCTGCACCTGCTTATATTTTTTTTTCTTTTCTTAGTTGATTAAATAAATTAAAGAAAGACCTTTCTGCTTGTTTGAATTCTAACCAAGCAAGAGACATTGCTGTTCCATTTACATGTCTGAAGGTCTTGTGTTCCCAGAGGAAGGAGTCTCTTCCTCACAGCCCTGTGTTCAGACTTATTTTATAACCAGAAGTGAAGCTGAGCTCCTTTACTAGATCAGAGGCTGCCGGTGCTGAAATGTCGGGGTTTGTGATGTATAGCAGAGTGTCACCTGTACAGAGAGAAATTCTTCTCTCCACTCCCTCTGTATTTATACCTTGTATCTGTGAGTTATTGCATATTTTCCTGGCCAAGGTCTTGATTGCCTGAGAAAAGAGTAATGGGCATAAGGGAAAATTCCTGTCTGGCTTCACCCTGGAATCTGGAAGGTGGCTGTTTCAAAACATCCACCCAGGCTGTGCACAAGAGAACTGAACATAGGGCTTAATTCGCTACATAAATTCACCTCTTCATCCCATATGATGCAATTCTGTGAAGCCATGAAAGCGGACCAGCATCCTTCCATCCTGCTAAGTTATGTTTAATGTCTTCTGATCTCACAGCTCATCTTCACTGGCCTGGAGCACTGCTAGGAGTTGTGATCAGTGGTATTTTAGGGACTATGTATCAGGGGACTTATCAGGAAGGGGCTGGAGGCAGAGGTGGTGCAGGAGCAACTCTGGATTTCCAGATGTTCCTCAGTTTGGGGAAAATTGTGGGTCTTAAGGGAGCTGGAGAGCCTACCTGGGACCCAAAGAGTGGAATCACATCATATGAACAGACTAGGTCCAGGCTGTCAAAGGGACTGGCTGTTCGTCTGCAGCCTCATTTGATCACTGTCAGTCCTGTGGGGACCTGCTGTGCTCCCCAGCGCCTGCTGCCCGCCCTGGCAGGCATCCCTGCTGCAGGCAAGAGTGTGATCGGCTGTTTCACAAAGCTGGAGGGTTCACTTTTAGCATAATTTGCTGTTTCTTGAATTATTTATTGCAATTATGCTGCTGATCCACAGAAGCATTGCTGCTGTGCATCACATCCAGATGTCTGCAAATGCATTTCCAGGGCCAGATCCTATTTTTAGCTGCTTCTGCAAAATATTCTCCTCTGGATGGAGGCCCCATTTCTGTTCCTGTTCAACTCTACAGCTAAGCAGACTGCTGGCTTGTGGAGCTAAATACTGTTCCTCTAAAAGAAAAGGCTCAGTGAACGGCCCAGATTTTACCTGTGTAAGGTGATAATAAGACAGCCTTGCTCGGCGTCATTTAAAAGTAGAGGAGGCAGCATGGAGACCTCTTGCATGGTCGAGAAGCAGAGAGCTGGAGCCAGGGCAGAATAAGGGTGAAGCTCATTTGCACTGATGACATTGCAACTGTGCAGCTATACCCCATCTTTCCCCCGTGCATGGCAAAGCCCCAAGACTGGCAAATTCTGATTGAGCCTTTGGTAGCACGTGGGAGCTGCAAATGGGTTTCTGCAGTGTGGGAAAAATCAGGTCATCTAGTGACCATTTGTTAAAGGTCAGGGCAGAAACCTGGAGCTTTAGTAAAGTCAGAGGAGTGATATTCATAAAAACTAACCTGTCATCAGGAGACACTGTAATCCAAGCTGCAGTTCCTCATCTAAGTGAATTGCTAAGCATACTTAATAAGATGCATCTATATAAGTTGTTTACCAGGAACTTGGTGGCACAGAATCATAGAATCATTTTTGTTGGAAAAGACCTTTAAGATCATCAAGTCCAACCATTAACCCAGCACTGCCAAGCCCACCACTAAACCATGTCCCTAAGCCCCACATTTACACATCTTTTAAATCCCCCCAGGGATGGTGACTCCACCACTGCCCGGGCAGCCTGTTCCAATGCTTGACAACCTTTTCAGTGAAGAAATTTTTCCTGATCTCCAATCTAAACCTTCCCTGGCACAACTTGAGGCCATTTCCTCTCATCCTATCACTTGTTATTTGGGAGAAGAGACTGACACCCACCTCGCTACACCCTCCTTTCAGGCAGTTGTAGGGAGCGATAAGGTCTCCCCTCAGCCTCTTTTTCTCCAGACTAAACACCCCCAGATCCCTCAGCCGCTCCTCATCACACTTGTGCTCCAGACCCTTCACCAGCTTCATTGCCCTTCTCTGGACTCGCTTCAGCACCTCAAGGTCTTTCTAATAGTGAGGGGCCCAAAACTGCACCCAGGATTCGAGGTGCGGCCTCACCAGTGCCGAGTACAGGGGGATGATCACTGTTCTAGTCCTGCTGGCCACACTATTCCTGATAAAGGATTGGTTTTGTTTTGTTTAATGACACTCTGGGCCAGCCTGGGAGATGGAGTTGTCTCCCACTACCTGAAAGTAACTCCCCAGTGAAAATGACTACCCAATATATGTCAGAATTAGGGTTTTATATATTTGGGCAGTTCTGAGCTGTTTATGTACTGGTTTTGTTAGGATTTTTAGGCTGAAGTTTATTTTCTTGTTCTTCTGATCAATTGGCTTGTAGGTCATTTTGAACAGTGGGTAGGAAAACAGTAAATATCAGAAAAACCACAGAATGTGTGAGATGGGGAACCAGTCCTGCTTCTCCTCACAGTCATCTCTGCTTACCAAATTAAGCAACTGATGTGCTATGAAGCTGTGCATGTAGGAGTACACTAGGTTGTCCCAGCATGAGGGATTTTTTGCAGTGGACTCACATCTCTACTTATTGCTGGTATTATTATTGACACCGTTAGTAATTTTATGTATACAACAGCTTCTGGCTGAGCATCTGGGGCACGGTGCATCTTGTTTTCAGAACGATGCAGGAGGCTTAACAACATGGGATTCAAATCCATGCTGCTTGTAAAAGGTATAGTTATTGTATGGTGTGTTTATTAATAATAAAAGTCATGGTGGGTAGCTTTCTGGCTGAACTGCTGTGAGAAACAGGATGCTTCCACCATCTCTCAGTGGGCCTTCCCATCCCAGACAGCAATATTCTAATTAACTTTTGTCAAGTGGTTCATTGAATCTAGCAAAATGGAGCGATTCGGGGGATGCCTACAGATCTGTCAGCTGCTACCTGAAAAATGACTTTCTATTCTCCACAAGGAAAGGGGGGGAAAAAACCGCTTGCTAATGATCAGTTTTCTAAATGCGGTGTGTCCTGGGATAACAGATGCAGACAAACTGAAGAGACACTTGGGGGAACAGAGTGAAACCCCAAACTGTCAGGATTCATAAATGAAAGAACCAGAGGGGAGGACGGCAAAAAAAAAAAGAGTATCTTCACCAAACTGCATGGCTCGGTAAGGAACATTTATGCAAAAGGTGGCAATAGCATTTCTCTTAAGATGGAAAATAATGATGAACTACTGCGACTGAAATAATTAGTGTCCATTTGAAGAAGAGTTAAAAAAGCAGCAGTACAGCTTTCCTGGAGTTTGCATACATGTGTAAAATCAAAAGCCTGAATCGTAAATTCTTATCTCCCTCATCTTCCCTCTCTCCCAAAATCATAGATTTTAATACAAGAAGACACTATCATGATCATTCTTTCTGACTTGGAGCAGTATCTGAAGGGAGGTTATTTCCATACAAGCATCCTGCCGTGCCTTTCCCATCCCCACAGTTTTCTCCCCACACTTGGGTTTTACGTGTTTCTGGGGTCTCGCAGCCCACCGCTCCCTCCGACAGCACTGCTGTATTCCCATCGCAGTCTGCGTGCGTACACAAAAGCGCAAGGCTGGCACCTTTGATTGCAAGCTTGTCGGGACAGGAGGCATGTCTTCTGTTCCATGAACTGCCTAGCACATTTTTAGCACAGTAATGATAATAATCACACTTCTGAAATATGTTCTCCAGGCATAACATGACTTTTGTCCCTGAAGTAGGTCTTAGCTGCTTCAACCCATGCTTTAGATCTTGAAGACCCTATGAGAAGCTTGGGGGGTAGTTTTCAACCTTAAAGGTACTGGAAATAATACTTAGCCAACACCAAACCCACATCAGGAGCCAGAAACTTGGCATTTCTCTGCTGAGACTCAACCCAGTAAATGTCCTCAGAGCCTCCCCTTTTGGGTCCAAACACACCCTGGCTGCCCTTCACCGCATTTCTACATGTTTTTCTATAAAACAGCACTACTTCTGTATGAAAGGGCTAAGATTATAGCTCCCCTCTGTCTGAACCCCAAATCCCCTGTTTTCCAGGGAAGGTTGAGGTCTCCATCAGCCCTCTTTCCACACGATGGAAGCCTTCTACATCATTGCACACAAATACATTTTTGGTATTGGTAGTCTTCCAGCTGTTTATGCATGCATGTATATGTGTACATCTATTGCAAAAAATCTGCATTTCTTTGTATCTCTGTGTACATGAAATAGGAAATGTACATTCCTTTCAATCTCAATCTTGTTATTAGTTCCACAAAATACACCCCTAATACCGTACATAAAACTGCACAATTTTACAGTGCTGAATTGCTTTGACTTCATTTGAAGCAGGGAATCTGGGCTACGATGTGCAAGTTCATGAGATCATAAAATCCGACTTCTAAAATTGTGCCAGACAGTGAAACTACTAACTACTCCCTTCACACATGCAAGTATTATAATTATGGGGTTTGTAAGGTAAATTTGAACATAAATGCTTGCTTACATTTTAAATGTAAAGACAAGTAAATGTTAATTACATGGTCTTTAAAGATAACCAATTAATTTCTGAACTTGCAAACTCAGGAGGTAGATTTGGAAGGTCCCACTTTTGAGGCTGCCTAACAATTTGAGCTGCTGTTGACATAATGTATTTTTTGCTACATATTGTATTTTCTGGTGATAACATAATAGGCGTAAATTTGATCCACTGTAAATGTAAGACTGATGATAGAATTTAAAATTGTTGGCTGTTCAGGAGGCTGCACACATTTTTTTGTTGGACAGTATTTTACGTAAACCTTAGAACAAGTCTTTTTGACTGTAGATGCTTTTTTGTTTTATTTAAGGCTTTGAACAGTATTTCAAGAACCATTGTAGACTTCTGAACTATATTGCCTTGTGGAATTATAATATTAATTTATACAAACTGTAAACCCGTGTCATTTCCAAATTTGCAATTCAGCATTCAGCTCTGCTTGAACAAATTACACAGTTTTTTAAATGTAAAAATGCTTTTTGATGCCAATGCTCCATTGCAACTTCTTGTTTAACCTGGTTATTTCTCAGGGTGGATTTTTTTCTCCTGCCACAATTATTTCTATTTGAATGTGATACTTCAAGAAAGATGTTGAGGTGTTGGAGCAAGTCCAGAGGAGAGTGACTAAGCTGGTGAAGGGTCTGGAGGGTCTGACCTACGAGGAACAGCTGAGGGAGCTGGGGGTGTTTAGCCTGGAGAAGAGGAGGCTCAGAGGTGACCTTAGTGCAGTCGGCAACTACCTGAAGGAAGGTTGTAGAGGAGTGGGAGTCGGCCTCTTCTCCCAGGCAACTAGCGATAGGACATAGCCTCAAGCTTCGCCAGGGGAGGTTCAGGTTAGACATTAGGAAGCATTTATTCTCAGAAAGGGTCATTAGACATTGGAACGGGCTGCCCAGGGAGGTGGTGGAGTCACTATCTCTGGATGTGTTTAAGAAAAGACTGGACATGGCACTTAGTGCCATGATCTAGTTGACAGGGTGGTGTCAGGGCAACGGTTGTACTCGATGATCCCAGAGGTCTCTTCCAACCTGATTGACTCTGTGATTCTATGATTAGCTGCTGCTCTGTTCTGCACAGGAGTGGCTGCCCATCAGTACAACTTTTAAATTTTTCGTTGGTGATCTGTATGATGAGGCTGCATTTGACATATCAGTGCAACAGAGGCATGAGGATTTGTGCACCCCTGAATCATGCAGCAACACAAATGTGATCCCGCTCAGATGTGTGAAGGTGACTGTCCCACCTGGTCTTCACCACCGTTGAATGACACCCACGAGGCCATCCCTTGGAGTTGGGAAAGCTGTTGCTTTTCAAAGCTGCGAGTTCCCTGCTCGTGTTTGTGCATATTTCATATATTTGTGGGAGTCGGCCAGAGTTTGTTGTTGGAAACTAATGACTTCCTATTTTAGTAGCTTTTTTTCAGATGATCTCAAAGCAGTTTAGGTACCCTCAACTATGCAGGTATTAACACACCATGGTGGCAAAATGCAACTCCCCCTCCCCGCACTGGCACTGCTGCTGACAGCTCCAAGTTCAGCCAAATCACCCTTGTCTGGCGTCACGAGTGCTAGTCCAAGAGAAGGAACAAAGGCTCTGAAGGTGCTTTATCAGGCCCCTGCTCCATCCGCAGGGATGGGCAATGCAGCACCTCGTGCAGCTCGTGTGGATAAGCTGCTGCTCTGCTCTGCTGGGCATTGGCTCAGTTGTACCTGCCGTACAAGGCCAGGAGCAGTGGAGGAAAATGAAGTACTAATGCTGTGTTATTAAAGCAAACTGCTGGGTTTGCTCTTCCCCCTGTAGAACTGAAATTCTTCATGAGGAGAATGCTCAGCAGGGTTTTGGAGGTGCCCCACGGGCTGTTCGGCCTCTTGGGATGTGACTTCTGCCAGCCCAGCCACCGAGCCATGGACCTCCAAGCCCCCCACCAGCCCTGTAGCACTGCCAGAGCAGGAGGGTTTGAACCGCTCAGCTTCCAATATTTGTCCTTCTTTCATCCTTGGCTTTGTGGGATGTTCTCATGCTCATATTTTGGAGAGCTGGAGCATTACCCCTATGCCGTCAGCAGCCTCTGCGCCTGTGGTATGTAAATTTGTCGTCTCCAGAACTGTTTGTACGTGAAGTTGTGGCTCAGGCCTATTATCATTATTTAATGTCACTTTTGCAGCAGTGTAATAGTAAAGCTTTTTATAAAATATATTATCATTCTGAACTTTGTTGTTAGCAAGACAAAGCAGAAATAACAGCATGCTGGGTTCAGCCATCAATATACAGGGTATATCATCAATCAAATCCATAAAGCTTTTAAGCTGTCTTGTTTTAAATTAAGGTTTACAATGCATTACAATGGGATATTTAAAACTGTGTTCACGTTTTATCAGCTCCTCGTGACTCTGTAAATGCTTTCTGATTAGTAGGTCTAAACACAGCAGACTTGATTCAAAGCTGACTTTCACAATTAAATCAATTTATTTTGCAGGATGTTATGTCTATTGTATGGGAGGGACTCAGGGCTTCATTTTCATTTCTCGTCCAAGGCAAAATTAAATCGGAACCAGCTTTGACATTCACTGAAATCTAACAAGACTTGGTAAAACTGTTGAATTAAAAGTTTGCCAGTATATGAAGACCTTGGGCAGGATGTGGCATTGTGGTAGTGGAAAGGAAATATGTAAAAAGGGGCAATATTTATAAGTGAATGCATGTCCAGTGCATGTGCCATCCATTACACTAGTGCTTACATGTCTCAGTGCCATGGCTGCACAATGTTAAAAGCCATTTGGGTACATCAAGGAGACATTAACGTGCTGTAAAGATCTTGCAATCATACAGAAAAGGATGGAAAGGGAAATAGATGTGAAACAGCTTGTCTGCAGTCAGACAGCCATTCAGCAGGAGAACTGTGATTACAACCAAGTCTCCTCATTTACAGTCTGGTGCTCAGAATCCAGCCAGCCGAAATCCCCATTCTTTTCCTTATCATACCTGCGCGCTCTGGCTGACGGCTGTGTCAGAGAAACACTGCTCAATTCGTAAGAGTAGATGCATCATTGTCAGTGGCAGGAAGGGCTTCATCTGCAGTGGGAGAAGGTCCCACCTAATACTGTTCCCACACTGCTAAGCGTCTGCTCTGGAGCTAGGTGTTTAACGTGAGAGGAGGTAGGTTTGATATGTAAGAACAGTTTGGTTTCCAGCCCTAGGCTTCTCCAGTAAACCTGCCAAGAAGGCAGTCCACCTGCAAAGTTTGGTGATCCATGCAAAGACAAAGAATGGAGAGATGAACTGGGATATAGAAGCTGTGGATGCAAACATAGGTGGCATGGAAACTAAATTTGGTGCTTGAAAATTGCTTTCTTGTTCCCTTTTCCATTTAGAAATTTGGCACCTGGTTGGCAAGCATGTTTGGGATTTGGCAGAAGGGCTGCGGACAAACAGGAGTGGAAGAGTAAAGAGGAGTACACAGAAGGGTGAGGATGGAAGGAGGACTCAATGTGGAAAAGTAGAGTGTACATGGACAGGTGAGGTGGGCAAAGTCCTGATGGGAATGGAGTAGATCAGCAGTTTCAGGTTGAATCATAACTATATTGCCAAGTGTGAGTGCTCTCTGAAATCTTGGTTGGCACTGTTAGATTAGAAAGAATAAGCTGCTAAGTTTCAAATTCAACCCACGTTATATTAATGGTTATTTGAGTCATGCCCACAATCTGCGCAATGGCAGGAGAAATCAGAGACATAGATCAAAAGCTCAGATCAAACCTAAATATTCTCTTCACAATCTTAATAAAGGTTGCGGTCAAGGCAGGAGCTGGCTTTTAACTGTAACTATACAAGACTGACAACTAAATGAACGGGAAATGAAAAGCCAGTTTAATTGTTGCCTGTTGTTATTGTCAAAATGACCAGCTAATTAAATATTTATTGTTTACTGGTTTCAAGCATACATTTGGCATGTTGGGATACTTCGTAATCAGTAGATCATACATTTCCCCAGAACAAAATAGTAGCCTCACAAAAGCCTGTTGTGAGGATTAGCTGGCTAATGGGCTTGACTCACCCCCCTGAGCACCGAGGGTGCAATTTCCAATTGCGGTTTTGAGTTCCCAGCTGGAAGTGCTTCCTGCTCCCACTGCATCTCCCAGCTGGGGGGTGAAGCTCTGCGCCTTCAGCCTGGGCTCTCTCGGAGTCCTGCCAGCAAAAGCTGCCCACGAGAAGCAGTGATTTAGCACAGCTGGCTCTGTCCTCCTCTCCCTTTCCTGCCCTCACCTCCTGTCTGGCCATGTCCAACTCCTGTGCTTGACAGCTCATTGACTGCCCTGAGAAATGAGATTGTGCTCAGCTCCCCTTCCTAAAGGGAAGCTTTCCAGCAAGCAGGGACATCTGAGACTCCAGAAATCAGGATGTTTTATGCTCGGGCTACAAACTATTGGCTTTCTCCATCAGCAGCAAAAAGAGAGATCCTACAGGATCTCACACTCCTGCCAAGTCTTAGATGAATGGTGGTCCTTTGGGGTACAACGGTGACATGTAAGACACCAGGGTAATGCAAAGACCTGCGAAGATGCACGAAGTCTTAAAATGTTCCTTGTGCTCCTAGCTGCAACTGAAACTTTCCAGGAGTGCTATTTTAGGGCGGGGGAAAAAATATCTGCACCACACCATGGCCCAAATGCATGGCAGGGGTCAGGTGTTGAACCTGAGAGATGCTCCTGTGAGCCCCTCGATAGATGCAACGCTGCCAGCTGCTCTGGGGAGGGGGAAATCAGGCTCACAGATTGCACAGCAAAAACCACTTCATGCTGAGGCTCTCAACAGAGCGTTTTTTCCGATATCCACCCCCAGGCGACAAGGCTGGGTCTCAGCAGACTGTCAGCCTCACTTGCACCTGCCTAACGGCGAGGAGGGAAGGGGCGGCAGGGCAAAGGGAGAGCCAGGCCACCCGCTCTCAGCCAGCAAATGTTGCAGGGGAAGACAGCCAAGCTGCGAGTGAGAGAGGCTCGGGAATGCTCGTGGGCCTGGAGACATCTTTATTAGGAAGGAGGAGGAGAATCTGGGCAAGCAAAGCCAGAAAGAAGGAGTGAAAGGCTGCAAAAACGAGAGTGGGCTCGTTGCAGGGAGCTTCACTCAGAGCTATCCCCACTAACAATCAGGCCTTTTTAGTAACAAAATAAAAACAAAAAAAAAGCAAAAGCTGGCATTTGCAATTTCTCAATTAAAATGTAATTTACACCCTGTGCTCTCTCTCAGATAAAAGCATGCTTTGCTCGCCCAAGTGTGAAACAATATTTACAGAAACATTTTGTGGCTTAATGTGCTGCTCTGACGCTGCAGCCGTCTGCACTCTCGCACGGGTTCCACTGGCCAAAGGCAGCGGCCTTGCCACAGCTCCAGGCTGGTGTCTGGGGCCCATCAGGAGCGGAATTTCTCCAGAGCTGAGCTGGATGCCCAGGGCTCCCTTTGTGGCCAAGGGACAAAGTGCAACCCATCAAAGCCTGTGCTACCTGGGCAGGCTGAGACCTTCCCTAGGAGCCGTCCCTTCCTCCAGCAGCTTTTGGGCCTCAGCAGAGCATGTTTAAACCTGCCAGCACCTGATTTCAGGGATTTTTTTCTGAGTGCACAGGGAGCCTTGAGCCTGAAATAGTTTTACGGGCTTGGTAAGACTGAACAGGGATGGGAACACGGATGCTCTTGTAGAGGCTTGCATTAAGGAGGAGCTGAACTGCTGAGGGATGCTTTACTTCCAGCAGCTACTCAAGTATGAGAAAAGATGTGCAGAGAAGGGGTTGCACTCTGCTACATCACTTCTGATCCTTTTGATTTGCTTGTGAAGGCGATCACCTTCCAGCTCCATCAATTCCGGATAGTTCTGAAGCTTTTGGCATAAAAAGGATTGGAACAGCTTTCTGGTACGTACCTTTTTGGTATGAGGTCTTGGCATGAGGTCTTTCAATGCAAGGATTTAATTTCCTGTACAGAATCACACACTCCTTGCAACAGCTTCATTAGAAGATTCTGGTTATATCAACCCTCTTTTTTTTCCAAGTTGCCTAGATGCATTCAAGGGTAATGAATATGCAGTTTCTGTTTAGGAGAAAAATCTGCATGAAAGTTAATGGAAATCTTATAACAAGCCCCCCACTTCCATTAATTGATTCCCTAATCCAGTGAGGCATTAGTCATATGCTTAATTTTAAGCATTTGATCTCTACAATCAAAATTGCTGGCTGTGATCTGAAGCCAATCAAACCATCAGCAGCCTTGCCACTGATTTCCATGGATGAGATCCAAAGGAACTATGCACATGTTAAAATTAAACACATCCTTAATTGACTTGCTGGGGTCCATATTTAGATCTCCTTAAATCACCTGTGCCAAACAGGACCCTACAAATACTTATCACAAAACTGAGAACAAAAATGTAGCGACCTCCCCAAAAATGGTGCCTATCCCTGAACATATAAACCTACCCAATGCATCGTTGTGTCTTCCTGGGGTTTGGCTGATGTCCCTAATCCACTTGCTAAGTTAGAAAAGTTTAGCCACAGTGACACAGGCTGTCTCAGACTGAGAAATATTTGGGACGAAAACCTTCCCTTAGCACCTGACCTGGTCACAGGAGGTCAACCACCTCTCTTTAGCACAGTGACAACGTGACTGCATGGCAGTGAATGTCTGCAAAAGCCACCACAAAAAAGTGTCACTGGGGGATTCAGAGGGATTTGGGGGTCTTTTTGTACAGCAGAGCCTGCTGGCGTAATGCTTCCGTCTGGCATGCTCGTAAAAATCTTGCCTTACATTTATTATCAGAATTCAGGAACTCTAGACTGTACCCATCTCTTCTTATTTTTAAGTAGTTCACCTGTAGTTATCCTGAGACCTTTGCTAGGAGGACATGCACTCGTCTTAGTCTGGGCCCAGGGGACAGCAGGGTTTCCTCAGGACCTATGGCAGAGAATTCAGTCCTGACCCAGAATATCTCCACCTCCTCAAGAGCCCAGTGTTGCAACAGCTGCCTACAAAATTATGCCAGACTAGAAAACCCTCAAATGAAGCAATTAAACTGGGAAAATACCTCCAGTCATGAAGAAAACTAATAATTCCTGGGTTGGGGGCTTTTTGTGCTTCTTTCCCGTACTTTTAAAAAATTATTATTATTATTATTAGAATGGATTAGCTCTACACACTCTTATCTTATTTGCAAGCTAAAGAATTATAGATAGTAATTGGATAATCTCTCAATTATCCCCAGTGACTTAATTATCATCATTAACTGTATTTATTTCACTAATTTGGAAGATTTCTTTTGGGGGTTTAATTCTCCAGGCCTATTAGTTTGACTGATAATGGGGTATACTGGCAATAGCAAGGCAGAATTACACAATTATTTAAAAAATGATGGGTCATATTTTAGAAAACACAAGCAAAAAGAAAATCCCATTCTAAAATCAGAACTTTCAGCTCAAAACTTGATTATGTAAATTACAAAATTTCATCCCTATTGCCCTGAGTTGCTGAATGTACAGTGAAATTTGTTGTGTTATGCTACAACAAGAAATGGCTACTGTAAATTGAAAGTCAATGCAAACAGTGAACATAATGCCTCAAGGAGAGAGTGTCATGATCTGAAATTTCAGAGGTAATGCAACTTCTTTGTCTGACTGGTGCCCTTATATTTGAGCATAATTAAAAAGCCCTGGAAGTGAAACTAATTCCTGCAGCTTTATAGGAGGAGACGGATCGCCTGAGTAATGAAAAAGATCTCATCCATGCAACCTCCACAGTGATGTCAAGTACAGGGGAGTTTGAGGCCCATCTTGCTGCTCTTGAATTACAGAGGATGGTTTGGGCTTGGTACTCGGCACTGCTAACTTTAATATTTAGGAACACACGTGATAGCTGGTCCAGCACCAGCAAGCAATAGATGACATTTCTTATTTCTTCCCACCCCAATTTTCCGTGTGTTTTTTTTTTAAAAAGAGCCTGAAGCAGAAAAATATTACTGTTGGAAATTGCTTTACATTAGTTGATTATCTCTAGCTAAGTTGAGAGCATTTGGCCTTGCTTATTTGAAATAATTTAACATGAGAACCCCATGGAGGGTGGTAATTTACAGGGGATAGTCTCAATTGTGGTATGTACATATTGCGAGGCAAAGGGAGGGGGAGCTGCCAAACATATTTAGATAAATCTTTGAACTGCTGCTTATTATTCCAGGCCATATCTTGTTTCAGCAGACCAAATGATGTTAAAATCACCAACGTGCTCACATTAGAAGCAAAATCATTTGATGCTCTTTGATCAGAGCCATGAAACCTAAATTTCCAATGTAACCTATAAACTCATTTAAATGTATTGTATACACACACACGGTTTATGTGAGGCGCTCTGTTGTAGGTGGAGGGTTGCTTTTTTTCCCCCTCCAAGTTCTCCTGGGTGTTACCTTATGCTCCTTTAGGCTGAACTACCCTGTCAGTCATCACACCGTCACCTCCCTCTCCAGCCGTCAGAGCTTTGGTACCCGCCTGCTCTGGTAGCCGTCCAGCAAAGCCACAGCTTGTTACTAGCACTTGCTACTGATGCAGCTTTTGATTACCTGAAGGATTATCTTGAATTTCGGCTGTTATTTTTTAATTATAATTGGTGAATTGCAATATTGTTTCAGTAACCAGATATCCATTTTATACTTCAATATTGGCTTTTGGTCTGAGGCAGCAGGAGCATACTCACACCTCTGCCAATAGCTTCCTGGTATGTAAGTAATTGGGTTTCTCAAGGTTATTTATTTAGATGACTTTTTGATACTTGACTGCAATTTTGTTGTCTTCAATACATGTAAGACTAGTTTTCCTCTATTAATTGTCCTCTGAACTTTATTCTTTCACTCAAACTAGAACCAAAAGACCAAGACGAGTCATAGATCAAATGCCAATATCTGGTGTAAATCCATGTAAGCCAATGGATTATACAAGCAGAGAATCTGGGTCCATATATATTAGAGAAAGAGAGAAGTAAATCTTACCTGTGCTGAGGGACTGCATTAGCTCATTGTGCTTGTCAGACTCTGAAAAACCTAATATAGATTCCTGTAGTGGATGAGCACGGGGAGCTCCATCATTTCCTACGTGCATTTGGCAAGCCCGACCACTACAAATTCAAGGTGCTTTGTGCTTTTATTTTTCTGCCTTGTTAAGACTAAGCAGTAAGTTTTCTCACACAAAAAGTCAACTAGTTAAACTGAATTCGATCTCGCAGCGAAGCGAGCTCAAGTGAAAGCAGCAGTGTAGAGCAGTGATGTTAAAATTTAATGTGGTTTAGCCAGGGCGCTTTTAAGTCACATCTCTGTTTAACCCAGATACCTTTCCTGAGTGTCCCCTGAATAGCTAGGGCACAAACATAGCCAAAATTCTCTGTGTTTTCACAAGGCATGGGAAACGAGGTGGAATTTAGTCTGGGGGCACTAGGAAGGTGCCCACCAATACACGTTCTCATCCCTTTGGCTCATTTCGATGTTTCCAGAACAAATTTTTCCCCAAAGGCAGACCTGGAGATATCTCTGCTCAGTCTCTTGACACCTGGTTTCTCTCTCAGACCTGGAGCAACTTGACAAGGTGAGAAGCTCAGCTTTCAGTTAAGATACTTTGAGCTTTCCTCATTGCAGAGAAAAGCCTGAAGGCATGAAGTGGGGATATCTGGGAGGCTCAGAAGCTGGATAGCAAAATAAACGTCCTGCCTCAAATATTAACACTTCAAGCCTTTTCTCACAATCCTGAGGAATAAGGGCATTGTCATAACTTTGGGGAGACCTGAGCACTTGTGATTAACTACGGTGCTCACCCCTAGAGAAGGAGCTGCTGCATCCCATAAGGTTTAGGGACCTCGGTGGGAAATCAGGGGTACAAATGAGCAGGAATAAGGGTAGCATATTCTAGCCGTATCCTTGCTGTTGATGTTACATGGGATTATAGCACCAAAGGATTGTATTTAAATCCCCAAAAAGGTTTTCAATTTTAAAAAATAAAAATATTCGGGTTTTGTAAAGTTCACCCTTCAGTGTAATCTTCCAGTGATTTAGAAATGTAATTATAAAGCCAATTGACAGTGCCCTTTAAAATATGTCATGTAGGAAAATTAATTTTTGGATTTCTTTCCTTTTTTTTTTTTTTTAGCTTCACTGTCACGTCTTGGGCTAGAGAGAAGCATTTGAAGGTCCAGTGAACCTTCCCCATAGGGATGGGGAATAGTGGGGCAATGATACACAATCCCATCACGTTCCTCTTTCTTGCAGCTCATTTTAACATCTTTCTGTACACGGGCCAGATATTCTTTCTTCTCAGGACTCTCAGCAAGCACTGAACATGGAGTGGGATTAACCTGCTTAATTTATCAAAAACCATAGGCAGTACTGGATGACAGTACATAAGCGCTTTGGGATGAGAGGATGCTCATGGTTGAGCCAAGGAGGTGGAGCAGGATGGATCCAGGGAGGAATATCAGGTCTCCTACACACACCTCCCTGCTTGTGGAAGGGACCTCTTTAGCCTTGCCTGGTTTCCACAGCCTAAGCACAGCCTGAATTAAGTTGCTGCAATGCAAGTTGCACAAATACAGACTAATATAATTTGTCACAATTAGGGCTTGATTGGATGTTTTCGTTCAGGGTGATCCAGGCCAAAGTGTTACAAATGACCTCTTAGCCTTAGAGCATAAGACAGATTTGCTAAATCGAGGGTGAGACTGGAAAAGAAGACACTGGGAGCGGCCGTCTCTCCTGGCCATGCAACTGTGAGGGCAGGGCAACTGGGACTTGCAAACACTTGAAAGCAGGGAAATTATCCAGCGTGCACAATTTAGGAACATTCCTGACTTAGGAGGAGTATTTTAATCAATCTGAGTATTTTTGTCTCTGTGAAAGTGTAACCCACACGCTCTGTGCTTGGAATTTGTTTCTGCTTGGCTGGAAAGACGGGAAGGGAGGGGAAAGGGGAATTTTGTCTGCAGCACCCTCCAGGTCTGCAGCGAGGTCAGGGGCAGCAGCGTGTGTGTGTTGGGTAGTAGCGGGGGGTCTCACTGAAAGCGGGGACGGTCACTCACAGCCTGTGAGAGCTGCCCGGTTTGGGGCTTGGGAGGAGAAAAGAGGCTTTAGGCTGGGCTCCTCCAGCCTCTCCCAGGAAATCATTCCACTTTGCAGGGAACAGCTGCTATAAATACTAAAAAAATGCTCACTGGGTCATGGGTGGGAATCCTCACCTCCACCCTGGTGAGTGCCCTAACGCATATTTACCCTTCAGACCTCCCACAGCAGAAGACACAGCCCAGCCCTCTCTTTCCTTCTCACTGCTGGGAAGCTGGTGGAAGAGCTGCCAATCCCCAACACGTGTGTCTATGCTGCAATCAGCATTCAGAAGCCCTCAAAGCTCATTAGAGGACAGCGAGGGACTGGAGTTGAAGGCAGGGTGAGGTGCTACTGAATGTAAACAGAAGTTTGAGGCTGTCAGCTTGGCTTGCTTTTCTGGCGGCTGGGGCACAAAGCATCCGCTTCACCTTGGCATGCTGCATCACTCACAAAACAAGGGCTGATAATGACGGGATGACCGCTCTGCTTTCCTCCACTTGCAAGCAGTTGGTGGTAATGATGTTCATTATGCATTCAATAGGCTATTTTACAATATGAAGTCATTTAGAAAAGGATAATTAGTCCACAGCTTGCTTTTCATTTTATTTAATTTTCTTTACTTCTGTTCGGAAAAAAAAAAAAAAAAAAGGAAAAACCAAAGAGTGTGTAGGGATTGTGTTATTTTTGCAGCAAGCAAAATGGAGCTGTTTGATTTATCCTCACTCGCAAGAGATATCATGAAAATGGTGCCCTGTTTTTTGCTGAATGATTTCTTGCAATTGAGCATCCAAAAGAGCATTTTAATCTCAATGTATGCTCTGCTATTGTATCAAATTAAGAACAGCAGGCACGGGAGGCTGCTCAGTGAAGAATCCTCTTTTCCATTAATTTGGATGTGTTAAGTGCACTTTCAGAAGCCAAAAATATTCTTGTAAAAACAAGATTGCGCAATGGGATTTCTTTCTAGGGCTCCAGTCATCCACCAGCATTCATTGTTGCTAAAATTAGAGAGGAGTTGAAAGAGTAACATCTCAAATTAACAGAGGCGCATCACTTATCTGTTTCGGTTGGGTCTGTTAGTTTGATCCTATGGGGTAGGTAGCCTACAGAGCTACCAGAGCAGAGGATTTGGGGCTCTGAATCTTTCCTTGCACTTCCAAATGCCTTTTGCTTTTCTTACATCAGCCCAAAACAAAGCAGTCCCTGTTAAAAAGGCATTCAGGCACAAACTGACTTTTCAGCAATAGTTATGGTCCAGGATGATATAAATACATTAATTTCTATATTGGCAGCTGCAATGCAATGAATTGACAGCTCAGGGAAGATGGTTCCCAATGGTTTCCAGAAGCTGAGGAATAAGCTTGGTACTGGCACCCTGGTTTCTTCAAGCAGGGTAGCCTGTTGTCATGTCCCCAGAGATGTCTCTGCTCCCTGCGTGGCTGCAGCCCCTGTCCGGAGCCAGAGAGCCCCCCTGGGTTGGGTCCCTCCCTCAGCTGAGTTTAAGGTCTAGTTAAGGGGAGCTTCCTCACCCCATTTTTGTGTGATGCACTGCACAGGCAGCATAGACAACTTAAGCCAAAAGGTTTTCTGTTTCTGTCAAAGGGAAATTAAATTCATATGTTTGGGGAAAAATACCTGGAGCTGCATTGCTGCATGGAAGCACTCTTAGGTGACTGACCTATTTATTGAGAGCTCAAGTACGATTTCAGGTAAGTAGTCCCTTGAGTCTCTGGGCAACTGCTATACCAGGAATTTCCTAAAGGTGATGTCTCCTGTACAGCTAGAGTCAATAAGGCATGAAAGAAATAAGATCTGAAACAGTGTAATGTATGAAATATGAATTGCACAGCAGCCTTGGATTACAGCAAGACCAACTAAAATGCCTGGTGCTCCCCTTTACTTTTATTTCTATTAATATTCCTCAAGCAACAGCAAAGATCAATTTGAAGTAGAGAGCACAGAGAGTCATGGGAGCTTCATTAGCATGCAAATCTGAGTGAATTCATTAGCCCTGCAACTGATGCTGATGCTCCTGGAAACTAGTAAAAGAGTAAAGTCTGCAGAAGTAAATCAGGCCGTGCTAATGAGCCTGTTAATAAAGCTTTTGTAAGCCTTTTCCAGAGCCAAAGTGACAAAACACGCTGTCAACATTAAACCTCTGGTGCTGTGCCTTAGATGAGGGACTTTTTTTTTTTCTTTTTTCTTTTTGGTGATGGGGAGGAAAGCAGAAAACCATAGCAAAGGTAGAGAATGAGACCAAAGCAGTTACAATATTTCCTCATCAGAGATAAAAGTATTGTGTGGTTGCAGAAAAGGGACAGAATGACAAATGCAACTGTGCAAATAAGATCCATTTGACTGAAATTATATTTTAAAGAAAAACAGGAGACTAAATTTTTCATAATGGGGCTTTCACCTCCTGGCTGTATGTTCTCATTTTCCCTTTGCCTTATTAGGTATAATTTCAGGATTGTGTTTTGTTTCCTCTCCTCCTGAACTTGCAGCAATGCTTGCAGCGCCGGCTTGCTGGGGGCCACGGCAGCCCCCACACCTCCTCACCACGTGGGGTGGCTGGTGGGGAAGGGGAAACATGTGGCTGGCCAGCCCTGGGGCTCCGACTCATTTATTATAGGGGCTAGGAAGGCCTACACCAGCGCAGCCTCTGGTCCTGGCCCCTCATCTGTGGGACACGCTGGTCTGGGGCAAATCTGGTGAGCTCTGGCAGACCCAGCCCCACCGAAGCAGGGGCTCCGTGGTGCAGGGAAGGGGTTGCTGGGAGCAATTTGGCCCAGCTGGGTCCATGGCTGCTGATGCAGAAGGGTAAGGGAGCTGACAGCAAGCGTGTTAGGAGCAGCAAGTGGTCTCCAGACGGTGCTCTGGTTTCTTCTGGTAAAGGCAATGCTGCGGAGGGAGCACATTGTATTTAACAGACTGAAAACTGCATTTCAGTCCATACTGCCTTAAAGTGGACCCATTCTCTGCACACACATTGCCATTTTTGGACCCCCATGATTACAGGTAGGAGGGTGGGTACCTAAGGGACTGGGCAATGTTTAATCCGAAGATTGATGATTAATTTTAGTACTGAAGCATTTCCTCCTTTACCTTCCATTTTGCCACCACTTCAGGTCTCATAAAGTCAGAGAACTCCTTTCCCTGCTATCGCACCAAGGATTTAAGTTTTCCAGGTGGGAAATAAATCTCAGTGCCCAATCCACAAGCCCTGCCAAGATCAGCTGGGCACCCACACCGACGAGCCGTGATGCTGCTCATCCCCCTTGACCCTGTGTCTGCTTCACGTGGCAGCAGCAGCCGCAGCAAGCGAAAAGGCTGTGGGTTCACCAGGCTCCGAGGCAGAGATAAGGGGGAGGCCAGTTAGAAATCTATTTGGTTTCTTTTTGCAGCCACCTCTTTGTGTAAAAGAGCTTGATGCAGGGCGAAACTGATTACTGCTTTCTCATCAAGTGGAAAAAGAAGTGCTTTATACACAGGCTGATGGAAAACTACTGGAATGTTTTTCAGTTTCCCTCTTTAACCTTTAGTGCTTTCTGGTGCCTTAAAGGGAACAAAATGCTGGATTGAAAAACGGGAAAAAATATATCAAAATATATTTGGAGATAATGGCCAGTAATACAATAGACAATGCAGCTGGGCAATAAAAAGAGAGGCAAGGGGAAGGCACCAAAAATACTGTCAGAGAGTGGAAGAAAAGAAAGAAGACAGTGAGGAAAGGTAAAAGCAATGAAATGAAGAAAAAAAGCCACTTGTATAATGGGGTGGCAAAGGACAAGGAGGAGATGACGGGAAAGCAAAGCGAGAGTGGTGCAAGAAAAATGAAGGAGAGGCACTCGGGGAATGACCGAGCAGGGTCATGGGCAGGCACAAGCAGGGAGGAGAAATGGAGTGGAAATGAAGCAAAGGGAAGGGTGGAGTGGCAGTGATGCTGCTGACCTGTTTTTCTTTTAGCCAGAGAGCGATGACAAGTGTTTGCATTAATAATGCTAATGCTTGGTTACCCGAGGGGAGAGGGAGCCCTGGCTAGCTGGTGACAGGGACATCGCTTGGTCGACGCTATGGGTTGAGCTATGCTGAGCCTTTTTCACAGCCTCCTTGGACTAAGAGGGGAGGGAAAGCACTAAGAGGTAAACGATGCCAAGATCTGGGCTAAGACCCATTGGTCTGACAACACGCCTACAGATCGCACTTTTTCCTTCGTTGCTGGTAAACTGCCCACACGCCAGCTCCCTGCCCTTCACCTCCAGATAGCTGAATTTAATTTGATATATTAGAGATCTTTCTGCCCCGTTTTCATACACAAGTTCACCCAGGTGGTTCGTCCTACCCTTTATCTCATAAGCACAGTGCCATAATGCTTGTGCTCAGCTGCATTTCTCATAACCTGCTGCATATTTACACTGTGCAGTGATTGCAGCACTCAACGTGCCACACTTCAGGTGCAATCACACTGGCACCTTACATACCAGCTGCACCATCTGTTTTGATTCCTCTTTCCTTTGTATTACGTCGCAGCATCGCGATTTCTTTTTTTTTTTTTTTCCCTGCAGCTGCAAAAGCTTTGGGAACATTCCTATAATAACTCCCATACAGCTTGGTTTAGCAGATATTTGGGCTCTTTCTTTCTTAGCTGCCGAATTACATTTGGTTATCAACATGCATTATATCTGCTGTCAATTAGCTGTTATCTAACACCGTGAAATGACTTAACTCCTTCAGCTTGTTCGCAGATCCGTCCCCTACCAGCACACCGCACAGCTTGTATCAGCTTGCAAAGATCCAGGCAATTTTGTCACACTTATTTTTTTACTGGTGCTCATTACAGCTAAAGGTCAGTTGTGTTTCCATTGTAAGCTTAGGGATAATGGTGTGATCCAGCAAACGCTTTCTTGTGTAAAGTTAACAGGACTATTTGCATAAAAACCCTTACTCGGGGAGTAATTTGCAGGATTGCACCTTTAAAACCTTAGCCTCAGGAGCAAGGCAAAAGCTGGAACCTGGAACAGCAATCTTCCAAAGCCATATTTTATCAGAGAAAATGATCAAAATTTAATGAGGAGAAAAAGGTACTTAATGGCTGTAGATAGTGTAATTTCAGTCATAAAAATGGGATCATCTTTTGAGGCACTGTGCTGCAGCCTTTAAAATCAATGGTACCGCTGGCAGCAGCCTCAGCGGTTGCAGGGTGAAACCCTACAAGATGTTGGGCAAAAGTCCTAACCCGCTGCAAAATGCACGTGGTGGGTCTATAACTTTTAGCCAGATGGACCACTTGGATGAGCGACTAGGGATTTGTCCTCCGTCAGATCTGTGCTTGGCTGCAAAGTCTTTGCATGACCACCTTTTATAAGCAAGCACAGCGAAATGTGGATGCAAGGCACGACGGCCTTGCAATCATGGCCAAAGCTGCTTGCATCTCAGGAGAGTTTTCGTCTGCTCTCACAGCAAACATTTCAAGTGTTTCACCAGCTCAGTTGTTTATAATACTGGAGACTCCCTGAGGCTCAAAGCTAGCCTTGAAAATCTGTTTACATTTTTAAATATATGCCAAAGCGTAAGCCTTGGGACAATTAAGAGAAGTTAGGTAGGCAAAGCAACCAAAATAGAGTGAAAAAAGGCCTTTAGTAAGTTTTGAGTGAGTATCTCTGCATATTTTCTTGAACAGCCCAAATGACAACCACTAGCCTTCATATCCCAGGTCACATCTGAGAAAGGCAATGCATGGATTTGGCCATTGGTGAGCAAATATTAGTCCCGGACAAAGGCACTGCTTTATTTTTCCAGTGTACCAAAATTAGAGAACCCCCTAGTGCTAAATAATTCTGTGCTGCCTCACTGTGAAAATTCCCGGTGTTCAATAGCCCTCCACAAGTTCTCATTTTACCCCTGTAGTGCAGCGCTCCCGCGGTTATGTCAGCTGCAGTAGTGGTAAACATGTACACACTTCTCATTTAAGAGCTTTTAAAGGACTTCTTACTGTGCCCAGAAATTACACCTGTGCTTTCTTACTTACCCATGCTGTTGTCTTTGTTTCTCAGGCTATATTAAGCCTTTTTTTTTTTTTTTCCCTTTGAAAGAGTGGGGAAGTATAAACACCTTTGAGTCCTGCCTTCCTTTCCAGCAAACAAGTTGTGCAGAGGGACAGAGACAGTTAATCTGAACAGAGGGAAAAAATATGTGTGCATTGCAGTAGGGATGGCAGGAGACGTCTGCCCCCACTGAAGACACTTGACTTTTCAGGAGCTCTGCGGTGTTAGCTGAAATCCCTGGCAGCTGCAGTGCTTGACTTCCCTGAGACGGGAACCTGTGATATTCTGACTGTGTTTTCTATATCTAGAAATGATGAAGAAAGACAGAGCACATAGTACCCAGAGGAGCTGCGTCAGCAGAGGGGAAGAGAGATATACGGGTGCAATGAGGCATTGGCCTCTAATAAACTTTTCCATCGTAGGAGAATCTTTCAATATTCAAGATGATTTGATAGAAACAAGAAGAAGAAGAGATGTGGTAAGTAATGTAAAATACCATATCTAAAGGACTGTTTGATCTGTTGCATTACACTGCTGCAAAAAAGGGAACTGAAATAGAGGTCCTAGTAACGTCAGTGGTCAAATTCTACATTGGTCACATTTGTCCAATATTTTCTGTGGGAACTTTCACTCAAAAAACAAGACAAAGAAACTCAAAGAAACAAAAAAAAAAAGGAATCAACTTCAACTGCTTAAACATCTCTGATAACACAACAGTACTTTGGATGGCGTGAAGTTGATCTGTGAAGCTCTCTGATGGGGCATATGACTAAGAAAATAACTCGAGACTTTTGAAGTAAAGGGCTGCTGTAGGACATGTTTGGTACCTCCTCTCTGACAGTGACAGAAGTGCTAACAGTGACCCGTCACTGAATTTATCTGATCCAGCCCATCCCAGTGACTCTCCTGTAGGAGTCCCTGCAGGTACCTGGTGGTGGTGGCTGCTGTAAGGTCTGGACCCAAGTCTCAGCACGCTGCCATCTTCCATGGTCTTTTATGGGGTCAGACCCAGCTTTTTTCCCAACACATGCCCAATTTGCTATGCCAACATTGGATTTTACTGCAAACATCTGTTGGCGCACCTCTGCTGAGAACCTAATTTTCGTGTTTTTTCCAAGACATTTAAAAATAATAAACCTCTTGCTCTGTATTTCACAAATATTAGACCAAGCCTTGGAGGCATCCACATTAATTATGTTTAGATCTTGAGAAATGCCTTCCGAAATCCCCCCTCCATTCATTGCAGCTCTTAAACCTCTCACTGTGCTGATGCACGTCTCCTCTTGAGCTCAGATCCTGCCTCTCCGTTCTGCAAGTGAAATTATTTCTGTACGTCTGCACCCATAAAGTGAAGTGCACTCGTGCTTCCCACTTCCGCAGAGTACCAGACAGTTAGCTGTGCTAGGGCTCCTATTAACGCCTGCAATTAGCACTGACAAAAGTGCTGTTCCCCCCACTCCCTGAAACCACACTTCATTGATGGGTTTTTTAGAAAATCCCAGTGCAGTGTAGTATCTCCCTGGTAGTCACGTTTCAACAGAACAACGAAGTTAGTGAGGCGTGACAGTGCTCTTTTTTCTAAACCTATACTGAACATCCTTAATCAAGCCTTGCTTTTTTTAAAAATAATGGGTCTAATTCTCTTTTGGCTTACAGTACATTCATGCTTGTGTAATTCCATCAGGCCATATCCTCAGCTCCTGTGAACTGGCAGAGCTTTTTCAACTTCATTTAAACCCCAGGAAGACTGGTAATAGCTGAAGATTTGGGCTGCTGATTTCTAAGTTATTCCTGATTTATGCCAGCTCAAAATTATAATGGGTTCAAGCTACATTGCATTTTTTTGTGTTCTCTAAATTAGATGTTGTATTCCCGTATGCAGACATACGATGACATGTTGCTATGGCTAGATTATGCTGTCTCTGGAGATCTTCCAGGAGGAAAGATCATGGATGCTTCTGCACTTCTCCGCCACAACCCAGCAGAGACAACATGCCCTTGGCCATTGCACTGGTCCTGCAATGAAGTAGTTGTGCTTTGTTCTCTCTCCCTTCTTTCATTCCTGTGTCCAATAGTCGCATGTCTGCTGGCAGTAGCCAGCATCCACAGCTCTGGAGATAGCAACAGGCAGGTAACAAAAGTGAAGAGGACAGAGACAGCATGTTTCTTCTTGGCGACGTCAAATTTGTCTTTGGTAAGATCCTGGCTAATCTGAAATGCAAGAAAGATGTGAACCAAGACAGAAATGTGTTAAAGGGCTGCTGGTTGCAAGTCCATTCCCATGACCAGAGAGCACATATTTATACTGGCAGTACAGTGGCTTGTCTGATATTAGACTGACGTTTAAATTAGATACAGACTTGGCGATAACTTTGATTGCACCTGGGACTTCTGAGTGCAGCACAGGGCAAATAAATAATGGTGTCTGTATCAGTAGATAGAGATGCTGTTGCTAACTTTGATACAGCAATGTGAAACACCGGATGAAACATCACACAGGCTGACAGATTAGAGATTTCATAAGCTTCAGGTACAAGGATAAAGAAAATAAAACTTGAAATTAACTTTCTTTGATAAAAGTAGCCATGGAGGAAGCTTCCAAACACCGGGAAAACCACTATGTGGTTCCTACTGGTGGCTGCACCCAGTATTTCAATGTAGAAATACAGACTGTAGCAACTGAGCTGTAGTTCCTCGACAAACTTCTTATAAACTTGGGATTTTATGGATCTGGAACACTATAGAATATAGAGCATCTGAGTTTTTTCAGAGGGAAATTGCCTAATGGTTGGTTTTGCACTGACTCACTGCATTCAGACACATAACTTGTGGTCTATATTGTACCATACTGGCCATACATACCTGCAAAAAAGTCAGACTTGCTAATTCAGGCAGGTACCAGAAAGCTACAGGAGTGTTTGCATAAGCTTCCATGACACATTACACTGTATAAAATACTAAGACACCTGCCAATACATTTTTGGGACTTCCACATAATGGTCTCCCGTAGTGGGAATCACTTCAGTACTCTGGCACTCTCAGAGTTGTAAAGTCAGTTGCCCACAAAATGCTTCACTCCTCCCAGCTGTGCTTTGATGTCTTCATCGTTCTGAGCCTCCAGGAACAAGACACTTCTCCCAGATCCAATTAAAAGGCACTCGGCTTTCTGAAGGGCTTCATTTCTGGTTTGTGTTTGGGGCTTGGCTGCACAAGTTAGAAGAATTAGGTATCATCTTTTTTGGAGGACAAACTCTGGCACTTCAAATGTTTCCCTTCCTGTAGGATTATTGTCATCATTTATCATCCTGTATATGCAGTACATTTGACGGTATGAATCCTTGCTCCTGACCCCACCGATGACATTAATAGAGAGAACACCACACTTTTGTGCAATTGTTTCCTCTCAACTGCTGCTCAGCTTTTGAGAGTGATTCGGATGAGTAAATCAGCGCAATTTTACAGAGTTCTGCCAGTTGTGACTCACTGATTTTTTCAGTACTTATGATACCAATGTTTTTCTCCCCCAGCGAGAAGCCTTTCCCAGCATCGCTCCAACCCCAGAGAGGAGCTGAGTCCCTGCTGCCACCCCGAGCAAGGCTCCCCAACCTGCCATGCCTACCATGGGGGGCTGTACGAGAGAGGTAAGGTGCAGGGTAAGGGCTCACACCAACAGTTATTAATAGTGCTAATTATTAAAAGTTAATGCTGTATCCTCCCTCCATCCTTTTCCCAAAGCTTTGGTTTCCCCATGATGTTAAGAAATGGGATTTGATGTTGTTTTCAGTTTTGATGTGGTTTCTAATGTACATAAGAGCAAGACTAACCACAAGTATAAGCTCATGACCACGTTTTTGTTAGCTTTAGCCTGATTCAGGTACCGCATCCTGAGATGTAAATCAGAACTGAGATACACTGAAATAAAACTGGCTTATGTTAGAGGGAGAAAAAACAGGCTCAGTTTGGTCTAAATTACCCTGCCACTTGCTGAAGCACCCATCAGTACTCCTTTCCAGGAGGGCAGCGATTCTCTGGGATATTAGCTGTCTTCTGTTGTGGATAAGATATATTTGCTGAAACTTGCTGCATGTTCAGAGGCCTCTTAGAAGATGCTGGTTCATGAAATCAAGTGTAGGACAGTGTCCTCCCTCTCCCCACAGTACGTTATGGTTGAACTCATAGAAATAAAACAGTTCTTGAAAAACACTTGGTGAATCTACATAATTAAAAATCTTTCCTGCTGGCGGTTAATGATTTGGGTAGATTAACTTGATAATGTAATGTAAGATGTAGAAATCAAGAGTGTGCATCCAGAAATACTGGTGCAGCTCTGCAATGGGAGACAATTTTAAGTAAATAACCAGAGAAAGTATTTTGCAATTAAATTAAAGATGTTTCCAAACTACTGTACTTTGCTATAAAAAAAGTCATCTTGAAAAGTCAAGTTTCATTTATTTTAATTAGCGCTGTCATGAAGTATTCCATTCGGCAAACACTGACTAACAAGCCCTTTTCCAGACACCAATTTGGAATGCGTGCATCAGAAAAATTATCACAAACCCTCCATGTGGTATCTCTTGGGCCCAATTCTCAGGTAGTCGAGATCATCCTCACTCCACCGAAGTCAGTGTGGCATCCTGGTTTACATCGGCTGAAAACAGAGGCTTTAATGTCCCCGATATACCCTTCGGGAGGTGACGCAAAGTCTACTGACATCGGTCGGAAGATTCCTGTTGTCTTGAGAGAAAATCAGGTTCAAAGCTGTGTGCACTGGGCTGAATCTCCGGTCCCTGTCACTGTTCTCACACTCAAGTTATTTAACTGGAGAGGCATCAGTATCAGATTGATGGAAAGCCAAAGTGATCTTGATCCTCCTTTGAGACTTACTGTTGAATTGCATTATATATAAGCAGAGAAGCTTTTTTATTATTAATGGGATAGAAAATCAGAACCATCAAGGAAAATGATATAAGTCCTATTAAGATAGATGAGTTGGAGTTAAGTCCATGTATTCAAAACAAGATTGTTCTCTGCGATTCCTGTAAAAGTGTATTGTCCTCACAAAGGAAGACCTCATCAGGGTGGAAAAATGACGGGGGAAATGCCGCGAACTTCTGCTGGGGCAGCTGCCCAGGCTGGTGGGCAGTTGTGTAGGCAGTGCCCACACGTGTGCAGGCACGAGGCTGCTTTGGGAGACGGTCTGCTCCAGGGTGGTAAATCTGAGGCTGCCACCCCCGGAGCTGACCTTCCTTAGGATCTCTTGCTTAAATCCCTTTCTCTGCCATCTGACTTGTTTCCACATCTGCCAAGTATTGCGGCTCCTTCTGCACCTCCAATGAGGGGATTACTTTGCAGGCTTAAATCTCACTACTAAAAAAAGGAAGTTACACTGATAAATACTTGTAGGTCTACACAGGGAGGCTAGTGAGGAACGAGCTGAAGTGCGTGTGAAGGGCACTGTCAATTCTGTAGAAATGCCTTTTATTTCACGTGGCTGGTGTCACCCCCAGAGTGCCCAAAGCAGCCTTTGTGCAGCACAAGGTATCCTCCGGGGAGCAAGTGAGGAGCAGCTATTCTGGGCTGCCCCCTTATTTAGGTAAGCCCATGTATATGCAATCTGATTATTCCCTTTTAATTTCATCCTGTTGCTCACAGCTAAAACCCCTTGTTCCACCTTAATTTATCCCTTCTCTCTGTTAACACCCTTCAAATACTTACAGACTCTTCCCCCTTCCTTGCCATTTAGCCACGCTTTAATCTTACCTATTTTTTCATTCATCACAAATCAATCTCTCCTGCCCCCTAATCAGCGCAGTGCAGCAGCTCTGCTGGGAGCTCCCTCCAGTCCGTGTGCTGCTAACGAGCGGGACCAAGCGCCGGCAGCCTCACGGGTGGCACAGCGTCGTGCCAGGAGGGATCCTTAACACCCGACCCCCGCGTGTCAGGCTTTCTCTTTGCTGCCCCACTGCCACCTCCTAATGCAAAATCAAGGTCTGCTTTCCTCCTGCTGCCAGCTCTATGTATCTTATCCCCATTACTATCATTTGGGGAGGAGTGGCTTTGTCCAGATAATAATAATTTTCATTTCCCCATTCAGAGTCTCCTCTTATCTTCTACCTGTGCATAACTGATTGAGTGATAAGGACATTCCCTCTTTCCTTCTTACCTTATAATGAGCACCAGCAAATCTCTGCTGGTTTTGAACTCAGCAAGTGTGCACTCTGCTCCTTCAAGTGGATCCTAATCCAGACATTATATGGCTGAAAGCATTCAAGTGCTTCAAGGATCCACAGCTTTTCTCCCTACTCCCCAGGGGTGATAGACACAAACCTACCTGGCAGCAGGTTCCTCCCCAAACCTTTACAGCAGCAGCATGACCTCTGAATAGGCTCCATCTACGCACACTCCCACATCCGATTTCCTCTCCACTGTTAATCTGTGACTTTCATAAAAATTACTACTATTAGGTTCTCTTTCACTGTGTTATTCCCATGCTGAATGCTGCTAACGCTCTCAGCAACTGTCATCTTGGCACGCCAGCGTCAGCTCTATAGCCCCTTTACTTTGAATTGTACCAGTCTACGAAATCCTCACTTGAAGGATATCTTCATCTTTCTTTGTGTTTACATTCAGTACAGGTGATGGGCGAGCTGGTCCCCGGCTGGTGTGTCTGTGGGCACTCAGGAGCAAGCTGAAAGCCAAGGGGCTTGTCTAGCCAAGAGGAAAGTTGCCCCCCAGAACAGGGTGGCAGGATTTTGTTCTGGTTCATTTTCTTCCCTACTCCTTAAGAAAATGGTGCAATCTCTTTCTGATGTTGCATGGTCTTAGCATCCAGACAAGTGATCTTTCCAGACCCATCTGCAGTACTTTACAGTTGTGTCTTTCCATCTTTCACTGCAAGTCTGTATTTGTTACGTGGTAAGGGGGAACTCACAGCTGGAGGTACAGGGTATATGTTGCTCCTGAATAGAACATTGAGCTCATGATCATCTGTAATGGTGGAAAACTGGACTGGATGATTGCTCTGATCTCTCCTGCTCTTGTGTTTCTACTCTTTCTCAGTTTGATTCGCTTATGTTTCACCATCACTAGGCTATTCTGAATATCTTTTGTTCTGTGCCTGGTTCCCATTGATGCTGCTTTTCTATTCATTTTCTCTGTACGGGGGGACCTGGCCTTCCCTTTGAATATCTCCTGCTAGTGATTACACCTACCTATGTCTTCTCCTTTCTCATCACAATGCAGCTTCCAGTCATTTACAAACACAGTGCTATTTCTGTTCTCCATCTCCTCCTCATCTGTCGGGAGGCTCTGACACCCTTGCTTACCATGTACGCCTGCTCTTTTACCAGGAAGCAGTTCCTCCCACTTGGCTCTCCTGGTGTGACTGCCCGCTCCTCTGACCCCATGGAGCACGGCACTTTGCCTGCTCCCTGCCTGGTGTCTCCCGAGCAAACTGCCCTGCTTTCCCACCTCACCCCGGTTTTCAAGGCAGCCCAGCCAGTGCAATTAACTCAGCTCACTCCCTAGTTCATCTCACATGCAGTTTGGTTTAATGGAGTGAAATTCAGATGAAGTCAGAAACAATTACTGCAGCTCATGT
Organism: Nyctibius grandis; assembly: GCF_013368605.1. Classification (NCBI taxonomy): domain Eukaryota; kingdom Metazoa; phylum Chordata; class Aves; order Nyctibiiformes; family Nyctibiidae; genus Nyctibius; species Nyctibius grandis. The sequence continues at coordinate 18,651,187 of NC_090669.1, read as the reverse complement.
CTCCCCAGTTTCTCACACAAATCTGGAAGACGTGTACTGGATCAGATACTCATACCCTGCGCTTAAAATGAGCCGTTTCTCAGTACGTTAGTAACTCTGCCGCTTTCAATGCCTGGAATAGCACAAGAATTTTTTTTTTTTTTACTCAGCGTGATGGACTGAACTATTTATGGCAATGTCAGAGATCAGAGTGAGAAGGAGAAGGCTGAAATGACCAGGGGAGCAGAAGCCAGGGCAGTGGGAAGGAGGCTTGGCGATAAAAGAAATGGGTGAGATGACAGCAAGATGAGCTGCAATCTAAGCCCTCCTCATACCTTGTGTTTTTATACATACTCTCAAAACATATTTCAGGGCTTGAGAGTGTTTTCTGCTTTCTGGACATCTATTTTGTCATTACTTTAGCTGACAGCCGTTGGAGAGAATGAAACACTTTGGTTAGCCTCAAACACCTTGCTAAGTCCTCCTTAGGTTGAAGCACAGCGATGTTTTATTACAGCTGACACCAATCAAGGAAAGTAGACAAAAGTGAGAATTTCGATTTGGGATCCATGAAATGAAGCGAGTAAGTGAAGTGAATTTGAACTCACAGGTCAAAGGAAGGGGTAAGTAAGCCCCAGGAAAAGGTTTATCTTATCAACACCTTGTGCTTTGGGAGGAATGGGCTGTTTTACAAGGGATTCTGCAGCCTTGGCAAAGCTGTTGTGGCAGGATGAGTGCTTGGTACCATCTCCGATCCTGGGATTTCGTGACGCAGCCACGGTCATGGGAAACTGGTGTTAGGGGGAAAAAATGAAAAAGTGACCTTGTCCATCATAAAAGATTGAGCACTTATGAGCCTGGTTCCAAAAGGATTAAATTATTGTACGTTTTCAGGTGGCACCTATGGTCCACAGAGAGTCATTACCCTCCCTGTACTAACAATGGACAGAAAACTGTCACAAAGATGCTATCCAAAGGTAAGAGAAACCCCTGTCCTTTCAGCGGCTCCAATCACAGCTCCTACCGCTCTAAATTACCTCTGAATATCCTCACGGGGCACTGAGCAAGAGGAAAACGTTACAAGGCATCAGTGATTGACCTTGATGGATAGCCAGAATGGGGTCATGGCACACCAGCTCTCAGCCATCAAGGTGTCACCAGGCAGGGGATTTTTAAAGCAAGATGTGATGGGTTGGAGGCTGAACTCGGTTATACGGCAGTGAAGCCCCTGCCAGCCAGAGAGCTCCCCTGGGTCAGCATTGGTGGGAACAGCACAGGAACCAACCCCTCAGCACCAATAGGGAGTTATAATGGGGCTGGAGGAAACATCTACACTGACTTGCTCATGTGAAGAGAAGCGAGAAATTTTTGCAATGAAATGTGAAACTGTTTGAAATTCACAGTTTGTCACAGCCCATTGTGAATTCAAGAACAGGCCTTCTTTCAAAGGAGATTTCTGTGATGGCACATTAAGAAAAAACAGGCCACTTTCTAGTAAAAATGGCCAGCAGGCAGGCCTGCCCCTGAGTGAAGCTTTGCTAATATGAGCGTGTTCTCCATGGCTTTGGCATTAAAAACACACAGAAGTGCACGCTGCCCAAAGTTTGCACAGAAAACAGACTTGTTGTCAAAGCTGTGAATGCAGAGAAATAGGAGGCACCTGGAGAAACCCATTTACATCCTCCTTTAGGAGAACGCTACCTAAACATCTGCTTAATACTGTGTGTTTAAGATATGGAAGGAACTTATCCACGTATCCGTGTGCTGGGGAAGAAAAGTCCTGAGGACTGTGCCCAGGTCGCAGCAGGATTCATCGCTCCGGTTTAGCATTAAGCCCGTTTGTTTGTGCCAATGAATTACAGCGCTTTGCTTTTTCACTCCTGCCGCATTAATAGCAGCAAAATCAAGTCGCCTACAAATCCCCACACCTCGTATATCCAAACAAACCCTGCGTCCGAGGCATCGCTCTGCTGCAGTGAGATTTGTTTGAAAGAAAGGATAAAGCCAAAAATCTCGCTTTGTTTTCCTGCTGTCCTGAATTTCACCCTGCCTTCCAACAGCTTTGCCTCAGCGCTTTGAACTTTGAAAAACTCTTAAAAATAAGGAGAAAACGACAAAAAAAAAGCCCCAGCCGTTCGCTTGTGCCGGGAGCAGGAGCAGCCCCCGCGGCCGCGCAGCCCGGGTGAGGGGAGCGCAGCCACCGGCCCGGGGACGCGGCTCGGGGCCTTTGTGCGACTTAACAGTGACATCCAGCGGCCACCCAGGGCCCTGGGCCACCGGCCGGCCCGGGGAACCTCGCAAAGCCCCTTTTCTCACTGAAATGGGGGGGTATCTGCGCACCGGCAGGAGCTGAGCCGGTCCCCCTTGCTCGGGGTGCGCTACCGCGTGCTCGGCTGCTTCCTCCGGCTGCGCCCTGAGGGTCTGCCTTCGCCTTTTCTGTCAAATCTCAGAGTATACAACAATCCTAAAACCACCCAGGTTTTCGTCAATTCTATAACCCCCATGTGTTTGCAGCATCATGAATGTTATTCATAATTAAGCTGCTATAAATGTAAAAATAAATTAAAACCCTATTACACATTAGATCACAGAAACTTTTCCTTCTACTAGTTATTACACTAAACACAAAAATAAACAGTTTTCATCTCAAGTTTAACATTACAGGCATATTTTTATATGACAATTTGGTTTTCAAAAAAAGTCTGACTGTAAAGTTTAATGATAACACATGAAGCAGCTTGTCGGTTCATATTTATATTCAAATCTGAGCTTTCACTGTTCCCAGTATGTTTCTTTAGTAGTTTGTTGAAGATATTCTGACAGCCTTTCTCAAAACTGTCTCTAGGAAAAGCAGCACGAAAACCTGCAGAGAAACAAAAAGCTTCCTACACTTCTGGCTGGGGGTTTGGATGCTTGAGGAGGAGACTTTTATTTCCAACATGCACACGAGGCCGATGCTCGAAGGCTCAAATATTTGGCTGCCGCAACACAGCCCTTCTGGCTCTGCCTATATTTTCCTACAAGCAATGGGTGGTTGCACCAGAGTCCTGGAGGAGTCCCCGGAGGTTAAAAATACATCAATCTGAAGCATGGAAAGCCACAGCCACCAGCACACTGCTGCATCCTCCCTTGGAGGTCAGGTACCGGTTTTGGGGCTCCCCTCTGCCCTTTTTGCCCCCCTCTCCTGGTTGCAAGCCAGGCTGGCTATGCACAGCCAGGCGAAGAGGTATTTGGCTGGTGGTTTAGGAATATTGCTCTCAGCACCAAGACGGATGCAGCCTGTCAAGCAGAGCTTCAACCTCACGGGTTACAGGACCTGCCTTACCACAGGTAGCAAAATCTGAGCCATTATTCATCATCTGTTGCTGTACAGTGAAACATAGGGGTCAATTCCCTGCTGACAGGGGCTTGCGAGAGAAGGTCTTACTCCTGCCCTTATCCTAGGTGGGGACACAGCACCGAGCCCGGCCTGGCTGCTTTATTTAAAGGAAGATTTCAGTCTGCAGTGCCCACAAAAGCCACATGCGCTCTGAATGAGTCTCCTGTTGCTCCCCAAACCCCTTCTCCTTCTCAGCTGGTGTGGCAAAGGAAAACGCAGGGTGGAAGGAGAGAATGCGCCCGAAATCACACAACACATGGCTGTGTGAGACGATCACTGAGGGTCAGGAAGGAAAAACCTGGGGCTGAACCCTGCCTCTCATAAGTGGATTCTCCTGCCCCTTTGCACTAGAAATTCGCTGTGAAACCCTCGGCTTCTCAGAGAGCTCAGATGCCTCCTCAACCCACCCGGCTCTCAGAGAAGGTCACCCCATGTCACAGGCAGCGCAAGCAACAGCCCCACTGTCAGGAGCCAGAAGACATATTTCTTTTTAATGTAAGATGTAGAGGGTCTAAAATGACTGCAGCTGCCATTGCATTAAAAAATACATCTGCTGCCTTCAGGATTTTGACATTAGATGTTCCTTTCAGTCTCTCCTTAGCTGACAGCTGCATTTCATGGTCTCTTATCCACTCCAGAAACAAAAGCAACCTTTCCATCCCAGTAAGCCAGGGTGAGTGACCTCTCTTGCAGCACCTCCTGATTCACAAGTGTTAATTTGTCCTGGTTTTCCTCTTCTCTCTCAGCTACACTGCAGGAGCCTGCGGACAAGGTGACCAGTGTTTGGGTCAGTGTGACCTTGGGTAAGTCGCTTTGCTCCCTCCCGTGCTTTGCTGTGTAACAGTGGGGTGGGAGTCGCAGAGGTGGAGGAGATGAAGCGCTGGGCACTGTGCACGGGGGTCTTGGCTGCGATTCCCCCATGCCCCCCGTCCCCTCGTGTCTGCCAGCACAGCCCACCGCTGGGCTGCATGAGTGCAACCGCCGCATCCCGCAGCCCCGACATCAGGAGGCACGTGCTAATTCCTGATCGGCTTTTAATGATCCCAAACCCCTCTACTGACTCAGGTGACAGTTAAATTTATCCCAAGGTTAGGGTGACTCTGCTGTACTGAAATCTATTTAAAGTCAAAGCAAGCACTTCAGAAGAACAAGTTGTTATACAACTCCAGAGACCAGGCAGCTTCCCATATTCTTTTTTTTAATGTAAAAGGTAACATATTTCCGTATTTTGTACGTGCTAATTGTTGGGAACACTGTCAGATGGTTCAGCAAATTGAAAATGACAACATCAACCTGTTCAATCCATTAAAATCTCTCCAGGATCATAAGGGACATTGTCAGCCAAGTAACACTGGCATCCCTGTGGTAAAGCCATCTTGCTTCTTATTAATGACCGGCTTTACAAAGGAGCAGATTTTCTTAGTGTGCGCCACTCCATCACATTGTCCAGGAGGGGCACAGGCAAAATGTAAGGAAACCCAGAGGTTAAAAGCAAAGACTTTCATCCCAGTGCAGACTTCATGAAGAGAATGGATGGATAAAATTTAAATAGGTCCCAGGCCACACAGCCAAGCTAAAGGTTAGGAATAGCTTTCTCCTTGTCCAAGGACCACTGCGGGAGTTTAGAGGGACTACAGTACAGATTCTGGACCAGTCTTTTATAAGAGAGAAGTGGTAACATTTTGAAAAACTCCCAAGTCCCATCTTCAGGAGAAGATAAGGAAAACAGCAACCCAAACCCCGCTGTAATTCAGCTCTGGATAGTCATCTGGGGGAGTCAGGTGTTTAATACCTTGACCTGGACCTTAGCTCCCTTGTGCAGAAACACAAGCCAGCTCCAGTCCAAAAAGCTGTAGAGATAAGTTAGTGCAGTGCTATGCCCAAGCCAATATACCATGGTATTTATTTCCAGTAGTATTTATTACCTTGGCCGTGGTATTTCCCAAAGCAGAAAGCAGCTGTGTATAACTTCCAGACCAGAATCTCCAACTAGCTGGGACTGAAGGCAGAGAAAAATTGCATCTGTTTTCATCCATCCTGACAGGCACATCCAAAACAATTTTGCTTTTGAAAATGTTGCCATAAAGCTGCTAATTCATTGTAGCCGCGAGCCTTTCAATCCATCCAAAATCTGAATGTGAGGATCCTGGTATCGTACCCAGTTCATTGTGAGCAGGGTCCGCTCCTCCTCGAAGGACGGTAGCACCGGCTTTGCTGGGGACTGCCATAAACCAAACAATAGCTCATTGTCCTAATACTGACAGATCTCTAATACTAAAATAATAATAATTTTTTCACTTCCCTGGTATTTTCTGCACTCCCTTTGTCTCTGTGATGTTCTTGCGGGTATAAAAATCTACTGGGATGGATTGCAGATGGAGAGACAGCATTAATTTAAAACAGTGATGGAATAATGGCTACGACACTGGGGAGAAACACGGGGCTGTTATTTAAGTTAAGAGCAGAATTCCCATTGTTTTGTGTTTTAGGGCTGTGGAACGTGTCCCAGGAATAGCACTTTTTCTCCTTCGGTATCCCCAGCTGCTCCACGTTAGTGTCTTACAAGCCAAGCTGTTGTTCTGGGAAAGTTGCAGACTATTAGTATTTCTTTATCTTTCATTTATGCCATCTTGTTTGCTCTTCTGGGCTGCTCTAAAGCAGGCTGACATAGCCAAAGAGATTTACTGCGTGTACTTTGTATACACTTTAATTAGGTCTCCATTCATGTCTCTTACCTGACACTTACATAAGAAATCACTCATAAAGTACCAGCGCAGTACGGAAATCAATACATGTCTTAAACACGCAGTGACTTTCAGGCTGAAATTAAGTGTCTTCACTTACTCAGGTTGTGTCCACCTCCACTTCATGGCACGGAGACATATGGGGTTGTAATGCAGCCAGGCTCAACACCCTCTGGTCGAGCAGAGGCATGAGCTGCTCCCCACTGCAGCTGCAACCCCCCTTCGGCTCTTCACTTGTAAGCAGTGAGGAATTCATCAGTGACCTTGGTTTCTCTAAGAATAAGTACAGCAAGAGCCTTACTGCACAACATCCCTACCGGTGCCTCAGCGATAACTACAAACTTCGGGCGTTATCAGTCTTGGAGGCAGACACTGTCTGCAAACATGCAGTTACTTAGAGGAGACTTAGCTGAAAGCAAAAATCACTGAAAGGAAAATCGGCCTGGTTTAGGCCAAACCAGGACACCCAAGCACAAGGGTCCCAGCACAGCTGGGACGGTGCATTTCCCATCCCCACTCGTTTTGACATACAGTGGGCACAGCCGAGGAGGTGCACAGAAATTAAAGCTTTAACAAGGAATTGTTTCTTTTTGTCACTTCAATTTCATTTTATTAGACTTCCTGACAGCTCCAAGCTTCAGACATCAGTGGCAACGGTGGCTGAAACATAGTACTATTATATTATTGTCACTTCAATTTTTGCTTGTGTTTCTAATAGAAATCTAAATTATTAGGTGTTTAACTTTCATGCTCCATCAATGTGAGGCAGAAGAAATGCAACTGCCTATATTATGGTATAGCACTCTGGAAATGGCATTTTTTGAGAGGGGATTTTCTTTCAGCTGTTGGGTTATATGACTTTATTTGTCTCTCCCTGGGTGAGAAGGGCCTCCCATTCACTGGGCAGACTATCTCCAGAGAGCGAAGGATGGATTATCATTTTGTTTAGGGGTCAGTACTCAGCTTGTGGCAGCACTGTAGCTGTGTGCCCTTGCACATCCCAGCCAAGCCCCTTTCTGTCACCAAGACTAAGCAGCAAAGAATGCCTCTGAGTGAGTTTACATTCTAATGCCTGTTTTGTTATTCATCTTGCAGGCTTGTGAGTACAGAATCTATAAGAAAAGGGGCTTCTTAAACTTAACCCCACAAGTTACACAGAGGAGAGCCCATTGCAGTCGTTATTTCCAGGCAGTGGGGAGATGGAGGTGAGAACCTTGCAGTTGCCTGGGCTGCTTCACTCCTGCAGAAACAGGGTGCCACCAAGTGTGCCAGACACACATGTATCTACAGACAAAACCAGCATCTGAAGTGAAATCACCTCCAGAAAAATAATTTTCTTCCATATGACATTCATATGGAAAATTTTTAATAAATCCTGAAAAAAGATATGGCCTATCTAAACACACCCTTGCAAAAATTCAGGAATGTACAAGACAGCTGCTGGGTTTTTTTTCTTTTTCAATAATAAGTGCATAGTAGAGCTCAACTTATTCTTTTTTCGTTTATTTTTTAAAGGAAGATTAACCGGGTGCATACATCCAAACAGGCTAAGGAGGAGGCATCATCTATCATTTAATGAGTTTTCCTTCACACTCTTAATTTCATTTTCATGTGTCCATGCCTTCGGGGCTGTGACATTCAACCCCAGACCTATTTCTCCTTCTGCTTCCTGGCACCTCGGTAGAGTCACTTATAACTTACGCTGCAAGAGTCTCCTTTTGAGAAGGGGAGAAACGTCATCAAGGGCAACAATTTTGACAACTGGGGACTTCATGGAGACTTACAGAGCAGCCCATTTATGGAGGTGACTACAATGAGGTTGGAAGCCTAACTTTTGGCTCCTGTTTGGACTCCCTTCTCTGGGACTAAAAACCAAAACTCATTTTTAGCTTCAATGAATGGTCCCACAGGCTGTTTTCCCCTTCTCAGAAACACCAGGCTACAAAACGTTTCCACCAAGCAGCACTATTTCATTTAATCTGAAGTAATCATACTGTAATCCACAGGATTGCTCCCAATACAACACTCTGTGATACAAGCAGCAGCACTATTTTAAAGAGCAGAAAAGAAAGACTACAATTCCTGTATCTGGACACTCAAAATCTACATTCAAAGCCTCAACATCAGGGTTCAACTTTGAAAGTGTAAATCTTAAAATCTGGAGAACTTTGGGAGGTTTCCCATTCTTACAGTTCAGAGGGAAGAAATCCCTCTGCACACAAGCACATCCAGTAGATAATCGCATGCTGGAAATTAATTTGTAGGCAGTGTAATAGTTCCATTAATAAGATTAATGCCAGGTACAGCTCTATAGATTATTGAAAAGACAAAGCGGCCTGATCCATGCAATTAGAATGAGATACCTGCATTAATTAGGATGCTTACCTGACAGTGATGGTTACATCAAACAGCTCAAGGAACTGTATCTCCTCCTCCGGTCTCATAATTCTTCCTGGTTTGTGCTGTCAATAGCATTGTCAGTTTTCTTATATCATATGTATTCAGGAAGAATAATAGTGTTGTTCTGATATATGAGTGTAAAATCCTTTATTTCTCCATCTTGGTTCTGATCTAAGTGATAATCAAATATTCAGCATCAGGTTTTGTGTTGGTTTATTTGAATTATAGAAAAATGCAGAGGTCTGGTTGGTGTGAAATAGGGCAGTGTTGGCTCACCTTGCTCGGACACCAGCCACTTTTCCCCTTCAGACGAAAGCAGAAACCACCACCGCAGATTTCATCGTGGTGGTGTCTGCACGTTACCCTCCGTTGAGTAAATGGAGGATGTCAAATAACAACGAAGGCAGGAGATAACATACTTTCATAATTTAGAAGTTCTCCTAAGATATTTTTAAAAACCACCCAAATAACCTACTGTGCAAGCTGAGGATGCAGCTGGGGCCCATGGTGTGCTGATGCTTGGGGCTGTATCTCCTCAGCAGGGCATCCTGCCTGCCCCACAGCAGCCACATGTTCCCCAGCTCTGTGCAAGGGCCCTACAAACGTCTGGATCCTGCTGACACAGAGCCCAACACGCGAGTACAGATGAGGCCACTGGCACCCAGTCAGCGTTACCTTGCTTGTGTACCTCCAGGGCATGTCCCTTTTCTCCAAGGAGCTTACAATCACATGTGAGTCCTCGCTTGCCCTACTCTGCAGCATCACTAGGAGGGTTTCTATCATGCAGCAGGTAAGCACTGGCGTGTCACGTCACCCTAACAACCATCCTTGGGAAAGGAAATCACTCTGTTCCGCTCTGTCGTGCTCATTCCCAATTACAAGTCAAGTATCTCAGTCATGAATGTCAAAACAGATACTATCTGGTTAAATGATACAAGATAGGAGCAGTTAAGCCAGAAGCTGTCATGCACCCAGATGTGATTGACAGGAAAGCTGTCTCCTGATGGTACGGGGGAATTAGCTTAATACTTAAGGTGAAGTGATGCCTGCTTAGCAGAGCCCCTGTTGTTCCACATTAGACGTAATGCTGGCAGTGTTACTGTTACCACATGCTATATTATTTTTTTTTTAAGAAAGATTACCGTGCTTTCCTATCTTTCTAAAAATGTGTTGGGCCCTCTAACCTGCTGTGATTAATTTTCAAAAACCAAAGCTACGATCTACGCTAAAGAAATGCTCCATTTTTTATCTCTGTATCACATGAACCATGTTGTGCTCAAAACCACCGGTCCCCTTCGGGGGACTGGTACCCTGGGTTCCCTTGAACGGCATGAGCTATAAATGGCGCAACGCTCCTTTGATTTCTGTGTGCGCAGCGTTTTGGCCATCGCTAGTTAGGCCCAGCTGTGACATTAATGTGTCATTCTTGTTATGTCAGAATTACTGGCGTGCTGTTCTGCTCGTTTTGCTGAGCTACAGGAGCTGCTGGGCAGCGCTGGATCGTTTCCAACAGAGACGAAAGGAAGTATCAGGCGAGCTAGAAATGGGGAATCTGTGCTTGAGGTTTTGCTGCTGAAACTCGCAGTCACCTGCTTCATTTTGCCAAGCGCTGGGATCATTTCTGCCCCATCCTCTATTGTGAAGTCATTTGCTGAGAGCTTACAGATGAGAGGTAATGGCCAGGTCAGCCAAAATCAGTCTCTCCTCATGGTCAACCCAAGCCCTGACCTGTCCTAACAGGCTGCTGAACCCATCTTTTTTTCCCCCTACCCACCAAGCTGTCGAGCAGGAGGGTGGCTGAGGGCTGACACGGGCCTGTGCTTGGAGCAAGGAGCTCCCTCCGCTCCCTCGGTGTGGGTCACGAGCGCATGCCACAGAAATAGATGACTGCAATAGCACAGCGGCACAAGGAAGGCATCCTTGTGCTGCATGAGGAGATGTGAATTTTCACTGGTATAATGACTTCTAGAATAAGAGTAGAAGAAATAACTAAAAACACCCCAAACCATAGTAGCTGGATGTTGAGTCCTTCATTGAGCTTTGAAACCCCTCCAACCAGCTATGCTGAGAAGTGTCCTCCTTCCAGCCCACGTACCTGCGGTTTGTAATGCCCCCTTGGAAATTCAGAAATTGTTTACCAAGTGGAGGAAAAATTGTAAAGACCTTTGGATGGTTTTGTGCCTAATCAGAAAAAAAAAATCTTAAGAAAAAAGTCAGGGGGTTGTCAGCACCTTTTCACAAATCTGAGCTGCCATTTCTTGTGCCCTTATGCTCAAGCGTTTGCAGCATATTGGAGTCACAAGTCTGAACACCTTGCATAGTTGGCCAATAAGGCTGGAATATCGATTCTAATCCCAGATACATTAAATTTTGTAGAGACCTTGCTCTAACCTAGCTTTATGAATGGTAAATCCTGCTCTGGATATTTCCAGGTCAGCACACATTTGAGGTCAATTTGCACCTTTCAGAGGGAAAGTGAAATCTGTGAGTGCACCAAAAGGGGTGCTGGAAGGAGTCTGAGCTTTTGCATCCTGCTCTTCAACCACATTTCATGGTACTTGGACACTCCATCAGTCACAGAATAAGCCCTGCCCCAATGCTTCCCACGCCGCTGATGGAGGGCACCAGGGACCCCAGGTGTTTGTGATGCTCAAACTTCTCTGTTTCTCCAAGACATATTTGAACTCCGTCCATGGTGTTTGTCAAACAGCGAGATATTTAGATAGCATTAGAGTTTGCTATGTTTGAAATGCTCTCACTCTGCATAAATTTGTCAAGACTGAAGATTATATTAAATATAAACTCGCACGGGGAAATCACGCAGCCAGCCTTCTCTCCTCCATGCACGCTCGAACAGACTCGCTAAGGGCACAGACAAGGAGCCCTTCCAGCCCGAGTTCGTGATTCAGTGAACTGACCCTGAAATGCAATTCCAGTCCTGAAAGTGAGAGATGCTCTCATGTTACTTCCATATCTGCAGAGTTTTACTACTTTTTTACTACTTTTTTTTCTTTTTCTGCCCTGGTGTTTTGCCCTGATGGGGCTTGTTCTTCATTGCAAAGAATTATATACTTGATAAAAGAAAATCTGGGGGCAGCCTGAAAGATATCTTAGGAAGTCTTGAATGTTGCCAGAAGGCCTAAGGAGGAACAATTTAGCTGGCAGATAAATTGTTGTAATAAGTGACCTGACATTTCTTCCATGTCTGACCATGCTGCACAGTGAAAATTGATAAAATCCTGTTCCAATTGAAAATATTTTCTCCTGGTTGTGTAGCTGGTTAATCCTTAAAAAGACCCAGATTTTCCATCCCACAGCAGAAGAGCTCAGCTGTAGCCATGCACTCATTATTCCCAGCTGGCTGGTGTTATTATTCAGCTGTTCTCATTCCAGGCTATTGTTCTAGTTCACCTTAAACCAGTTACACTAAAAACATCTTCGAGAATGGCAGTGGCACCATTTTCTGGGTAGTTGAGGACTCCAGAGCATGACAGCCAAATAGGCAGATGGAGTCCATCCGCAAAAGTCATCTCAAAATCAATAAGATGATACATTTCAGGTGAGAAGATGCTGAACTGTTATTTTAAAATGCCTTGGGATTAGACAAAATGTACTTCCCATCCCATTCATCTATAGTAAGTCGTTGGTGCTTTCTGCATGGTTGAATTTCATTTCACATCTATGCTGTATATTAAGGTTCACCTGAACTTGTATTTTTTTTTTTTTAGTCCACAGACTATTTTGGAAAGTTTTTTTAAATATAAAACAGTATCAGCACAGAGGGCAACTGGAGGAAATAGTTCTCTGGGACATGCCTCCTGTTAAAGAGCTTTGCTTGTAAAGAGAATTGTCCTTTTGGGGAGGATGGATGAAATGCACCATGTGAGAGGGAAGCCAGAGAAGTTTGCTGTGGGCTGTAAGTTGTCTGCAATCCTGACAGTTTACCTGAGGGCGCAGGAGCGAACCTCAGCCAGTGCCACCGCTGGGTACTCCAGCAATGTGTGGGCACCTGCATAAACCAGCATTATTTTGGAGGGAGTTAAAGAATACTAGCTCACTCCCATTGTAACTGAGTAGCTCCAAGATTAATGATTAATGAAGAAAAGGTTAGCAAGCTAAGTAAAGAGAAAATGCTTGGACTTATTTAAGTTCCTTCCAGTTCATCTGGGCAGTACATGCACGCTGGAGGCAAGCAGACTGAATTTAAGGAGTTTTTTTTCCTTTGTCTTTGCCAGACCTTGAATTGAACCTGGTATATTCAGGATCTCCTTTAGGAACTAAGTGCAACGGTGTGAAGAAGGGCAGCCACAGCCCTCCAGGCTTGGAGGGCTCAGTGTCAGAGCATCACGAGGGTAACGACAGGCTTCATCTCCTCCGGAAAGGGCATGGACTGGGCATGACATCCCTGCAACATCCACGCCTGGTCCTCTACACCCAGCACGCGGGGCTGGCTGCTCTCATCTGAACTCCAGAGACAGAGGAGAACTCAGGTCACATCTCACACACGGTGTACCACTGCTTGTCTGCAATCTAAACACCTTCCTATTTTCCAGACTCTCTGCTCTCTGGGATGCAAACCTGATTTCCTTGTTTACCATCAGCTTTATAAGTTTCCCACAACAAAAGCCAGCCCACGCTGGGAAAAGCCCTACCACCTGTGTCTGTGAGTCCCACGCTTTTCCAGGGGCACCCTCTGCTGCAAATAAATCTGTCAGTCTCCGAGGTTACTAATAATTTCAATGCATAATTAGTATAATGATGGGGGAAAAATAAAACTAGTAATGGGGGAAAAAAAATAGCATAAAGATATACATTTTGCCTCTAGTAATTCCTCCATCTGTTGATAGGCCTAGCAGGGCGTGATGCTCAGCCTCTACAGATTTCAAATTAAAGGTTTGCCAAGATACTTAACTGAGTTAAAGGCAAATCAAATACAGCAGCTTTAGGAAATTACAGCAACCGCCCCATTGTTTGACTGGCAGAGTCTCTATTTCGAGCCTTTCAATTTCCAAGCAAAGCAGGATTCAGCTTAGTATTTTAACAGTATGAGATTCAGAGCATGGATTACGGGTGGGACAACTGGTCTTCTGAGGTCAGAGGGACTACACCGCAGCTTGTCGATGCCCAGCACGCTCTCATATAATATTAGGTGTGTTCAAGTACTTTTTAACCAGCACTTGGGTCCCAGCTATGGGACAAAACTTCTTTTTAAACCTTTCAGTTGATATGAGTAAATAGTAACAACGTATTTAACACATTAACAAATGTGTTAAATGTGGGGTGGTATAACTTGCCCAAGAGTGATAAAGTAATGCCTTTTCCTACATAGTTAATGACTCATGAAACGGCATATGGATGAATTAGCAGTCACAAACATACAGGTAGGTGAGCGATTTCCTAAATGCAATATTGATTTTAAAGATTAACAACATTTTCAGGGCTTGTGTACGGCCAAGAGCTTTTGCCAGATGACCAAATACCTAGCTGGGTAGCTAGAATGAAGACTTAAATAAGAATCTGAGCTGAAATAAATGTCCTATTTCCTACTCTCTAATCTTGTTTGAAGCTCTGGGAGCCCTGCCGTTCTCAACACTGGTTGGTAGTCAACAAGCAAATAAAGCCTATGTTGGCTTAGTGGATTTTATTCCCCCCTTAGGACCTGAACATTTTTTCTTTTCTTTAATGTTCAGACTGAAACACTTACTGCATAATAACAACAACCTGAGTCAGATGCAAGATGTATAACTGTGAAAAATATGTTCATTGCTTCCCATGCAGTCTGCCAGTTTGGGAAAGAGAGAGCCTGGCTTACGTTCAAGGTTTGGGGATTGTATCCTAATTTTGAATGGAGCTCAGGATGCATCTGAAATGCGAAAGTCGAAGAGCCAAGGGGCTTTATAGTATTAAAAGTACTACTGGAAAAATATATGGACAAAGAAAAAATCAATCAGATGAAAACTGTAATTAGTCTGTGAGCGCTCCTTGGAAGAAGGACCGTGCTGTACTCTTGGTGTATACAGTACTGAGCTGGTGCCAGCTCTGCTCACTGTCCCCGTGCTGCCTCACTCAGCAGCCCACCAGAGAGGACCACAGGGACTGGCTTCCTTGTTCTAGAGGAATAGAGTTGGTAAAATCAAGCCTATAGCCAATCCCTTGCTTTAATCTTCTCTCTTTTGAATGACAGACCCCCAAGTTGGATCAGTTCGTCCAAAGCTGTTGAAAAGTCATGAGAAAACACTTCATTTCTCGGCTCTGTGGGTGGTTCCAGCCAAGCTCATCTTGATGGTAAGCAATACACTGTTCTGAAATAAATGTCCCTTCATTCATTTATAAAGGAAATAATTACAGATATATACAACCATGTAATGGAGACATGCAGAGATCAGCACATATTAATGCAAATTGTGCCTTGCTGCTTCTGTGAGAGCTGAACCTCAATTTATTACCCAGGAGCTGGTATCTGAGCCCGCGTGCTGCACGCAGACACCCCACTTCAACATTGGCAGCTGTTTCAGCACTGTTCAATGTGCAGATGCCAAGCTCCCCACGACATGTCACCGTCCCCAAGAATGCTGGCCCTGGGTACCACCACCCCTGCAGTCTTGCTGGGATGGGGACACATGTCTTATGGTTTTGTACTGTGGAGCCAGTGCCAAAAGTCATACTACTACAACTGCTAAAGGAGGAAGAAGATTTCCTTCAGCTAATTTTCTTCAGTTTGAAGAAAGAAATGAAGTTTGAGCCCTGACTGTTCTCTGACCAGGCTCTGGTCCCCACCAGTACTTGGAGGTTCAGATCTTCAATATAGCCTTTACTCAGTGATCTTGTTTGTACATTGTGTGCTGCTTTCCTCCTCCAGTTTGTGTATCTTCCCAGTGGTTTCCTAGCTAGATATTGAGACTATTTACGATAGAAACTAGGAAAATTTGGCACAATAAGCTACCTATTTTTAATTTTTCTCAAGACAACTAACCCTATTCCCTATGCACAGCCTGCTGATATCTCTTCTCTTTTTTTCTCTTCGTTAAACCATCTTGAAGAGCATCTGTCTCTTTCCAAGAAAGCTGTGAAGCAGCCTCTTCCCTGAGTAACACTTCCTTGGTCTGGCTCCACTTCTAGAAGTTATTTTCATATTCTACATGCACTAATTCTCTACTTGGAGGAAAAGACTCTGAGAAATGAAGAGGTTTAAGCTTACATATTTTAGCTTACACATATAGTAGCAAAAGAGTATGGTTGGCCCAGCTCTTTCTGCTGGTGAGTAGCAACCTTTTGTGCCATGGTAAATTAATTGTGTTTCTAATCTCTCAATCTGGTGCTTCAACTGCCTTTGAAGGTGGGGTCTTCCTTCTTTGCACAGCCTTGCAGCTTGACTGTTTCATCAATGTATAAGTGAAGTTTTCCTTAGGACTTTCAGCTCACCACATGAACACTGGGCATCTTGAAAGCTCCAGCAAAACAGCTATGCATAGACAAGATGCCCTGTCAGTCAAGGCCAGGCCCTTTTCCACATTTCAGAGATGATCAAATGAAGACATCTTCCTAATTCGGCCCATAAAAGAGATGTTCTGCTTCCATTTTCTCCTGCTTTCATCAAAATGAGAGGTTGACCTTGGTATCATACTGCAGTCTCTTCACCTATTCCATAGTCTGGAGACATGGAAGAAATGGTCAAAAGGGGGAAAATGTGGAAAAGAGAATCCATGGAAGAATTCCAGCTCTAGCACGGGCAGTGGAATAGCCTACAGTGACAACAAGAAACAGATTCACTCCTCATCTTTACTACTAGCATGAGGGAACACAAAAAGTTTCCCAAATTTTATTACCTTTTCTGTGAAGGTGTTTTGAGGGTACCCCTCCCATGGGGTCACTGAAGGAACAAAGCTAGGAGCTACAGATCACAGAGAGAGGTCCAAACCAGCTGTGGAGGTGAGCGTGTTCCCTGGGGAGCCTTGGGTTTGATCCCTGGTTTAATTCTGAGGATACATTGCCTGAGATATCTAAGATACCCTCCAGTTTTCTTGCCGTATGCTGTCACTTGGGGATTGTCTCAATGTCATCTAAAACCATGAAATTGCAGCTGTGTCACCTATGCAATAGGACTGAAGTATTCCTGACCACCAGGAAATGGTTGCTCCTTTACACCTACCTGCCTGTTATATTCTCTATGGGACTGTTTTATTTGATCTGTTTTTCCAGGTGTGCAAATTTTTCACCATTATGTTCCTTTTCCTCCTCGCTCTTGATGGGTCAGCAGCACTTTAACATGGTAGTGCTGGCCTGTCACCAAGTTCACAAAGTGCTGCAGTCAGCAGGTTGCTCCAGCAGAAATCTCTTCTGTTCCCCACCAAGCAGCACCACCCCAAAGCTTGATCCAGCCTTTGAATATCAGAGATATGAGGATCCTAAGGCTGGATGCTAGCCCAAGTTCCCTCAATAACAGCCCAGCATGAGCCCAGATGGGCTGTCAAGCTGGCTGATGATATTGTTTTAAATTCACGATAATATATTTTTCTAATTTAATCTCTAAAATGGAAGTGCACATTTCAGCTCATGATTTCCAACTTATCTTCCATTTCCTTTCAGCTTTTCAATGTTTCTGAAATGCCTTATGCTACAGGCAAAACACGCTGATTATGATGGGGCTTTTCTTTTAGCAGCTGCCACTGAGCAATGTCACACATGGAGAAAATGGGAAGTCGACTCTGCCCAGTTGTGTCAAGCATTTAAAAAGAAGAGAGGAAAAAGACCGCAGAGTAAAAAACGGGTGGCAACTGTTGCTGTTGAATCCTGCTTTAAGGAAGAGTACAGGAGGGACTTTTTAAGAATTTAGACATGGTGAAGCTCTACAAGGTGAATAATCTAATAAAAATCAGCCCATCAAAAATGCATGATAAGTTAGGCACAATGATTAACTGAGCTGTGGCTTTACGGCATCAAGACAAATGCATCTGTGTGTCTTCGAGAAGAAGAAGGGGAAAATAGGAAGAAATTAATTTCCATGCTGTTTCTGAAAGAAGTGTGTCCAAAACCTTCTTTATACCAACGTAGCAAAGTCCACCCCCTCCACAACAGGGACAATTTTTTTTCTGGTCCTAAGTGCAAGTGGCACACTGGAATTTCAGTTCTGAAATCAAAGTGAGTACATGTACCCCCCCACGCTTGCACATTGTAGCTTCTGAAAATACTACTGAGGTATGTTTGTTGATCCCGTCCTCATCATTATCACCCAGACAATCGCAATTAGTATGAGAGCTGGGGGGGTTAATAATGATAATAGTAAGAGTACCATGCACCAATGTGGGATGCAAAGTTTTCTGTTCAAGGGTGTCCTCTGCCTATAGATGCAGAAGACACTGTACTTGTACCCAAGCTGGGAAAAATGCAGCAAGGCATGTAGTTACTCGTTGCCTTCAAACAACAGCTGTTCTGAAGCAGTGCATCTCTCTGCCTTTTTGCTATCAAGAGATGTTGCACTCTGCGAGGGCAATCCCTATTAGAAGCAGCCTGTTGTGACAGCCCAGGGAGAAATCTGCATCAGATAAAAACTCCCTCTTTGTCTTTGGAGAAGGCGGCTCTCCCTCTCTTTTTCAAGGTATCCTTCTCTGAACCATTACTTTGTGCTCGCACCTCCATTTCAGATAAAACCCTTCCCCCTTAGTGACAGGCTGAGCCCTGCAGGTGAACGTCCAGGAAAGAGGGACTCATCAAACCCAGCAGCTGTGAGTGACTTTCTTCCTGCAACAACAATTTTGCTGCTGATAGGGGGTATTGATTTCCAATGGATTCATTACCCTCAACCTGTTTGGGAGTGGGGAGCTGGAATTTCTCAGTCTAATTATCTCGCCAGAGGTTTGAAATTTCTCTGCTGTGAAAGAATGGGCAGGGAATATCATGTAAGAAAAAGTTCCTGGAGAAAGAAAAGCCAGGGAGAAACTCTAAACAAGGGTTCTCCTCGGAGATGCGTGTTCAAGTTGGGCACTGCAATCGGTCACCACACATAGAACCATAGATCATAGAATCATTTGGTTGGAAAGGACCTTTAAGATCATCAAGTCCAACCGTTAACCTAACACCACCAAGTCCACCACTAAACCATATCCCTAAGCACCACATCTACTTGTCTTTTACATACCCCCAGGGATGGTGACTCCATCACTTTCCTGCGCAGCCTGTTCCAGTGCTTGATAACCCCTTTGGTGAAGACATTTTTCCTGATATCCAATCTAAACCTCCCCAGATCTAACGCAGACCCAGATGGCACCGAAATGTGGGCAAGGGCTGCTGGCTCCGCTTGTGGCGGGGAGGGTGGGAGCCAGGCTGGCACACCTGCAAGCAGCGCCTGTGTAAGAGGCAGCCTGGTAATCCCTGCTCCGCTGAAGCGGTGGCTTTCCAGCCAGTCCTCCGCAAGGGCACGTACCGCCTGGCAAAGCCGGGACGCAGCTGCTTTTCGCAGTCATGTCTCTATCTCTTGGCTGCCGCTCTCCCAGAGCCACAGCAGACCCTGCCTCTTCAGTCCTCTGAGCCCATAAACGCCGCTGGCTCAAAGGCAAGAGCACCGAGAGGCAATTTCCATCCCAGCACAGCTGCACTCTTTGCCCACATGACATATTTTGGAGGAGCAAGAGGCAGTGTGTACTCCCAAAATGTCACATTATGCAGGTTTTTTTTTCTCCTGAAACCTTTTTTCACAACAGCTCGGACGTTTCCAGTTGCGGGGACAGGGAAAAAATCTTTCCCCAGAGCGACAGCAGGAGGATGGATCCCACAGGACGGCCATCTGCCACCCCTGCCCGCGGCGCTGAACATGACAGAGCCCAGCTGTGCTGCGCGTTGCACCGGGGCCCGTCGGGAATTACACCCAGCGGACCTCATCTCCTCTCCCTTGCTTTAACCGCTGTGGGAGCTGAAGTTCAAATCTGTGCCGTGCACTTTGAAAGTGTGAGGGATTAATTTAGTCCTCTAAATATTCCTGCTTTCCAGTGCTCTTTCCAAATATTTCTATTTCCAGTGCTCATGCTCTGTGAAGAGGTTTTCATGCTCGCTGCGGGGAAGCGGGGATTGTTTTTATTCAGAGCAAGAAAGGAAGGCACGTCTGATGTAGGGCCGACAAAAGATGCGATGAAGATGTAGTGCTGGGGAGGGAGGGGATGGAGAAGCACTCGTAGTGTGGCTTTCAATTAGGTGCCCTATTTTGTTCGCAGGGGTGGGGAGACATTTTAATCTAAACTGTTTTATAGGCAGACGGTGATTGTGCAGGACCAGTGCCCTCTGCGAGGATGCTCATATCTCCGCACGAAAGCGAAAGACAGAGGTACTTTCAAACAAGTGTTAAATAATGAAAGCAGCCACGCATGGCTGTTAATGGCTGACGGAGCGTCGGAGCATTCGCTTTCCTGACAGAGAGCTGCACTTTCAACTTCGTTTCACAATACGGGAGATGTTAATTGCATGCATGGCTCAGCCATTCCCCCTGACTCCTCTTACATTAGCAAGACCTGGATCCAGGGCTTGTTTGCCATGAGCAGGTAGTTTTCAGAGATTTAGAGTGGACTTGGCCTACAAGGGTGGGCTTTGAGAGTCTGTTTTTACAAACTTGGTGGAAATCCTAATAGCACATTCCTTCATAAACTTCGTGTATTTCCTGAGGTGTTGAAGACAGCTCTTGAGACCTGGAAGTGTATTCCTTATGCGCTTCTATTCACAGTTTATTTAACACAGTATTTCTTTGGACTAAATTTCCACCATAGGATGTCCATGGACACTGTGCTTGAACGGTTTGTTGGGATATACCATGCGCTTTGTCACTCACATCACTGTGGCAGTGCATCTTCTGGATCACAGAGGTCTAATAAAGCAATTTACCCCGCACCAGATGCCATGAGGAAGCCTGAAGATAAGGAGCTGTTAAAAACAGCTGTTTGGTCATGGTTCAGAGCTCCAGCCCAGCAGGGGAGAAGGTCAGGCAGCGGCTGGAGGGACCTGAATGGGCTGGTGGGGTGAGAGGCACTGGAAAGTGGCCATTCAGTGAAACCAAGCCCCAGTTCCATTCTCCACACCCGGCGTCATACCAGGGTTGGGGCAGCACTGTCTGCCTGTTGCTGTCTGAGGTTTCTTTCTTTTTTTTTTAGAGAAAAAGCTGTGCCTTGAAGGAAGTCACGATCTGGCTTTAGGCCTTCCTGGGTGATGGGAACAGTCCAGCTGTGTTATGCATGAATATAGAAATGCCAAGTAGCTCATAACCTCCAATGATGAAAAGCAACTGAAACTGTACAAAAGTTCCAGAAGTTGCAAGTGTTGTCCAGAGTAAAGCGGCAGGTACCCCAGTATGTTATACAATCCTCTGTGCTTCCTCACAAGATAAACTGTAGCACTAAATCACCCTGTGAATTTAACTTGTCCTTAATTTCTCATTACTTCAGGTTCTTGGCTGTAAAAGGTTATACATTAGGAAATGTAATCATAAGGATAACTCATGAAATTCATGATTTAGGGGAGGTTGGAGAGCCTCCATCTCTGAGGGTCTCAGGAACAAACAGCCTAATGAGGAAGGTTTTTGGCATCGCTGATCCTGCCCTGGTGCACAGGGGTGGAGGAGTCATCTTGTATTTTCTTTCTACCCTACTTTCTCTCGGTGGCCAACCATGCACCAGCCTGAGAGGGGACTTCACAAGAATAGGTAATATGTATTTAAAGAGCACCAGGAGATCCTCCTCCGGAGTAAAGAGATTATGTCCCAAGAACTGTTATGCTTGTTCTCATCCAATTCTTGAATTTGACCTACTGCATGTCATTGGAGCTTGTTCTTTCCTTACAAACAGCAGAGGAAAAGGCAGAGAGGGTAGCAGCAGGCAGGCGGGCAGAACTGGATCAATCGAGAGGCAAACTGCCTCTCCTCTGGCAGAGCCCGCTGCTTCTCACACCCGACATTTATATTAGCTCCACAGCAACACCACACTCTGAGGATGGGATTCACCTCGCCTAACTTTAAATACCTACAGTGATTTGTCTCTTCCCAAACTTGCTCAGACGAATTATACCTTAGAAGAAAACCCTTCTCCCTGTTTACTGTGGAGGAAGGATAGCCAAGGGCTTCTCAGCAGAGCACTGGAAGACACACTAAGACAGGCAGGATGAGTCCCTGCTGCCCGGTTCTGCCTGCCCATACTGTAAGTTCCACTGAATAAAATTAGGTTTTCATAAGGCATAGCCTCATGGCAAAAACATCTAACTTCAAGGATGCACAAATCACTTTGGAGCATCAGAACTCATAAAAACTAGTTACCGGTGTCATGCTGTCCTGAAATTGATCCTGGCATGAATTTTTTGATGCCTAATCACAGCTGAACTAACACTGCAATGGTTTTGCCAGCAAGCTTGTATAAAACCTGTAGAAACTAAATATCTCTAAGACTGTCCCCTCCAGCCAAATTTGACTGAAGTCAGCCCCTAGGTTCAAAATGTGTGCAAGTACACAAAGCACAGTGGTGATGCTGGCTTGATTTCTGGTAAAACCAAACTAAATGAGATTCTGACTGCTGAAGTCAATCATGTTTCTGTGCCCAGGAGTTTCCTCAGAGCAAAACTGAAATGATTTCTTTCCACAACAAGGGGACGTTGCCAGTTGAGCTCTTTGAAAATGCAAACAATTCCCCATCATGCTTTATTTTCCCATTATCTTGAGTGCTCATAAACCTATTGCCTTAATTTTAATAAGATTTCACAGAGTTCAGTATAAATACGTTCTATCCATCACCATATTAGAAGAAAGAGAAACAATAATAACTTAATTATCTCTTATGCAGAAACTAATTCTAATTCTCTGGATTCATAATCAATACTTTAAAGCTGTTCCATCTCAGAGAACAGTTTGTCAATATTTTATATACTGTTAATAATTCATGGCTTTATTACATAATCAAACAGGAGTCTAACTGCAGAAGGCCTCAGTGCAGGAAGAAACAGCACAGGAAAAAATGTAGTGGAAGAACGCAAAACCTCAGGGTATTAAGTGAGGGGGAGATCGACAGCTGCTCGTACACACATCGCACCACCAGCCTGCCCTTCACCTCTGATCTGCGAGGGTAAGGCTGTGTTCATAAGACAGAAGAGTTGGTTAGAGGAAAGAAATATGCCAAAAATCCACATCGAAACACTCAGTTAGAAGGGAGACCGACATCTTTCAAGCGTGATGTCGAAATTTAGTATTTCCACTGGGAGCATGTATTTGGGAGTGGAGGAGAAAAGGGACGAGGACTGCCCCTTTCGAGAGGCAAACAGCATTGTATCGGCTCAGCTGTATCATCAGCTCTTTCCTAAAAATGCAGAGAGCCATAAATCACAGTCTCCTTTCTCAATATCCCTCCTGTCTTAAGTCAAACACTTGTCGAACACTTGTCCTTTGTTACTGCAATGCCGCAAGTCCATATGCCTGAACCCAAGTCATCCAGGATGATGCAGTTTATGAGTAACCCCTGCAGTGATCATCTCAGGAGATACAAAAACTGCCTAAAATCAATGCAACACATGGAAGCACAATCTCTGTGATGTGAAAAAAAAGTCAAAGATGATTTATGATGATCTAATTGGCATTTGAAAGAGCTTAGCGTCACCTTTTGAAGAGGAGAGAACCCAAGGGAAATGTAGGAAAAGAGTGCTCCTCAGGTCAGCCTGTCATTTGTTGTCCTATGTGTGGGAAAACACTTTCGCTGAAAATAAGATGTTACAGTCATGAGGACTTGGAAGCAAAATGGGGAAACTGTTGGCTGTGATCCTGAGCAATTAGGGACAGCTGCCTCTGCTAGTGTGCTAGCATGTGTGTCGTAGGAGAACACAGAGATGCAGTTCTTATGGACCCTGCACAGAAATATGATAAAAGATGACTTTTGCCTCCAAAAGTGTAGAGTCTAAGCAGGTGCAGCAGTGAAATCAAGGCTTATCATCACATCCTTACCAAAGAGAAACCCAGCAGTGAAACCGCAAGCGCTCTCGTTGGCACAGGGAGTGTGCAACTCTTATCTTCCAAGTGCTGCTGCGGCATCTTGCACACAAAACCATGTCAGTTTGTTTTACTTTAATCAGTGCAGAATGGGAGTACTCTCTATTTTTTCTCTCTCTTAGCATTTGTATTGCACTTCATTAGGAGCAGGTTTGGTACGTCTGTAGTAGTGCTCTGCACTACTCTGTCCAGGACTGTACTACACTGCACACTTGTCATTTTTTTTTGATTACGTTATTCTTTTTATATCATTATCAACTTTTTATAAGTGTCTATAAAATAAGTGCAGGATAGTAAAAGTCTTCAGAGTAAGTAAATGGACATTGTGTTAAATGAGTTATGTCTGTGATGCTATTATCTCTAAATCAGCATAGATTATTCAGGCTAGGGGCTTTTAGAATCATAAGTGGCTGAGATCATTTCTCAGTTCATCATCCTATTACCCATAATGAGAAAATACTTCTAAATATGAAGATCACTCTTCCAAAAAGATCCCCTGTGAACAATTCCCCAGGCACTAACAATATTTATTAACTCTTTTCTTTCTGCATGGAAGGGACTGAGAGAAACTCAAAGTCCTCAAGGATTACCCTCAAACATTCAGCAATTCTGCATTTGCTATCACTCTCCTGGGACTCCTTTGGCTCTGCACTCCAGTCTCTAACAGAATTTTCTTAGGTTCCACCTCTGCAGCTGCTCCTCTGCAGTATGTAAATTCATCTGCTGGTGCTGAACCTGGAATGCAATAAAGCCATTTAAAACTTCATTTTATTATTTTTTAGTGGCTCGGTTTATGCTGGGTTTAAGTTTCCATTTCATGAAGTGCAAGTTTTACTGTTTCTGGAGTCAATGATTTCTACTTGCAAGCTTGAGACTTACAGGCTCCCTTCCCTGACCCAGATGGGGAAGACCCTCAGCATAGGCATGATGAAGCTTCCCTGTCATTCCTTTATTTTTTCACACCGTCACTGGCTCATTTCCTTATTGTATGGGTAGAATTACTGGTTTTATTTATTGGACTGCACATTTCTAAGAACCCATTTAATGCACAGTTTCATAAGACAGTTTTCATGGAATATAACCTTCGCATTCCAGCTCTCGAGTAAAGGATTCCTTTCACCTTCCACTGGGTAATACACAGGTTTGTAAAAAAACTCTTCTTTTTCTGCTGGGCAAGATGAGATTTCAACATACCACACCTCTGAGCTAATCTCATCTGAGGAATGCTGCTGCTCTTGCTGAGTTTGGTCCCATTGTACTTCTAGGGCAGAAATGCAGGTCTGCGATTAAAGAGCAGATTAGGTGTCAAAAGCCTCCATACAGTCCCCCTGCATGCCCCTTGCAAGGCCACTTTACACCAGCTTCTGCTAACTGCATTCTATAATTCCCCTATAATGTCCGTTTACTCATGTAGTAAAAATCAAAACAGCTACAGTAAGGTCAACATCTGGCTTAGCTATAAATGATTGGGCATCGCAGAGGAGGTTTCACAAAACCTTGTGCACTGTAAGCATGGTCTGCTCCACCTTTTCTGCTTTATTGCCAAAATTACCATGCTTAGGTTTGCCAAATTAGTGCAGTATTTCCACCTGTGTAAAACCATACTTGTGTAAATCACACATACCATATCTTTTCCTTTTACAACAGAGGATGAAGTAAATGCAAATGTGGTTTTTGCTCTAGGTCAACTGGTACACTTTGCATATTACACAAAGAGCAACTGTTACTTCCAACTTTTGCCCTGCTTTGCTGTTGTTTTCTTACTCTCTTTTCATAAAAAACTACCTGCACTGGTCTAATTATCTATTGTGATTTGTGTGGTGGTGAGGTTTTTTTTTCAGAGATCTACACCTGCAAACAGCACATAATGTTTGCAAATGCCAGCCTGGCTGTTGACAAGCAGCTCTTTTGTGGCAGTTTACGACAGACTTTTTTTGTATCATCACAAAAGTTGAAAGAGTCTCTTGTTAACACCATGTCACACCAGAAACATGGGGTTTACTTGCTGTAATCATTGACTCATATAAAACCTGGGTAGCAAGAACTTACAAAAAAAAAGTGTGAAGGGTGAATTATTTTACAATTGCTTCCTGCATGATCTTTACTCTTTCATCTGCAGTGTTTCACGTTGGCTGCTGGTAGAGACAACATACTGGATTAGAAGGACCTCACATCCAAGCCAGTATGACAGCCAACATGACCCACATTCATAAAAAATACATACCAGCTATTTGTCCAGTCTTTCATCATGAGATAATTTTCCATTATTCTCTAGATGTAGCTCCATAATTACAGCCAGAGTACACTGTAAAATGTCAAAATTTAGAAAAACATCACTGGAACTACCAGTGTCTCCCAGAAGATCTGTTCCATGATAGTTTTCCACACACATGTACACGTGATGATGAGAGGTTTATACACTATGAAATATAGTTTTTAAATGACTTTTGGTGTGTTTAACCCATCTGTTTTACTTCATGCAGTTTTGTTGCACTGAGTCTTTGAATTTCTGTGTAATGTTATCCCTTTTGGTTTTGCTTAGGTGGGGATGGATAAAGCAACAGGGCCACACGTCTCAGCTTCCCTGACATAGAGCTCAAGCCATGCTCGTGGTACTGTTAGTGCTGTTGCTGTTATTAACCACAGAATCACAGAATCACAGAATGTTAGGGATTGGAAGGGACCTCGAAAGATCATCTAGTCCAATGCCCCTGCCTGGGCAGGATTGCCTAGACCATATCACACAGGAACGCTTCCAGGCGGGTTTTGAATGTCTCCAGAGAAGGAGACTCCACAACCTCTCTGGGCAGCCTGTTCCAGTGTTCGGTCACCCTCACCGTAAAGTAGTTTTTCCTCATGTTTAAGTGGAACCTCCTGTGTTCCAGCTTGCACCCATTGCCCCTTGTCCTGTCAAGGGATGTCACTGAGAAGAGCCTGGCTCCATCCTCATGACACTTGCCCTTTACATATTTATAAACATTAATGAGGTCACCCCTCAGTCTCCTCTTCTCCAAGCTAAAGAGACCCAGCTCCCTCAGCCTCTCCTCATAAGGGAGATGTTCCACTCCCTTAATCATCTTCGAACCACTGTGGGAACAGAAACCACTGCATTGACTTTGCATAAGTGAGAACAGCTAACAAAGTGATGCAATGCTATGCTCACTGCTAATGCTCGTGGCATGTGCCCCACCCAGGCCCTGTGGCTTCAGGCAGCTGAAAGCTCTTGCTGAGCCCCACAGGTGCTGTGCTTTTGACCAAACTGCTCTTCTTTTCAGGGTCTTTAAAAGCTTTTCTTAGTACTGAGCCTTGCTCTAGTGAGATGCAGAGGCTGGGGCTCAGAGGTACAGGATGTTTGGAGGCAAAATGTGCAGCTAGGTAAGATACATGACAGACCCCAGAGCTTTGCTCAGCCCTGACTTGGCCCTTGCAGGGACATGTCTGATCAGCTAACTTACTGGAGGCTCTACGGGGGCTTGGAGAGAGTGCCAGGCCAAGACTGAAATGAATTGCACCATTGCATGCATGTTATTTCAGTGAGTATAGTATGTTGCATAGGATATCTGAGCTTGACTTTTTCTTCTTGTGTAAAAAAATCTTCCTAAGTAGTAAAAGTCCATTTTGTGACACTGTACAGGCATATTAGATGACAGCTCTCATGGAAGAGAGCACTGGGTGGGACTGAACAGAACATAATCCTGTTATGTCCCTTCAAAGGATTCTTTCAAACACATTAACCTGGTCTTGAGAGATTTTTTTTTCTGAACCACATTAGTGTTGGTTGCTGAATTTAACACAATACATAAATCAGCCACTTTCAGCTGCATTTAAGAGCCAGCACTATTTCACTTTTCCTGTGTCTTTAAGCACCCGATAAAGCACATAGAATTTTTTTTTTTTTAAGGAAAAAAGTTAATCTGTTTTCCAGGAGAAATTAATTTTATAATTTCAGAATGTCTTGTCTAAAGATCGTTATCCAGCCATTTAAAATAAAATATTTCAGGAAAGATGTTTTTATCCTATAGAAGACTTTAAATTGATGTTTTTATTTTTCATTGTTTAAGATTCAGTTCAAGAAAAGTAAAGACTGTTTTTCAGTACAGACAGGCTCCCAACATGTGCTGCCAAAGTCTTTACTTGTCATTCTTTTGGTGGGAATAGCTGGTTTAGAAATGTTTATATATTATCAAAATTAGGTTACAAAATGAGCTACAGTATCTATGAAAAAGGGGGATAATATTGTTTTAGAGAACTAATTGGAAACTTGTTTTTGGCTAAAGTAGTTACTATTTCCATGATGACAAGCTGGAAGCAGATGAAATTCACCTTTATCTTCCCCAGCCTGGTGTCTCATGCTATTTATTCAAACTGAAATTAAAACCTGACAAAATCCCAGTGAGGCATTTCACACCAGTTAAAGATTATTCTTCTGGAAAAGAACTTTTGTTCAACAATTTCATTATGTTGTTACAAACGTATTTATTATAAAAGGGCGACACATAAATCAAAAGCTATCTGTTCTTGCATATCTTACCTCCAATAATAAAAGAGGCTTAAGATTCTACTTTTCCCAGAAAACTCAAGTTTTAAGGAAAAATGACCATCACCCTTCACATAGCGGAGAGGGTGTGCTACAGCCCAGGGAAAACTGCCATGGGAAAATGGATGCTCTGCAAGGGTTTGGCACCAACTGAACCCTTGCTAGCCCTAGTCCATGCAAGGGCAGAGTCTGGCTGGGCACACGCAAGAAAAGAAGAGCAGAAAATAAGGCAGAAAGCTCTGCTGCCTTTATTCTGCCGTGCCACTCTGTAGTTCTGTGCCCAGGGAAAACCGGACCGTCTTCCTTAGCTTCACAGGGGAGGAGGAAAGGGGGGAATTTTGAGCCTGCATGTTGGATGGGTTAAAAAGGCACAAAATAGCAGCTGGTTGTAATATTTGCCAAGGGCTATGCACACAGGTGTTTTTCTTGGGTGAATTTAAAGCTTTGAGTCCCATCCCCCTTTGAAAAGTGGCCTGTGCAGCCTTAGGCCACTGCAAAGCGAACCAGGGGAGTGCACAGCATGGCAGTGGTGCTGGGCAAGCATCGCTTGCGTACGGAAGCAACGGGGTGAAAAATTGTTTCCTGCTCTAATAACTACAGGTTATTAAGAAGGATAGGTTTGCAGGGGTGTGGGCTACTTTTCATATTTAGGAGAAATGCTCCAGAAGTGTAAAATGATAATTGCATGAGGAAAGGGTGGTTAATAATTTTCTCTGTTAATTCAAATGCACAAAAGTTAATTGTAGTTTGGCAGTCTGAGATACACAAATTAGGAGAGTTTAATTCTGCTAATCCTCACTTTAAGTTGCAGGGTATTGAATATAAATATGATCATCTCACAAAGGGATGAATGCTGCCTCCGCTGAAGCCAGTAGGAGCTTTGCCATTGACTTCAGAAGGAGCCGGGTTCATTCCCAGGTGCCTGCCTTAGCTCTGCATGTATGAGGGAACTGGCTCAGAGAAAGGGAGACCAACATGATTTTTCTCTCAGAATATGGGCCAAAAATTCCTCGGAGATTCTGAAAAACTCTGGAAAACTTCCCCAGCCCCACTATTCAATTTGTGCAGCTATTTTTGGCTGCCCACATGCCGTGCAGGAGAGGTTGAGTTTTCTGTGGTTTTCCATTTCCCACTCCGTTGTCTGACTGATTAAATAACCAATGCCAAAACTCCCTAAAAAAATCAAAGGCTGTAATACAAACTGTGCTATTTCACATTCAACAGCCTGCAACAGTCTGTCTGCTTTACCAAACTCTCCTCCCTTTGCTGTATGCTGTTGCCACCACTTGTCTTATACATCTCATTTGAGACCGTGTAAGATTTTAGCCCCTTCCTCCTGTGAGTAAACCCAGGGAGATCAGAAGAAAGCCAAGCAAACTTGCTGCCAGAGGCTGGATATTCTGCTTTGTTGCATGTGAAAATTTTGCTGTTGACTTCAGTGGATGTAGAATGAGGCTACACATTATGGTGAAGGAAGGCTGCAGTTTTGACCTCTGCCTCTGAGCTAGTACGTGCTTTGGGGCTAACTTGTCTTTGAGCACCTCTAAAATGAGGATAAAGATATTTATCCATCTTTGTAAAGTATCTGCATACCTGTATAGCTGAGAAGTGTAATTTAAGGTTGATCAAGTGAGCAGGAATTAAGGTCTTATGGTGTGATATATTTGGACCAAGCACCTTGCCATCATTTAATTTGAATTTACACGTACAAATGACAGGAGATAAATAGTGCAAAGATCAGTGCAATCAGAAATGGATATTGCTTGAAATATTGCAAGAAAATCAGTCCAGGATCTCTACAGAACTGAGTAAGAACATAAGTTGTCAAACCTCCTCATCCTGAGTTCAGTTATCACTGACATTTCAGCCATTATACATCAATTTAGGAGGAAAAGCTGAACCCAGATCATTTGCAAAACCTGTATGGTATTTCCAAACATTTCTTCTGCCATCCTGGTGATGATTATTATAGGCTGTCTAACTAAACAGATTAATTTACATCTCCCATCGTGAGAGAATACGAGTACCAGCACAGATTTATCTCTCTGGGTTGCTTCCCTCAGTCGCTGCTCATAGTTGTGAGGCTGCAGCAGTATTTTCTCTTTGGACCTTCAAAAATGCAGAAGCAGAGATGCTCTGCGATTCCAAATGAAATAATTTTGATGTCACAAGAAATGTCATTAAAACCACGGCAGTCTTTTCATAATCTCCTTCTTGGGAGAATGGATTTTCAGCCTCTTCGCATCAGCGCTCAGCAGAGTAACTACAGCAAAGCTTTGTGCCAGTGTCCCTGTTACAAAATCCATTCCTCAAGGGTTTATAATTACAACATGCCTATAAAAATTTACTTTAGTCTGAAACCCAGGATATAGTTTCTCAGACGAGGAGGAAATATCGCTGGCTGAACTTGGTTTAAATCAATTTTGAGTTTCAAGAATCCAAAAATAATAAGGTTTGTGGGTTTTATATGCTTTTTCTGTGGTTCCATAACTCAGAAAGAAATCACTTTGTAGAATAAAGTGTCATGTTTGTTTATAAAGCAGAGCAGGAGAAAAAAATAACACAGATAAAAGTTCAGACTTTTTATAGTGGCTACTGAAAATTCTAAGAAAATAAATTTCTCGAAGAATTTCCCTGTAGTGTCCTCATGCACAAGCCTTGCCCTGAATAGATATAACACATATCGCAGGAACTCGGCAGGGTTGTGGTTCACATACTTGTAGAACTGGAGAGCTATTTTAAGCAGCTGGAGAAATAAGGGATGGTAGTTCCTACATCAGATTTTGTTCGTTGAGGCTGCTTCGATGAAGATTAGTCTGCTCTGTCCACATAGCCAGGACAGGAGAAGAGGCACCAATGGGCAAAGATGCCAAAAGCCACGTTGCTGAGACACCCTGCCACTGTGCTCAACCACATCTACGTTACCCTTGTGGCTAGTCGCAGGGCAGAGGTGTGTTCAGTCAAAACCGTCTTACAGTTAGCTAACTGCAACAGGCATTTTCCCATTTTCCTCATTTCCACATTATGGCAGTGAGAAGGAAGACAGAATGTGCCCTTATAAGGATTGCTAATAAAACCATCAATAACTGGACTGCACACAACTGAGAGTTCCCATTTATATTGGCATTGCCAAATGTCTCGCAATATTTAGCCTTTGGCTTTTATCAATAAAGAAAATAATGTTGCTGCTAAACTGAAATATTGATGACACAAGCAAAGCCCAGCACACACAGACAGAAAACGAACCCTATACATCTTAGTGCAATATTTTTAATTTCGTTTGGAATTCACAATCAGGTCAGTTTTATCCAATTAAGCATTATTCAGTCTGTCTTTGTCAGCTCTTCCCTATTAGACAAAATGTTCCACTTCTCCATATTCTACTTCTGTATCAAAGTGACAGGGTCATTTTTCACATGGCAAGCTGGCATTAAGGTGATATTAAACCATTTTGCATACAACAACTAAAAGCATGCTGCAACAAAAAACTAGCTGTTTTCTTTTGTTGGTGTCATTAACGATGCCCTTCCTAGCTATTTTGGTGGGTTCATGAATATCTACAGTTTTGCTAGCCCCGTGGGATACAGATATGATATTGCAGGTTTGGAAATTGTGTTTGGACCCATAATCATAACACTCTGGTTTTCCCACTAGCAGCTTTCAGCATGAAGCAGCAAGACATAGCTAGTCTCAGGGTAACCTAAGGGCAGCACCGGTGCACCCCCAAAGTGTTGCAAAAACACACATTCGCCACAGGTGAGCTCTTTCCTTCCCTTTTGAGGGAAGGAGGGGAAGTGTTTTTAATTGCTCTAGTTAAATTATTAATTTTATGCTTAGCACTATGACTTCTTTAAAGTCAACCTATATAAGGAGAATTATCTCTTTTGGGGAGTGTTATTTCCACCTTACAATGTATTAGGTATTTCACTCTGACAAAATGATTGAATAAACTATTTTTTTAAAAAACCTTCTCAAGGAACATGGTTATAAATGCATTTTGTTCTTCCTTCAACTTCAGGCTTCTAGTATTACTGATTCAGATCGCATCTCTAAAGAAATATATCGAGTACGTGCGTGGGTATAAGAGGAAGTATGTATATTTTCCACAACTGGCTGAAGTCCAAACATATTCCTAAATCCTAAAGAAATTCTGCCCCTGAGTCATCCTGGTAGTGCAGTGTAGGAGTGTGCAACTGTGTGGGAAAGGGTGGGCTCTAATGAAGAGCATAGAGCTTTATGTAGAGAGACTTGGTAATGAACCTGATTATGGTGGTTTACATCAATCTAATGGCTGTCCAGGACTTTAAAGAGCTTAATTTCCATAGAAGACCTGAAAATCGTGGAGGAGATGTTGAATATAAGACAGATGTTTGGGTAACATAGTCTCAGCTTCCTGGTTTTGTACCATGTTTGGTTTCCTAACTAGCCCTGCAGGTCAGTTCAGTCACAGCTCTAGGAAGAGGTGGTCTCTGGTGCTAAAAGCCATTAGGGAGCAGATTTTACTCTAAATTTGGACTGAAACCACCAGGGCTTCACCATGCAACCATGGTTTCTGCAACCATGGAGAAAAAAAGACAGGAGCAATGCCACAAAACGAGTCACTTGGTATAGTCCCATGGCATGATGCAATCCATACACCATGAAACATCACTGTTTACCTATAATCTCCTTTCTCTTCAATCTTTTATTTTTAAATGTCATCGAAAGCTAAGCAGTCTAATTTTTCTGAGTGAGCTTTTAAAGATACATTTTTCTTCCATAACAGGAAATTCTTCACGATCACTTCTGTGCTTCCTTTCTTCTACAGTTTAGTTGGCAAAGCAAAAAGATAGTCACTTATATTGAAACAGTGCTATGCAATGGCCCATTGCAGAATTCAGGAAGAAAAGGAAAAAAAAAAAACCCTCAACTTTTACAAAGAGTAACCAGATAACAGATACACTTCCCAAATGAGGAAAAGTGAGATTCTCCTGGCCTTTTTCCCAGGGCAGCCCTAAGCCAGCAGGCTTTTGCCATTATTTTACATTATTACTCCATTGCTTTTATCCTTCCTTCAGACCCTGCAATTTCTTAGCTGGTATTGCAAAAGGTCAAGGAGGTTCATCAGTTCATCTCTTCTCTGTTGTACAAGACTTTCAGACAGGACTTTTTTCCCTTTCTCATCCTCATGTTGCTTTGTAATGAAACACTAACTTGGAGCCCATACATCCAGTTACTTTCAAATAAGTTTCAGATAGGCATCAGGACTTTAAGGGACATACTAAAAAAGAAATGTTTTTTTTTTCTATGTTTGTCCAGGAGCATCCAGGATTCATAAAACTTTACATTAAATATCAGCCTCACTTTTCACAATATTGCAGTGATGAAGAACTAGCTCGAGATTGATTTATTGATCCCTGAAAATATAAGGTTATTAAAGTTAACACTTCAATATGTGCAAAAATCAATTATTTGAGCTTGTTAACATTCATGTGTTGGTTAACAGTGGCTAGAAAAAGGGCAAGGCAGACACCTCCCTCCTGAAACAACTGCTCACGGACAAGAATTCAGTGTTATGTCTTCGTTGGTAGCTATTCACCTCTAGGCTGAAGTCACTGAGAAGTGTCAGTTGATGTTTAGTTCTTTCAAAAATTAAGCCATGCTCCAAAATTAGTGCTCAGTTTTTCCAACTATGGTGTCTATAGTCATACCAGGGTGTTAGTATTTGGCTAACTCCTTTTCCTATGCAGTTACTTGCAAGAAGATGTGAATGTTCACTGTGTTTGAAAATCAGCCATGAGTCAAAGTACACATTTAAGGACTGTTAAGTGTGCAGCTATATATATAGAGAAAAGTGTTTCACTTCATGGGTGTAAATGAATCATTTTTCTTTTTCAGGCGGAGAAAGGAAGGTTCTGGTGGTCCTTCATTTTGAATCCATTAGAGTTTTCAATAATTTATTCACATGCAGAGTTTCTGTCGCAGTGGGTTTGCATTTGTCACATCACCTCTATTTTTCTAATGAGTTGCTAATGAGAGGTCAATTACTTATGGAAATTAGAAAAACATTCTTTGAGGAACTGTACTGAGGTAAAGTGTGCTACCTCATAATGTTATGCTATAAATCATTACAGCGTTAATGAACATTTTACTCTTTTTCATGTTACAGCTTATTTCCCACACCATAAAATGGCCTCAAGATAATTTTGAAATGAACATGAGCAACTCTCCTAAAAATCTTCTCATATTGTGTTTACTAATAATTGCAGAAGAATACCTTACTTTTTGCTTATGTCATTAGAAGTTTGCTCATGCACCAACATCTTGCTGTGAAATCTTCAGCTGATTAAAACAAAGGTGTTAGGAACACCAGATTTGCCATGCTGAATCAGAGCACTAATCTGTCATCTGCCCTGGCTCTGTTTCCAGCAGTCACCTTCCGTTTGGCACTACAAGGGGGAAATGGACATCCGTAAAGCACCTGGCCGGATGGATAATACCCAGACTGGTACTTTCAAAGGGTCCTCCTGACCCCTCTTTTGGGTAACCAGCACTAGCAGCACTGCAAGAAAACAGTCAGAGCCTGCAGCATTTCATCCTGAACTCTACCCTCCACCATTTTAGTGAAAGACCTTCAGGAACTGGTGGTAGGTAAGAAGTTTAAATGTTCATTTCACAATTTGCCCTCTTCCTAGGCACCTGTTTTTCACTTTATTAAGGTTTTGTATGAATGATACAGAAACAGAGGAAAAGAGGCAAAAAGAATTCGAGGGACCAAGACGGATAGTAGGTTAGTTGCAGAATCATGCAATTAAATTTAGAGGCCAGGGATATAATTCACTGCTGAAATTCAGCTTTGCACTGTCATAAGTTATTATTTCAGAGCAGAAGCTGAAAGGGCCAGAGAGAGGAAAGTGTACAAGCAGAAGTATAATTAGACTTCAGTATTTCATATTGATACCCTGAGACTTCCACTGCTAAGCACTGTTTCATAGTCTGATCAGGGTAACACTGCAGTGAACAAACATAAGATCTCTCATATTCAGACCATTAGATTATTCCATTTCCCTTGCTGGCACTGTAAATCAAAAGCAAAAGACACCCTGTTATGTGCTACAAGACAGTTTTGTTGGCCTTTCTTTCCAAACACATTCTGAACACACATGTTTTTTATCTGAGTCTCATTCACTTCAGCTTTACTGTCTTGAATACAGATTTAAATTGGGGGGGGAGAGAAGCAAAGAAAAAAAAATCAGGCCTTGAAACCAAGCAGGTATCCACAGAGAAGGAATGTGGCAGCTGGTTAAATAAAAAAAAAAATGAATGCATCACACAGATGTGATTTTCTCAGTTTCTAAAGAATTACCAGGTCTTTGTCCCTTTGAACCAGGCCCAATCTGGATTTAGGTGAAAACCACGCAGTTATTTGACTTAGGTGTGTTCAGAGCCCAGCATTTTGGTGCAAAGAAATCCACTCTGTGTATTAAGGGGTAAACCAGTTGGTCCAAAGCACAGTTCTGCCACTTACTCTTAATACCACCTTGGGTAGCACTCACGTTCATGTCTCTAATTCCCCCTCCCTGCCCTTCTCCTTGGAAAGATATACCATGTTAACAACGAGGTGTCCGACTACTAATCAAAAGCAATATAATACTGCACACATCAGCTCCATGATGGAATAAAGAAGAAGTGAGCGTGAATCTGAGTACCTTCTCTTCATATCATAGCCTCTACATTGTTTTCAGGAGCATTTTCGTCAGGCAGTGATGAAAGGCTGAGAACAAAATGAGTAAAATTTCCTTTTACTGCTTAAAAATTCTCAGCTGGTTTGCTATATCAAAAAGCTGTCTCTTTAAACAAATCACACGGTTAAAAATACCAAGTTATAATTCAGCAACTAACTCGGAAAATGACAATTTAATCAATCAGAACCAACCCTCCCGAAAAAGAAAATAAAAAAAAAGAAAAAAAAAATCTTCAGGCTTTCATGCAATGTGAGTAGTTGAAACTATAAAAAGGTTCAATCACTGTAGAACAAGCCTGCAGCATCAATGTTTATTAAAGTCAGGGGAGCCATTTATTGACCTGGGAAACAGCAAAGCACCAGCAGCACTGCTGGATTGCATTTTTATAGTTAAGCAGAAGGTGATATTTTCCTTTTCTCTTTTAATTGTGATTCCATCAAATCCAAAAAGTTAAAAGCCTCTCAATTTTTAAGGGAAAGCAAAGAGAAGGACGCTCCACACCGTTCTTCAGTCATTCTCTCTGCTCTGACTCCTAGCACTGGGATGTATCAAATCATTGCAACACAGGATCAAATTTTTAGGCTTATCCGCATGCCAGCGGAATGACAGACTGGTGTGTTTTCCCGCACCACTTTAGGTGATTGCAGAAGATAGGGAGCTACCATTATGAAGCTGCTTTTTTCTGTAATCAAAAAGGAATTACTGTATTTATTCACATAAAGGTCACCCTGCCACTGGGACAGCCAGAAGCACTCAGATTGAACTGTCTTCTCCCAAACTGACAACAGGCACTTTCCCCAGACAAAGACATTCCTTGGTTGTTCTGGAGATTTTTGTAACTCTGTTTTGCTACAAGCACGTTTTTAAGTGCACCTTTTCACACTGCATAAATTGTAAACCACATAAGGCTATTAAAAGGAAAGCATCAGCAACGTGAAGTGTGTTTACGGATCTGTGTTACCCAAATTATAGAAGTTTGGCTTCTGCTTCATTCATTCCCCATCCACAGGAAACCTTGGGGTCAACCAAGGAACATGGGTAGGGATTTAAAACACTCTGCATGTGTCAGCTGCCACCTAAACGGGTGCCAGCGCCAGGAAAGGGAACTTCAAAAGCTGAGAGGATGAGTCAGTGCGGTCGGAGCTGACATGACGCACACTGAAGCCGAGAGCTGCAGCTAACCCATATCCTCCGTGGATGAGGTACAAAGCGGGCTGAGCAGCGCACGCAGGCCAGCGGGTTATACATGCATGCATCAAAGGGTGATGAATATTGTAACACAGCCTCGGTCACCGAGGACCTTAGCGGTTGTCAATATGCTGCATGCATTAGCGGCTCAGAGCTTGGTGGGAGCAAGAGGGAGAAAAACCGAGTCCTCCACTTCAAAAAGCGCACCTCTGCCACCTCGAGAATTTCACACTGTTCCGGTACAGAGCACAAGGTACAAAACTGCCTTTGTGATCCCACCCAGTCGTACACAGCACTTCACACCTTCCTTTCAGGTTTGCAAACAAACCTCTGGCAGCTCTACTTCTCATTTTCTTTTCCTCATTCGTAGAGAAAAACACATAATATCCTTGCTTAAAACATAGTGGAGGAGTTTGACGCAAATCACCTGTCATACTATAAGAATTTTGATATTTGCAGGGGGAAAAAAACCACTTCAAGTATTTTGAGGGATGTAAAAAGCTGCTTCAGAATTCAAAGGCAGCTCACAAAAAAATCAAGTCAACTGATAGGTTGGTGTAAGGTTTGAGATACCTGTTTTGTGCTAAAATCACAATACTGTGAGAATATGAATAAATAAAAGGTTATGGAAAAAGTAACCCATGAGTTCCCTCAAATTAGATCCCATTGGCATGAAATTAGTTCACAGCTGTCACTTGTGTTGCTCCAGGAGAGATTACTGCTTAAATAATGTTAATGACCACTTTGATTTGACTTCTGTAATTACCAGAGAGAGAAGGGACTGCATTTCCTAGGAAGAAAAATCTTTTATCTGCTTGTTTAATGTATAATCTTTGATGAGATGGAGCTCCTTTCCCCTGAGTTATTTCCCTGAGCATTTCTGTTTTGAAAAAGAAATGGATTTCCAGGTTGAAAGCGGAGCTGCTGTGCAGTTGTCAGAGCTGTGGGAGAGGTGTCTAATTGTCATTTACAATGACCCTTGATTCGTTTCTAAATAGAGCATCTCTCCCACGTCGTCTCCTCACTCTTGCTCTGCCTCACAAGCAGGCATATTTGCAGGGCTGGATTCTTCTCTGAGCTACCTCCACCACCACCAGTAAATCATAAAAATTTCTCCTATAATCAATGGAGTGTCTTCAGATTTACCAGACAGTATAATCTGGTCCATGAGACAGCTGATTGTTATCTATAACCTCCCCATGCAATTCAAGCAATGGGAGATGTAATCCAAAAATTTCCTTTGGACTTTTTTACTGCCAAAATAGATCAAACTCTGTGGCAGCCTTTTTATAATCTCCACTTTTCTAAATAAACATCACACAGCCTGTATTGCCTTTACTGCAAAACACTTCTCCCTGCCTGTATTGAGGCGGGTTGTTAGCTGATGTGCCGACACACAAGACAAACAGTGGCAGCACCTCCATGGTGCAGCACCAAGACACGGGGTGCAGTGAGGGGCAGGCTGTGGATCCTGAGCACTCGCTCACCAGGGAGCACCAGCAATAGTCCTCGTGGTTAGACGAGTTGAAAACCCCTTGCACTGTCTCCCTCCCAGTTAGACACTGCCATGGCGTTGTAAATTATTAGACTCAGCTCCCAAAGATTAAAGAGTTGGTGGTATCACGCTCCTTCACATCAAAGGTATCGGGCAGCTGGTACGTGTAGTGGCTGCATCCAAAAAAGGCTGTAAGTGGAGTCTGCTGAAGAAAGGGGCTGCAGGAATTGATGAGCTGGGTTGCTCCGTGGGCAGGACTGAGGGACGGGAACAGCTCTCGCAAAGGGCACCAGGCAAAGCCGGGCACTGCCATAGCTCAGTGGCTGGAGAAGCGCTGATGGATGGGCAGTAATGGGCAGAAATGTATTTAGAAGGAATCATTTTAAGTACGTTCCTGGACTGTAAATTAACTGAAACTGCTCAGAAAAAGCCCTGAGTGACATTGAAGGCCATGCAATTAAACGCAGGGCTCCAATTTGCAGTGATCAACAAAAAGAAAATACATTATTAGAATGCACAGCAAATAGAAAATAACACCAAAAACGGTGAGATTATGGCTGTATTATATTAGTTAACAGCCTTCCCCTGTTGGTTTGTTCACTAAGATTCAAACATATTCATTCTTTGATGCACATTTGTATTCATAATACTGCGAATTTCTTCCCTGCCTTCTTTTGTTGGAAAGGGTTGATAGCTGTTAATGAGAAAGTGAACAGAGAAGGAGCTAAACATGATGGGGCCAAACGAGGCGGGATAGCTCCCACACTCACAAAGAGACTTTCTGACTGGGGCCTTGAATTTCAGAGCAGCTTCAACTCATTTACGGAGCCTGGAAATGAAGGTGCCTTGCCTATATGAAAATTACATACTTCCATGCAGCATTATGACTTTGCCTTGAAGCGGCTGTGGCTCTGTGTTTCATTCACATTTGTGGCCGTTTTAACCCACTAAGCTTAACGGTGTAATAAGGATGCCTGGATGCGGATAATTCTTCCTCCTCCTTTCCCACTGCAATCAGGTTTTGCCCTTCATTATACATTTTTGTGGACTTTATTAGAGCATAAATCTTTACAGAGTTCTTCAAGCTTTGACCTACATCTTGCATATACGGGAACTTTTCTCCCTAGATTGTCTTTTGGAGCACACCAGTTCATTAAAGTTTTGAACACTGAACCGTCACTCTTATTGCTTTATCGCCTGGTTTATGTGCCGAATGTCAAAACAGGCATCAGAAACCTGATTTATAAGGATATATACAGAAATTGTGGTACCTGCTTGTGACTGGGAGTCAGCTGGCAATTTCCTATCATCAGGATTTCCTCCTCAGCTACCAGGGCCCAGCCTGGCAGCCCAAAGACAGCACTGACAAGATTGAATTCAGCAATCGTGATTCAGGACTAACAAAGCTTTGAGGCTTTTTGTAATATCTTTGAATTTATGTGCTTTCCAGTTTTAATCACATCTGACCATTTTGTGTGTTTTTTTTTTTTTGCAAGTAGAAGTCAGTGCTGATTTAAAAAAAAAAATGAAAGCTAAACAAGTCAAGCAGTCCCCAAATGCCAATATGGGATAGATTTTATACCTTCTTTCCTTCTCTCTTTGAAATATCAGAAAATTATGGATGAAACCGCAAGCAGGCAGCACTACAGAATGCACAAGCATTGATGAGAAATCTCGGGTTCCCCTATTAATCTGCCATTTCATACCGAGTCACATTTACCTCCTGCTCACACACCCGATCTCCCTCACCCCACATAACCGGCTCGGTGCAGGAAAGTTGCTTTTTTAACGTAGTTTTTGCACCAACCGTGGCCCCCCCCCGCGCCCCTGCACGCCCCGCCGCTACTCCCCGCTGGGGACAGCGGCCTGTCCCTGCAGTCGCGCCCTGGACGCGGAGGGTGGAGCCGCGCCGCTGACTCCTCCCGCTCCTCCTCCGGCGTGCGCGGGCGCGGCGCTACGCGAGCGCGGGGATCCGGTGCGGCCTGCGGGCAGCGCAGCCGCCATGGCCGCAGAGGTGAAACCGACGCTGTCCAAGAACCTGCTGCGCATGAAGGTGAGGCGGGGGGTGGCGGCGGGGCGCCGGGAGCGGGGAAGGAGGGAAGGGAGAGGCCCGAGGCCCGGGCCGCGGTGGGTGAGGGGAGGGCGGCCGGGCCCGGCTGCTGCCGGGGAGCTGCCCGCCGCGGGCCCGGTGCCGTGAGACGCCCGAGCCGTGCTGTGAACAGCTTTGGGGAGTCCCCGGGATAAACCAGGCATCTCGGGAGCCCCTTGCCTGTTTGGGGCATTTTCCGTGTCTACCGCTGGCCACGCAGCGTCTGGCCTGGCCTGACACGCG
This sequence comes from Nyctibius grandis, assembly GCF_013368605.1. Taxonomy (NCBI): domain Eukaryota; kingdom Metazoa; phylum Chordata; class Aves; order Nyctibiiformes; family Nyctibiidae; genus Nyctibius; species Nyctibius grandis. The sequence continues at coordinate 18,610,411 of NC_090669.1, read as the reverse complement.
GGCACGAGTGTCTCCTGCCTCCCGTAACGCACGCTTTAAAATACAGATCTATTTATCTTCAGCTTCGCTTGCCCTTTCACTCAGGCCTGCAGCATTCTGGGCTGCTCCCTTCTAACTTAACCGGCAAGAGGCGATTTCAGAGCTGTCACACAGTACCCGTCTGCTTAAATGCTGGCAAGAGGTCTGGGGGGTTATAAACTGTAGGGTCGGGAGGGTTTGATCCAGGAAAGCAACTTCATGATTGCAGCAAAAGCTTCACCCTTGCAATGCCCAACTTTTGGGCACCATTTGAGAGTCTTTCCGTTCCACCTGGTTTCTCTGCAGTTAGGTTGCTTGTGGTGAATAAAAATGATAAGACTTTGTCCCCCACCACACACGTTGAAATTAAAATATTAATGTTGCTTGCCTTACTTGGGAGGGACTTTTAGTCTGAGGGAAAAAAGTTTCCTTTTTTTTTTTATTGTGTCCATTTGTTTGTTTGTTTACACTGATGGCTCATAAAATACCCAACCTGAATGGTAGTGTTAACCACCTTTCCCAGCTTGTAAACGCGAGGGCTGTTACCAACATCCTGACGTGCCTGTTACCCTTGGAATTGTGAATCTCATGTCAAGTCCAATGTGAAATTAGTCTCCACTTACTCGCTAATGGATTCTGCTTCATGTCATGTACTACAGCACCTAATTCAGTAGAGCATGTTCTCCTGTGATTGATGGTTCTTTATTGCTGGAAAACAACCAGTAAAAGTTGAGTTGCTATTATTTTTTTTTTTTAAATGTTAATATCCATTAAATTTTTATAGCTGAATATGATGGAGGCCTTTGTGGCTTCTCGCTTATGCTCTTTTATTTAACCATGTTTTTCCCCACATATTTATATGGGACTATATTTCAGACACTGGCTGAAAGGATTTTGGCTGACGTCAGTTCAATCTACCATGTAAAGTGTACTGATCTACAGTAAGGTGGTGGAATATTTACCCCAATTAACAGATGCTGCTAATGAAAGGCTAAAACTCATGCACAGAGGGAACAGAACACATTTGCCTCGCTCTTAGAAGGGAGTAGATGTTGAGCTTAGTTAGCCAGCAGTGTATGGCAGAGTAAGACTCCCATAACCTGGATTACAACATCATCATTTTTTCTTATTTTTATGTAATACTATCTTTTAAAGTGAAATTTCTGCTCCTGTTTTTTGCCAGTTTATTAACCCCCTGGAGATTTCAAAAGCCAGTTTTTAGATTTTCTTCCTTGGAAGGCTGTGGAGAACCAGCCTGTGAATGTGCTGCTGTGACATTTGCAGGTTTACAGTCCGGGCTGTAGTAGCCAGCTTTGAAGAGATGAGTAAGTTTTGAAAGGGTCATACACAGATCTTGTATTTAGCACTTTCCTTCTGCAGATCTTCTTGTTTACAAATGTTTTAATTAATACTTCAGCAGCTGCTTCTGCAGATACTGGTAAGATGTATTATCATGATTCAGCAGGCAGGTGAAGTGTCACCCAAAGGTGACATGTGGTGAGTGTCAGCGTTGTGAAGACCCTTTGCGCTAAGTATCGGACCATGTGTGCTCACCTCTTGATGTCAAAGGATGGCTCATGCCTTTAGATCTTGCACCATTTGATCCAGGTCCCCTTGCTTGGGGAAACTAATCCAAATAACCACTCAGTTACTGACTTACATACTCTGTGTCTACCACAATGGATATTTTTTTAATTCATCCATGTGTGTTTATGTTTTCGATAAATCTGATCACATATTTTTTATCTAGTTATTCCTGTAGTAATCTTTAGGAACATAATCTTTAAAATGTAATGTGAAATGATTTTTTAATTGGGTGCTTGTAGCAGAATTTCTTCTATTGAGATTTGACTGGCTAACCAATTTCCTTGAGCAATATGGTTTTCCACATGATAGATTCCCTTATTTTCCTTAAGAAGATACTGTAATTTTAATTTGAAAGCTTTGACATATTTTGGATCGACTCAGAAAAGAAAAGTCAATTTTTCTTTCATTAAAGATCTTGTACAAATTGTTGCAAATAGAAATATAAATGGAAAATGAGACGCTAGCGGTGTATTGGCTTTACTTCAGAGTTTGGTTTGGTTTCCTTGGGCATTTTGTAAAGACTGAAAAGGGGTGTGGGTTGTATATAATATATATGTATTACACATCTGTATTACCTATATATTTTAAATAAGCTCACTAATGCAGGTTTTTTGTGGGAGGGAAGTGGTTTGTGATGCCTTCTTGGGCTTTATCCTCAACCAGTTAGCAGCCTTACCCTAAACTAAATTATTGGTCTCAACTAACTTGGCAGACTGTTCCTGCAGTGAGTTCACAGGTGCTTACACATACTGCTTGAATGGTACTTTGGTAGGTCATCGATGAGAAGTTAAGAGCTGGTAACATCTTCCTGGACAGCTGGATACAAAAGACTTATTTTCATAGCCTCAGTTACTTTTTTCCGCTTCCAAAGGCAGGTTCCAGCCTTCAGGGCTACAAATGCAGGCCAGTTCATTAAATGAAATCCGAGAAAAGAAGAGGATGGTTGAAAGGATAGATGTTTCAAACAATGACCAACCTGGTATGACCTGCCTCTAGCTCTGAGCTCCAATGCTGTTTGTATGGGTGATGTTGGTTTCTGATACGCAGCAATAACTTTAACACCATTACATTCTCTCCAGCCTTTGCCGAAACATTAGAAAAATCTTAACAAAGTTACGGAGTTGTAATAACTCGGATCCATCAAAACTAATATGTGAGTACAGATGTGACTGACTGTTGACTTCCAGCAGATACCTGTGACCAGCAGTTTTTTACTTTTCCATTGCCTGTTTGCCCAAACTTAGACCAAACCCAGAGAAAAATCACAAAAAGCAGTTACTTTTTATCAACTGTTAAATACTATGTAATGGATAATTGTTGTCATGTAATTATTGCGTGTTTAGAACGTAGTCATGATGCAAAAAACTGAAGCTGTGTTTTTATGTGTCTGTCTTTTTAGTTTATGCGAAGGGGTTTGGATTCACAAACTAAAAAACAACTAGAAGACAGTAACATAGTTACTGAAGAACACTGGTATCTTGATTTACCAGAGCTAAAGGAGAAAGAGTAAGCTTGTACCCTTTTGTACTTATCATCATTTGATTATTGTGGAGTGGGAATAGAATATACATATTTTTTCCTATAAAATAAATATTATTAATAACCAATTCGGAGAAGCAAAAATAGTGAGAGAGTGGCATTGCAGCTGTTTTTATTATTTATTTTCAGGGATGTTCTCAGGGTTGCCTAGTGCAGTTTGACCTACTTTCATTTCTTGTGTGTGATGTTTTCTTTCACTCACAGTTTCTTCTAGATGCATGTAATTAGTTTCTTTCAGGCAGGGAGCAATTCATTCACTGCTGCTTTTCCCTTTCATTTGAAAAAATAAGTTTGAAGCCTTGTGTTAGTAAATTCAGCTCCAGTCACACGGTTAGGACCATTCAGGACAATTCCGTCTTCTTGAGTCCAGCTCACTTCAGATCCTGTTTTTGAAATAGGAGAGATAATGGCAAAAAGAAAGGAAGGCTTAGCTAATAAGGAAGAAAATGTCCGTTCCTGCTATTTAGAAAGGTGCTTTAAATAGCAAGAGGACTACTTTTAAAGTTGCTTGATTTTTGTCCTTTCAAAAGAGGACAAAAATTCCATTGAGGGAGAACATACATAATTTTTAAAAAGCTGGGATCCAGGCAAATAACTGTAGTTGAATAAGGTCATTGATAAACTATTTTCCATTACTGTTGGTGGATGTGACAGAAAGTTATTTGAGCTTCAGTTGCAGCAAGGAAGGTTCAAGCTGGACATTGGGAGAATTTTTCTAACAATGAGGCTATTGAAGAATAGATTGCCTAAGGAGCCACTGGATTCTTCAGCATTGAAAGTCTTTTGAGGACAAGTTAGATGGACCTCTGCAGTTCATGGTACATTTTTAACTGATCCTCTTCAGCCTAACTCCGTGTGATCGTGGGAGTGTTTTACATGGGAGATGAAGAGGATGAGGGAAAAGGTGCATATGTGTGCGAGGAAAAGAAGGATGGAACAATTCATGGAAGTACTTTTATCTAATGCATGTATTACGAACGCCTCAGGGTCATGTTTCTTTTCGCACTCCATGCTCATTAAAAGAGGAAAAAAGGAGGGGGAAAGTCGAAATCTTTCTCTGCTGAACAGAGAATTACACAGTGTTTTATATCCTGACTGACTCAACTAATGCCAGGTCTAACATCACAATGAAAAATTAATTAGAAGCTTTTGCTGGTATAGTAATGCCACCTGTAGAGTGATATTTATGTGGTATTTTTATTCTGGCAAAAGCATTAATGTAGGTGGAATCATACCAGCAAAGAGTGCTTTTTGTCAGGAGAGTTAATTTTGCTTGTGGAACTGGCACAGCTTTACTGGCAAAAAGTATTCCTTTGCACTCCAAGCTCCTTCTATTGAAAGATTTATCAGAGCAATCAAGCTTCAGAAAGTAGTTGATGGTTCAGAATACACTGTGGTTTTGTTTATTTGTGTGTGGGGAAGACAACAAATGCTTTTTGCATTTGTTTAATTTGATTATTTTAAAGCGCACCATTTGACAAATGCTGGGTTTGGGGTTTCATGCAGGAGCTTTATAATAGAAGAGAGGAGCTTTATGCTATGTGAAGATCTACTTTATGGCAGAATGTCCTTCAAAGGATTCAACCCAGAAATTGAGGTACTGTTTAAATGTTCTGTTTTGAGGTGGTGTCAAATTAGGATTGAAGCACTTGGGGATGGGGATTTGAGTGTTCACACTGCATGTTTTTTGGCCTTTGCAGCACCTTCCATAAATCCTTCCATGTACAGGAAATCCGTGATTCAAACAAAAATGTTGATCCATGCAGCATCTGGTAAATAGAATCTTTTTATCTCCTTGTGTTGGGGGTCAGTAATTGCATGACTCCTGCAGATTTTCCCTCCCTGAAGTGAGGAAACTGTCCTACATGCTGCTCACCAAACCAATAGCTCACTTTTTCTCCTGCCATTTAATTTAGAGTCCAATCCTACAAACATTCAACCCTATTTATTCATCACTTACTTATGTAAGTAAGGGCTTAAAGTTCCAAACTAAAAATTCTGGGCAAGAGAGTCTTTACTTTCTCTCTGGCATGATTCATGCTCATTGAACTACACCAAAATAGTAATAAAAATGTTACCGCTGAACTGAAGCAAGAGGATGAGGGTGCAAAGACTAAGAGGTATGCAAAAGGCTATGCAAGGTGCTTACTAGAGGATTCTTTTAGTTGTTTTGAACTTGTTCTCACTGTGACTTGGCATATTACTGCTTCATGGTTTTTACTAGTAGTTTATTGTAAATCCTTGCAGATATTTTTCCTTTTTACCAAAACCATTTCAAGGAGTTATGTGCTAACATCACAATGAAAAATTAATTATGATGTAATTCTCTGATCGCCTGAAGATGTCTGGCGTGCCCTTGAATAGTACAATTCACTGAAAACACTCTCTCTGTGTTGCCTCTTTTCCCAAAGGCAAACTCTAAGCTCAGCTTAGCAACAGGCAGGCATGTTGCCTTTTCTTCATGAGTTTTTGTAACAGTATGCTCTAGTCTGACCAGGGAACAGCAACTAATTATTAAATTTGACTCTTACCTACCAGTGAATTTCAGCATAGTTGCTGTTGTGTCAGGGTTACGTATTTAAGCTATTTCTTACTTCATTTTCAGAAGTTAATGATCCAAATGAACTCTAAGTGCAAGGAAGAAGAAATTGAAGTGGATGATAAAATGGAAGCTGATGTGTCAGATGAAGAAATGGCCAGAAGGTAAGTTATATTTTATGACCTAATCAATATTAGCTAGGAATATAATATGTTACTGCATTATGTGGGGGAAAATAAACCCAAAAAGCAAACAAAAAAAACCACCACCAACAAAAAAAAAAGAACAGAATTTGGTGCTTTATAGAATTGATTTGTCAGGAATTCTGGTGTGTATTTAGTGGAATCTCCATCACTTTTGGGGGTAAAATCTTGTAGGGGTTTTCTGCCCTTTGATATCCAGGTATTCCATGCTAATTCACTCCTTGTTCCAGATTGGTAAAAACCCCAAACTATCAGAATGAATAATAATGTAATAAGTGATCATGTAGTACTTGTGCTTCTTAAGTTTCTGATAACAGGCTTTTTACACCACTTAAATTGTTGATTAGATTTATGATTTGCTCCATTGACATTTTCTCTGATTTGAGTAAAAGCTGTAAATTTTTTATTATCTTTACAGATATGAAACATTAGTGGGAACAATAGGGAAGAAATTCTTGAGAAAAAGAGACCAGCGTGTACTCCAGGATGAAGATGAGGATGGGAATAGTAATACAAGACCTAGCAAAAAAGCTAAGAAAAAGTTCTTAAAACCTCAGGATTAATGTCAGCTGCATAACTGGAGCTAATAGAAATGTTATCTACTAAATTTAGTACCACGAAATGGAGATTGTTTGGAGTTTTTGCTATTTAATGTGTAAAGGATAGATTTGTAAATCTGAGTCTGTTCTCATTGAAATTTCTACCATCCACATGACAAACATTTTTCAAAGTGGATGTGTATATAATGGATGTCATACATCCTTTCCTCTCTCAGCAGCTTTTATTATGTGGGGCACTAATCCCATCAGCCTTTTTAAATGTTGTGCATAACTAGTTCAAGTGTCATATGCAACCGAGAGCAACATTATTTACAATTTATGATAACATCTGAAAGAACTATTTGGAGTAAAGACAAGCTTTGTCCAATCCAGTAAGACAGTTCAGCTTTCACTGTTTTTTTTATTATGAAAATGAAAACCTTTGCTGTCTTCAAATTGAAAAATCAGTCAGCAAAACATGTATCTTTTTTTTTTACTGTGCTAAAAATAAGGTAGAAAAAGAACAGAAATAAAATTCATTTTGTGGAATTTTATTTTTTGTAAAGCCTATTTAAAAATAGAGGGGTTTGTAGTAAAGCTTTTTTTTTACAGAGCAAGCCAAATATTGGGCAATGTTTACAGTTTGACACTTGAACAGATTGTGAGTCTTTAATTTCAGTCTTCCAAAAGAAGTTTGCTAATCTTGTCTCTTTTTCAGCAAAAAAAATCCAATCTTATAATTAGGTCTTGTCATAAAAGCATAATAACAGCTTCAGAAACATATTTGAAAGCTGAATAAAAACTGTGTTTTTTTGTGGTTAATGATTGTGGTTTAACTAATTTAATGTAAAAAATGATGCTTAATACAATCTGATATAAGAAGTGATCCTGTTTTGTGCTGGCCACAGATGTCCCCAAATATTAGCTGACTGCACTGACGTTTTCTGTTTAGCATGCAGTGAAGCCATCTGAAGTAATGTTAGGGCAGAAACATCATGCTCTTTGGTCAGTCATGCTCTGGGCCTATTGAAAAATGGCAACGTGGTCTTGTCTAAAATCATCACAGTTCTCTGTATCCTGCCTTTCAACAAGAAATATTTCTTTTTATTACTTCATTTCCCCAGCCAGATGTCTAAGTTAATCATCCTTAATGCCAACTCCCTAGAGAACGAGGAATTTGTTAAATTGAATCAAGTAGTGGCCATTGTGTCATGGACACGAGGCTTTTTTTTTTCTTTCTTTTTTTAATAACTCAGTGAAGCAAGACGTGAAACTCAATTATATAAAGAAAGAGACTGTGTGTCTGCTGTATTTTGTGTGTGATATATGAACTATAATCCATATATCAAGAGCACATCATTAGATATTCAAGATGGATCACACATGGAAAGAGAAGTATACTTTTAACCTAGTAAGGGGACCTCATACAGGTGGAAAGTCTGTGATTCATGATCTGAGAGAGTTTTTCAGAGCTAATTAAATGCTACTGGTTCAATTACTTAAAACCTGATCATATATTATTGCTAACTGAAAAGAAGTTAATGATGGCAAGACATTTTTCTTCCCATGGAAGATGTGACCTGAGCTAAGAAATGATTTATTGTTGGTCATCACAAGAAAAACTCAGAATATATCCCATTATTCTTTCTTGCTTATTAGCAGGAAAATGATTCCACTCTATCTGAACACATTTCTTCAACGGAGAACTTCTGCATAGCTATGCTGAATAGTTGGGGGGGGGGAAAGTGTGTTCTAGTGAACTACCAGCAACCAGGAGATGTCACTGCAATTGCACGCCCCAAGAGACAGTGGATTGGAGAAGGTTCCAGTGGTGTCACATAGAGGACCTTTTGGGTAATTTTGATAAATATTAGTGGCTCAAATGAACTTCATGTGAAGTCTGTCTTTGCCAAGGCTCTATGCAGAGATCTCTCTTGCATTGTAGGGTTCTGTTCAGTCCAACAGGATGTAGTTTTGCGCAGTTAAAGGGTGTTCTGCCATACGTTGGTCCTTAATTTCATGTCCTTTCCTGAGGGACAGTTGGAAATATGAGTGGCATGGTGCGTGGGTATCAGCAGCATCCTAGAAAATCCATGATTTTGGAATTTGGGAGGGGGAAGGGTAGTTCTGTTTTCTAAACATGCCCAACACCAACTATGAAGAAATGATAGATTTTGGTTTATTGTCTTCAAATCTGGGTGCTCTGCCGTTCATGTTTAGCTGGTGGCTAGGTGAGCTATTGAAATGCTATGTAAGACCAACTACTAATTTTTAGCACAGTCTCTTATTCACGGGGAGTGTGTAAAATGGACCTTTAAAAGCACCATTCATAGTGCATTATTATGAGCAAGACAAAACTAAAAATCAGCACTACGTGACTTTTTAAATGTACTTTAAGTGCCCAAAGTTACAAGTAGGCATTTTATGATGGGGTCTTCTGAAATACCCATCTATCTTTCCAGCCTCATAAATACATACATATACGTATGTATTTTAAGTCTGGCTCTGGCTTCCTAGCCAGGGTAGAAACGTTCTGCTGTATAAAATCTGTGCTTGAACTGCTCTTGACAGAGATGTAAGTGTAGTTGTGAAATATTCATAATGCGAACCTACATTAATTCAAGCTTTCTTGGCTCTGACACAGCCTCAAATGCAGATGCATTTTCATACACAGCTTCCTAAGCTGTAGAACTTTCCCACGGTTGTGTTTCCAAATGAAAAGCATTTCTTTCAGAACAAAAGCAAGCTGGGATGGGTAGTAAGCATTTTTGTGGCTATCTGCAAAATTTAATGGGTAAAGCGCTATCAGGCACCAGAACCGTTTGTGCCTGTTACACTAAGGTACCTGTTGAAGCAAACAAAGCACAGTGTGTGTTGTAGTTGGTACTCACTGACAGCTCCCAATGTTAAGTTTAAGGAAGTCTCTTCTCAGGTGAGGTTTTGTCCCTCCCTTTGACAAGCTGACAGTGTTTATTTCTGTAATAACTCCTGAGGTTGGAAACATGTAAGTATTGAACATCTTCATCTTTCTTGCTGATGTTTCTCATTTTGTTACTTTTATTCTGCTTAGTATTGGATCTGAAAAAGTCCAGGACCAGAGTCCAACTGAAGTGAGCCATCCTGTATCCTCCCTTTAGTAATGCATGAGCTGATTAAACTTTGATTCTTTGGGGAAGGGGGAGGATGTTCGGTGGAGCCATGGAGTTTGAACTGTTTCTTCTGTCATGTGTCTTATTCTCTAATAAGACGCTCCGTTATACGATTCTACAGTTGCAGGTGGCTGTCGTTGCCATTGGGCATTGCATGTGTGTGTAATCACAGAATCACAGAATCAACTAGGTTGGAAGAGACTTCTGGGATCATCGAGTCCAGCCTTTGACCTAACACCACTGTGTCAACTAGACCATGGCACTAAGTGCCACATCTAGTCTTCTCTTAAACACCTCCAGGGATGGTGACTCCACCACCTCCCTGGGCTGCCCATTCCAATGCCTAATAACCCTTTCTGTGAAGAAATGCTTCCTAATGTCTAACCTGAACCTCCCCTGGCGCAGCTTGAGGCTATATCCTCTAGTCCTGTTGCTGATTGCCTGGGAGAAGAGGCCAACCCCCACCTCACTACAACCTCCTTCCAGGTAGTTGTAGAGAGCAATAAGGACAGCTGGGCTGGGATTCTGGAACTTAATCCAGCATTCAAGCTTAAATTGTCTCGTCTTTCTGTTAATTGGAATACCATACTTTTAAATTGTATTTGGATTAGACAAGTCCTGGTTGGGGGGTTCTAGGCGTTTGTTCTGCTTCATTTCAACGGCAGTCAACAACTAAAACTGCACAATAGCTTAGGCTCTCATTAAACCATTCTCAAACAGTGTTAATAAAGCATAGTGGTAATCTTCCTTGGGGTCTCGGGGAACACCTCGGTTTGCTCAATCATTTAGAAAGGGGTAAAAACCCTTAATGGGACCTTAGTATGAGAGAGTAATACAAACACAAATCAGAGATCAAAGTCCTTAGTTCCATTATTGATAGAAAAACTGTTCCCACCTCAGAAAGATCTCTCAGTGTCCCCTATTGCCTCCTGCTTGGCCCTTGGTTCCTCGTTCCCATGCAAGTATGCCTGCACCCAGGCCATCAGCTGCCACCATGGCTGGTCAGTAGGGAAGAGCCGGCACGCACCATGGCAAGCCCAGAGCTGTTGACTGCTGAGCCCAGCAAAGGAGGCGAGTACTGGGCCTCCTCTTCGGTGATCGTTTTCTTCCTCAGCCTACAAACTCTTTTTCCAGGAACATGTAGGAGCTTACCATCTTCAATACTGCTGTTAAATTTGTTCAATATTGGCCTGTTTGGTTCAAGAAGTTTGTGGTGGGGAGGGTTGGCCAGGAGATCGATAGCATGATTGAACAGACCTCATCTGCTTTGCAAATGGAGTGTGCAGGAGTCATGCAGTTGCAGGGGGAGGCTGTATTTACAGCAGCTCTTTATGTTTTTATTTTCCTTTATTTCTTTTCAGGTATACAGTTACAGCATTTGTGAGATTTATGATCAGATGATGTCTTTGAGCAAAAAGATAGACTATCAGTGGGAGGAATCAACATTTGACCACTACTCAGGATTATAGATTGGGGAGAAAGGGTGTTCTTCAGTGTTATTGCTATTTTTTTGATGCGTTTAAGAATGTTTCCCCATTCTCAGCGGTTTCCTTGGTTGGGCTTTTTGCAGAGAAGCATGGTAGGGGAGCAGCAATTTTTTTAAAAAAAAGGTGAAAGTGATTGTGAATTAATTCTAAAGAAAGGGGTTCGTTTAGATTTGGTTGGCTCCTTGATTTTTTTCACTTTGATACAGGTGAATGAACTCACTTGTGACACTAAAGCTCCTCTGCTAAGTGGTACTCACCCAGCATAGCCATATGGACTCCCATATTTGCTATCCACAAAGAGGGCAGAATTAAGGGTATAGTGGGATTATCTTCATTGTTCTACCTTTGTTATACAAATAACTCGCAATACAAAATTTCCACCCCCTTAGTAAATCTAAGCCAGTTGTGACATTTAAGCACCATTCACCCTGAGTACTTATCAGAAGCAAAGCTTGTAGGTATCTCCTTAGAGCCCATCAGCCACAATAACGCTGCAATATATACAATTTTCATCACTGGAAAAATACATGCATACCAAAAATTACTTTGGGCAGTTTACTGCAGTAATGGCAAAAAGGATGCACATGATAATCTTCATCTTGTACTGTGTTTTGTCTAAGGATGATGGTGAAAGAATTATGCCTCCTAATGCTTCTTTCAAAGATGACATTGTTTTACTTATATTAAAGGTAGAGAAATGAGATGAGCTGTGAGTAGTTAGATCATGTGAAAAATGAAGTTTTAAATGTGTGCTTCATTGTCTAAATGCTCACAGATGACTTTTCTCCCTATAATAACCATAGAAAATGTGTTGGCAGCATATCACAGTTAATAATCCATACTCCTATTTATGTGCTATAGGCACTCCAAAATTCCCCAGACATATTTATTACCCAAGTTTATAACCAGATTCAAATCAGATCCTACATTTGTGCCAAAAATTGAACTGCAGTCATCTCACAGAAAATAATTCTATCTACCTGACAGAGGAGTCTTAAATTCCTGGTTTTTCCCAGAGCGAAATTCACTTTAATCTGGTATTAATGTATTTTTCCATCAATCACCTGCAAAAGAATCCTGTAATCTTGCAGTAGTGATTGTGCAGACAGTGGAAGGTACTGTACAGACATAGTGTTATTGTAGGTTTTCCTGGTCATCTAGATTGTGTAAAATCCTTTGACGTTAATTGGGACAAGTTTTCTATCTAGGGTTATGTTGAATTTCTCTTTGAGGGTTTTTTCCACCTCTTCCTCTTGAAGAGTTATGAATTCCACCAGATCCATATTTTCCTTGTAGTTGTATGTGGTCTCAGTGAGTGTCCACCCAATTAGTGCTCGAAAGCCGTCGGTGGTCTGGAGGGTGCAGATGGACTTCTTTGTAAAGAGGGAATCTGGAGATGTCTGAAGGTACGTGCACTGGAAACTGAAATCTTCCACTGTCCGTGGCTCAAGGTTGAACATATAAACTTTCCGACACTCTTTTTTCTCCAAAAGATCAGAATTAGAGAAATTTTGATTGGGGATATATTGTTTCCGTCTCATTTTCTCAAGGTACCAGATGGCATTTTTTTCTGTGAAGCGAAAGACACCGGGAGCCTGGGGCTGGTCTTTCCCTGACACAAGCTCCATCGGTTGCCACATCTGATAGGATACACCAAAGCCTCCATCAACAATATAGGCTTTGCCATCGATAACAACCTTTACAAGGAGATGGGTCATGATGGTGGCATATGCGTTTTGATGTGGATTGAACACATACGCTCCCAGAAAGCTGGTGTCATACCCCAGGCGCTTCAGGACCCAGCCCAAGAGCTGGTTGTTTTCCATGCACCAGCCACCCCGCTTCCTCCGCACGATTTTGTTATAAACGTGCTCCAACTCCAAAGTAATTTTCTCCCCGCAGTGGATGCTGAGGTTTTCGAAGGGAACAGCACGGATGTGGTGCTGGAATATATCGGTTAAGGTTTCCAAATCTTGCTGTTCAAGGGAGCCTTTATAGCCGGTTCTCGCAAAATACTCTTCAAGGTTCATGTTTCCTGTAACATAAAGAAATGCGTTTTGGTTTTGTTTCTTTACATCAATGATTTACGATGTTGTGAAAAACTGCCCAGGCTGCTGCCAGCAAAGACTCTGTAATGTACGGAACCTCATCAGAGCAGTTTTTAACCAGTATTCATATCAAACGGTTCCCTGAGCAAAGAAGGGCAGTGCACGCGAGGGTTTGCTTTTTGTCTCAGTCATCCCTATGGCAAACAGCTGATGCAATTTCAGCGTGATATGCGATGGCTGCGAAACGGGGATTTGCTGTATTTGCAGTGTAACAGCGGGGTTGAGAAGAAATGTAAGATCACGCTAGGGAGCGTTCAGGAGGGTTCATGAAAACTGGTCTAAATCCACTGTTCAGTGTAAGGAGTGTGAGTGGGGCAAGCGGTGTCATCTGCCAGTTGGAGGGAGGATAATTTGGGGCAGGATTCACATGTTCTTTTCACGAATCTGCCACTGATCTACGTGATGGTAAATGAATTACTGTTCAGTACATGTCGCTCTTTCACTGCTTACAAGAAGTGAAAATGATACTCCCTGCACATTTTGTAAAGTGTCGAGTTTTATTCAGATAATTATAACTGAAAAAAACCCTCTGACCTTTGCAAGAGTCGCAGACCACTGAGTCTCTTGTCTGCTCTGAGTGTTGCACAAACTCATTTTGGTGTTGGAATAATGAATCTGAATGGAGGCGAGTGACCTAAAAGATGAAGAGCACATCTCTATTCCCTACTGTGCCCCACATCTCGCAGGGCGGCCTGAAAATGGACAGGGCCTGCTTTACATCTCTCTAGTCCTGGCCTTTCTCAAAATTTGCTTTATTCCTTCCAGAGAAGGTGTAACTAAGAATTACCAAAGCCTTGTACAGTGAGTCCCTGGTCTGTCCTGCCTCCAGCAGTGCCCACCTCCTGGCCTGCCTTGGTAGGACTCCGCTTGAGCAAGATTGCTGGATGAGGAACTACTCAACTTATTTTCTGCCTACTAATACTGTGGAAACTCATGCGCAGTCATCTGTTTTTGGCAATGGCCCACCACAGTCTGCTGGCCACCATTATGAGCTGGATGCTCTGTAGGTATCTGGTAGATACTGTTCATAAAATGCACTGTAGATTGCCTGCTTGGGTATGGAGCTGGGCACAAAATGTTTTGAGGGCTTAAACCTTTGCAAAGAAAGCACTAAGCGTTTCAGCAGTCTAGAGTTACTGCAAATATTTAGCTTCTTGACAACCCACAAAGCTACTTGGAAATCTTTTGTGCATACAGTAAGCTGAGGTTTAGACACTTAATATTAGCGACTCAGGAAGACTGTTGTATTCAGATAAATTCAGCAGTGAACCGTTGAATGTTTACTGCAAACTAGAATTTCTCAAGATGATTTTCAGTGACAGATTCGTGATGTGCATATGCATGGTATAGAAGCAGCTGTCCAAAGTGAATGGAGAGCCCCATCAAAAACCGCGTGTTATCCTCTGCAGAAAGGAATTTAGCCTCCAGTGATATTTAAGTGTATTGTTGGAGGATATTCTCGATGTAATATTTGTTAAGTAGAACATAAGGCTTCTGGCACTTTTTTCTTTTGATCTGCAGAATCCAAGTCTATCCGATCCTACGCGCTCAAATTGTAAATGCTGAATAGATCACACCAGTGTAAAGCTGGTTCTCAAGTTTATACTATTTGTAATTTCTCTCTGCAGCTCCATATTATGATTGATCAGCGTTAGATCTTGACTGTAGGAGATGAAAGCTACAGTTCGTTCAAACTGTGAGCAGATCAGATGAAAAGCTAGATTCTGAAAAGGTAGCCCCACAAATGTGGCTATGATTTATGCAGAGAAAAACATCAGCAGAAGAACTTTAAAGAACTGTATCTAAATGTGCAAATGAAGGTGTTCATGCAAAAATATTCCTTAACAGGACTATACACACTATCAGTAATTCCACTGTTAAAATACATTATCTGTCTACTTTTATCTTAATAAGTCAGCACATGGACTTTCTGGGGTATGCAAACCACCGTTTGTAATTTCATTTTTTAAAGTTATTTTTAAAGGACTGTAATTTTATTCCCATAAAGCAGAATTTATTGATTATTAGATCACTTTTTTGCTTTCTTTGCCTTAGCAATATTTTTAATTTAAAAGTTAAAAATCTAAAAGAAAACTTCAAACAAGAGATTGTAGTTCTAAATTTGTATCTACCATTGTATCTAAATAAAAGCATCTTTCTCATAGTCAAGAGAATCTCCTCCTGAGGAGCAGAAAGACAGAAGAATTGCAATTGCAGTATCATTGTTTTGCCTTCTTTAAGTGCCCATGTTTAGCAGGCAATATTTTAGCTCTATATCCACTTACTTTTATAACATTTTTTCCTGAAGAGAATACTGCTTATGTTATTGCCCATGACCTTTACCATCATAAATAAACCAAGTTTGATGTTTGGGGTTTTTGGAGGTTTTTTAAGAAAATAAACTTACCTCTTAAAATAGCCTTATTTATTTATTGATGTATTCGGCTTCTGGGTTATTTACTACTGGGGCAGCAGTCAGTAAAGCCAGGAGCGGATATAAATTGTGAGGGTTCTCTTCCTCTTTAAGCTCCACTGGCCCTCACTCCTGAATCTTAAATGCAGAGAAGGGGCAGAGTCCACCCAAAATGAATGCACGTTTTTGGACTTCAGTGATCCGTGAGCAAATTAAACTTTGTTTCTTCTCTATTAGTAGATGTTTATGTTTTCCTGTGGTTAAGACCAGACTGAACTTGTTTTCCATGTAAAATAGTTACAGTAGACAGTTGCAAATGGCTCCATTATTTTTTTAAATTAAATTATTGTTATTTTGCAAGCCAGCACTTTGCGGTGGAGGATAGTCATCTGCTTCCTTATGGGTGCACTGAATTGCCAAGGTGTTGCAGGCTGTGTTTTCCCAGGCTCCACGGATGCACAAAATGACCCTTCTTTGCTCACAAAGGAACTGTTTCGATCTGTACCAAGCTTCCACTGCAGCAGGTAGTTATTTTGGAGCTGCCAAGCCTAACAAATACCATGACAAATATTTATTTGCACACAGTAATGCATTTCCTCTCTCAGACTTGGCCTTCTGCATCTTCAAAGTGTTGCAGGGCTGTTTATTTATTCTCTCCCTGTCAAGCATGTCTCCTCTTCATTTGGCGGAGGTGGAAAGTCGGAGGTCCGATTTGGGAAGGCAAAGAGCACATTAGACTGCGTCTGGGAACGCACCTGAGCTTTAGGCACATCAGATGCCCCTGAGTCTGTGTGGGTGACTAATTAAGCATCAAAGTCTTTTCCTTGGCTGAGGACTGATGCTCTTCTGTCTCCCTCTTTCATGACACATCCTGTACAGTACCTGCCACAGGTGTCATAAAGGTAAAAGGGTTTTGTGTCACATATAACATGCTGTGAAACCACACTGGTGGCATGTCCTAACTTCCCAGTGTTTTCTTTCACATCTGCAGTATTACTTATTTAAGGTAGATTTTGTGCAGAATCCTGTTTGTAATAAATATGAAGAGTTTTATCTACAATACTATCGTGCCCGCTTGACATTGCACATTACTCCTTCTGTATCGTTTTGGTCTCCTTTGCCACAAAATATATCTGAAATAAAATGAGATCCAGAGAGGTGGAACAAAATGTTGTTGAGTCAAAAAGCAATTTCCATATGAGTAAATTAGAGGTAGTAAGAGTTTCTAAAGAAGCTTAATAAAAAATATGCAATCAGTCTATGTAGTTAATTAGCAATGTACTTGGATTTACCTAGCTTTGTGTTCATCTGACTAGCTCAACTTTAGAATCAGATTAATGTTATTAATGTTAATTTTAGAACTTTTTATATTGGATATTTAGAGATCCATCTAACACAGTGTTAGAACTAGATCGTGTCCACTAAATTAGGTGGCAAGCCACGAACATTTACTGGTACAAGTTTGTTCTCCAGCACTATATTGAATTTGTCTTTCAATGTCTTTTCAACCTCTTCATCTGTAAGAGTTGTGCTCTGCACCAGGTCCGTGTCGTCCATGTAGTTATACTTCACCTCAGTGAAGGTCCATCCAACTAAGGCATAAAGCCCTTCAGTGGTCTGGAGACTGCAGATTGACTTCTTCTGAAGTATGTTGTCTGGAGACACTTGTAGGTATGCATTTAGCTCCTGAAAGTCATTTATATGTCGTGGCTGGAGAGTGAATGTATATATTTTTCTGATATTCCCCAGTTGTGGATTATCAGTGAAAGGGACACTTTCCTTGGGAATATAATGCTTCCTTTTGACTTTTTCAAAGTACCAGGTGCTGTTGTCTTCTGTGAAGCGGAAGATGCCAGGGACCTGGGGTTGATCCTTCCCAGAAATCAACATCAATGGCTGCCATGCCTGGTAGGCACCGCCAAAAGCAGCATCTACTATGTAGGAATTTCCCTTGATCCCCACCTTCAGTAGGATATGATTTATGTGAGCACTGTATGCCTTCAGTGCTGGTTCATAAGTATTTCCTCCAAGAATACAGACGTCATACCCTAATTCTTGCAAGGCCCAAAATAAAAGGTAGTTGCTTTCCAGGCACCATCCACCACGTTTCTTTCTCACAATCTTATCATAAGTAGATTGTAAATCCAGTTCGATGGTCTCCCCGCAATGCATGCTGAGATTTTCAAAAGGAATTGCCTGGATGTGATGCTGGAAGATGACTGTTAAGGTTAGCAAGTCTGCATCCTTATGGGACTCGTTGTAAGAAATTCTCATTAAATACTCTTGAATGTTCATTTTGCCTGTGTGAGCAGAAAAATCACCAGTTACTGTTGTGCAGCTCTCAAGGGGTTTACTCCTATTTCTGTAGCACAGGTTAAGCAGCCTGCAAATGTAGCCTAGGCCATTTTATTGAGGATTTGAGACAAACCTGTGCCCTTGATAGGAGATGAATGCAGGCTAGACCTTCCTGTGCCATCTGTCTGTTTTAAAAAAGAGAGGAGGATGGGAGCAGGTGACAATAATGCTTTCTCTCTCAGATGTTGCCTTCAAGGCAGGTGGATGTCATTCCTATGGGAAGACACGGCACAAGGCACAACAGAATCTTTGGAACCAGATGAGGGTCCCACATGACAAAATTGTATAAAACTGGCAAACAATAGGTTTGCAGAAAAGCTGCTTGACCATACCAGCATGTAAGTCACAGCGATTTCTTACTGTTTCTTTTACTGTAATGGGTAAGCAATTCTTTATTTATCCCACAGGTAATTTGACTGGAAGGTTTTACATTCATGGCTTCAGCTACCTGGGATTAACATCTCAGTGTGTCACCATTTTAGACAGGCTTCCGTGTGAAGTAGATTGTTGTTTTCTTAATCTCTTTAGTTTCCCTGTGGAGTTCAGACAGAGCTTTGACCCTGGCTGTTGAAAGAAGGAACTGTTAATTTTTCTAACCTAAGGGTCAAAGGAATTGATAATTACTAAGAATACATTCAAGGCATATTCGTCGGCTTTTGGTATTTTTTTTTACCATCTCTTACAAACCAAAGGCCTTAGTTTCAGCTCAAATTATTGGATATAGTTTTTGTCTTCATGTCTCTAATCCCCTTTCATTAGCAGAAAGAGACTGTCATTGGTACTGGCTGTGTGGCCAACATGCAAAAGGTTCCTTATAACACTTCTAATCCACTGACTCATCTGGTATCTGCAAGGATTTCTTTTGCCTTTAATTTAGATTTAATTTGGCTTTTTTTCCACGCAAGGATATTTGTTTTCCAGAACGATTCACAGTCTGCTAAGGACTATATTAATTTCTGAAAGGTCTGAGGATTTCTTGCTCCTTGAAATCGGTTGCACATTCCCTGGGAGGATTTTCCAAAAATCATTTGATGTAGATGAGATAGGAGAGATTACCTTCCAGCGACTAGTCCAGCTTTGGTCCAACTGCTCCCCTGGCAGTGACCAGCAGTTTGACCCGATGTCCATGCCAGTGCTCAAGCGAATGCTGGGAGCTTTTGAAAATCCCACCTCAAATACATAGGTGGAAATATCCTGGCCCCAGTAGGTAAGCACATCAGATGACCTAATATCTAGACTTTAACCCCAGTTTTGATGCCAGCAGCACCACTCACTTGACTTACTTGTATTGCTCCTGATCTGCACTGATACCAGGATTCAGACTGGCTGATGCAAAACCACAGGAAAATGTAATAAAATAGAGGACTAGCTCAATAAGGGAATAAGAAATGAACATTTTCACTTCAAAAGGACCCAAAGAGGCTACATGTAAAAACAGTAATGGGTCTTTCATACTGCATTTTATGTGTTTTTTCCATCCCTTTTTTAGGACAAGGGCACTCATCTCTGGCAGGATCTCCTTGGAAACGCTGGTTGTAGAAAGCCATTCCCTCCCCAGCAGACAGCGCAGGTGTGCGCTGGCAAGCTCACCCTGTGGTCTTCTGCCTCGTTTGTCATTCTGTTCCCACTTTTAGCCATTCTGCATAGCCAGATAGAAACATCTTTTACTGTGATGGTGTGCAGCTGAGCCTCTGTGACTAGGAGGGGCCCAAGCGAGTTCGTTAGCCTGGTGGGTCTGATATGCTTGAATTTGCTTTCAAGCAAATTCAAACCAGTCCCTGCTCTGGGCCAGCAGCAGAAGACCTGGTGCCCTCCCTATAACCTGTCCCCTGGGTCTGGGTGCCCCCAGCACTCCAGTGAGAGTGCAGCGTATAAGCAGCCCCCCTCTTCCAGCCATGAGTAACCTCCCCATCGAGGGCCACCTTCTCAGCAGCCATGGGGTGCTGGCAGTGAGGCTTTGGGAAAACATGTTTTGGGAAATTCACAGCCTGTGCCTCAGTTTCCCCAGCTGGCCCATCTCTGGCCTCATTGATTTAAAGTCTCTATAGCAGAGACAGCCTCGTGGTGGCTGACAAAATGGGCTCTGGTCTCAGTGAGTACCTAAGGAGGCTTAGGTATAGTAAAGCTGCAGTACAGACTCACTGGCGTTCGGGAACGCAGACAGGTAGCCTTGATGTAAACCAGTGTTTACTCTCTTGCCTTCCCAGAGACAGCTTTTCACCTCGGCACAGCCGTGCCCACCATGCTAGCGATGGGGCTGCGGCAGCAAGCAAGCACTCGCCAACCCAGGGGACAGTTCGCGTCCCAAAGCCGGGTTGCTCCATTCAGCATTCGTGCGCGTTCGCAGGAGCAACTTTGAGGGCAGCGAAATTCAGACGTGAGTTCTGCCTGTCTGCAAGCGTCCCCGGGGATCGCTGTGTCCTTTCATCATTAGCCTGAATAGTTTTCTGCTAAAATTCATGAGAGGTTTCCGAGGGTGGATCCTCTTGCACATGCGTAAACCATTTGTTTGTTTTTTAAGCTATGCTGCAAGTCAGCAGCTGGATTTTTCATACACTCTGGCTCAGCATAAAGGGGATAGTTTAAGTCTCAAGTACTTGATCTTTGTACTTGGACTACGTCCTTGTTGTCGCCCCTGGGGTTGCTGTAATTTATACATTGCTAATAATGCCTACAGTGCTAAGCACAAGGTATGCAGACGCACAGGGGTGGGTTTTTCCAAACAGGCTGACCCACAGCTGCAGGATGAAGTTAAAGATCAGCCACTCGGGCACTTACCTCTCAGCCAGAGAGCTCAGGCTTTCCACCCTGGCTTGCTCCGAAGTTCTCTGGAAGGGTGGTGCTGGGAACTGCTGCTCTTAAAGGTCCAGGCTGCCTTTACCACCTGGCAGGGACAGCATTATCCTCCAGAGCAGGAAAAGAGGGGAGAGACTTTCTGCTTTTATAATAATTTATATTCTGATGGTTTTACTGGTTTATTTGTATTGGTATATGCATAGAAAGCCCTGTCATGCAATTCATTGTGTTAGGCACTGTACGAAGAGCCCAAAAATGATCCAGTCCCCAAATTACTTACAATATTGAGTAGATTTTAGCCTCCCACATTACTGATTGAGAACAGAAGCCCTCCAGGAGTGCAAAGGAGAAATACAGTATGGGTAACAACTGTAAGGGGTTATAACCCCATCCTCAACCCACAGGTCACGCAGGTGCTTCAGTCTCTGGGGCACCTTGATGGCTGCCCCCATGCTGAAGCAGCAAAGCAATAGTGCAAATTCTGGTACAGATTTTACATTGCTGACGCTCATGTGGCCTGGATCCCTGTAGGAAGTGACTTACGATAGAGAGAGAATAATCCAAGCCAAGAAGTCACTGGTTTATTCATGGGGGATGGCACCTGTTGAACTGATCACACCTCACTGATGTATTCTTTGTGGCTAATACCAGACCCCCAAAGCAACAAGGTCAGATTGCCAAGCCATTTAGCTGTCTGAATCCCCTTGGCTTCAAAGAGAAGCCTTGTCTGTCTGCAGCGAGAACGCTGCTCCCGGAGAGCACCGCGCTCCCGAGCCTGCTGTGCCTTTAAGGATTTGCTTCCAAAGTTAGTGATAAGGAAAAAGCAAACTAGTGCAATCTGAGATGACAAGCCTCTTTTTTTTCCCCCTTCCAACAGAGAGCTTCATTCGATTGCTCAGCAATAAAATGTGCTTCCGTGGGTGTGCTGAGCAGGGGGTCCAGAAGCGCTGAGCTGTGCCCCGAAGCAGGCAGCAGCCAGAGCAGAGGATGGGGCACACGCTCGAGGAGATAAGTCAGCTGAAAGGAAAGCGGTTTGTCCTGTTCTTGTTTGCCCTTCACATGCTGCATCCCTCGGGCTGTGGACATAATGACCTACTTCTTCCCCTAAGCCTATCCCAGTCATGGGGAGAGGAACAGGTGCAGCCCTTTCTAGGTGTTTCCCATGTCTGTTCCCACAGATGATGGAGCTTCTTAGCTCTGCAGGGACCTTCTCCTACCCCACACCTCTGCGAGACCTGACTGGGCTTTTACCTCCATCCCGATGCTCTGCCCTAAGCTGCCAGGCTTCTGCAAGGACAAACCCACCGACCTTAGCTCCTTTAGCTCTTCCACTAACGTGGGGGCCAAAGAACAAGCCAAGCCAGATCCTGGGACAGGTTCTTCTGACCATCTGTGTTGCAAGCTGCTGGTCCCCACCCCTTTTGCTTCTGCAATCCACTACAGGGTCAGTCGTTAAGATTTCATTTCCCTGTAGGATGGGGGAGCCTCATACAGCACATATAGATGTGTTTGGCTCTGCGAAGACAAGGATTTGAGGAACTCACCATGGCTCTGTGAAATACATTTTGAACATGCAGAATCGCAGCAGCTTTTATTAACTATAAATTGCCAGTTATAGAAAGCTGCTCATATTGCGTAGCAAATAGAAAAGGGTCAGTGAGTTGTATTTTTAAAAGCCTAAGCTGCAAAATATTAGCACATACAAATAATCAGGACAACTGCGGTGATTAATGAGATTTTTTTACTTTGGAAATACACATTGTAATTCGGGGAAAAACAGCTGAATACTTCGACTTCACAATTCTTGAATTTTTTTATTTAATTGTAATTCACTTATATAATTTACTTAATTATAAGTGCATAGTTGTAATGCTTCCATGATTTGTACATAAAGGACCATCAAGCATCATCTCAAAGGGCAAAGTGATTACATTTGAGTAATTTCTCATACTAAAAATCTTAGCCCTTAGATATCTTGATTAAGATTCATCGTTTGTCCTTATATCAATATAATTATTATCACTGCAAACACATCCTCAGTAGAACAGATATGTTTCAGAAGAATAATTCAGAAAAAAATAATTGTGTTCAGCCATGATGATTAATGTGCAGTAACACTTGGAGTTGAATCTTGCAAGAGGAGCCTGTGTTCCCAGCAGTCCGCTGCTGGGTGGGAGCAAACGAAATGGAAGGGAGATGCTTTCACTTCAAAGAAATACTGCTGTTTGGTTATGTCACTGAGAGAGTGGGGGCTGTGTAAAGTCTGAAACAAGACAGAATTGTCCACTGACATTTCTTATCATCAGTTTTAGGCCATAAATAGCCAGTCCGTAAGCATTCGCACAGTGCAGCACAGGCATGGGGCTGCCCTGCTGCCGCGTAAGAGGGTGTTGTGGATTCACGAGCAAAAAGGACAGGGCTTATGGCTTCCTGCAGCAAACTCGGCAGTGGATGTCTTTGTTTTTCTGGCTATTAAATTCCCAAAATAATGTGGTATTCGTTTAAGAGGTGGGTATGATTTTCCCCAAGTGGCAGTGCAGAGTAATAAAGAAAGAGACATAGAGCTCCATCGCTCTGCCCTGCTACTCTGGATGTATTTGGAAAAGCTTTTAAGAGATGAAAGGAGTAGGGAATGGGCAGAGTCTGCTTCCAGCTAAGCACCAACAGAAGGGGAGTGATTTGATTGAGCTAGGAAGAAATTATTTGTACTCAAACCAAAAAGAGGTGCAGGAGCAGTTGTGAAAATCAATTTCTTTTCCAGATTCGCGCTAATGTGTTCTACCTTACACTGGTGTAGATGGAAAGAGAAAGCATAACCTTTAGATGCTTGTCAGAAATAAGGGGAAGGATTGCATGTAATGCCACTGGATTGAATTATAATTCAGACAGTGAGTTAAAACATAGACAGCCTGCTTGTATTGATGGGTACAAATTTCTTGTCTAGTGTTATATTGAATTTTCTCTTTCAATGTTTTCTCTATTTCTTCATCTGCGAGGATTCTGATTTCCACCAGATCCATATTATCCTTATAATTGTACTTTATCTCGGTGAGTTTTCCACCCCACCAGAGCCGGACACCATCGGCGGTCTGCAGGCTGCAGAAGGACTTTGTCACGAAGAGTGAGTCCGGCGCTGTCTGCAGGTCGGCGTTGCAGGCCTCTGAATTCTTCGATGTCTCGTGGCTGAAGGGTGAAGAGATAAAATCCGCCGACAAACTTCTTGTCCCCGTTATGGGAAGTGGAGTCGCTCAGGTTGGAACCCACTGCTTCCTTTTCACCTTCTCGAGGTACCAGACCCCACTCTCCTCCAGGGAAGCGGAAGACCCCAGGAGTCTGTGGCTGGTCTGTCCCCGAAATCAGCTCCATTGGCTGCCATATCTGGTAGGCCATCCCAAACCCACCGTCCACAATGTACGATTTGTCATCAAGCACCACTTTTATCAGCAGATGATCGATTTCATCTGCATATGCGTTGAGCTCCGGGAAATACACTTTTGCTCCCAGAAGAGTGATGTCGTAGCCGAGGGTTCTCAGGACCCAAGATAAAAGGTGGTTGTTTTCCATGCACCAGCCCCCGCGATTCTTCCTCACTATCTTGTTGTAAGTCGCTTCCAGGTCCAGCTCAATGCGTTCTCCACAGTGGATGCTGAGGTCTTCAAAAGGGACTGCTCGGATGTGGTGCTGGAATACATCCGTCAAGGTAGCCAGGTCTGGCTTATCGTAGGAGCCCCGGTAAGAAATTCTGGCAAAATACTCCTTGATGTCCATGCTGCCTCTGAGAGAAGGGTGAAAAAAAAATAGGTTGTGTCAGAAGTGACGGAAGGATCTTCCCCATGCCTTATAATGGAGCACTCGTCGGTATGGGCAGCCTGCTCAGAAGAGGAGGGGGATTTGACTAATGGCCCTATCAAAGGCAGCTGAGTGTGAGTGTTAGCACTGAGGGAAGCCAATGGGACACTGCTGATGAGCACAAATGTTATTTTTAATTGTTTCTTTTACAGCTGTGATGAGAGGCTCCAGCTGTGCTAAGCACATTTCAGCAGAGAGTTCCTGCCCAGCAAAGCTACAAATCTCCGTAGGAAGGAACAAAAACAGCAGCAGCACTGTTTCCCGCTAGAAATTACAGGAACTGAGACTCTCAAGATCTGAACTGCTTTGCTTGTGGTTTGACTCAGCGAAGCAGATGCAGAAAACAAACCCTCCCACTCTTGCAGAGCAATCCAGAGCCTCCTCTGCAACCAAATCTGAAATGCATCTGCCCTGCCGCGGTATTGCCTTCGTTATTTGGGCAGCCTGGCATGAGCTGGTCTCACCTGCTCCTGCTCTCCATGCTGTTGGTAGCAGACATGACCTGCAGCACAGAAAGCTTTTTTTAGGGCAGAAAAGGCTGTGGGAGGGTTTTTTTGCTGCGTCTGTTGTGATCCAACTCCCGCAGCACGGCTTAGCTCCTTGACTCTGCTAATCACAGCCGTACGCCAGCAGCAGGAGGAAACCAAGATCTGGGCCAAAACTACAAGTTTTCAGGGGGCCTCACATTTCTTACATAACTTTTGGGATGCGTTTGCTCCTTCAACTCATAGTGTCCCCAGCAGCAGGTGGCTGCCCATGGGTAAGGGCCCAGGCATCGCCCTCCCCATCCCAGCCGCAGCAGAAGGGCTCAGCAGGAGGCTGTGTCCCACAAGCACGGGGGAGGGGGAAAGCAGCTCGAGCCCTCCCAGCCCTTGATGGTAAGGAAAGAAGAAAGGAATTTTGATGTAGCCAAATACTTTCGTTATTCCTCCCCAGGCACCGCTAAATTTCAGACATCTCTGCGTCCAGAGCAATGTTGTTCAGATTATTGACCCGAGAGGTTCCAAAATGTTCTCAAGTTCCTCTGTACTATTCTTGAGGAAAAATCATAATAAAAAGTCCAACTGTTCCAACAGGATTAAATTCTCTGATTAAATCTGATTAAAAACAGCACACATTAAATTGCATGGGAATTTTGGAAAGATACTTTCAGTATATAAACAAAAAATTAAAAATTTCTATTTTGTGTAATATCCTGTCAGAAACAGAAAGTGTCCCTGCTTGGCTTACCACATTTCCTAGCCTTTAGGATAGAAACTTTACAGAAATCTGTAACTATTGCATCATGGCCACTTCCACATCTCTGACACCCAACAAGCAGGCCTGAATGAGCCCACATCAGGTTCTTATTCGGGGGATTCTCTTTGTTCAGCTTTTGGCTCATTCCCAAGCTTTTCCCCAGAGCCCACGAACTACAAGTCTATTCAATTTTGAGAACTTGGCAGAAACTTTGTTCTTGACGTGTGAACTTTAAACCAGCATCACCAGCAATGAGCTGGTTTTCCCTTTCTTTCTGCCTTTCTTTCACTTGGCCACAGCAGGCGAAACACGTATAGTAACTTTTACTTATAGGTCAAACGTTGGTGTGGGGTTTTTCTGCCTGTTTGTCCATCTCTTGCGGGTGTTTATAAGGTCCTCTCAACAGTGGTACCTGAAATAACTCAGATGGCACGGATGCCCGATCTGCTTGAGGCTGATAACTGAGTAAATAAACCAGCATATCTGTTACACCGAGGGGCTGAGCTGTCCCCGCTCTGCTGTTACACCATTTTCTACTGTGTTCTGTCTTCAAACAGATTGAACTTCCTGGTTAGGGAGCGCTCAGCTACCAAGAGTCAAGGTTTAAAAAAAAAAAGTCTTACCTGGAAAATCAGTTCAACCACCAGTGTATCTCCGGGCTTTGGGGGAGATGGTTTTAAGGCTAAAGCAAGCGGTCTGCTGGCTCTCCTTGACCTAGCGCAGACAGGGCTTGAGGACTGTGTTCCAGCTCCTCTTCAGGGGAATGTCTTTTCCCTCAACTTGCTTTCACTCTCTTCTGTCAGATTGCAAAAGCTGAAAAAAAAAAAAAACACAACAAAAAAAAAGAAGGGTGGAGCATGAGAGCAGTAGTGAGCAAGTAAAACCAACAGCACTGACTCGACACGCATGCAAACCTGGGGGTTATTAGAGCAGAGGCTGCTTCGCGTTTTCACTCCTTTCATGCTTTCTGCAGGGGCTGTGACAAAAAGAGTATTTTGTTTGTCTCAGTAGCTACCTGAATGCACTTGGGTAATATCTGGGGTTTTTTTCCCCGCAGGTGCTAGGTTACTATTTGTTTGGAAATGTGGTGAAGAAGTCTTGCGTGCATTCAGTCTGAGAAGGTTTTTGCACTGTTTCTGAAAAGCAGCAAGATTTCGGCACAGTAATTTGCACCTGCAACCCCCCTCGCCCCACTCAGCACACACAAGAACTTCAGCGCTGCCTTTGCTTAATTTGCTCTCTATGATTTATATCCATTTTTTTATTACAGTAAATTTCATAGAATACAAGAAAGCACTGGGACAGCAGTGTGTCTTCTTTGGTCTTTGCCTACAAGTAGCACCTGAGGATGTCATGGTGGTGAAGGTGCTATGGGCAAAGTGATGGCCATGGAGTGCTAACACACAGGGAGCTCTATCCTTTCAGTGTGTTTCATACTGCTTTTGTATCTACAAATTCTGCTTGAATTTTGCCAAGCTAAGTGTTATTAATTCTCTCATATATACAGCTGGATTCTTTCCTGTTAGCTCTCCAACAGTAGTTCCAGTCCTTCACATTTAGTATCAGCAGCAAGTTTCGTTCAAACACTGATTTATTGGAATAATTAGCAGACATAATAAATCAGACCAAACGGAGATGTCTGTGGTAACCCATTACACAGCTTCACTCCCATATCAAAATTTGGCTCTTTATCATCCCATCAGTGGCCGGTGTTTGACCCCACAAGCAAGAACTGATGCCCAAGCCGAGAGGCGCTGAAGGGAGTGGATCACCTGCCCTCATCAGGCTCCTCTGGGCAGACCCAGTTTGGGACAAAGAGAAAGTTCACATTTCTAGGAGGATCTTGCTGTACATGGAATAATCCCTTCTCTTCCCACAGACTAAGAGCCCTTGATTTTGACAAAGAGAAGCCAAAAGCCGAGCGGGCAGACCCACAGTCCTGGTGGGAACTGTACCCAAAAGAAGCCCATGGACCTGTCGCTGTGCGATGTGCGAGAAGACCTGGCCATGCTCCTTGCTCAGAGTCACTTGGGACCACAGAGGTTCCAGAACTGGACACTTGCCATGTTCCCTTGGGCAAAGGTGTGAAGTGGTTGGGGAATCTGTTCCAACTAACTTTGCGTCTCGTTAAGACACAAGTGTTTTCTAACCAAGGAGGAGCATTTCTCCTGGTACTTTGATACTCAGCTTTTCTCAGCTCCTCTCCCTATAATGTAGCTCTGATATCAAGCATTTTCTTACCGTGTCTTTCAAATTCTCATCCCAACTCACTATCCCATGCCATCGTTCCTGCATCACTCTCCTTTTTCTTCCCATCCTGCACATTTTGCTCCTCAAGCCATTAAAACCACGAGCCCTCATTCTCCCCAGGCGCGCCCAGGGCCATCAGAGGGCAAAGCTCACTCAATGAGTGCTAAAGGTAAGAAAAGGCTGATCATGACCCAGGAGCCTTGCCAGAGTCCGTTTGCATTTCACCTCTGTGCCAGATCATTGGGGTAATTTCAGGCTTCGAGGGACAATAAACTGCAATCACGGCTGCTGGGTAATGTGGCCACGACGTGCCCGCACTCAGCCCCAAAAGCAGCAAAGGGCTAAGTCCAGCCTGGGCTGGCTGGGTTGTGGGGAGCGGGACCACGGGGTGAAGGTGCAAAGGGAAATGTCCTTGGAAAGGATATTGCTTTCCACCTGGACACTGTAGCTCAGTTTCCCAGCCTTGGCAGGAGCTGAAGCTGGTTGAGCTTTTTCCAGAAGACCCTCAATGTAATTGCACTTGCTTTTATTTATTTATAAATTTAAACTACCGACAGCGTTTAATTTATTACTGAAATCCTTCTCATCCTAAGTCTCCCAAGAGGCTGCATCAAGCATCCCTCCCTCTTCACTTTAACAGAGCATTATACGCTGCAATATTGCCGTGGGGAAATAAAAGCATATAGGGTGCCCTGTTTGGGGTAATAGTCAAGTGTCTGCTCACTGTTAAGCAGCTCCCCTCCAAAATGACCTCTGTGATGGGCTGTATAACAAAGCAAGGTATATTATATTATATTATATTATATTATATTATTATCTGAATACTATACAAACTATATGGTATTCTACTTAACTGTCTGGTTTTGGTGGGGAAGAGAGAAGAGAGACTTTTAAAGTAATAATTGAGGTGTTTTAAATGGAATTAGTATAAAATCTTAAATTCTCACGCAAGGTCAGATTCTCCCATCCTGCTGAGCTCTGAGTTGCTGGAAAAGGAAACGCCGCACAGCCTGAGCAGAGTGGCTGGCTCTAGCCTATCGTTTCCAAAGGGGTTTTAACAGGCATAGGCAGCTCTAATACAAAAGTGGTAAATAATATTCACGGCCTATAAACATATTCATAATGGCAGAACTCTCTCATGCTTTATATTCATAGATTCATAGAATAGAATCGTTTTGGTTGGAAAGGACCTTTAAGATCATCGAGTCCAACCGTTAACCTAACACTACCAAGTCCACCACTAAACCATGTCCCTAAGCACCACATCTACTCATCTTTTAAATACCTCCAGGGCTGGTGACTCCACCACTTTCCTGGGCAGTCTGTTCCAATGCTCGATAACCCTTTTGGTGAAGAAATTTTTCCTGATATCCAGTCTAAACCTCCCCTGGCACAACTTGAGGCCGTTTGCTCTCATCCTATTGCTTGTTACTTGGGAGAAGAGATCAACACCCACCTCACTACAACCTCCTTTCAGGTACTTGTAGGGAACGATAAGGTCTCCTCTCAGCCTCCTTTTTCCAGACTAAACACTCCAGTTCCCTCAGCCACTCCTAATAAGACCTGTGCTCTAGACACAGGAATGTGTCTAGAAATATTCGTTGCCTTCCTTATGTAATTATAGATATCACATAGCTATGGCTACATATCTTTCCGATTTGTGTCCGCAGCATCCGTCACATGCAGTTTGGGTGGCGTCCACCCCACTGGCCAAAGGATGAGCCAATGACTATGGCAGCAACTTTTGCTTGTGAGATTACAGAAGGGAGCAGCTGTGCTGGACTTTGCTTGGCTTTCTCTCGGTGACTTTCCACTATCTGAGGCATCCTTCTGAGGGCTGGTGAGTGTCAAAAATTATCTTCTCTGCTTATCTTTACCCTGCCAGTATGAGGTTTTTCACACAAGCCAACACCAAGGGTGTTAATGCAGCCCAAGGAGATCACATTGGTCTGTAGGGCTTTCCAGTCCTGAGGGTTTCAGCATAAATCTCTTATATGTAAGTGGTTGTAATTCAGTTAAATTCCATTACAAGGGGAGCAAGTGGCTTTTCTGCATGAATGGCTTTATCTCATAGAGGATTTGAAGCAAAAAAAACATTTTAAGTAACTGCTTTGATGAAAAACATGCCCATATATCTGGCTGTTATTTTCCCATGAATCATGACAGCTGCGGTAGGACACGTCGGGGCAGGATCCTCATTGAAGCGTGGTCACAGCACCATGGGGACACCCTACAGCTGCTTCGGCCACCCCAGCGCACGGCTCCAGGGTGCATATTAGGTAGGAGAAGTTGTCTTCCATTTCACAAGCAATAATCACACCCTTGACGTGCTGTTACCGTCTCCATCTGGTGGGCCACCTCTCCTGGAGATGCCAGCAGCGTTGTCAAATTATGAAAATGTTGAGCAGAAAGTCCTGCAGATTGGAAAGCAGAGAGTCATGCTGGTTTCTCTGAACTTGGCGGTAGTTGGGTCTGTGAGGGCTGGCGAGCAGCTGGGGAGGCTCCAAGCCACGGTAGCAGTGGCTTTGCTGGCATCTGGAGTTGAGGAGTGGTGGAGAGCACTGAAGAGGAGGGTGAAGAAGACAAGAAGAGCGAGATGGTACGGTATGCACGAATGCTGCTTGTCCAGGTAGCTGGAGAAGGGGCTTGAAGGAGAAGCCAGCAGCCTGGTTAACAGCCTGGAGATTTCTGCATCCAATTGCCTGCCTTGCCCAGGGCTGCTGCGGTCAGTGAACTCTTTAACAGACATTTTGGGTAACTCAGGCTTTCACAGCAGCTCTTTGGCCAGCTTTGCCCCATCCCCACTAGCTCCTTCATGAGAGAGGTGCTGTCCTACCTGGCCTCACATACTTTTCCCATTGCTCACCTGGTATGTCCACAATCCCCTTGGCCACAGACTCCTCTGGTTTTTCCTTCTGAAGGATCCGGTTCAAGACGAGCTGATCAGCATTTAGCGCCAGTCTCTTCCAGGGTCTGGGGTGTGCAGGTACTGATCCTGGAAGCAAAATAAACCAAAACTCACTCTGCCACACTCGGACACATTTTCCCCCTGCAGCACTCGCATGCACCGATAAGGCAGCACCAGGAGGTCATCTTGTGTGGGTGGGTGAGGAGAGGTGTCCCCCCATCCCAGGCAGGGAAGGGAGCTCATGCAAAGGGTGGGCAGACCCCAGCCCTTTCCACGCTGACCAACGCACACCTGCAAGAGGCAGCTGCAGTTTGCGCTCCTTGCTTCCCCATCTGATTTTCCTCCTCCCCAGCTCCCACAAGCACTGCCCAAAAATGCTCCTTACCAGACCGGAGCTAAGACAGCACCAGTAGGGTCACATGTAAGTGGTTTCAAACAAGAAATTCAGCTCAGTAGGAACAGGATCAGAAGCCAACTCTCCTCCCCGGGGCACGGGGGCAGAGCCAGCAGCTCCCTCCCCAGCCTGGGCCACCTCTGGGTGCAGCCACCCCCGGCAGCCGTGGGGCTGCCCCTGCTCAGGGCAGCAGGAGGTGGCTGCGAGATTCATCCCCACTGTGAATGTCAGCAGATGGTGGGGTTCTTTTTTCCCCCCCTCCTGAAAGTTCAAACCACGCTTCCTGCACCGCTCGGCAGAGCGGATCCGTC
The DNA here is from genome assembly GCF_013368605.1 of Nyctibius grandis. NCBI lineage: Eukaryota > Metazoa > Chordata > Aves > Nyctibiiformes > Nyctibiidae > Nyctibius > Nyctibius grandis. The sequence goes on along the minus strand of NC_090669.1, from coordinate 18,578,727 downwards.
CTGCGTGGGGCTCGGGGCCTCGCCTCCCTCCCAGGACTATCACGGAGGCAGGGGTTGCCTCTCAGCAGCCTCCCAGGCAGCTCGGACACCCAGCACTCGCTTGTGCCTGAGATTTTACTTTTGCTACTTAACTTCGCAAGAACCGCACGACCTCCCTCCCTCTCTCTGCCTCTGACCATTGCACGCACTGCCACAAAAATGCTCCAGTGCTTCCCAAATCAGTATGTAATATGTGCCCAGAGCACCTTTGGAGACCCAGGACATTAATCTTTCTCTCTTCATTTCAACGTCTTGTCTAGAAATTGGATATAGTCCGTTTTACTGGCTTTTTGTGCAGATAAATGCTCCCCTGGTTAACCAGTTAATAATTGCCATCATGTTACGCTGCCTTTGCCGAAGGGAAGTCTGACAGTGTAATATGTAATGGGGCACTGGCATTGCTGCCTGGACCCGGAGACAGGGTCATGCTGGCAAAAGCCCACTTTGGACATTTTCCAAATGGGAAAATTTGGAAATCTGGAAAAATTTGGTGATGAATGTTACAGAGGTGCAGCCGGGCAAAGTGAGCATCCACGGCAGAGCCCGCAGACAAAGCAGATGGTCTGTGGGGAAATAGTTGCTAAAGACCAGTTTATAATTCTCTTTAATTTCATCACATTTTCACCATTATCAGTAGTTGCTCGGTAATTGCAGGGCAACACATTTTCCTGTGCAGGGACAGAAAGGCCTTGTTCAAAAATAAAGATGTTATGTTCGTCTAGTCCAAAAGTGAATGTAAGACATCCCATTAAAATTAATCAGCTGATCATCTGCAAAAATTCTATACAGTTGCTAAACAAATACATCAAATAGCCTGTGACCTGGGCACACGCAATTCCACCCATTTAGGTATGACCTGCCTGCGCAAAGAGGATTCACAAGTCAACAGCCTCTATCATTATCGGGTACATAAATGCCTGGGTATTCAAACATACACCATATGCAAAGAATATTGTGGGAGGTATTTTAAGAGGAAAATATTCCCAGCTAATCAACAGGTGCACTGACTAAAGGAGAGCTATATATGTGTATGAATACAGTGGGGAAAAAGGAAAGTTCACTCAGCCCTCTGAAATTCCTTTGGTGAGCTCACATGTGGGAGAGCAGAGAGGTGCTGAGGAAACACTTGCGGTATTTCTGCGACTGGGATATGAAGCAACAGAAAGAACATCTCAAAGGAAAATATTCCTTAATTTTCCTAAATGGAAAATATCTTGGCTGTGTAATTCATATATTCTCCATATAGGGATCTAATTTATGTTACCAGACAATTTATATATACATATATATATTAGCTCTGAAAAAAAACAACCTTTGTACATGTGCCTAAACACAGCAGCAGTCACCGTTTGTACGCAGTTACTCCTGCAATGAACCTACCAAGCCCCATCCTCAGCCGGGTTAAATTGCCCTTATACCCCTAAGCCATGGAGCAATGCTACTTGCACTCACTCGCCTGGCTTTGAGCCTGCTCCTCCAAAAAGTTTCTCCAAAACAAAGCTGCTGTTTCAGTGCAAAGGCTCTCATTGACTTCAGTGGGAATTTGGATCAGCCTTAATTCAGGCAATAAGCCTGGAAACATGCAAAGTGGGAACAATTACACAAGTTCTGCAATTCTCATTACTCAGATTCTTTTTTTTTGGAGGTACGTGGGAGGGAAACCTTTTATCTCAGTGAAGAAACAGAAACAGAGCGCAGTGACAGCAAAGGAAAAAAAACAACCGCCCCTTCAGAAAACACAGATTCATTACAGCACACTAACAGGCATCACAGAAATAATGTATGTATGTTTGCAATGACAACGTATTCCCTCCACCCCACTGCTGAATCAGGATTGCAATTGGAGAAAAGAAAGGAGAGATGCTCTGGTTTCAAAATGCTCCCCCAGACTTACCTTTATTGGGGTTTTTGGCCTGTGTGGAGGAGAGGCTGGAAGTTGTGGGAAGATTCAGAAGCAAGAAGAGGGTCCTGCGGGGCTCTTGGTTGGTTCTTGGCAATAAATAGCCCCACCACAAATATTACCAGTGCCAGGCATGTCCATGGAGCTGGGTGTTTGCAGAGCGAAAGGGTTTTCCCGGTGTAAAAGCCAAAGGCGGTAGAGCAAGGGTTACTGTGGCAACCCGGGCTCTGGAGCTCTTGGCTTTCCTCCCTGCTACGCACTTGTGGGGGACACTGGTGTGACTCTTTTCACGTGTTTTTTCCACCTCCCCATGCACCCACAGCTGGCATATACAGCACAGAGCAATGTGCACCACATGTAGGTATATGGAAAAGGATTACACCTGGAGCAGGAGGGAGGCAAGTGGAGCTGGTAGAAACCGCCCGTGGGTTTGCAGGCTGGCACCCTGGGTGCTGCCATGTCCAAGGAGGGATGGAAGGAGGAACACAGCTCTCCAAGGATTTGGGATGACTGAAAGCTGGGACGCAGATTTTAGATACAGTGAGCGCAGGGAGTCATATTCTGGAAAGCAGAGTGGGGGAAGAAAATCACTATTGACAAGGTAAATTGTCGTAGCTGGTGGGATCTAAAATCACATCCACTTCTGCATTGCTCGGCTGGGAACAGAGTGAATCTTGTGGAAAAGAAAATTCAAGTCACTGAATCTAATTGTCTTCCAGGACTCAAGCTGTGCCGAGAAGCAGCCCTTTCCCAGAAACCAGCTCCGTGCCTCTGTGCTGCCCCAGCGCCGATACCCACAATATTAGGTTTTTTTTTTTCAGCAAGAACCAGTTTGATCCTTGATCATCTGAGCTGGTGAATGGCTTCTGCTGTGGGATGATGAACCTGATTAAAGTGACATTGACCCTGTACATTTTCATCCCATAAGGTAAAAGGCAGCTAATTTCCATGCAGCAGAAATGGTATTTTCTTTTCTTCATCACATCATTGCAAATTAATGACACATCCAGGTCAGTGTTTCCTCTCAAGTGGATGCTGAGGATGCCATCATGCTGGAAGATTGTCATCCGCCTTTCCAAACCTTTATTTAATAGGAGCTGTGGTATGAAATCCTGGTGAAACAGTCATTGAAAAGTAACCACCTGCTTTTTAAGGGGCTGGAGGCACATCTCTGCTGCTCCCCCATTTAAAAATAAATAGACCTATCATGGAGAAAAGCCTACGGTTCAGCCACACACCATGAAGTCTCACTGAGACCAAACCCAACGCTAAATTTGTCGATTCACACTAATGTTTTTATTAATTGCTTTCTCGGCAGTTGTGCTCGGAGCCTGCCCAGCGCCAGGCACTGTGCGTGGCATTTCATCGCAGCTCCTGCCCAGCACAGCCTGCGATTCCCCAAGGCCACAGCAAACAGAGACAAATATAATGTTGACAAATCTAGTGTTGTCACTGGGGCTGGAGACTGGGACCCCAAACCCAGGCAGGCGATGGAGGAAGGTGCCTTCAACCCAGGATATCCTTCTGCTAAAATACCAGAGCTGTGCAAACCCTTTGGGAAATTTCTGAGACGTAGCAGGACTCAGCAGCCATCCAGGCAAGTGAAGCTGCTGCAGTGACCTTTTTCCTCTGATTTCCAGCTTTTGTGAGAGGCTCCAGGTGCTCCCCAGCCTTGCAGGGAAGACAGGGTGAGCAGGTCTGTAAACCCTTCAGCGAGCGAACTCCATCCCCTCCACCAGCCATGAAAGCACTGAGCAGCCTCAGCAGAAGCACTCGCTGGTCCCCTCTCAGCTGTCTTCTGCCAGGTCCTTACCCACTTTGCAATTACTCTTCTAATTCCTGCCTATGCCAGTGTAGCTAATAATTTTCCAGTGTTGTATCAAAAGCTTTACCGAAATACAGAACCCGAAGTCCCACTACACATTTCTTCCTTCTAGAAAATCACTCACCTAATCATAGAAACCCAGCAGTTAATTTGGGCTACCCTTTTTAATAAACTCCCGTGCTGTTGTTATTGCTCACAGCAGTCAGAGGCAGCCATAGCATCCCATGTGCTTGAATCTGTCTCTCCCTTATGCATGTATATCTGAGGCATATTCTCCAGCGGCATCTGAAATCAGATGGTGTGAATGTATATTCTGCTTTCAGCTAATAATTGAGAGACTAAACCTGCCTGGCTGCTAGAAGCTCAAGGGAAGGGCTCGGAAATTGGCTGGGAGCTTCCTTCTCAACTTCTATTGAAGCAGCTCCTGAATGTTTCATCATAAGAAAATTTGACTGCATATTTATATCGCCACAAAGATACCTGGTTTAAAATTGCAAAATCAGTTCACCAGCTGCATCAGTTATTGCTCTCTGTTGTTGCTCCAGCTAACCCGGCTGACTTGGTTTTCATCGCTTTGCGCAATGAAGACATATGAATAGGCAATGCCTTGCCCCGTCCTCGTCAGGAAAGTGTTTCTCTCAATCATTTGCTCAGTAATGCTTTACCTACCTAAAGCTTCAGCCACAGCAGGACACTTCAGCAGGGCAGCAGAATATAAGCCCAGCCTGACCAGGTGGGCATGACTGTGGTCAGACTGCCCATCTGATATTCAGAAGAAAAAAAAATCCTTTTTTTTTTTAAAACTATGAGACATCAATCAATCAGTAACCTGGAGTAGAAAACACTTAGTCTAAATATCATAAAACCAGTGAGTTCCTACTGCTGCCAAATGCAAACCCAAATCCCGCCTTGATTTGAGATGCAAACCCCAGTTGTAGCTGTGATGCCCAGTCGATATTCTCTATTTGGTTTTTCCTTCAGTGTTGGTCGGGTGCTCAGGCAGAGCTGCTGCAGCCCCGCATATTCCTGCCACTGAATAAGGCTCATTTTGCTTTTCTCTCCCTGAGGACTAGCACGTACTTTTCAAGGCTGCACATCATTTTATTAGCTCTATTCCCAGTCTCCAAAACGTTGAGCTGCTTTTATATGAATGTGCTGCAATTCAGTGCCATCAGCAAACTCCGCTGAAACAGTGAGAAATACAGACCTAGCAAAGATCCCTGCGGGAACCCACCCACAGCCCTTCCCCAGCACCAGCGCTTAGCTCTGGGTCATCCCTGCAGCAATTCAGTTCACATAATCTACCCTCATTTGTAACCCACCTCATTCCCTGGCCTCGGTTAATGATCTGGTTTTGTGTGTTATGTGTTTAAAATGCTGTCTAACAATAAATGTTTTATTTTTTCGCTGGTAGCACCTGTGTGAAATATTTATGATCACTAGAGGTCACTAATTTTGCTCTCTCCAGCCCTACTGAGCCAACGTGATTCCTGGGCTCTAGTCAGCTTGCTTTAAAATCCTTTTGAAGTATTTATTAGTGATCAGAAAAACACCCAGCTGCCATCCTGATGGAAGGTTTCTCAGGGTGGGAAGGGAGCGCTGGCCTCGCTCCGGGCTTTGGCTGAGGTTTTACGGGCAGTTGTTCGGCTGTGGTGGTGTGAACGTTGCAAAACCATGCGACTGTGGAGCCAAGTGCTCCCACGTGTGTGTGTACACACCCAGATCACATGTGGCTGCACACATGGGTTTCTTCTCAACACGTGAAAGTCCTGTTAATTTTATGCTGAGTTATTAAATCCCTCCAGTGCATGCAGCAAAACGTGTGTGTCCAGACATGTACTGCCCTGGGCTGTGTGCGGTTCACGGGGCTGGCACATCTATAAGGCCACTGATCAACTGCAGATTCCCCTGTAGCTTTAATGACCAAATGCCCTTAAAATTTTATTGTTATTCTTTAATAATGCCCCTGTTTCTCTCCCAAACACACAGCCCAAATTCCTTCACTGTCATCTGAGCTCTCCCATCTCCTTCGTTTTAGTCTCATCATCCCATTCCTACTGTAACCTCGGTTAACCACACCGGTTTGAGGACTCCAGAAATCTCTACAGAAGCATCTTGCCTGTTTCACTTGCTTTAGAAGATTTTACAGAATATATTTCTTCAAGGCCAACTCAAATCCACACTCCCTATTTCCTGAATCGTTGATTTCTCCATTGGACTGAGCCCTTGGGATGTGACAATTTAAATATTACAGACCAAACTCCTGCATAGACACTACTGAATTTAGTGGAATCACCTGCTTAAAAATCATTTGTCTGCATCTGATGGTATTATCCCAGCAGAATATGTCTTCACTCTGTCCTCTAGATCCCGCTGGGGAATATGCCAAAAGCCGGTCTCTCAAGAAAAATCAGTTATTGGGCGTGCAGCACAGTCCTAACACAGCGCTGGCAGCTGAGCCTGAGGAACCAAAGCTCTTTGCTGGCATCTTTTGGTGAGCAGGGAGAAAGGACTGAGGGCCACGGCTGTCTCTGTGTCCCTGCAGTGGCAAGGGATGGGTGGCAGAACCTGGCCATGTCCAAGGGAGCTTTGGGGAAAGTAAGATCTGCTGTGAAGTGGTTACATGGAGCCATGGCGGTACGAGGGATGCCGGGGTGATGTGCACCGGGTAGAAGCTAATTGCAACATCTGCAGCAATGTATTTCCCTTCGAACTGGTCCACACTGACTTTGTAGCCGCCTAGTCTGGCGGCAGGAGGTTTTTAAATGCTCACAGGTGCCTGCCTCTCCTGCAAGCAGCAGCAAGAGGTGTGCTGTCTGGGCAGGGGGTAACGCCACAAATGAAAGGCACCTTCTGGCTCGCTACTTTCACCCAAATCATACAGCCTGTCCACCTCTGTTAATCCCAACATCTCGGCTGCTCTAATACATTACATACTGGTATTGACACCATCTCGCCTTTGATGAGCCTTTCTGCTCAGGATTCATTAAAAAGAGCCTAAATGAGCAATAATGCCTCTGGACAAGCACTGTGCTTTGCTGTGGAGCCACCAGAGGAGTTTTGTTGGCTCCCATGAGGTCAAATGCCTTTCATCTTCTGCGCCAGCCACGGCCTAAAATGTCCAAAATTTCCTTTGAATCCTGTTGATTAGTTGAAGGGAGACAGTCCTCTCTTTAGAAACCCTCCTCCACATCTCGCCCAACAGGATGCACCGCATTTTGCCTAATGAGTAATAGCAACACACAAACCAGAAGATAAAGAGGCTTTTAAAAGTTTTGCCACTGAATTTAGACAAATGTTAGGGCTGTGTTGCTAATCCTAAAAAATTACTGGGAACCTTGTTAGTACAACCACATCTATGTTAGACTAGTGGCTGGTAGACAGAAGTATCTCCTTGCTAATTGGAGACCAATTAGTCCTGGGTTAAAGCTAATACAGAGTCACCAGTGCTTCGCCTGGGGCAAGAGGAGTGGGTTTGGGGTGTGTTGGGTGCAGCACCCCGGCTTTGCATGCACCCACTTGTCCAGCTCAGGGCCCCAGGACCTCTGCCCATGATGGGCACTTGCAATCACGCCAGCTCTCCCGTTGGGTTACTCTTCCAGGAACAGCACTGAAAGGTCTTTCATCAGGATAACTTCTAAAAAAGGTAAGGAGGGACAGAGAAACCAAAGGACTACAGCAACTAACTAATGAAAATTACATCCTGGATCTATTTTTATATATATAAGCAGACTCATCTTAAGGAATTGCATGAATTTTCTTATTTGTTTTGAAGGGTTATAAATTACCTAGAAGCCTGATTGTGCATGCATAAAAAGTGTTGAAACAGTTCAGTTACAGGTGTGACAACTTTAAGTCCCATTTAAACATGGGCAACTCCCTATACATAGAATCCCTCTCCAGGTCATTGACTATTTCAACGTAATTCGACTCAATCAGAAGCCTTTTCAACAAAACCCAACATAAACCATTGTCAATCCAAAGTGAGGGATTGCGTATTAAGAGTAAGCACACTTTTCATTTTATCAGCTGAAAAACAGATTAATGTTACATGGAAAACAGTTCAAAACAAGACTAAAGTTATGCGGAACACCCTTACATGCACATTACTGTAAATCATGTTTTTAAAGAGGTTTAATTTTTGTTTACCCAGAAAAACCCCAGAAGACTCACTTGAACAATACAGGGCTATGAATTCATAGCACAGATTAGTTAAAGCAGATGGCAAGCCTGTGTGGATGCGCTCCGTCAGAGAAAATGTGGCCATAATTGGATTTATTTTAATTCACTTATACTTCGACTACAGGAGAAATGCTGGTGAAGTTCCTCATGCAGACAAGCCCTGAGGTTAGGGCTTTCAGGGAGCTGCTGGCTTCCTTGCTCGCAACTCTAGTTTGAAAATGGGACTTAAATGCAAAAATAACATTAGGTGCTTATAAATGAAAGTGAATCCCCAGTCTTAAAACCTTTATTCATGGTCAGCTCTTGCTTCCTTAATTCACTCTGACTAGCACTTTATGCAAGCGGCCCTGAATGAAATGATACTACCCATAAACAGCATCTCACTTATCAAAGCGTTTCACACAGGCTAATGCTTGGCGTGGGAGGGCGTATCACTCACCTCCAGCTGTTTCAATTCTCACATGCTTTGCAGCAGACGAAGGAGACAAGGTCCCATCCAGAGGTGCCATCCCTGCCACGCAGCGTGGAGCCTGGGGACAGCAGGCGACAACCTTCTCCAGCCGCATCTTCTGCCGCTGCCTTGGGTGTGCTGCGTTCCCACCTCGGCAGCCTGCTCCCGTCGGGGGTTTTCTTTCCTTCTCTTGATTTGCAGGCTTCTTGTACTCCCATGCAGCGTAGCTGCTACCTGGACGGTACTTAATCATCACTTTTAACATGGCTTCTTGTTAAAATGATCAAGGTTTGCTTTTTTTCTCCTAGAAAGGTGCTGGTGGTCTGAGTCCTGACTTGCCGGAGGATGGTGCAGCAGCTCCAAGTGCTATGCCCCAGCCAGAAAGGGGGAAGGGGTTCACTTCTCTCTGTACTGAGCAATAACGGGTGTAAATATATCCAGTAATTACAGGCATATTGCTGTGCAAACACATAATAAATGCAATTCTCATTTCCTCCTGAATTATGCATAATGGACCACCCACATGACTAGCTGGACCACATGTTGCATTGACTGGCTGTGCTGAAACCTGCCAACCGCATCACCACAAGCCTCAGTTTCCCTTATAATTTCCCAAATGTTCTCACTTTCAAACTGCCCCAGCACATCGTGAGCGCAGGATGCATGCGAGCTGCTGACCAGCTGCCAGCGACCCGCGGCCAAGGCGGCTGGATGGCCACGTGGAGATACACGATCGCAGAGGCAGATGGTGCGTGGGGTAGAACAACCTGCCTGTACATACACCTCTGGTATCTGTTTATTTCACCACATTGGATTCATGCTAGCTCTTTTTTTTGTGTGTGCTTATTCTGTGTTTTAATCTGAGAAACGCTGGCTGCGTGAGGCAGTGCCCAGCTGATGAAAGGCTACGGTTGCATGCTGAAGGATGGAGAGCACGCCATCAGAAATACAGTGCTGCCACGCGTGCCAGGCTTGTCCTCAAATTAGTCACTCTGAAATGATTGCTGATTTGTTTGAGCAGAACCCAAACACAATTTCATTCATTCATCACTACAAAAATCAAAGTGTGTTTCCCTATTCGAGGCAGAAAGCAACAGGAAAAGACCAACCTGGCATCTGTGCTCAGCCCTTACACTGTGGGTAACTATTCCCTGAGCCTGCCTGGGGGAAACAGCTGCCAAGAGCCCTCCGATACACCAATGTTGCTTCTTTTCTGCATTTATTTTTTTTTCCAAACACTTCCTCACCCATACTAAGCCACGCACCTCTGATATATATTGGCAGCAGCCTGTTGTGGCAGGCTGCACAACCTGTGCATTTCAACTCAAATCACATCAATGTTTCTTGTCTAAGCACCAGTTCTACTTGGCGCAAAATCGGTCTATATCCCAGCACCCCACCCCAAACCTTCCACCTTCACAGAATATTTCTTTCTGTATTTGCTAATTAACACGTAATGCCATATTACTTTCCTTGCAATTGGCATTTCAAAGTATCTCTGTGATTGGCCTAAATTTCTCTCGCTAGACATCAGCAGACTCACCTTGCTGTGTTACCTGTCAGCAAGCAGCCAGGCCGTGCATCGGTGCATTGCCCACAGAGAGCAGGATGGTGGGACACGGAGGGCTGTCCTAAAGGAGAGCAGGATTTGGGGGATGAAAGGCCGCTTTGGTGACGTTAGCTATTTTTGGTCTCTGTAAAGCATCCCAGGTGCTGGGTATGACTAGGAACAAGAGGACACAGGGGAGCATGATGGGACTGCCTGGACAGCTGTTCAAAGGAATTGCAGCAATATTGTCCTGGAGCAAGATGGGGAGGTCTCTAAATTCCAGCTGTGTCGGTCTGTTGGCCCTGAAAGGCCCCATATCCCCAGCTCTGGTTTGTGCACAGCATGCTCCAGGTTCCAGAGTGAAGGGCTCCTCACCCCGTACCCTGCTGCCAGCTCCCAGCAGCCACTAGATGTCACCAGGATTTTACCGCCTCGCTAGTCTTTCCCCATCCGAGACGTTAAGAACACAGGAAAATAATTAATCATTAATAATGAAAAAAATATTCACCTATTACAACAAATACAGAGCAGAGCTTAGAGAAGGCGACAAAGTGACCCAGACCCCTGCTCTTGCGCATGCCATCTCTGGGAGTATTTAGACAGAGCACCTGTATGCGTGGATGCAGTTTTTAGTTTGTCTCTTGATGGCAGGAGGTTAGTTTGATGTCTTCACAACTGAGTTTCTCCAGCTAGGCATCAGGCTAAAACTTGTTTTTGTTAATGCATTTATCAGAGCCCTATTTAATTCTCCAACCTTGCTAGCTTTAAAATTATCCCCCCCACTTGGCAATCCTGTGAGAGAGGAGCAGATAACGGAGAGCAGCATCAACCGGGCAGTAAAGTGGACAAGGAAAGATTTGGGGATGAGATGAACCAAATGGCTCCACAGGCAAACAAATCAGCAAAGCCATTTCTGAGAATACCTCTCTCCAAAACACGTGAAGCCACAGGAAAACAAAGGGCTCCGGTGATCAGTGCAGCTGACACATTCATTTTCATTAACCTTCACTGGTTAATTATTAAGCTGTAACCATGCCATTCATAATCTGGAGGATAAAGATTAGAAATTATGTTCATAATCACACGAGGTTCCCACTTTATCTCTCACCTCGCAGGCACAAAGTCACGTAAACGCAGCCCCAGGCAGCGGTGGGATTTTGGCAGCCCACCGCAGGCTTGGCGAGTGCTGAAGCCCGATCACAGTGTCCCAACTTCTACACCTGTACCAGCATAAAATGCAGGAAACCTCCCCAGAGATGTGCTGAAACATGTGATGCACAAAGCAAGTTGGATGTGCAAATCCTACCAGGTACGTGCTGAAGCCTCCTGTGGTACCAGCACAGCCCACGCCACAGCTACATCTAGTTGACCTCAATCTTTTGGTGATTCTCTCTCTCTCTAACACTAAGGAACTGGTGTCAGTTCATAAAATCATAGAATCATTTAGGTTGGAAAAGACCTTTAAGATCATCAAATCCAACCGTTAACCCAGCACTGCCAAGCCCCCCACTAAACCATGTCCCTAAGCACCACATTTACATGTCTTTTAAATACCTCCAGGGACAGTGACTCCACTACTTCCCTGGGTATGTATCTGTCCATTAGACATTGAACTTAAGGTCTGGCTTTTAAGATATTAGATACTGAATAGAGCAGAATTATTTGCTTTTTCTTAAAATCCCTCGTCTCCAACTGTTGGGTTTTTTAACACAGATATTTTCATAGTCTTACCTCACTGGCCTAAAACTAGCACAAGCCCTAATGCCTGCCTGTTCCTCTTTGCCTGTTAAATTCTCCATCCAGCTCATCTCTTTAAACAGACCATCCTTGTCCTGTTCTGCTTCTTTGGGTTCAAGGAGATGTTTGAGCAAGTCTATCCTCCTCACTTACCCAGAAGCCCAGCAACATAAAAAAGTCCTTCAGAGGGAACTGAGGTCAATACCTCATTTCCTAAATCATGCAGTAATTCAGCAGAGCCCTGTGAGACTGTTTGGCTTTAGATAAACCTTGAATGGCATAAATTACTGTAAACAGGGGTCCCTTTCTGAATACATTTCCTTAAGGATTTCCACAGTCAACCCTTAGCAGGAATGAAAGCGTTCATCCCCCCATCTGCCCTGGTTACATCCCATTTCTCCTTTCAGATCTAAAGGTATATACCCCACAGCAATAACTACTGGAGGTGCCCATGGTTGCTTAAAGGAGCATTCTGGGTCTCCTACAGGACATATTTTTTCAATCTGAAGTCTGCTGTCTTCCAAGAAAAGTCAAAGAAAACACACTCTACAGTTCTGTCTGAAGGCAGATTTTTAACTTACGTCTGGGGTTATTTTCATTTTTGCTTCATGACACATCATATACTTAATACAAAAGAAAATATGCCTGGCTCAGAATTTAAGCCAAAGATGACAAGTCCAAAATTATCTCAACTTAGAAATATTACTACCCAGATTATTAGTTTGGTTTATGATCACTTCTTCCAGCAGCACTGCTACACTTGGAATTAATTGCAGCTTGTGTACTTTCTGTAGAGAAAAAGGTGAAAGAGATTATGCATTTTATCACTACTTCTTGCACAAATATAAAAGAGCACAGATTGCTTATTTTAATTTCTTTCATGCAAGTATATCTGTAGCTTTGTCACTTTGTAGGCTGCTACTGGTTACGAAGTTGATGCAGGTTATCTTTCATTTCACAGTTTTCCTTAGGAAGTAAGTGTCCCTCTTTTAGGATTAAGAAATTCATTTAAATTTCAAATTACATTTTTTGACAAAATATCTTCAGTTTGCTCTGATAGTAAAACGTGTATAATACCCAGTGGGACTGGCCAGATCTCGCTTCTGTAAGAAAGACACAAAGAAGTGCAGATCTATGTAGGTCAAAGTCTTTCATGCCTCATTTCCCATAATCCTCTCTTCTCTTCCCTTGCTTCCCACACCACCCTGCTCAACATATAAAAGAACCACCTGGCAGGCAGGGAAGGTTATCCTATACCTATGCCTGCCCACCCAGACACACAGCTCCCACCTGTGATAACATCTCACAGAGTCACAAGGTCTCTGCTCAGAAATCAGACATTGCTCAAAATCCCCAGATTTGCCTTTATTTTTTTTGACCACGCAGATATATTCTTCCAGGGCTGTGGTTTCTGAAGAGGTGGAAAAACCCTGCCATTTTATTCCTTATCGCTAACAAGAGGTGATGGATCATCCCTGTATGTTGATCACACCATCGAGTGAGAGTGGCCACCATTGTGGCAACCGCTGCCTCAAGCAATGATGCTGCCAGCATCACCAGAAGCCCCAGGAGATGGCCACTTCAGCACTCTGCTATGAACTCTAATTCACAACTAACACTTCAAAAAAATGCAACTGCAATGGCCACAGATGGGCAATTCCTTCTCTAGTAAATCATCTGGTCAAAAGTCTCAGTGCCAGGTAGATGATAAAAGCATTTGAGGGCCAAACTTTCCCTGACAGCCCCAGTCCCTTTAACAGTTTGTCTTCCCCCTAAAGCAAGTGCCAAAGTGAGCGATGGATGCTGGGGAAGTAGCTGGTGTAGAGGAACTACCACTGCCATGAATGGAGCAATGGCATCTTGCTATTTCTCAGCCTTGTTAGCTTAATACCAGCTTATTTAACTTGTCTATTTGCATTAAGTCCAACACTTTGGATGCCCTGATGTATTTTTCTGATACTTTCTTGCTGTTGCTTTTGATGGTCCTGTTTGTGATTCAGTAAATAGTACCTAAGTAATCAATATTCTGTCTGGGTGGACATTTTATTTATCTTCAGAGCCACCCTATGAATTCAGTTGGCTTACTGGAGGTCAAGCACTTTTCATCTTCTCCGTGAGCCAAAGAAAATGGAAAGATTTAAACTCCCTTTGAATTCCTTTGATTAACTCAGGGAAAATATCACACTTTTCTTTCAAACTCAGAAGCAGAATTGTCTTCACTATAAATCTACCTCATTTTGACACATTGGTCTCTGCATAATGGGTAACATCAAGTGTTGAAGAATAAACTGGAAGACTAAGGAAGCTGTAGAAGAGTTATAAATGATGATTTTATCAATTATCATCCATACATATACACTTCCTTTGGGTTGAATTTTTTAAAAAAACACATAAAATCGATAAGAGCTGTATAATTAGCTGGGGGCAGGGAACAAGGGTTGGGATCCACACATCAGGGAATTGCACTCTTGCAGCACAAAGCCACCCATGCTGTATCAGTAAATGGTACCTCAATATTACATACTTACATCAGTATCATCCCCTCAGTTGGACCAAATTCAGACCGTGCAAGTGCATGCAATGCCATTGCTTTCATCACGCTGTTTTAAAAAGCAAGAAGAAACTCATTATGTTTCAGACACATGGAGGAAAAGAGAAGCTGAAGACCAGATTTAAGCTCCTCTGCATCTCCCTTGCACAACTCTACAGTGCCCCAGCTTGCAGGGCTGAGAGGGACAGAGAAACCCAATGACTAAACCAACTGAATAATGAAAATAACATCCTGGATCTCTCTCATATGTTTTTTCTGCTGACTTCTATGATTTTTTTTTTTTATTTGTAAGGTTTTAAAATCAATTTTTAAAAATTGCTTAAATGATCCAATTCTCTTGGATGTAAAATTTGCACCATTTTAAATAAAAGCATGGGTAAAACCCATGTAGTTAAACAGGGAAATCCCTATTCAGACACACTTATATCCGTTTTGGTGACTTGTTCCTAGTGTCTCAATACACTGTGACTTGCATTGCTTTAACGAAATTAATGTGAAAAGTGGAGTCAGGTTAAGCAAGTGCAGATTCTTCATGTCGGGACTTAAAGGCGATTCTCGTCATGATTTAGGCACTACTGCCCAGGATCACAGAAACTTCAAATAAACTTGGTTTAATCAGCTTGTACTTTATGCAGGGGAGAACCGACTTCTTCCAGCACAATTATGGCCTGAGCACCTGGACAAAACATCCAGAGGTTTACCTCGGGTGGTTTTCAGAGATTCAGATCTAAGATCATGAGAGTCCCAGGGATGTGGGATGTGAAGCGACAGCAAGAGCTGCTGGGGTCCCACCTCCTGCACTAGGGCAGATTCTCACCCTGCAGAGACTTACAGAAATCCTTCGCTTTACAATGGCAAATCCCAGGCTTGGCACAAGCAGCTGACAAGCTGTCTCCCCCCCGTACCCCCCACCCCATCAGCCCCAGCTGCTGCCACACCAGCTCCCTCCTGCTCCCCCATCCACTCACTGCTTGCCTCCAGTCATCTCAGACAAAAAAGGCTGTTATCCCTCCTCAGTTGTCTCCCTCATGGACTAAACAAACCCTGTTCTAGTCACAGTTTCTGATAAGGGGTTTCTTTTTAGAAAGCTTGAATTATATTTTTTCCATCTGGGGTCCTTTCTTCCCCTCAGTGCACCGCCTCCTTCGTGATGTGTAACTGAACTGGACACATCCTTGCCTCTAAATCACTGTAGTGCTTGGACCATTACTTGCTGCTCTTTGTAAACAGTCTTTCAGTTTTAATACATCCACCATGCTGCAAATTTTTTTTAGCCTGTATTTCGTCTACTGGTTTAAAGGAATGTCACAGGCACAGCGTCCAAAGTCCTGTGAAGATAAAGACAGGTCAACACATACTGCGGGGCCGTCTAAGATATAAATTAGATTGGCTTGAAATTATTTCTTCTCAGAAATCTGTTTAGCAATGTATTTTCCTGCAGACATTTATGTATTGCTCAATAATGCTTTCCAGTAACATACTTATACTGATGCGGGAGAAAGAAGGAATACCTGGGAATAAAAGTCATGAGGTGAACCAGCGGAGACAGGAGTTGAAGGGTGAGGAAACACAGTGGACAACCCTCCATGGTTCCCTATGTGGTTTCAGTGGTGTTCTTCAATTCTTGCTCCATTCAGACATGAGCGATGCTTTTATGCACCTTGGGTGTATTTTTCCAGAGCACAGACGTGTTTTACCCTTCGGCACCAAGAGGCAGATGGGTGCATGCACATCCCCGAATGCCGTTTGGGGTTGTGTTAGGCACTCCACCTTTGGGCCACTTTCCACTCTCTGTTCAAACTTTCTCATGCTTCATTGGTGTCACTAAATATTTACACAAGGCATCAGTGATGTTGGCTGTGGTTGACAGGGAGTTACGCATTTGCAGCGTCTGTCAGGGTCTTTGTTTCTGTTCCTGCGCTGCTGGCTGAGTGAGCACCCACACTGCCTCCCGCGCCGGTGGAGAACGAACCATTCCCTCACAGCCATCACAAACAGTCTTTATAAGAAATTACACCTAAGAAAATGAGAATATTGAATCTTCATTGGGCTTTCCCTCGGTGGAGAAGAAAAACCAGCTCGCAACTTCCAAGTCTCCATTGCAATACTGTGTGACCCTGCTGCCCGTGCAAACACTTCTGGTTCACATAGCCGGTGATGGAGAGGGGTCTCGCTGGAGCAGAGAAGTTGTAGATATGAAATACATTTGTCAACACCACAGCAGTAACAGGAGGTTGCCACAAGGTCAAGATAAAAGTGTCCAAAATAGATGTAACAGCAAGCGGGGCCGCTGCAGCCGTCAGGAATGGTTGTGGCCACGCAGGACACAGCCCCCGGCTCTCTGTGAATGCCACTGCTTCACAGGGCTCTTTTCTGTCCTTAGAAAACGTGAGTGAATGAGTTTCCATTTCCAACCAGCTGCCAAGTAATAACAATTTGTTTACTACCAACCATCTGACAGAGAGGTGCTTGGCAGCACCGTACAAGAATACCAGGGCTTTTCCTTCTGTCAGACCCCAGCTAAAATGAGACATTCTCCTTCGATCCAACTTGGCCACAAAAATGCTTGTGAGGCATTCACAGCAGCCCTGGCCTGTGAGCAATTTGGCTCTGAAGACCTTCGGTAGTATTTCTGGCCACCTGATTTTCTGCAACTGGGATGACTGGCTGGCAGTCAAGGAGAGGGAAAAGCTAAAGAGGATTGAAGCTACTTGTGGGTGGCGATGTCTCATCTCAGCGAGCAGAACAAGGTGACCTTCATCTTAGTACCCTGAGTGATGTTCTGACAATGTTTGGGGTTGTTTTTTTTTCAAGGGATGATCCTTTACCATCTTGAAATAGTCTTCTACTGAACCCTTAAAGAACATCTCCTGGTGAGCTGACTCATGGCTCCATGAATCATCAGACGTTTAATCAGTCATCGACATTTGTTTTTTGTAAAGTAGCTATTGATGTTGTATGTTATTAGTTTCTTGGCACCTCATACTAGGCTTTCATCAAAGCAAAATGCTGATGCAATTAACAAAGGATATCAATTTATGCAGCAACTCACATTATCCCTCAAAGCTTCATTAGCCTCAGAAGCTAAGGCACTGGAGAGAAAACGTGGGGAAGTGCTCTGCTACCTTCTGCAGCTCAGCCCATCTGCGCTGCTGCGGCGCTCCCGCGTTACGCTGCCCTTCGTGGCCGGGAAAGGGAGACCTGGCAGTGCCCAGCTCCACAGCGAGGGAGAGGACAACTGCCGCCATCCCCCCCAGCTCAGCCTGAGGACTTGCTCACACATTTTACGCAGGTCCAAGCTATTGTGTGGGACTGAGCATATTTCGACAGCCAGAGTCATAGCAGCCAGGGGCGTTATTTGCAAGGAAAGAAAATAAATAAAATTCAGATTTCCTGTCCTAGAGACACCCTTGGAGCTCCTGCCGGGGGTTGATGCTCTGCCACCATGGCAGTGTGCCCTGACCGACTTGTGCTTCTCCTCTTGTTCCCTACAAACACTCCTGAGGTCAACAAGGCATAATTGCCCCATTATTTCACAGAAAAGCCACCGCCATCAGCAAGAAGCAACTGCTGGCAGGATGGAAACCTCACTTAGCAGCCCTTTTGCTGGGAAGGTAATTTGATCTTTACAACTCTGAACACAACCATCTCTTTATACTCGTTTCACTGCATTTACCAGCAAATATTTGGTCTCCAGGTTTTTGGTGCGAGGTGTTTTTTTTTTTTTTTCTTTCAGTTGAATAATTTTTATTATGTTGATCCACATTGTCATCTACCTCTTTGCAATTCTGAATACAAGCCTTGCCCTTGACTGTACAACACAACGAAAGCCTTCAGGTCACAGCTTTTAGAACACTTGATATTATTTTTTCTTTCTGGAAAGAATAAATAACATTAACCTCTCTGTTAGTGTAGAGGAAAAAATGAAAAGGAAAAGGCTATCAGAGGCATGTCAAACACGTATCGGGCTTGGATCATTCTAAACCCATTGACTAGTTTGCACAGCTTGACACAAAATTAACTCAACTCCCAATTAGCTGAATAATTAAAAAGTGCATCATTAGATTTTCAGTTACATCCCGTAGACAGACTTACTGGGGCAGCCATGGCCAGATGAAACAACATTTTCCTTTTCCCTGCACAGCACGGCTGGAGCTGTCTTGCACCAAACACAGGTACTACCCCAGTGCTGTACCTGGAGGCGAAGGCTTGGTGGGGGGACACAGGCTGGGGGACAGCTCGGGCTGCAGCTTGAGCTGAGTAGGCTCCGTCGCTGGACGTCTTCACATCTGGAGCCGTGAATATGTGTTAGTCACGCACAAATCGTTTGGCTCAACAAAAAGGAACTGATGGATGCTGCTGCCAGCCAGACACATTACACATTAGATCTGTAGCAAGCTTAAGTATGGATGGATTTATAGAAAAGTACAAAAAGTGACAGAAATTGACTCATTCATGTCTGGTATAAATGCAGCACCAGAGTGATATTTGGCTGAACGCACTCTTGTACAAACCCAGCCCCAAAGACCCAGCTCCCCTACCTCACAGGGATCCCGAGCCCAGCAGCAAAATGCATCTGTGCAAGGCTGGCTCACTCCCTGCAAGCACCCCTGTCCTTCTGAGTTAGGATCATTTGGATTTTGTACAAACAACTGTACAGCTGGAGGTAGAAAAGAGCGTGAACGCAGGAAACGGGTTACAACCCTGCCCTCCAGCTGCTTTCTGCTGGAGCTGCAGCCTGCATGGCCAAAAGCAGGCAATGCTACTCATTTGAAGAAGACCTTATCGAAGGGATGGGGATGGCAAGCATGCTCATTTGAGAAGGTGCCGTCTCATCTCCTGGAGCTCACGCCATGGTTTGCAGGAGCATGAGGAACCTCTCATACCTCTCATACCTTCCTGAGATGGTAAGTTCAATTCCCAGCTGCTAAAAGCTATAACAGCCCTGAGCAGAATGAATTGAACAGCTGAGAATAACTGTTTTCTTGCCCCCTCTTTGTCGAGTGGCCTTCCCTTTCTACAGAACCAGGAAAAGCAAAAGGAAAGTGGTATATATGTTCCTACACGGAGATGTCTGATACGTCCCACTGAAACAATAAGTGTGTTCCGAGGCAAATCCTACCTCTTATTAATTATTCTTTCACATCCTTTCCTCTAGTTTTAAATATCCTTGCAATTTTTGCAAGACTAAAGAGGTTAAAAAAATGTAAAATGCAATTAATTTTGCTATTTTACTTGTCTACAACAGCATACATTACTCTCTTTTTAATTTTTTAGCAGCTTGGAAAACAGTAAGAATCAGCAGAGGGTTTTTTAAGTGAGCCAGTCCATTTAAATTGACTATATTATCCAGTTTTCCTCTGCCTTCATGCTGGAAAACGCCAGAAAGCCCAACTGCTAAAAGAACAGTGTTGTTGCTATGCTGGAGGTGAGAACAGTCTGGTGGTAGAGACATTAGAGTGGGACTTTGAGGAAGTGCACCCAGTTCCAGCTCACATGGCAGGCGTGTTACGTGAGCTCAGGTACATCTCGTGCAGCCAAACGTTTAAAAGCAGTCACACACCTGACGATGCCGATCAGCACCCCGTGGGCAGGAACCAGGCATTTACCACTCGAAGGTGCTGAATTGCAGGTTCCCAAGTCACATTAATGTATTTCAAAATTTTGGCATGCACAGACCTTTAAATTAATTGGATCTTAAATTTAATTAGACCATTTTAGAAGATCAGGTAGAAAGAGCCCAGTGTGCGCCAGTGCAAACAGTGCACATCACGAAGCCTTAATGTCTATGGCATGGTCAGATCATCCCTTCAGCTGCTTGGGATTCGAAGACCCAGAAAGAAAATAAATCCCACTCATTGCAGAGGAAACACTGGAACTGCTATTCACTTCCCTGAATCTCACAGCCAGGACAGGGGACATAGCTTAGCTCTGCCAGGACTTCCAGGAGCTTTCCTATTTCTGGCTTTTCTAAGCAGGTGTTTCAGTGGTGTCTATTGGCACCCAAAATTTATACCTAATTCACTCTCCTGATCCAGCTGAGGGTCACTGCATGAGATAAAGCAAAGATTACTTTGCTTTGAAATCGAAAACGCTCCCACAAACTAATGGCTAGGCTGGCTTTGCAGGAATTACTGTGTCTGATGAGATTATCTTGGAACCATCTTCAGTTCTCCCCTCCCTTCACACCCTTGCCTATTTGATCCACAACAGGATCAACATGATCGCGTACATCCAGACACAGAAAGGCTGAGCCTCTCCCGCTGCCATCTGGGGAGTCACTTCAGGAAGAGCCCGTATCATTCATTAGCACGCAGATGGCCAACCATCCATCACTGACCACCATATGGCCATCTTCACAGACATCCATCACTTTTGGCTCACCACAATTTTACCTTGTTGAAGCTGAGCAGTATTTCTGCAGGACGAAGAGGACACCAGGCGCTGCAAGGATGCGATCATGCTCCAGATTCCACCCTTTCTGCCTTTTCAGCTCTATTTTCATGACAGATGGCAGATTGCGACACAACTATAGCATCTCCCGCTTAACTGCAGAACAACTTGCCCTTCTGGCTGCATAAAATCCATCATCGTACAAGCCCTCTGTGGCAGCTGCTGCAAAATCATGGAATATTAAGAGACTGTCATTCATATTTCTCTGAATCTCTGCGGAATTGATAAAAATTGTATTTCTGGATAACATTTGAAAGAATAAAATTCAGTCATGTAATTAAGAAGCATGGCCAGGCAGTCACTTAGATAAAGAAGAAGCAAAAGAAGTTTCAAGGTGACAAATTGAATCTGCCTAGATGGAGTTAAGAGAGGGCTCTAAGGGCTCCAGAGAGAGAGATGCACTTTAATTAACACTGTCTGATGGAGACGTCTACCCACATACAGCCTGAGGGGTATGATCGGCACAGAGAAAGAAACCAAGACCCCACTGTCAGGAAAGGATTAGGTGACAAGGAAGAGAGTGCTCTCTCCAGTTTAACCTTAGTGTTAGTAAGCTGAGACTGTTTTTCTCATTTCTTCATGTTTTGCTTTGGTTTTATTTAATTCCTACCTATGTTATCTATTCAGACATTATGCAGAAAGAGTTAAGTCCTACTGAGGGCCTGATGGGCTTCAAACCTTTTGTGCTTCCCAGGCGAACATTAGATGACCACAAGAAAAGGGGGTCCTGGTGCTGGGACTTGGCTTCCTCCCCTTAAAATGCTTTTTGCTTAGAATAAACAAACAGGCAGCCCTGGCAAGGCTCTGGCCAGCCAGCTGCATGTGCATGAAACTGCAGTGATTCTCATGCCTGGGAAGATTTCACAATTTCTCCTGAATTGTGCATGAAATATGATTTCATTTGCAAATTCAAGCCCTGTATTTTTTTTCCCTGGGCTTTTGTTGTTTGCAAGGATCCAGATTTTAATCAGAACACCCTGTGAATCCATTTTAAGTATTGCTGGCAGTAAGCATTTACTCAGGATGAGAGTACGGGTTGCCTCAGCTCAGTGAGCTAAAGGAGAGGAGGCTGTGTGCCTGCAAGGAGGTTGAACGGTTGGTGCTTCTCTCTTTCCTTAGCCCAGAAAGAAAATTTGCAGAGGTAATTTCTGTTCAAATGAATTAAAGCTTTAAGTTGGGACAGTGTGTACTGCGCATCTGATTGCAAGCCACCTCTGTGGTTCACTCAGATTGTCTCCTGCTGGTTTTATCAGTAGGTTACATTCATGGATTGCACAAACATTTTTTTTTTTTAAAAAGAAACAGAGGTCCAGACTTGCTCATTGCAAACAGCTACCTATAGGTCCATGCAGACAGTAAGAATTACCTGCTGCAGGTCTGCAACTATCAGCAACTGGACACAAACCCAGTGCCAAAAATGCATGAGGGCAATGATGCTGTTTTTATAAAACCAGCAAAATCTTTCTACAAAATTCATGACCTAGAACCTGCCAAGACAGACACCTTCCTCTGCTTTCTGACACCAAAACAGTCAGAAAGTCACTTTCGCCTGTCGCTCTTGGCACTGCACATTGGGGTGACATGTCCCCAGAACACTGGTCTCTCCAGATGCAGCTCAGTCATGGAAATCCCTGCTCTTCCTCATATTCTCCAAGTGGTTAACTCCACTCAACTCCAGCCTGATTTTCCTCTTCATCTACCACTACGATAGAAAAATAGCTAAACTGCCTGCTTGTCTCCCTGTTAAATCTTACAATTAGATTATTAGAGTTAAAGAGACCATAGCTCAAATGCAGAGGAGGTGCTTATGTTGGGTAAAACTCATGACTTTCAGGCATTCTGGGATTTTTTTTTCCAGTATGTTTCATCTTTCCTCACAGCCCAAAGCATCTCTGTATGGGAGAGAATTTGTTGCTAAAATTCAGGTGTAAATACGCTGTAAATATTTAGCAAAGTGTAGCAAATTGTCTAGTTAATATGCTGACAAAGAGCTGCCGGCTCTGATTGCTGTCTAAACAGAGTTATCTGAGCAGCCACAGCCAAGCAGGCAGCAGCATGTTTTGCTGTCTGAAGGGGGACTTTTACAGATGTGTGTTGACCAGCAAGGTCCTACCCCCAGGTCCCCGTGAGCACCAGAAACCTGTTGTTGTGCCCCATCAACACCTGCTTTTCAATTTTTACCCCTGGTCCCAAGTCATACTGCAGTCTCTGAATAAATCAGATCGGGAAGAAATAGGAGCTTCAGCTGGTTTAGGTTGGGAGTAGTTAGAAAGCTGCTCGTAGGGAAAATTAGCAACCAGCTCCCCTGCCTAAAGGGAATTGGACTGTCAGCCACCCTGATGCAAGCGGAGAACAAACAGCTCGATGGGGTCACAGGAGAAACAAACCACTGTCACTACCACTTCCCAAAGATACCAGCGGTATTTGGCACAGAGAGATTTCTGTGATGCTGAAACAGCTTGTGTGACAACCCATGGGGAATCCCAGTTCATTAGTGTAAAAATTAAAGACACTCGACTTAAATGCTTCAGTATTGAAAACCTAATTACTGCACCAGGAATTTGTTACATGTAGAAACATCCATTAAGAACCAAGAACAACCCAGGTCACAACAGGGCTTCAAAAGCTTAAAGAAACCAAGACTGAAGAGCTTTAATTTCTCTACTGAAGTATTTGCTTTCTCTCCAGGGGCTCCAGCAAGAGCGGCGCGCGTTGGATGCTGCCCTCGGCCGTCCTTGTGCGGATGCCCAGGGACCCCGCAGGCATTGCTGGTGCTCTGGCAGCGTTCCTGCCAAGCTGCACATGTGCCAGTGGCACACTGACGGATGTAATTTAACTGCCCATTCCCCGTAGGAGAGCCAACATTTATCTTCACTCCCAGTGACTCCACTCCTAGAGATAAATACACACAGGAGCTGTCAGATGGAGGCAGCTGTAACACCGCTCTGATGTGCAAGTGTTATCCTGCCTGAGCAAACAGCAGTAATGTCACTCTGGAAAGAAAAAGGCCTGTGTATGTACATCACACATTCAGGTAGGACCCTGCCAGGTACCTCACAGCTGCCACAAGCTGTAGCAGAGCCAGGATCAGTGTTACAGTGGATGTCCCTTCGTGTTAGCCATAGCAATACCGCTTCCACTAGATGCATTGCTGCACGACAAACAGCAAAGGAGCAAGGACTTTTCAAGACCAGCCCAAATCAAGACCAAGCAGAGGCTCTGGGGAACCAGTTTCCATGGTGGCATGTGTAACCCCAGGAATATGAGACCATCACACCTCAAAAGAGTGGCAACCACAGGCAAACCCTATTTCATCAGCCGTATTTTCCCTCCTTACCTAGATACAAACACCACCAGAACAGGGTGTCCTCTTGAGCTGATCAAGCACAATGCAGTAAGAAGAGAAAGCCAAAAGCAATGCCTACTTTCAGTGGATAGCAGGAGGTTGTGTAAATGTTTACATGGAAGATCAACTCTTTCAGAGGCACCTTGCGCTTCTAAACCAAATCCCTCAAAATGGTTGGGACTGAATATTTTCTGCAGGCACTGGGTATTTTCATTGCAGTAAGATACACAAAAGGTCACAAGAGCTGCCTCTCACCTCACACAGTCAGTAAACATCCCCATCATATTTTCCTTATAAACAGAAAAACTCACCTCTTAAGTCATTAATCCCCTAAAAGACAGACAGCGGGGTGCAGACACTGCATATTGCAACTAAAAAGTCTCAGATAACTTTAGGGTGAAAGCCCACATTTCCTCCCTTCCTCGCAGAAGAAACCTCTGATGCTTCGCAATGCTTTCAAGGACTACAAAACCAAGAAACCAACCAACCCACAAAATCCACGTCAGGCAGCTCCCTGCCCCTCGACGCAGCCCTCCCTGTTGTTGCACCTCGGCACCAGCAAGGACACAACCTCTCCCTGACCAGGAGCTCCCTTTGTCTCCATTGCACAAAGCCAGTTTGCTAGATCTTAGCTTTAAGCTCTACCTGGTACGTGGCACACCCATCACGCTGCCCTAGTTCACACTTAGGCACCTTTTGCTGCCTGACGCTCAAATTCAGCTGACACCACTGGAGCTGGGCTGCTGTGCTGCTGCCCTTGGACACAGCCACCCGTTATGGCACATGCGGGTCTGTCACCACAGCCCATTTGCTCCTCCACACCATATGTTAACCCAGTAGGCTGAGCAGAATCATTTGTTGTCTTGTTTTTAACATCTGTCCTTTTTCATTATTACTATTAGCCTTTTTCTATCCTTAAGAACACTTGAAAAACACGGATGGAGAAATGGCATGGCCCAAAGTCATGTTTTTGGGTCACTGCTGGTGAGTGGGTGCCATTTTGGGGATGTTTTTGTGGTGGTTTTTTTCTTTTAAGAACAGTGCTTCCCACTCTAACATCTAAGGCAACACATCTTGCAATCATAGTGGCAGCATTTGGGGTGAAGGGATATAAACAGCACTACATTATTGCATGAACATGTAATTCAAATGAGACTATGAAACAGGCAGGTCCCAACATGAACTTCTAACACAATTCTGCATGATGAAACATTTTCAAAAATGCTAAGTTTTTAAGCCTCTTATTCCCTTAATGCATCTATGCCAAGCATGCAACATGATTACATTGCTGTATATACATTAAAACACAATAATTGTATCATGTTTGCTCTGTTTTCCCCCATTCATCTTTTTAATTAAATTACCCCTTTAGGATTTTGTCCTTCAGGCAGTGAATTGAGTTTGTCTGAGAAATTAAAGACATTAAGATGCTTTCTGAGATATGCAGAAGCCATAACAGTGATTTCTAACCCTTTTTCTGAAAAGGCAGGATTCACCCACACAGCAGGGGAATAAATCACCCTCGGGCTGTTCTCAGATGCACATCTTCTTCTTCATCCTGTTTTTGTTCGCTGTGTCACATATACATCAGAGATTTCCACATACGCTGGTGGATCGGTGTCAGCGCTTGTTGCTGACAGTGCATGTCCGCAGGAAACGCGGGACAGACAACAACGCCTACTCTCACAGATTGCTGCTATGGAAATTACTATGGCTAAAGGGCAATATTTTTTTTTCCCCATTATGAAACAAAGTACAGTGTGATATTCTTTCACTCAAAGAAAGAGAGCAAAGAAGTCAGCACCGCCAGACTTGTGCAGGCTTAGTGTGGGAGTGCTGATGTGCATTGTCCTGCCACCAACATCTTCTCATTCCCAGGGATGTGGAAATAAAAGACCTGCTTCTCCCATTACCACCCAAAGGCACTGAGAGTGGGTCAAGCTTGGAGTATTCACCCCTGTCCTCACAACACCCCATGTCAGAACAGGTCACCCCTGTCCCAGGGTTTTGTAGGATGTGATGCTACAAAACCAAGTAACACAAGTAAGGCTTCAAAGTGAGTAATTTTATCACCATTCACAGTCTCTTAAAAAGCACTATTTAAAGTCAGATGTTGAAGGAGGTGGTGGAGGAGGTGTGGAAGACAGCGTGTAGGTTAACGTGATCAAGAGCATGACATGCCAACAGAGCTGAACCTGCTCAAACCCATTTCCTGAGCATCACCGTGCTGCCTTCCTTCCTTCGCCTCCTTCGCTGTCTGCCATTTATACCAATTGTGTCATTTTGTTTTCTTTAGATCTTTCATTCTCACACCCCTTGATCTTAGCTTCATCTTTCAGCTCTCATTTTGAAGTCTGAAACATGTCCTTTTATACGACAAGGGCAAAGTCCCAAATCCAGATGGGCTGGATAGAAACATGGCCAGAATGCAAAACTCTCGGAAGAAAAACAGTCTAATTAAGAGGTCACTTTCTGAAAGGCTCTATAGAAAGAGCTACACACTCTGCACCTCCCAGAGCTCTCCTGATTTATCAGATTAGTAGCAAAGGCTGTGCTGGCTCCACTAGGATTTGAGAGCCTTCCTTTGACCACTGAGCCTTCCTTACTTTTCTCACTCACAGCAGTTGGCAAGCTCTGGATTCTTAGCTCACAGGATTAGTTTCCAGCTTGTTCATGCTCTTGCCAAAGTTAAAGGCAACAAGATGAACAGGGATATAAACTTGGATTGTTTAACCTACATATTCCAGGCATTAAACCTGTGGAGACTGTTTATATCACCGTAATTACTTTCATACAGGTTGTTAAAGCCAGATTCATTAGCTTAGGTTACAATGACCTATACAACACACTTAAAACCCATTTATCCTGTTAAAGAGATTTAAAACTCACCTCCTTTCATGAGATGTCAGCGATTCTTGATTTATGATTTGGTCATGCTTTAAAAATAAAAGCAATTACCTCTCTTACTACGGTAAAACCCACTGCCTCAAGGTTGCCACAATGCATCTATAATTGAACAGCAACAGCTCCAATATTCAGCTTGGATGAGAAAAGCGTTGGCTATTGAAATACTGCCTACGATGGCGTCTGCATCCCAGGGAGCACTGCATCTGCTGACAAGTTTCAGCAGGAACTATTGCACCGCAGGCACCTCAGGCCCCGATGTGCTGGGTGTTTCCTGGCAGTGGCAATACTTTCCATTTATGTATCCGAACACTTCTAAGAAACGAAAAAAAAATAAAACACCGTCCTTTTAATTTCCTTGCAAGAGCCAAGATGTTTTGTTTGAACGCTTTTCCTTTGAAGCCTGCATTAATTTTATTTCAAAGGAATTTTCGTTGAGCGTTCCTAGAAATATGATGACTCCACCATGCACAATACATTTCGGTGTTACATCATTTCAGGAATCCAGCTAGCTTCCAAAACACAGCCATAAAAAGGCTAAACCAGGAAACATTTTGTCCCAGAAGAGATCCCAGAACCAATCTCTTTAGGAAAACCCACTAAACTCATGTATTTTTCCCCAAATTTGCTGTAAATATTATTGGTGCAGAGATGGGTGCTGATGACCAGATGTGAACTCTGATTCATGCGAATAAAATGTGACCCATTTTAGTTGTATCTGTGCAATGCTGTGCCCAGACTAGTTAACTTACAGCAAAACTAATGTGTTTTGACATCACTGAGATCTCAAAGTTCCCTCAAAACATCCTCTTGATACAAAGAATATATACAAAAATTTTAACAACTTTTCTTATGCAACTATAAACAAAAAAACCCCACCACCCTCATACACGCCAGGACACACACTCATAGGAACACGGAAATTATTCCCTCTCTTCTCGGGACAGCGGGGACTCAAACTGGCAAAATCTGGAGATTGTCTAATATTCATGTATATCTTAACAGTAAGAAGTCATTTTAACAGTCACATAGTCAAATTTTAAATACTTTAGAAATAACTAAGCTTCTGTACATGCTCATCAAATCAGAAAAAAGTGACTATTCGCTTTCTCCCCATCCCTGTTTCTGGCCCTGAAAAATGGGCTTTAAGATTACTGTATGTATTTCATGCTATATTGATGGCTTTGGCTCGAAGCACAAAGTTGTGCATGAACATTACCAAGGCTGCCAGCATAAAATGGCCTGATGCAGGAGGGGCTGCTCAACCTCCTACAGACCTTGAAAGCAGTTTGGGGATTAATCCCTGTCCCCACATGAGTCCGTAACCCTCAGTGACCCAGGACTCCCCACTCTACTACACCATCAGTTTTAGCCAACCCAGAACTCACTGTCAGAGCTCTCATTAGACACTTTAAACTTTCACAGCCCTTTTCCTTACCTCCAGCCACATGGCAGTCCCACGCATTAATGCTTCTTGAAATGCAGAGATGGTCCTTTGGCAGGTGACCACCAAAACTTCCCCACCATGGCTTTCTGCCAAGGCCAGCCAGTAACGTAACTACAAAACTGCCTGATATTTTACCTCTCTTCCCCAGCTTGCAGTACTAAAGCATGCATTAGATACTGTTATCATCAGGGGCCCCATAAAGAGGGCAAAAGGATTATATAAAAGTTATAAAAACAAATGACTTTTTATAACTCACCTTTTGTCTCACCAAAGCTACATATCTTGAAATCAGTTGTTCACATGAAGTAAGAACAGATGTCAGCCAGAGTAATAAATGCAGAGCGGGAGAGTGGGAGCCCCAGGACACCAGCCAGGGATTTGCTTGGTAAAAAGCATCTGACAGCATTTACTTCTTGGTCACAACCTGCATTCCAGAGGCTGGATCAGAGGGATATGTATAAAACCTACTCTTTAATCATGATTTCTGCACCATATAACCCCCTTTAAACTATATACGTGTGTGTTTTTAATATATACACACTTGATTGGTGTGGGGCGTTAAGTGACATTTTAGAGTATTATTTACTAGCCTTTTTCTAGGGCTACAGCAAATTTCTTCAATTTCTCAGATGCTTTTCCTCACGCCGTATGCTTTTTGTTAGAAATGTTGTGTTTGAAAATAGGTCCAAATCATGGTGGTTAGTTTGGGTTTTTTAATACACCAGTCTCCACTGCTAGAACTAAACATCCTCTCTTCCCACCCCTAAAATAGCTTTGCATTAGATCAGCCTTTTTAATAACCAAAGGAGCACAACACCTAGGCACTGGTCCTTCAGAGTACGATCTAACATCAGTGTTAACATCCACATGGGCGTGTTGGCCACAAACACCCACAATTTATTCTGCAGTTCTCCCAGCCTCACAGTTTAGATTATTTGCAATTAGCTATTAGAAAAAAGAAATTTACCTCTAATACTACAGCCCATTAAATGACACAATTATTCAACAATGTGTTACAACAGAATTATCTTTAAAACACAGAGTAAGATCCCTGTAGGAACACAACAATAACAATCTTTGATACCGCAATTATTTGAGACTTGTTAAGGTATCTTTGTAGTTAGGTGAAGAGATGTGAAATAACTATATAGAACACAAATTTCCTGGGAAATAAAAGTAAAAAAAAAAATGAAATCGAATCTTCCATGTAGATGCCTACCTTAATGCCTGCAATGTGCAAGATAATATTCCTATTAAGAAAGTGAAGGTGAGAAAAAAAAATTACACTTTATAACCATAGCCAAGTAACAAAGCAACAATTCAAGATTGTTATGAAGATTGCTACGCAAAGCAGCTAACTGGCTGCTAAGAGGAATTTTGGTTGTATAATGCATAATGCACCTAAGGGCAAAATTCCAGCCCACATAAGTTACACCTAAATTGGGTGTTAAGTGAAAAACAAGTACCTCCATCCAAGATGGAGATAGGCTGACAGCCAGCAAGCTCCCTCACCCTGAAGGTATCCAAAATTCAGAGGCTGCCGCCAGCGTGTCCCTGGCTCTGCACCCCATTGCACCCACCTTTCCCTTCAGCTCTCAAGCTAAAAGGCCTTTGAGTCTCTTGGGATTGTGTCCTGCCCAAAACAAGGCACCAACAGACATTTTGTCCCTTTTCCCTGGAGAAGGTACCCGCCACCTTCCTCCTTGGTGCTGTCCTACTATATGAACAAGGCCAGCCTGCAAAAGGAGGGGCTGTAGCACCAGTCCCTAAAAGCACAAAGGGTCAGATGAGACAGAAAAAGAGTCACAAGAACTCAGTTACTAAATATTACTTTATTAAGCACTTTTGCTGAGAAATAAAAGATTTCAGAAATAGATAAAGGAAGAAATGGGTAGAGAGAGAGAAATAGTCCCAGATTTTCTGAGTGAAAAACATTTTTGTTCACACTTTCTCAAAGGAAAGCAAAAGTCTGTAATCAGGGGACTGATATAAACCCACAATGGGATAAGCCTCAGTAGCAAAAACAGTAATCATGACAAAATGTACAGGACAGGAGGATTTCCACACTGGGGCACAAACTAAAACGGTGGGTCAGGTCTGCCGAGCATCCTCTGCGCATTTACCAGAGTCTTGCATTGGTGTAAAAGATGCAGGAAGGAGATGGAAGAAATACTACAGATGCAAATTAAATAGTGATTTTGTTCAGTTGACTGCAAGAGTACATCACACGAGTAGGATTATGACAGAAGACTGAAGTTACTCAGAAAGGAAAGAAAAAAAGTGCATCTACATTTAAAGCCCAGAATGTAATGACTTAATTTTTTATCATTGGAAAAGAAATGCATCTTGTCAAAGAAAGGCACAGGCCAGATGACCAAACCAGGGAACCTGGGGGGTAAGAGGCTTGCTTTCAAAATATCACAGCCTCTCAAAGCCTGAGGACGTGACGGGCAATGCAAAAAGGGAGTGGGGTAGGAAAAATATAGGCAAGCTGCCCAACCTCTTGGCATTGGTGAGGGGTTTATGGCACAGGGCGCAGTGACAACCAGCAGCAGGGAGCACACCTGATGTTCCTAGAATGAATTTAGGGAAGAGTAGCAACCAAAATCTATCAGGAGATGGACACTGGACTCCAGTAAAGCCAGCGTGAAGACTGACTGATCTTAAAGGAGTGAGCACAAACTCTCCCCAAAGCAGAGGGAGACATAGGAAGGTGTCAGGAGAAATGGGCAAAACCAAGTTCTTCATAAACCCAGAACCGAGTACGGAATTGTACAAAAAGCAGAAGTGAGATCAGAGTTTACTAATAATTAAAGAAGCACAGGCATACACAGGGAATGCACAGAATGACCCTGACAGCCACATCAAATTAGCAACTGATATACTTACTATTACTTTTTCTAATACTGCAGGAAGGAGATTGTTTGCTTCTTCATGATGGTCTTGATCTGTCTTTGTTCATTTTTCCCTCAGCTAATTTATGTTGCTTAGTCTAGTAAAGAGCACACTTTATAAATATCACATATACTTCACAAAACTTAGGGGGAAAAAGGTCAACCATTTCTCAGGTCCAACAGCAGCAGAACCAAAAAAAAAAAACCCCACCATATTAGGCTGAAGCTGCAGTGAGAAAGATTTGCATTAGACATTTCTAAAGCTCTCCAATGACAGGAATATATGCAGCTCCTTATAATGTTTAAGAAGGTTGTTGACTCTCAAGGATTTTTTTTGTTTTGT
The DNA here is from genome assembly GCF_013368605.1 of Nyctibius grandis. Lineage (NCBI taxonomy): Eukaryota > Metazoa > Chordata > Aves > Nyctibiiformes > Nyctibiidae > Nyctibius > Nyctibius grandis. The sequence goes on along the minus strand of NC_090669.1, from coordinate 18,547,106 downwards.
TTCAAAAAACAGGTTATACATCTGTCTGTGTGTTGGTGGTGCCTTTTGAAGCAGACAGAAACTATATAACCTCATGAGATACCTTACACAGAAGGCAGGGTACAAAGACATCAGGAAAACATTTAAAGTTCTCCAAAAATGCCCCATCTGGGGATAGCTTTCTATTTCTGCTTATCCACTGCTTTTCCCAAACATTACTCTTAACACAAAGATTTACCTCTGTTTGCAAGGCAGTATAAATGCAATTTAACAAAGACAGTACAATAAATAGCAGTGTCTTAAAACAGAGTTTTTTCCCAGTTATCTCGTCAAGTAAGACAAACGCTGATGGATATCTTAGAGATTCTTGCTTTCAGCTTCAGCTGTTCTCGGCACCCTTGGGACAGACTCAGTACTCACCATCTTACTAATGAAAAAGTCATAGAACCAGAGAGGAAAGTAGCAGAAGACGCAGAGGGGTACGTAAGCCCCTTTGCCAGGAGTGTATAAGCCACGTGGTCTCTTGGCCAGCAAAGCGTGCAGGATAGCGCCCAGCACGGGGGAGAGGTCGGCATCGCAGTACGCAGGCATGTGCAGGAGGTAGCTTTTCAGTGACAGGAGGTAGTCCTCACCATAGTCTTGCCTTGTGTCTGCTGGGAGGTTCTCCATCAGCTCCTTTTCTTGCTTATCCCACAGGTCGGATGTGCCTTGTATACCTGCAGTAGCAACATCACAGGATAGCAAGTGGGTTTGGGGCTGCATTAAAAAAAAATCATCTATAATTAATAGTCAATAAGTTGTTCTCCACCACCACCCTGATTCACAGTTGTTCTAAACTGGATCAGTGAAGAACAGGCCAAACAGCTGGTTAGCTGGGAGTGGTTTTACGTGGAAGAGAAGGGAAAGCACGAAGCACAGCCTACACAAAAAGCGTGGGGTTCATGCACCATTTGGTTTCCAGCTCCACCTAAAAAGGCGCTCTCATAGCCAAGACAGCACATTTGCCTTTTTTCTCCCCCTTGCCATTCTGTCCTTATTCATTTAGTGGGTATTTCTAATCAGTACTTATTACAGATGGGAGTGACTGAGGAAAGACAGGTAAACTAAGATGAACAGGATTCAGTTGGGTTGGCCAAGTGCTAAGCTTCTCTTTCACCAGTGACATTGGTATTTCAATACCTTATTGCATGAAGGATAAGGCTTGTATTAAGCTAGATGGTTTAAAAAAAAATTCTATTTTTCCCCCCGTCTGCATCATGTAGGAATGAAAGCAGTGGCTTTCCCAAGGCATTTGTTTCCTAACTATCATGAATTAAGCATTGCAAATGAAGAAAAATCTTTAAATAAATATATAAGTCTCAAATCCTGGGACTTGTTTTGATGCATGAAGTTTTCATCCAGAAGTCTGACAACAGCTAAGCAGGGCCCTGAAGGTAAAACCTCAGGTGGGCACCGCTGACCACACAGGTGCTGTTGGAGCCCCATGCCCCACACTGCCCCTCCCCGGGAGGGGAGGCATTCAAGGGAGCAAGGTTTTCTGAAAAAGACCATTTTGCTTTTCATCAGCATAAAAATTGTCTCCATGAAGTCACCAGGAGTTGCGGAGTAGGCAGCAGTGGGATTTGGTGTTGTCCTCAGGTAGCTGCCAGGTGTGTTGACAGAGCAGGGACCTGTGTGACACCCACCCAGCTCCCCAGTGGGCGCGTGGAGCAGGAGATGAGTCTGTAACCCGGACGGGCTCTGCAGAAAGTGCTCAGAGCGGTGGAAGGAGGAGGAGGATTTGGAACAGAAAGCAGCAGGAGCGCAGCAGAGGGAAGGAGATATCAGAGACTATATAGAGTGATACTGACAGAAAGTACGCAGGGTGACAGGTATTGCTACAGGTACTTCGATGCAAAACTGAGCAGCTCAATAAAGACAGCTCTGATATTGAGAAAGGCAGGACTGACAGCGAGTCCTGAAGCTCTCATGCAGGACGAGCAAGCCGTGACACTCCAATCAAACACACCGTGATGTTCAGTTTGTTCACTTCAGCAAAGCCAGAGCAAAGGGACGGCGCCAATTGCCTGAGCCCTGCCCCATCGCAAAGCAGAGAGCGCTCTGTGCAGAAAGGGTACAGAGGCAGAGGCAGGCAGCGTGCAGAACCAGAGGGAACATCTCTCTCAAAAAATGTGGATCTTAATTTCCATAACCAACATGAAGCATGTGAAAAAAGTCTGACTGCTGAGAAACACTCAGGGCTCTGTTTGAGGATGCTGGACTACAGGGAAAGAGGCGAAGCAGAAAGAACTACCCGAAATGTCAAATACCAACCTGTTCGGAAGCCTGACGGATGAACTGCAGCAACTTTAATTCCCCATTTGGAAAGCTCTTGCCTCATTACTCCAGAAAACATGGACAGAGCTGCTTTTGATGCGCCGTACGCAGCATACCTCGGTAGTGGAATGCCTCCTGCAGGAGCAATATAAACATGATAAAGCTCGACGGTGGCTCCTTCCAGCCTTTATTTTCGTGATTTAGAAGGAAGATTATAGCACAAACAAAATTATGCAGCTCTCACTGAGGTTAAAGACAAGTCAGTGAGGGTATCATTTCTTTCTAGAAGTTAAAAAAAAAAAAAGTTGTAAATTAGCAGTTGCTTATAGCAGTTATGCTCAGTAACACCTGGTAAGACACACCTTGTATGGCAGAAAAAATACACTGTATGAATTTAAGGGTAAAAACTGTTGAAAACTATGATTTTTCATTTCAGAAACACAGATAATGTTTTAGTCCGTATAAATAGTGAAGCGATAGTTTAATGCTGGTGTTCTTGTTGTCACTGTAACATGAATTTCAAGTTCCTACTATAAACCACAGTTACAACAGGGTAAGTAATCTCAATTCTAGCTTTATAAAGCCCACTTATGTTCCAGTTCTTTCCAACTAGTTTCAGAAAGACCAGAAACAACAGTGCAAGAGTGGGGAAAGCCTCTGTGAACAAATCAAAGCTGGAGTCACACCCCCTGGGCAATAGGACTCCCGGAAACCCATCATAGAAGCAGATTCCCTGCCTATAGTTATATCCCATCTTCTCCAACCCCAGCAGCATTTGTTCAGATGCAAAAGATAGAAAAGAGCTGGTATTCTAGGTGAATTTAAAATAAGTCCATATGTTTACAAAACAAAAGCTTCCAGAAAATAATATCTTCCAAATACAGATATTTCTTCTGTTCCAAAAACTGGCAGACTGTCACTTCTTCAGCTTTAGAAAAATCCAAAGACACTTGGATTTGAGCATCTTCCCCTTCTTCAGCTCCCCCACTTTCTCCACAAAGTTGGTGTTACCACCACACAGAGCATCACTGCCAGATTTAGGGGTCATCACAGCCACCATGGGCTGCCTTGGCACAGCGAGAAGGAGGGAACAGAATGGGCAGCCCTTCTCCTTGAGGGACATCACTCCTCCTGCCTGCATGGGCAGGTGGACACATCCTCCAGTGCAGCCTCCATTTCAAACATTACACATTTATCTCAATGTATTTGAATCTTTTAAAAGAAGATACCTGAAAATTCTCCTGTATCAAAGTAAGCCACCAGTGCCATTTATTGGGTTTTGTACTGCAACAACCAAGTTATCATGGGAGCTTCTTACACAGAGTCATTCCTTTGAAGAAGTCAGGCCAATTATATGTTAATTATTCTTCTGTATGCATCTGAATAAGTTTGAGTTTCAATTGGTTTGAGCCAATTGAATCACATACTTTTTCCCTCTGAGGTCAGGCTAACCTCCAGTCCAGGTAAATTAGCTCTACACAGACAGGAATAGATTCGGTACAATGAAACCTTGCTAACTTTTCTGCTAATGTTTTACCAAAGGACCCTCAGACCCTGTGTTAATAGGAAGCTATTTACCCAAACCAGTCTGAGTGCAAGAACATCTGTGCAAACAGCTATAGTTTAAGCAGGGTCATTATCAGCTCCTGTAAGGGCAAATTATTCAGCACAGGGAAGCTCTCTTTATCCCTGCAAGGCAGCTCGGGGATTCATGCCAAGAATTAAGACATCTGCCCCAAAACAAGGAAAGCACAAACTTCACTTGGGTGCTCAGGGAGAACAGAGGTCTGTCCTGTCTCTGTGGTTGCAAGAGCTGGTGGGCAGAGCAGCACCAGAAAGGTCCTTCTGATAATTCAGTCCTGATTTCTCCAAGTATTAGCAATGACCTATAAACACAGGCGTGCAGATACAAAACATACTTGGGATCATAAAAAGAAAACAGAAGATGACAGCATCAGAGCTAGGCTGAGGCCACATCCTCAACGTTAAGCTGTGAACACAAGGTAACACCTTCACAAGCCACCCCCACAATACAGCAGGATTCGGGGTGGACACAAGCTGCGCAGAAGTAAGGGTCCAAGAAGACAGGGCAAAGGAAAATTTGGGAAGCAGATGATACGGTAAATCCTTAAGAGGTCTTAAACCAAAGTACTTTCCAGCATCATGACATCCTGCTTCTAGAAGGTCTCATTTTCAAAGGAGCATTCTTGCTCCTCAGCTGTTGGCTAGCAGATACTGTATTACTTTGGTTCCTACATCTTAGTTTCTCAGTTGTCCTCCTAGAATAGGAGGTTATGTTATAAAGGCATTTATATATATAGTAAGCACAGGATCCAATTCATGGGACAAAACTGGAAAGCATATTATATGCTGTTAATTTTTTAAAAGTTATTTCATTCATGAAAAATACCACTTTGCTAATAAGTTAGGCTAAAGTATTTTTAAGAAGAAATCCAAAATATTTTTAAAGAAATATAAACACACACCCTTTTCAGGTCCTAGGTTATTAGCAGCCCATGCTCTAGGACTGTGCACTCTGGAAAGAACTGTAGGATGCCACAAAAAATAAAACTGGCTTCTGCTCTTGAAGCATTAAATGCTACTCTTCAGCAGGTGTTTTATCATTGTGCTTTCTCACTCTAACTATAGTACTTGGGCCCTACAAGGCCGGAGAGGTTGAGCTGCACAAGTAAAATATCTAACATTTGTTATGGACTTTTACAAATGGCAAATGTCATGAACTTATCCAAAAGTTATTTATGCTCCAATTTTAACCCAAAGTATTGAAACTTTAACCCAAAGGTTGAAACTTTAAGGTGTAACCAGCCCAAACGGAAGACAGCCTGCCTCTGCAAAAGGCAGACAGCTTTTGGGCATCTCCACAGTGTGGTTCTACGACACACAAACTGAGGCGGTCACAGACTTCTGCTGGAACATGTTATAGAAACATCTGTGATTTACCACCCATCTTTCTGGAAGCTCACAAAGCTATCACTCATAACATCTCTAACACCAGATCTGAATTTGACTGTCTTTGATATAACAGCATCTTTTTAGCCATATTAAACTCTTCTTCTTTAAGGGCTGTTTTCTGGAAATAGTCTCCCAAACAAAAGAAAAACCTGCGTTTATTACCTAGATATTAATTCCCTAGGTGTATCGACAAGCAAGACCAACTGACACCTTCCTCAGCGTTTTTGCCATCAAAGTTAGTTGTTTTTTCTGTTGCACCAGAAATTTATTTGGTGCTTTAGTTCAGCTCACCTGCCATGCTGGACATGTTAACCAGCCTCCCCTGGCATTTCCGAAGTAATGGTAAGAAGGTCTTGGACACCTCTACAGCACCGAAGAAATTCACCTCCATGCACTGCCTGTATGTGCTCATGGGGAGCAGTTCACCGTCAGCGGGGAAGCCCAGGACACCAGCATTGTTCACGACTCCCCAGAGTCCTGGGAAGAGAAGAAAGCACAGGGCTGCTATACAGCAGGAAATCAACTCCCTAAAGATTAAACTGATGAGGTGGATGGTGCCTACAGATCAAAGCAGAAATGATCTGCAGCTACAGATACTCAGTACCCACTCCATGAACAGTCATCACCATTTTTTGTGTGTCCCAGAAAGCAGAAGTCACCTATATAAATACCCTGACTGCCCACAGGCTGCAGCATGGAAGTGACCTACACACATAAGCCACAATGCAGCCAACAGGTAAGAGATGCACCTTGTAAACAGCTACATTAGTACACCCATTATAATGGAATGGAGTCATACCTGTATTTTGCACCTTCTCTGAGACTTTTATATAGGCTTCCTTGACTTGGGTGGCATTGGTTATATCCAGCTGCAGAAGAGAGAGTCTCCGAGAACAGGTACGTCTCAGTTCCTCAGCTCCAGGTCCATCCTTATTCAAAACCCCAGCAAACACAACAAAACCCAAGCTATCCAGGTATTTAGCCAGCGCATGTCCAATCCCAGTGTCGCTTCCTGAAAGCATCAAACAGACACTTGAAAAGTGGGTCTGTCCTAAACCATCATCTAAATAGAAAAAAGGGCATACATTGGAAATACATGCAAAGGTAACCAAAAAGATGATTAAATAAAGCCACTGAAATACACATGACAGTGGGAAGAAAGGTTCAGATCTGAAGGTTTGAGGACCTGGACCTTTGCATGTTCCACAAAGATTCATAGACCACGTCCTCTTGGCTCAGAGCTGATGGCATCAGTTTGTGCTCTACCACTGACAGATTCTAAGACTTACTTCAGACATACAGAGGAAATAAAACCCCAGATTGCGTTTATACAAATATTTGGACTGAAACCTGATAACAAAAATATCTAGGAAAAAAAACCAAAAACACAAACACAAAATAAGCAAGAAAAACCACAGAAATATTTTAATTTGAAATCTCAGATGGACAAAACAATTATAGGGCATTGGAATTCAAAGAAATTGTTGGGTTCTATTTCTTATTTCAAAGAAGTTGTGTTATTTTATTCAAACATCTACCACCCAGATCCTTCTGATAAATACTTTTTGGTCACAGGCTGCTACCAAGCCAAAGCTAAGCAACTATTTCTTTACCTGCAAAAGGAGTTCAGCGCTTTCAAACCCTAAGAAAGCTTCAGAAAGGCATTAGGCTAAGCCAAATAGCACCAGTTATTTAATTAATGCATAGTTGCATCAGAATTTCCTTTATCCTCTCTATTCTCCTCTAAATTTATTCCCAAATTTTGTCCATATAAAGCAATGAGCTATAAAATGCAGGCAGCACCATTAAAGCAGACACACAACAATGATCTTTGTGATCACAATTGTGCAATTCCTCCCACCAGGTAACAATGATGAATATTTAACAAATAATTCAATTGATTCACAAGTCTCTCCCTTTGATAGAGTATTTTGCTACCACTATCTTAAGATATTTTAAGTGCTTTCTCTCCCAGTGTCTTAATTAATTCCAGTTTCCATTCTTCCCATCTTAGCAAGGGAGGAAACATCTCACCCATCTGCCCACCAGGACTTCCAATGAAGCAACACAGGGCTCTGCTAGAGACAGTGAAGGAGTTCATAGGGACCGTGCTGCAGGAGTTCTGCAAAGGACAGTATCATGAGGAAAATGAGGAGTTTAAGAAACTAATGCAGTTACTGTAAAGCAGATATAAAGAATCACAGAATCACAGAATCAATCAGGTTAGAAGAGACCTCTGGGATCATCGAGTCCAACCATTGCCCTGAGACCACCCTGTCAACTAGACCATGGCACTAAGTGCCATGTCCAGGCTTTTCTTAAACACCTCCAGAGATGGTGACTCCACCACCTCCCTGGGCAGCCCCTTCCAATGTCTAATGACCCTTTCTGAGAAGAAATGCTTCCTAATGTCTAACCTGAACCTCCCCTGGCAAAGCTTGAGGCTGTGTCCTCTTGTCCTATCGCTAGTTGCCTGGGAGAAGCAAGGGCGGGGGGGGGACTCTCTATTTCTTCCCTATATACCACACTTAGCTTCTCACACCCTGACCTGACAGAGAAGAGAAGAACAAACCTGCATTCCTGGAATTCCAACAGAGACATGAAGAGGCCTGCAAATACCCCAAAGACATGACAGATTTCTGGGTTTGGGGGTGGGGTGTCTTCCCTTCTTTCTCTTTTAGTGAAAGACCCTTTTTCTTTATCAAATCCTTCCCCTTTCATCCTTTGCAGCAAGTACACAGCCACAGAGCTGCATATTACTGAAGTTTTACAACACAGCTTTAACTTGGGAAGGGGCAGAGTGCTCAACATCTAGGGATGGGTGTAGCAACCCCGAGTAGGAAACAAAACTAGTGTTTATCTGTGCCTGCTGCTGGGTTTGTCCCCAGTTTTTATCAAAACAAGTCTGACTCGATTTTCAGACCTGTTATTGAAGTCTAGAGAAACTACCCTTCAACTCATGAAATTCAAGCAGTAGTTAGGTTTCTATAGCGAAGAAATAGAGAGTCCCCCCCCACCCTTGCTTCTATGTCAACAATAACAATTTGTGAATGATTAGAAGATTTATTAGAAGAACGGCAGGCAGTACTGACTGTCACTGAATCGTTACTGAGACTTCATCAGCTACTCACACTGAGCATCAGAAACGCCAAGTCACACACCAAGAATGAAAAGACCAAGTTAACTGGAGAAATTCATCCCACAGAATAACCCAGGCAAGAATTTTGCAATTCCTGCTACTTTGGATCTTCATGGTAATTTAATGTTTAGGGAAGCTGGCTATTAGGTCTAGCAAACTACACAGAAATGTTTCCATGCCCAGGAGCTTCTGTTTAAGGACACTGAAGCACTTGCTCCCAGCAAGAGGGTCAATAGAAAGGTTTCACCAATGACTTTAAGACTGCTCACATGCCCACAGTTACTCATGTGAAAAAGCATTTTGACAACTGGGCACAGTTTGTGGTACTTTGGTGAACTGCTGGATTAAATAAATAACGCAGAGCAGCACCCGTACAAGCGACACGCAAAGAGGACCAGAACAATATTTGACAAAACCCAGGGAGAGAAGCACAGAGATTACTCTGTCCTCTGGCCAAAGGCAGCTGTCTCACGAGTGATGTGTGGCAGCTGTCCAGAGCACAGCAGCATTACTCAACCCTGCAGAACTGAAAGCAGGGAGAAGGGAAAAAAAAAAAAAGTCACCATTCCCCATGAAGTGCTTGCCTCAGGTCTTGTCTAAATTGGAGAAAATGACACCAAAATTGATTTAAAGGCACCTCACACCTGCACACGCACACAGACACACACATCCTACAGTTAGTAGGGGGATGAGTACTACAATCAGAGCAATTTAACCAGAAACACATTGAGTAAAACTTTCTTTTCAGTTGATGGAAGGTTTGATTGATTGCATACGAGTCTGGATTCAAATAAAGACCAAGAAGAGCCTCCTCAGACATGTCAGCTATCAAAGGTGTCCAAACTTGCATTTCTTCAGGACAGTTGCAGCACAGGTACAAAGAAAGCACATTCGTTTGCTGGAATAGACCCAAATGTTCTTCACTCCCTGCATTGCTCTAATTCAAATTCCCTAAAGCAGGTAAGCTCGGAGAGAGTGCTTTTTCCTGAAGAACTGCAGCCTTACAAAAAGCAAAGATATTCCCAAGTGCAAGCACAACCCCTGTGTCTGCCGGGGTGGGAAAGGAGAGCTCCCTGCTCCCCATCCTCATTCTATACACCTGCAGGGAGAAACCCAGCTGGCAGATAAACTGCGAGGGGAGAACTTGCTGCTCAGCTTGTTCTCTCATAACTTCTGTACTTAATCCCCATATTAATGCTTGCTAGGCAGATCTAAATTATTTCCAGGTGTCCCTATAAAACAAAATGAAATTCTCCAAGAAATAGCTATAGAAACCAAAGCAACTTAATTCAGCTTTCCAGAGGGGGAAAAATAGAAAATAAAACAAAAAAAGAGCAAGTTAACAGTGCAAGCAGCAGTTGGCAGGCTCTTCGCTTTAAAGGTTTGATTAACACAAATAAACAACATTTAAAGTTTTAGAAGAAACAGCAGAAAAGCCATAAAACTACCAAAATGCCATCCCTGCAAACTAGAAGTGGGTTTTGAGTAGATCAGAGGGCTAATAGAGACCGAATTCATTAGCTCTGAACTTTCACTGCTAGTGAAGAAAATTACTCTCTCCCAAATGATTTCATACATCGTTTCAAAGAGATGGCATCAAACTAGTGTCTTGAAATATATGCATGATATACATAGTGTGCACTGTGTAAACGTGCACAGCGAAGGATAACCGTACATCCACAACCAGTGCGATAAATTCAAGTAAACACAAGTAATGTAGTGCTCTGAGGGCTTCCAGAAATTAATGTCTCTCCTAAAAAATTAGACCATTGTAAGTATTCTTATGCTTTTTGCACCAGTTAATTTCACAAGTATGTCTAAAAAGCTACTTGTAAAGATTAAATGAGACACTAAAAAATAATAGCATCTATTAAGATGCTTTTCTACTTAATTTCAGAACACTTATTTACCTGGAAAAAAACATCTCTGGCAAAGCAAATAAAATGAGAAAAAAAAATAAAAGGAAACCTTACGAGCATGCATTTCATGGATACCCACCCCCAGGACACAAAGTTTTCCAGCCCACTTGTGAGAAAAGCCAGTTTTTGCTTCCCGGAGCGTGTCTGCAGCACCTTACCTGTGATGAGCACGGCTCTGTCGCCCACGGGCAGCAGCGTCCTGCCACCCAGGTACGCAGAGCAGATGAGGCACACGACCCAAAATGCCACCAGCCCCCCGCCAGTGCCCAGCGTGGCCCCACACAACAGCCCCAGCAAGGCAGGCAGAAGGCTCCAGATCAGAACATTTGCTTTCTCCACTGGGCTCCTCTGGGCCCTGTGGAGCACAGTCACCCCAAAAAGCACGGTGACACCCACGCAGAGCCATCCAAGGGGGCTGCTAAAGGCGAGAGCATCCATCAGCAGGGGCAAGAAGCAGGCACGCACAGCCCACCACCGGCTGGGGAAAAGCAGGTGTTGCTAAATGCAGCATGTGTTATATAGGAGCAGGGGGTGGGGCAGAGGAAGGGGACTCTCTTTAAAGGTTTTACATAATCTCACTTACTCTTGGCATCAGCAAGACACAGCAGCTTTCCTTTTCTCACCTTATATTCCTTCTGCCTGATAGCTCCACCTTCTGAACTATATGCTGGCTGGATAACGATTGACTGCGCTGGGAATGGACATGAAGTAGCAAGCGCTGGCTTCAGGAAAAAATTAACTGTTCTATGTTTTAGATGTTTAAAGTACATTTTCCTGGATAGTGAAAAAAGAACAGTTTCTTTTGTAGGAAATAGTTACAATTCCCAGCCTAAAAACATAAGGTGTAGTTTCAGTGAAAGTGATTTTTGATGGGCAGTGACAAAAATGAGTCAGGACAGGGTGATTTACTCTCTCTAGTGCGAACTGTGTGGTTAGCGTTGGGCTTTATCACACATGGGCCAATCTTCTCTTTCAACAAAAAGCCCAAAATGACCTTCCCTGCTTTAGTGCACACCTTTGGATATTTACCTACTCCACATGCAGTGAATACCTATGGTTAACTGACATTCAAGGGGGTCTGAGAGGCTGGGAAGGGGTGATTGCTGGTTTGCCATTAAGGGCACTTCGTTAAGTGAATACATGTAACACACCTGAGATGAGTCTTCGGTTGACCTGCAGTGACAACATCAACATTAGTTTTGACAGGAATCACTGGTTCAATACCCACAGCAAGTTGAGAAAAAAAAATTAATCAATTAACTATATTTGAGAGATGTAACAACTACTGTGGTGTACTCTGAAAGTTATTTAAACAATAAGAATATTTTAAAATCCATCCAGCTAAAAGTATTGATATACAACGTAGGCATATTCAACCCTGTTTAAAAACCCCTGCTAATTGGTTTGAGAGATGAGCCTAAGTTATCACACAACCAGTTAAGATGATGTAGCTGGTTTTCTGAAAGAAAATGCACTGCTGACCTATTTTATTTTAGACAGACGCTGGAAGTTTGAAGCGCAGGGTGCAAACCTAACATGAGATCCAGGCACATTTCCATTCCACTATTCCTTTGGGGTTTCATAGGATGACAAATCCATTGAATATAAATTTTTACAGACAGTGAAAATGTTTATATGCCTCTATATGTAATTTACATTAGAGATGAGGTCACTTTCTTAAAGGAACATTACCCTCGAGGTCTGCTTGTCATCCGTGACTGTTGTGAACACTCCTTCATCCATCCTCCCACCAGCGCACAAAGCATTAGCTATTTTCACTTCTCTCCGCCATTTGCTGCTGCTGCTTTTATTAGCATGGTGGTCTTGAAGTTAATTACAGCCTGCCCTTTGTTAAGGCGTCTTCTTAAGATTTCCTTGGAGAATTTTGCTTTCTCTCCCTGATTGGTCTTTATCTCATGATTTAGATGGTCACAGATGTGTTTTCCTGCTGTTTATTTTTTTAAAGCCTCTGTGACTCTCCATTATAGAAGCTTCCAGTTCAACGACGAGGCCTTCAGCATGTCCCTGTTACCTTTCCCTGTATCTTTTTTCACTACTTTGGCCACATTTCTCATGTGCTTTCTTTACACTTTCCAGTAATTTCTGTCTTCAGCACTCTCCCTTCGTCCAGAGGTACCACATGTCATATCCAATAGTTGCTGTCTGTTGATATTCTTCTGTCCTAGCTGCAATATGAATTACATTGTCTAAAAGCGTGAACCATTTTTTCTACATGTCCAATCTCTATCTCAGCTTCCTCTGCCTCTGCCAGTCACAGATTTGTTTTTCAGTTCAGGCTAGAATTTCTTACAGAACTCTTCAGTTTTCCATTTTGTTCTTTTTTTGTTTGCTGATTCAGGCTGTTTCAGGTGTGCAACGCAATGACTGCAGCTCCTGAGAGCCCCTGCTCCGTGGGCTTCATGTGCTTTTGTGGCTTGGGTAGGGGACCTGCATTTCAAGTTCTGTAGGGAGGTTCTTGGCTTACAAGGTTTTTCTTGAAAAACAATTTCAGCAGAAAATAGGTTGGAATCTGTGTCACCAAAAGAGTCATTTAACCAAGATAAAAGATTATTCTCATGAGTAAATAAATATATGAAAAGCAGAAAAAAAATGAAATTATTTACTTTGACTACAGCTTCTGAGAGCGTATAAACACCTTCATACATTTGGATTTTAGTGGACTTAATGGCTGCACAAGCACTTGTCAGGCTATAAGTCCTGGATGCAGAAGCTATTGAACTTGTATACACAAACCTCATTTGGGCAAACAGACTTTGCTCTTACAAATACTACTGAATTCCTATACAAAGGTTGAGATAATCCTCTGCCTTCAGCCAGTTATCTGTTCATGCACTCAACTTGAAGCACATGAACTGTCCCAGTAAAGACAACAAAACTATTTGTCTGCCTAAAGGTAGGAATGTAGCCAAGTACCTTTGTGAATTAAGAACTCACAGGCATTTACTGAATAAGGGCAAAAAAAGATTATGTGCAACTGAAAATAAGGCTGTGTAACCTCTCCTTTGTCTTCAAACTATTTCTTTAATAGACCCTTAGGGAAAATAATACCTGTCAAATAAAGTATGTATCCATTAAAGAAAAGTAAAAAATATATTTTAGCTCTAAGTTACTGGAGATTTTGTTTTTAGAACAGTAATTGTAAAGATTCTAAATTCAGAGACAGATAGTAATTCCTGAAGATCGCTTGGCAGTGAAGAAACAGCTGTAGCTCACGATTTATCAATGTTCAACTCTAAAAAAAAAAGCTAATAACAACAACAACAATAATAACTTCCTCAGCTAAAACTCCTGTTCCTTTCTCAAGTGTAAGAACCTCAGAGTGAGGAACTTCTGTACTGATGGCCAAACTGGACCTGTAAATCCTTTCGGCAGGTATCCGTGCAACACACACCTTAGCATTATACAATCTTCAAAAGAAATAATTGCAGCCTGCATTTCCCACGTGAATCCAATGCCTGCAGCAGCTCTATATTTGCTTTGAAGTAGTAGGTCTCATAATAACGTGCCATATGAAATGAAGCCATGGGCTGTAAGTTCTGCCTTGGTATTTACATGAACTCTAATCACCCTTCGTAAATTTTCTGCAATAGACAAAACATCTTAAATCAGAGAAATCATTAAGATCAGGAGCACTCCTCTGTATTTGCAAGGGAGGTTTTCTTCTAACTCTCCAGACATCTATGGATCTCTAGGCTTTCAAACAGCTAAAAGTGGATTGCACTCTTTCCAAAATAAGTCATTTTTTATCCACACAGTTGTCATTATTTTCCAAAAAGCAGATAGAATCAAAAACCCCAAAGGCAATTAGGTACTCTTTAGGAAGTTAGCCAGGAATCATCTCTAGGTTATCCTCATGAAAAATTACACTTGCCTGCCATTCTTCTGTCATCCGATAACATGAAACGGCTTTCAGAGAGCCATCAGTGTTAGAGAAGAAGAGATACCAGTTTATCTTAGTCCACTTCTCTGGCAGCAACAGACTTTTCCCTAAAATTTCCTTTGGTACATTCAGAGTAAAATTCCAGCCCTGCCTAGGACAGAGCACAGCATAGTGCGGCCTCAATACTGAGAAATAAAGATATAAGCTATACTCTGGACTGGAAGATCAGTTTGGTTTTCCAACTAGATTTTTATTATCTCTCTCTATTCCCTTCCCTTTCCTACAGCTTTGCCTCTCTGAAGTTAATGGTAGCATCTATGTGCTCAGAACACAAAGGATTTCCGCATTTGCCTAGCCCCGAGTCTACTCGTTTCTTTTCAGGTGCTTCCTGAAATGCAACTGCAGCTTTCCCTGCCTTACTTCTAGGTGGTTTCTGTTAACCACAAGTCATACAGACCGTATCTACATCAGAAAGAAACACTCTTCTGCATCTTCCTTCTGTAACTTTTCCTCCTGCATGTCTCCAAAAAATGGTAGGTTGGGAGAAACATCTGTTTTATATCTGACCTTTTCCACACATGTTAATAATAGTAGACCACAAAAATATTTAGGAATTATCCATGCAAAAGTTACATAATTTTTATCATAGTTAAATTAATAAATAGCAATGTGAATATGGAGGCACAAAGAAAATTAGGCATACATGGTAATCAAAAGTCTGATTAAAGCATGAGTAGACAAACTGAGTAGCTAAGACAGGTAACAGTAGTGATGGAGATGCCAGCTTCAGCAGTCCCAGCTCACCAGGGACTCCAGGTACATGTGGTAGATTATTAGTTCCCGTTGAAATCTGGGCCCTATAGCACCCTTATAAATATTTAACCAAGTAGTGCTATCTTGCAGCTAACATAAGCACATACCTTAATCAGACCATTAAATGCAATCTAGACATGGACCAATATTGTCACAAGCAAGATTTTGACAAAAAAATTCCTCAACTCCAAGTCCAGCTGCACTTCTCTCTTTTGTCCCCAGGAAAGAGTCCCTTCAAAGTGGGGGGATTTACTACATCATCAACACAACTTGTCATCCATTGTAGATAGTGACAACATTAAAAATAAATCACATAAAATGTGGAGCCCCAGAACACGTTTCTGAGCACCGAGCATGGATTCTGCAAAGGGGATGACAGAAAACGAGTGGTAGCATCTCCTCATCATGACTTGGGTTATTAACTATGCACATCTGCGACATGCCTCCTCTTCCATCTGCAAACTCTTAACAACATCCCTGCCTCTCACAAACAGGATTCACTTATTTTTAGATTTTCCTCACAGTTACATCAGCTAGTCTTTGAAATGAAAGCCGAAGCAAAATGAGATGAAATATGAGCGATGATTCAAAAAGCATTAAGTGATCAGCCATGACAAAGTGTCACCTGCCCCAAACGCTTTCTGCTTTCTGTCACTTGAAGGACAAGTCCCTCGCTTCCGAATGGTGAAGCCGTGTATTTTTCCTGTTGAGGAATCGTGACCTCACTCTGCGTGTAATCAATGACTAACGCTATTATTTTGATTCAGTGTGTGTTTGCTACATACCAAATGTCACTGATTTCGCCTTTAATGCCGCTGATCTGAAGGGCATTCCCATCCCTTTTCAGCGATGTTTGTGCTGCTTGTGAACTGCCACAATTGTGTTCGAATGTTGTCAGTGTGACCAGCTCTCTGTCAGGAATCACTTAGTGATAGATGATCCTCCCGTGGAGCAGGGGACAAACTAGATGACCTCTCAAGGTCCCTTTCAGGATCTGTGGGGGGTTTTGATGGTTCCGTGACAGGTAGCATTTTAGTTAAATGGTATTTTCCTCTTTAGGTAATCCACAAACTATGGAAAAATCTGTATATGCAGTGTCATTTTTTTGTTGTTTTGTTTCCCTTTATTATATTGTCCATCTTAGACATTTTATATCGTGCAGCAACCTTAACCCCGACTCAAAAATTGTTTAGATGTAAGCATATCTAATCCCATTAAAATCACTATGACTATCCTGACATAAAACTAGACAGATGATTTAATAGGTTGCTGAATTATGGTCCCAATACCCATTAGGTCTAAATGCTCCCTGAGTGCCCAAACCCACAGACACTTATGTACATTCTTAAAAATAAACACAGATATCTGCACCCAAGTAAAGAACAGAAATATTCATACCCATGTATTTAAACGTGGGCACACCTGAAGAATTACACCCTGTCTTAAAGACCTCCTCCACCTGGATTTGAGACATGCTAATAGATTCATGCAAATGAACCTACACCATAAAACTGTTTATTCCGCTTTCCAGGTGACAAAACTATCAAGTGCAACTTTAATGAACTTCTCCAAGTTTTAAAGTCAGTATTAAAATATTGTCAAGCCCCAGGTGGAGGTCATATCCAAACAGGCTCAGTTTCTGTGGGGATAAGTCTGCACAAGCACTTCACACTAATCATCCCTTGCAGGGGATTCCTTCCTGAGCTGTGCATAGTTTGTAACTTGTTTTATTAATACTGTAAACTATCACTTGACTTTTAGTTTTCATTTCAAAACTGCTTTTTAACAACATATACAACAGCCTTAGGGAAAACCTCTCTCTTGGATGCACGCAAACTTTGCTAGAATCACTAAGGGCTATGCAGGCGTAGCTTCAAAGGCAGATTTGGGACCTATAACTTTAATTCATCCACCAAATGGAGCTCCAAAATCCATTAAGGAAAAATAACTAGTAACCATCTGTCTTTATTCATCAGGCTGAAAGCAGTTAATCAAACCTAGTGGACATTTTTACTTTCTTCTTTCTCTCTCAACAGCTTTGAGCACAGATGCAGTCTTTCCATAATTAAGCCGAGCATAGTAGCTCCTAGACAGATTAATTCTGGAGAGCTTGTCAAAAATGTCAGATGGCATACAGGTTCTGCATCTCGTCCCTGGGATTTCTGGGATTTTTATATTTATTTATATATATACATATACAGGTAGATTCAGGACACAATTATTAAAATTAACAGGTATGTATAGCCCACGCTCTTAACCGTCACAATGACAGCAGTGTTAGGAGAACCCATTCTCTATGATAAGGTATATTTTTTCTCTCTCTGTTGGGGATACAGGTCAGGATATCACCTCTGCAGTGAACAAATGTCTCTGGGAACTGAACTGAAGCACAGGATGCAAATGGCCACCAGAAGGCAGCTACTTTACTCACTACTGAACCACATTTTTACTGGTAACTGAAGGCCAACAATTTTTGTAAACTCATTGACAGTGTTTTGTATCAACCTAAAGATGATCCAAGTTACAGGAGTTATATTCCAACAAGTTGGAATATAATCAGATAGTTCATGCTTAACAACTATTCCAGATACATGTTTTTAGGAAAGTTCTCAGATATATGATATAATTTCTATTAATTTTAAAAAGATATACACAAGTATCCAAGGTGGCTTTTAGATCTCGACTACTATTAATAATGAGCTCATGTGTGTTTTCAATTTCCCTTTTCCTGAGTTCTAACATTTTAAAGCAGAGAGCATCTCCAGTTCTTAAGGATTTTATGTTACTTGTTAAATATTCTGGTTTTTCAATTTAACTCTACAATCAAATTTATGGACTGAAACTAGGATTTAAAAGTACCAGCCTAGGAGCAATTTTTGCTTCCTTTAAACTGGGTTTTTATTTTATTTTTAAATAAAGTAAAAGCTCATGTCAAATATATCTTTGTGCTGTTAAAATTAGAACTTCAATGTCATATAAAAGTTTAGAAGTTCTTACCTTTATAACTGGTTACAGAGAAGAGTTGATTATTATTACTTTAGAATAAACAATGCAGTTCAAAAATGAGTTGTGCAAAATAAGGAGAGACTGTTCCAGAAAAATCTATTCAATGACTCTAGAAAAGAGACAGGTGGTGGGCTTTCAAAGTAGTCGTGAAAACTGGTCCACAGGCAGTACTGACAGAAATCAGCAGATACTGGGCAAGCTTCATGAGTTAATTTCAAATGAAAATTTAAAAATTACAGGAGTCTAAAACATGGAATCTGTTTGTGTCCTTCGGAGAATAATTTTGCCTCCATATGTTTAATTGCTGATAACTGGTTCATCTATCAGTCTCTTATCCCCACAGATGTATTCAAAATAGCAAACATGCTAAAATATGTAAACTTGTTTTCTTCCCTTCCTTTTAGGATAAATAACTAAATATTACTTTTGAAAATATGATAATCTACATTTTTGAAGCATTACAGAATGGAACAGCAGTTCACTCCCGATGACTTCACAGAGTGCATGCATCACTTCATATTGCTGAATAGACGCCTCAGAATCAAGAGTGTTCTTCGAGAAGCTTCAAGCCCACACATTTTCAGTGCAATGCATACCAAACCTCTTCCTTCACCTAGGGATCTCAAAATACTCTGCAAACAGTCTGACCCTTTGCAAGAGCTCTGTTGAGTAGAAACTATCTTCCATTTTGTGAATTCCTGTTTTTATAAGGAACCCACTACTCTCCGCACCTCCTTCTACTCAGGACTAGAAGTGCTTATTAAGTCCTATCTCCTAAAATCAAAGAACACAGAAGAATTAGATTAGGAAAATGATATAAAGCAACTGTTCGGATGAATGATTTTAATCAGCCTTAATGAATGGTGTTCACCAAACAATGAATACAATTAATTTTGAAATCCATTTCCTTTCTCACGTGGAAGAGATAGGCCAAGTTTTTCCATTACTGGAACTAACAGGAATAAAGAAACTATACGTATTTTTTGTTGTCTCCATATCACCAAATCTATAACACTTCCCACAAGCAATACTGTACAGGGAACAAGTGTCCTAAGAAGAAGTCAGTGTTAACATTTTCAGAGAGTCTAACTTGCACACTTGCCTAAACTCTTTAAGCCCCATACAACTGATTTCCTGGTTTATTAATATTTGCACAGAACCTCCGATCTGAACTTCAGAAACACAGATGAAAGAAGCACCACCGCAACCTCAGGCAGTGAGGAAGTGCAATGCCACCTTTGTCACAGAACAGAAATCGATCTTCTGAAGGTCACTCAGGAAACCTCTCTCAGAGCCAAGAATAAAACTCAGACTAGCTTTTATATCCATAACCCTGTCCTCCTTTAAAAATATTCCAGTCTAATCTAGATTGAATGCTTGATTCTAATTTTGAATATTACCATTATCTCTACTTCCATTCACAATACAGATGATGTTTTCACTTTTTTAGTACTATCCTAACCAATTGTTTTTATATGTTTTAGTAAGACCATTAATGTGGTTGCTTCTGACCAATTTTAAGTCTTGTTCTCTTCTCTCATCCCATTGTTCAATGAAAAAAAAAGCACAATTAAGTAATACCAAAAAGAAATCAATCAAATAATACAAAACCAGTAGACTAAGGTTTATTTCTCCAGATGAAATATCCCCTGCTTACTGAGTCAGTACTGTTGGCATGCTTTGTATTTTTATGACAAAAATAATTTCACTAGCTAAGTATTTTAAATTGCAAAGGGAACCAGGTGAACTAACACACTATGAAAGAATAATTAATGATTTCACTGCTCATTCTTTCTAACTTGCATTGCTCACTACAGCTGCTTATTCTGTTTTAGTTGCTGATTTAATGGTTTCTTTGCAGTCTATTTCAGGTTCATTTCAACTCAGGTTGTGGCAGATAACACCCCATTTACACTGTAAATGGTTCTGTCCTGACACACCTTGCAATTCCACGTATTAATGCAATCTCTTCAAGTGACTAGAACATAGTCTGATTCTCTGCACGCTGGGATATACGCAAGGCGTGCTACAGCATGGCACAGGCTCTGAAATGCCTGGTTCTTTAAAGTGAAAATTGGGAGTAAAGACTGGGTTTACATGTTTTTTTTTAAAAAAAGAAACAATCCCAGGACAAACGTTCCATTATAGATAACGTAAAACTGGAAGTCCATTTATTTAATGGCAATACAGAATTTATGACACATTCGGAAAGTCCATAAAGTCTTCAGAAACGCAGGGTCTCGTAGGAAATGAAAGAGCATGAACAGATGGATTGTGCAAAATGATGAGATTTGAGAGTGTCAAGTGTTAAAGTCAAACCTGTCATTGTAAAATGAGGACAATATTTACCCACAGCTTTCACAGATGTCACCATTTTGAAGGAATGAATGTTCCTTACTATTCTTTGAAGCCAAAAAGGACTATTTATTATCACGAGAAATCAAACTGATAGTGGTTTAAGAGCAGACACTTTACAGTATCTCAACTATAGGTTTATTACATTCATAATATTTACTCTAATTATGAGATAATCTGACACAATTCGCTCACTGTAGATAACATAGCAGGCAGAAAGCAAGAAAAAGCAGAATGTAGAAAGAGACAGAGGTCTCAATCCTGTAAACTGTCCTGCATGGACGCATCACAACGCCCAGAGGACAAAACGTCATCCTGAGGTTAAGAGCTGCCTATTCAAATACAAGGATTCACCCACACAACGCGGAGTGCACGGTCAGAGACACCATTCAGATAGTACAAAGCTCTATAAGCTATGAGGAGAAAGTGGCTGCACATCTGAGGTTTCCATTCTTGGTGATACTCAATACCAACGCTGAGTAACCTCTCTGGCTGAACCTGCTTTGTGCAGGGAGTTCAGCTGGGCAATCTCCAGCATTTCCTTCCAACCTCAACTATTCTGCAGTTCTGCGATATCCCATTCAAACGCAATCTGTTTGATCAGGAGACAGACATCAACTGTCATAACCTACTGTGATACTCCTCAAAGATAAAACACTTTGTGTTAGCAGAGCTCAGGGAAAATTCACGACTCTTGTACTTTCCAGGTGATTAAACACTTGGGAAAATTTTCTAAAAATCTTCATGAAGTAGATTGAGGTATTATACATAAATCCAGAAAGTATATGTACAGGTACAGAATTCTTATATTTAGTATTTAGGGATATATATGTGATTTTTCTGCTTCTGAGCTAGAATTCTCATACCTCTGTGAACACACTACTGATTGTATGTCTGTACAACATTTGAAGGGATGCTTCAAGGCTGCCTCAAACGCACTCTTCTGCCCACACAGACAGGGAAATCAGCTGCGATTGAAGGATGCCCTCCAAACCAGACACGCCGCATGTCTACCTAGGTGCAGCAGCTCTGCATAGTCTGCTTGTACAGCACAAGCTCAACGCTTGAGATTGCTATTTAAGTCACAGACGTTCACCAGCAAGAAATAATTGCTAAAAAAATTCTTTAATGCTCACAGAATTCTTTTTAGAATCTGCTTATTTTTAATTCTTGCCAGCCATCAATCAAATAAAAACACAGTATACTGAGTCTACTTCTGTCAAGGGTTTGCACAACAGAAATGTGCGTGTTTTAAGTAGTTTTGACACCAAATACACTTTTTGAGTTCTTTCTAACATTCCCCAAGTGACTCACACTTCCGCAAAAGGGAAAATACCACAAAACAGACTTTGATAGTGTAAGTCCGTGTTGTTTTCCTATTACGGCTCCCTTTCGCAGACAGCTTGCAGTGGATTGGGAGCAGTTCTGCTGTGGTCAGTCAGCACTGTGCGTTGTTTTCCCACTGCCAAAACCATTTCAGCCTCGGCACGAGGCACAGCCGACTTCTGTCAGCGTGTTATGAGGTACGGGCTTGCGATGGATGCACTGGGATGGGGGACAGCCACGTTCATGGCCCTGAGACGCTGCGAGGGCACAGCTCTCCCGCACATGGTGGGTTATTCGAAGGCGGCTGAGTATCTTCATACCGCCGTGTTCAGCAGCGAGGCCAGGAACTGCCCTGGCCACCCAACACACCCGAGACTGAAGGGCTCTTTAGGCACAAGGACCCTCTCTCGGACATCCCAGATCGCTGCAGAGCCTCACGCCCCTGGGCGGATACTTGCAGGCACACACGGAGAGAACAGAACAAATGTTGGGATGAGACACAGCTGGAAAGGGCTCAAAGACAACAGGAGAATCACCGTTTTTAATGAGCCAAGCTCTGGTCAAGTGTCGCTGGGGAAGGGAAGGGGCAAAGCAGCATCTTCCGGGCGCACAAATTATAGAATCACAGAATCGTTTTTGGTTGGAAAGGACCTTTAAGATCACCAAGTCCAACCGTTAACCCAGCCCTGCCAAGCCCACCACTAACCCATGTCCCTCAGCACCGCATCTACACGGCTTTTCAATCCCTCCAGGGACAGTGACTCCACCACTGCCCTGGGCAGCCTGTTCCAGTGCTCGATTTTGACACAACACAGCGAACTCCAACACACCGACGTTCGCCCGGACGAATACTCAGCACCTCCCGAGCCGCTTCCCCCCCCGCCCCGCCGCCATCTTGCGCTCGGCCCCGCCCGCGCCGGAACTCTGTTTCCCGTGAAGCCCAGCGGCGCTGCGGGCGGGCGGTGGCCGGCGGAGCAGGTACGGCCCGCAGCCCGCCGGGCCCCGGCTCCCCCGAGCTCCCTCCCCGCGGCCTGAGCGCCCTGCGGGTCATTTCTGAGGCGGCCCCGGCGGCCCTGGGCTGTGTCCCGGGCGGGGTGGCCGTGCCGAGAGGCCCCATCCCGCCCGTACTGCTCCGCCGGCAGCCGGTGTACATGGAACGGCCGCGGAACAAGGCCCGGGGAGGGAAGTGGAGGCTTAAGTAACTTTTCACGAGGGCAGCTGTGTTTGCTTTTTTCACACCAGTCATCCTTCCTCCGAGTGTAACCTCTCTTCTGAGTAAAAGCAGGGCAGAATGTATTTCTGCCTCGCCTAGCAGGTGGTGAAATGAAGGGCTTCAATTAAAACATGAAATAGATCTGTGAATAACTGAATGTATAGTGACAGTAAAACTCCGATTGATTTTAATGTGTATACTTACAATGTGTTTTATAGGTTAATTTCCTTAACCAGCGCCAAAGGAAAGAGGATGGAACCAGAAAACACCACCAAGGAAACAGTCCTCATTACTGGAGGAGCTGGTTATTTTGGCTTCCGGTTAGTGCATTAAAAAGTTACTATGTACAAGAATAAATGTAATAGATTGCTACTGGTGAAGCAACAAAATCCATCTCTAAATAGAGAACTGTGTGCTTGAGATGCCTGATCCAGTTCACCCCATCTTCTGATTCATCTTGGGTCTCTGTTTTGAACAAACATGTTACTCTGTTTCTACCTGTTTTAAACAAATCTGTTATTGTGTTTCCAAATGTCAGGTAGCAGCTGGCTTGCAGACATTTACCTGTCTGGTCACCTCTGTATTGAGGATTTAGATCATCATCTTTCAGCCTACTCAAGGGCAAGCCTACGCTTGTATGCAGATCTTTCTTTTGACAGTAAGCCATGGCCTGCAAATAGCTACACACGTGCTTAGCTATATAGATTAAATACTCCAGCTGCTTTCTACTCTCAAGGATATATTTATTTTTATGGACAGTGATGTTTTAGGATTAGAGTTGTTAATAAGGTACATATTTCAGTGAAATCCATTTCCCCTTACTGTAGATGGCTCTGCAGGCTAAATCATATAAATAAAAAATCCTATTTTGAGCCCTAGACTATCTTCTAGAGTACCTTCAGAGTTGTAACTGCTTTCATAGGCAAGAGAGATTACAGTCATGACCAAAAAGTAAATTTCAATGCGGGGGGGGGGGGGGGGGCAGAATCTCAGAAGACACCTATCTGATTTCTGCTTGTTTTTTTCCCTCCACTGTCTCGCCCTTTAAGCACTATAGAAACACAACAGTTGTAGAAAAGGGGGAGAGGAATACCAGATCTATACTTTGTGTCATACCTGTGTTTATACCTGTGATTTGGAGTAATATGTAGACTTGTGGCAAAGTATTCATACCAGCTTAGAAGCATCTCGCTCATTCCTCTTCTCTGTGAATTTCAAACACAACAAAGACCAACCTATTGTCCTGACAGAATTGGGATGACACAAAAGCAGTAAGATAAAACCAGTAAGATTTTTTTTTTTTTTTTAAATATTTGGCTACAGGTTTGCATCTGAAAGGTTTGCTATTGCTGATCTCTAGGAGACAGAAGCAGAGAAATAGCTGGGTTCTTCCAAAAGGCTGCTGAAAGCACTTCAATTATTTCTGAATTTTCCTTCACAGCAGTTCTACCTCTTTTTTCCCCCCTTTTTTTTTTCCTCATAGAAAGTATTAATGGAGCGTAAGAAATTAGTTCAGTACCTAAAGTATCACAGTTCAATCTTCCCCATAGTAGATGGCTGAATATTTAAAAGACTTCCATTGGGGGAAAAAAAAGGAAAAAAAATATCAGTATTGAAATAGTTAATAGGCTTCTCTTACCTCCAGGTGACATGTTCCCTATATCATTATGCTATGTGTCCTAACATACGGTTTCTATCATGTTTTAGGTTAGGTTGTGCCATATACCAAAAGGGAGTTGATGTGATTCTCTTTGATGTCGTGAAGCCACTTCAAACCATGCCAGAAGGAATAAAGTTCATGC
Source organism: Nyctibius grandis (assembly GCF_013368605.1). Lineage (NCBI taxonomy): Eukaryota > Metazoa > Chordata > Aves > Nyctibiiformes > Nyctibiidae > Nyctibius > Nyctibius grandis. The sequence goes on along the minus strand of NC_090669.1, from coordinate 18,522,364 downwards.
AAGGGGATGTCTGTTGCCTGTCTGAAGTGGAAGAGGCTCTCAGAGATGTAATCTGTGTATTCCATATCGCTTCCTATGGAATGTCTGGCAGGGAGCAGCTGAACCGAAAACTTATAGAAGATGTTAATGTGAAAGGAACAGAAAATGTCATCCAAGCCTGCAAGAGCACGGGAGTGTCGAGTCTGGTTTATACAAGTACATATAACGTGATATTTGGAGGCCAGATTATAGAAAATGGGGACGAATCTCTGCCTTATCTACCTCTTCACCTTCATCCAGATCACTATTCCCGGACCAAATCTTTAGCTGAAATGAAGGTGCTGGAGGCAAATGGTGCTGAGCTTAGCAATGGGAAAGGTGTATTAAGGACTTGTGCTCTCCGGCCAGCAGGCATCTATGGGCCTGGAGAACAAAGACATCTTCCAAGAATAGTCAGTTACATTGAAAGGGGACTCTTTAAATTTGTATATGGAGATCCTCTTAGTTTAGTAGAATTTGTACATGTTGACAACCTAGTTCAGGCTCATATCCTTGCCTCCGAGGCCCTCAAAGCCAACAAAAAGCACATAGCTGCAGGCCAAGCCTATTTTATTTCAGATGGCAGGCCTGTAAATAACTTTGAATTTTTCCGACCGTTAGTGGAAGGTTTGGGTTACAAGTTCCCAACTTGTCGTCTTCCTCTCTCCGTTGTCTATTTTTTTGCATTCCTTACTGAAGTAGTTCATTTCCTTGTAGGTCACGTTTATAATTTTCAGCCTCTCCTCACTCGCACAGAGGTTTACAAAACTGGTGTCACACATTATTTTAGTATGGAGAAGGCCAGAAAGGAGCTGGGGTATGAGCCTCAGCAATACAGCCTGAATGAAGTGGTTGAGTGGTTTAGATCTCAGGGATGTGGACCAAAGCCAAGAAAGTATACCATTATGCATCTTGTGAGGGATGGAGGATTGCTCTTGCTGCTGATTGCTGTGATGGTCTCATGGTTTCCATCTGCAGTTACATTTTCATTCTGAAAGATGAAACACTGAGTATGGAGGACAGAATCTAGTTACGTTCTCTTGAGTACTTTTGGTTTTGACAGACAAGTAACAACAACAACAAAAAAAAACACCAAGAAAATACACATTTGTGTCATTCAGGTAAATATCTTCAACAGTTTTATCCCTGAGGAACAGAAATGCTAAGTAAAAAGCTGTAATTTTTAGACGTATTTCCTCTTCAGAATAAAATTGATCAGATCACTAAAAAGATGAAGCTTAGTATTACTGCAAACAGCACTTTATTTTCAGGTACCACAGCACACTACAGTGAATGGAAGAAATGTCCTTAGACTGACCTGTCTTCCTCCCTGATGGGATTGTACTCTCGATCCCTGCCCTGTATTCCGAAAGAGTTTGTGCTACATGATCCAGAGGAGAATAAGCTTATTCTTTGATGACATTCCAAAACCAAATTCTGCTTTCCAGCTTGGATGTATATATGCCTAACCAAGATTAACTGATAAACTGCTAGACAATAAATAAATGCTTTTTTTTTTTAAAGTAATACATTCTGGTTTGCTTTTCTGAGTTAACTCTGTGATATCTAATGACATTGCTGGAAAATGCACAATGGTTAATCTAAGATATAGCAAAGTGCTTGAAGCGGCAGAGATTTGTAGATTTTTCTAACAGTAAAATATGCCTGTTTAAAATGAATGAGCTAGCTAAAGTACATTCATAAATAAGACCTATAATTTTCCCCAGCATTATTGAATGGTTAAACAAATAATCCATCAAAGACATTTGGTAAGTGATTACATTCGTGTTCTACTGTTTATAAAACATTTTTAGCGTTTAATAATATTTCTTTAACACCTGACATCATTTGAATAGAACTTCACCTTTGCAGTAGGATGATAAACACTTGATACAGTGAAACTCATGATTTTGTGGAGTTTTAAGAATAGAAAATAAGACCTTGTTAAGTACAGGTCACTGCTGTCTCTAGCAACTCCCTCATCTCTGTCAGTTTAATATAGGAAGAGATACTGAGAAACTTCACATTGTCTTTCCATTTTAATAGCTGAAACTACACTGATGTAATTTTGTGTAAGTAAGTTCCACTTCAGTTCTGTTAAACTCTACTGCGATTTAGATGGGGAAGTGAAGAGGAACAGACAGACAGTAGTTCTACTGCATTGTTAAAGGATTCTCAGAAAACAAAGATGCCTGAATAGAGAAACCAAGCTAAAAGTCCACTGCCACCCGTGTTTAGAAGATGAAGGTTTCTGTAGTTAATGCTGGCTGAAAACAGCATTATTTTTTGAATGTTGAGTTCTTTTCCTGAGAAGTTTACCTTTAAAAAAAAAAAATTACTATTGATAACTAGATGTTTTGTTTTGCTTGAAATCTGACTTTTCTCCTCCTTCATTCCCCTACCAGTGTGTACACCATGAAAGAAACTAAATTTAACACTTAGCTTGAGGAACAGCTCAAGAGAGAACTCAACTTTTTTTTTTTTCTTATAATAGCAAATAAATTGAGGGGGCCTGGGGCAGCGGTGTGTGTGTAGCAGGAGTGTTGCACTCCTTTATAAACAGCTTATGTGCCTCCAACAGAGCGCTGATGGCAGAAGAGCCACTTTCCAGAAGTCATTAATATAAATCATCAAGGTCTGCAGAAAGACAAAACTTTCTTTTTTAATAAAACAGAAAAAAAGACAGTCATGACCTCATGAAAGCACTGGACCACTGTTCTCTTTCCAACAGGCCCTGTTTTTCAAGTGAAAACCACTTGGTTATTTTCCCTTTAAGTCCTCTGGTTTTGACACAACCTTATGAGAAATAGATGAAGACATTTTAATGCCAGCAGAAGCAATAGACAAAACCAAAATGTACAAGCAATTGCACAAGCCTGTTGCACAGAACCGTGGCGTCGGTATTTCATGCTAAGTCTTGTAAAAAGATCTTTTTAAGATATGGGACATAACTCCTGTGCCCCAGAGGAATTTCTTCTGCTCTTTGTGATCTTTTTATTAGCAAAACTCAGCTACTGCCATTCATAATTATCTCAGTGGTGGGGCTGGTGGAAAAAATCCATGAAAGGGTCCTAAACTCATGAAGCCTAAACCCACGCTGTTAATGCTGGCTGAGGCTAAAGCCCTGGACAGCTTTTTAGGTGCAACAGAAAAGGAAGCTCCTGAGAAGACAAGAAAAACCACCAATACCAAAACTCCTGCAGAAGCTGAGCTCAACACATGAACCCTTTCATTTGTCTGGAGTCAAGGACAGAACTTTTCACTGATAACAGAACAGGAGGCATTGTTTGTCCTAACAGCCCATGACTTCTGCTTGAGCACAGGGTACTAAATCAGGTATTTGTTAGGAGAAACAGGCAGCGGCTTGGCCACGACTACCCCAGACCCTATCAACAGTGGGTTGGTATATTAATTCCCTGTCACTCAGCTCCATCTAGTAAAAAAAGCCAAGTCCTGACTACAGAAGAGGTGAAGGATACTTTTCCTCTTTCCAAAATGAAAACAGGAAATCTGTGGCTTATGGAGACACTTCAAAATTGCTTGAAAATTACATATGTATAAAGCCACTCACAGCTGCTCCATTTTAAGTATTTTACAATGAGAATTCTCTCTCCTTATGTTTTTTATTTGTTATTATGAGTAGCTGACTAAATTAAGGTAATTAATTGAAGTGTGTCTGTTTCAAATTTTAATCTATTACCTGTTTTCCTGAAAGGGAATTACCAGAAATGCATCTAAAAACTGAAAAAGCAGAACTGAAAATACAGCACAGCTTCAATTTTTCCTAGACCTCAAAGTTATTTAACAATTGATAGGTGCCTCACTATACAGAATGGCACCGATGTTTTAAGAGAATAGTTTAAGAATCCTCGGTCAGCTACTTAACCTTACATACACAGCACATCAAGGTAAACCTTTGACAGATATACATGAACAACTTGTACTTCTAATGTATATTTAAATATATTTATTTTAGAAATTTAAATGTCAATAATCCTTAAAATAGACCAGATTTTTATAGTGCCTTCTCCTAAGACAGCCAATCCAAACTGATTCTGAAGGTTAACTTTCATTACATTTAACTTCTATTTCTAATTATATAAATTTAATTCCAGTCTAGAACAAAGTCAACTAGTTGGACTGCACTTGGAAATGCTGACACACGATTATGGCAGAATTCAAGAACTGCACCACGCGCATTCTTTTTTTACAACTAGTTGGGAGAATTCCAAGATAATCACTGATACATAGCTAATGCCATCTCACCATCTAGAAGGTTAGTTTGAGAACTCTGAAACTAAAAAAATGTTTGCAACACAAACTTATAGATGCATTGGGGCAGGAAAAAAGGTGAGAACAGAGGCAACAAAACACATGAATGAAGCAATTTTTTGGACTTCAGAACACGTGCATAGCAATAATGATGAATTAAAAAGTGATAAAGACCATTTGGCTCATCTAATAACCTGGAAGACCTAGGCTGCAGATACCTCACATTGAGTCCTGCTCAATATGCATATAGTTTTTATCAAGAGACTGTGAAAAATTTTGTTCCCAATACTCCCAACAATGAAAAAAAAAAAAAAAAAAATCACAACATAAAGACAGCGTACATTCTGCCCGTGTAACCTTACGGGCAGAAAGTGTGCTGACATAATTTTATGGTGAACATCAAGATTACTGTCCTTCCAGATTACTACAAACTCATCTTTGCCTTGTCCAGACTTTACTGTTTGAGTTGACCCAAATCTGATGCTCATTAGGGCTGAAGCTTACATCTACCTATCACTGAAAAAGGTCAGTTAGGAGTTACAAGTTAAACATGATCTTTGACCTTTTCCTTCTGCCCTGCTTGTTTGCAGCCAGATGAAGGGCAACAACCACCATGTCTATGGAAACAATCAATAAGTCAGTTCATCTTAAAAACACAGAAATACCCTTCCTCCAACCTCTAGCAGAACACACCATAACACACCAGCAGATCACTTTTCAATAAGAACTCACTCATACTGCCTCAAATGACTGGCAAAATTCATGAAATTCAATGAGCAATACTTAAACAAAGAAGCATCTGTCATCATTCACATCACTGCTGACATATCAAAAATTATTTATTAAAAATAAGTTATTTTAAGGATTTAAAACAGTTTCTACATGAATATAACAATTTAACAGATATTGTTAACTTCAAAAAATTTATAAATGTTTTTCCTCCTAGATTATAAAACTAGCACACACATTCAAGCCTGCTTTCATATTAAAACAGTTGCAACTGTGAAACCATGACAAAGAATTGAGAGGTGAAGTTTTGGAGTTAAAAGAATGCAAGAAACAAGAGAAGAGTTAGTACGTAGCCTTGCCCATCACTTGCAAGTCAACAAAACAGCCAATGCAGCATTTTCCTTCTGAATACAGTGTAACATTATACTCTGGGGAAAAGTCTTACTGTGAAATTAAATGGATTTTCATAAATACTGAGGAGTGTGTCTCATAACTTTTGACATCATGTGTGAACAATACGCACAAGACTTTTCAAAGGACTATAAAATGTGCTAATTCTTAAATATTTGCACAGCAGCAGCACAAGGAACTCCTGTGTTCACCACACAATGGCTGTCCTGTGTCAGGAATATACACACCAACAAAAGAAGCTGGGACAAATGGACAATTTGGTTATGTCTGCTCTGGAACTGAGCTTAAAAAAAAAACAAACATCCCCACAAAACAAAACAAAAAAAGCAACCACAGCAACAGCCTGGAGCTCTAGGGTTTGATCTCTGTAAGCCCTAGCATCTTGTAGTCTCCTGTTCTTTGTGATCAGTCCAAACCTAGCTGGTACTCAGCTGCCTATAAATCCTGTCCCATCTCTAGCAACAACCTCAGGACCTTCTAGACAAGGCTTCGGGCCACCTTGTCTGATCAACACTGACACCACAGTGTTCTCACAACATCAGGTGGGAATCATGGAGGCTGCTGAATGAAATATATAGCACAGGGACTGGACTGATCATATGACAAACTAACCACATCCTGGAACATACTACAGAATGCACGCACACCAAAGGTCCTCTCTGTCGAGGAACAGCAACTGGATCACCCCATTACAGCTGGAGACTGCAGATAAGCCCAGCTTTATACAGCAGTCTAGGTTACAGCTCCACCTCCCAAATCCACAGTTGATGTGATTTTTTCTTTGTTTGAGGGGGGTTTGCACCCATCTAATCCTTGAACAAGTCAATCACAACTGGGTACTGAGAGATTTCAGGCAGGAGAAAGAAGAGCAGAGAACTGCCTTTAACTTTGCTCTCTTCTCTTTTTCAGTTGGGTGATTAGTAATTAATTTCTTTATAATAAAAAATTTACAGAAGCTACCCCATTGTGGGACACACTATTAGAGCACTTTCATCTTTGAGACAAGACTGTCTTTACAGAATAACTAAAACCTCAAGGGGGTTCCTCAAACCATCATCTGTGAATGCACAATGGCATCAATTAAGTGCCTCTTGAAACAACAGAAGTCATCGCGTGGGGAGCAAGAGAAAGTGAAAATTGCTGAAGCAGCTTTATCAGGCCACAAATCCCAAATCCATGCTAGTTTTCTGTGATCAGAAATACAGCACTATGTATGCAGCATCTTCTGCCTCAGGCAGTCACTTAGACAGAAAAACTTAACTCCTCTGCACACATTTGAAAGTTAAAGTCAAGCATACAGATAGCAAAGCTCTACCCACGTAGAGATAAAGCAACTAGGAATTTGTTAGTAATAACATAGTGCTAGCACAAAGAACGAACACATACACAAATTACAACAACTGGTGTTAAATACGCCATCAAAGGACTTTGGTTCTGCTCTGGCAGGAAAACACACTTGCTAATCTAACAAGTTTTTTCATCTGTAACTCCATGTTCTTCATTTGATTAAAGCTATAACAATGATGTACCTCTATATTTGTGCATACTATCATTCTTGGATTAGACACATTTTGGGAAAACAGTCTAAATTTACAGAACACTATCATTTGACGCTATCATCCAAGTAGGATTGCAAGATTAAAAATGGATACTTCATTTAAAAATTAATTTCTAAGCACATTAGCAGCTGAAAGGATTCGCAAAATGATACTACACCAAAGTACATGCTTTTCAGAATTTGAAATACCCTTCCTTTCCGCAAACAAACAGGTATTTCCTACTGCATATCTTAAAACTTTTCCTTCCAGTGCCTTGAGGTTGTGAACATAGATTCACAGTGGCTATGAACACAGGTTCACACATTGTTTCTTTCTTAAACCTTTACAAAGAGTTCAACACAAAAAACACAACTACAGTCACAGAAGATATTTGGTTTCAACAAAATTAACATCTCATTCTCAAAAATGTAACAGAAAACTTTTAACAAGAGACAACAAGGTATGAGCTATCAGCTGCCCAAAATATTTTACACAGTATCAGAAGTACAATCTGCTGCCTTGGGCACTGTAACATACATGACGTGACAATGCTGGTGTAGATGTGCTTTTACAGCACATAATAAATTAAAAACTCACTACCAGTTAATCTTAAGGAGCCAGGTTGTCAAAGTGGTGTGATTCCATGCATGCAAATTATTGTGAATGTCTTATCTATAGCCTGCATACACAAATATAGTAGGTGATTTATACTTGTTCTTCAGGTATTGATAATGAGAAGTGAGGTCTATCCAACTACATGCCCTCAAATTTTAAAAATCTTGAATACACAGAAGGTCTGGCCTGCATAAAGGGTATGCTTCGTACAGAATATAAATTATTAGGAATTAAAAGAGTTTTTCTTATAGCAAGAAATTATTAAGGAAACCGATCTTTCCTCCTCCTCCTCTTCTTCCAGTCATTCAGTCTGATGAGACCGTCATTGAGCAGGATGGCCAGGATAAATTAATATCTCTTCTTGAATTGCACCATAAAGCACGCATCAAAGAGCGATTGCTTTAAGAGTAGAATTTGCTGTTACTGACTTTCTTCTCCTTTAATCTTAAGGGAAAAGAAAAGGAAAAAGTCAAGTCTACTAGGAACTTCTCAAACAGTCTACCAAGTTCAATTTACTTAGATTTGAACTGCAAGTAATGTATCAGCAACATGCACTGCAATTTTTTTCCTCAATAAAAAGGAGTAAAACAGTGATTCCTGCAGCTGTTCAGCACACATAAAAAAGGGTAAAAATATTTAAAGAAAAATCTTCCTCCCATCCCATCTTGAGATCTATTCCAGACTTCCTCCTGGTACATGAAGCCTCTGCCTGTCTCCCTCACACCCAGCCCGAAGGTGGCAGCAAAGAAAGATCCTTCCCCTAAGCTTTGGATAATGTACTGACACTTAACTGACAATTCTATGCTGTTACAACTCCATGCTGTTATCTTCTGTGGTTTGTTTGTGTATCTATCTGGAAGCATGTTCTGTTCCCACACATCTAATATGCTAAAGACATTTCCAGGGACATAACTTTGATAGTGTAGGAGCGAGGCAGCTTATTTATTTGGCTGTATATACTTCCAGGCTTTCCTCCTGGAAAGCAGGAGGAGTATAAACTCACAGGATTACATGTTTCACTGTGATCAGTGACACTGAGATTTCACTGAGCAGACATTTCACAGCATCTGCTGGCCTCTAGCGGCTTGCAGCCCAGCCTTGCTTCACTGAAGCCCTTCCTTGCTTCAGATATGCTCACTCATTTTGATAAATCCAAGATTTCCTTACCATAAATCATGCCTAGATAAAGCTGCCTTGGAAAGGAGAATGATTATCAACCTACCTGCGGTTGCACGTCTCTTGATATATCTGTAGTTTGTGCTCATTCACATTGAATTCTTTTAATATAGCATCTCTGTTAGGATTCCTTAAATTCGTATGGGTGTCATAAAGGAACAGCTGGTTATTAAGCTCCTCCTGGCGCTTCCGAAGTTGCCGACATGATGAATAAAGCTCTTCTTCACTTTCCTTCAAAACAATATTGGAAAAATCAATGTAACTTCTAAGACACATACCCAAAATGACACAGAATCAACATAGTTTGAGGGATTATTTTGTTTTCCTACACACATTCCATAATCTTTATAAAGAAGGTTTTATAAAATTTGTTTTATAAGATGTTTCTGGAATGTTTACAGAAACAAATTAAGAAAGCACTAAAAAAAGCCCCTCAGCCCCACAGCAGTAACAGTCATAACCTCTAACGGGTGCATCAGGGACGTTCCACCACAAGTCAGGAAATGTGTGTATCTAAAAACTTCTATTGGAATATTTTTCCTTAATAAAGCATGTCAGTCTGTTGAGGAAAGGACAGCAAATGGTTTGTCATAGTGGGATATCAGATTATAACAGTTTTAAACATATTTTTTAAAAAAGTTTAATTTTTGACTGTTCCATGGTATTTGTGTATTATGGAACATACTACCAGTCCTGGTGCTTTCCTATTGGAATCGAGACTGAAGGTGGAAATACTGACTAGTAAATAGGACCCCTAACAGCAGCAAGTACTCAGGTGATCAAGAAAGAAGGACAGATCCTGTGTTTCTGTGGAGAGATGGCAATTCAATACTTGCAGAGGAACTGACTAAGTATTTGAAGTATAATTTGCAGCAGTCTGAATTTCTGTTGTTATACGCGGCACACAGTAGAAACTCTCAAAATACTCCACAAGCATAAAATAATCATCATGATTCCCTTTATGGCTTCAAATTATTTTAATACTTCAAAGCTTTGGATGCAAAAGCTGTCTCCTTTATAGAGTTACTAGTGGGGAATAGCACTGAAGTCTTAATTTTCACATCAGCAGTAAAACAAGATACTCATCCTACAAGAAATGACATGCAATCAATAAATGCAATAAATCCAAACATGTTCAGAGGCAGCATACTAATATGAATGCCTCTTTCTGTACTCAGCCCAGATCGAGGAAAATTGACAGGTTAGCAACACCCTCAAGGGGTTTCAGAGCAACAGGATCCTTTCCTAAACCTTCTTTTCCCTCCTGAAACACATTCTTACAGCAACCAGGTATGAGTTAAAGCAACTGAAACAGCCTCAGCACTATGCTACTGATTAAGATTTAAAAAGTATTTTTTTCTTTTATTTTATTTATTTTTTTAAAGGGGAAGCAAACTTTGCATTCCCAAATTGCAAAGGGAAAAGCAGATTGCCAATTCCCAATTTGCAGGTGTAATCATCAAGATGCATATGTACTACTATTTGTTCTTGTAAATAAATGTATCCACAAAGCTAGACTTTAAAACCCCATTTAAGAATGTCCACTTCAATCTTTATGTTAAAAACATGTACACCATCGAGGCTGACGGTAATCAGAAAATGCTGAAAAGATACACACACTTTCTGAAGCAAGTAAACCAATTTTCAAGCAAATAAGACATGCTTCTAAATGTAACATCAACCTCAGTATAGTACAATTTCTACAATATCAAGAAAACTGGTTAACTTCAACAGAAACTGCATAAGGCCCCACATAATAATTCACAAATGTGCATGCTTATGTCTACAATATTCTTGCTTCTCTATTCCTGAGATATTCCACAGCCATCTGTAATTCCCCTTCATAATTCTGTATTTTATCTCCAACAGTATGTAGAATGGCTCTTTATATGAACAGGCCTGTTATTAAATTATATCATTTTATGGAGGGTCATCATTTAAAAAAAAAAAAAAAGGGCAGAAGAACAGATGGAGACAGCCTTGATCTTTTCTGATGTTTCTTGAATGCTCTGGCAAAAGTGCTAGAAGTTTATTAACCATGGCAAGTCTTGGTTTGCTGCAGACTGCCAAACAAAAGGAAAAATTTTTGAAAGTTCTCCTGCCTCTGCATTACCACCCAGAGACATCAGACATTGTTAAAACACAGAGCTGTGCTGCATCTTCATTTGGCTTAACAAGCAGAAGGGGCTTCAAGAGTGCGAAATGTGCTACTGTCAAAGGAGTCAGTGCTGACAGATTGGGAGACATACTGCTGCTATGAACAACGCTTTAAGAGCTACTCCTGCTCCAGGCAAATAATCATCTGAATTTCTGAAGAGAAACCACAGCAGGAGAAATTCACAATATATCTACAAGCGATGTCCATGCTCAACGTATTAGGCAACGGTGAGTTGCTGCCAGTTTTCTCAAAGGCAGCAAGCCAAAAAATAGCAGTTTATCAGGCCTCCTCCATCAGACTTGTGTCCATGAAATACAAACATTTTAAACGTTATCTTCAGAGGACATAGGTCTCTCTTGTTTACGCACACACTCTCGGTCTCAGCTTCTAGCCCTCTCCTGCTCTCATGACTCTGCTAGCCAACAGAAGGAACATACCATGGCTGCCAAACCCTGTCATTAAACAATCATGTTACATCATGTGTTATAAGGTGGCTTTGTAAAAATCATGACAAAGGACATTTGAAAAAGGCTGCCACTCCTTTGTGAGGAACAACGTGACTAAATTCAGTCATTTACATTTCAGTGTATGCAACTGCAGGCACAAATCCCTCCAGATAATGACTTAACAGTTAGCAGAAGTTGGTGTTTCAATCAGGAAAAATAACGTACACTCGTGTGAACTGCAGCGTAAGCCAGAATGGTTGTAAAAGACTACAAATAAGAAACTGGACTTCTTTTTTCTCTGAATCTGAAGGGTACTGGAAAGCATCCTGGAATACCCACTTTCCAGAAGCATCTTTAAACTTTCATCACATGGCCTCTATACCAGTGTATTTAAATTACATAAAATATTATTGAGATAGAGTCTGAGAATAATCCTGCTTCAAATCAACATATATAGCAGCACCTTCAGAACACCAACAAATGCTGTTCACAGATCAGCCACTTTAATGCCTGGCCTCATGAGCAAGGATGCATCATTATTTTTTCCCCTGTATGTTTACAAATACTAGAACCTCAATCAGGTGTTTTAGAGAGGCTTAAAAGAAGCCTATTAGCACTTCTGTAGGAACCAGAATATGTCTTCCACCTGATGGGCTGTTTATTTTAATGAAATTCTGGGAGAAATTACTCTCTTCTCTTCCTAAAGTGATTTCTTTTTATGTAGGACCTTTAAGAAAAGATTATTCTACAAAGTCAAAGCTGAATTTAGCTAGCTTTGCATGGCATCAGTCAGTTAACAGGGGAAGACAATGACCATGCTGTTACAGAAAAAACTAGTGGAGGTAATGAGGCTTTGTTAGTGCATTATTTCTTTTAACAACTGTGTAACCTGTCCACCCAGAGGGAGAGTAACTCAATTTGCGTTATTGGTGTTCCTCAGTACCTACAGAAGAAATGCCTGGCAATAGCACATCAGACACAGAACAGAAAACTAAATCCTAATTTCCTGGTTTCCACAAAGAACTAATAACATACACTCTAAGAGCACAAAAAACCCCAGTGCTTCTCACCAGAACTTGTTGCATTTCACAGTGAACCAGAAGTGAGGCCAGCTCTATATCTTCACTATAGCCGTTCTTGAGAGGAACTGATCTAAAGCCTGGGGGCAGGAGGGAACATATACGAAGGACAATTAGAGTCATGACAAAGGGTTATCTGCAGTCACAAAAAATGGTGCATATAGTCCTGAGGGCTAACAGATCCTTCATTGCTGAAATGCTCCACTGCTGAGAGCACGCTTTGCTATGACAATTACAGGGAAGCAAAGGGCAAGAATGACAAAACTGAAAAACACACGATTTCACATGCTCTTGAAAACTAAAGCCAGAAGCAGAGGAAAGCGGAAAACTTACTCTATATACATGCACATCTAAGGTAATTAACAAAAAAAATGCACTGACACCAAACCAGAAAAACAATCTTCCCAGATTTTACTCAGAGCACATAACCCTGTTGCTGAAATGGAGTATGTGGTAAAGACAGTGCAAATGATTCTACATAATGCTTTCCTATCTCAATTTTTAAAAAAAGGAATTTCAAGAGGGTGAGAGGATTATTTTAAATACTTATACGCCACACGCCCAGTATCATAATAAACAATGGATTAAAGGAACTCGGATCAACAGAGCACTTGTCCTTTGGCACGTTGTAGCGGCTACTGGGAGCAAAGTCACAATACAACAATGCTGAACAGCATCTTTCTGACTTAGCCTTTTATTATACCCACTGATCTTACCTGATTTGATTCCTTTGATGGGAAAAGTGGCGTGTGCTAAGAAATTGGCATCACTGAACATATCCTCCTCATAAACAACAAAGCGCAGAAATGCTAGATTTGGATCATAAATTTCAAATTTCACTTGCTCTGGACAGGGTGCCCAAACTGGATTAAGGCCATTGTCATCTGTAATGAAAAGGTAACGTTAGCAGTATGAAGCAATAATTTCACTTCATTCACATATGGGTATGTATCCCAGGACGTTTTCTCAGGATACAAAGGCCCCAAAATCCTATTTACCATCTGTCTCCTGTTGTAACCTTGCTTCAGAAGGTTTGTATTTGTTTATTGGGGGGGGGGGGGGGAGATAGAAGGAAACTTGGCAGGGATGGAAATCTATTAAGAAAAGCTATTATTTGTATTTAAACATATAAAACCTCCTTAGACATGTATTTGTAAAAAAAAAAAAGCTAATTCATTGCTCATATTCATGAGCCTCATGCTCCATATCAGAGTAAAAGCACGAAAAGCACTGGGAAGACTAATGCACAATGGCCCAATTCTTAGAGTCATTTATGGAACACCAAGTAATATGGTATGTGTAACACAGCCAGGAAGTTTGCTCTCTACAGTCTTGGTCACTCCCCACAAAAAGTTAATATCATAATCCTCTTCTCTGAAGTACTGAAGAGCCACCATGCACATTTTGCTCCTGATCCTGTGTTTATCTTCCACTGGTATCAGTGGTTTGGATAATTAGAACCAAAGCCTCTTGTCTACTGGAGGAACATGGCTACATCCAGAAACATTAAATGGTGAAATATTAAGTGGCTGAGTTATTGTCCCATTTCAGTGCACTTAAATGAAGCTCGCATACACACAAACACACACATACATCCCTTATCCAGAACTCACCAGGAGTGAGCTTTGATCAAACTTCTATTGTGTTGCAAGTGATATGACTTTACAGTCATATACACCCAAGCTGTCTCCAAGGGGATGCCAGTCTTAGAATTCAAGTTTAAATAAACACAGACTGGATCTCACAGTAGTAACTCCCCATTTGGGCCAGACTTTTGGGAACCGACTAGCACTGCTGGAGGCACTTTCAAGACACCAGTTTTTAAAATATGCAAATACACAAGCTTATGCATAGGCAAAAACAGAACAGAATTGTGACTGTTTTGGTTTTTTTTTTTGAACAAACTGCAACAGTACTTTTTTTTTTCCTAAATTTGATATACATTGAAGGAAGAGAATAATATTGCATGACTCATCAGTCCAAAGCAACAGTTAACTTATTTCTCCCTCTACAGGTTGCTGGCCAATTAAAAACAACATAAATTCATGGTTATCCTCTACTCATGTTATTTAAGTGCACTAGAAGTGTAACCATATCCCCACAAAACAGAAAACTGCAGATACTCACTCACAACTGTTGTCTTGAATTTGTTGTTATCATATTCAGCCCCACAAATTTCTACCTCTACAAAGGGACAAGCGATGCTTCTACCAGGTTTAGGGAGATGACGAGCACCTAAAACCTGCAAAAGCAACTGTAAATTATAACCACCTCCACGGGAAACTTGGCACCATTATTTCTGTACAGAAGGCCGCCTACAGGACTGGGGGTGTGGGAGAATCCAGAGAAGATGCAAAAATACACACTCCTCCTCTTGAATATGTTTGCATGTATTAAACATACTATCTATGCCACCAATATAGTATCTTTCATTGTTTGGGTAATCCAATGATTTTTATTGCAAGATACTGTTGCTGACATTCATGACACACAGCATGAAGTTCCAGACCAGGCCTGTAACATAAGTTTTGTGATCTTTCCTCAGCCTTTATTACATATCTGTTTTAAGACATTCCTGCTTTACATTCACAGCCCCTCTTGACCTCTTCTCTAAACTGTAGTGTAAAGCAGTTAATGTGTTTCTTCCTGCTCAGAAAACATATTGTTAAAGGACATCTCTTACTGTATAGCAACTGAGAACAGAAACAAGTTGAATTTCTGCTTGGCACCAGAAGACAACATGGCATAATTTTCACATGATAAACCCATCTCTTCATGCAAAATGAGAATGACATACTGATTAAGTCACAGTGTACCAAATATGATGAAGGGGGGGATCAGCTTATTATTTTTTCTGCTTAGTTTCTATATTTCATTATAAATATCTTTCTTCCACACCGGAAATCTCTGAACTAGTTAGTATGCTGCTAACCAATCTCCAACAGGACCCTTCTATTGAGAAGTCATTAGATTGGAAACGCAAGTTAATTCATTTGGAATCTTTATTAGCAATTATATAAAATTATCCCAGGACTGTGTTTTCAGTCCTATAGCATGTGCTTCATTAGCATGATAAAGATATATATTTCTTTTCAGGAACCAGTGGAATTAGTTTTATTCTCAAACACACTGACATTTTTAAAAAGTATTTTGACAATCTGTCAGATCTTGCTCTGAAACATAATAGCTTTATTTTTAGTTTTATATATATTTATGTCTTGTAAAAAACATAATTTACAAAAAAGATTTACCCTCACTGTCATAATCATTTGCAATTTCCTCTTCGAGTCATTTGGCATTGGGTCATATTCTTCATTTCGCATGCTTTCTGGCTGCAGAACATAGCCAGTGCGTCCGTTAAGTGAAAACAAGGCATGGTTCAATTGCATGTATTTATCTAGGGAGAGAGTTAAACAGTCATAACAGAAGATCACCATTTGAATAAAGCTACAGGAGTACCAGACTAATGGCTCCTCTCTGCAATTCTTTCTGGTGACCTCTTAACCAGAAAGAGCTGGAAATGGAAGCTGGAAG
The DNA here is from genome assembly GCF_013368605.1 of Nyctibius grandis. Lineage (NCBI taxonomy): Eukaryota > Metazoa > Chordata > Aves > Nyctibiiformes > Nyctibiidae > Nyctibius > Nyctibius grandis. The sequence continues at coordinate 18,506,388 of NC_090669.1, read as the reverse complement.
ACTCAGTTCCCTTCAGTAACTGAACCTGGCAGGCCATTTCTCACCAATTTTAATCCTGATAAACCCATTTCCATTCACAATTAGTTTCCTATCAATGTGTCATAAGCTAGCTGGGCCCTTACCAGAAAGTTGAGTACAGCCTTCCCTGTGGCTCAACAACTGTTCATGCACCTGAAACTTACTGTAAGTATCTCTGCTTGCTTACCACATGGAGACCAAGGTGAAATAAACCTTTTAGAGTTTGGGGCTAGTTAGGATCAGAGACAGGGCTTCTGGAGACTGATTTTTGGGGACCAGCTCTATCAGATGATCTACACATTCAAAACCAAACTTTAGTTCTTGCACATCCCTTCTTGCTGGGAAGTACAAATAAATAGGACAGCCACAGTGACTAGAATGGCAGAGGGGCAAGAAAGGGGCTCGTTTATGGTGAAACGGAAGGTGGATTAGACCCTTTTTTAAAGAGAATATTACCTGGAGTTTGGAAGTTAAGAGCCACCATCTGGGAGCCACAAAGCCAGAGGCGAAATGGGTCGTAGTTGGACGAGTCGACCCTCTGTCCTTTAGGATAGACACGTGTCAGTCCCTTCAGGTTGTATTTCAACAACTCAACTGGCTTTTGCTTAACAATGCTCTCTGCCTTCGTTTCCACAAAAGAACGGATTTCTTTGAAATCAGGATTTTCTACACAGGGGAGGGAGGAAAAAGAGAGGTTACTAAGGGAAGAAAGAAGTCGACGTTTATACTGCGTTTCTCCTAACACTTTGTTTTACTTTGTTTTGCTTTGTCCTTTAATGCAATAATTGGCACAGTTTTCATGCAGACACGGCAAATTGGTTGAGCATCAAGCCTGAAAGTTAAAATTGCCTGCCTGCCACATGCTTTGCAGCAGGGCAGATAAGAGTCTACAGTCATGTTCTCATCTCATCGTTGCTAATAATGCACTTCTGACCACTATAACACATATTTAAATGGGGAAAATGGGGAAAAGAAAGGGTGAGCCAGGGTTAGCCAATGCCTCAAACAATGACTATAATTATAATGTCTTAACCACACTGACAGCTTATTAAAACGTTTGCAAAGAAACTTAAGGAAGAAGGGCACATTTTCTGGCTTCTCCAGCAGCAATAACAAAAAATTGGAATAAGAAGCACATATTTCAGTGTCAGATTCCATACCCACACTTACACAGACCCCAGTTCTCATTTATATTATGAAACCATGTACCATTCCAATAGCTTACATAAATGGCAAACAGGTTCTTACAGTAAAATTATATCATGCACAACAAATCCATTTTGAAGGTTTTTACAAACAAATCACAAGTGTTCAGCCGGAGTTTTTCATCTGAAAAAAGTCAATTGACACATAACGAGTGAGCTTACCAATTAAAGATACCTACGAGAGGGTCTCTCTAGTTAACTAGTTAGAAATCTGTGACAGTTGAACAGCACCAAGTTCCCTAGTGTACAATTTCAAAGCACCACTGAAAACTGCATGGGTGAGGCAGAACTTTGTTTTCCAGTACAGAAAGGACAGATTTTACCTTCAGTTCTAAAATTTAAACTAACATCTGTAGAGATAGTAGAAAGGGTAAAACTCAGATGAAATATTAAAGGAAATACCTAAATTGTCCTTGGTTTTGCTTGTTGGCTTGCAGTAAATTACCAGATCAGATAATTCAATAGCAATCAATTGATTCTTTTCCCAGTATTTCCTCCTGTTCTCCTGTAAAATGTAACAAAGTTTTAGATTACAGATACACTGAGTATTATGGTACAGTAGCTCCAGGGTATACTCTAATGAAATGACAAAGTTGATGCATTATTTGTTGCCCAGATTCCTATCTGATACTTTAGACACTTGCATAGATGTAATGTACTTTAAGACCCAATGCAGAGAACAGGCTAACCAAGTGGTTTTGGGTTTTAGTTGGGGGTGGGTTTTTTGGGAGGGGTTGTTGTATTGGTTTTGGTTTTTGTTGTTGTTTTTTTTTTTTTAAGCAAGTGTTTCAGTGCTTCCCTGATCAGTCCTAGCAGGAATCCTGGCAACAATTTTTTTTTCTTTTAATGTGGCTCTACTCAATTTTAGTTACGTTCTCAACTCTATATCTCATATAACTGCAAATAAATGCAGAAAAAATGCAAAGGGTAGTGAAGTGTCTCTCTATTTATTTACAATCCTGAGCAATCCAGAGGACTTAAGTCTTGTTAATAACTCCCAAACAGCTAAATTCAAACCCCATGAGCATCATTCCTGTAGTTTTCTATTTGTGCACCAAACCAATAATGTTATGTATGGAAAATCACGTGCAATCCTGTTGTCATCATCAGTAATAAACACACTATCGTCTTCCATGTTTGCAAGTACCTGCTCTGTGGAAGCTGAGCAACGGTCCCTACAACCAGAGAATGGGAACTACTGAAATCAGCAAGACTTGTCCTGAGTGGAGACATTTGGGCTGGAGGCTTTTCAGACATAAGCAATTAGTTTTAAAGCATCTTTGAACACAGACTGTTTAATACTTCCCTAACTGTACAGAGTGAGAAAAAGCTGCCAAGCTCCTGAAGAGCCATTGATGTACCATGAAAAACATTCCATTTAGAGACACTTCGTCTAGGTCATGTTTCTCTTTTTCTCATTTTTATTTCTAAATGAAAGCCTGGCATAAGAACTGCATCTCTCCTCCCCCAACAATAGGTCAACAGCTCCTAGTGCTTCTTTCCTTGCTGAATTTGCAGTCCTCTGCTTGAGACACCAACTTGCCTGCTATAAATAGGATTATGATGACCCTCAGAGCATTACCACTCCAGAGTACAGATAAACAGCATGAGCCAACATGATACTGAAACACATTTTTCATCACTCGTATCACCCACTTAACAATAAAAGTGAATAAAAGCAACAAAGGAAAGAGTATACTTAAGCATAGTCACTTTAAGGGCTTTTTGGTCATGTCAAAGACTTCTTAAATACTAGAAAAGATGACAGGGAGGTAAATTAATACATCAGAACAGGAAAAGCAAGTCCTGAAGAATGTCTTTAAGCAGCAGTACTCACAGAGGGATGTAAAAGCTAAACTTAGGCAGAATCCTTTAATCTTTAGGCAAGGATTTGGAAATACAACTATTGAAGATCTGGTAAATCCAGAATGTGCCTATTAGTTACAAATAAATAAAGTATTAGCCGAACAATTCCAAATCAGTGCCACTGCATTCACCGGAAAGCACAGTTAGTAAACAAGACTAAGAAGTTAGTAAACAGGATTAAGAAGAGTTTAGGCAAAGGCAGCTCAGATTTCACATATACTCACTCGTGGATTCACAACTCTGAACAGAACAGTCTGGTATCTGAATTTCTTCTGCTTAACACTACGATTGAACCAGTGTAACCAGATGTAAAATTGTAATGGTACCTACTTTGTACTGCTAAGCATGCTTCTCCACTGAGGTGCAGGGTGCAACACAAACAGTACTCTGCTAAAAACTACGGTTACCATAAATTTACATAAAATACTAATTTACATAGCATTCCCAAAAGAGTTTAGGGAACAAGATTCACAGCATCAATAAAATGAACAGACAAAGAGCAATGTGCAAGAGAGTGAAGGATCAGGTCTCAGCAAGGTTTAGCAGTGTATGGCAGCTAAAGACAAATCCTATTGTAAATTTATAGCAGTACATTATAAAAACCAACAACAGACAGATTTTTATCAATACCTCTTCTGTAGTTTTCCAAGTGATTTCACGGATACTTTGGTACCATTCAAAGAGTTCTTCTACTTTATCAGTTGCAAACTCAACACATGGATCTTCTGGATTCTTAGGTTCCAGAATGAAGACAAAAGGCTTCTTGTGTTTCCCTTGGGGCATTTTCACTGTTAGGCAACACAGTAGCAAGAAATTTACACTAAAATCCAACAGTAGTTCTTCTATGCTGTCACTGTTGATTTATTGCAGCAGTTAGTATCATAAAGTTTCATCATATTAATTGTATTAGCTATATTAATACAAGTAGGTGTTTTGTTTGGTTTTTTTTGTTTTTCTTTTTTTAAAAAAAAAAAATCTTTCCTGCTAAACATAAAAGAGCCTACTCAACACAGAAAGCTCAGGAGTCCACATGTAAGCATCAGAAAATACATACCAACATTGTACGTATTGAGTACCAGTATGCCCCGACACAGAGAGCCTAATGGATTGTCCTCGATAATCTGAAAAACATGAGTTAAATCTCACCTTAAATCTTCTCAAGTGACTGTGCACAGGACATTAACAAATATAATCACGCACCATTAAATCTAACCTCAGTTTCACTGAAAGCATGCCCACTATAATGTTTAAAAGCCTGTTTCCATATCAAGAATTTCTCATTTTGAGACACACATGAGAATCTCTACAGTAAGAGTAGTCAAAATGAGGAGTGCAGCTTCTGTTCTGAGACAACTGCTCTTTTTCCAAAACTGCCTAAAGCTGCAATGACTTGGGGGCGGGGGGTGTGTGTGTAATCTAATACATGTGTTTTCCTCAAAAGACTGGCAAATCATTGGAAGCACTTTAGAACAACAAAAGAATTCAACATTTTATTTTTAAAACTCCAAAATGTCAAAACTTCTTACTACTGAGTTTTGTTTTCTTTTGTTGAAGAGATCTTTGCCCAATACTCTGGACTAGATTTTTAGACATTTTGAGAAACAGTATAGGGTTAGTTATGCATAAAAACTTAATAATGGAGCGTGAAATGGCTAGTAAGATGTGTTTGGACACATAGTTTTCTTACTTGCAAATATTAAGGCAGTAATTATACAAGCAAACTAGTTAAAAGGTTTCAGACACATTATTGTTTAGCCAAACTATGTGAAAAATCTAAACTGGAATGAATTTCATTAGCAGGAAATCATTATAATCTCCTAAAACCCCACCAAATCAGCTGTCTCCTTAAGCAGCTTTCTATGAGGGATGTCCTGACAAAAACATTCAGCAGCAGAGAACAGTGAAGAATGCATTCATTTCTCTGTTCTGTTCTCTCAAACACAGCATGCAGAGTCATAATTCTACAAACCAGACTTCCACTTCCAGTAGGCAGCATCTTCTAAGGAAACATAGTGGACAAACCTTAACCCTCACCTGGCTTTCAAGCTCAGCAGAGTTACCAGATGACAGGTCTTCAACATAATTAGATGGAAAATAGTGTTGGACCTTTTCTCCATAATCCCCCTTCCACCTGAATTTAAAAAGAAAAGTATATATAGAGAAAAAAAAACAGTAAAAGAGCTTCAATAGGCCATTAATGAAGCAATAATCCTCAAGAAATTGGTCATTAATACCCCATACTAGCTTGTCTAGCTGGCTATCACCAAAATATAAGTAATGAAGTAGCTAAAAGCTCTAACAAAGTGATCATTAACTGTAGTAACAGATGATTTCAGAGGGATTACAGTTACTGTAAACTGCAATTAATGACTTAGGAGGCTTTTTCCCCCTTCAGTACTAAAAATACTATTATGTGGTTGATTACCCTGCAGAAACTACAGGGAACCATTAGATTCCCAAGCTTTCCAAGCAATTTACAAGCAAGCTAAGAAAGAAAATCTCTTATGAAAGGAGACTGTACAGATAACTAAAAAAGGTCAGTTTGATTCCCGAGAAGTGCTTAGCAGAGCAAGGAAAGAAAGACAGCAATGACGACAATGATAATAGATGCGTGACTTCCCAGAATAGACAAGTGTTCGGGAAGGATGAATGTAGTAAAGGAAAAATACTGGATACACTGGGCTGTAGAGGTTCTGCATGCTGAGGTTATTGCTGTAGGATAGAAAAATGGAAAAGACATGAAAGGAGACTTGAGGATGAGGGGGTTTGGTTTTGGTTTTTTTTTTTTAAATACACTGGCATGAAGATTTGTAAGACCACAATTAATAAGCAGCAATCAGACCATAGGCAAAGTTTTTAAAAACTACTATCCAAAGCTCTGTTTTTTCCTCCATCTAGTAAGTCACCAGAAGTTCTGCTATGAGGAATCTTTGTCCTTACCAGCCTCCAGTTTCTTTTGTGACATTATGAATTAAAGCTCCTCGGGAGAAGCTCAATTCATCACTTCTTTTGGCTCTGTAGTCATACAAGGCTTTCACTGTTCTCTGAGGCTTTAAAGAGAAACAGAGCAAAAGGGTCATCTAGGGGGATGGGTCATAAAATGATCAATAATGCAATTTAAAAAAAAAAAAAAAAAAGAGAGAGGGGATTGGATCGCTTTTTTTGTTAGGAAGCTTAGAAAACATAATACTAAAGTTCCAGAGTGACATCTATTGGTGGAAGCAAGTGATGCTACTGAACTGCTACTCTTCAAGTATTAGCTTGCAAAATAGAAAAAGAGAAAAGGAATCTTTTTTTGGCTTGGTGCAGCATAATTAGCAGGGGGAAGAAAACCACACAGTGAAATATCAATCCTCTATCTTCATTACATGTATTCATATGCAGTTGGAGTTTGTAGGCTTAGATGCCTACAAAGCCTCCACTTCACATCAGCCATCCTGCTGGTCACATTTCCTTTAGGAAGACACTCAGTTTTAGCAGGCCGAGCATTTCTTTATCTTGAATTTACTACTGCCCAAATTCTTCAGCAGCAATGCAAATTCCTTGGCCAAAAAACTAAAAAGAATTACAGCCACAAAATTTACAAGCAGGTGAACTTTTATGAGAATTTACAAGTAGGCAGGCCCTAACAAGAATTAGAGATTAAGTAGATGTTTGCGGTGCCACTTGTCTTTAAAACATTCTATGTATCTTTAAAGAAGACAAACGTCAATAACTCATTAATAAACCAAAGACCATTTTTATACAGAAAGCACATAAACTCTGCACTTATTTGTGCATGCAGGCCATGTTTGCTAATGGAACTGTGATAATTTTGTGCACAAATAACAGTGCTCGTAAACACACAGACACACACACGCAAACACACACAGACACACACACTTGGCATGTACATGTTATACTTCCTTTCATGAAGATTTGGCCTTCTCAGAATGAATCTTCTCATAGGTTATCTAACTTGGGGGTCTGTACATGTTGTACTTCCTTTCACGAAGATTTGGCCTTCTCAGAATGAATGTTCTCATAGGTTATCTAACTTGGGGGCATACCTGCATAAGCATGCACGCCAAATCAAATCGCCTCCACAGACTCAACAGCAAAAAGTGCCCAAATCCCCAGTATGGATGAATCAATGCAGGATTTGGACCAAGAAAACGTGTGGGTACAAGTTTTAAAGACATGCTAGAAAAAAAGTCACACCTGTTAAAGTTCTGCTGTCCAGTCCCCCATAAATCAAGCAGCCTAGCGCTTTCAATTATCCTTTTCATTACTGCTAGTAGGATATCAAAAAACAAGTCTCATAATTTTCAGAAGTCTACAGTAAGTGTGAATATCTCTCTTTAAGCATACCACTGTAGGGGTGATTTCACTGGGTTCCACATACATCTTGACATCATAGAGGGAGTTAATATCTTTTTCCTAAAAACAGGAAGAAGGAAAAAAAATAATGAAGTTACAGGAATCAAAAATTATAAAAATACTTAATGTTACTAGAACATTCATTGCTGAAACCACCTTCCTGACAATACACAGGCAAACAGAAGAGGAGGAAAGCCAGACACTTATGTTATGCTCATTTCTATAGTTGAGCATAGCTGAATATGAGTTTGTTGTTTGTTATTTAACCTGTCTATGCCTCAATTTAATGAACAGTAAAACACAATGAAACAGCATTACCTCACAAAGGTATCTGTTAATTAGTCAAATACCTTTGAGATAGTGAGTACCCATCTATGCGCAACCTGGGAAGACAATACCTACACTTATCATTTCTGTGTTACAGGATTTTAGTTCCAGTATTGGTTTCACTGTTAAATAAAAATTCCAAAACAATATACACAGTCATATTTTTCGTTTTATTATCTCCTTGTGTTCCCATTTGGACCTAGTCCTAGGATACAGAACTGTAGCTATAGGCAACATTATCAAAAATCCTGAGGTCTAAAATCTTTTCAGTCCCTTTTAGTCTCCCCAGAAGAAACAAAAAACACAGACTTCGATTTCCTCAAACATGCCAGACCTGTTTTTCCTGCAGCTTCTAACAGACATATATTTGAAAACATAAGACAGCATCTCGGGCTTTCAAAAGCCAGCTACCTCGGCAACGCTCTCTTGTCATGAAACACATCCACCCAGAAAGCAGGCTGCTATCCTAAGCTAATTATCCAGGCTCCTAGTTTAGTCAATGGACAGACACAAGTATCTCTTGGGGAGATTTCCTCATGTTTATCTCAAAGAGTGAGCCTTCTGAGGTACCTCTCACTTTTTACCACAGAAGGCAGTTGGACGCCACCCCTGAGATGGCTCCAGTGTGGTGAAGTGAATGCCACTGCCTGTCCAGAGCAAGAGGCACAGCAGAATATTTCATTTTTTCTGAAATGCTTAGCAATTGGCATCTGCATGATGATTTTAAGATCTCTGCCCACTTCAACAACAGAAGAGAGGGCCAACTACAGGCAAGGCTACTATGAAAAACCCATGTTAGCAGCAGCAATCCCCCGCTTCACAGAGCAGCTTTTCTAATCAAATCACGAGGAAGGCAAGAGTTGACCTGTAATCAAAGATGAAGCTCTTTCCTTCACATATCTCAAAACCTTTGTGAGGGAAGTCAGTATAACCATCTCAATTTCACAGATAAGAAAACTGTCTGCTTAACCTACCCCAAAGGTCATCTACCACAGCCAGACTGAACCCAGCTACCCCAGGTCTAGATCTGGGACTCCATCCACTAGAGCAACTGGCACTCGTACAAAGACCATCCCTTACCGTGCTGTAGCGCTCCAACAGCTCCTCAGTCACCGGGTAACGCAATTTCATTTTTCTGTACAGTGGATGCTTCTCATAGTACGTTACCAGCTCCACTAAACTCTCAAAATAGGCTGAGGTTCCAAGCACAAAATGTCGACCTTCTTGCTGAATTCGGAAGTGCTTCACCTTCCCCTCCGCTCTGTGAAACAAGTGCAGGTGCTGTAAAAGGTATTGGTACTTGCAGTGAGAGCATCAGTGCTGCAAACTGGACCAAAACCGCTTTTTGCATCTTAATCACGTGAAGTAATTTCTCCCTCTTCCAAAGCCTCTTTTATTCAAATTGAATTCCAGTTCCCTGATTAAATTCACAAAAAAGACATTCTCACTTTTCTATGATGTACAGGGCCTTGGGACAAATCCAAGTTTTTGCTTAGATTAAATTTCCCTATTTTTTTCCTCTACAGATAGGTGTCATCTTCATATTAACACAAACGTCTCTGATCAGACTGAGACTCCCTCTGGAATCTGCTGATGATGATCTGCCACTGTACCTAAGCGACAGACACACTCCCCTCAAAATGAGTAGCTGTCTCTTCCCTATACTCATTTGCATAACTACAGGAATAAATTTTGAAACAACGAAAAAAAAAATCTCTTGCGCTTGAGCACAAGGTTTGTGCTTGCACTGATAACAGTAAAACCATCCACTGACAACCATCCCACCCACAGAAGACCCCTGGATCCTTTTCAAGCTGCTGAAGTTTTGGTACTTCTTGTTTTTCTCACTGCGAAATGGTTTTTTTTGAGATGCTGCAGTTCAAGTTACTTCAATATTCACCTTGGTAACAGCAGAAAGGTTAAAACCAAAGTACACAGGGGATAGGGGAATTCTGGACATCTTCACACAGTAAGGCATGTAAATAAGATGAAAACAAGTATTTGTTTTTCCAAAGCAATTTTATATGTTGCAGAAAGGCGCATTTTCAAAGAATGCAATTTGATTTGAAGGCACAACAGAGAACAACACAATTCCATACATTTTATTAGTGCTGTTGCAAGAACCACAGTTTCAAAAATATCTTCCCTGGCAAGAAAAGACAACAATTTCATTTTGACATTTCATTTTGGTCATTTATATAACAGGGCAGAATGTCTAGGGAATAAGGACTTAGAATCACCGCTGAACCAGCATCAAAGAAAACTTAAAAATAACATTCTGTAGTAAGGAGTGTCAAGCAAGTGAAGAAGGGCCATGTGCAGTTCTGTATGGGAAGAAAGGGACAGCTGGTGCCCAAATATTCTTTTTAAAGCATAAAGGTTTATTCCAGTTACAAATTAACTCTCGAACACATTCTCATACATGGACCTGCTGCACAAGTCAACCATGCTAATTACTCAAACTTTGAAAGCAAGAATTTTATGACTCTAAAAAGAACACAGTATTTTTTGAATAAGAAAAAACAGAACAGTGTTGGGCTACTAGGTAATGTAGTCTTACCTGAAAGTCATGGCAAACGAATCAGGCTCATCTCTCTTTCTAATCAGAAAGGCTCCATCTCGAGGAATTCGCATCAGCATGTCTTCTGCCTCTCCCCGACTCAAGTTGCTATAGTACCAACTATAACAGTTAAAAATAAAAACGGACAAAGGATTACCAAGCTTGTCAAATGTCATTCAGTAGGACTAACATGCAGCGTTTATTAACAACAGAGTTTCAAACATTACAAGAAAAATTATGCATTAGATTTTCTCCATCTTGCCACCTACGACAGCAGCTTATTACAAAACATTGTAACACAGCAGGTTATTTTGCATGAAAGCATAAAGAATATATCAGAACACCTTGTCTGTCTGAAATGATACAACATAAATCTGCATTTCTTCCTGAAACAAAGGCAATGGATCCTGCTTTTAGTCTGCCATTCAGTTTTCAGTAGTTTATTCAGTTTTGACATAGCAGATTTAAGGAAAAGCCCAAACACAGACAAAAGAAGAACACCAGGCATTTGAATTCTTTTCAGAGCTTGATTTTATCTTGCACTGTAGGGATGGACCTATCTCAGATCTGATGTGCCTTCAGTGAAGCTGTGGCCATTTATACTGGCAGTACTTCTCCACCTTATACAGAAAGACAGGAAAGCCTAACCCTTAAACTCTACCCTCCCCTCTCACTGCCTTCCAAAGTTATCTATGGGTGGTCAGTGACTCTCAGATGCCAGGAGGGTGAAAAAAGAAGTTTAGTCACAGATCAATATTTCACATGCAAAGGAGATCTACTTTTTCTCACTGTAAAGAAAAGAGAACAAAGGGCAGTGATTACAGTGTTCTGCCAGGAAACAAGGGCAAGCTCTGCCCAGGATCTACATCAGGCAAATACCAGCTGGAAATAAACACCAAGCTATACTACTTCCTATCAGCATGGCACAAAGTCAGCCTAACCAGCTCTGACAGAGGTGAGATGGAGGGCAGGATTAGGAAAACGTAACTGTTTGGGCTCACTGCTCCCATAACAGAGTTTCCAGATGGCACAGACCATGACCACTTAGCTGTCAGACCACAGCCAACTACTAAATATCTAATCCAACCCGCTGGGTGTTGTAAAACACTGAGCAGAGAAAGAAGCAATTGGCATACTTCCACAGCATTACAGTTCTCACTGGTTTTCCTAGTTGCTGCTAGTAAATTGCTTTTCCAGTGACTGCTCTCTGTTGTACCAGGTTCTCACAAAGTCAGTGATCTTACTCAGCCTCTTTCAGGGAAGCCTATTCTTATGACATCCGTGGACAAGCAACACTCAGGTGTGCTCCTGAATCCAAGGCCATCTAAAACAAGGACACTAACATAACAACCCTGGTGCTTGCCTTCTCCTGTACGTACTCTTTAGTCTCATGAGGGCTGGGATTAGGTACAGCATCAGTCAGACGCAGCTCAAATTCAGCACATCGCAAGTGGGCCTCCTTGTAGTGTTGAATGAGATCATAGATGCTATCAAAAGTGAGGTTGTCCGTCAGGTAGTATTTTACAGTGTCCCCATCACTTGAAGAACGGATACGGCAGTGCTGGACTCTGCCCGACCTCCTGAAGAAATGAAGGGGGGCAGAAGGAAAAGAAAGATTTTATAACAGGCTTTCTTCTTTTGAAGCGTTTCCTCACCTGTTCCTAGTTAACTACTTGGTGAGCTTGCAAAGAGGCAAGAAATCTGTATCAGCTCTTAAAACAACCAAAATAAGAACAGCAACAAAAATCCTGACAGATAAGATTACAGGACTGAAAATAATAATTTTCAGCCCACAATGGTTTAAAATCTGGCACACACTCCCTGCAAAATTTGCTCTGACAGCTCTCTCAGTCAGAAATCCATCTGATACACTCTTCCTCATAATGTCCCAACCAGAAGAAAAAAAAAAAAACAAAACACCAAACACCACACCCTGAAAATTCTTTATTTTCCCTCTAGAGGATCCTTTCATTGAAAAGTTCCATCTCTGCTAACAAAGGTAAACTAATGAGACTACCTTTTCAGTGTAGAAACCAGTAATTTATCCCAAAATTAGAAGATGACATTTTAGCCCACTCATTGTGGAAATAACAATCCCTATATCCTGCCAAAACACCAGAAAAGTTGCGGGGGGGCAGGGAATCAAACCATTCAGTCCTCTCTTGACAACTGTAACACTTCAGATAAAGCTTACTCTGCCAAAATGCACTATGCTACACTGAAGTTTAATTTAGAAAGTAGTCTTTCACAATCCCATCAATAACTTTCTAGTAGTTACAGCAAGTCCTTATTCCTATTTCCTCTCAGCTATAAATGCATACTTGAAAAATACACACATTTTTGTGCAATACCATAAACCAAACAAAACCCACATAAAGTTTTTACGACAATCACCATACCAGAATGACAAGGTGTAATCATTAGGGAAAGCCTCACTTTCCCTAACTAGGAATGTCCCATCCTTGCCACCCATTTCAGCACAATATTCCTGGAGCAGTTTCTCAGCAGTTGTTCTCCCCCCTTTCATTTTCCCATGGAACCATTTCTCTTTTAAGTGCAGTTCAGTACGTTTCACCTCCTAGAACAGAAAATAAGAATTTTTATAGTGCATTTCTAATTTTATGATATTGAAACAAAGTACTTGTTATTGACAATAGATTGTAACAATCTATTATTTCAGAATTTCAGCTCTTCCTAGCCCTGAACTCTCTTTCCACAAACAAGCCCATCACCTTTATAGAAACCCTAGACTCTCTTCCCCAGTCAAGCCATTTCTTTGGAGCAGTGATCAACTTCAGCCTTATTCAAATATGCAATCAACAGAAAGGGAAAGAATGCAGCAATGCAAATACCAATTTATATTTTCAAGGCAAAAACACCCTACCGCTAATTCATAATGTTTCTAATATTTTTTTCCAGGATTCATCTGTGTCTTCCTTACACACTAATTATTTTACTGACACTAACATCTAGGTGAATGGGTAAAATGTTCTGCATATGCAGAGAGATCTCTGAACCGCGCACATACATGTGGGCAATGAAAGAGCGTGCATGGAAACCCGAAAGGTCAGAACAAGAAACCACGCTGAACATAACTGCAACCCTTACCAAGCTTCGTGTTTCTGCTTTACCATGCACAACAGCCAAGTAATACATGCTCACCTGTGACAAATACTTTGCAAATACAAAATGAACACCACACTGTGTAAGAGGTGTGCTGTATTACTAACACAATAAACTTTAGTTCATCATACTGTCTAGTTTGGGAATAGCAATATTACTTAGCCAAAGGCATATAAACACTTTGATTGTCAGTGCACACATCAGCATTTAAGTACCAAAATTATATTTCATTGTCTATGTACTCCTCTCTGCAAGTCCTCAATTAGCCAAGTGAAAAAATTCTTTTATTAAAAATAGGGTTAAATGGAGTACCTTGGCAAAGACGCTTAAAATTTTTATCTCCAGGTATACTTGTTATCTGACATAGATCCTCTACAATTTCAACATCAGCATAAAAAATACGCATCTGTAGACACTGAAATAATCTGAGAGAATAAAAACAACGTTTAAACAAGAAAACATAACCATTACCTTTGATGAATCTTCATCAGCATTCTGTTCTATATCATCGCTGAATGAAAGCTTTTCATCAGCAATAGCACAGTAGTGCCGAGTCCATTTCTAAAAGTTGAGAGATATTAAAATCATTAACAAGACAGAGTGAAACTCACTAACCAGAATTTCCAAACAAGGTATAACAATAAACAAAATACTTCTTCCCCTCATTCACATCTGTTCAGCTGACAATGTTATTTACATAAATATTGAGAAAATCCATGTAAATTTCCAGTATTACACAACCTAGTAACAAACTGCAGCAAATGTCACATAAATGATACCTGTTCTATTGTGTCCCACATGTAAAGTTCTCCTTGTTGCTTTTTTTCTTCTTTCTTGTCTTCCAAGTTTACATCAATGTCTCCCTTTGGCCCCAGTTTCTTGTGCTTAAAAAAAAAAAAACAACCCAAAAAAACCACCACATTCATACACTCATATTGAATCATATATAAAATGGGTCACAATATTTCAGCATACTCAGTATTACTGGAAGTATTTCCCTCCATTGCCCAGCCCTCTTCTGTCATTACCATAACAACAGCTGTTCCACAAGGCTTTATGCAAGAGGGCTGGAATTTCTTTCTTTAAAATTTAAATCTCATAATAAAGGTTAAAATTTTAGTAGAGGTATCATTCAAGCAATGAAGAAACAACCAGGTTGATAAGAGCTCACCATTCCTTAGAAGACAGAAAACATGAAGTGACACATACCAAGAAATAAGGATAAAGCAAGAATCCCTCTGCAGAGAGCAGGACATAAGGAACAAAAACCAAAATAAAACAAAAAGTTAAGGAACTGAAGTGAAAAGGAGTTCACTCTTCTACAAGAAAAATGAGCAGAAGCGAAATCTTTTATGAAAAGAGGGGAAAAGTTCTACTTTCTTGAGAGTGCTTACGAAAAACAGTGGCTCAAGGGGCTAACGTAACATCAAATACTTAATGACAGTTAGTGACAAGATTCATTGTCTCATATCTAGTAGTTCCCAACCACATTCAGTTCTGCATAGCCTACTGTAGGTAGACTTCAATTTGACAGGCTTATCTGAAAAATCCCACAGGCCCCTAAAGTAGGAGTTGCCTCTTACTGTTTATTGACAACATTTTCCAAACAGAAGCCAAATAACACAGCTAGCTCACTGGCAGGTGCTGATCTATTTAAAGACTCTTTAATGCTCTTTTAGACAGGATGGAATTATACAGATGTTCTCTTGTGCAGACTCACAGTAGTCTGTAGTCCCTTTAAATCAGATCTGTCACGTTATTTATTCATGTGGCTACGCAACTCCCCTCTATGCTCTGCAAGGTAACAACAGACAGTTTGGGGAGGAAAAGAAACAAAACACCTAAGCACAGAACTTTTGCACCTTATAGCAGAGTGCTATTATTTCCAGTCTTACTTTCAAGTGCTGTATGCTTATATCTATCTACCTTTATTTCTTCTGTTCAGAAGTTTAATACATAGGATACAGTACTGTCACAAAAGCTGGAAAACTGAAGTATGGACAAAAGTAATTATTAATTTACTAAAGAGATCATGAGCAGCCCTCAGATTCTCCACTTAATTTTGCCTTTCGAAAAGTTCTACTGAAGTTTCAGTCTGAGAAGTCTTCTTTCAGTTATCTGCCTCATGTAGTTGCACAACAGTACGAAGTAAAGCATCTGTATTGTCCAGAAGGTAAGACACTCTAACAGTGACTGCCTTCTAATAGGAGCACCTCCATGTTTCCAAGTGGCTCACTAAACTGCATATTTAAATCAGACCGAGTTTCAATTTTTGCAGTTTGCAAGCAGTCCTGACAACTTAAGTGTGCAGCTTGCAAGTGCTTTGGTTTTCACTTGAATGAGAGGCATTCTTTGGAAAAAAAGTTAATAACACTAACCTAAATTTCTATTCAAGAACATACTTTTATTATTTTTAAACAGGCCACATTGTGTAAGAAGTCTATGATGAGCATCTGCAGCAGCGAAACCTTGTTGAAATTTAGAGTGACATTTCAAGAGGTGGAAGACCTTTAGAAAAGAACTGACATTCGATCTGGCACTTGAACTAGCAACAGTTATGGCAACGAAAACCAATAGCAAGCACTTTAATACATAGTTTTACAGAACTCCATAGAATATTGTAAAATGTTACTAGTACACACTTCAAGCATGGGGTTCCTTGTCTCTTAACAGAAAAAAAAAGCTAAGCTGTGAAGCCAGAAGTAGTATTTCTGGCTCCTGCTCTTGTTTTTCTATTTTATCTACCAGCACACACAGCAAGCCTACCTTGATGATGATTTTTTCTTTCAGCTGGGTTGGTGATGGTAGCTGATCTGCACTGGCTTCAATAGGCTTCATTAAAAGCTGGTCCCCAAATACTTCCTTGAACACTTTGGCCATATGTCGCTGCTGCTCCACACTACAGTGCTCTTCAATTGACAGAATGACTGGGTATCTTTGATGGAGAAAACAAAGGTGAATGAAGACAATTTCTTTGTGCTACAACTGGCAAGGCAAGGGAAACAGCATCCTCCCTCACCTCCCAGATCAAAGAAAATATTTAAAGTAAACAAGAAGACAAAAGGAATAGCGATAGACACACAACAGATAATAACAGATGTGCAATCATAGAATTGTTACGGTCAGAAGGGACCTCTGGAGACCACCTAGTCCAAACCCTTTATTTGGGAAGGCCCAGTTCCTAGGTTAGATCAGCTTGCTCAGAGCTTTGTCCAGCCAAGATCTGAATATCTGCAAGAACAAAGATTCCTTCCAAGCTCTTAAGGCCGTTTCAGTGCTAAAGCACCATTATGGGAAAATTTGTTTCTCCTCTCCTGAAAATTGTGTCTGTTTTCCTTCACATGCACTCTAAGAGTCTGGTTCCATCTTCTCTACAATCATCCACTAGGTAGCAGAAAACAGCAACCAGACTCCCTCATCAACCTCTTCTCGAAGCTAAACAAACTTAGTTCTGTGAGCTTCCTTGAACATCACGTGCTCCAGTCACAATATTGAAAACTGAGGCAGAGAAAGCATTGAGTACTTGAGGCTCACATTTTTCTTCATCTTCCTTTTGTTGCAATTGTACCTGTAGATGTCTTTCTTGCTGTCCTTCACATCCTTCAGCAATTTCACCTCCAGATGAGCTCTGGCTTTTCTAATTTTGTCCCTGCATATCCAGGAAATACTTCAATATTCCTTCTGGGTAGCCTATCCCCTAATGCAAGTAGGGAAAGCATCACGCTGCATTCACAGTACTGATGGTCTGAAACCATAATGCATCATATATTATGGTTGTTATTAACACAATATGCCTGTGCAGACGCTGTCCCACATGAGAAAATAACGCTTCTCCTCTATATCCAGATGGTAAACTGGAAAAATAGGACACTGACAGCCGTATCTCTTTCCCAGTTTTGGAGCAATATTTTTCATGTTAAGGACATCTCAGCACAAGTTATAGAAGGGCAGAGCAGAGATGCAGATTTAAACCCATGTTATCAGTTCAGGAGGCATGCTATGAATTCTCCATCTGCTCAGTCAAGACCACCCCTACAACACGAACATCACCTGATAGGTATGTTGCTTGTCACTTGTATTTTATTTATTTTCTTTTTAAATTTAGGGTATAGCATTCAGCATTTGAAGTATCTCGCTTCAATTTAATAAAAGAAGATGCGAACCACTGCAGGGTACTCGCTATCTCCCTTAGCAGCAAACTTATGTAATGGGACTTTTCCTCAAAACTGAATCTATTAAAGACCCACATTCAGCAGTAATGAAGACTACCAGAATGTCATTATTCCCTTATTACTTTTTGCTCTAGATTACAGAGAAAAGAAGTCCAGGAAGATCTAAGCATATGAATACTGGCTTAAAGAAAATAAAGCTTACTCAGATGCAACAAAGGCATGATCTTTGATTGCCTGTACTACGTCATCAAACTTGATCTTTGTTGTCCGTGTCCATCCGTGGTAAATGATGGGCTTCCCATCAGGACCATCCCAGCAGTCCACTAGGAAAGACAGGCAGTGGAAAAAGGAAGAGGCCAAGCAGTTACTTAAATAACTCCAACAGAAAAAATACATCCAAATATTCAGTGTTCCACATATTGAGTCATAGACTTTAATGTTCTAATAAAATATTCTACTAGATGAATTTATATCTCTCACAGAGGAAATCAAGCTCACTTAAGTAAGAGCAATACAAATAAAATACAATATAATATTTTGCCAAAGTCTTATCATGTGGGAATCTGGAAATAAGGAATTCAGGCAGCTGTATTGTCAGTCTACTAGTTTACAATAATTTTCCAGGGATAAATACACTCCAACAAGTGGCAAGTTGACAGCTCATCTATTTTGTTGATTTTAACCCTGAACTTCTAATTCAAGATACATTTTTGTGCTGGTTTTGGCTGGCATAGAGTTAATTTTCTTCATAGGAGCTAGTATGAGGCTATGTTTTGGATTTGTGCTGAAAACAGTGTTGATAATACAGGGATGTTTTAGTTATTGCTGAGCAGTGGTTACACAGAGTCAAGGCTTTTTCTGCTCCTCATACCATCCCACCAGTTGGGGGTGCACAAAAAGTTGGGAGGAGACACAGTCGGGACAGCTGACCCCAAGTGACTAAAGGGATATTACATACCATATGATGTCACACTCAGCAATAAACTAGGGGGAAGGTTGGCCGGGGAGACGCTGCTTGGTGACTGGCTGGGCATCAGTCAGTTGGTGGTGAGCAATTGTTTTTATTTGCATCACTTATCTTTCTTGGGTTTTATTTCTCTTTGTTATTTTCCTTTTCACTACAATTTATTATTTTTATTTTCTTTTATTTCAATTATTAAAGTGTTCTTATCTCAACCCACAAGTTTTCTCACTTTTACCCTTCCAGTTCTCTTCCTCTCATCCTGCTGAGGGGGGAGCGAGCAAGCTGGCGGCTGTGTGGTGCTTAGTTGCTGGCTGGGGTTAAACCCCGACAATTTTGCATTAGCCAAGATGAACAGGCAGTAGCAACTAGTTTTATGAAGTAACTGGTGAAATAACATGAAATTAAAGTCAAACTTTTCAATGAGGTACACACGCACAGGGATGAAGACGGGTACACAGTGGAGAAAAAATGCACAAAGACATCAACTGATTTACAAGCAAGTTAAACAGGATGACAAATGGCACCAAATTGTAAAAATCTCTGTGCCTTAGGATTGTCTGTATTACAATGAAGGCAAATAAACTCACTCTCTATCTACAGTACACAAGTAATTCCAGTTTAAATCCTATGCTTTCATATAGTAGATCCAAGACTGAATTTTTGGTGTACAGTGAGATGAGGTTTAGAAAGACATTCTCAAAATTCCAAGGGAACGAGACAATAGTGAGGCATAAGAAAAACAATTTAGGGAATCAGCTGTTTTTATATGACTATATTGTTCAGAAAACAAACTAGTTCTTGATTTCAGTTCTTTTTTCTTCCTTGGTAAACAAGGGAAACTCTACTTATATGGACAGCATATTACAAACCACTCCACAAACTCTTTACTCACACTCAATACATCGACATCCCATTCTAAGGCACCTGGCGTAAGCTTCTGTGGAGGATTCACTTCGAAGCTGGTCTCCTGTCAGATATCTAAGGATAAAAAGGAAATTGTAAAAGACAGGTAATTTCAACCGTTTCCCACTTACTGGGTGACATTTTTTTCCTGTCATGGAGAATGTATGTTGATTTTTTATCTTTTTTCTTTTTCACTTGCTATGGAAGAACTGGACTCTGTTGAACCTGATGCAATCAGATTTTCGAAAGGACCAAATTACAGGAGGTTAAAGGCTCAATCTAAACATCAACCAACTCTAACTGACACATTTCTGGAGAGCAAATCATGAGCTTTGAAACATACTTAAACCTCATCATGCTGAGGCATAATCATGTTGGAAGAATGTGGAGCATTTGAAGAATGTATGGAATGCCACATATACTTCAAAATATACCTATAAGCTATATCCATATCCACTTTATTTCATCCCCTGCAATATTTTATTTGTTCATCTCTCCTCCCTCTCTTTAAACCTTCTTTCTTTTCATTACAATGCTAGATGAACAAATCCCCTTCATCTGAAGACAGTTCAAACTCATCACCACATAGGCTTGTACTTGGGCTAAGGAGCTTGCATACCACAGATTGTCAAGGGAAAGGGCTGGATACCTTAGACACAAGCTACAGAAATCAGCAGCTAAGTTAACTAAGCATAAAATTCTAAAAACAGTAACAACAAAAATACAGTCCCCAGGCCTTCAAAGTGCTGTACGTAAAACAAACTCAAAATAACAAAGAAGAGTTTGGATAGCAAACTGCACTCTTCCTCTGCCTCAAGCACCTCTGTCTGCTCTAATCCTTGGCATCCAGGCAAAGACCATGAATAGCCAAGTCCTGATCAGATGTGCTAATTTAAGGTCTCCATATACCTTTCCTGCTCAGGACCAAATCTTTTCCACTTTGTGACACTGTAAACCGCCAGAGTATCTATCAATAGTGCTCATCACTGTCTCCTTTCCCAAGGCAACAAATCCACTGCCCTTCAGATCACACTGACAGTACGGGATTTTTCCCACTTGTCCAAGTGGGGTCCTTACAGCATTCTTATGCTCAGGTACAATTAATGCTGACATTAGCTCAATGAGGCTGTTGGTGCTTGGAAAAAATGGAACTCCTTCAATAACTTTAATTTCTGAAAGCAGAGAGGCTGGAACAGTTTCAACTCAAGACTTCTTTTTATTTTTGTAACAGGATTCACAGTTTTTTGGAACATGATTCAGGGTTTTCCCCTTCTCTTAAGATCTCTAAGATCTTAAGGAGAAAAAGGAGTCCCACTAACTGTATTTGCCACATTTACATCACGCTTTAGGAAGGCTTCACGCATCCTCACAGTATATTTCTGGCATAATTCAGAAGTATTACTTTCTCCTAACATGTGCTAGGTCTGTTTGAACAGGGATAGACAATGGAACTTTTGGTAACTTACGTGTTATGAGAGGAAGAAATCCAGTAGTGGGACAAAGGATTATTCATGTCCTGCGCATCTATTGAATCATATTTCTCATCCCAAATACTGTTTTCTTTTGCAAAAAGGTAAGTAAGGAACTATAATACAAAGAGAGAGACTGAATTTAAATCTTTTTACCATACAAGACTAAAAGAAACCCAGCAATGTAGCAAGAGAAGCCTAGAGGATCTGCCATCCAATTAACAAACTAGGAGCTAGCAATAAAAGAAAAAAAGTCCACAAGGAACTATCAGAAAGTATCATTATCTTACCTCATCAACGAAGAGGAAGGGTTCAGCAGTTTCTCTCATAGTGTCATCAATAAACTTCGTCATTCGTTCTCGGACTTTACTGAGATCTTGTGCCCATGATTCCTTCAGATAATAATAATACAGTAGAAAAAAAAGCTTTAGAAGTGGTGTTATGCTATATAAAATCAAATAAGTAACACCGAGACCTACTGATGTGATTTACTTCTCTCTCATCTGGCTACTTTACTGCCAATATATTTTATTGCACCCACAAATCTTAAAAGAGTTTCCTCTATGACGTCTAAGAGGGAAAAAAGATCTCCATCTAAGTACCTTTACATAGATTGGAGGTCCACAAGATACATACTACATACATATGCACGTGCATGCACACACACAGAAAAAAGCTGGCCTCCTTGAATGATATGCCATAACTATAATCTCTCTCATTTCTAAGTGCAACCTGAACATCTTTTTAACACAGTGAAATAGGGAGAAAAAAAAGTAGCACACTTCTACAAGAAGTGTAGGTCTCAATTGTATTTGCAAACCTGGAGCTTAGCAGCGCCTAGCAAATAGCATACAATTTTTTCCCCATGGTGTCTGTGCTAAATAACATTATAGAAGACCATGACGACACAGTTCCAACTCCTGCCCCCATCCTTATCTGCTTGCTGGTATGGGACATCAAACTGGCTCCATTCAGTAAAAAATTACCTTTGACTCAAATGCAGGCAGTCAGCTCAGCTTTTTATGTAAGAGCTACTAAAACGGGGCCATGGCCAAGGCATTACCCCAGATGTACCTATGATGACAGCTGTAACTAGGCTAGGCTATCATCTTTGACATACATCCAGTGTTTATTTCTAATCTTGTCTCTTTATCTACATGACTAAATGGAGACCTGTTAAAACCTTATTTACTTTGTCCTCCCTCTCTTCCTCTGGTGCACGTAGATGAAAAATAATAGTTCTTGTGAACTTCAATGGCAACTAATAAGGAGAAATCTTTCCAAGGCCTAATAACACAGCTGACATCAATCATATTCTATCACCTTTTTTTTAATGAGCATAGAATTCTGTGAGACAATCTCAAGAAAAAGAACTCAAAATTTCTGCAACCTTCCTACCTGCTGCTCATGTAGCAGGAATCTCTGAAAGTCATGAAGATGAACTGCTGAAGCATCTGGACGGTCAGTATTTCTTAAAAAAAAAAAAAGAAGGAGAAAGTGAAGCTAAAGAAATAACAGAGCAAGTGTCATCAGATGTTCTGGCAGAAAATGACATGGATTTGTATCTTGGATTTACAGTATAGAAGTGCTGCCACCACCAAGAAACTTTTTATAATTTCCATGGAATTTAGATTAGGCTTGTAATACTGTATTATCTAACTACTTTTCAGCCTTTAAATAAAGCCTCCTGGATTCCTGATGTATTTTTTCGCAGTGTTTGTGAAAAGTACCAAATCTCTGCTCATTGTTTTGTAGCAAGTGAGCAGCATTCACTTGACAGGGGTGTTAAGTTTAGTTGAGGCAACAGACACTATTCTTTTAAATTATCATAGAGCCACCCTTCCACAAATAACTCCTTCCATGTATTATTCAGGTGATCTACTGTGCTAGATCAAAACCTCCTGAAAAAGGAGGCAAGATGCAGCTGCACCAAGAAAAAGAAGTACAACTGCATTCTCTTTTGAAGGACACAAATGTCGCATCATCTGGTACCAATAAGGTATTTATAACCTACCCATCCTTGACAAATTTGTGCTTTTAAGCAGTCTCACAAAGTTTAATTCATATGACATAACCAAGGACTAAGGAAATACACAGTACACTCAGAGCAAACTTTTAAAGTAACTTCCTTAATCTGTTAGTGTAATAGTCAAACCAAGATAAACCAGTTTAATCCACAGTCAAAATGTAAGCAATGCCTGTGACCTCCCTTCTCATGCTGTACACTTCTTTCCTAAATTTTCAAGTCCCTCAAGTGAAAGATCCAGAAACTGCTGCTATCAGCCTTCTGCTTAAGTCTAGGTAAAGCCTGTGCACCACACCACTCTCCAGACTGAAGTTAAAATTTCTCCATCAAATTAGCCTTCAATAGTCCTGTTCAGCTCTTAGTAAAATCAGAGGATAGGCAAATTTGCTTGTTCAAGTCCCTACCATTTTTGTAGTCAGAAGGTAAAAAACATTTACCAAATTATATTCACAACTTATTTCCAGGATAAATTCACCTTTGTGAATGCAAAAAGGTGTATCATTTCTTCTCACTTACTAAAGCATCAGAACAAAATAACAGTGATGTAATTAAAAAACAATCCTGCAGCACTACAATCACATGGAAATATGGAAAAATAATAAAAATGAAGAGTCTCACCCAAGAATGAACACAGAGGAATCCTTTTTGAATTCATCAAGAATCTTGAAAATAAAAAGAAGGAAAAGATAAATAATAAAAGAATATGGAATTTTCTATCTAATTCCATCTAATAACATCCACTGGTTTGGGAAGGGGAAATATATGCATTTCTGCTCTAGAGCAGCTGCACACAAGTTGGCAAGACACATTTTGAATTAAACACATAAGAAAAAACATACTGCCAAGGCTGGCAAGTGCACTTCAGGCCTTTCAGTATGAACACATGCAATTCTCAGGCAAAACACTTGCTATTGATAAGGCACCTTATACACACAATCAGTCAGGTTTCTGGGGAGCTTTTATTGTTTGCTATCCCAGAAAAACTGAAATTACATATCATCCATCACATTTATTCATGTGAATATAAAACCTAAATTGCTTCCAGCTTGGCACAGCATAGTTACAGATCACAGGAAACTTATCAACTGACCCAAAGCAGTTGTTGAGCAAACTGAGGAGTTTCTCTGAAATGATCCACAAGGGGCGATAACAAGGGTTTAAGGAAGTCAGATCGCCTCCTTACCCTGTGTTTTACGCTTTGACTTTCTGCTCAAGCTAATTAACTAGACTTCCATGGCCAAAATTAAAACCCTGTCAGTAAATGGAGATTCTTTATTACTTCACAATAATTTCAGCATCACTTTTAAAGAGCACAAGAAAGCTCTATGGCCATATGAAACAGCACTGACTTTCAGTATTCAAGTTTCTATTTTAGCAACTGCAAGTTCAATCAACAATAAGCACATCATCAACAAAGCCGTTTATGCAAGTAACTTCAAATTATGTGTTTTCACACAGTTTTAAAGGGTTCCTAACTTTCAGAGTCACTAAATGTATGAAGTTTCCACCAACTTCATGAATCTATGCAATAAATACATGGAAACAGTAGTCAGGCAGTTGCCCATATAAATTAGTTAAAATGTAATTCCACTGCATTCATGTCTCCCAAGGACTGTCTGATGCCCCTCTTGTAATAGACTCACCACTGGTAATCTCCAAGCATGAGAGACGATGAGAATAATAGCTGCTATTTGATGCTCAGGATACATCCCATGATTTACAGAATGTTCTTGGCGATAAAAGATAAATACAAGTATGGAGAAACCTTGCTCCTATCAGTACAGAGATCAACCAAGCCTAATGAAAACACATTCCACATCCTGAACAAACTCACAAGAAAAGTTCTTCCTAGAGACCCCATTATATCTGTGCATATCTCTACTACCAACACACAAGAAGCAACATGAATGACTTAACCATCATCTTAAGCCGATTGCTGATGGTGACTGTTAGCTACACATCCAGTACACCACTATATCCTTTTTCTGTTACCAGAATGGGGAAAAAAAGAAAATTAGTAACAAACAAAAAGATCAGCATTCACTCTATTCTGATCAAGCAGTTTAACAGTACAAAGACTACTTACGAAAAAGCTTACCGATTTCTGTTGTTCAAACATGATTTTCTTGTAGAACAAATGAAATTGTTCAAAACTAAGCTCTTCCTTGTAAGCACCTATTTCCTACAATAGAAAGTAGC
Source organism: Nyctibius grandis (assembly GCF_013368605.1). Lineage (NCBI taxonomy): Eukaryota > Metazoa > Chordata > Aves > Nyctibiiformes > Nyctibiidae > Nyctibius > Nyctibius grandis. The sequence goes on along the minus strand of NC_090669.1, from coordinate 18,481,197 downwards.
ATGCAGTAAATTTAGAATTCCCTGAACTGTATTCGCACAGCAGATTACTCTTACTCCAGCTGCCACCCTCTCATACGTTCTGTTCTACTCCATTTGTTTTAACCACTTGGGATTTTTTTAAAATTCATTTATTCTTTTAAGAATACAAAAAAGTAAACAGATTCTTGGTTTGTGACATAGTGCTCCTAGCCCACATCTTTGGCCTTGCATTTTGTACCCTGACTCCATTTCCACTACGTTACTGGGAGTGAAGTAGTGCCTCATTCAGTCATTGTTAGCTGGAGCAACAGACCCAAGAACGTATGCTTTAAGGATGGAGAGTTGGAAAGCAGGAAAAGGTGGGGACATTTAAAATTCCTGTAGGAATAGAAAAGACCTTCAGAAGTTATTAATATTAGCACAAGTTGGATGAAGAGGTTATCACTTGATCATATTGCAAAAAAAGTCTTTTTCTTATATATTCATTTTATCTTAAAACAGCTTCCAATGCACTTGCACAGTATCAGCACCAGAGCTCAAAACCCAATGTTGGCTTTGGTCAACCGTACAATGAAAAGAAGGAACACTTATGCCTCTATTTTCTCATAGCCTTAGATAAAGGCAAAGCCAAACCGAGAAATTAACCGATATAATTTATTTAACTGTACACAGTAAGAAGCAAAAATATAGGCAGTATCCTGAGAAGAAATAACAACACCAAACAGATATAAGTTATCAGGTAATTACCGCAAACTTATCCTTCAAGAACTTCATGCTGTTCACTTTGAAGTTTACTTGGGGAAGGACAGTTTTCATCTCTCTAAGACTGATACTGGAAAAAAGAGAAGAAAGAAAAAAGATAGCAAAAACCCCACAGTTCTGCTGTATCTAGTCAACTACTAATATATTTTCTATCAACACAAAAACGTGACTATTGAAACATTTTGGGTAGGGCTCTTCTCACATAACTGTAAACTTCTATAAACGTAACACCTACATGTGAGCAAGCTAGATACCTTTTCTAGTTAGTGGGGAGAAATAGGCACTTCAACTAATCTGGGCATCCATATTAGGATGAAAAGAACCATGCTGCTGAGACACCCATTTCTCTCCATCAACAATTAATCAGATCTAGATGATCAGCTCAAATGTAAATGTTTACACATGGTCAGATGAACTACAGCCTTTCTTCTGTTGTTCCAGTCCCACTGAAACTGGAATATAGACATAGAAAATATTATACAAAGGATATACCAAACAGATGAGCAGAAACAGAAAATAAAAAACTCCATTTTTCATTATGATTATAACCTTTTTCTCCAGCTGTTATTCACTTGGATGGTAAAATTGATTCACAGCAGCAAGACTCTCCCCTTCTGCAACATCTGAATATGACCTCGTCCTCTTCTCACAACCAGGTCTCCCCAGAGAGGACTGCCTTCCACATCCATTTACACAGACCTCTGACCCTTTTTACAGAGTTTCAGAATGTCCAGCGATACACCAGCAACACTTCAAAAAACAAAGTTTACTAGATAACAGCAAGACCTTTCAAATAAGACATATGTATTTCAGATTTTAAGCAACACAGTGCTTACATACACCATGTATTTAAGCAACACCTATGTACAAAGCTAAATTTATTAATTGCTGCAACACTTTCTGGCCACACATACTTTCTGGCCATACATCAAATCATGTATGATGTATACATCAAACTACTTTTGCTGAAGGAAGACTTTGTGAATAGCTTATTTCAAAACAAACCTGTGAATAGCTTATTCCAAAAACCTCAATTACCTTCATATCTTCCAGTCTTCTCATCAGCCTCAGCTTTTATCCATCTCCTAGCTGCCACTGCCACAGCATCCTTCACTGCAAGCTCAGAGCAGCTCACAATATTTACTATGCTTATCATCAAAACGGAAATAGAAGGTAGGTGAATGCTACTATAACTCCTGTATGAGCAGAGAGGTGTGATTTCTCAAGGAGCTTGGTGTCCAAATGCTTTAAATGTGCCATAGGTACAGGTGAGCCAATCTAACAGCTTACTGCTGTTACAAGAAGCAACCCCAACTCCTCTCTTTGTGCCCCACTCCATTCTCCTGTTGTTACATGCTTCCATAGGCCAGCTGTGATGCTCATCAAACCTTCTGCTAACCTGATTCAACTTCCTAGGCCAGCAGAAAATGATGTGGGGCCAAGTGTGAGATAGAAAAGTTTTCCACTAGCTTCATGAGCTCACCCAGTTCACCCCATGTCCAGATCAGCATCATAGCCAGAATAAGAAAAGGGGCTGGAGTGCCTGATTAGCAGCATGTAGAGATGGTAGAGGAAAAGGAAAGAGTGAGACTTCATCCATTCAGCAACACCAAGCTGGTACACCAACTCAGCCATCTGCTGTAGCTCAATTTCAGCCACCTGCTATTCAACTTGTCTTTGCGTAGCAAAGAACAGAAACTAGGTCCCATGTTCTAGGACAGAGCCTCAAACTCTGGGTGGGTACTCTGGGTAGGCACTGATGTGAGGTGTCAATGAGAAAGACACAGCGTTACAGCAGGACATGTGAAGGGCACAGGGACAAGTCCTACAGTGGAAGATAAGAGGAACCCATGGCAGCAAAAGGAAGCGTGGAAGAGTCAAGAGAACACAGGTACAACACCCATGGGTCCTACTGCCAATGCCCACAAAACATTAATGCAATACCAACAGTACCCAAGAAAACAAGGCTAAGGTACTCTGTCACGACCTACAGTGCAATTCATACGCCATTAACTCTCTGCAAACACAGGGTCAGAACAGAGTCACTTGAAAGCAACAAAAATAATTAGCACCTAGACCAAAGTAACACTTCTATTCTGCAGCGTCCATACAAGCAGCTGCCCTGTGAGATATTCTCATCTCCATTGTATAGAGAGGGAAAGAGGCAAAGCAAGAAAGAACTTATCCAAAATCCGTGCCAAAGCCAGATTAGAACTCAGGAAATTCCTGGCTTTCCGCCCTGTCGCCAGACCTCTGGAAAAAAACACTTCTTTTAGGAGCAAGAACGAGCACTCCGTTTGTACCCTAAACACCAAGCAAAAGCAATTTCCTCTGGCCAGACAAGTGCAAGCCAAAACAAAGAGCTGGGACTTCATTACCACTGGGAAAAACTCAACCTGTGAAACAGGACTTGCCTGGAAGCCTAACCTTTACAATTAACCTCCCTAGGAACTGCAACACTAAACACAATGAAACTCAGTCCAGACTCCTTTCCTGAATTTTTCTAAAAGCATGAATCATCTATTAAGAGAACAAAAAACTGCCCTCTCCACAGTGCAAGTCCCCTTGATCCCAACCAGACTTGCAGTGATTCCTTGTAGCGATGAAACAACCCTAAAGCAACAAACGATACCTTTTCAGCAGACATATACTGTCAGCCACAGCTTCTCTACCCTAACATTTGCTTTTGTTTCATGATCCCCACAACATATCCCCATTGTAGGGCTAACTTTTCAAAATACATCAGGAGGTGTAAGCCAATATCCAGTAAAGGATGGTACTTTCCCCTTCACCGCTCTGGCCAGCTTAGGAAACACCATTTTGAGATGGCATCTCAGCTCACACTGAAGCCAGCTGCACAATGCCACAGGCTGTCTGCAGAACGGTGTTATTTCCTGCAATAACACAGTCTCATTCACACAATGAAACACCACGCTTTATTTTGCTTTTAGGAAAAGGCCTAAATGAGAGGAAACGCATGTATTTTTCTACACTGAATTACACCTCAGAACAAAATGAATGTTCCAGACAAAGAGCAAAATCGTGGTAAAGTAACAGACATGGGGGAGGAGGGGTTAACATTCTCCTCAGTGTCGCATGATTTCTGGCAACTCTAAGGAGAGGTATGCAGCTGAATTCATTAAAAAAAAAAAGTCTCCTTTGTTGTGCAGAAGCTACAAACCCACATCACACACGGACTTGAAATGAGCTACTGAAACTCAAACATACAAAGCTACACAGCACACTGGGAGCTACAACCCATGGGAGTTCTTTCACATGAGAAGCACCAGGTCAGAGGTGATTCTTCAGCTTTGGTCTATTCGATTATGTGGCAAAGGGACAAACGCAGGTAGCCAGGCCAAAAAAAAAAAAAATTTTTGCCCTTATTCCCAACCACTAACTTGGTTTCCTTCTATATCTGTCCTCAAGAGTACCTTCTGTTTCCCACTGTTTAAGTAGCTCTTTCACACAGTACTACCCTGATATACCAGTAGTCCTCCTCCTCCTCTCCCCTAATATCCTCAGGTATCTGTTATCTCCTCTTCCTCTTACTGTTCTGTTCTCCTCAAGGCTCTGTCTCCTGCAGGAAAGAATTCATGTTATTGCTGGGACAACCCTATCTCTGGATAGATCTGACACTGCTGCTATGACTTGTTTCAAACTAGATACCACACATACTAGCCATGTTCAGGCCCCATCAGGACAGAACAAGGGAAGGCTAATCACTTAAACATCTGCCGTGGATCTTTAGCAGTCCATGTTGAACTTTGCTTATGCAGCTTCATTGTTACAAATGCCCAAACAAGCTTTTAAAACTGGTTCTAGACTGTCTATATTAGAGTGTAGTCACTCCAATGCAAACACACTTCAGCAATGAAGGAAGAACTGGTGGCATAGCTGCATAGGAAAGCTCACAGCAGGTTATACAGCCCAAGCTGCTGGGCTCCAACTTGGCTATGAAAGGGCAAAAAACTCTATAAAGCAAGTAACCTGACATACCTGCACAGCTGAGCTGAATCTCTACAGTAAGACTGGGAGAAGACAACTCCCTTTCCTCATTCTGGCAGGGTAATTCTAGGCTAAAAGCAAAATTATTTTTTTTTCATCATTTGCTTCCTCATTATACCACATACACGAACATGAGTGAGTGCTATGAACATGCTGTGTTTAACAAAAGGCAAAACTCAAGTCGTTAAAGCAGGAGGACGTGTTATTTTCAGGGGTCTCATACTTCACATCTTTGACAGAGAAGCATTTATTTCTTTTCATTCCGTGTTAGAATCTGCAACAAAAGTTCACTAAAAACAAACAGAACAAAGAGAGAGTTCTTACCTATTTCTTCTCGTTTGATCAACAGAATAGATCTGCTTTCTCAGCCAGCTTGGGGAAAGAGGGGAAAAAAGAAGAAAAAAAAGGTTTCATCTAAGAATTATAAAGAAAACACAGCCAATGAAATATCAAAATCCATAGATGAAATTAAACAGAAGTATTTAAAAGTCATAAGATACTTCTCTCTTAATAAAGCAAAACCATTTCCAGTGCAGCATCTAAGGATTCAGCCAGTTTTATAACAATATTTGTAACTATATACTTTTCTGCTGCCTAATACTGCATTTTAAAGCCACATAAACAACACAGGAAGGGGAAGGGCGGGCAGGACAGAAAAGAATAAGCAAACAGAAGCTGTAAAAATATAAGTGGATAAAGCGAGCCAAAACTTAAGCTAATTGAAACTAGAGCAACTCCATCAAGTCAATGATTTATGCCAGCTGAGGCTGCTGGCTCAAAGATCTGTTAGACACATAAAAGTTAAAAATTAGGTGTGAGGGAGAGGGGCTTAGAGAATTCTAAAGAAAATCCTCATTAGAGTGCATGTCAGTTTTAGGTGCACAGCAAAACACTATTAGCAGCATTAATAGTAAATATACACACACACAAAATTTTGATCGAACGGATGAACACAGCATGTATTATTAAGCTTATCCTCAGTCTCCACAGAAATCACTCTGCTGCACAAAATAGCCTGGAACCCAGCAGCACTTTGTACAACAGGTCGCCACAATACCATACACCATACAACAGATAAGAATACTTTCTCCCCAGCTGGAACAGCAAGTAGGTGAAGACAACATCAATGTCACAGCCACAGTTTGGTCAGGTGGCAAGCAAGGACAGGGTACATCCTCACAACAGGTAACAGCAGTGACCACAAACAAAAATGTCAGCAGTGATGAAAAGCAATCGGGTACAGAGACAGTGTTAAAAGCTTGTCAACAAAACTGGCATTCTGAGCATGAGTAGTTTCACGTGCAACATCCTCAAAAGCATTAAGGGTGCAGTTTCACCATCATACGGCTGGCTGCTAAAAAGTAATCCTTAAAACTTAATTTTCAGCCTGACTCTCTGAGTCAGCTGATGACATTGCCATACAATGCAAAGAGGAGAAACCGCAAAAGCACACCTCGGAATTGCTGGAACACAGGACACATGGGCATCTACTATAGCAAGCCTACCATGATTACATAAGACATTTTTCCAACAAGTCAACACACACTTACACCAGATGTTCTTGTGATGTCATGAAGATATTTCTTCGTTTTTTTGGTATACAGAACAAGGTAAATTGCAAGTCCACAGTGGTGGACACAGCAGAGTGCAATTCTAGAACATGTATAGAGCAAAATAGACACAGAGAATATCCACATGAGCTTTCTGTATCATACATTAACTGAAGAGTAGTTGTTCTTAAGGTAACTGGCAGGCACCACTTGATGCACCTTAAAAATTCTTTCAGATTTTCCACTTTCAATTCCAAGGAAACGTGAAGTCTCACAAAGTCAAAATACATCCACATACCTCTCTGTGATTGCGGGTGTGGGTGCACTCATGACCTCTTGATACAAGATATTCAAGCCACACAACCATTTATCAGCATCATCTTTAGAGTCAGCTGAAAAAAACAATATGCTATGAGAAATGTCAGAACAAAATCAACACAAAACCAAGATATAACTTGTAATGTTTAGATAAACCCTAGTGTACAAAGCTACTGATTAACCTTTCTGTTTGCTAAATCTCATTGCATAGCTTCATGTTGCCTAATAAAAAAGAGCATAAATGTGGGGGTCAGAGGGTTAATTCTGGAAGCTCTGTCAAAAAATACCTCCTTTTAGAAGTCTGCTTATCAGGGTTGGCAAGTTCCAATATCTCAGCAGAAAGACTATGAAACTACTGCTGAGCTCCTGTAGTAACACAATCAAAACTCATTTTCTTACCTTCGATCTCCAAAGTGGCAAAAGCCCAGGGACCTAGATCCAGAGCAACTTGAAATGCACAGACAACAGAACTCTGTGTTATAGCATAAAGCTAGTTCATTATATTCCAAGCAACCTACAAAAAAATTGTAAAGCACTGGCTTTTGATGGACATAACCACCTCCTGTCTGTCCTAATCATGCCTCTAAACAGAATGTTCCAGACTAGACTTAGGCAAGAGGAACAGGAAGGGAGCAATGGACAAAACCGGTGTAGCTTATATAGAACATATTTTAATACAAATTAACTTAAAAAAAGGTCTAAACTCCCCTAACACTAGAAGCCAGGTACATCTTCCTCCCAACCTTACAAATTGGTTTATCACTGTCTTGTTTTGTTTTAAATGTAGTTTGCCCTTCAGTTTCCCAAACCAGAAGAGTCCTCCACATCATTTAACATGATTGCATTTGGTAATGCTTCAACCCAATAGAAGAAAGATGATGAACTGTGTGCTGACTACAGCCTTCGCTGGGGAATACAGGTTAAGCTGAAACTAATTTTTTGGGCCTTGGATGAGATGCTATCATTGCAGCCTTCAGTTGGGCAAACTCCATTTACTTTAGCATGCTGGTTCTGAAATTTCATGAAGGCATTCTTCAGTTAAACCAGTTCTGAAAAATTATTTTCACACAGGAGCTCTAATCTATGCAAATTCTTTTAACTGCCTTCAAAGCAAAACAGCTTCTCAAAAGAAGAAGATTACATTTTATTTAAACATACTTTCAAATAATACTTCACCCCTCAAGGATGAAGCTAGAGCCCAGCCCCAGCTCCACATGGAAATGTTTTTCAATTAGTTACAATTTCAGAAAGAACACCCACTACCACTGCCAAACCAATTCTTCTCCCAAGACAATTCTGCCCTTTATGATAGCTACCATTGCCTTTAAGTAACAATTATTTTATGTTGTTTTAAGAAACCACAACAAAGCACTTTAACAAGGAAAAGGATTTCCCCCTTAACTGAAAGTTGTATCATGTTGTTCTGCAGGTCAGAATTGCAACAACATATCTCATGGTACTGAGTGTTTTCAAAGTATTGGCAGAGACCTGGTTTTGAGAACTGCTGTGGAGGTGGGACAGGGGGGTTGTCAGAGGAAATCAATCTGAAGTACCTGGCACAGCTGCCCTTAAGCACAGCCACTTACTCAATATTTTCACAGACTTCATCCAACAACAGTAACAGTTATTTAAAGTTAAAGCCTGTAACAATGGATTAGTCACAAGCAGTCTTTAATTTCCAGTGCATCAGACTGCAAAAGAAAAGTGTCTTCTAGTACTGCAATCTATAAGCAATTAATTGCTTTTTAAAAAAAAAGAAAGCTACTGTTAGCGTTAAAATGCTTACAAAGCACTCCTCTTTTCTCCCATTAAGATTTTGCAGTGAATTCAATTATTTAAATGGACAAGTGTGTTACTGCACAGGACAGAGGGAACTACCACTGCAAATAAATAGTCTGTATTATTCTAAACCAAGGATCCATCACAAACTTTTAGAAGAGAAATCTCTTTGTGAACCACACTAGTTAGAAATGGCATTCAGCCTGCTCTGTAAGAATGTATATCCCTTTTCATTTCAAAATCTTTGGTTCTGCAACCCTGGATAATCTCACCTGAAATAAGAAGTGCTCCAAACCTTTCCACGGATAAAGGATACAACTTCCTTGTTTCACACAGATCTCTTTTCAATTTATCACCCTCCAATTGATCTATGGTCCCCTAGTACTTCTTTAGAAAAGGTTTAGTATTACCAGGTGATGTGCACACACATAGCCAAACTGGAACTCCATTTTTCCAAATTAGTCTGTAATTGCTCATAGGTGATAAGAAAGTTTCTGTGATACAGCTGTAGTCTAATTCTTTATGGCTACTTTTTCCAGAATCATTTTGGCCAGACTAAAAATGCCAGGGCAATACTCTGGCCACACTGAAGACAATAGCAAATCTTTTGCTGCCTTTAAAGAGGACAATGTGATCTCTGCTCTTCAGTGTTGAAAACCTTACTAGAGATATTTAACGAGCAAAAGTCTACCTTGCTAGAAATGATTGAGCAAATCAGAAACTACACTCACACAATACACTATTTGAAAGCAAAACATTACAAATGCAGCAGTTCACAGACACAAAGGGCTGAGTAAAACGTTTATCTCCAGATTTTAAAGATCTGGTGCACTCCTGAAATGCAGAAGTCAAAACCGCAGTATTCTTTGCGCTACTGTTCCATCAATGTATTTGACTTGTTCGATCAGTAGGTTTAAAGAAGAAACAAAGAAGAAAAAAGTACCTGCTAAGCTTAAGGTGTTGAGGACAAACTGGGTACCATAAAAAATAGTAAAGCAGTGTTCTTCTCTTTGCTTTGCTTTGCAACGCTCAAAGTCCTTTGAATTCTTTCCTGGGCGAATTTCTTTTATTTCCATCAGATCCACTGAAAGGAAACAACATTCAGTCAGTACAACTGCACTTACGTTCCAGCAGAGCCTGAAACAATAACATGAACAACTCAAAGCATGCATACATACATAAAATATCTATCTATATAAATTTACATGTATTTGGCAAGAAATGCAAATTGCACCAGCTTGCAATCCACGAATCCAAAACTAAATATATTACTGACTAACAGACAACAGCAGAGAAGGACCAAAAGAAGAAAAATAACTTTGTCATATTTTTATCCTTTCACTATCACTGACTATCCATGGACAAAGTGTATACACATAGCTCCTTTGGGTTACAGAAGACACTACTTTACAAATGGCATTTACTCCAAGCAAGAAATTTCCAATTGCCATGACAACTGTTCAGAGACAAAAAAGAAAAGATACAACTTCTAAGTTATCCACCTAAAAAATTATGCATCAGATCTTAGATAGTCAGCTAACCTTGTCAGCTAGTCAGCTGGTAGAGTCACTAGCACTTGTAAGAAAAATATTCAAGTAGGAATATAAAGAGAAAATCCAGCCTAATAATTAAAACGTTTGTGAGCTTCTTCCTGGTCAACTCCAAAGAGATCTCTGTCATTTAACATAACCTGTTGTATCACTTTCAACTTGCCGCTTTCTACAGAACACAGGTACGTATTAGAGCACAGAACGGGAACGCTGCACAAGCACATACTTTCTCAAGTCAGCTCCCTTTTTATCAAACCCCTGCTACACGGCCTGCATAACAGTAGTGAGACAGCACTGAAATAGAAATATGTGCACTCTCAAGATAAGATACATATTAGAAAACTGAGGAAGTGGTTTTGTTCTGCCTGTGGACCAGACAAATAAACAGCTCTTCCTACTCTGGACAGTCTTGAGTTATGAGCTACAGGACGAAGAGTGAAGAAAAACATTTCATGGCTGCTCTTGAAATGTGTTTATCAGACCTAGCAAGATCCAAGGAAAATAGCTGAGGGTTTCTGTCCATGCATTTAAGAACGCTGCAATATGAACCCCCTGTTCTAAATGAGCACCTCATCAGTAAAGGACGACAGTTAAGAACACTATGAATAAGCAACTCTGCTGCCAGCGGAGGGGGAGTTGAACACTGGTTAAAGCTTCAGCCTGTGTAATGCTGGGTTTCTATGATGCCAACACAGAAAGGAATGAGACAAGCAAGGAAGCTCATCAATAAAACCCTAAAAATGAAACATTCATTCACCTGGGAATTTCTTATTCTTTGCAAAGCATCTCAGTCCTTTCTCCAAGTCATTACAAAACTTACCTTGGGAAAACGGCACCTCAAAAGTTAACTTAAACTAATCAAAGCACACAAGCATCTTTCTTAAACTTACTTTTCCAAGCATAATTATCTTCAAGATAGAGCTTTTCCGTGTCCCAGCTACCCTCTCAAAGCATGAAACGTCTCCTAAGATCTGCATATCTGATTGGCCAAGGCCCCTAAATTTACATGCAAACTTCTAAAATAAATTCATGATGACTCTGATGCCCTCACCATCCAGGGTTTCACTTAGATCCCTAGTGGTGTACCCAGATATCCATCCCAAAACGCCACCATCTGAGAAAGACGATCTAAGCCCACCAATTCACATTAATATCAGCAGAAAAGAATCAGGATGCAGTGATAGAAAGTACCCAAATGGAAAGGGAAGGAGGTTGCATGGCTGAAATAAATGGTGTGGGATTATGCACCACGCTGGCTCATTCTAATCATGGGCAAGAGCAACCCCAGTCACCCCCCTTCTGCTTTCCCTTCACCCAACAAATCCCTGATGAAAAACAGAGTTTTAACTTCAAAGTGAGGCATACCTTTCATTTCAGACTCCCAGAAATCCGCACATATGAAACACTACACCACGAAGATCCCCTCAAAGTATAAGCTATAAGCAGCGATAAAAGATTTCACAATCTGCATTGCTGTTGTCATTTCAAGTGGCTCTTACCTCACACTGACCTCTGAAACAAACACACAAACTTACTCAATGTCTCCTGTCAGTTACATATACTCACTACGCTCTTTTCCCTGCATTACAACCTTTCAATCCTACCATCCCATTCTCCTGCCTGAACGTATACGTATATACGTATAGGCACAAGGAATTTTGTATGCACAGGTTACACACCGGTAACCACATTATTGTTCCTCTAACTGGTCTTTGAAAAAGAGATTACTATACCCTAATTGCTAAACATTCAGTAAACAGAGGAATGGTTCAGTAAGAGAACAAAATGGGAAGGGGGGAATATTTATATAAAACCCCCTCAAATTCTGAATTTTACATTCCTGTACTTCTCAGGCAACATATTATATAAATCCTACAAAATTCTGGCAAGATATCATTATGTTTACTTAAATAATACGAAACAGATGTAACAAAGCACAAGTTTTATTAAACAGTCTTTAGATTTTTACAGAAAGATACATGTTATAGTTTCAGAAAATGAATAGAAACTATCTGCATATATTTTAATGACATTTTATAGTGTGGTTTAGGATGTATTATTCTATATTATTGAAAGAAAAGCCAAGGCAGAAAATCAGAGTGGGAAAAGAGAGACATGCACAGCAAGCATAAATTCTGGTCTCGTGCTAAGCTCTGCTGTCTCCCCAGGTAGGCTGGAGTCACCTGGCACCCTCCACACGATGCCCATTAAGTCCAGAACGGCTGATCCCAACTGAATCGAGAAAGGAACAGGCCAGGAAAAGCTGCAACACATTTCAGACTCAGATTAGTAAATCAACTGTACCAACTTAGCTGTTATGCAGTTACTGTGAATTTTTTTATAGCACAATCTGTCACTGAACAATTAAAATGTAACCTCATGCCTGTACCAGAACTACAAGCACAGCACCTCAGACACTATCTTCTTACTGCCTTGAAGTACTGGAGCCTTCCTCCTTCTCAATCCCACGGGCAAATTGCAGAGCCGTATCCTGACCTGGCTTCAGGCAGATACTCCTGGGGCCTGATACACCTGAAAAAACCCCAGACCTGGACATACACAGCTTGCAGTGTCAGATCAAATCCAATATGCTTGCAAGCCAGATTTCCATAAAACAGTGCAAGAAGGTTAATGCATTTCCCAAGGAAACATAAATCAATGTAGGCCCTGTAGAGAAGTTGACTCACACCCAGCAAGACAAAGAGGACACTCCCAACATGTTCAGTCCCCAGCCAAACAGTTTTGAAGTCTAGTGCCACTCTAAAAACCCTACAATACTAGTTCACATTTCTTCCACTCTTTCATGTGGTTATTTCCATGGGTTAAAAGGATCTCCTTGGCAGCCTCATCAGTCACCTATTGATTCTGACAACTCCCTCAAGTGGCTCTTTAACAAGACCGGACTCCAAGGCGCCTTCAATCACCATCCTGTTTCATGCTCTGATCTGGAGGCACAGTATTCGTGGCAGTTCAGAGCCTGAAGCTGCTGAACTTCAGCTCCTGCTGTTGTGCGTTGTTCAGCAAATCAGTTAATTCAATGGATCATTACACTACTACATAGCTGCTTTCCAAAGACTGCACAGATTAATTGCTCAGTGCCTTCCAGAGCACCTGCTAAAGCTCTTTACTGCCATAAACTTAACAATAAACTTTTGATCCTCCACATCTCCACTGATCTCCATTCAAATAACCTGGCAGCAGCGATCACATTTAGTCACACATTCACAGGTATGAATTGCTGTTACCTTTTCTTCAGTTACACTCACAGAGGCAGATGGTAAAACAGAACTTGGATTCCACTACAGTAGGTGCTGTGCAAGCTGAGCAGAAGACAAGACATAAGGTAAGCACAGGTAGAGAATGTGAACAGGTGAACTGCAAAAAACATGACATTGTTGCACACAACAACGCTGTGCTCCTCATTCCAGAAGCAGAGAGCCAGCACTGCTGTTCAGAGGGAGCAGTTCTGCCTCTGTCCGCCCTTGTGCTCATGCAACACCCACCTCTGGCTGGGAGTGCAACTGTTCAGCACCCAGACAACGGGGTTAGGGAACGGACCCTGCTTAAAACCAGCCAACACCAACAGCAGAACACCTTACGCTTGCTGGAAGTGCCCATGTAAGTTCACTGTAGGAAGGCACATTTGCATAGATCAGCCTCAGTCAAGTCAGGTAATTTTAGGCTGGGAAGTCAGGCAGATTGTCTGTAAATGGGATATGTCAGAAAACCTTAGAGGCTGTCAACGTAGCAAGGTATCCTTGACAGAAAAGTCTTGATAAACAGTGTAAAAGTTCACCTGAGACTGGCATTATGGACTAGAGAGTCTTGTAAGATAAGGCTCCTGATTCAAAGTACGCGGGAGTCTTTCGGTGCTTGTGGCCACAAACGATGCTTGGATCAGAGCTCAGAGTTACGTACTTAACAGAGGAGAAGAAAAACCCTACAGAGAGATTCAAAGGAGGCTTATAGAGTCAGACATCAGGCCATGAGCATATTTACTTCAGCATTTATTCAGTATTTTCAATCAGTCTCAAGAAAGCTAAAGGGAACTACTGGCAAAGTTTCAGAGAGGGGACTGTTATCACCCAAGTGCTGTGGACCGAGACACAGGGTGGGCATTCTCTATACAAATATATTTGCATTTTCACGTGTATGTATGTATAGCAACATTCTGCACTTAAGAAACAGTTTTTAGAATCCACCTTTTTTTCCCCCCAACAATTTGCATTACAAAATATTCCAAAGAAGGTTTCATTTCAGAAAGGCAGAAACTGCCCCCTGCAACACAGGCTATGTGCAAATGAGTGCCCAGCGAATGAAGAAAGGTTTTAGTATCCTTTTGCAAATGTACTTCACAGTGGTTAGTGAGGACGATTGCTTTGTTCTCACTTTGCAGAATTAAAGATTAACTATACAAGGTGTGTCTTAACAGCCTGTTTTATTCAGAGCAGCAATGAAACACAGATCTGATGCAACTCTAAAGGGAACAAGGTGAGGCTTCTCTCAGAGGACAAAGTCACATGAAAGCAGAAATCTCCTGCAGCATGACAGCACAGATGTGGCATGGAAAATAATTCAGCTTATACAAACTGTGAAATTTAATGAGACATTCAGTGGCCCAAGGAAGTCGTTACAGATAAGTCACAAAATCATCTGAAAACACAGTTACAAGGATGGAACATGAGAAACAGCGTGGTGCATCTTGAGAAAGCACACATGACTACCTTTCCAAGGGCTCCTCTGGGGATTTAGCTGTGTGACTGACATAAGCTTTAGAGAAGTGCACCTTTTAAACCCACAGGTTTTTAAGTAATCAGGTCACACAGAGCTGTCACGTACAGTAACTACAAGTTACCATTAAATTAATAGCTTCTCACTGGACTGCTCAGCAGAGCAACAACATATTACAGCCCTTCACAGTTTGAGCTCTGAATTCAAGGGGCCATACATCTCAAATGGCTATTGGTTTCATATTAAAAATTAAAAGGCACCTTCACAAAATGATATAAGAGTAGGGTAAAATTTACATATGTGCCCATAAAAGTTTACACTCTACTCCATGCAACAAAATAAAACAAAAATGTTGCCATGTAAAACTTTGACTTTGGGGAAAGTGTACTGGAGTACCTACACTTCACATTCACTTCGATCAATCACATTAGGAATGCTCAGGTCTATGAAGTTCATTCCATCCCCATTTCACTGGCTAGCGATGACAGGATGTCTGGTCGTTGTAAGTTAGCATTAAACATTGCAGAAGTGAGCTGCTAAAGGGAAGAAATTATCTGAAAACAGCTAAAGGCTACACACCTTCATTTTTTCATTTGACCACAGAATCCAAGCTCTAAATACTCAGCTGAAGACTTACACAAAGATCCCCTGGGTAACAACTGAAACACAGCAATTTCAGAACGGAAAAAAGGTGAATTTTCATGTTCCTTTCAAAAGATACTCCACAAAGAGCAAGAAGTGGATTCACTTTTGCAATGACATACTGGTTTTTAACAGTACTCAGAATACAAAACAAAGAAAATGACAGAATATGGATTTGGGGTTTTCAATGTGAGCTAAGTTTATTTATTACTTTATGTCTGAAACAGTAAGGAAATTCAGACAGAAAGAAATTCTAATAGCATTAAAAAAAAAAAAAAGAGTGACCACTAGAAACTAGGAAGGTCAAGTCTAACATTCAAGCCAAAAGCAGCACTCACTTCACACTCCTCAATAGAATATGTGGACACTCATCACTTCTCCCAGAAAGGTACAGATGCTGTAAATGTTTATACCATCTTCTCTAAAGGGAAAGGAATACGTTTTCCACCACAGAGGAAGTTCACATTGGCATTAATAATTCTACTAATTAAATGACTTAGCTCTTTAACCTATGGGGCGGGAAAAAAAAAAAAATCTTTCATCTACAGTTAAGAATGTAAGCCACTTGTACAAATAGTCTCCTAGGTGTTAGTTTTTTAAGTTTCCCAATATATCTGACGGCCAAAAGGATGCACGGAAACAAAATCTGCTCTCTTTGTCACGTTATTTTAGCAAAGATTTTAAAAGCAAAATTAGCAAAATTTAATTTCAGGGAAAGCATGCTGCAGGATAAAATTCACAAAATACAACAATGAAGACACTGAAAAAAAAAAAACAAAACCAAACTTGTTAGCTAGAGCAGTACCACCTGGCAACATACAGAAGATTGGCATTACATTAAATTATACATCCCTGCATTTCACCTCATCCTGTAAATTGTATGTGGCCTGATCTGGTCCTGTTATCTACATGACTACATTACAGATGCACTCCTTCTCCAGTGAGCTTTGATCATTACATATCCAGGTGCAACATTTTGCAGGAACTAGTGATTTCTGCTTGGCAATGTAACACAATCTGAAAACACACAGTGCAATCTTGCAGATCGAGAAAAAACAAAGCAGCTCCCACAGGTTCTAATTCTACATATAACATGAATTTACTAAGTTACTTCTTTGTCTCCATTCACTCCCTTTCTTAATATACGTGTGAAACAGGAAAATTCAACTTGGTTTTATGAGGTTTTTTAAAAATCATATTCTAGAGGACAAATTCTGTAAAATCTCCTCTTTTCAGCAGGAAGAAAATCTTAAGTGAACTTCACAATCATTAATTCTTTTTCATAGGTTAGATGAAAGATCAGTAACACTAAATGAATTTGAGATGGCAAATGTATTTTAAAAGTGGGTCATAGCCATTTTGTTCTACAAACTGGAAAAATATTAGACAAAAAAAACAGGAGAAGAGAGACAACGTGAAATTCGCAGTTCATGTTAATCATAAAATAAAATGTTACACATTGTTGGTCATACCTTCCTATTAAAAATGAAAAAAGGTGTAAGATAGTCCTACTGCATTAATAAATGTCCGGACTGAAGAAAAAAATGGTTACTATGTGTTGTACTGAGGCATATCATTAACATCAAAAGCCTCAATTTAAGTAGCCTTTATTCCTCTGCTTCATAATTTTGCAATTACATGGACAAGAGGTCTCAATCTCTGCCATTCCAAACACAGGTATTTCACCCTCTGAGAAACAGAAAGTTTTCAGAATAAATTAATACTAACACATCTATTCCCTTTTCTCTTTCAACCTCACCTATACCCTAACCTCTTGGTCTACATACAGAAAGAGCACTTTAACAGCTGATAGATTACATGACCTTTTCCTAAACATGGCCCTCCAATGCTTTAAACCTACCTCTTGTTGTGCGCTTGCACAACTCAATGGTCACTAGATTTTTTTTCTTGAGTATTTTGCAATAAAGCAAGAACATCAAAAAAGATAGGTGATCTTTCTTTTCCAAAGATTAAGGGATTGAAAGATGGTTTAAATCATTTTACAAAAGCAGGTCACCTCTTCACATGAAAAAGAAAATTCCTAGGTAATCAAAAAAAAAATAAGTCATCTTATGTCCTCAACAGAATCCTCCTTGAAATGTGCATGCTTGTATTACAGAGCAACACACACTTGCACATTCAAGGAAGGCACCACAGATTTCTCCAAGCATAAATTCTCCTGGCTGTGAATCATCGCATAACACAAGGATTCATGGAAGAGTATGCAGAAACTCACAGATTTTCCAGTGACTAATCAAACTCTAGTCACCACAAACTTTCCCTTAATAATTGTCCTTAAAGCATTTTGCATCTGATAAAGAACGAAATATCCATTATGGATCAGCTTCCTGGAGATTTATACCTTGCCACCTACTTGCTCTGCAAGCTTAAATACCATAATCTCTTTGGGCCCGAATTTATTCATGTGCATATAAATGTGTATATCACAACACGAGGAAATTTGGGAGGCCTTGTTTGGTGGTACTGAAATGTACTCTCAGGCAGCAAATCCCAGGTGCCAGTCGCACAGACGCGTCTCAGCAGAGCACTGACAAGCACTTCTCACTCTTGGCAAACCCTTCCTTCCCCTCTGCCTTTCACTGCTCTTCAGTATTTCTCTCCACCGCTGTCTCAGCTATGACAGTACACTTGTTTGTGGGCCATTTGGTATCCTAGCAAAGAAACAGCACAGCAGAGTAGCTGGTGTGGAGGCAGAAGTGACCCCCAGATACCACGGGGATGTACAACACACACCCACTGTGCAGCCCCCCGTGACAGTTTGAAGTGGGGAGGAACAACACAGGGTGTGTGTGACCCAAGGGCCACCACGCAGACCGACGCACAGTTGTAAAGGGTAAACGCACAATAAAAATACACAGCAGAACCATAAGGAAGTGACACGCTGAGCAACACACTGCAACAAATCATGCTGGTAAGTCACAGCTCACAGTCATGTAACTAGTATGCATAAATTAGTTTCTGCAAGAAAAGGGACCATTACAAATTAAACAAGCAAATCAGTTCCCTCCGTACAAGGAAACTGAAGCTTCCTTCTCTCCTGCGTTGGTAAAGCAAAAGTTAGTTTAGCTCTACTATAGTCACCAAGATCTGTAGTTCTTAAATTGCAAACCCATGAACGTACAACGGTCAATAAAACCTATGGGTACACGATCCATAGCCAAGTCATACTGGGTCCCACCTGCACTAGGGTATCACTCAATGAAAAACACATTCCCCCCCACACACGCTTTCCCCTGCCACCCAACAAAAGTTGCCAAATGCCTTCCCTAGCACCAGGCAGCTTCTAAATCAGGCTGTGCTACAGCAAGGAGAAGTGGTGGGGGAAGACTGTGGTCCACCCTAGACTTCTAAGAGATTTGCTTATTTTTCCTGGCAATGGTATCTGATACCAGCTGCAGATCTAGTGCCATGGGTTTCAGACCCATGGCCCTGCAAAAAGTGCTCCTTTATTTCTGTGCTGCCTTTTACACTCAAAATTCCTCTCAAAGTTCAAATTACACTCTTACATTTACAATGCTTTGCAACAGAACTCCCATACTTAAACCAACTGTACAGATGAAAGAAACAAAGCACAAAAAAAGCATGCTGCCTCAGAGTTAGGAAGCTGGTGTTATTATACATTCAATGGCCAGAGCAAGAGACTCCAGCAGAGAGTAATTCAGAGCAGGAACTAAACTTTGCTCTGGAGGAGCCTTTCAGTCTCTCAACTGACTATCTGGGCAGAGAGGTGAGACTAGCCTTGTAAGTTATCTGCTTAATATTAGGCTGTGAAAATACCACCTCAAAGGTATTTCACACACAGTCAGAAATACCATTCCTATTTATAACCCTCACTCCCCAAGACCCCGTGCATTCTGCATCAGAGTCGCTAACCTTTCACCAGGTCAGTCTATCCGTGGGGCAGGGCTATTGCAATGCTCACCAAAACTTACTTCTCATCCAAGAAACGGAGCAAATTTCTCCTACTGAAATCAATGACAGAGGCTCCACTGAAACCAGAGTTAGTGTGCACACCAAGAAATATAAATGGGAGAAAAAAAAAAACCCACACAGTGGCTTCAAAGCATGGGTGACCTGATGAAGTATTAATACCACATTGCAACATACAAAGCACAACAGGGGAGGGAAAAAAAACAAATAAAGAAAACAAAACAACCAAACAAAACCCACACAACTCCTCAAGGGAAAAACATCTGTATCAGAAGTGAAACCATTCTTCTGGCACTGATGACCTAGGTAACTTTGGATCAACAGCACTGAGATTCTGAGTCCCATGAGGAGTCCCATAGCCCACCTAGCAAACTTCAGGTTATCTTTGACAGTTTAATATGAGGACAATGCAGAATACAAAGAAATGCCATTAATAAGTAAGGGGCAGAAGAAAAAGCTCCAACATTTTTTTAGCCAGTGCCTACAAGTATTTCCCTCAGATGATCTTAGAGCTATTAGGGCATCTAAAATGTCTCTATGTATAGAAGAATAGCAAGATGACTAAAAGAAGCCCAAGCATGGGTGAACACAGTCACATCTAGCTCAGACCTGCTTCCCTCAGCTATCTGCATAGCTCTCTGCAGGCTCACATAAGGAAGCACGTGTTGCTGGCATTCATTTTACTATACTAATGAAACCCTGCATGCCAAACATCCATGATAAAACCATTTCTCAAAGGTGCATTGCTCCCTTCTATCCATTTTGATTTTGACAATGGGTTGTGTTGGACCCAGCTGATGTAGGAAAGGCAAGCATAAGGTACTCTGCAGTCTTAGCAGGTGACTAAAAGAGCAGCAGCACTAAAAAACCTTCCCGGCCTCCACTAAACCTGAAAAACACTCCAGGATGGGCAGACTCTCTCTTTCCATTGCTAATCTTTCCCTTTTGATCTAGAAACTTGAAGCTCCCACAAAATGGAAAACATGGACAAATTTTATTTAACTTTTTATTGAAAAGTGCTCATTTACTAGTTTCTCCTAACTTTACAGGCTAAAAAGAAAGGAAATACACCTCACAGTCACTCAATGTAATCTGTTTGGGTGCACAAAGCATTACATTTTTCAACACCAGAATCACAGTAAACCCAAGAAACACAGATTGTACAAGAGGATCAGAGTTTCCTTGCAAACAGCAAAATCTACTGTCATCAGCAACTCTAACTAGCTTGGACAAGCTCAACAGCCAGCTTGACCTCATGAAAACTGAAATACCATCCAAGAACTCACTTGACTTGAACAACTCTTGGCTGCACAGCTCTACAGGAAAGAAAGACTGTTCATGCACAGGTTACCTGCACCATCAGGGCAACTCACGAAGGGTATGAGCAGACACTGATGGGTTGTTCCTTCCCCTCTCTTGCAGGTGGGCAGGAAGGACTAGTACTAGTAGAAGACCTGGTACATAGTGCTCCCTCTCTGATTTGTAAAGCTAGAACTTACCAGAAGCTAAAATAAAACCCTGTGCTTGAAGAATTAAGAAATTGTGTAGCACCACCCTCAGCACTGCAGTAACTCCCAAGCTAAAGAAAAGTGATCAAAAACCTCATTTGCTCTATTAAAGTGAAGGGACTTACTTGATATGTATCAGCTTAAAATTCGGCCTTTTCATCTACTGTTGAAATAGCATATCCTTCCCTAAAGGACACAAACAACCTGTATTCTCTCATTTAGAGGAAAAGACAGAGGTTTCTCCCCAGTTCATTTCTGTTAGAAAATTCCTTTTGTATATGGTGACTCAAGTCTTTCAGAAGGTCAATGTAAAATCTCCAGTACTTAGACATTGTGTGGTCTGAGCCGCACAATGAAGACAGAGACTGTTTAAAACAGATTTCCTAGCCTTTGTATATCCTCACTTGTTACCACACCAAAGGTCTGGGTCTAGAAAGAGTTTTCTAAAGAAAGGTATCTCCATTTTACTTACTCATCCAGAAAAACACATCTGCACTGAGCAGGAAACAGCCATAATTGCAGCAACTCTTTTGCTCTATTCTAAACAGAAATGCTGACAGGTTTTTAACAAAAGGGACCCTTTCAAGAGCAATGCAATTTGAAATACACAGTGCTGCCACGCTTGGGGCCATGGGGTTGTCTAAACATTGTATCAGTATAGCTAATCCTACATCTCCCTCTCACAGGTCAATTTATTCCAGAATAAGAGTAGCTGCCTTTTTGTTATTGTGAGGCTTATCTTAAATCACTTCCACTATTATCCAAACTTGAAAAGGGCCCTTGTAATAATGATGAGCAACTCTGGCTTAGAGGAATTTGAGTGTCCTTCACACATCTACAGATCACCAGGAAGAAAGTCAGCACTATGACATCCAAAATTCCCAACGTTATACAGGGCAGTTAGAGAGAGAAAAAAAAACACACCTTTTTTTCTTAATTTCCAAAGGAAGAGTATCAAAATAAAGTATAAAAGTTGGTCTCTATCTATTAGCAGCCTATTTTTATGTCCCAAAGCTTAAGAACTCTCCTCACTAGCTGATTTAGAAACACAAACCCCATAGCAGATGCAAACATTCAGTTTTCTGCCTTCTGTAAAGAGCAGTTGCCAAACTTGAGTTAAAAGGCACACACACAACAGGAAGCCATCTTAACTTTCCCACCCATACTTAATATTAATTCTTATTGGACTGTAGCACATGCAAATAGCAACCATTAAGATCTCATCATGAATATTATTCCTTGTACAGCACAAGCATATTAAACAATACAATACTTGAGATTAGAATTCTATGTCCTTGGCCACTAAAAAAAAAGTGGGGCTTATTTTTCACAAAGTCAATGCAATTCACCAGTTAATACTTGGAGACATTCATATATATATATTTATATACACAAGCCAAAACAACTTTTCTCCTATCACAAAGTTGGTACCATCTCCTCAGTATAGCTCCAGAGAAATAAAGATTTTAATTCCCATCACCGGTATTCAAGAAGCTCATCCATTTCATTATCAAATATGAAAGCTTCAAATCCATAATATTCCCACTTTTCAAGCAAAAAGGAAGCCTAAGCCTCAGTCAAAAGAAGCAATAGCAAATGTAAATAAATAAATAAATAAATAAAATATTTCCTTCCTCTTCAGCAAAAACACTGTCAGCAAGTTAAAGCTGCAGTGACTTTCATTTCAAGTAGATCAGATACAGTTCATGGTAAATTCTAACAACTGTTCACATCATCTTCTGAAACAATGCCTGCAAAATACGTGTCGGTTTTGGGCAGATTTGTTCCTTTTTAAGACAACAAAACAATATTTTGCATATTTGTGCTTTAGAGCATGACATTCTCAGACCTAAAGTCTTCATCATTATAAAGGTCACTTAAGTATTGCTCAATTAAAAAAACTGCTGCAGTACCACAATTTTTTGGGAAGAGAGGCAGATGGCCTTCGGGTAAATCACAGATCTGTAGCTATATTCCCTGTTCTCGTAATGACTGTGTAACTGGAAGCAAGTCATTACCCTGCTGGGTTATCCAGGTATGAGAGTCAAATTACAATGCTCACCTTCTTTTAAAAGTGTTAAAATCTATGCATAGAGCAAACTATTTAATTATCAGGATGTGTTACCACAAACAAATGCCACCCCCAGGAAGCTTTGATAAAAGAAGATTACAAGTCAAGCACTGAAAAAGTTCACCCCAAAATCTGGAATGCACAGTCTGTACAGCCTCAAATTTGGCCCCTCTGTGCAAAGGGCTACAGTAAGTCTTCAACTACATGATCACGTATTGTTTTTGCCAGAGGACTCTAATGCCTTGTTCACCCACTAAGTGGTCATTTTCTACTTTGTTTTAATCTTATTGCTCTGTGTGTAACCCCAGGCTTTATTTCTAAGCATATTCAAGCCATGCTCTCATATCTGAATTATTCATCTCCTCTGGGGACTTTTTTTGGCACACCTTACATTGGGATCTGAGCGTATCAGAACGAGTAATGTACTTGCATTCACACACATCATTATAGGAAGGGATAATTACCCTCATTTTCCAAATGAGAAACTGGGGCACTGCAAGATTATGATCCAGAGTACCTGTTAATTAAGGTGTCCAGACTTGTTTGCTTTTTCCCAGAACACTGCATATGACCACATTTTCACCACCAATGATAAAAACATCCTCCAGACAAACAGTCTTTCATTCCATTACATTGTATTTCCAGTTGTAAGTCAGTCTCCACAAGGAATAAGAGAGGAACCAATGGAAACAGTAGCAAACAGATTTAATACCTGTAAGTAAGAAGCACGAAGGGAAGCTGCACAATCCAAAAACCATGCAATTTCTCAGTGCCTGTCTTTGCAACCTTACAGATTGATGCATTTGTAACTTACTGTGTATTTACCAAAAAACCCTTCTAAAAATCCACAACTCAGACAAACTCCATTCTCCTCCTTCGTGGTTTCTCTCACATTAGCGTGCATTCACACCCCGGGAGAACACCAGGAGCATGGCTCCTGTCTGTTGCACTACTGGAGCAACTCGTGCCAGTCACAGTCACTCCGTGTATAGGGTAGCACTGAAACAGTACCATATACACCTGCTCAGCCTTCCCAGCTCTCCAACGATCATATTCAAAGATTAAAATTTTGAGAACAGGGCTTTGGGTAAAAACATGTTAATCATATTTAAGCAGTGTTAGATACCTATATAATGAGCCACAGAAGATTCACCTACACTGAAACAATTTAGAATATTCTCAGTAAATTACCAAACTCTTTTCAGCCAAAAACTTCATTATGTTAACAAATGCTCATTAAATTAATATTTGACAATTACATCAATTTATTAGCAACTCTAAGTTCAGGTACACTTTGCAAATACTCACAGAAACCTTCAATCTTGTCAGCTGTCTTGCTCCATGCTACCTGCCTGGTTTCCATTATGACTTGAATAGTCCTCCTCTCTGGACTACTCTTCTTCAGACTGAATACTGTCATAACAGTTCCCAACTCCAAGGTCCTTTTGATCTGGCTTTTCTCATACTCTGGCAGCACTCCATAGTCTATACTCTTTCTGGGCATTTTCTTTTTTTAAAAAAATCAAACTTTTACGGTTTTCAGTGTCCTGAAAAGAAAAAAAGAAAGAAAAGGGAGAAAATTCAATATTTAAATCAGCATTTTTATTTCTTTAAAAAAATCACATTTGTGTAAGTTAAAGCTACCTAAAGAGACTCCTGCCCATTCAAATACAAGGCAGATACATGGCTAACATAAACAGCATCCTTGCTGTTTTATCCTGGAAGAAAGTACAGTCTTCACATAGGTCAGTTCCAGTGACACTTCAGTAGATGCGCTGCTGCTAAACCTATTAAAAACACAGAGCTGGGTGGAGCAGCTACTGCACGCAATGAATTGTGATCTAAATACCTCAGCAAGACCAATGCCTCTCTTCCAGCTGCACCATACCACTGCTTCCTCAGTCTTCTAACAGAGAAGTACCCAGTGTTCCAGACCAAAATAAAGTAAACCAACATCTGTTCAGCCCAAATACATAAAAATCACATTAAAAAGAGTAACTCCCTGTACGCTTTTATGCATGCACACCTTCAACTGCATGTACACCCCCATCACTACAAATACAGATTTGCATCTCTAAAGTCTCGGGATTATTAAAGGCAATTATACTACACAAATTGCTTTGACCCTGGCAGTTTATCTCCCTTACCAAGCCTCCAACTTTTTTGCCCATATAACCGGCAGCCAAGGAAGGATTATTTCCTGGGATGGTTACACAAGCAACTCTTGATTAGATAGCCAAAAATGGTACCTAGTGCAATTATGAATAGAATCCTCTTCTGTAATATCTAGCAGGTTTTCTGTAGTAAGTATATCACAAATTATATATGTACATGAAATGTGAAATGTAAAATATAAGCATAACACACCACATATTCTGTCCAGATGCACTTTTACCAGAACAGCACCTCATAGCACTAGGAAGTAAGAATGCACCTCTGGAGCCTTCTAATAGCAATACTGTTTTTTCCTCAGAAAATAGCAACTGTTACGCGTAGATCCAAAGTAAGAAAGACTTCCTCAAACAAAGTTCCAACCCTGACTATATTTATTTCTATTTGATGACTTCAAGAGTCTCCTAAGACATCAAAAAACATGCACTTCGACCCCACCAAATTCCTTTCAAGCATCAGATCTGCTTTTATTTATTTTATACAGAGTGAGATACCTTTGCTCATGGAGATTTTCTCTAACTGACATAAAGACAGAAGTAGCTCTTATCAGAAATCACCATTCCTACAAGAATTTCTTTGTTTTAAGGTATGTGTAGAATCATGTTCCATAAAAAACCTCATGAGTTCTATGCGAGCTGGAAGTCAAACTTTTAATTCTTGAAACTGAGGATAATTTAATTTCCACTACTGTAACAAATATCTGGAAAACCATTTTGTCCTAAGTATTGACAATCTAGATACCAACATGAGAAAACAGATATTTGTAACAGATTCGAATCATAGTCAAAATCTTTCTACTCTCCTGGGATTAATTTTTTTTTTTATATTCCCAATGCTATCTTCAGATACCCAAAATGCTGTCTCCATGGTGAACTGCAGCAGGTTTGTTCTTCTTCTTGCCCTGTATTAGTGAAGAAGCGTCAGTTTGCTGCCTGAAGACACCTCAAATCTGAGAAGCCTCACAGGCTCTGCAGACAGTGTTGCTGTCTTCTCGATACTACATCAGGAGGAGCGAAGAAGTGCTGATAAATGAAGTCTAGCAATCCAACGACAAGATAACACAAGAAATAATAACATCAGCTTGCATAAACTCTTGCACTATGTGAGAGTTTAAACCTATGAGACCTATATGAGAATTTAAACCAGCTGTCTTTTTGAGAGCTGTAGAGAAAATGAGGGGAAAATATGAGTAAATACAAATACTGAAACAAATGTTGGCTATGTCTAAAAAGCCTCAGTTTATGCACTTTTAAAACTTCATGGCTGTGTTTCTCCTACAAAGCCTGCTTTTCCTTACTCACATGTCAGGTGGCAGGTATTTGTGGGCATACACTTGGAACACATCTTGGCACAAAACAGCCAAAGGAGAGATGTGTACGCAGTAGCTCTCATAAATATTAGCAAGTTTCTGTGCCTTGGTCTCCCACACACCATTGCACTAAACAGCTAATCACAAACCTGATTACTCCTCAGCGAGATTATTTACAAACATGATGCTCCAGAACCTGCTCTTTCATCCATGCACAAAGAAGGAACCGTATCATTTTCACACAAGTAGCAGAAGCTGCTGCCAACACAGTTCCCAACCATCCCCCTTAACCACATCCCTGAGTAGGACACGTTTGAAGAATTCTGTACACACGCGATCAGCAGCCACAGCATCTCCTCTGGTTCTCTTCCTCTCTCCTCAGTCCACTACTCTTCATCACAGGCAGTTTCAGTTTCTGTGTTGATAGCTAATTCGACCACTTCTCGCTTCCCCTTCATAACTTCTTCCAACCCTCCTCCCCCTCACCCCATGTCACTATCTCCTGACCTGCTCTTCACTAAAGAGCGCTCTTTTCTGCTCCCTCTCATTAATATCACAAAACTGTCTTTCAACATCACATCACTAGCTGCTTTCAGAGCAATCTGACTGACCTTGAAGCTGTCCAGTGCGATCTTTCCAATCCCTTTTTAAATTCTACCACTTCAATAAACACTTTTTTTTTTGTAAGCTAACAGAGAAGCAAACAATAGTCCCTTCTTACCTGCAGGGTGGCCTCTTCTGCATTGCCCAGTGAACCTGAAGTGCTCTACAGCAGGAACCATGTCTCACTCCATGTTTTGCAAAACATTATACAGGTTATTTGGTGTTTAATATCTACAAGCTTGTTATTGTGATAAGAAAATGGAGTACCCTTTCCTTATAATACTGAAAAAAATATATATACTCCAATCCTACAACTGGGAGGGAGCAGACAACTTCTACGGGTAGTAAGCAACGACAGATTTTAGCCAGAATGTAACCAATCCCTTTTGACTCCCTGGAACTAATCAGATAATCACTTAAATTATCACAGGCTTGCATTTAACAAGACAGCCATAGTCGTCTTGCTACAATGACTTGTAATAACAGAAATGAAAGGAGGGGAAAATAAAAAATTAAATTAAAATCTTTGTACAGTGGCTGGTTTTCTGACCAAAAAAAAAAAAAAAAAAGAAGAAAAAAACCAAACCCTGCCTTCTCACTTTGCTCTTTTCATTAAGAATTGTAATAAAATGAATATGCCATGATTTGGAACAAGGTTTAACCATTTTAGTAACATTTCACTGCAATAATAAAAACCTCCACTTTTAAATGAGTATAGTTTTTCAGGAGACGATAACCTAAATACAGCTGCTCTGCCTTTTACAGTACAAGGTGTAGCTATAAAACGAAACATGACTTAGAACAACAAGAAAAGGAGTTTCTAAACATAGCTATTTAATAAAAGGCAATGCAGCAGGTTTTTTGAGAGATTAGTCCCTTAGTACAAAGGAACTGCCTCTCAGAGGTAGCTTCTTAAACAGTTTCCGCTGAATATAATATACTGGACTTCCCCTTTTAAAGTAGCTCTTTCTTCCAAAACCAGAGCGAACGGTGTTTTTAGTCTAACTTAAATAATAAGTCATAAGCCAAGTTTTTAACTTACTATGAAACAATACTGTAGCTGAGGATATCTACTTCTTCAGAAAAGGTGGAAGGAATATCATAATATTTGATCAATCTAACTGACCACTTCTATACTGTTTCGGCTACCGGCTCCAGTTTAAGTATAACGTCACAGAGAGCTTCCTAACAGTAAAACACATTAGACCTCCCAAAAGAACTAATGGCAGCCCTTGATATTAGTTCTAACCTTTTAAATATTGACTCTTCTTACACTCACCCGCAGGTGCCCCTCAGCCTTCTTACACCCATTACTGCACAACTATTTGAATCAACAATATTTCTACCCGTTCACACAGCAGAACTCCGCAATGACCCTCATCACCCCATGATCTGGATACATCTAAACCAGCGGGGTATGAGCTACAAGACACCCTTATGCACAATAGAAGCATGACTGCTCTTCTACTGAAGAGTTATTGAAGCCTGAAGTACAAAGGTCCAGCATCACTTACACGATTCAACAAGTGAACTAATAATCACAGAAACATAAGCTCTAGTTTAGACAGACACCAATACACGACTCTTTCCCTTTGTTTGTAGGCACTACAGGAGTAAAACCTTGATGGTGTCCTGTACCACATGCAGAATTGGGACCATTTGTTACTGTTTGTGTGAGAGTAGTTTTGATACTGTTGTTTTTTGAAAAGCCTGACTGATTTGGACTAAAAAGTCATAAAGACTCACTGCAAGTAACCAAGTGAACATGGACACGGAAAAAAAACCCTACTTAAGCTACCCAAAAACCTGTATATTTAGTTTTACTTCATTACAGTGCTTGAGAGTTTCAGAAACAAACCCTTCTTATCTGAAGATCAGTCTACAACTCTTAACTCTCTTTGTGATAAAACAGAGAGGAAAAACTGTAGTAGAGGCAAACTATAAAAGAACGGGTTAGCAAAGAACATCTCAGATAAGCACTGATGAATCCGTACTGTTATAATTCACCCCTATGACACAGCAGGTGCTTTCCAGGCACACAAGGTCAACCAAGAAGTGCAATCCAAAGTCTGACTTGTCAATTTCTAAGTTTTCCCATGTGCTCTGTGCCCTGGAAAAGGGTTGTTGCACCCTCTGCCCCTAGCTCTGCCTTTGGGTGCATTTAAGACGTCACCTCACCCCAGCAGGCACTGCCTCAGCACAGCACCACCAGTATGGGTATTCACCAGCAACACCAGTTCAGTACCACAGCGCTAATAATTAATAACAACCAACGCTCTTTGAGGCACAGCTGCTGCCCTCAGAGTCCTGCGGTCTGGCAAAACGCCGGGGAGGGGAACCACAGCAAGACAGCTGCCCACCTGCGGCAGCCTGGCGGGGACCGAAGCCCTGGCCCCAGGCTGGGGCCCTCACCCCTGGGCAGAGCCGTGCGGGGCTGCTGTCAGGCACACGCCAACACTCTGAAGGTTTCCTTCCTTCTTCTTCGGCAGGCTGGCCTACGGCGGCGAGCGGGCAGCCACAAGGTGCGGGATGGCAGGGTCCCCGCAGGGAACCCCCAGCCTCCCTGGCCCCCTCCGGGCCCGGCACCCTCCACAGCCCTCCCTCGCACCCCGCAGCCCTCGCCTGCTGCCCAGCCCTCTCACGGAACCCGCTCACGCCGACAGCCCTCGCCTCCCCTCACAAGACCCTCCCTCACGCCCACGCTCCCCGCCAGGCCCAAACCGCGCAGGACACACGGATGCCCCACCCCAGTGCTGCGGCACCTGCTGCCCGCTGGGGCCCGAGCCGAGCCGCTGGGCCGGGGCTGCCCCTCGCCGCCGGGCCACCCCGCGCCCCCGGGGACGCCCTCACCTGCGCAGCGGCGGAGGGGAGCTACCTCCCGCGGCGACGCCGTGCCGGCAGCTGCTGGTGCCGGTGCCCGAGCTCCCCGCGCCCCGCCGCGCCTCTCCGGGGCTCCCACTTCTGCTTCTGCCGTAACCGGGAAGGGGCGGGGTCACGTGATCCCCCCCGCCCCGGCCACCTACTGGCGCGCGGGGCCGGACGGGCCGGGGCGGCGGCTGGAGGCGCGGTCGCCCCTCAGCCCGCGGCCGGTCGCCCGCCCGGGGGCTCTGCCGTGTCCTGCCGCCCTCAGCGGGGGAAGCCGGGCCGGGACTGTTCAGGGCTCCTCGCCCCCATCCCTCCACCTCCCCCGGGGCTGGTTCGAGGCTGCTGCCACTGTCCCCTCGGGCCCCGGGCGCGGCCGCGTTCCCCCGTCCCCCTCAGCCACCCCCTGAGGCGGGAAGGAGGGGCGCGGTGCCGGCCCCCTTGCCAGGCCGTCTGCTGTCCAGCCATTTGAGGTTGCTCTGTTCTGCTCATCTGAAGAGGAAATTTCACTAGTTCGGCTGAGAATCGCTAAATGATTGAGCAGTACCTTGAGAGAGTGAGCTTAGATAAAGGCTTCAAAACTTCACTGGTGCTGCAGTTACATTTTCAAAAAATTGACTCACTTTATGGGATCCACTACAAAGTGCATTCTAGTGCAACCACCTCAGCTTACAATTGGTAATACTAAAAGTATTTCCCAGTTGGGGATTCAGAAAAGTAGTGATAGGGCATGACCTGCTGTTTTCAGGTCAAGCCCAGATACTTTTGAGGTATCAGTCTTATTCCAGACATATTTGATAAAGCTGGGGAAAATTCCTGCATCCATAGGCAGAATATCAAAGTTAGCACAGGGAACAAGTCATGCCAGTTCAGAAGACTACAAAATAAATACCTAGAAACCAAAGCTAGGGATGGTACAGTGTCTGCATGGAACAGATTTCCCTGTGCAGAGGAAACTTGGCTATTTCTGCAAGGGCCGCTCCACGTTACAACGGCAGAACCCATATTCCAAATGCTGGTTCTCAAACACTGAAGTTAAGTCTGACAGAGATAGCTCTTCATCTCCTCTCCTTCCAACACCGGTAGCTGACACAAAGGAGTGAAAAGGACGTGCCTTTTAACAGACTAGAATATAATCTACTCTACTGAGAGGAAAAAACCTTTCCATAATTTTACTTGGCTTTATAAATGGTTGAAAAGTAGTCAAACATTATTTTTTATTATACTTTCATCCTATACGTGCAGAAAGTACTGAAACAAAATGATACCTAGAATGGGGTAGTGACAAGTTCTGCAACAAACACAATCAGCAGTACTACTTAGCTACCTAGATAGAGAAGAAAATGTGCATTGTATCCAGCAAAAGCTGTAGCAGCGATTTGGGAAACTTCCCAAAAGCAAACTAAAAAGGCTTTATCACAGTTAAAAGCACCAAAAGGTTTCAAATGAGTATGACTTACCAGGAACAGAACTGGAGTGTGCATTCAAAATACACAACCACAAAAGGAAAAAAGTCTAAAACCCAGTACCTGGGAAAGGTGTGGATCATTTTAAATGCAAAATAAAAAGATGACCATTACAATCTTGTCATTGTTCATTATTTCATGAACCGTCTTGCTAAAGACCTCACATTTTTCTGGATGCCAAACCTGGGAAAAGTTTGCCTCTCTGTAACGTGTGACGCAGTTACAAATTAACAGGACAACATCCTACAGGAGACATGATAGTAAAAGAATGAGAATAGCAGAATATGTATCAATCGCATCAAGGTGTCTCTCCCATGCTTTATTTTTAGCTCTTAATCTTTAAAACCTTCAATGTTTCATGTTGAAGCTGCCTTTGAAATTATATGAACAGTGACAGAATACTAGCACCAAGTGGCCAACATACCCAGCTGCAAAAGCTGAGTACCAAAACATTCCTATGGTCGAAGCCGCAAGGTACACACCAGAGAACAGAAGGGTGCAGGTGATCCAGGGCATTTTACAAGCAGGAGGTAACAGTATTCTATGAATCCCAGCTGTCAGATCCAGGATTCATCTGGGTATGTTGACAGTCAATCTAAGTTCCAGCAAATAGCTTCAGCAGCCCCTCCTGGTTCTGCTTCACTAGGCCAGGTACCAACAGTCTCCCCACCAGTCATGTGGCATAGCTTCAGCACAGGAAGCACCCTTGAACAACCCACAAGCCACACAGGCAGGGAGTTGACCATCTTTATGATACTCAGAGACTTTGCTGCAGAAGTTAGGTACTGCTGCAAGTATACCGGACTTTGGTCTAGACATACTTCAGTGTGCCTCAGTGATGTGCCGGAAGGAAGACTAAAACCTATCAACTCCCAACATTTCTTGCACAACCTTAGACTTACCTGATAAAACCCTCTCTCTTAAAGCTGAAGAGTCATTATACAATCAAAGAAAATACGCATGTGGAAGAAAATTATAGCTGCAGTGGGTATCGTAACATTGAATTCCATAAATTGCTGGATGTAACAAAATCTCAGCCATATAGATGGAGTAAGCAATCCTTAAAAACCAACCAATAAAACAGTAACTTTTAGAAACACCAGCTGTTACTCAGCACAGCAACTACACCAGAAGAGTACTCAGACACCCTCACAATCACAACTGAAGATTCAAGTTACTGTCAGAACCAACAACTCTGCCATCCAACTTTAAAACCTCGAAACCAGACAACAGAATATCCTGTAAGGAATATGGGCCTCACAGTCACAGATAATTATCAGGTCATATGTTCAGTCCTTTTTTCTTGTAGCAAAAAAAAAGCCTGTATACATGTGCTGAGGAGAGATGTGGAAAAATTATTCTCTGAGTTGAAGAATCTGGCCCCAGCAAAGCACGCGTGTTTAAAGAGAAGAATAAAATCTTCCTTCCTTTTTTCTTTTCTGGGTTTTTTTTTTCTGTTTTTCTTTTTTTTCTGTTTAACTTTCTTCTTACAATTTTAAAAGGCTGTTTGAATTGTTAAAGAATATAATCACAAGTCATACTATAAGATCTGAAAAGAGAGGTTTTCAGCTGGGACTAAAATTTTTACATTTCAGTCATAAATCCCTCAAAAAGGGAATTTATAGTGTTGACACTGACACTTTCTTAATTACAGCATTGGAAACTTCAATCCTGTCTTATTGTCATATTTGGTAATGAAGTGTTGATTACTTCCCCTGAAGAATAAAGCAAGGCATGAAAGAGAATCACGGGACTGGCTAGGCGGCCTCATGGATATAATAAATAATGGTCACAAAACTGGTGCCACTTCCTCACAGGAGCTACAAAGGAAATATATCTTTTGTATAGAAGGTAGGAGTTGAATAGCTTTATCCCATCAATCGTAAGAAATGATAGAGAGTCATTAGGCAGGAGGAACAAATATTTTAGAGGCTGTCACTGACAGTCTATCTAACGTAAGTATTTACTACACCATTTACTTCACCATTTGCACTCCTTAGCAGGATGTGCATTAGCTCAGCTATTTTTCTGGTTAGAGCTGAAAAACCTGTAAGCAGAAGTTTTGTAGAGAAAAGTCAATTCCCAAGATTTTCTTTTACAAACTTTTAATCTGCAGGACTCTGAAGCAGATTTTACACTCATCATCAAGAGAACTTGCATACCACCATCTCAGGATTAGGTGTCAATCCAGTTTCCTACCAGAAAGCAAGTACTAATTTGTGAGGGAGAAGTCTGTGATCATTCAGGAATAGCTGAAGACCATTCCTGTAAGTGGAGTGGTATTACCTCTGCAGAACTGTTTACTGCTTCCAGGATGGAAGAGGCACTTGCGCACACATCCACATGAACCGTTTGACTGCTGGGATTCTAGGGGCCAGTGAATGCAAAGGACATGTTGCTTTTTTATAGCTTTTATTCAAAAACTCATTTATTTTGTCAAAGTTTTTCCCTTGCCAAAGAAAATTAAATTGCCTATGTACAGGACATAGTAGTCATGGCTAGTCCTAGACTAGAGGTTGCTTGCGGTGGCCCAGCAGCCATTGCCCAGCTGCCCTATTGCAGAGTTCAGAGAGCAGCAACTGCTGCAGTCTGGAGGGAGGAGGGGAAAGATATCGCTTCCAGTGACTGTTGTCCCTGGCAGAGCAGTCCTGTACCATCCCAGCTCCTCATGGCAGTAGCTTCAGCTACACTGGGAAGCCTGGATCGGGTTTTAATGATGACCTTTAGTGTCTCAAAGGGCCTTCGTAGTGTGAAGATGACATTGGAGAATATTGTCCAGCTGTAGCAGCACAATTCAAGTAACAAACTTCACAGGAGACCCACCTTCAAACACTATCATACCGTGTGACAGGTCCAACACCCTCAGTACATCTCAGCGTAACAGAGTTCAGGCTCCTTGCAAAGTGTATTTCTTGTAAAAAGTGTTCTAGTGTATACTTGGCTTCATTCTTATCAGAGTTTCATTTTAATCTTGGTAAATTATTGTCACTTAATCATAATATTTAAAGTAAATATTGGTTTAAAGTAAACTACTTAAGTCGCTAGCGGAAAAGCTGACATGAAGGAAGGGAGGTTGTACTTTTGAGTGGCTGGCCTGTTGCCTGCTTCAATGTTTGTCTGAGTCCTAAAACGTTCAGCTACTCCTCAATTCTACCACCCTGTCCCCATGTTATTTGCAAGCACTGCGTTTAAAACAGCTTCTGAGGAGTTACTGCCTTCTGTCCTCATACACAAAATACAGTACTGTCCCTTACAATTTCTGTAACGATTTTTTTTTAAATTGTTTTGACATCTACAAATGAAAGAATGAAAATCATCATTTCACATTTTCAAAGGCATCAGGCCCAGAGAGTGAGGAGGTTTGCCAGAGATCTCACAGCAGTGGCACGCCTTGGGCAGAACATGTCTTCCAGGTTTTATACTAGTGTCCTGACTGAGGAATGGTATTTCCTCATAGCAAAGCTAGCTGTGCCAGAAGAAAACTTTTCATTTGTCAGAATTATTTTTTTTAAAGTTTCAGTTGTTTTGGGATGGTCAATAAAAAAACAAAAACACGTGAGAGAACATTTGAACTAAGTGTCAAAGTGTGTTTTTTTATACACACAATAACTAGCTATTTACTCAGTGTCTTGGGCCAGTTCTGCTGGCTGCACAAACCAGCAGTATATTTAAAGGGCCTGCGATCAGACCTTCCAATGAAATGTAAAATACTACAGCCACTGCATCCACAGTGGTAAAATGCCAGCAGCTCGTTACCAGTACTATCAACAGTGAGAAATCCAATGTTACCAAGGCCTCAGCAAAACAGGAAAACTGCAGGAGGCTCTGCAGGGAACCAGGAAAACTTTTCTCCTGTGCTTTTTAAGCAAATAAAATGGAAATCTTTCGTAAAAACAATGTGATTGCAAGTGGGAAGCACTGAAAAAAACCCCAGCATTTGACAATAGCGTTGAATGAAGCAAGTTGCAACTCAGCAAGAAAAAGTCCAGATCTTCCCTCTAGTTACCTTTCAGCCTTTCATGTCCTTCCCACTACTGAGTAGCACCACGGGTGAGTTTAGGAGAGAAAAGCGCTCCGTTATCATCTGCTTTAGCCTCCCACTCTCACTCGTTATCCCTGTAAGCTCTGAGAGGCATAAAGAAGGATAACTTAGGGCAGGCTGGGCACAGCAGTGAGCAAGGCCAGAGCCACTGCTCTGCACTTGTCATGGGGAGCCTTGGTGGGATCTCACAGTGTGCTGCACCAACAGGAAGAACACACACCAAGCACTGCTGCAATGTGCTCTCTCGCTTGTCATTCCCCGTTTTCCTCCCATTTTGCTGAAGTCTTCTTAACGTTGACTTTGCTACTGCTGGTGGAAGGTCTTCTGGGACCATTAAGCAGCCATAGCCCAGGTCTTTCTCTACTTTTTATATGGCTGATTGCAGCTATTTGTTATTGTCTAAGGCCTTTCCTCAGGGCACACAGGAAGGGAGGAGAAGTTCCTTGCATCTGTGCTCACTCATGCAAAGATCAGCTTTAATCCGTCACATGCTACATCAGAAAAGTTTAAAGCAGCCCTCTAGCTAATGAAAGCACAAGAAGTAGCTGGGGATGGAGAGAGCGCAGTGGTCCTAATACAGATAAGCACGTAATCATGTAGAAACACACGTCAAAATCTCACTAAAATCAAAATATGATCAAAAAATTAATGATATACTTGAGTGATAATTTCTGAATAGGGATAGAATGAGAGATAGTCTGCTGGGGTACGCATTGCAGATGCCTGTGCCTTGGAAGAGCGTCCATCTGGTGTATCTCTAGGATCAGCATATTTGTATAGAATGCAAATGGTTATTGCAACTGCTGTTATCTTCATGCACTGTAGTCATAACTGAATGAGTCACATTAAAGGGTCAAAACCTTCTGTTCTAATTTTTATGATAAGCATCTTTTTAACATACAGTGTTAGAGACCCCATGTGTCAACAGACCGAGGTAGGAGTTGGTATTGGGTGAGGTATGACCGACCCTGGCATAGGGGCCCAATCTTGTTAACATACTTGTTGACAATTTAAAAGAAGGAATAAATGAAGGGGAAGAAAATGTAGATAATATATCTACTAATGACTCAAGTCCTGAATAAATTAGATATTCAGGATAGGCTGCTTAAGTTTTCTGGTCTCTCAAACTGCCTTCTAGCTTGCAGAACAAATCGCAGTGGCTGTGTTCGAGGTTGCTGTGTGTTCTGCTCTGGGGCTGGCGGGTGAAAAAGACATGATACTGCAACCTGTGCAAATTCGCTGAGGCCTGTGACCTGTAATAGTGCTCTTCTGAGTACAGTGCAGAGCAAATTTAACTTTGCAGCTTCAGAAGAGCCTCTCTTGGCAAAGGACCATTTTTCAGAAATTCAGGTAGATATCAACCACCACATGATATGCTCTATTTCTCAAATTCATCTTTTCACATATAAGTAGAGTCATATTATTTCACTTATCATATTAAAAATCCTATATAAGACGCCTTTCTCATCTCCCAACAGATTTTTTTTGTGCTACAAAATACAGAAACTTCGCAATATGTTTGTAAGTACCAGCTACCAACACCTTCTCAATCAGTAACATTTCACTGAAAATCTGAACTTGCACACCGTATGAGCTGATTTAAAAACAAATAAATAAACCTGAACTTTGCCAACAGAGAGAAAAACATGAAAAAACAACCAACCTTTTTTCAATGGAGAATTTCTAACTTGTCTCTCATTTAACAGGAGACAGTGTCTAGAATAAAGAACCTAGCAATGTGAATTGGCAAATGCTTATTTAGCCTGATCTCCAAATGTATTAAAAATAGCTCGGTTATCTCCAACTGAGCATCCAGACTTATTTGGGTGTAACTATATTAAAAATTTCACACACATAGAAAAACATTGTTTCCTCCACTTTTTTTTCTTAGACTGGACTAGTAATTTTAAAATACTGTCCCCTCTTTCAAAGAAAATACTTTTTAGATTTCCTTTATGATTAAGAAAGTCCTTTTATTCTGGAGCTAAGCTACAGAATATTTTATTTTACAGGAGAGAAGACAAAAGCTAGAACACAGAAGGCTCTCCAGGTAATTTAAACCCAACTGTCTTCTCTCCAGAACCTTTCTGCCACACATCAGGAATTATTTAACCCCATTTCTGCAAAGGATAGCTGCCCTGCTGAGTCTCAAAGGCAGCAATAGAGAGCTTACCTTTAATCCTGTGCAGAATAATGAATGATATACTGCTGAGACTAGTGAGGCAGTGTCAAACGAAGGTTTCTTCCTCTTTGCACTCTGATTCCACCTGGGTAAAATCACACTGCTGGGGCCTCTTAAGCATACAAAATCTCTAATCAAGCTTTCAGCGGCCTGGACCTTTTAGTTAATTTAAAATTTAAAAAAACCTCTGTCACCTTTGATGACACTCTCTTCTACTTCACAAGGACAGATTTTGTTATGGCTGTCGCTAACAGGGGAAAAGACAATTTTAAAAAAGGAAGTAATAAGAAAGAAAGTGGAACACTAATTCTGAAGTATGTCACTTCCAGCCAGCAAGACTCTCTCCTACCGTCTTCACAGGCTGAGATCTTTTCATGCTCTGTCACTTGCATCACGCATTAATAACGCAGTAATGCATTAATAATGCCCCTACCTGAGATCAATGCAACAATTGTTACAGTTTCTGGTTTGTCTTAGGCAAATTATGAATTCTTTGCTTTCTGTTTTCTAAACCTTTGGGATGCCCTCTCTTCCTGTTTTTAAGTTTTCTCTGTAAGCAAGGGAGTTCATAATTTACTTTTTTTGCAAACACTAAGAGTCTTATGGACTCCGCCTATTGCAGCAGTTGGGCTTTAAGGAAAACATTTAATATCTTTAATCCTTAGGAAAAAAAATCATGAGAATTGAAAGCACTGATTTCTGTTTTGAGATATGCATTTATAATATACATGCAGCCTGTGTTCAGCCACATGCTGTCAGATCAAAAATGGCTTGCACATGGAACCGAGGATTTAAAAGTTAGATCAGAAGACAGCTCCTGATTTATTACCCCAGAGGGAAATAAATTAAAAGAAGGTCCCCTTTGTCAACAACTGTTAATTTACACTTTTTTTTTTTAAATTTTAAAAATAATGAAAATGTTGAAGCTGAATAATACTAGTTTTCTATTGATTTATATTCAAATAAGAACCATAATTTATAAATAGGTCTATAGATAAACCTATTAATAAAAAAAATTTTAACAGATCAAAACAAAATCCAAATATTTATATCAAACCAGTGTTCAAATATGACCAAACAGTTCATTTTTTTGAGGTATTTTATTAAAACAAAACATGACACCGTTTGACCAAAAAGAAAACACGCAAAACTCAAAAAAACAAAAAAAGTCATGCAGAAATGTAACTGGAGAAGTGGTTCCTTGTAGGATCTCTAAAGAAAAGTAAGAAAAACCTGCTCCCTGTACGTGACAGGCACCAGCTTCCACTGGTCTGGCAGCACAGGTGGAGGTAACGCACAGAGCTGCTGACTTGGTGGCAGAAGTCTTCAGTGGGAAGAGGAGATCTTGGCTACTCCTGTGGGAGCAAAGCTTCAGTTACAAAGCCAAGACAAGAATTAAAGTTGCTTTTTAATGATTTCTGTGGTCTAACAATAGCCAGACTTTAGCACTTGGCATTGCACTAGCAGTATTGTTGCAGAAAGGATGTATCTTGCTAAGAAAATAGCCAAACTAAAAAAGCAGCAAAAGAAAATCTTTGCTAATACAGAAAGAGAAAAACAAAAGGTTTTTAGCTGCCTCCTACAGTGGACATCAGCGAGGTACTTTGATGCTGGGGAGGAGACCAGTCAACAGAATCAGAAAAGACCAGGGCTGGACAAGCGGATGTCTCCAGCCCTTCTCATCATATATCACGCATATGCTCTGCTCTGTCTTTAGCTTACCTTCTTGTGAAGAGCAGCTGCCCCCAGAAGATGAGAGATAAGGTGAATGGGAAAGCAAGGTATTGCCAGACTGTGGCTAATTTTTTAAATTTTTTTTTCAAAGAGAGGAAACGTTGTGTGCAGAGCAGCTGTGGTTCATACTGGGTCAGTCAGGAAGTGGGGGGCTGAGTATTTAAAAGACGTATTTTTGTTTCATGTTGTTCTCTCAGAGAACAAAAGCATACAAGAAAACATTTTTTTAGCTAAAAAATGCAAAGTTCGAGTTCATCTATAGTTAGCTAAGTTACCAATGGGTGTTGTGTTTCACACTGAAGAATGCCACTTCAAGTGGAATACTTTCCATCTGCATTTGTAGTTATTCTAGAAATGCAATTATTATAGCTAAAGCCAGTGCTCCTTTGGATTGTAGCACAGATAATAGCAGAAGACAGGACAGAAAAACAATGAGAGATTATTAACTCTGTTCTCACAAGTGAAGAGCTGAGGCATAATTGGTTTAAAGCTGAAGTTTGATGTACATCTTCATCCAGCACTTGTAATGAAAAAAGGTAGTCCCTGCTTCTGCTGTCCTTGTCTGCCTTTTGCCATCTCTGCCCCGACTGGTCCCTGGTGCGGGCACAAGTGTTCGTGCAGCTGCCCCATGAGCTCTGTCAGAGAATGAACCCGTATTGATCTGCCAAAACAAAAGCAAGAAACAAAAAAGGAAGCAATTCAGGGTTGGCCCATGTAGATAAGAGGGCTAAGGCATGTGAAAACACGAATCCAAAACCGACGTCGTGAATATTGCAAGGAATGGAAATGAGAGGATCAGCTGGAGGTATGTCTCTGTATTACAGAACAGCTTTTAATTTGGCCTTCCATTACCTATTAACAATAAACTAGCTGATAATCTTTACTGCTGTAAATGTTCATGAAAAAATAATGCAACAAAACCACTCAGAGGGTCATAACAACAGTCCTTGAACAGCATAGTTGGCTAAAATACCTGGAATTGGATCTGCATGTTACACAGTTAGTTGCATCTGCCCTCTGATGAGGGAGCTGAAAAAAGCGACTCTGTAATTAAGCAAAGCGTTGTGTGTTTTAAAATTAATTAATGAAAAATCCACCCAGCCAGCAAACGACTGCTTCGTGCGATGACAAAGAGAAAAGGAAAAATCTATTGTGCCAAGACATCTATGAATACCTTCAAATACATTAAGACATATCACAGTTGGTTTGAAAAAAAAAAAGAAAATAGAGTAAGCAGTTTGTCAATGATAAACTGAGAAAAAAAGAGCATTTTGCAAACAGAAACAGAATCACCAAGTTTTGTGAAAACCTCCATGATGATGAAGGAAAAAATCCACACTAATAATTTCTGTTTAAATATTCAAGCAGAAAAGTTGCAAGTGGAGCTGCCTTGGAAATGGCATTTCTTGCTGACATACCTTTTACAAATTTTTTCAGACCTTCAAACATCATGGCTTTATTTATGTGTGTGCTGAGAACAAATTCGCTGCCTTCCCAGGCCTGTTCAAAAATGGTGTTTAATCATTCTATCAAAAATCAGGCTGAGCAGAACAATTTGGATCCGCTGAAGATAAAACAAGCTGCAGTTGCTCCTCAGTGTGTGCGGAGCTCCTGCGTCACGCTGGTTTAACCATACCTTCTTTAGATTTTTACTGTCCAAAGGATGAGTGTTTTGGGGATAGGTTGGTTCTACCAGCATAAATGAGGATGTTTTCTAATTAGGCTTCCCTCGAAGTGGAGAAGACCAGCAGTCTTTCTGGGCATGTTTTAGTTGAGAAAAAACAAGGAAAAAAACTGGCCATACTTGTCCAGAAGTGCTGGGTTTCTGCAGAAGGAGAAGAAAGCCCAGGCAGGGTGACAATCCTTGTTGATTTTACAGGAAATGTTTTTTTTTAAGAAATTACAGACACATTTTTAGCAGCTGATTTGCAACAACTTGTTCAAAAAAAATACCCTAAAATCCCAAACACAGGCACTCTTTATTTCTGTAGGGTTGGCTACAGGCCCTTAAGAACAAAGAGTGTAGTAAAACAAAGGACATAACTAAGCTGTGCTGTGGTTTTGTAGCATCGGGTCACATTTCAAACACCACCATCTGATGTGCTGCCGGTGCGTGGCCACCGTTGGCCCATTTACGTTCACAGGAGAACAGTGGTGGCTCGTTTGCTTGCTCATACCACTATGGGCGGAAGCAAGAGTAGGGCTGAACAAACCTCTTGCAAAGCATCCAGGAGAAACCAGTGACCCCTATGGAAAGCAGCTGGCCGCTCATTTTCTCTCCTCATTTGACCTCAAATTGTTTGGTCAGCAAATAATATAGAGGTTGATAGGGCAAAGAGGAGAGCGATGGCTTTCTGCAGAAAGCACTGCACAGGCATCCTCAGACAACAGCAGCACTCAGAAAGACTGTGAGTCTTTTTCAAGGGACTCAAAACATCTCATTGCAATGTGGTCTTCCCGGTCCCCTCGCCAGAGCCCCTGCGTGGGTGCAGGCGGTCTGCACAGCACGGGTTTTGCATGTCGGGGCACACTTCCTCCTGGGATCACAGCCGCAGCTGCACTCTATTCTCTCCAGCTCTATAACAGCTCCTCGGTGACTTTGGGCAAGCCACTCTGTGCCTCAGTTTCCCCAACTGTAAGATGGAAAAGAGGGTACTTCTCTTTGCTGAGGCCTTCTTGCTTCAGGAGTACATGAGGCAGTATTTGTGAATACAGTATTTATCAGCACGACAACACCGCTAAAGCATTATCATTACAATTAACATTGCTATTGTTTTACTACTGGAATGGAATCTATGCTAACAAAAATTATGCTGCTGTATTTAGAAACTAAATCTGCTTGCATGTAGGACTGAAAAAACAATTCGTAATTCTGAGGCCAACGCGTCAACTAATCTATATTGCTGTTTTCTCAGCCACCATATGATAGAATCATGTTGGCAAAAAAATAAATATATTTAAAAACATCAGTTGTTTATGGCAACTTTAACATCTTCTATACTGGTTTCCTGAAGGCAAGGGATTATGTAATAAAAAGAAAGGCAGTATTACAGCACTGTGGTTTGAAATTAGCGTGATAAATTTAATTTTAAAACAATACTGGCCCTGCCACGTACTTACAGATAAAATAGAACGTAACAGAGCAGATGATTTATAGGTAGCACCACTGAGAACATAACACAGGAGGAAACTGCCAAAGTAATATTCCTATTCATATATGTCACATTACATTTATATGGCCCTTCTGTTGCGTTTCCTCAAACTGGAAGGCTGTGGTGTGTGGACTGTAAGCCTCAGTCAGCAAACGTGCTCCAGCTCCGGTTCCGCTCCTCCTGCCTAGAGCTCTCACTCATGACAAATCAGGAAGCCTTCCATGAGCTCCTGGCTGCCGTGTTGTCAAGCCAGTTACCCAGAAATACCAGTGAGCGTCTCTGCATTATTCAGATCCCTAAAGTTCTCCTCTCCCAGGAGGTTAAAATATCATCTATGCTATTTGCGAGGACTCTGACGCTTGTTTTGTTACACATGCCAGGATTCATGCCCTTTCTTTTTCATGCCTTCTGTGCCATCCTCCCTCTTGATGATAAACTCGTAATGGCTCAATGAGTCAAAGCCTACCAGGTGTTTCCATCAGTAAGATCTGTTAGTGATGCTGTGCATTTCTACGAGCCGTGAAGAAAGCTCATCAGTTCACGGGGGAGAGGGGAGACACGGCTGCCTTTCTTATCGCCGGGGACTGCAGGGCGGAGAGGAAGGAGCACCACAAGCTCCACTGGCAAATGACTTTATTTCCATAAGCTGCAGTGTATACAGCTTTTCATGCTTGGGCATACGAACGGGACACTGCGATACAGCTAGGATCCCCATCCTGAGAATAACCCCTCCTCAGCCTCTCATCTGTGTCTCTCGGCTGTGTTTAATCATCTCGATGTTTTGCTCTGCTGCTTCTTCTGTGATACCACGATGCCACTTACTGCCTGCATCCAGTATTAACAGACTTTCTGCTCAGGATTCATTTAGTAGAAATGTTGCTACCCCAGCAGAAGCGTACAAGCTTCTGGCTTGGCTCCTGAGTGCCTTTCTTCATGCTGCACACCCACTGGGTCTTTTTGACTGGTCTCTTTCAAAAGGGAAACATAACTGAGCAGCTAAACCTTAACTGCATCAGCAAAGTCACCTCCAGACACTTCCAACAGCCACCAGCACAAGG
The DNA here is from genome assembly GCF_013368605.1 of Nyctibius grandis. Classification (NCBI taxonomy): domain Eukaryota; kingdom Metazoa; phylum Chordata; class Aves; order Nyctibiiformes; family Nyctibiidae; genus Nyctibius; species Nyctibius grandis. The sequence goes on along the minus strand of NC_090669.1, from coordinate 18,437,768 downwards.
TCTACTCTAGCCCTCTGACAGCTATAAAACCTTACAACATGCAGAAAAGCAGCTCTCTTTCTGTCTGTGCCACAGCCCTTCATCCATCCGTAGTGTTGAAATTACACAACACGACCAAACGCTTTCATCCCAGCTTCACCACTTACATCTGTTCTTCCCAAGGATGCTGCATTTGCATGGACACACAGTGAACCAGCTCAAGGAACTCATCCAAAGTAACACCAGCCATTTTTTGCTTGCCTGGCACCAAGACAAGAGGGCTGCCTTTCTTCTGCCTTGTACTTCATACAATTATGTCATTACTGTAGTTTTTAGGCTTCAAAATCCTGACTTTTTCTCAGTGATTTTCTGAGGTTTTATGATTTAACTAACTCATCCACGCAGGCTACTTAGCGCTTAGTGATCTCTTTCTAGATAGTTTACAACAAAGATGGATTAAAGATCAACTTAGCTATTAGCTCAGCTGTTTTAGTCTGTCAGCTTGACTTTCTCCCAGCAACAGGCCAGTTTAGCAGCTTATCTTCTCAAATCTGCTCTTGCCCATGTGACCTGTATTTGAACATGGCACACATCCCATGACACGGCAGTTTTAGTCCTTTGCATGCTATGTGTTACTAGCCCTTGTAGACCAAACTTCCTCTGGTTTTAGTAATTGCTACAAGAGTGCACCAGCAGTCGTGCATCGTATTGCAAATATTATCTTGGGATTTAACAACAGGGAGGTGAACAGTAAGAACAACCTTGTACTAAAATTAAGCTTAAATAAAATTTAAACAAAGGCCTACTAAGTTACAACTAGAAATGGATGTGGCATACCATACTTACTACATTCAGAGTACCAGAGTTTCTCATAGTTGAGAAGCAGACTAAATTCAGACTTTTTTGATAGTTAGATCTATAATTTGATAATTTTATAAAATACAATGTTTACTGGTAACAGCAGGAAGAAGACCATAATGCAAACAAAATTTTTACTGTTGCTGTCAGGTTGGAACATCCTTCTTTTATATCTGTTCAAAGCAGGGCTCAAGGCTGTGTTTGGTCTTCAGGATGAGTAATATTTTCCTAGGTAATGTGCTCTTGGGAGGTCTAGTGATTAGCATTCTGATAACCTTGGATGGAGAGCATTAGTGAAGAGCAAAATGACATTATAAAGAAAAAAAATGCTTACTAAAGAGCAGACAAGGATCTCTGCCTGGACGAGCACAGATTGATAGCTTGGTTTGTTAGGTATGTATTTCAAGACGTTTCTTGCAGAAGCTCAGGTTTATTACTGAACACGGCTTCAAATGTGCCCAAGTCCAGCGACAATCAATTTTCAGTTTTCTTACTCTGGAACGGGTTACATCAGCACTTGCAAACCTGCCTGCCAGACTGTATGAACACTCACAAATTAAAGGTGTCGTTTTCAAACCATGCCTTTGAATAGGCCCGGAACAAGCTCGTTTGCTTTCCCTGACGTGCCATGCGAGGGCAGCAGAGATTGTGAATCGGGGAGCTGCGGGGCCGGGGCTCTGCGGGGAAGGATGGCCCCGGGCAGGAGGGTGGCCCTGGCCACCCTGGCTCTGCCTGGCCCCCCTCCTGGCTGCTGGGGACAAGCTGTTGCAGGGACTCCTGCCATCTGTGCTGGACATCTCACGGGATGCGGAGCCCATGAGGAACCGCAGCCGGCGTCCAGAGACTTAGACAGATAAAGGAGTCTGTACTGAGGACACATTTTAAACTTTTTAACGTTTTTGATTTAGTTCTGGTGGGAACAGCAAGAATCATAGAATGGTTTGGGTTGGAAGGGACCTTAAAGATCCTCTAGTTCCAACCCCCTGCCACAGGCAGGGACACCTTCCACTAGACGAGGTTGCTCAAAGCCTCATCCAACCTGGCCTTGAACACTGCCAGGGAGGGGGCAGCCACAACTTCTCTGGGCAACCTGGGCCAGTGTCTCTCTACCCTCACAGTAAAGAATTTCTTTATAATATCTAATCTCAATCTCCCCTCTTTCAGTTTAAAACCGTTCCCCCTCGTCCTGTCACTACTTGCCCTTGTAAAAAGTCCCTCTCCAGCTTTCCTGTAGCCCCTTCAGGTACTGGAAGGCTGCTAGAAGGTCTCCCCAGAGCCTTCTCTTCTCCAGGCTGAAGAGCCCCAACTCTCTCAGCCTGTTCTTCATAGGAGAGGTGCTCCAGCCCCCTGATCATCTTTGTGGCCCTCCTCGAAGCAAGAAGAAAGTACAAAATGCGGATCTGCCTCAGTCTGGCAAATGTCACGTTCCCAAGTTGAAACATTAGCACAGAAGCAGTTGAAAAGGAAAATAATGAAATTCTAAAGCCTGTTGTAGAACAGATGCACGTTCACATCCCTCTCATCCTGGTTTCACAAACAACTAGTTTACTTTAGCGGCAAGTTTCTCCAAAGCAGAGACTGGGCCTGCAAAATTTCAGCCTCCCCAAAATTTAGTAAACGAATATTTATAAACACGCGAAAACAGAATACAATAATGGGAAGTATTTGGGTGGTCTTTACGGTGGGCAGCACTACTCACCTCAGGGTAACGCAGAGAGGTGAAACGATACAGAGCAGCCAAAACCTATGTGTGACTTTCATGCCTGAAGTAGAAAAAGCTCAACATGGAGATTTCGGCAGCACCTAACGCTGGTTCTCAGAATCTCAGTTAAGTCTGACTTGGTGACACTCGGCGATTATTTTATGAAGAAGGAAACGGTGTCATTCATCACCCCAGGAGACGAAACGGCAGCTCTTTCCTTGCGTGTTTGTGCAGTTGCCATGAGGTGGAGCCATGCATCAAATCCCAACCACGAGTAAACGGCTACCAAGAGCTTTTAGCTCTTTTTTTTTTTTTTTCCACTTCAGCCAGGTTGAGCCTAAGCCTCCATCCAAGGTCAGCTGATTGCTGACAAGCACCGATAAATCAAGCAGAAAGCGCTGGTGATAATGCTGCCCGTTATTGATCGGGTGCTGTAGGTGATATTCAGCAGAGGGTTAGCTGTTCCCACCAGTCACTAGGTAACGGGGTTGCCTCGGGATGCAGTCAGCCGCGAGAACGGAGCTGATGAGATAATGTGTTGGGTTTCTGTTTCAGTGGCTGTGTTGTGCTGTCCTGATTACCCTTGGAAAGGCCATTTCACTCTGAGGGCCATACAAGTTCGAGTGGACAAACCCCAACACGGAGAGGCAGCTACAGGTACTTTTCTCTAAGCTGCCTCTCGACCCTGTAACCTTTTTTTCCCTGTAAACTGAAATCTTCAGCTTTTCCTACAGGACTACAGCATGCTTCCTGCTGCCTCTGTGCCCAAGGGACACTGTGTGTGCTGGCTGCCAGGGTGGATTGCATTGCTTCACCCAGAAGATGACTGAAGGTGCCTTGGGAAGCCAAGCCTGTTTGCAGAAACTGGTGGGACAAAGTGTCTGAACAAAAGTCCTGTACGTCTGACGGCAGCACAGGCAAGGATGGGTTGATGTTTGAAACTGCTCCAAGGCAAGCACTGTGATTTAGTTTCATTTGGACCACTCCACCAATAGAAACAGCTATTCTATTCCTGGTATAATTTTCATGAAGGAAAATCAAAAACCTGCAAGATTTTAATTTTGCAGTTACACTATTTTCCACTTAAAACCAAACACATTGGAAAAATTCCCAAGAAGGTCTGAACAATCCTGACAGGCGTAAACCCTGCGATTGTATGTCTTTCAAGGCCTGGGGTCTGTTTAACCTATAAATCCCCTCTGTTACGCACAAGAACGGCTCCTGAACATCCTGATAAGAGAGGTGCATTTTGTCTGGAAATCATACAAAAACTTTTTCTAATATTTGGTGTAATAAAGGAAATATTGTCATCAGTTACCTCACTGATATGTAACTTTCTGTTAGCAAATCTTTCACAGTAAGGTTATAATAACATCACTCCTTGGCATCTCTGCCAGATACTCAACTCTTTATTTTCTGTGCTGTCATATAAGCTGAGTAATTTATATGCCTGTTCAATACAAAAGGTGGTTATTATATGTTTGAAGAAAGAGGTTTGACAATACCTGCCTTGTAAGAAATACCAACTGAGTCGTAGAGAGGAAAGGCAACGGAAAATGCTCTAAATCAAAAGGTGACAAGGCAGTTTTCAGATGGAAGATTAGAACATTGTTCAGGGTTCCACAAATATGTTGAATTATAGACAAAAAGCCACTTTCTAACATTTGTCCCCTGTTGCTGCAGTCCTTTTAGGGACATAAATCCCACTGCAGTCAAATCACGTCTATAAACTAAATTCCAAAATTAATCCATAAGTAGAGTCAGTCATGGAAATGCTTATTATTAGTTTGATTTGTACAAGATGTATAGATATGATTTCAAATAAAAGCAACATTATGGAAAAAATTACGTCAATTGCAGTTTTGTCTGAATAAGGACTGCACAGTATGAATGCTCTCCCAAAATAACACATCTGCAGTGATCTAAGTGAAGCTTAGCTAACATTCGCTGCACTGTATTTTTACACAGGTAATTTTGTGAGACTGCTTAACCACAGCTCTAAAATGACATCGATCCCCGAGCTCTGACAAATGCATAGCAAGGTTGCTCTACCCGGCGAGAACAAGCCATGATGGACGCTGGCCTGGTGCCAGCGCTGCTCTTCAATCCATATAAAGATGCAAGTAGATGTATTTTAGCTGATGGAGTAAAAGCACTTTGCAAAACGTGCCATCACAGGTCTGCCTCCTGCCACACAGGCCAGCAGCTGGGCACACACCTTGGAGAGCTTAAATATGGCAGGGGCAGAAGGTGACAAAAGCCCGTTTGGGTGTGGGACCGGGTGGCAACGCAGCTGTGAGGGAGCTGCAGAAAGCCCCCTGCCCCGGTCTGCTTTCCTGCAGATGGCCAGGCTGGTTAACCCCAGCCCCGCAGGCAGGATTCGGAGCACAACATTAGGTGGGTTGAGTGCCAAGAACTGATCGTGCAAACTGCCTTAATCCCCCTGAGCAAGGCAAAGGAGAATGTCTGAGCACCGTGGGAAAGAGCAGTTCGTGGACAAACATCCGACGTTGTCAACCCAAAGCTGAACTCATCTTAAGAGGCTCCTAGGACAAGCCCACCCTGCTTGTGCTGGTCCTTGCTGTCCTGCTCTCCAAGGCAGTGCTGCTCTACCAGCCGCCAGCTCCTGGGCCATCTCTGTGGGCACTATCCTGTTGTCCCTGGGCCCTGGACACCACCGTGCACCCGAATGGCCCTCGGCAGCCGCAGGGAGCAGGGCTTATCCTCCTCCCGGACAGCACCTGGCTTTCCTGACATCGCAGAGGAACAGCAGACCAAGGCATGGGAGGAGAAATTCATCCTCCCTTCAGCTTGCCCTTCCAGCAGAGAGATCATTTCCTACACTGAGACTGGAAGTCCAGACCCCGATTCAGAGAGCCAGGCGAGCTTATCCTTAGCTCTCAGTTAAAGCAGGAAGATCATTGCCACTGCAGATGGAAGTGGACATTCCCTGTCTCAGAGCAGACCACTTGGAAAAGGAAAAGCACCCTCACATTGCATGGGGGAGAAGAACGTGGGTCGCTGCCCTTTGAAGAGGCGGCTCGGGTAGGAGCCCAGTGGCCATGGATGCAATCCCTTCTCTCGAGGAGCTGCTGAAATGAGAACACGCAGACATGGATTTCCAAGGCGAGCAATACCTGCTATCTTGAGCGACCTACTTTTTTGCACACTATGTGGACAGGGCTTGGCAGTAGTTAATTCAGTGCCGAAAAATAAAACTGTTGGGCGGCAGCAATTACCACATGTCTGGTGAATCCCACGGAAAACCTTACTGCCCCGTGACAGTGGTTACAGGATGACACCCCATTTCAGATGTGCATTGAGTCCACATCTAGCAGGAACACAGCCATTTTCTAAATGGAGAATCCCCATTCAAATTTGCTGATCAGATCCAACACGAGTTTTTCTTGTTACTATGCATGGTGGTGTACCAAATGTAGAGTTTTTAATATTATCTCATAAATCACAAAAAAATGAAAAGCATTTTCATGCTGAGGATCCAAGCAGTTGTGTGCCTCTGGATGAGCAAGGCTGAGCGAGTGAGGCTCTCAGCAGGACGAGCACACTGGCAAATTCAGCTTTTCCAGCGGCCGTGTTGCATGTCACAAATCACCCTGGCTATAAAACTCCGCCCTACATCACGTATCGCTCTGCGCCTGGCCCTGTGCTAGCAGGTCTCTCACGACTCTTCCCTGCCATTACTTCATCTCATCTGGGCCAGGGAATGCTCAGCTAAATCTATACTGAACCATCGCTAGTTGAGTTTTCACTGAGATTTTAATTGTTTGCCATCCATACAGGGAGGAGAAATAAATTAACAAGTTAATCACTCTTTTGGACTTTGAATTCGTTTCTAATGCCTGTGCTAAATGACTAACAACTGATTCAGAAACTGGGATTTAGTTTGGTATTTGCTGATACTTTGACTCTATACAGATTTTTATTTTCATTTTTGAACAAAATCTGATTTCTTGATACATTAGCCCATTAAATTAAACAGCTCTCCTCAAAATGACCCCCAGTTACCAGCAAGAAACATAACCCTGATGGTTGCAGCTTGAAAGCCTGGTATGTTTTCTCTCCATTTTTTTCCCAGAATGAGATCCTGGCACCCTAATTCACAGGCACCGGAGCCGATCTCTGCAGAGAGTCGCAATCAAGTCAGCTCTTTCTTTGCAGCACAAAGGAAATCACATTTCTTTGAAACGCCGAGGAAATCTGAATGTGTGTTCCTGTTTAGCATGATTAAGGTGTCACATAGCACTCCCACGCACCCCGACACAGAGAACTTCTTGCCGGCTGCTGATGTCAAAGCAAATCAGCTGAAAACACGGAGGGGTTCTGAGAAACACAACTAGGACATGCCAGGCAGGCTGCCAACGGGCCACCCGGCGTCGTACAGACCGGGCATCCTCAAGGGCCACCTCCGCACAGGGGACGGGGATACACAGTGATGTCTGCCATCCCCTCGGGAGGTTTTTAACACAGGCATGGGGCACACATCTTTTGCCAAGTAGGACTTTCTGCATGTGAGCTGCTTGGTGGTGGTTATAAAACCCTGATAGGTAACAGCACATGTACCCATAGCATTTGGGAACATCTCCAAGGGGTGCACTTACTTCCTTGCTTTTGGATTTGCCCAAAACCTTCTTTGCTTGTGCTCTGTCTTGGTCCCAGTCACCTGGGATGTTTTTCTCTATCCCAGCTCTGTCTCTCATCACCATGATGGTCCCAGCTGCCATCCTTTTGCTTTTCTTCAGCTCTTTCTTCTGTATATTTTTGCCTGTGTCCTGTGGTTTGTCCACTATTAACATTAATAATTTAGGGGATTGTCTGCTTCTGCTGAAATCAGTTCCTGTGCTACTGCTGCTAAGTGCTGGGCCTGGGCCCAAGAACCGCTGTGGTGGAGCTCGAATGAAGCAAATTAAACAAAAGCAGAGGAAAACAGGCGCTTCATCCATCACCACCCCACGAATTTAGGTGGGGATGCCCAAAGCCTAAGAAACACAAGCACCAAATTCCAGTTGAAATCCCTTCCTTTTCAAAGCTCTCCCATGTACGTGTTATGGCCCTGGTGCTGGAAGAAATCAGCCCCAGTGCGGAGGCTCCACAAGGTCCTTGTTACGCCCCAAGGCAAAACTACTTAGATACAGGCAAACGGGACTGGCTCAGTGCAAAATACACCCCTCTGTGCCTCTGCAGGTGTTCGCCCGATAAAAATTGTGAAGGACCAAAGTGCTTGTGCAAAGCTATTGATCCAAGTGGCTCTTTCTAAGCTCCCTGTCACGCCTCCATCCCACTGCTAGTGATCATCTCCAAGAGCTACACCTCATGCAGAAGACCTTATTTTTAAGCTATTCGCTGTCTTGTTGGCGGCCCATTTCTTTGCAAGTGGCAGAGGAAGTAAAGCACCCTGTGTCTCAAGGCTTAAGCCAGTGGGGACCAAGTTCACCTTCTTATACCTTTCTCTGGCATCACACGACTACACTGACGAGGACCACACATGGGGAAACTGTCAACAGTGAAGGGCATGGACTCTGTCTTGGAGAGACTTTTTATGTTCTTAAGCCATGAGCTTTAATAGCTCTGTCAGGGAGACAGAATAAATAGCAAGACAACGTAGACAATGATTTAGGGACCAAGTATGCAGACAGTTCGACTAAGGCTGAGAGGACAAATTCATGTGATGTGACATCACAGAAGCTCAACTCTCATCCATGTCATTGAGCCATACAGCTGGGCTTCTCAGTCCTTCCTTGAACAGCATTTTAGCAAAAGAAGGACTTTTTTTTTTTTTTTTTTTTTAAGCTGCCACCCCCAAACATACTCAGGCTGCAGGTCTCCCCTGACGGCAGCAGCCGTTGGCTGGCCAGGGCAGGACTTGGGCAAGGTCTGGAGCTCAGGTCCCACAAGGAGCTGCCAGCACCCCGCAAAGGGACCCAGCCCCACCACGCCACATAGCCTGGCTCGTCCTGCACCCCAGGGCTGGGAGGATTACCGGGAGCACAACGAGGATGCCAGGGTGCAAATCCCAGGTTGCGCACCCGGGGAGTGGGCACGCCGAGGAGGGTGTGGACACCCAATGCCTCCACCTGCCTCCTCCTCAAGGCCTTGGCTGAAGTGCCCCCCCCCGGGGACTCAGCGCTTCGCTCACCGAGCCGTCAGCTGGATTCACGTCGTGTCCTTACTCTGGCGTTTGCTATTCACTTGCAGCACCCGGCAGGCAGAGATGTGAGGACACGCTTCCCTCCCCACCGGCGTTTGGAGTGCTTGGAGGCTGGGCAGGAATGCGGTGCCAGCCGTGTCGGGTGGTGGACAGAAGCCAGAGCAGCGTACCGTAGTCGTGTAATGAAATAACCAGAACAGATTAGGCAATCTCTGTGCTTCATGTTGACAGGCCTGAAGGAAAGAACAGAACATGTAATCAAATGAGGGGGGGTTCTTTGTTTCTTTTGAAAGAAAGACTATTACAGCTATATAAGACGTGGCGTAGCGTGCATTACTTACGCTGCCCTGGATATTTCTCTCTTGCAGGTTTGAGGGTAAGACTGAGATCTTTACTGAAGTCCCAGGGAGGAAAGAACTGGAGGAGCTGACATTCACTGGGGATTAAGCACACAATTCATGTAATGCTTCTTCAGTAACTTTCGCCCCTCCGTTTGGCTAACCTGCATCAGGACACCCACGGCTCGCTCACGTCAGCAACCTGCAACGCCAGCTTCTCCAGGAACAGACTGACAGCTACATGGTCTTTTTAGCAACAGATCAGGCTAAATAAAAAGCACAAATTCACAATCTGCTATCAGCTTCCTTCTTTTGATGATTTCTGCAGAGATATTCCTGCTGAGTCACTGGGTTTGCAGTGTCATGTGCTGGTGGGAGCTGCGAGAGCCAGCCCGGGGCAGGGGCTGCCCACTGCTGCTGCCAGCGATCACCGGCTGCGGAGGCTGAACGGGAGATGCAGGGAGCACCCGGGTCCTTTCCTTGGGCTTTCTTGGCCAAAGCCCCAAGCCAGGATTAGAGCAAAATTCTACCAAAGAAATCATCCGACCTGTACATGAGGCTTTTTAGCTGAATTGCTTCACTGGCTTAACAGGCAGCTAGACATCATCTAGTGATCCTGCTGCGTATTTCCCCGACCCAGGGATGTAATTTGGTGACTCACCATCATCCAGGTACCAGTAATGACAGCTGGAGTTTTTCCCCAAACAACTGATTTCAGATACGGAATTCATTTAGATCCTGTTAAAAAATCTGCTTCTGATTTTTGCCTCTGTGGTGCTAAACCCACCAACATCAAGTAACGCCTTCTGCAGCAGTGACCTGGCTTACCCTGCTTTTGGGAATCACCCAAACAAGGCTCTTCCTTTGCTTTTTTCAATCACCCTTCTGAAGTGATCTGCGGAGACAGCCTGAGAAGTGACAACCCCAGATTGCTAATAAATGTCTACAAAGCTTGCTGAAATTAGCCCAGCACCTTTGGTTTGGTAAAGACCTCCTGCAACATGCAAGGCAGCAGGTGCCCTGACACCTTTTCAGCGGGAAGGCAACTCGTCACCGCCGCGACGTGTCTGGAGTTGCCTTATTTACTCTCCCGGGGTGGCATGAATCAGAGTTGAAAAGTGCGGTGTGCTGAAGCCAGCCCGTATTCCCACGATGTGTGAGCGTGAGTCACTCAGCGGGGAGATTCTGCCAGGGTCTCTCCTGGGCGACCCGGCTCTGCTAAACGCGCCGGAAAACCCACGGATAAAAACAGCCCCAGTGATGCACGGGAGCCGAGCAGCCTCCCTGCCTTTTTGGGGAAGCTTCTGAAACGCCGACTTTCCTCTTGATCAATAATCTGGCTGGCAGGGCAGGGCTCTGAAGCAGTCCAGAAAACCCAGCTTGCTGCTTGCACAGGCACTGCTGTTTCTCTCCGGGCAGATGACAGGCTGGGTAACTCCAGGCGCAGGCAGGGGAAAGACTTCTCCTCCACGTATGTTGAAAGCCAGGCTCTCCTGTAAGAGCTCTGGCATACAGAGAAGATAATGCAGGATGCGAAAGGGCTTTCTGTGGCATGTGCAAAAAGAATAATTAAAAAAAATTAAGCCCCATCCCGAGGTCCCACAGCTGATGTCTGTTTTTCCTCATCATCTCCTTTCTCCCTTCGCTCCCCAATAAATGTTATCGCAGGAACTAGGGAGCAAACCGGGCTGCGTTCTGCCTGGACATTCAGAACGGGGTGTTTTGGCCTTCGAACCCATCACTCATCTGATCCTACGCTTACCAGAGCTGCTCGTCCCGTCCCTGCAACCACCACAGCGAGGGCACTGCTCTCCTCAGCGATGGTTTCCATGCTATTGTCCCAACTCAGAAAAGCCACTGACAGGAATATTTCCAGATAAATATCTCATTAATTTCAACCACAGGCAGCCGTGAGTCACTTCCCCTTGACTGCACTCCTCTCTAGTGACCACAGACTGGGTAGTGGAGACCTGGTACTGTGTAAAATTTGTAACTATTTTGAAAGGAGATCAATAATTCAGTAATTAGTCTTGAAAATTCAGGCCTAAAAATATCTTTCATTTTCTCCAGAGATTTCCTATTAGTTAATTACCTTTGCTCCTACCACAGCTGTATAATAAAACTGAGAAATTTTACTGCAAAACTGTTGGATTTTTTTAAAGCATCTTTAGAGTTCAAGCAGCGGGTTGGGTTTTCCTTGAACTGTAGTTCTGCCTCTTCATAAATTGTGTCTTTTTTCCCCTCCTAAAAAAGAAACGGCATGAGGCAATGCTCACCCTGGGGCACCCGTTCTGCAGTGGCTGCAGCGTGCCCTTGGTGGGGTCCCCCCGCCGGCAGCCTCCTGCATGCCGTGTGGGATTTGGAGGCTCTGCCTTGCTGCTGCCGAGCTTTTCCTTTTCTCCTTTCCTTTCTCCTTTCCTTTCCTTTCCAGCAACCGGCTCAACTCAGCAGCACGACTCGGAGCCTGATTAATCGCAGACCCCAAAGCCTGAAAGCCAGCAGTGTCTCGCATGCCAGCAGATGTTTCTCTTTTAGATGGATTGGTTCTTCTTTCTTTTTTCTTTTTCTGAAATAACAACAGCTTGACGAGGATCCAAACCCCCAACTTCTCAAGGAAAAGCGGGAGCAGCACCTCAGTGCGCAGACGGGCAAGCAGAGGGTCTCAGCTGGGCTCACACAGGGCTGGCCGCTGCAGCATTTGAAGTGATGCGATGGCATCATTTGCCACGATAAATCACTGGAGCCTTTAAGCCTGTACTCAATATCCACTTAACCAAAAACAAACAAAAATCCCCAGACTGCTTAGTAATCACCCAGGCCTGCCTTAAAATAAACTAAAAAAGAACCTTTTCCATCAACTTTTGTGGGATTTGGATTATACTTTTTCACTGAAGCTGAATTCATGGCAGGACAGGTCCCTCGGCCAGCAGCCACCAAACGACCTTCTGCGATGCTGGAGGGGCCTTTGGGATCCTTTTGGGCTGTCAAAGCTGCTGTGGGAGCACTGTTCAGGATGCTCACACTTGGCCAGGCTGCAGCATGGCTTCAGCTGAGCATAGCACTGAAATTGGGGCCTTATTCAGACCCAAACCTCTTGCCAAATATTTTTACTCACTTCAATCACTGCTCGTTAGCCCATGGGTTCACTCTGGTGACTAATGACTGTTCTTGTCTGAAATCAGTGGATTTTAAAGGAATAACCACACTTTAGGAGGAGTTTCTCATTTGTCCTGATGAAGAGGGGGGGAAATGTGGTGGTGGGGGAGGATAAACACTGTTGCTTGATCTCATGAATTCCCCTAATTCTTCTTGGGGGGTTGCACGGCCTCCCAGCAAAGCAACAGCCACAGGCAGGTTTGCTCTGTGCTGCATTTCAAGCCACGGGGGAACGTGAAACGTCCCACCTGCCTGCTCCTCTATGGCGGCCCCTCCAGCCTCTCGCTGTCCCGGGGAAAGGGCCATACCACCCCGCGCCAGGCTGAGCTCCCTGTGGCCCCTGAGCCTAGTGTCAGTCCAAACCGGGCCCAAAAACCAAAGTAACTTCACTCATGAGCAGGTGGAGGCCAACAGCTTTGGGCCTCCATGAAGACGTTGGAGTCCATCAATGGACAGGAGGCAACCCATGGTGCTGGCAATGGCTGGTCGTAGACCCACCATGTCCCAATGTCTCTGCTGATGGCAGTTCTCCCTTGTCACTCCTGGGACATACCGGAGCTGCTGGGACAGCAGCGGGGACAAAAAAATGGAAGATTTCACCAACTAGCTTCCATGAGGGAGCGGGGTGCAGCCCCGAGCCCCTCTGCAGCAGGGCAGGATGAGGAGGAGGAGGACGGGGGGAAGGCCCCAGGGCCGCAGTGGCTGTGTGCTGGAGCTCGGGCGGGTTTCCTTGGCAGCCGCAGGCTCAGGGCGCTCACCATACCTAAGTGAAGGTTTTGTCGCCATGGCAACATTGATGTCATCGGCTCTGCAGCGAGAGCGGCGTTAACCTCAACGGCAACTTTTTGTCTTTTCTTTTTTTCCCCCCGGTTTGGGGTTTTTATTTATGTACGTGTTCTTTTCTCTCAGGAGCTGACCCCGCCGCCGGGACCTGCGGCAGCACCCATGGATGTCCCCCAGACCCAGACCCCTCCTCACGCCATTTGGGGGTGGCGGGGAGCCCCGTCACTGGTAGCGCTGGGACGGGGCTGTATTTTGCAAACCGAGCCGTCAGGACCGCGCTCTGCCCCGCACACACTGACCTGTTTCCCCTGTCCTCGTAAACCAACGGTATTTCCAAGGAAGATGGTTTGGAAGCTCCCAAAACGTGAAGGAGGTGACCTGGGGAGAGGCTTCGCGCCCGAGGAGATGCTTCACACCAGTGGACCTGCTCTGGACAGTGCCTGTGGCTCTCACCATGCAGGAACGCAACAAGCTCCCTGTCACACCGCGTTACGGTGGAGCCGTCGACGCTCACTCTCCCGTCACAAGGAGTTAGATGGACCCACCAAGGTGGGAATCCCACATCTCCGTGAGGGACGTAACGCCTGACGTGAGCATCCGATGGCCGCTCACAGCTCCAGCTGCATGGTGGAGGCTGAGCTCTGCAGTGTCCCCCCAGCACTACAACAAAAATCCCTCTTCAAATGACACCCGGCACGTTTTTTGAAGAAAAGGTTCACGAGGGAGTGGGACCTGGCTTCTTCACCAGGCTCGAGCGAGGAGACTCAGACCTCTGTCAGCCCCACTTCCAGGGATGGATATAATCCCACAGACAAATCCTCGATTCCCCTGGAGCCTCCTGTAATTTCCACATCTCAGGTCTCCTGCTGATAACAGCGGACCATTGCAGCAGTCTGGGTCAGGCTGTTCCAGCCAAAAATACTCTACACATTACCCAGGTCACTACAGCATTAAAACAAGCATCTCGCCTAATTGACAGGGCAGGAGCAGCATTACCGCTGAGCCTGGCTTTCCTGGCTGCCCCTCTCGTACACAGCCCTTCTCCCTGCGTCATGGCGAATCTTTGTTTCAGCTGTAGCTGGGATTGTTATAAAGGTCTGGTTGTTTTTTTTTTTTACACTGGACAAATCCTGCTTCTGGCCTAGCTCATCACGCAGAGCGGGATCTGCTCTTTGCTGTGCCAGGGAGGAGATCTTGATGGGCCTCATCCGCCCGGCTCCGGGCACCCAGGCGTGGGGATGCTCTGCCACTGCTCATCCCACCCATCAGGGCTGGGGAGAGCACCAAGTGGAAGGGAGAGGGCTGGTAAACAGGATCAGAGAATGACATAAAATCCTAGTCAATCCTAGGCATAACATCCTAGTCTCACAATACTTTTTCACTTTTATAAACAACAATCGACCAAAACTTGCGTCTTTCTAACATTATGATGTTTAAACTGAAATTCAAAGCATTCCTGATGAATGTGTTTCTGCAGCCTCCAAGGTTCACCACTCTGCCTCTCAGTGCAGCAGTAAATAATAAAACCTAGCTCCAAGATCTCAAAGCACCTGGCAAATGAGTCAGTAACATTTGCTATCCTTAATGTCATCATAATTGGTAAAATATGGAAAGAGAAGTATCCCTAAGCCAAGGTTTCTGTATTTTAAATATAAGGAGGCATACCAAAGACAGTAGCAACACTTCAATAAAAGTGAGACAGTCGGCAGGTCTCTGACCCCATATTCAAAGCAAACTTGTCTTTTCATGTAATTTCACGCAAAGGCACTGATTTTCTGGTAAAGGCATATGTAAAAACGGGAGATTCTGGGTGGGAGAGACTACTCCGATTTGGAAGTCAGTTAGCTACTGTGAACAATTCAGCTTCAAATGTGTGCTGCTTCAAAATTAAAGGATTAATGTTTGATGTAATATCCCAGCTGCAACAAATATTAACAAGACACTAGTTACTATATCAGCTGCCAGATCTGTAAAGCAAAATGGTTAATTTAGGTGTCGAGACCAATTCAAGGCTAGTAATGAACTGAACGTGTGCTGTGAGCCATATTCTGATATACAGACCTTTGTTTTGATCTTTGCAGAGCTTGGTAGGACACATATTTACATTGGCAGTGCTTTCACGACCAGTGAATCTCTAAGGTCCATGTATCTATATATTTAAAATCTGATAGGGCCTATTTTAAAATTACAAATATATTACAGTATTTGTTCTAGCTGGTTGGTGAAAAGCATGCAAGTCAGATCACCTAAAAAAAAAATAATAAAAAAAAGCAGGTGCCAGGCTAGCAGGAAAAATACCTGAATGTTTAATATTACTGGCAAAAAGGATATTCCAAGATCTGTTATTAATAAAAATGGCTTATCTCAAATATTTACTTAAGATGTTCCCCAGTCAACAGAAAAGAAAATGGAAAAAACCGGCATGGTAACATCCACTTAAAACAAATATTTTGATATATGTACTCTATTTTGTTGGAAAAAAAATCATTAAAAATTCAAGACACAGCAATATAGCTGAGTGATGTGTTCTAACAGGCACAGCTGGTTGGTTTTACAGAGGCTGGGAGAGGTCAGCATTGCCTGTAGCGTGAGAATGACGGTAGCACTATGGTCTTACTGCTTATAGATGTGTAGAAAGTTTCAAGGAGCTCTTTGCCAGATTAGAAATCCTTGTACAGATGAGACAGGAGGTTACTCCTGCTCCCAGCCATCAGGGGAGTGGAAATCCCAATGATGGGAACAGCCTCAGCTCCTACTGCTGTCCAGAAGTCTTAGGTGGACTTGGCATCCACACTTTGCTTTTGAGCCCATCATTGCTATTTCATACCTTTACTGCATTTAGGGATTGCTTGTCCAGAGTCCAGGCCCTACACCCATCTACCAACAAGGTCTTTCTACTCACTCCAAAGACCTTCCTGCCATATTTCCAAGAGAACTTTACCTGAACAGAGGCTTAATACTCTCTGGGAAGCGTAAGGAAAGAATATCAGAGACACTTTTTGTACTCAGTGCTGAGGCTCAGAGATTGAGCCTCTCCCTTGCTTGGCAGTGGTGGCCCTGGCATGGGGACAAGGCTTGCCCGCTCTGGGGACACGCAGATGGCTCTCAGGAGACCCACAGATCTCAACCGGGCACTGAGCAACCTGCAGAGCTGCCCTGAGAACAGCCCAGATGCCCCACACCCACCCTGGTGCCACCATCTACCACATCTCCCCACGAGGTCCCACAACCAACGTGAGGCAGGTAGCCTCAGGTGCTCACGGACAGGTCTGGTAGGTCACCCAGGCTCCACCTCGTGTGAAAGGACCATATGAACACAACATACTGAGCTCTTACCTGGTAAAAATACGACCAGACAACGCTTCAGGTCAGCAGCTGTTTCAGCACTGCCCTCCAAGCAAATCCATGCTGAATTGTCAGGATTTCAGGCATGTATTTTACTCTCTGATCAACGAAGGAGCTGTACCCACCCAGCTGGGAAACTGGAGGCAACGGGTACTTTGTGAGATTCATCTCTGCGTTTGGTCTTCTGAAACTCAAAAGGCAGCTGTGAGCAGTGGAAGCAGCAATAGGAAGGTAGGACAACCGCAGGGTTTTAACGAGGACATGAGAAAACTGCTCCTGAAACAAGGCAGTGCTGTGGCTCTGTGGACTCGCATCAAAGCTATCGCACTAGTTCGGGTTCAAAGCCAAAAGCTGTAGGTTAGACAAACCTCTGGCATTCCCAGTCCCTGGGCCGACGGGCTGCAGTAACCTCCCAAACTGGGCAGCTTTTTAATGGCTCGTATTGTCAGCGAGCAGCAGCTGCGAGGCAGGCAGAAAGGCATCATTATCCAGGTGAAACCACCACAAGCCCCACTGCCATGGTAGAAAAAACTCATAAAAACTCAAAAAGCTCAAGCTGAGCTACAACAACTCTTATTACGCCACATCCAATCCTCCCCTTTTGTAACCGATACGAGAATCCCTGGCCCGATGCAATCCTTGGAAAGGTCCAACAACGCCGGCCTGTAGCTGCCACGAGCTGGAGGCCAAGGGCACCCACCCTGGCACAGAGATGGCTCCCACAAGGTGGCACAGACCACAGGTATCGTTTTATTTAAACACATGGATCATCTTGGAGCTCGCTCCCCTCCAGTGCAGCCTGCTGCCACGGCAGGGACAAACACCTGCTGGTTCGGGAGAGGGAAGGAAGCACAAAGGAGCGGGTTGTTGGAGGGCAGGACCAGGCCGGGGGATCTCACACACGCCCTTTCCCTGGCTCACTCCAGCTCGCCCACGTGGCATTACAGCGAAACCAGCGCTCGTGGGTGCGCGAGCTCCTTCCACTGCTGCTGAGCCAGCAGAAACCCAGCAGCTCTTGCTGCTTCCCCAGGAGGCAGAGTCTGGGGGGCAGCAGGGGAAGGGGTCACTGCCCACAGGGGGGAAGGGAAGCTGTGCCCAACGTGCGCCTGCGTTTCACCAAGGCCTAAAGCTCTCCTTCCTTGGGCAACTTCTCACTCCCTCAACGCAACGTCACAGGAACAGTTCTGGCTGTTCCGGGTCCAGAAAGGCGTGAAGTCCCTGCCGCTGCCAGGCGAGGACAGCCCGTACGCAGCAGGGACGGCTCAGGGGAAGACTCAGAAGGCCAGACACGCTCAGCTACAGCTGGCTTGTTTCAGTGGGGAAAAAAAGTGAAGGCACAGTGTATTCTCTTTGTCAAGGGCCATCCTGTGAGCACTTCTTACCTTGGCTGGAAACACAGTACAGACACTTGTGTTTCTTGGTCTCCTAAAGCCTGTTCTGTGGACTAGGACAGAAACACAGATAACAACGAGAGCACAGGAGCCAGGTAACGCAGGTGATGAAGGTGGCACTCAGAAAACTGCAGGAATTGGTTTCAAGTGGGGTCCATTCGTTTAAAAGCTGAAGTAGTTCAGTATTTGCCCAGACAATCAAAGCGGATTTGTGAAGCTCCAGCTAGACTTTGTGCCGGTGTCCAGCCCACGCACCAGCGTGCTTTATCAAGGCAGCAAGCAGAACGCAAAGGCAGCAGATCCCTCCCTTTGGATGCTGCCCTGAAATGCACCCTAATATACAGAAACCCCTCTCAAGCCTGGAAATGCCCCAGTGTTTCCAGTACTGCCTACTTCAGGCAACCAGTGCAAAAACAAAACCCACCAATGCAACTCTTTCGCTGGCCAGCGCAAGGACTCCTTGAGCCTGTGAAGGATTAGGAACGGCGCAGAGATAAACGGTCTCGGGGAGGGATGCAAGAACGGGGTGCGCAGAGCCTCAGCTGTCCTCCTCCTCTTCCCTTCTAGGTGACAGTGCCTTGAAACAGAGCGAGCTGCCGGAGCGCGGCTCCTTGAGACATCGTCCTCGGCACAGCATCGTCCGCCGGCTCTGGCATCTCCGCACCTCCCACAGCATCCCCACGTCATCGGGCTGGCGAAAGCTTCCTTCAAAGAAAACACAAAGCACGCAGCTAAAAGATACTCACTTACAGTTTATTTTTGCCTGAAATTATTTCACATCTCTTTGTACACAGCTACAGAACAGTAGTAGTAAACCATTGGTAAAAGCAACAGTGCTAAGGAAAATGTTGGCATAATTTTTCTTCTTTTTTTTTTTCTTCTTTCTTCCCATACTGTATCCTCAATACAGTCTGGGATCTGAAGGGGGAAAAAACCTGGCACACTACATGAGTTAAGACTCAATTTCTGTTTCATTTCTTTTTTTAAAAAAAAAAACAAAAAAACAACATCATGATTTGGGTAGGGGTTGTCTACATAGCAACAAAGTTTAAAAAAAAACAAAAACAAAAACAAAAGCTTGGCTTCCATTGAATAAGATTAAATATATATATATTTATATATAAAAAATTACATTGGCTGTATGTGAAACCTTGAGGTGCTGAAGAATAAAATAAAGGTGTTAAACAGAGGAAAACCTTCTTTTTTTTTTAGTTTGTTTGTTTTTTTAAATAAGCAGCTCTGTACAATGAAGGCTCATTATGAAAAAAAAAGTCAACAGCATAGTTATAAAAGAAACCACAATTTTTAAAAAATCATCTTCTGAGCAACTGTGGAATTTGAAAAATGTAGCAGTCACATTTACAGACAGGTCAGAGCTCTCGGGTCAGCAACAATGCTATTTTTTCAGTCTCCCCAGAGGAACATGCAGAACAATGTGGGCACAGAACAGGTAGGGGAGGGAGAGGAGGGGAGGGAGGAGGGGGAATAAAACAGAAAAAGCTGATGCACAACATGGAGGGAGAGCTTTTTTTTTTCCTCTTTTTGAAATATTGGACGTAAACAGAAAACAACTAAGGCAACTTGTAAAATCTACAGAGTTTTGCAAACACCCCGTTGGCAAAATAAACGACGTCTTTTCCCCATCTCCCACGTTTAAACCTGACAGGGTTTAAGAGACTAAAGGAAGTTTTCAGACTTCGGAAGGAAACGTGACTTTTATTAATCCCTGCACCCCCCTCCCCAACCACACACACCCACCCCCCCCCCCCCCCCCGACAGATATTTTCCTTCCTATTTGATAACGTTTGAGGCATTTTGAAATCAAAAAGACAATGCGATGAATGTTGTGACAGAGAGGGAGTATAATACAGTATGCGTTACTGAAAGGCTATTCTTCAAGGAGGACATTTCCTTTTAAAAAAAAACAACAACAACAACAAGACAGCAAACTAGTTTATACAGTACTATACGCAAAAAAAAGGGTAAAAGAATTAACAATTCATAAATAAAAGACAGGTCCCAGACCTGTTATTTGTGAACCATTTTTTTAAATAGGTGCATTATGTAAATCTTATGTACAACAAAATTACTTTGCATAACAACTGCAAGGACATGGGGGGGGAGGTGAAAATCATATTAGTTTTGGTTTTCTTCTCTTGAGATTTTTGTAAGTTTGATTTTCTGGAGCAAAACCGGTGAAAGAGGAGTTCTGACTGGATGGGTGCCAGCCAAGGAAACCCAGGGAAATAACGACAAATGAATATTTTTTTTTTCTTCACACAGCATAAAACACAAAGGCAAATAAAATCCACAAAGGTGGTTTTTTTCCTCTTTATAATCCTCTTGCTGCTACAAAGTCCTTTTTTTTTTCTTTTCAATTTAAATTATGTTGATTCCGAAATCACAAAGCTGAAAGCATCCGGCCGGGTCCAGGCTTGCCCCGTTCCCCCCGACACACACAATGCCACTCCTCTACCCCACAACCACGACTCCTACCACCGAGTCCCAGGACTCACTGCTCTACAGCCAAAAGTTATTTTCCGGTTTGTTTTTCTCTGTTCTGTTTTAAAAATCTTTTCCTTCCCATGAGAAGCAAAAGAGAAGAGTCGGAGGCGGGGAGAGTTCACCACGCTTCAGTGTAGCGGACGTCCACTTCTTTCAGATTGGGTAGTTTAGCCTGCGGGGAGGGCAGGAAAAGGTCAGAATTAGTGACAGGAGTTCAGGACTCAAGGAAAAAAAGTTCCTGTCAGATCTGTCCCATCAGCAAACCAGGAGGATTGACCTATCGGCCACGAACTGCAGGAAGATGCGCTATGGCCTTGACCCTGCAGAGAACCAACGCTGAGTTCAGCAGTGAGCTGAAGCAGACAGGTGTTAATGAAGGAACAAGATGCTGAGCCTTTACGGACACACAGCACTAAGTCACACCTAGTAAAACCCGTGCACCAGCGATCAGGTCCAGATCAGACCCCGATCTTTATTTTTCATACAAATGCTTCACAAAATTTTTTTGTCATACTCCAGCCGTGAAGGCAGCGGACTGAAACCGCAGCAGCCAGCCACACGTTCCTTCTTCAGCCTCCACACCAAGTCACTGCTTGATTTTTCCCTCCACGTATTAAAAAAATTCGGAGAGCATCAGCAACTTCTGGTGTCTTTGTGGTGTCCTCTCCATAACTCCACTGCATCTGGATGTATTGTTCCAGAATTACCCTGCGCGAGGTGGATGGGAATCGTCTGTTTGCACTGTTCCTACTTGTCAATCCCACTTCCGTGCTCTCTGACCATAATTGTATGGCTAATTCTCTCAAAACAAATAAACACGTTTAATTAGGCTAGGGCATAATTCAGGAGTTGGAAGTTTCTAGGAGTCATTATTACCTCACTCCTTGATTTATGTGCACGCATATTTTGATAAGAGCTAGTCATAATCCTACAGACACTGCCAGCAAATAATTTTTCAGTTAGGCAATAATGACTTCAGTAGTGGGTGTTTATTTATTGTCTGGTTCAGCCTGCCTGGTACATATGTGGGTGTCTGTGTGTGTGCAAGCGTGTTCTGCGGGGTGGGGGATGGAGCGGAGAGGAAATGTCATCACTGGCTTGTGCCCCAAATGCTCTCACAGACCAAGGGGAGAAGAAGGAAAGATTTGTATCAAAAATACGTTCTTTGAAGTCAGAGCTGTTCTCAACAGACCTACAACCATGTGCCTCAGGGAAAGAAACTATTACCCTCCCTTTGAACACACACAGAGCTCTAAAAAAATGGCCGCTAAGATAAATCTCAATGAAAGAGGTGAGAGGGGAAAAAGTGACGCATGCCTGTTTTCTCAGCTTTTTTAATTCTCTGCAATCATCGGGACTTTGCTCTCAGCCAGTTTTGCTGTTTGCCCTGGCAAGTCCCTTTCTTGTGTTGCTGCTAAGGACTGTTAATGCAATACCAGAGCAGAGGGAACCGGTTAGGAAAATGTGAGTTTCGGTCTGAAGTTAGTGGCAAAGGGGCTCAGAAGCAGGGGTAGGACTGGAGGAGCCTTTCAATAGACTCGATTTCAGAGCCCTGGGCCAAATACAGCATCGACCTTGATTGTCTGTAAATGCCTGGGGCCTGATACAAGCTCCATTGTGTGAACCCATCTGCAAGCCAGCTGTTAATTCCAAGGACGACTTCTTTGCATATACAATTGTGACACAAGTTTTGAAAACTTGATCTTGAAAAATCCATGCTAGCAGCATTGCAGCTGAGTCCCTGGGGGAGCCCTGGCTCCACACCCAGAACCAAAGATACACGTTTGCAGTGAATTTTGAAAGCAGAGCAGTTTCAGGACTTGCCTCAAGTTTGAAACTAAACCCAAGGCTGTGACCTTTGTGAATAAAGCTGGCACAATCTAAGGTTTCAACACACAAGACAACATAATGTGGAGTTTCATCTTGAGTGCTTGGGTTTATAAGGTAAGACTTTGGGCGATGCGACTCACGCAACACCAGAGCAAAGACAAAGTCCACGGGAAGTCATGAAAGCCAACACATCTCGGGCAGTCTTTGTCTGAAATCACCTGGGGCCATTCCCCTCCCACAGATACATTCTAGTTCTTTACACCATTTTGCCGAAGTGGTTGTAAACTCACAGTACAAATGGTAACACCAGACATCCCACACGTGGAGCTCGGGAACTGAGCGTTTGTGCAGGTGCTTCTGTTTAAAGTTCCAGTCCAAGAGGTGTCAAGATAAACTTGCACCTTCCTCAATGCTTTTAATTCTCCCTTCGCACTCTGAATCAAAGCACTGTAATGCTGCTCACCCACGTTACTTTTGGTCCCGTTAACAGTACAGGACTTGGCTTTGGAGGTGTGCGCTAGATTTTTACCTATCTGTGTATCCTCATTGGAAACAACCAATATGCTCCTATTTGTGAAACCTTTACTGTTGATAGCTCTGGCAGAGATTCAGTTTCTGATTCCATCTCATACTCGTCCATTCAGCATATTAAGTGTTTCCTGAGTCCATCAAAGCCAGCAACCTCAGAATGCTGTTTTCAGTCATTATATCCCCAAAATAATCCACTTTACCCTCTTCAGATGACTTTCATGCTACCCATTCCATGGGGCCAGCTCTCTCTGCACTAGGCACTACCACCATGTACTCGCTGAATCTGCAAGTCCCCCTGGGCCAGCTACTTCTCATCTTTAGTGGATGCAATTCAGAAATACCTTGAGATCTTCGTAGGTATCTGCTGAAAGTTTGGTGCTGTTCATATTTAAACTACACAGGCTCTTCATGGCTACAAGAGAAAACACACAGATATTTATGATCATGCTGCATTTTCTCAAAATATCAGGCTTACAGTAGCCCAAAGCATAAACAAGACATGACTATGTGCAGCACTCAGGAAAAAGCTGAATAGTGTAAAATATAGAAGTACGAATTGATAAACAGCTGTTTGGGCCCTCATCCAGGAAAAAGTCCCTATTTAGGAAGGGCCATTAAGCATATGCTTAAGTCCGCTGACTTCAAAGGAGTTCAGGCAACTTCTCATAATCAGCTTCCTGCACATTATCCTGCATAGTGCCCGTTCTCAGTGCTCTGCATGGTGCACACAGAGGCCATGCTGATCTAGCAGTCCTCCCTCTCCCCTCTCTCCCCCCCATTTCCATTTTAGGCTCCAGTACTTAGCAGAATAGTTTCCTAAGATGAGCCATAACCACTGGCCTGTCTGGCACGTCTGTGTAGGATCAAGCCTATTAAAGGAGCCCTTTAAACCCAACAGGCGAGGTTTATAATACACTGTTGGGATGCAGGAAAGGGTCTCATTCTGGCACATCGAGCAGCTCTCAGTGCACAAGGAATCCTGAATGCTGCTTAGATGGCCCTACCCTGCCTTGCCCTGTTTAAATTAAGAATAGTAAGAGTTTCACGTCCCCAAAAAAAAGGAACAAAAAACGCCAGAGAGGGTACAAAACCTGCTGTCACAGTTGCTAAACTCACTAATAAGTTGCTCCATGGCTTTGCAATCTTCCCCTCCTGCACCACAAGGTCAGACTCCCACCCAGAGGGGACACCCACAAGGCAGCATGTGAAAGAAGCTGGGAAGTCCCAAGGCAACAGGTCACCACGTGAGAGTGAGACAAGTGCCATCAGTAAAGTCAGAGGCAAGAGCCAGAGTACAGTCTGGGATAGCAAAGCCCACACAAGGCCAACAAGCGTTGGCAGGCTCAGATCACCGTCCCGATTCCCCTGCCTGCAGCTGAACGGCCGCTCGAGTGGGCAGGGAGAAGGGAAGCTTAAACCCAAACACAACCACGGCCTGTCCTAAAACCCTGTGGAAGCAGGGCTGTGGCAGCCAAGAGATCAATCTTCTGTCTGAACCCACGTGAATTCCTCCAAACCCACATAATTTTCCTCTGTAGCTTATTTTGGTCACTTACAACTAAGCGCGAGCAGCCCGGCATCCGTGACAGGAGTCTCGCACAGGTTGAGCACTTGCAGCATCGTGAGGTGTTCGGAGAGAAGCCGCAACCCTGCGTCTCCAAACTGTGGGGCGCAAGCAGAGTTGTTTTCAAACAATGCATGAACATCATGTGCAAGTACCTCAGTGCAAACAGGGCGCGTTACAGCGAGGTTTGCAGATGAGCCCTCAAAGCCACGCTCAGATCGTTTACCGCCATCTCAAATGACAGGAGAGAAAGCAAAGAGTTTTATCGCTCTTTTGCAGACTGGCAACAGAAAAATTAAGTGACTTGTGCGTACTTAACCGCAGGCCATCATTTAATTAGAATGGTGCCTTTG
Source organism: Nyctibius grandis (assembly GCF_013368605.1). NCBI lineage: Eukaryota > Metazoa > Chordata > Aves > Nyctibiiformes > Nyctibiidae > Nyctibius > Nyctibius grandis. Next base: position 18,413,267 of record NC_090669.1, on the reverse strand, counting down.
AAGCCTGGACTTTTTATGAGAGAGCTCCCACCCAGGCTATACAAGATGGTTATGGCAGCCTCAGCCAGTTCCCAACCACATCACAAAAAAATGCATCATGCAAGTGGTATTAATTAGCTATTTTGGTCTCAAGAACAATGTACTATTGATTGGTAATTGTTCTATTGACCCACTTCGTTTCTGCTCTTTCTAAATTCTAGATTAATGGAAACCAGGATATTGCAAAATAAAATGGAATCTAAACTCCTTTTTTTTAAAATAAAAAAATCCTACAAAAAGCAGGCTCTTTGTCCAGTGAAATCAAACTCATTTTGAGAAAGAATCATCACAGTTTTCAAATCCAAACGTTACATTGTTAGGGCAAATCTGGAGGAGATACAAGACAGTCTAAAACAAGCAAGCAATCAGATTCTACTTCATGTTCCCCACACAAAAAGAGGAAATTTCTGGGATACAGAAGAGTTAGGAAAACAAAACAAGATATTTACATGACATTTGAGTGGGAAAAAATGCTCCTTTTTGTGGTTGCACTGAGAATAATCATATTTTCAGCAAGCACTACAAATAGGTGCTGATGGAAAATGGGGAAAACCTGTTCAGGGGAGAGCCTCAGAGCCCAAAACCAGCAGGGAAGCATAGAAGAAAAATTTAATTTTAAAAACTCTTTCAATTAACATCTGAATAATTTATTCAGTTAACTTGGCCTTTTTTCGCTTACAAAATAACCACATTCTCATTATAGTTTCCTTCTATTTATTCATTATTTGAGTTTCTTTTTGTTGCTGTTGTTTTTAAAGAAATTCTGGTTGATCAGCATTCAGGGAACTTCACTGCCTACACTGCACAGACTGTGTTTTGGTTGACCAGATGAGCTGCACAGCATCATTTTTTTCATCCTAAATGGGTGAAAGCATAAGCGCTTCTCAGATGAACAGCAGCACACGTACTGCAAAGTACACAGTATCAACAATGCCTAACTGGAACATTCAACCCAAGATAGCAGCAACATTTTTATAATTAAAAATAAAATAAAATTTTAAAAATGAAACAAAAAAAGGGGGGAAAGAAAAATCAGCCTCCAAGATGAGCTAGACCATAGAAAGGCCCTGTAAAACCAGCATGAGGACAAACTCATTCTAAGCAAGCCTCTTCACACACTCTCGTGCTGACGTAACGTGAAATTTCAGAATTAGTCAGCATGGGTTCCTGCTCTGAGTCTGAGTCTGCAAAGCACTTACCTGAGTTGACCACAGGTTCAGCTGCTTGAGTGAAGGCAGTTTAATGAGGTGCTCTGCACAAGCACTGGTCACATTGGTGAAGGCCAGGCTGAGGTTTTCCAAATTTCCAAAAGATCCTGAGCTTAGCAAGCGGGCCAGGTCTGCATCCTGAAAGCAAACAACAGATTGATAAGCAAGATTATTGACTCCTCAGCCCGCAATCATCTGCAGTGGTGTCACTGATACTGTTAACCAGCAAGAGTTGCACAATTATACCACTTGTTTACAGTAATAGAGAACCACACAGAGAAGTTTCTGTTTGTTTGGCAAGTAGCTGGGTGCTTGTGGCAGTGTTGCTTCACACACCCTGGGAAAAATGTATCCAGACATTAGGACAAAAATTTTCTTTGTGTGTGTATCCTTATGAGACACGAAGGCTTCAGTGTCAGAACAAATGTCAAAGATGGGTCTTTTAACTTAATGAAGATTCACTGCACGTTCAAGAACCAAACTGTGTTCAGGACCGTTACGTGCCCTCAGTGAAGTTAGTCTGGGTTTACACCAGGCTTAACCACAACAGCGATGGGCTTCTTTCAGACTTTCATGTCTAAGATCCAGAATTGGACATTGTGAAGTCTGCTTTTTTAATGCAAAATTCTCTCCCCAAATCTACCACTAGATCCTACTGTAAATTCCAACTCTACACACCAGTATAAATCTGACGGTCTGATGCTTGTACTGGCATTGGAAACCTCCACAGACCCAAGAGCAGAGATGTGCCCTTACTTGTGTAAACGCCAGTTGTGTTGACAGAGCGAGTGGAATGGCTCCCCTCTCGACTGACCAAAACCACTGTGCCACATGGCAAACATAAATCAAGTGTTAAATATGGAAAGACGAAGCTTGTTTTTCTGTTGACATGATTAACTTACTGTGGACTTGGATGGCAGTGTTAACCTTGTGGGACCACCTTTTCTTTGCTGTAAGAGAAAAGATATTTTGGTCAAACAAGTTGCCATTCTACATTTCAGACCAGCTGAAGTATAGCAAGCTCTTCACCAGAGCAAACCCTGCTCTGATTTCAAAGCTCCCTGCCACTCCTTCTACCTCTTCCCTGCTTTTTCTGCACTAACAGATTTTTGTCTGAGTGTTTCTAGATGCAGTCCCGTTGCTACCCCAGGGACGTCCACTAACCACAGCTAGTAGTCTTCGTGCCATGGGTCAGCATTTTGTGTGGTTCAGCCTGCCATTATTTGGTTACTTTCACTTTAAAGGAAACAGCCTTAAAATGCTGGACTAAGATAGCAAAGGGGGTGAGACTGCACAGCTGATAAAATCATTTGTTTGACTTCAAAAAAAGCATATACTCTTCAGGCTGGGAGCAGGGGTTAAGGAAGACAAACATAAATGTGAAAAAGGGAAGAGAAAGATTGTGGGTATGTTTGCATAGCTGAAGAAGGGCTAACGAGAGCAGATTTGTCTTCAGTCTGTAGATCCTGTCTTTAAAATCAGGAAGAAAAAGAAATAAAAAATTTTCTTATAGCCTCTAGCTCTGAGAACTAGACCTAAAGACCATCTCAGTGAAATGTTGTGAATGTCAAAGCATTAAGAAATGCTGGCCAGCGCTAGAACCATTTGCTACTCGTATGTCAAAAGGTGGCAGAATTTGACAAGCTGACTTGTAAGATCTTAAGACAGCAGGATTTCACCTTTATTCTTTCACACAGATTCGAAGCAGGTTATTGAATATCATTCATAAATATAGTATGGGATTAGACACATCAGTAAATATCACACAGTATATATATTCACAGTAAAATCCTCCAAATACTGCTGCCATCCTGTTGTTAACTGGGAATTTCACACCCTGCTTGTCTTTCTTTTGTACCTCCATTTCTGGAGAGTACAGACCACAATGTGCTATGGCAATACCGCATGCAGGGCGACATACCAGCTCTTTTAACTCCCTCTGCCTGTCACACAGCTGTTCATACATTCTCTTTCCCACGTCTGTGCTTTCCAGGGTAGAGATGATCTGGAGCTGGGTGTCATTATTATCGATGATGTTGTATTCCAGCATCAAACACAAAATCTAGCAGCAGAATGAAAGAAGAGTGGTCACTGCAGTGCTTACATTCTATTTCTCCCAAATATCCTAATTACACTGGGCATGCTAGTTTAAATTACTGGGTAAGTTCTTACGACACGCATTATGCAGGCTAGATTAGAGGATCTTAGCAACATTTACTGACCTTCCAAGACAAGAAACCAATTTTTTATTCATGAAGAATGAACTCTAATCTCTGACAGTCAGCCTATCCATCCTGTCTTCCATTAGCGCTCATTCCTTCTGACTGAGAGGTGCAATTACTTTGCATCAGTCCTGGAAGATGGCTTCATGCCACAGCCCTCTTCAGAACAGGTACAATCGATCCAGTATTTCCCAGGTACACTGGCTAGACTGCAGATTGGCAGACTTGGGACATTACACATGAGCAGTAGAGCCAAGCAGTTCCCTAAGTGCTGGATTTTCTGTCCCTAAGTGCTGGGGTTTCTGTGCAAGCAGAATGCATGCAAAGTGTATCCACTCTACAAGGCAGGATGGGGAAAGGCCAGAGAGGCTCCAAGAGATGATGATGATGCTGGGAGCTCGCTGCTGTGGCCAGGACACCCTCCATCTCATAGGGAACACACCTGACTCACCCCTGGGCGAGGGCAAGTTAGACACCAGGGGATGATTCCAGTGGGTCACATGGGCTTCGGACACAAGCTGCCCCTCCATGCTGCCTTTCCTTTTCAGCTACGTATCATGCCATTGCAAATAAAATGCACAGTTTTTATTCCCTCCATAATTTTAATTATTTTTAATGAAAAAAAATCAAGCAACATTATATTCAAATTCATGCAGCACACTCTTTTATTTACTAGATTAAATTAGCATGCACAGATCTAAGCCAATGAAAAATTGTAACTCCTTCCACCTATTTAACCACCCTCTATTTCCATTTAAAATATATGATGACATTTATCAAGAAACATCTCTAGAAACCCAGAAAAATAGGTATAAACTATTAGTGCAACAAAAATAACCAATCATAAGCACAAAAAAATTGTGTATTAATTCAAGTAAATAAGGTTTTGTAATGCACTTCTTCTGCACTGCTCATTTTGCAGGTAGCAAGCATCAGGCATTTAGTCATGGAAAAACCTTGTGGTTCTGCATTCTGACCCCTCCACAGCCTGTACCATCATGGCCGTTTATTTCCCATATTAGCCTCTCCAACTGAATTACAGCAAATGATCTCTCTCTCCAAAAATTCTTGCACCCTTCTTTCATGCAATTCACACTCATATCTGCAGAACAACAATATTCTGTTCCACTTAATGAAGAGAAACACAACTGCCCACTGCTGGTGTTTGATACGACACAAACGTGAACTCGGCTTCTCTAGTTCCACTAGATCTGATTCTGGGAAAGGCAGTGTGAAACCGCATCTGAATACTGCTTGTAAACCTGTATGGCCACCTATGTTTAGGGCTTACCTCTACCATTGTCTGGTTACCCCTCAAAGCCAGTAGCATGCAAGGTCCTAATTTATTTTCAGCCAGTGAAAGCAGGAACTTCTTTGTTTTATAGCAGGATCCCATTAAAATATGAACCTGTTTGAGAAACAGAGCTAAAATTAGAGACGTAAGCCTAAGAAACACACATACCTCTGGAAGGGACAGTGTTATGCAGTCAAACAAATGTAAGTATTTGCAACAAACCTAAAGAAAAGGAGGCCCTCGTTACGATTATGGTGGCAGTTTCTCAACAGCTTTCCTGCTGAGTGGCAGTGACTTTTTGAAAACGGTGATGCCTACTGAGATCTGAGGGAGCGGGTGGTTTTCCTCCATAAAGGAACTCAGCTGACAGCCCAGAGGCCTGATACAGGCTCCCCAGGAAACATCAGAGCAGCTGTGCAATTGCCCCCATCCCTAGTAACACGATGAACCCAGCCCCAGGGGAACCCCAGGAGATTTTGCTTTCGCATCTGTCTGCAGTTCAGTTTCTCTGGAAACGCCAGCTGGTGAGCAAGGGTTGCGTGGGCTGGATGTCTAGGTAAAAGGCAGTGGTGCTGGCAATCTGCTGGCTGAACACCAGCCTTGGTTAAGGGGTGGCTGGCGACAGACAAAATCACCTGTTCAGAATGAACAGACAGGAGTTGACTGGGAAAGGCAGGCGTGCCTTAAGAAAACGCAGCAGTCCTGAGCCCTAAATCAGGGATGACTTCATGTGCTTTCACGCTTTTGGGTCATTATCTTGGTTTCCCTTTTGCACAGATTTCCCTGAAAGGAGAGAAGTGCTGAGGACACCGCCTGAGTAAGACTCCTTCGAGTCCCCTAGCTGACAGAAGTGTCCTGCATGCTCTCTCCTAGCTCCAGAAAGCATGGTATGATATCACATAGTAACACCTATGGCAGAAATGCAAAGCCACTTGTACAAATCAAATATGAGAGTCTCTTCTCACAAAAGAGGCTGGCAATATTCTTTCTTATTTAAAAGCCCTAGAGATTAGCTGCAGAGAATTTCGGGTTCCTAGCTTATTTTATGGCCCAGACGGCTGATTCACCAGCTTGCTGGCAGAGCACTACGTGAGAACTGGTACTTTCCAATGACCCGGAGCAGTAAGAGCTCCATTACATAGACTCAACATCAGCATGACTCTACAATAAGCTTGTAAATAGGTTCCGTGGTCCCCCTGGTTCATGGTACTGCCTGGACTATGTTCAATACTGCTGAAAATACTGCAGCCATGCCATGATGGGGTCACTTCTATGTGGATCATGTGCTACCACACAATTATTGTTCCTCATGGCTTCGCTACCAGCAAGGCCTTTAAAAAACACAAAATCTTTTTTTCTTAAGTATCCATCAGCTCAGGTGGCCTTTAAAAACACTAAGCTTCAAGCCAAAAAGGATTTCATTTCATGCAGTCATCATTAAGTTTTAAGGAGGTTTTCTTGGTTTTGTTTTCTTGAGCAATGGAAAATACTGACACTAATGTACGGTCCATCTCAGAACAGGATGTTTTTCAAACTTTATGGTTAGTCGTTAGCAGCTCTTTAAGTATTTATCAACATCCTTGCAAAGGGCACAGAGTACTGCATATTAATGTGTGCTAGCATTGTGCTTTCTCATGCACACCAACTCCTGATGCTAAGTATCTTGGGACCGCAAAAGCTCTCAGGAGAAATGATATAGTTCTGAAGAAATTTTCTTTTCAAACATAAAAGACATACAATCAGTAAAGAGGGATGAAATCTTTTGTGAACAGTCTTTGTCCATTATTTGTCTGAAAAGTCTCTGATCCATCTGAATTTAAGTTAAGAGTATAGACAGACGTGCATGTTAATTACGCCCCAAAGTTTTGTTCAGCGTGCGGGAGATGCACAAAGCGTAGATCCCCCTGAAAGTCATTTCACTGTATACCCAACAGCCAACTTCAACAGTGTTTTCCCCCTTACCAGGAAAAGGAAGTAATATCATTTCCATCTTAGTTGCTCTATGGAGAATTAATACACAGTGAGACCTACGTGACTTGACCCAGGTTGCTCAGGAAGACAGTGCCAGCATCAGTGACTAAAACGTGTTATTTTCTGTCTAGTCCTTCTAAGAGTTACAAAAGAAATAACTGCGGGAAATGGAATGCTGGTTTCTAATTATACCTCCACACAACAACGTAATGGGCAGAGAAAATGCCAATACTTTTTTATATCTATCTATCCATCCATCCTTTGATTAATTCAATGTTATTGTTGTTTTAGAATTCCAGGGTAGCCTATAAATGAAAACTATAGGTGTGGATGTGCAGAACAGCCTGTCTCCCCTGTCTGCCAGTATTCCATATTCTCTGAGAGAGTTTTTTATACAGGCACACAAACACACATATTCATAAATACAAAAATACATATATACATATGCACACACATATATACACGCATGGTTTTGTGCATTACATCACCAGTGAAAAAACATGCCAAAGTTCAAAAAGGGAAAGCTAATATGTTAACCAAATTGTGGCTGCAAAGAAGTTCAATGGATTTGGTGGTATAAAGATTTAGATTTCCTGGTAAACACTTGTGGTTTAAAGAACCATGATTTTGATAATTTTTTGACAAAAGCAAGTAAATCTTGTTAGTGCCAACTACGCATTAGCTACTTACTGCAAAGAAGTTACTAAACTCACATTATTGCAGACACGTACCATACTGGCAAACAGCTCTCCATCATCATCACATGCCACTCCTCCAGGGCTGTAGAGCTGGAACCAGCCATCTTTGCCAGCCCGCACACTCAGCAAACACGAGTGGACCTGCCAAAAAGTGAAGACATTGGGAAGGTTACAATTCCTGCCAGTAATCACCAGCATCTCCTAAACTGGGCCAAAAGAAGTAAAACCAGGGACTGCTGGAAATTTCATGGTTAATATTCCAATCTACAGAGCAGCAGGCAAGTCTCCACTCACAGAATCCATTTTTTCAGTATAAACAAGGAGAGAAGCTGTATCATTGCTAATTGCGTGGCCTTTCTCATTCCCTTTACACAAATCAAACACAAAATGGCTCTAATCTAGAACAGCTCCTTTCACTTGGAGAAAAAAAACAAACACAAAAAAAACCCAAAAAACAAAAAAAGACTCAAATTTCAGAGCTTCTGACATTTTCCCCCCATCCTCCCAGTTCGTGTGATCTGATGTGATCTGCGTACCAAATGCAGTGGTTGATGGCTTGCTCATTCCAATCATTAAAAATTCCTATTACTCCTGCTGTAATAAAACTTGACCAGAGTCAGGGTGAAGGAAGTCCACAGGGAAAATTCAACAGGGATATGTAAGGCAGAAGTTGCACAGAAGAACTAGCACCAGTGAACAACGACTAGTCTAAATTTGGCCCACTGTAGAGATCACTATATCTAGTCCCACAGTTTAACAGAGGAGTCATAATTAAGCTTTTTTTTTTTCCCCCCCCTCATACTACTGCTCACAAAGGCTATATCCATGAAAACCAAGAGTTCTGGGTAATGATGACGACACAGCCTTCTCACCGACAGTTTGGGAGAGCTTTCTTCCCTTTAATGCCAACACCAAAAATTAATGCGGATGAGAGGTTCCCTCTGACTCAGCCAAAGCTCATCATGTTGAACAGCTACATGTGCAGCTATGAAGCAGTCAGCCACCATGATGCTACAGCTACACACTCATTCCAGTAACACACCTCCCACCCCCTTTCTCCTGCTAATTCATGAGAATTATGGTCATTTGCACACAATGTAACTGAAACACAGCTAAATAAAACCTGTTATTTTGTAGGCTGCATAAATCCATGGATTTTGCTTCCCTTTTTTTTTTGGACAGAACATGAAAAACAGAGAGATTCAACAGAGTGGAAAAATCTTGCTGGTTGCAGTTTACTGCGGAGAAAGGACATCAACTGATGCCAGACAAGAAGGTCACAACACATGTTTATACATAAGGCAAGAAACCATTCATACTAAGACCATGTGCCCTGAGTGGCTATTACTCCCTGACAGACCTAAGCACAGCAACACCGCACCATACTTTGAAACAAACTATTTAAGGAGAGATCTTCTGAACAAGTATACTTGCAATCCCTCCAATTAATACTCTGCGTAAACTGGCAACAAACTCACTTCTTGCCTCGGGTCTTCTGCAAATCTCTGAATCACATATTTCAGCTCCCTGAAAAAAAGTTAAAAGGACAAGAATAAGTAGTTGCTAGTTGCAGTATTCACAAGTGTCACACTTTCCTTGGATTATACTTTAAAAGATATATATTCATGCACTGTAGAGAGAAACAAGTTGAACTGCTTCCACAGGAAGGAAATATGAGGTCTAAAAGTGATTACCAAGGACAGCGTCTATTCAAAACAGTCTAGAAAAGGTTTCAGAGCCGTGCAGTGACAAACTGGTTTGTAAATTCTATCAACATCCAGTGTCTTTAGTCCTTGGGCTCCTGCCGCCACAGTAAATTACAAAGAAAACTACATCTTTTTATTGCTAACAGAACATGCTCACAGCCCCTCACAGATAAAAAACATTAGAGGCACAATACTAAATAATGCATCACTGCCATTACTGACTAGTAGAAGTACCTTAAGTAATTACCCCCTTTAATAAAACAAACGAGCCCCACAAACTTACTTTGTGAATTTCTCATGTGCAAGAGCCCTGAAATTTAAAACAGAAAACAAGAATATGAGGATTTGGGAGAAGGGAGGAGGAAAAAAAGCCACAAAAAAAACAAAACACCACTTTTCAGTGCTTTCCAGACAATAAAAGGATTTGCTAAGCAACTGCAACACAAAGGACAAAAAGAATAATCTTTCCGAGAAAGATCAGGTGAAGTCTCCTTCATTAATCTAGTGGGGCTGGGAAATGAAGGGGTGGGGAAAAAAAAAAAAAATATAACTTAGAACAGATCTTGTAGCTCTTCCTGAGTCCTGTCTTAAACAAGGCTCTGACTAACATCAGTGGGAGCTTTGGGTTAGAAGAAAGTAAGCAGAAGACTTAAAATACAGCTAGATAATGAAAAACAGATTTTTGGCTACCTCCAAGAGCCAAGTGAATTCTTTAACTGCAATGTGATTAAGGTATGGTCACAACTAATTAACATTGAACATCAGTAAGCAATTAATGGTCATTCTGTGAAGTGCCTTGCATCATGGTATGGTTTACACCTCCCCCAGGACTCACGTTTGACTTAGGTAAATGATGTCTCTGTTGCCTATCTCCAAGCTCTCGCTGTAGCCCAGGTAACCTGGCACGGAGGATTAGACCTCTCTGATTCAAGACATCAGGTCATTAGGGGATGTGATAAGCTAGCAAATTGTGCAATTATAGGTTGTAATGTTTGTCCGTGGAGGTCTGCATTTTATAAACACTACTGTTCATTAATAGGTTTCCGAGGGAGCTTGGCTGTTCTGTAGGGTAGCTTCTTCATTTAAGGCAAAATACAAATGATATGAGTCTCTGTGACGCCAGTAAAGCATCCTCCTCCACTAAATCTCTTACTTTACTCTCCTCACCAGCTTTCCTTCCTTTCTTGTCTGCCTGTCTCTAGTTAACCATTTTTCTCTTCAGGATCATCTTGGGGAAGGAAGATGATGGGGAAGCCTTTGTGTCCCTCTGCATCAGTCAAAATCAACTCTAGATTCCAAATCAATACTAGAGGCACAAAGCTCATTACAATCAGTTTTTAGCTGTCATTATATTTCACCATAAAACAGCAGAAACAAGAATAACCCAGTAAATACTAAGAGAGTGCAAACTTACTCCTTGGGAAATGGGATAGGCTGAAGCAAGCTGGCCAGCGCTGGTCTCCAGTCATCATAGTCCGACCTGAAAAGTGAACATTTTATTAATAGGTTGCCAAGTATTGAATATGATTTGTCAACAGTTGGTTCAAGGAGTCAAAAGCTTTGTACTGCAGGCACCACCAACCCTCCTGTTTTACTGAGACACTCTGAAGATCTGCGGTGACATTTCCTTTTCCATTTTCAGCACATTCTCCACTGAGGCACAATAGATCTGGTATTTACAATGACCTCCAGAGAGGCCTTCTTTATGTCAACTTAAAGACGTTTCCTGTTTATGAAACCTGTTGACATTTAATCACTAAGTAATACTTTCATCTAAGTTGGTACAGCAATTACCAGGCCATTGCTATTTACAGCTCTGCATTTAATCGGAATTTTTTTTTTTTTTTTTTTTTTTTTTTTCTGTAAGAACATAAGCCCATTTGTAAAATCAAAGACACTCCCCCAATCAATTCCTGACCTGGCACAAAGGAATGGGTCAATTTAAACAGTACAAAGTCTTTCGCTTAAGAGGCGAGAGACTAGAGAAGGAAGCACTGTCAAAATTAAGAGTGAAAGAGGACAAATGGGGATAACCACAGCAGAGAGCTCAGGCCGGTGGACCCAGTAAGAAGCGTCTCCTCTCTGCTGTGTTAGCACCACAGCTCCCAGCTGATGCATTTTCTTTTCATCTCTGCTGTCAATATGCAGAACTGTCCTTCTACGAGGAGCCACACATCTGATCAGTGCAAACCAATCTGGCAGCAAAATGCCAACTGCTGGGACGCGCGTGGTGAAGCAGGTACGGCTTCTCACGCAGGAATGGCACTTTGCACGCTGCCACTCCCCTCCTTCAAATGATCTCAAGCATTCAGTAATTAGTTAGCACTAACTAACAGCCGTAACAGCGCACTGCGCAAAGGGTACAATCATTGCAACATAGATGAAGTGAAGGACACGGAGGATAAGTGCATGTGGTAAGTCAGCACCAAAACAGGGCACAGAACCCACCAGCCAAAGCCCAGAGCCCAGCACTGCCTGTTAGGCCACTTCCACTCCAATTAATACCAATGAGTACACCCAGAAGTAAACGTAGTAAACCTCATATGGGGTGAAACACCTTGGGATGTCTATAGAAGAGAGTGTAGAAGAGCCTACAGTCTGCTGTTACCCTTTGGATTTCAGTTTTAAAAGTCAGATTATTGGCTGCAGCTTACTGCAAACTTGGCACAAAAGTATGGTGTTTCTTTAGGAAGGAACGAAGTGTAACGTTCTCAAATGGACAGTATCTACTAATAGTATTAGAAACAGACAACACATGCACAGAGAGCGTTCCAAACTAATGCAATCTTCGCAAAGGTTTTAGCCCAGAGAATTTGAAGATGGATGCATTTCCAAAAGTCTCATCCATTTTTTGGATGACAGAACAGAGATTTCCATAAACTAATAATATAAGTGACAGTCCACGAAGGCATGTTCATGGACACCAAGAAAACTTATGTGCATTAGCAGAGTATTCTTAAAAAGCAACATGCATAGAAATTTTAATTGAAGGGATAACCATGATGTAAAAATCAACCAGGGAGGCAGTTATCACTTGCCCAAAAGTAGTATGAGTTCAGGTTACAAACATATATAATATTTCACGCAAGTAACCAATCCACAAGAATAACTATGGTCTGATAGTAGCTTAACATACTAAAAAAGAGGAATGCTGTACAAAAGCCCTGTGGGATGGGTTAGTAGCTCTTCTTCCATACTGCTGTGCAAAAGTCCCAAGGTCAATACAGACATTTTTCTTTCCCATGCCAGGTGCAACCTAGCACAAAACTAAATGCCTCTAATTTCGGTAGGCAGCTTCAACAATTAGTCCTGCCCTCTTCATGGGTGCATTACCAGACAATCCTAGCACGTACTTTCCAGTCGTTTCCTGAACTCCCTCTACCAAAAGGCTAAGAACCACAACATCGTGTGGAGTTCAGGGAGACATCTCCTCACCTACCTGCAGTTGTCAAACGACCATAAATGCACTTAGGTACAAGGCTGGGGCTTAAAGGCAGGCAAGTTCAGCAACTGAGGTGGCACTAGCCAGGCAAAAATCAATTTCTCTTCAAAACACCAAACAAATAACATTTAAGAGTCTTGGTTATGTCCCCTAATAAATATGCCTTGTTCATTTTCCTCTTGTTATCTTTAGCATTTGAGGCATGAAGCATAGTACGTGTGAAGCTACAGAAATCCAAAAAAGAAACCTCATGCCTGTGCCAGTCGCGTGAGAAGCCATTGAGTCTAATTTTCTCCTCCATCAAGAATTCTGTTCTCTGGTCTAAATTAGGAGCAACTCTGCGATAAGAGGTATTACATCAACCTACATCGGACCTGAGCCTGTCGCAGATAGAGCACTTTGTGATCGCCCATTCACAAGGGTCTTTCCCAAGACAAAAAACCCTGACCTGCTGAGACGCTAAACAAACAAGGAAGATGACCAACATTGTTTACTGTCTCAGAACAGCAAGACATGAAGCAGGACTTCATTACAAGGGGTTGTTTTTCCACTTTGTCTCTGTAAAGTGAATATTGTGAAACACCTGAGGATGGGGCTTGTAATATAAACTGATTTAAGTCAGAGAATCACCAGCAGTCTCTGTTCCACACAGCCTGGGTTTCACTACGTTTGTTAGGTGTGCGAACATAGTCCAGACCACAAGAAGTAGTCTGATTTTGAGCTGGCACCATACCTCCGCTCAAACATCCATCTCTGTACTCAAGATGTTGTGTGCTCCTCCTGGTAGCATTTACACCCCCAGAAGCAGCCAGTCCTGCACTGCTGTCCTCTTAGGATCACTGCTTTGCCCAAGCCTCAACTCACCCTCCACATCACGGCCTCGCTTCTCGCAACTGACCTCTGGGTGCAGTCTGAACGCTGGCCCTGGAGAGCTCACGCGTGGACCTTAGTGCTGGTGCTTGGGTCCTAAGAGAACTGACAAGTCTAATGAGCAGTCTTTTTTCTTTTTTAAATACACATACCCTTTGGAAATTCCTACTAAACTAGTAGCTGATTTTGCTCTAAAAATAACATTTTTATTGGTAGGTGCAAACAACTTTAAGAGCAGATTTTTGAGCAGAAGAGACCTGAAAGTCAAAAGGCTGACTTAGGAAATTCAAAGGTCTTAAAGGTGTTTTGCATCACAGGAGATAAAGCACATACAAATCTTTCCTAACAGAAGCTTAAAAGCTGAGACCCACTTGGAGGCTTAGTTCCCATGACATCTCAGGTTAAATGTTACACCACTAAAATTCCTCCTTGAGCAACCTGAAGAGGTGTGATTAGTAATAATGTGAACCAATCGATTTTTCATGGCCGATCTTCCAAGGAAATTGCAAGAGGAAGAAAAAACTGTAATAGACTAAGACCGATTGAAACACTGCAGATAGAATTGGACAGTATCACTCTGACTTTTCCTGAAGCTCTCTCTGACTTTTCTTTAAGCTGGGAGTTACGTATGGCATCCATTTGCAGAGCAGGTCTGAAAGAGGGCAGTGAAGATAAACCATAGTCTTTTCCTAGGAGGAGAAGAAAGAAAGATTCTATGACTCTATGAAAACTGTCTCCTATATAGAGTTTGGTCACATGAGTGGGACCTGAACATAAAATCTACAGGAATCTGTAATCCCTTCAGTCTGAGCTAGGAAACATGAAACAAACATAGCACAAGAATAAAACGAAACTACTTATTAAAAGCCTACGGTGTTTCTCCTCCTCCCACCTATTCCCTTTTCAAAAACATTTTCCTTCTGTCTGTGCTCATCTCATCTGCACTCTTCTTTCATTTCAGACAGTTGCTTTTTTCTTTTTTTTTTTAATTGGTCCATTCAAAGCTCTAACACAAGACAGAAGTGTTTGAAGCAAGGAAAGAAAGGGAGATAGCTTAGCTCTGGCTGCAGTTAACAACCACAGTGATGAGCCAGACAAAGAGGCCATGCCAGGAGGAGGAGGGAGCACAGAGGCACAGGGAGAACTCAGGCAAGTGCCTGTGACCAGCTCCCTTTGGAGCTCTTCAAAGGGCGCTGGGCTGAACGCTCATCACACGGCTTAAATCCCAGGACTGGCTTTATAAAATCAGAGGGGGAGAAAGGCTCCCTTGATGTACTCACTGGCTCTGATTCTTGCAGGATTTGCAATTTGAGGTGAGTAGCACAGCAGCCAACCTGCAGCCCGATCTCTGGGTTCCTGGGAAACGTGTGCTAGGCTGGGGCTCGGGGTGCCAGGCGGGTGAAGGCTGTCAGAGCAGTCACCTGCTACTGCACACAGCTCCACTTACCCAGAAACCTTTTTTAGGGGGTTGGCCAGAACACTGGCCAACCATAATAATTAAGTAATCCCCGACTGCGGTGACTTTGCCTTTGGGCCATCGTCACTATTGGCCTGCCAACATAATACATTTTCCTTCCCCGGGATCACCTTTCACCAAAATGAAAACCTGCCCATATGTCATGTGCGGCACAAACAATCCAAAACATATTAGCAGCCCAGGGCAACCCTGATAAACATGACATAAGAGAATCCACTTGGGATATTCAGAGCATGCCACTGACCTATTGGGGAATGCAGACAAGGCAGGGGAAGCTCCAGTGGGCGCTTGCATTTGGAAAGCTGTCGGTCTTATCACCGAGAGACCACGAGCCCCGAGTCCTCTGTTTTTAGAAGATAATAAAGAGACAAGGAGCAACTACTTGGAAGCAGCTTCTTTCTCCAGACTGAGCAGCTTGATAAGATGAAAAATCTTTTAAGTAACTCCTCTGTTATCAGATAATAATAAGATGACCAAGCCCCCCAGACACGTACCTTATCCCTTCCTTCCCTGGCTCTAGGTCCAACTCAGAGCTCTGAAAGGTTTAGCTCAGGGCTACAGGGCACGCTGAGAAAAAGCCCCATCAGACTCCCTGTCATATACGGCACAGATCTGCTATCTGCAAAACAGGGAGGTGTCTTTTCATATTCAGCCTTCTTTTGAACTGGGCTTGTTTGCTTTTTCAAAAGAAGAAAAATTAGCACCGTTAAAAGGCCCTAGAAAGGTCCTGCCCTGGCTGCTGAGAACAGGAAAGGCCTCCACTGCTCACAGCTGGCATGATAGCATCAGGAAAAAGCAACACAAGTTTGCCCAAAGGAGCCGACTCGACCCTGGCCACACAGCCCCCGGAGAGGGGTACAAGTGTTTGGGCATCTGGAAGGACCCCTGCCACTAGAGGCAGCCACGGAAACAACAATAACGCAGAGGGTGACAGCTTACCATACAACATCATCACAGCCACAGCCTCCCTACGAGGTGTCTATTCTTGCAGCCAGTTTAGTTTACTATTTGTTGATCTGGATTTCACTACAGGCCCAGTTTAAGTGTTCCCAGGGCAATCAGTGGGGTCCTTCAGGTGATACACAGACTTTGAACTTATCCAGTCCAAGGCAGAGGACGCACGACTCCTTTTACTGCAAACTTCTCTAACCGTAGTTGTGCTGTTCAAGCACAAGTTTAGTTGTACGAGAAATTCTCTAATGCATGGGAACATTAACAAGCTGGACACCACTAGGCAGCTCTCAGAGCCTATAATTTCATATGATGAACAAAGATTTCAACTAATTTAGTGCATTTTCTATGCACCAGTTTAAGACTCGTGGCATTCAGGAGCACTGACTGGCATCAGTAACACTATCAGAGTCCAGAAAGCATTAGAGAATATTGACACAGAAGTTCGATCCACTTTTGAGTGCAGGACAAAAATACCATGTTCCACTAGAGACTGTGTCTCCTTTAAAATCTATCCAGACTTTGGGTCATCTGCCAACATCTTTAAGCCCCTGATTTTCTGTTTTCCTTTAGTATGCAATAGTTGTGCTCTGTTACTCAACTACGTTAGAAAAAGGGTCAAAGATGTTCTTGGTGCTATGATAACAGTCACACAGGTGAACTTTCTAATCTGCACATCTAGCTTTCTGTGCAGGTATTACAGTGATTATTAAGTAATTGCTGTGACATTTTTATCAATATTAGAAATGCTTTTTTTTCCCCAAAAAAGTAAGTATTGCGGAGGAGTTGGGTGAACAATAAAATGCTCTCTGCTGAAGATACTGTTAAGAATTCTTATTTGCTAGACTTTCAATAATTAAAATCTGCCTAAATAAATTACTCCCTGCAGCCCTAAGTTAATTATGTAAAAAAGATATCATTGTTGGTGACTCTCTTGTTTTGATGATGATATTGAGTCAGACACCTAAAAGAACAATTAAATTCACTGCTAAGCAACTTATTTATGTTTGGCTTACCACTGTTATTAATAAGAACATTATTTTAGTGACTGCCCGCTGAGAGCTCAGCTCCTGGATAGCAGTTGGTTTATAATTAATGTTTTCTTCCTACAGGCATGTTCTTCAGCATCATTTCTTCATATTCTTGGTATGGAGTGAAATAAGAGTTCTTTGTGTAAGAAATTATATGGGAATTGAGACCTGGCATATCTAGTGTTGAAAATGTGGAGAGACTGTGAGGAA
Source organism: Nyctibius grandis (assembly GCF_013368605.1). NCBI lineage: Eukaryota > Metazoa > Chordata > Aves > Nyctibiiformes > Nyctibiidae > Nyctibius > Nyctibius grandis. The sequence continues at coordinate 18,396,148 of NC_090669.1, read as the reverse complement.
GAGCATGCCTATTTGTGAATTTGTTCGTAAGTGTGTGTCAGCTGCGTGATGAAATCAAAGCCATCATCAATGCTTAGTGAGTCAGCATCCAAGCCAGCATCAGGACTGAGACAGTCCATAGTGCTTATGGAAAACATATAGAGTCAAGGGGACAGGAATAAATACACGACGTGTTTAATGTAGCACCTGCGTGAAGACTTAGAAGCCACCAAATGAAGTCAGATGCTGTGCTTTTTTAATGCAAACATTTTTAAAGGCAAAAGAGGCTAAGGTGGGGGCGGGGGGAATAAAATTAGCTTTCAGCAACTTCCTGCTCAAGAATCTAATGGGAACAGTATCTTGGATTCACCTGTCCTGTCTCTAGTTCTGAGTATATGCTTATGTATGTATTTGCAAGCCAGTTCTGCAGTGGGTGAAATAATTACGTTGAAAATTGGTACTATGTATTTTGAAAAAAAAATGAAATGTGGGACAAAACTTTCACAAAATCCTCCATCACAGCAGTTGGACTTAATTTAATTCCTCGAGATCATACACACAGATTTGCATTTGACTTCAGTGTAGCCACATGCTCATGGTTTACAGTGAAGTCCAAATTTTACTCACTATGTGTTGTATTCTAAAAAACTCAACTATTACTTCATTAAGCCTTACACTGTTTAAAAATAATTAATGTAGAAATATAACAGTTTCCCCAAAGACATACTGCAACTCGGTAGCAGAGCTGGTTGTCAAAGTCAACAAAATTGTTTTGAGCTGTTTTACTGCACTTCTATTACAAGCTCCCATTCTGCAGTGCACCTTTTGTGTTACTCCTTTTCATCTATTTATCCAGGAGAAAAACAAGCTTTTCCCAAAGAACTTTTTATTTCATATTCCTCTTGAAGATATTCAGAGGATTTGCCTCCCAGGAAACCATGGAGCCATCATTCTGTAAAGGCTATTTGAGCATCCGTTCACTAACACAGGTCCGCTGTACCAAAGCAACTGGTCAACAAATAGGGGCTCCACTCTAATACAGGTAAATCTGAATGAGTCATAAAACTTCGACAAACATGTGAAGGGAGAACACCTAAGTGAAAGACTCTGACCTCATCTAACTCCTGCTGAAGCCCGGGGAGCAGCGCTGCCTATCGCTGCACAGGCACTGAGCCTAGCACAGACCTGTCTTTTCTAGCTCTGTCTCAGGCAATCCCGAGCGCTCTGGGAGAGACAAATGGATTATTTTTTTTCTTGGTGGTCAAGAACAAAACAGAAACCACTGGTAACAACATTCCGACTTCTGAGGCTCACTGAACAAATAAGCTTTCCATTTTCATGTTCCTAATGCTATTTTTAGAACATATTGGCAGTGCCAGATGTCTCTTTCAGAGGCTGGACTCTAGAGCCAGAGTTAGATATTATAACCATGTGCTTGCTGGCCACAGATGTTGAAAATGACAGGCCTGTGGGAAAAGCCCCCCATTTTTAATATGACATTGATCAAAAAGCTGTTTAAAATAGTTACTCACAGCATCTTGAGTATTTCAACATAACAGCCAAGGATCCTGTCTGCCTGGGCACTCAGCTCAATGCTCATGGTGCTGCAGGTAGGACTGACCATCAAGCAGTCAATCAGGTTGGGCTCACTGTCATTGCCAACGTTGGCTGTCATCTTCTGATTAGCTGTGTTGTTGCGCTCCACTTCCACGTGGATCTCATTTGAAGTGACGATAACTGGTTTCAGACGGGATTCAGTCAAGGTGGCCTCTTGAGAGACCAGGTCAGGACTTGTGTGAAGAAGGCGGAGGGGGAGATTAGGCTTTCGGTCACACTGCTGCTGGCAGCCATTCCGAATTTCCTTCAGGCTTGGCGAATTGTCTCGACTGAATTTTAAAAATAAACAAATAATTTCAATAGACAGACATAGCAGAGAGCAGGAGAAAGAGTGCAACACTGGGAAGCCAAAATCTTTTGCAATTTCCCACTGCATTTCACCCCAGCCCACCCGATTGCTTTCTCCTGTGTAATTGGATTACTGAAATTAGTTAAAAACTTTAAAAGGCTCCAATAGGACTGTTCTGCAGCCCCTATTCTACAAAGATCCAAGCTTTTCATTACTCTAATTGACATGCCAGTTTAGTATAAAGGTGAACTTCCTCATCCAAGTTGTGCAAAGCTGTAACAGAATCCATGCCCAAGTATGTATCTGGCTACAGTGCGTGCCCAGACATTTGTCTGCAGCCCTCGCGTCTGGAATTTTTGTTGGACACTAAGCAGCCCCTGTCCGTGCTCTACCATGAGGAAAGTCAGATAGGCACAAACAAACAGGAAACACGGCAGCGGGGAACCCTCAGTGTCTACTGGAAACTGGCTCATGTGTCAAAAACCGCAGCACCTATTTTGCGGTAAGTCAGGAATCAAAATTTTCCACAATAATGGAGACAGCATTGTGAAGCCAGCTCAGGTTCAAAGCTGTAGATGCACAGGGATCTACATACAACCCCTTCTTCAAGATCTCACCCTTCCCTTTGCTTTAGGTGCAACACACACTTCATGTGCCAGAAAGGGAGCAAAACGGACACTGCTCTGGGTAGTGCTTAATTCCGAGAGACTCTTGTGGAGCACTCTCATCCTCTGCTCGCCTAGAAAGGCTGGCTACAGCTGCAGACTGCCTTAGAGGAATATCTCAACAGTGGCCAAGATCAGCATGCAAGTGGCTGTTGAGCTTCACCCTGGAAGTTACTGCAGCTTGCAGTACTTCTGTACTGGGAACTGATGAGCTCCTTGCATCACCAGCACTGTCCCCACTTTGAAGCATGGGAGCCAAAGATGTGCAATAACAGACTGCCATGCTCACTGCCTCGAAACATGCCACAGTGAGTACAAGTGAATGAGGGTTCAGCATCTTTCAGGTTTTCAAGCACACAAGGTGTAACAAATATAGTCACATATCTACAAAAACACACACGTGATTAACCAGAACTCCCACACGTAATGCTAGCAATGAGCAGAGTGAGAACGGAGACACGCTCTCACATACCCACACCCGTGCTCACAACGATCTTGTTTACAGATGCCACAGGTCTGGAAGTGAGTAACATGCGATCAGCTGGGAATTCATACTGACCTGTTGATAAATTCCTCGTAACATGAATAAATGGCTGCTAAGCAGACAGCTACAAGATTTGGCAGGACCCTGGGATGGGGGCATTGTCCAGTTGGACCATGCATGCTGAAAAACAAAAAAACAAGATGACATCGTTGTGAGAAAGATTTCTTTGGGCAAAAACAGTCAGACAGAACGGGGTGCCAGAACTGGATAGACAGCCTTGGGGAATCTTCAGAAGGACCATAACAGAGTTATTTTAACCCTGTAAATCCCTACCCAATGGCCCTATTTATGAATAAGGCTAAGGTGCATCCTCAGTTTATTTGATGTGATATCTCTACAGTCCTCCCAAAAACTCACACACGACTGAGCATTATGTGGTCTAAAGTTAATAGGAATCTCTCTGTCGAGGCTCTAAGTGTATAAAAAGAATGTACACACGAAGTCCATTTGCTTCCAGTGTGTATTTGAGAATTAGTTTAAAAAAAAAAGACTTCAGCAGTGCTTCATGGACTCTTCTAATTTATTTGCTGTTTGCCAGTACCAAAAAGCACCAGCTACTCTTAAAAGCCAGTCGAGAGATGAGCAGGGCTGGGAGAAGTAACAGAGTGAAGCATGTACACAGGACTGGAAATACACCATAAATTAAATGTAACTAACCTATGAATAAACTTCTTCACCACCTCCATTCCAGCATTCAGCTCATTCAAAGCAAGAATATACTCCTGAGTAAACAGCCGCAACCGAGGGCACTTCCCAAAATCCTGTCCAAAAAGAAGAGACTCGGTGAAGACAGTGGAACACGCCTGCAATGCACGTCAAAACTGCGGGTTTTCAAACGAAATCAACTCAAATACAACCGAACTCCCTTTGTTATTATGCTGACAGCTTCAAGAGCACAGTCTCACTGCATGCTGAAGTAATGGTCTTCCCACTAATAATGACACGCTTTCCAATTCTCCTTTTTCCCCCATACCCACACCTTGAAACAAAAGACGTGTCTAATGAAAAAAAAAAAATCCTACCTGCACTTACGTTTGTTTTGTACACTTCACTTTATACCTTTATTTTGAAAGGCATTTTTTGTTGTTTTGCATTTTTGCTTCCACTCATAACTGCAGTTTTTTAGAAATGCAACTCAAAAATAAATTTTTTACTTCCATGTTTGACATCACATCTGTTCTGATTTTAGAGAAAACCTTTTTGACATGCGATCAATAAGTGATCAAGTATAAAGCCAGAGATCAGTTCTTTCTCCATGGATTTTACTCCAGCTACAATGTGAATTTGACAGGTGAGCTCAACAGTCGCTTTCTTTAAACCCTGCAGTCAGAAAGGCACCTGCTAACTAAAATCCTGCATCTCCTCACATCACCTGCTATTTTTAGATGCGAAAGGAGTAAAATCTGCTGTCTGGTGAGTGCTATTCCACAGCACATTTCTTCACATTTACACAGGTGTAACCTTATTACACAGGTGTTCCAGAACTACAAAGCTAAACTTCCAAGCGGTGACCAAGGCCCACTGAGGACAAACAAGCCCTCCCAGTTACCCCTCAAGCAGCTGGCTGCTGAAGAAGAGTCATCCTGAAAAAATAAATGGCAACTGAAATTTTAAAGAAATGCCACAAGTGGTAAGGAACTGGTGGTCTGTAAAAGGGAAGATATACTCCCAAAGCACCGAAGCCTTCTGTTACTTATTTTGTTTTCAGGCACTTCTATAGCACAACCTGTACTAACATCTTATAGGTTTTACAGCTAGAGAAAATTATCAAAAATGTGAATACAAGCCTAGGCAGAACAATGTCTCCTTCAAGTCTAAGTAAGTGTCACCTTTTGCTAGTACTGGATGGCTACCTGGCAACTTCACCCAGCAAAGGGCCTGTGGGTGATTCCACAGTTGGTATTACAATTAAAATCATTACACCTCTAACAACTCCTTCAGGCAGGTGCCAATACACTTGGTTCAAGGGCATGAGACCACGTGTGCTTCGTATATCATTTGGTGCCATTTAATTTCATGAACACTCCTTGCAAGATAGCTTTTGCAGTTGCAATTTGTTTATGAAATCTTTCAACCTGTGTAAGTGTCCTAACTGAAGTTAGAATGAAAGTCCAAGAGATCATAAAGACATGTCATTGCTGACAGCTCTAAAATAAAATCTCTCTTTAAATATAATACGATGCCCTGTCACCGTACCAGGTGACACACAATACACTCTATCATTTGCTCAAAAAAAACCCCTACCCACAAACACTCCAGTAGTGCTTATATTTAAACAGCTGGACTGAAGCTACAAACAGCTGAAACCCGAAGGTACTGAGAGGCTGCTGAGCACTCCCCAAACAACTCAGCATACAATAGTCTCCAGTCCTGCATGTAACTGGTAGTAGCAGCAAGACAAAAAGCTATCCTCTTTCTTTTGAGGTTTCCAAATGAAAGATAAATGAAGCACTCTTTCCCCATTTTATAGGTGGGAAACTGTGGAACAAAACTTGTCGTGAACTCATCAAAGACCACAGAGCAAAGAGCAGCAAAGGTGTGAACAGCCAGCTAGGTCTCCTGCTCTAAGCACGCTGAATTGCATGGGGCCTCCTGAGGTTATGAAGTTTACTGCCAACAACACTGTCCCCCCAAAGGATAACTTCATTTACATGCACACACACACATTCTCTAAAAGACTATTCAGTACAGAAGTCCCTGGAGAGCAGTAAAGTGCCCAAATCCACTCCAATTAATATATGACACCGTAAATTCTCCGACTACACACTGCGGTACAGACATGTTGATTTTCAATCTGCAAATGTTAAGTATGGTAAATATACCCAATTCTCTGAAGCTAACCAAATACAAGCATCACACTATGCATTTAGATTTTATTTGAGACCCCTCAAGAGCTCTGGATGCTTTAAAAAATCAGTCTGGAATCCAAGAATAACATTTACAGAATATTTCGTTGAACGCTACAGAATATTCAAAAATGTTTACATGTCTGCGGAGTACAGGCACAGAGCCAGGAATACGACCTTTTTACCATCTTGGGCTTTCTACCTAGTTCTGTAAACTTGAGGAGTTAAATAATAATACTGTTGTAAAAGTAAGAAATATGAACTGTTTTCTGCCAGGTTCATGCTGTACACAACAGGACAGCAGATGGTCTCTAAAGTTATATTAGTTAGTGAAATGAGTTGATTGTGTAGTTACAGAGGTATGAGACCCATCCTTGAGATCACAGCCAAGTCAACTGTCTTAAATATTTTATCTATTTGCTACTCTGCCACAGCATTGTGAAGTAAAATTTCTTTATGCAACTTAAAAACCATGTCAGGAAACTTAATATTTCACAAAGGATGGAGGGCTGGAAAACACCCAGACCTCTCCTAGGAAAGGAATATGGATCATGTAAGAATGTCTTTAGAGTCAGGGAGGGGGGGGGAAATCTGGTATATGTCGTGGAGAGAGCAAAGCTGGCAGAGCAGTCTCTAGTTTTTATTTCAATCACTAGCAAGGAATTGATTGGCAATGAGAAGAGAGAAAGCAGCCTAAGAGAGAACAATCATAAAATGACAGAGTAGACAATTCCTGCAACAAGAAGGAAGAACAACAGCAGAAAAGCATAAGGAAATTCAGGAAACCTAAGTAAGAACCCATTGGACATGAGTCTAAAGAAAATGGAAATCCAGAGAGCTGGAGGTGTTTTAAAGAAAAAACGTTGAGGGCCTCATCTCAAAATCAACAAAGTCCCTGTTCTGATGTTGTTATTTAATTGATTTTAAACCATTATAACTACAAAGATAGCATGCACGGGTAAATAAGGAGCCAAGAGCCAGGTGGGAGAGAGCTGGAGCTGCATATGCTGGCACTGCTGCCAAAGGAAACGTTCCTCAAATCATGGCTTTGCTTAAATGCTCTTGAAAGTCCCACTGAATGCTTGTTAGTTCTGCATTCATAAAGCAACACACAATTATATTCAGCAGTCCCGGTCCGGGGAGTTAGATTTAGATATCACAGTGCTTTGTGCATTACAGGCAACAGAGCAGCTGCTCATTACGAAAGGAGTCACAGTGAAACTTCTCCAAACCGACCAAGTTCCCGTATCATGTGCACTCACCATGTTGTGTTTGAGAATCCTCTGTACCACTGGTGTGAACACTTCTATCACAACCATGGACCGCGGGCGCTCTCGGCAGTGCTGTAATGAGCAACAAGTCATTTTGTGAGATGCAGAAATTATGAAGATGAGTCTGGTCTGGCTTCACACCCTATGCATGGATTACCCCAAGATTAACAAAATCCAAGGGCTAAATTAATCTTTCCTGGGATTAAATACTTGTAACACTGCTCTCTCCTCTGGATTTGCTGGCATCTAATGGAAGATTACCATGGGAGCTTCTGAACTACATGAGTACCTTTCCCTACTGCCTATTCTTCACAAAACTCACTGGAATGTAGTATTTTTTGGAATTCTACCCCTTTTGTCAAATCTGGTTGAAACTTGCCAACAGTTTTAGAAGTAAAGAGGTTGGGGACAAGAAGACACATAGACACAGGCAGTGTAATGGCACAGACCTCCTTTCCTTGGGATCCAGGCTAAAAAACCATGGTGGATATTGGATGGTACCAACAAGCCACTCTCCTATCACAGGCTAAAACATACAATCATAATGTATCACTCAGAGTAATTTAGGTTGGGAAGGACCTTTGGAGGTCATCTGGTCATCTGCTCAAGGCAGGGCCAATTCTGAAGATCCATTAGCCTTCATTAGCCTTGTCCATTTCAGTTCTGAATATCCCCGAGGAGGAAAAGTCCATAACTTGTTTCCCTTTCTGCAACTATATACAGCCCATCCCACACAGTTAAAGATAATTAGGTGCCCAGCTCTGATGGAGACCAAAGGCAAAAAACAACAGGAATAAAAGTGCCTTAACTCTGAGGCTAGATATGACTCTAAGACTGGTTTATAAAAATGCAACAGTCAGAGGAGTTTCTGAAACTTGACTTAATTTCTGTAGGAAGAAGCTGCTGATGAGTAACTCTGGATGGGAATTATAAGCAGCATCCAGGATGTCTGACAAAAGTATACTGAGACATCAGTAAGCAAATTTAAGCAGACCTAAAACTGAAACACAAACAGGCCTACAGGAAAAGTAGTATTTTCAAAACCAGAAGCTTTGCAATCCAAAGTAGTCAGTTGTTTATGGCAAAGATGTAAAATGAAGCACAAGCACGGATTTACCAGGAAAGAGGACGGGTCCTTATGTTCTTCCCACTGCCATTACCCAATGACATCATACCATTAGGGCTGAGTTATGCATTACATTACCAACTCATCTGAACACAGTGACTCCAATGATTTTTGCATTAGCTAAACAGAACATGCAGTAGGACATCTCTTGCACCCAGACGGGGGTGTGGGAGTCTGAAGATTTTAACTCTCACTGAATGACAGGACTATGCAGTCTGATGTACTTAGGATATGGATCTATTTATCATAATGGTGCTGTTAACTATTCCAATATCACTGGTTGTTGACCAAAAACTGAAATCAATTTGGGCATGAGGTAAGAGTTAAACAAAAAAACAGCCACCCCCTCAAAGAACTACACTCGTATACAACTATGAGATTTCAGAAAGCAAAGCTGTTCTGATACCTTGCAGAAGAATTCACAGAGGTCAGGAGGAGGATGGTTGTTTTCCAGCAAAGGTGCAATTGCCTTTAAACAGAAAGAGTGAAAAGAGAGAAAAAATTTAATTAGAGGACTGCAACTGGAGTAAGCATTTTGCAGGGAAATATTTTTAGTGGAAAAAAAAAGCTCACTTTTAAAAAGGAGAACAAAAGCATCAACAGAGAAATTAGAGGTGGGTTGTGCGTTATTTTACACGTAAACTCAAGCACACCTCTGCTATGAATCCTCTGGAAAATTTTGCTTTTAACTACATCAGTGTAAATACATAAAACACAGCAAAGGAGTACAATTTTTATAATGGTTTAAATGAAAACAGGAGCAGACCAACTGTTTTATGATGTAAAACAGCAAGGATGAATCTGGCCCACTGTTTCAGTTATAACACCTCCCTAAAAGAAAAAAAAAAATAAAACCACCACCCCCCCCCCTCCTTTATAAAAGAGTCTGAGCTCTTTTTATGAGAAATAACTCACTAAAAGTAACATAGCACTGTTCTTACCTTGGAGGACCCCATTCATCAAAATCAAGCACCTAACTTTGTGAAAGCTGTGATCAACTGTTCCTTCTTTGTTGCTACGCAAACCAATGTGCTTATGCTTGGTAAATACATTAGAGGTCATACCTGCCACTGAGGGTGTAATGAACTTATGTCGTTACTTCCTTTGTAAATTAGAAAATGGTACTAGAACAATGTATTCTCTCTATGTGATGGTGCCTTCGGGCTTTTCCAGTCTTAAGCTAAAGGGATTCCCAGTACCCATTTAAAAGTAAGACTCTAAACACAGCAGCTAGGACATTTTGTATTAAGCAACTGAACAGCAGATATTTTATCTGGAGGGCATCTGGAGTTTTACTAAGGCAGCCTGCTTTGTTTTTTTTGCTCTCCCTCTCATCTCCTTAAGGATTTCAGCCCCAGTGAGTCTGCTTGCAATGACTGTGTTTCACAATAGCCACTTTCACACACATACAGGCCAAGATTAATGTGAATTTTAACAAGGGAACCCAAGCACATCTGCAAAGATCTGTTTTGGTTACACGTAACATTTGTGAAGTTTCTGTTCACTATCGTGTGCCACCCTTCTGCAGCTGTTCACACTTTCTCTGGCAGTGATCCAGCAACAGTGGGTTGATGGAGAATGTGACGCTATTCAGTGAGACTAGAGTATCCTCGCTACCCATCCAACACCTGAGCTAAAGATCTTCCTTGAATCCATCTTTTGGAGTGGTTGCTATAGGACCCACCAAATCCCAGGAGCCATGCATTGCAAAATCACCTAGTGTTTATACCTGCCCAGTAACTGCATCAGAGATGTAACTGACTGGTTGTCAGCCTAAGGAAAATGAGCTTTATTGTTTCATAGAATCGATTTCGTTGGAAAAGACCTTTAAGATCATCAAGCCCAACCATTAACCCAGCACTGCCAAGTCAGCCCAGTCCTTACTGGTTGTAGGGAATAACCACAACAGATGCTGTCAAACGGGTCACGGCTCCCCCTGTACAGTCAGCGTGGAAGCACCCTGTATTTTCCTTATGTGCGCCGTGGTTAAAAGGAGAAACCTGCTGTCTCGCATTGCCCAGTTACGGCAACATGTGCTTCCCCTGCCTTACTGGGAAGGGATCAGTTGTGATATTGATCTGTTCCAGCACCATCTAGAGAAGGAAAGCTAGTTCCACCTGCATGGCAAATCACTGCTTACTTTTAAGATACTACATAAATATACAGTATAAGTAATACTTCCTAAGAATAGCACAGGTTAGCTGTGTAACGGCAGTGAAGAAGCTGACATCTCCTTAATGGTTTGAGCACAACCTACAGAAGGGCAGGACTTGAACTGAAGAAGCCATCACCCACAATCGCTCAATAATGTAGGCTGAAAGGACCTTTGGAGGCCACCTGGTCCAACTTCCCTGCTCATAGGGCCACCTTACATCTCCTATTAAAAAAACCTTCCCCCAAAACAACCAGTTGTAACTGGAGGACTGAATTACCCTTGGCACTAGAGTAAAACGAAAGCTATAGCAGATCTCAAAGAAAACTAAATGCCACTTCAGAAACTTATCTCAGTGACTGATTCCAGCTAAAATGGAATCAGTTAAACACAATTCACACCTACTGGCAGCTACATGCTACCTTGTCATTTTGCAGAAAGAGTCACGGAGATGAGATATGATCAGGTGGTGGTGAGGTTCTAGATTAGATTACTGGGAAGATCTCCTGGAAATTGCCAGTGACTGAGATTAAATTACAGTGATGGGGAACCAAGTTCCACTTCTCTGATAAATTGTTGAGATTTTATATTTTGTTGCACAAGGAAGAGAGCTGCCATTTGATTCACTTATTTCTGTGTCTAAATAAATGCAACCTACAGAAAAAGTTGAAGAGGATATTTTTATAAATCAAGTAAGCAGAGGGTTAAACTGCAGTGACACATACCCATAACTACACTTACAAAAACAATCACTTGCTCACATACCATCAGCAATGGAGACATTCTGTATATGGTAGTATTAGCCCCTCAGGAAACTACTAAGCCTAAGGGTTTTACAGGGCACATCTGGAAATGATGTTTTTTGACTATTTAAAGTACATATATAGATATGAACACTGCACTGTGTAGCCTAGTAAGGAGGCCATTTTGGGAGATGATTAACTCTCAACATGCTGTGCTGTTTCATATAAGTTGATGAGGAAACTTTATTGTTACTCATCTATGAAACAAGAAAAGAGGAACGACAAAACCACACAAAAAAAACAGTAGAACAAATGAGATTGTTCCTGCCTAAGTTCACCAGCATTGATGGAAATGCTTTCACATTTGCCCTACTTCCCTGGGGCAGAGGCAAGCATTAACAGAAGTGTTATCAAACAATACAGATTTGTCCTCAGATTTTGATGGAAAGATACTCACCACAATAATGCTCTCATGGTCTTGAGTGGTTAAGTTGTTGTTCTGAAAGAGTGGAAGAGAAGAAATACATGAGCAAAGATTACTCTGAGATGGCACATCAGCAAAGAGTCCTCCTAGCTACCACCAGACACAAGTAGAAAGACTCAAAATTGCAATTGCTTATTTTCAGAATGAAATTAATCAAATTAAAATCATTCTCTTAAAGAGGTGGTATACTATCTGCTATAAGGGGTTGTGCAAGCTTCCATTTCTCCCTCAGCACCTTCAAATTTAAGCCACCCCAGCCACGAAAGCTGAGCATACAAACACCAGGATGCCCGAGTAGGTCTCAATCAGTTGGAAAATTAAAGCTAGCAATACATTTCTTAAAAACATTTTCTTAAGACAGGCTCGTGTGTTCCTAAGAAAATTAATAAAAGGATTGTTGTGGTGTTGTATATCATTTGTTGGTAGTAAACTAACTGCTGCAGTTTTCCTGAAATTCCTTCTTCAAACATGGAACCAGTAAAAGCCGGTAAGTTTACTGGAAGTCACCTATGCTACCACCTATGCAAAAGAGTTTGCTTTTGGCTTTCTCAGCTGCATGACCCATTCGGACAACGGAAAAGAAGTCAAGGGGAGTTTTACTACTGACTTGAAATAAGACATGAATCAGACCCATAATAAATTTACCATAAATAATCAGCAATAACAAAAAAAAAAATACCCTCAAGAGAAATGTCTTTTGTTTTGTTTCTAGAAATCTGCCTAACATGGGTCAAATTCTCCTTCTCCCCAGCAAGTACAAATTCCACTCAAGTCAGCAGAAGTCACGAGCAGACTCAAAGGCAGAATTTTGACAGCCCAAGTTAAAATAAAACCCACCCACAAACTTTTAACTGTTTGTCTCTCATCTAAATGTGACAGTGTCTTGCAGGAGCACTGCCGAGGTCATACCTCTGAGAGCAGTTTTGAGACGATCTCCAGTGGTGCTTGGTGGATAGAGTCATCCTGAAGCGGAGACGTCAGCGCCATGTCCACCAGCGTCCTGATCTCCTTCAACACCACCTCCCAGCGGCTGGGGTTACTGAGCACCTTCTTGTACTTGTAAATCTTTTTCTGCAAGAAGAAAGGGTCATGTTGACACCAGCATAAACCCCTTGAAAAAACTGACTGGATATGTGCTTCCTACATGCAACTGTCAAGTGGGCTGCTTTGTATTTTGAGTTTTGCCTTTTCTGTTTGTTAAAAAGCTCTACTTAAAACATTTAAATGGAAAAGAAAACCTCATATGTCTAAACCAATTTCTTCTGTGAAAGCAATGAAAAACTGTGACTCCCTTTTTTATTTTAAAATAAGTTTTTAAACTCCAGAGCACCCTTCCTTCAGTCATCTCCTTTTGCAAACACCTTATTCCTCAGGCTAATAACAGATACCTGCTATTACACCTTTTCCAAAGCTGTAAGTCCTTTTAAAGGGAGTTAGTCATTAAGAAAGGGGGAGAGAGAAAGGTCATCAAAACACCATTCTACAGATACTTTATTCTACATTGCTAATTGGTGAATTCACATTCAGAATGAATTAAAATCAATTTCATCAAAGTGAAAAATTCCAGTAGACCCACAGGCTTTTTTTTCTGTCTTGAAGGATCCTGAAAAGTCACGTTGTCACCCTCCAGTTGTCAGAAACTAGCTCGTAAAGTCTCCAAGTCTTCCACGCAACAGCATTTCCACTCTCAAGAGAGGCATTCCTGACTGCCTAATCCCATCGGCCCCGGTCCTCCGCGCGCCCCTGCATTACTTCTGGCCGTGCCCAACCTATTTCACCAACTGCCCCATCCACAGACCAGCTGGATAAGCAAAAGACAACTCTTACCTCCTCAGCAGCCATGTTGCCACAAATTACTAGAACAGAGGCTGCTTTGTATTGTAAATAGTATTCTTTGGAAAAAACCCACCCTCCCAAATTCCCAGAGGTTGCTTGACGAAACTCTAGAAGTTCAAGGAAACGATGACGAGCATTAAAACACCACTCCCGAGGACAACACGAAGAGCGTGCTGGAAACAGGCGGGGCTTGCCAAGGCAGGCAGCGCTGGCGGCACCGCACGGCCATGGAGCTGGCAGGGAAGGAGCTCTGTGAGCTGGTGGGGAGCAAGCGCCAGGACCGCAGCCTTTTGTTTCGTTCATGTGCCCTTCCACTCCTCTCCGTATGCGCATCTGGACCTCTGGTCAAAGGGGTGTCAAGGAGTCTGGATACATCCTCAGGTTTATTAAACGACACAGGCTGGGCATTTCTTTGTTTACAAGAAAACATCGATGTTTTGCACTAAAAACGGATCTTACATTCCTCGGAAATCACAAAAACTGCCCATGTCATGCAGCCTGCAGATTCAGCTGCACGTTCTGGGCAACACATCGTCAGTGTAATAAAGGCAGAAGACTCTGCAAAGGGTCAGCCTGCTTTGTTTTGTTTTGGAGCTTTGCCATTGCATGGCATTTCCCCCTCCACTCGCCCAGGGCCGCCCTTGCAGGAACAATCTGAACAGGCTGGCTATCTGCTTATCAGCCGCTTCCTTCCCACCGGGGCAGCAGATCTAATGCTCGACAGAAAACAGTCACCTCTGTACCCTATCTGAAACACAAGAGAAGAGAACAATACAGAAAAATACAGATTTCCAGTACCTTGGGTTTGTCAACGTTGTTAGAGAGGGAAGAAGAGGGTGGCACTGGGCTGACACGTGAAGGCTGATAAAGCAATCCAATTATCTTTTTAATTAAATTCATGCAAGTACAAAAGGACGCTGGCAGTAGTTCATACTTCCAGTGCATTTTAAGCCACTGAAGAGCTAAAGGAACATAAAAACACACACTGTGGACACTATCAAATGTGTTTGGGATTTTAGAACTCAGCAAAAATCTTTGTGCTTCTGAGCTCCTTGGGGCAGAGAGGGTCCACAGGTGTTTTTAAGCTACCAGCACTACTTCTACCATCATCAAAGATTTCTTGGAGTCTTCAGGAAACTTGAATCATAGAGTTTAATTTCTCTTATTCATGCAATGCCTTTTTTTAGGGTCTTTTTGTTAGACCCACACCAGCACTAAATAAAATCTAAACTTCAAAGCCAACCAGCCAGCTTTGTAACTTGAAGCAACTCCTTTCTGACTAATTGAGGACACTAAACAAAGCTAGCTCAACAGATACATTTTCCATGCTGAAATTTATTCCTTGGTCCTGCACTATGAAGAAATCAAATTCAAAGCAGAATTCAGAGGTGGATAAAAAGCGGGGGCGGGGGGAGCGTGAGAGCTAGACCACTGGGTTATCGTACCTCTGCCTGCTCTGCGCTGCCCCTGACCTGGGCGAGTTACGACGTGATTTCGGAGAGCAGCTCCCTCAGCCTATGGGACAGCTGCTGAAGGAAACCCTCTGGCCCAACAGGACGCTGCTCAGACAACCCTACCACAAATATCTTTCTTCCGCTGTCAAATTCACTCTTGCTCGGGGGGAGGGAGGAGCAAGGGAGGTTTCCTTTCCCTTTTAGAGATGTCCATTAAAAACTAAAATTCTGATGATGCTGATGTACATAAGAGATAAGACAGCAGGAGCTGTACTCCCTGCTACACAAGGGAGACCTGCAGAAGCTGCTGCTCAGACCAGGCAGACAGCGACTCAAAGGGAGCACCGGGGGACAGCCACCTCTGCAGACACGCTGAGCCTGCCGCAAGCAGAAAATCCAAACTTATCAGACTCTGCTTCACGTTTTCAGCACAAAGGATTGCGCCGCACTGAAATACTGAGCTGTAATCTGCAAGCGACGTTACAGAAGTCTTGAATGATGGTGGGAAAGCAGCAGAAAATAAATAAATAAATAGAGGAGCCATCCCCAAGAGGGTTGAACTCTGCTGTCCTGAACCTTTGCCCATGGTAACGCTGCTGTTTTTCTCAGCAGAATGCTTTTCACTGTTGAGCGCCTTGCTGAAAGCCTCAATTAAAGCTTGAAACCTATCAGTCGGTTACAGAAGCAATTTGCTATGTATCAGCAAGCACTTAGCCAGCACCGAGCCATCTGCTCTATTCTACCTGCGCTGACTCCGGAGCAAGGGGAAACAATCACTCACGAGCTTAAAAGCAAAGCTGCCTGGTAAAGACCCGTATCGGAGAACAGGCATGTCAACACGTGCGAGGAGTTCGTTCCCCCTGGACGTAGGTGTAAAAGATGCCTTCACTTGCTGAAAATACTCACACAACATTCATCGTTAATAGCATGTACAAGAAAAATTCTGGGGTGGGAATCCAGCCTCACTGGGATTTCACTAAAAGCAGCAGCTCCTGCGACAATTTATGTGAGTGAAAATAACACATGCCAACTTGGAATTTGACCCTCCTAGTTACTGACCAGCCAGAACCACACGGCTAGTGTCATTCCAAAATCCTGCTATGCTGACTTTAAAAGCAAACCGCTGAATTTAATAAGTACCCAGAAGAAGCAGCATGGGGAATAAGTGACACTAGCAGGACATCCTTCATTCTGAAATCACTCTAATTAATGAAGTCTTGCAGAAACCCAAATATCTAAGTCTCTATCCTCTTTTAGAGGAGGAGGAATTGAAGTCCACATGTGAAAAATTACTTTTCGAGTGTTATTAAGCAAGCAAATGTGAGAAAAATCTGTAAGCACTGGGTTTTGCCATAGGTGATCAAATGCCCCCGAACACTGCTGTGAACAGAAAGTTCAAGAGAGCTTAGGAAACTTTCAGCTTTTTTAAGTAACATCTTCACATGTTTTTCTATCCCATAATGGCCTCATCCTGTAGCACTTGCTCATACACCACTTCCTTGTACAAGAAGGATAATACTGATGTAGTTGACATCTAAGAAAAATGGACTCTAACGCACAAAATCAGACAGCACAGAACATCTGCCCTCTTCAGCCCTAGCAAGAGCTTTCATGTTAGGAACATCTCAAAGTAGCCGGTGCACCTGATCCAAAATGGGCAAGATGAAGTTAGCCTTCTTCATGACCAGATTTCAACCCTGCTTTGCTACTCGTGGCCAGGAAACGTTCTGTACTTTTGGGAACCTGTCTTCCCATCAGCAAGTACTATCTTCATTACATTAAAAAAATTAATTGCCAACCGTAATTGAGAATAGCCTGTTAAATTCTAGCTCTCTGCTCTTCGGCCCTTTACCACGCAACAGCACGCAACTAATCACTTCTTTATTGGAGAAGCTAGAGCTACTGCAGGAACGTACGCTGACTCCGAGGGTTGTGTGTGCCAGTAATTGTTTATTTCTTGCTGAGCAACGAGGGCAGTTCCAGCAAAAGGGAAAAGGTCAACCTCCCGCACAGAGGTCCTCCCCAGCTCATTGCGGGGATGGCTGAGCCAAGCTAGTGTTACAGTTTAATATTGACGGCACTTATGTCAAACGGAGGAGCCTCTTGCTAGACACAAATGTACAGAGGGGGAAAAAAAAAAAAAGCCCAGAGAGCAGATACCGGAACGGTTTTCTCCACTGCAGCAGAACATTTTGTTAAAATGCTGCATAACAAGAAACAGGAAGAGTTGCTTGCGATGCTCAACACACATGCTTGGCTTGTCCTACAAAGCCCAGGAGCTGTACCATGTATTCTTCAGCACCACCTGCTGGCATTTTGTCTATTAACTTGATACCTTCATGAAAACAAAGATGGCATGGCATCCCCAGAACTCTGCTAGATCCATACTCTGCTTTTAACACCAGCAGGCATCGCTTACTTCACGGTATTCTGGAAAATACGCAAGAATAACTTGCTGCTAACAGAAGTTTCCCTGATAGCCAGAGACAGGCTTAAATCACCAGGTGGATCCACTGAAAGCCTTCTGAACTAAGTTCCTACCTGCTACATTTACCAATATGAAGAAAAAAAAGTTATTTACCTGAAAAGACTAAGTCTGTAAAAAGTCCCATTCTAGGCAAAGGGCTGGGGCCAGGACAAGATTATAGAAACTTTTCCAAATTGAGGACTTCAGACTGCTCATGCTGCAAACCCTTCACAACCTTCTGAAGGTCTTGCACAGAAAGACTAACGTGCTGCTCTCTAAAATAGCTGCGAAACAGCAGCAAACTTCTGCATTCTACCATGTTTTCAGGTTTTTTTTTTCATTTTCTGCATTTTTCATTTTACCCAGTGCTAAATGCTGAAGTGCATCAACTTCTCTGCTTCAGTCGCTTCTCTGAATGCAGTCGCCTTGGTTGAGGCTCACTTGCCCACAAGCTCCTTGCCACAGGCCAGAGAGCTGGAGGTAAATGTTATAAGCTAGATGCTTCCTGATTCTCACTCAGTTAAAGTCTAAATAACACTTCATTTTTTGCCAATTCTTATAAAAAAGATCCTGATGAAATCTGCATTATTTATTACACTGAGATTAGCACCCATGAATCTATACCCTGAATAAATCTATCAGTGACAGTCTCTGCCCTGAGCAGCTCATGGTCTTGATGATTAAAGGCGAGAAGGAGAAAAACAGAGCAAGAAAACTGAGGTGATTTCCTTGAGGTCATATGGCAAAGTCAGGACCAGAGCAGAACTGAGGTCTTCTGATTCTCAGCCCTCCATGCTAATTGCTAGACCATGGCACCCCAAGTAAAAGCACGACTGAGATGCACTGGGGCCGCAGCAAGCAAGCTGAACATTGATACCCTGGTTGCTGTGCTTCCCTATCACAACATCTTCTCCCACCCCCTTTTTCAGTCTACATTTGTTCGCCTATTTTTTTCCCCACCAGTGTCTACCACCTTGCTCCAGATCTCAGCTAATCCAGGCAGGAACCCCCAAACACTCAGATCAGTGCCGTTTCAAAGCCAACAGAGTTCAACGGGTTCAGCAAGCGGTGACGTAGGTTCAGCTGTTAGTAATGCACAAGCTGGAACAACCACACAGAACAAATTCACAGGCGCAGTTTGTCCTTTGCTCAGATACCACTGGGACAGTACCGCTGCAAAGTAAAAGAATGCTGAAATAAACAAAATTTTAACAGGACAAAACACATCTCTGCTGGGACCAAGAGAAGTGCAAAGTGGAAGCAGGACCAGGGTCTCACAGGGCAGCCTCCTCACTCACCTCCCAGCGTGACACTGGGCAGCTGCGACAGTAATGCACCGAAGAACTTGCTCCCGAAGCGTATTACATATCTATATCTATATATATATATATATATCTATCTCTCCACCTCCTTTGCACACAGCTGTCACCTGACTGACCATCCTTCTGGGCTTCTGCTCTCTGATGTGCTCAGGACTACTGCAAAGATATACTTCAGCAACAAGGGGGGATGAGAGGATGGGAAAGGAAGGATATTCTATCCAAGGGAAAAAAGAAAACTAAACACACTGGGCAAGCAGGTCTTAAATTTATGGGCTCCGCTGAAGACAAACCTGCAAGCAAATACAGTGTGTGTGCCTCCAAAAACTGAAAGCAACTCAAAAATTGTGGCCTCCTTGGTCGTCTTTGGTAGACCTTCCCACTACCAAGCAGAGAAACTGGGCTTTGTTTTTGCTGGTGTCTTGTCTTTCTCTCAAATCCCTGCCTACAGCCCTTCGGTCACCAAGGTGCAGGAACACAGCTGGCCGATCCAAGCCCAGCTCTGCCTCAGCCGTGCACTCGAGATGCCGTTTCCCCAGCTAGGAAGCACGAAAGGCCAACTGTGGCTCCAGCTGCACTCTGCGGGGGCTAATGCGGTTACCAGCATAATCAGACCTGTCCACAGGGGAGACATTTTTTGGCATGGCCGACTTTGGTGCATTCCCCGAAACCCTCCATCCCTGCTTCCATTTCCTTTTGGCAAACGTTCCCATTCTTCAGGCCCCTGTTCCAGCACCAGCTTTACACTTCAGGTTGGCAAAACATCAGCTTTCATCCTGCACACAGCAACTGCTGTTACGTATTTTCCGCATCGCGGCCAAGCTGGGGTTTGTTTTTAATGTTGCTTTGGCTATGCGGAATTTCACTATGACTGCAGATACGTTTCTAGCAAAAGCACAAGCCACTCCTTACTTGCAAAAAGCGTTGGTAGAGACACAGCTGTGATCTTGGGTTGCAAATCCCATGTAACCTCTCCCCAAAAGAAGAAATATTTTAAAATATGTTGTCCATGGGTGTTATTTTTTGGGTTTTGTTTTTTTTTTGTTTTTTTTTAAGCAAAAGTCACACAACACCTTTTCCTCCTTATCTTGGCCAAGAGGAAAAACTTCAACAACTTCAATACAGTGGAACACAGTTGTCCCACACATACAGGAAAGATCTGCCCTAACTGCAGGCTAGTGGGGTTTAAACTCTCCTGAGTTGCTTTAGACTTTTATGCAGAATAAGAGAAAAAAGCCTTCACATAGAGGTTGCTGGACTCACACAATTAGAGCAGGAGCCAGACATCCTGCTTGATCTACAGCACCTTAACAGCCTCTGACTCATCATCAGAGGGGAGGTTTCAAACATGTTTAGGCACAACTACCTCCTCCTCTTGCAGGACCTCGCCGCTGCCTGCTGCAGCATTTTTGGCTCTTTTTTCCAGAGCAGCAAACGCTCAACACGGACACTGTCTGGACGTTGGGATCTCAGTGTTCTGGCACAACCCATAGTTTCCAGAGGGGTGTGAGTCTGACGTGCTCCTGTATTTGAGGTTATGCAGTATGAGCTGGAGTCAGCAAGATCATGTTCCATTTAAAAAAAAAAAGCATACTACTAGATGAAAAGCAGGAATATGTGTACCATATACGCTCCACGCTTTCCAAAACCTTCAGTGGACTAACTGCATTGCAGGGCATTGCGGGGGGGAATAGTATTAAATAAATAAAACTATAGCAGACACTGTATGACTGTGGAGGTTAGCAAGCATCAAACAGAAAGCAGAAGACACAAAGCACTGTGACATTAACTGCCACCTAGGTGCGGTCCTTGCTGTGCGCTTCTCTGTGCAGAGACCTACCGTTACCGACTGCATTACAGAATGCCCCGACACCGAGCTGAACTGAGCCAGGTTCCTAATACCTTTACATTCACGCACTTTATATTCCACACATGATGGCTGTGTCTGTGGAGCCTAGTCCTTGACATCCACCGGCTCTCACAGCCTGTGGTGGGAATAAATGACTTCGCCACTGCAGAGAAGAGATAAGTGTGTAGGGAAAAAAAAAAAGAACACGCACAATCTTATCGTCATTGCACTTTGACCAGGTCTGCCAAAGAAAAAGCTGTGCGCAAGGCCACCGTGGCGAATAGCCAGGCAGCATACCTGCTGTGCAGAACCCCCCACTCCGACACTACACCCTTCAGATCCCACTCAGGCACGAGGGAGCTGGTCATCACCGGGAAAACAGGACATTGCCTCATCTGCAAGGCTGCAAAACAGATGCCAGTAATTTCAGGCACATAAGAACTCTGATCAGACGAACTTGCCACCTGAGAAATCACCTCAAATTGGGATTAAGCAGCTCCTAATGCTACACATTGTAGTAACTGTTAACCAAAGAATCTCTGAAAGATAATCCATTCCCCTTCTATTTTCTGGGAAATGCCAGCAAGCTTAGGTAGCACCGAGCAGCACACAAAGCAATTATTTCTTCCCAGATATGCAAACCGGATTAAAAAGCCACGTCATCCCTTTTCCTTATTACTCTCCACTGCTAGCAGTGGGGACCCTCAGCTTTTCCTGCCCTCCCCTCCTCTCAGCAGTCTGCAAAACCTTCCAAAGGGACGCTTACCCACCTGTTTCACTTTCTCCTCCTTGGCAAATGTATTATTTTGCTGAGTTTCTAGCACTTCAGCACCATAAATGGCTTCGAAATTGGCTTCTCTCTCTTGTGCACCTGCATCATCAATGTCGTCAGCAAGGGAGCTGTGCACGGCTCGAGGAACATGTCTGTGTCAGAAAGCTGCTGCAGAGCCTTAGGGAAAGCACAGATACTGGATACTGATGTGATGCTTGCATGCATCTTAAAAGGGACTTCAGAAAAGCAGGGCATTTCTGCCTACAGATCACTGGGCTTTGGAGCTCCGAATTTCCCAGTTTCTCACAGGGAGACAGCAGATTTCAGAGCAGCATTTGCATCTGAAACAGTCCCATCGCTTTGCTCCATGTTTTTATATCACATCTTATTGCACCACATCAGCACAAAACCCCAAACCTCCTGCAACTCTTTAGCCTACCAAAATGCCACCGAATCTCTGCAATTTGCTGGTTTTCTTTCTCCTTTGTACAAATGAATCAAGCCTCACAGTGTTCAGTTTTCCGATCCCTCCTTGCAGAGGGTCAGAGTTCGCTGGGGTGCGATCGAAACCACTGCCCACCTCACGTTCAGAGACGGGCCGATGCAAGTAAGTCACTCACAACAACCCTGTTGTCCTTGATGGATCGTGCCTCTGGTCACACAGCTTAATCTAGTATTCCCATCTTAAATACTACAGCAAAGAGCACCAGAGACCAGGCTATGATAAATGACTGTGATGCAACGGCTTCTGAATGAAGACAGAAGAATGAAGGGCATACTTTGTTTTCTGATACTTTTTTTTCTGATTTTGAAACAATCACTATTCTGGGAAAAAAAAAAAAAGAAAAAAGAGGTGTGACAGACAAACTGAACACGTGAATTATAGCAAGAGCTAAGGCAGATGATACAGGCTGTGACGCACCAAACTCAGCTTTTTTTGTGGATATTAACAGCAGTTTTATAATCCTCTAATACATTATGTATATTACGACGCACTAAACATACTAATTACAGAATCACGCAGAATCACAGAATGTTATAAATGTAAGGACAAAACTGTGCAAGAAAGGAAAGAGAAACTTAAAAAAAAAATTAAAAATCCCCTTTGCTCCTTCAGGCTCACGTAGGTCTTCTGCCACCAAAAGTCCTCATAACATCCATAATGCAGAACTGGGCCCCAAGACAGCAGCTTAACAAGGCATGTGGCACTTCCCAGAGTTAGGGTTTTACACCCAACGCATAGTGCAAGGAGGATAATTACACTCCTGGGGAAAGACTACCAGTCTTGTCCTGTCTTCATAACAGATCTCCTAAAAACAGATTGTTCTGCAGCTAGGAATCTGAATGAGAGACTAATTTTGGTGCTGCTCTATATTATGGCAGCTATAGAGGAGAAGTTGTAATTTGGCGAAACCAGTGGTCACCATGACCTGGAAGTCCTGAATGGCAAAGAATTAGTCATAAGGTCAGCCCTGGAATAATGCAGAGGAGCAACTCGCCAGAACAAAAACCAAGAACCGCTCTTGGCCAGCGGTTCAGCATTCCTGAGGAGCAACATACTCCAGCAATTGTATTTACTCCTCTTTGGAGCCGAGACCTAAGTACACAATAACAAGCTGACCTGTTTATTCAGCTGTTTTTGACACCCCTCTATCTTCAGACCTAATATTAGTTTGAACAGGATAGCATCCAAGTCTAGAGAGGAAAATTTAGAGCTGGTCCTGACTTAGCTAAAGCAAGATAGAAAATAACTATCTAGTTTTCACTCAGATTTCACCACTGGGCCATTAACTGGCTTGAGATCTGTCTCCTTAAAAAAGCCTGTTTTGGCAATGCAGGAGGCACCTACGGGTATAGAAGCCATGTGTGCGTATGGCTGGATGAGGGCAGAGCAGCTCAGAGCAGCAGCTTAGATCCAGGCTGGCATCTCAGCGTGTTGCCAAGAGCCTCTTTTGGTTGGACAAAGTGCTGTGCTGACACGGATATGCAGCTCCCAGATTTAAAGTGATTCATGCAAAGCCAATGCAGAGCACAGACGGTGATCAGCTGTCGCTGCTGCAGACATACGTTATGGGAGGAACCTGCTCCCGTGTCCCCCAGAAAGAGTGAGGTATTTTCCTAATGCAAAGGCAGTGAAAGCTTAAAAAAACTAACCACTCTACCTGCTTCAGTTCTTAAAACATCACCCGTGTTTCATAAAAAAATAAAAGAAAAAGCTTTCTGTCAACATCATCTCTGTTTTTCATCCATTCATTTCCACTTCCCAAAGTGAGATCAATGCCTTTCTGCTGCAACAAAACAGTTACCTTTAGCAAACTGAAACCTCAGAAACAGAAAACAAGGCCAAGATTTTTCAAGTGGCTTCTGATAACAGATGGTCTAAGACTATCAAACTCACGCGGGAAAATGAGGGAGCCAATAGACTTCATCTGCTCATGAAGGTGTCTTAAGCCAAAAACCAAACAAGCAAAAAAACAAACCAAAAAACCATTCCCCCCCACCAAAAAAAGCAGTAGAGAAGAATACTTAACTACAAAAAATAAACATTATGGAAATAAAAGGCTGTAAGTATGGCAAGATATCCATGATGTTGCTCCTGAATTTGCAATTACAGACTGGGCAGTATTATCAAGCACCACATGAAGAGCAAGGGGATGTCACCAGAGAGCCCCATGCAGACAGACACAGCTGCATTTCACGTTACCTTTCAAATACAAAAGAAGAACAAATCTCGGCAGTAAACATCAACCTAACCATGAGAGGGGGCATCAGGAACTGAAAAATGCCAAGATACATTTTTAGTCTCACTATGTTCACCAGAAAGCTCTAACTGGTACCAGCTTCTCTTCTGGGCAACACAGATCCATTAACACACCACTTGGACCCTGCATCCGTTCCCTACGGAGTGTAAAGTCCAGTCTGAAACTCCACCAGGATGCTCGAAGTCCTGCAGGGAGGAGGCACTGGCTATCTGAAAAACCTGTTCATGGCCTCCCACAATGGGTACCCGTGCGTCCCACGGGAAGAGTAAAACCACCAGCCAAAAACTTGTGGGCTGCCTTTCACCCATCAAAGCAAGAAGCTTGCTCCTCCAAAACTCGTGTGTCATCAAAGCCCACAATGCTTTCAGAGTTCTGAGGCTTTGACAGGCAAAAGTTAATTCCACAGCTTAGGTTCCCATCAGTATGTTATTGACTCGTATACAGACACAAAAGGGAAAAGAAACAATACAAAAGGAAAAAAAAGCCATCGTTGGCCTAATTGTATGACAATTATTTATCAGCACCTCAAAATCACAGAAAATAAGAACTTCTGTGTTCTGTAAATACCTCAGGTTTTCAGCCAAGACAATTACAGCTGCATGTGCTGTGTAACCACCAAAGAGAGGGTCTGAAGTCCAGGAACCACCATTCCAAAGAACTGCTGGGCTCTTTGAACAATATTTTCGCTATGCAGCACAGCACAGGGCTATTGAATTGTCACAGGGTCTCAAAGCTTCCTCTCTCAGAACAAACTAAGTGATTAAATACAAATGACAGATATGGGCCTTTTTAATCATAACCAATGTGATTTTTTCCTGATCTCATAGTTTTAAGGCATGATTTACTGAGATTTAAGGCTATAAATTTCTTTAATACCATAATTTAAATTCTATATAAACCCCACTCCTGTATCAGCACTATTTTTAATCATTACCATGGTGACATAACCGTAAAGATGCTTTACACAAGGAAAACTTTACCACACTTTTGAGAACAGTTGCTCTCAACTTAATTTTTTGCAGTTTTAAATCACAGAAAAATAACTCCCTCTGAACTTTCACCATTAGATACAAAAACTGATACTCACCTACAACTATTGTATAAAAAATATTCAGTACTAATGGACAAGGAATTCATAACCTGGACATAGTAAAGACCAGCCAGCATACCATCATTCAAGTCAAGGATGACTTTACATGATAGTTGATCCCTTTGCAATTAATAGTGCTGCTTGTGCATGGAAGTATCTATTTCCTGAAGACACAGATACAACAATCCCTATGAGAACCAGGGAAGTATTAATTCAAAATTAAAGTTTTTGAATGAAGGCCAACATTGCTTGTTTCAGCATTCAATGCAAAGTGCTTGCAAATCCCAAATGACAAGATTGTTCCAGTTCCCCAATTCATGGGAATCAAAACATAGTGTCTGTGTAGAACATGAATTTTAAAACAAAGGTAATGTCATTATCGACTGCAACTCAGGGGTGCATACGGATGCTGGGCTGTTCAAGCACGAGCACAGACAGCAGGATGAGGGAGGTGACTGCTCCCCTCCGCTCAGCACTTGTGAGACCACACATGACTACCATGCCTGGTTTGGAGCTTCACAGCTGGGCCGTACAGGCTCCCCACGACCTCGTACAACCTCAAAATATACCCCGCATTGAGTGAGGAAAAGGGCGGCGTGGCGTGGGTGGGGAGAGGACCAGATGATGTTCAAAGGTCCCTTCCAACCTAAACAATTCTACAATTAACACATTTGCACTGTCCATGCTAACAGATGGGTAAACCCCCTAACCAAGCGGCACTACTCATTAAGGAACAGTCGAGGACTAGTTAACAGCATTAATAGAAAATACAAGGTACAGGCAAGCCTTTCTAGAAGATCCAGGTCAGAGGCACACAAAGCTCAGCTTGAGTCATGCTTCACGCTTTACTGCAGACTTAGGTCTGTTCTTTCCGTACTGTGCCAATTCAGGACATTCCCATTCCCTCAAAGGCCATCAACTGACATGTTTCATTGCTGCATCATTCAGCTAACTAGAAAACACAAGCAACCCACATCCCACAATGAGGGCGGTGTTCAGAGTTTACTATCAAGCATGCTGAAAAATGCAACATGCCCTGTGTAACCTTTAGGTGTATTTCCCCCAACAAATGTAAATCTATATCTGTACTCCGTATCACAAGACCAGACCTAAAGATCCCCGGAGAAGACCTCACTGATGTCTTCTTTAATTCAAGTGCAACATGGTACTAAAGTAGTCAAACAGGTCTTTTAATGACTAACACTTTAAGCATGTGGTGTAGTAGGGCTCAATATTTTCTACGGAGGATGGTACCTCCATGTGCTCGGTACTATACAAATACACAGAAAGTCCTTAGCCCAAAGACAGCGAGATATAAACAAGCAACAAAGTAGATGGATGCTGTCTGGGAAAATGCCAAGG
Source organism: Nyctibius grandis (assembly GCF_013368605.1). Taxonomy (NCBI): domain Eukaryota; kingdom Metazoa; phylum Chordata; class Aves; order Nyctibiiformes; family Nyctibiidae; genus Nyctibius; species Nyctibius grandis. The sequence continues at coordinate 18,369,521 of NC_090669.1, read as the reverse complement.
GTACATGCTTGCTTATTTGTGTGTGTCCCAAAATTACTAGTCACAGTACCCCTGAAAGCCAAGCTTAGCTGTATTCATGCCCTACAGAAGTGGTTGGTTACCACTGTATCAAGCCTAGATCCAGAAAGGGCAATGACCTGCATGTGTAATTCTCTTTTGTATATTCACAGAAAGTGTTGTTATCTTTATTGATACCCTGTTATGATTTATCAGCTTCCAAATACCAAAGATTACAGATCATGGTTTCAATCCAACCTCCTTGGTTGAAAGGAACATTCCTTACACAATGGATTAATGATTTGTTTATGTTTGAGGATCTGGACAGTTGTTAGCATGTTCTGTTTATTCTCTGGACAAGGATAGTTTGGCTTAGCCATAACCTGAAGGAAATCAGGATTTCTAAAAATAGGCTGAGGTGGCCAATAATCCTTTAGGAGTTGTGATACACACTGATATTCACATTAAATGAGGAATTATGAGTAACCCTTAGTGGGAGGGTTTGAAATGGAAAACCCAAAGAGAAAATGGCTATATAAGGAGCAGTCTGTCCCTACATCCATGCTCTCTTCAATGAGCACAGTATTCAAGGAGAAAGTCACATCTAAAAAGCTGTGTAAGCATCTTGACAGCTAGTTAGTTGGATGACACATAAAACCTCTTGGAGCTGGATCTAAAACATGGATAATTATGTGTTTGGTTTTCTTTTATTTCTGTTTATCTGTAGCATCTCTTATTATTCTCTGGCCTGCAGAAAGAAATTATTCTTGATTTTTATTTTAATGTTTGTCTCTAGAGCAAAAATTATTTCCAGGGTGCTGGCTGGCAAATTGAATTCCCACAGCGTGTTAATCCTTAAAACTGCACCACATAAAAGCGCTCTCACAGACCTTAGCACCTTCACACAAGACCAAAGGATAACCAGTATGTGCCTGAACCTAAAGAGCTTCCCCAAACATTTACCACCACAGCTATTCACTGGACCCAGCCATTTTCCAGGTAGCTCAGACTACATGCAGCAACTGACTCCCAAGGCTTGAAGCACAGCAAAAGGAGCCAGAAGGACTCTGACAGAATATGAATCTGCTCCCGCAATTGTAATTTAAGTATTCCTGTTTTAAGATCAAGGTGGGCAATCCCCACTGCTGGAAACTCTCAGAATATCAGTTTGCCATCTGTAAAATGGGTTTCTCCAGCCTTGTTTGGGCAGGGGAGGGGAAGTGACGGTCTCCTGCTCCACCTACATCTAGTGCCTAGTACAGTGGGGCTCTGGGTTCAGCTGGACCCCCTAAATGCTTCCACCACACAAGTAAGAACAATAGCAAGCTGTTGAATGTTTTCCCCCAAATAACTGCTTCAGCTATCTGCACCAGTTTGCATCTGTGTTCTACATGCCCACAGAAATGTTTTGACCTATTATTTGTAAGACCACTGGACAAATGTATCATTCATCAGCACAACCACCCAATTATAATACGGCTGCGGCGATCTCTCTGCCAGCTGGTGCTTTGTGTAAATGATCCATTCCAGAAGAACAGGCTTCCTGTTTTTTTGTGGGTTCCCTCACTACCTGCTTAATCATCAAACCATACAAATTATGGAGTGAGATGAACCTTGGCACCTGGCTCTTAAAGACATAGGCTATGGTGCTAGTAAAGTGATAAACTTCACTAGGACAGACCACATAACTGCACTCCTCCATTCTCCTTGCAGACACACCGCTGGTCTTGCCTCTTAGTTCTTTTGTGATTTAACTTAAACCTGCCAAATATCAGCCAAAGTAAAGAGCATAAAGTTATCAGGTGCTCTTCCTCTGAACTATTAAGCAACAAAACCTATTGAAACTATCTCCACTTCAGCAAAGAGGAATTTGTTAGTGTAAGGTACCTGGGCAGTGACTAAACCTGTCACTGTTCTTATGGGAACAAGCTACTTGCTATTCTTGGTAAAGGGAAGGCCTTTCAAATCAAGATAATGTTTCACTTGTTTTTCAGAAATGAACTTAATGGGGGTGGGGAGGGAAGTAAGGAAGCAAAAATAAATTTTACTTTGCAACAAGCTAAATTACTCAGAGTTTCCCAAAATGAGAGGCTTGGTCAGAAGCATTGGAAAGTTTAAGAAACACTCCTTTAAAAACAACTCCCACAGAGCAAAGCTCCCTCTCCATGACCAAAAGGCATGTGAGCAAGCCAGGTCATTCTGTCTAGGCTTTTTTTTTCACCCCTCCATAATTTAATTGATGGGATGGGTGGTGGTGGGACTAGGTTGCATCTTTACCACTCCTTACTTTTTTTTTTTTTGGAGAGTGGCACCTCCAACCTCAATTTGTGGGCATATGCCACCAGCATATTAGTACCACAGCCATCCTGGTTGGGGGCGAGGTAGAAGAAATTCCATCATCATTTTTGTCCATGTTTTCTCTGATCATCCTTGCCTGCCAAAGCAGGAGGGAAAATAACACATGGAGATACTGTCTCTGCATGCTTTAAGCTCTTTGTTATCCTCAGGAGTTGAAGAGAAAGCAAGACTGGGTAGGCATTGTGTTAATGATACTGTCAAGAGGCCAAAATAAAGTGCCGCACCACAGTCCAGCTTTCTGCTATCAACACTACTGCCCCACGCTCAATCAGGCAACCAGGGTAACAGGCTGGAGAATATGCCAGTGGTCTGGAAAAGAAGATCTCAACACTTGGCTCTTACTGATAAGAACCTGGATCCGCTCAGAATGTGATTCTACCAGACGCTGATGGCTATACAAAGCACACCAATACCGTAGTTTTGCCACACAACTGTTTTGCAACTACCAAACACACCTACAACCAAACCAGTTTGGTGGGAGGAACTTCCTTATGTTTTCACATGTGGTTGCTGTCAGCAGGCTGAAATCTTGATAAGCTACACAGCCAACCTGGCTGACTTCACTGAAACCCTGCTGAAGACAAGTCCTGAGCTGAAAAGCTACTGCTTGTGTTTTCCACCGCAAGACAAGAGGACAACCATATTCAGCATCTGGCCAAAACTTGTTTCCAGCTACATCAAAGATCCATACAGATTCCATCCAAAGGTCAGCAGCTAGAGTTTTCGATGAGGAATGTGCTGCTTTTTAGAGACAATGTTGTCACTGTGATCCACTTCCCCTATTCAGGGCAATCAGTCCATTGTTCCCACTGAAAATGAGAAAGGGCTCAAGACCTCTGAAATGGAAACTGCCTTTAAATCCAAATCATCCTAAAGCATAAACACAGACTGATGCATAACAGATTGATGGCACTTACAACAAGCAACTCTAAAAGACACCCTTTCTCCCTGGTTTCTCAGAAAAAGAAAAAAATAAACAAACAAACCCCCCAAGTATCCCAAGAGTCCAGAGCATACGATTAGGCTGTAGTCATTCTGTAACATATTACACTTCACAGTATAAAACCCAAACCATCCAATCTCTATACTGTTTAAATGTGAATTTACTGGCTATCCACTTTTGGAAGCCAATCACATGTTGATAAAGCTGGGCTATGTAACAAGTTAATTTGCCCACTTCATTCATTATATCAACAAGTTGAAACTGCATACATGTTCTGATTTAGAGCTTCTGTAAGGAAAAGACTTTATCCATTCAGGGCTCTTAGGATGAAGGAATAGGGAATGCTAAAAATCATTCTTAGAGGCAGACAAGGAAGACAGTGAAGTGCAGAACTTACCTTCCACTGCAAAGAATGGAACCACTGATCCCTCAGGTAACTGTTTGCAGCCTGCAATAAACAAAAGTTACAAACAGAATCATTAGTTTCTACCAGTGTTTCAGATCACCCAGCCAAAACTAATCAAATCACCTGGTGATTTGATCACCAGGTTGAATCACTGGTGTATGCCCTAAAACCAGTAAGGCCACACTCACTGTATTCTTCTGAACTTTATGACCCTGGCTAACTTCACCCCCAGGCTCATCACAGTCAGGGAAACTCTTTGCTCAAAGCTACAACTTTACATTAAAACCGGTTTATTTTCACAGAAAGCAGTGACACAAAGACCTTGCTGCAAATGTAAAACACTGAGCCAAACCCTTACAAAACATTAACCTCCTACGAAACGGTGTCCAGCCCAAAGACTGTGAAAAATCCTCCCTGGTTTCAACCAGGTTTTGGTCAGATCTTTAATGTAGGACATTTGCCTTTCCTATTAATCATCGGGAGCAGAGTAAGAAGACGGGTTGACATTTTACTAGGAGGGGTGGGTTTTTTCCATACTCTAGTTTCCCTTCATGTCCTCTTCCTCAGCTGGCCCCAAAGCAATTCAAATAAGTCTTAGCTCTTTCAGTGATATTATAAGAGAGCGAAAACCATAAACATACAGACGTGCAGATACATGCACAGGCTGTTTGCAGCAACGGCATAAACCTTGCAACAATCACTCCCAGCGATCACCCCTTTTTGTCCGTATTAAGCAGAGCTGCCAGAAATTCTCAGCGTGAAGCCAGGTTCGTAGCCAACGCAGGAATAGTTCAACACTCCCAAAGGTCAAAAGGCTCGATATCAAAAAATATAAAAGCATTTACAGTGACGTAAATATGCATGCCTTAACAAGGTGACATAAGTTTGAAATATTTGAGTGGGTAGAGATGCCCTTTGGCTTTTCCAATTCTATCTCACTCCTGCCAATGGGCAATTTTTACTAACTATGCAAAATGTTTTACACACTCAGTGAAAATTACAGAATAGCCCATAAATCCATGTTAAGAAAAAAAAAGGTGAGGCTCTTCACCAGCTAAAAACCACATACATCTTGCAAATTAAAGCATCCTTCAACAAATTTCACTCCCCCACACCTTTTCAGGTAAGTATTCAAAATCCACACCACAGAATGAATTTTATTTCCTGACACTGGTTCAGTTCACTGATAATGGCAAGAATACTCAAAGTAAAAACGTTGCATAGTTACCAAAACTGTGTTTAATCTCAAGGCCAGATACTGATGTCTCAGTGACATAAATTGGGACTGATTTCTCTGAATTAAATGGAGTAATGCTCTTTTATATGCATATTACATATTATTTCTTTATATGTTAATGAGAGTCCATTGCTCCTCCACTAGGTCTCTAGGCAATAAAGCGGAATAAATCTATCATAAATAATCTTGGATGACCACAGTTTATCAAAAACAAACTTTCCATTTCATGAAGAATGCCGACATATAAGAATATGAATTTGCTACAAATGGAAACAAAGAGCATAATTTCCTTTTCTTTTTTTCTTTTTCTTTGCATGCAATGAAAACTTGTAGAAAGATTTAGAGGGCAGATCTTCAGGCTATTTTGGTTTGCCACTATTTAATGATTTTCTTTCTGTTATTTACACAGTATTTTATGTATATGTGTGCTTATAACATATGATAAGATAGACCTTTTACCTATATATGTTGTAGAATTGAATTTCAATTCAATATACTTTATACTATATTTGAATATAATAAAAAGGTCAAAAATAATTTGCCACAAAAAGCCTGAAGAACATTAACATAATTAAAAAGGCATGCAGTAAACATGCTTAGATATTTCTTATCTTTGTCCAGACAAAATGCTTTAAAAATCCACCAGATTTCTTTGAAAGACTCAATTTCAAATTGAGCCTTTTTTTCTTTTTTTTTGAAGGAGAAAACTGTTTCATGGAGAGGAACAAGAAACCTTCATTTCAAATGCTAGCATCAAAGCCCTTTAAAGAACAAGTAAAACTGAAAGGTTTTGTAGGCTTGAGCACGTATACTAAGCAATAGCACCAATAATATTGCAAGTTACACATCCATTATTTCCTTATAAAAAAACATATACGGAGGAGCTATGCAAACTGATATACTGTTATTGAAATTGATAAAATCCAAAATATTCTAGCGAGATAAAGTACGTCTCTCAAACAGGCAAAATGTCAACCTGATTTAGTCCCTGTTATGACTATTACATGACTTGAACGAAAAATGTACTTCAGTCTAAAGTAAGAGCAAATGCTAAAGCCCTAAATGGGAACTGTTGAGGACTGTTAACTATTCTCCTACTTTTGGGATGTCAGACCACTACAAATAATTAGTAAATACTATGTGTAAATAGATTGTGCAACTGACTGAAGCCTTACATAAACTGGATGACAGAAAATATTAATGAGGACAGAAGCATCAGGCAGAGGTAGACACAAGTGGACTGCAAGTACTGGAGGAGAAAACAAATAAAGAATGCTATAAAAGGCAAAACCAAAACTGGCAGAGGAAAGACTTGTTTAACTTGACAGCAGCAATATACGAAAAGCATTTAAAAAGCAAAATTAGCAGAGTGATCAGATTCCAAGTGTGACACCAAGCAGTGTCTACATGTAGCGTTAGCTATTGTAGAGGAGCAGTGATCAAGAAAACTTGCATCTGGATCTAGGTTAGGAGTTTGAACCACTCTAAAACTAGAAACCCTCAGAGCTTGGGCTGTCGTTGAAGACCACTTCTAAGGAAAACGAAGACAAAGATGACAAAGTGAACACTGAAGTGGAAAAACAAACCTTTAGGGAATCCCCACACTTCTATTAATGATCAGGACTCAACGGTAAGAGGAACTTGGAAAGTCAATGGTCATTTCACCAGCGCTCTGTCCACAGTATTCAACACAGATAGACTGAATGCATTTAACCCACCCACTGTTATCCAGATGGAGCTGTCTGACACCAGCGTTCCCCACTTCTCCCAGGCAGCAGTGGCTAATCCTCCCAGTGCACCCTTCCGCCTGCCGGACTCGAGTAGGCTGCAAAACCACAGCGATGGGCAGGAAACCCTGGAGCTTTTGCAGAGGACAAGAGCTCACTCTTGCACAGCACCTCGTTTCTCCCTCCTCTTTTTCAGGCTTACACTGAGAAAGGGACTACAGGGAATATTTCTTTCTTACCAAAAGAACTGGGAGCTTCATAGCATGCCAGGATGACAGAAGAGCCATCAGGCTGTTGTCGGTGCTCATCCAGACAGCTGTCCAGCCGATGGCCGCCTCTGCATGCACTGCCTTACTCAAGCATGCGGGTTATTCTGTATAAAATTTCTGAAGTTTGGAGCAATGAGCACCAAAGTGCAAAGCGGTGGAGAGAACTACAATTCATTTACAGGGGCTGCATACACACATTTCCAGTTTTATCTGATGTGCATTCCTGGAGCCCAGCACTTCTGCACTGAAGTCATCACTTCCCGAGAAATGACACCTACAATTTTTCACTCCAGCTGAGGGCATAACCTGCTATATTTATTCAGCTCTAGGGTACAATAAAGAGGAGAAAATGAGACACAAAAGACTTTCAAACAGGCTTTCCTTAGGCATTCTGACCGCACAGGGCAAGCTTTCCTCACTCCCAGCCTTGCTCACATGGTGGGTCCAGTTCCATACCACTAATCTTACAGCTACCTCTCCAAGTTAAAAAAAAGATTCAACCTGGAAATGCTTTGCCTGCCATTGTTACAAATGGTCAACGAGCTAGGAATGAAATACAATGGAGATTTTATAACCTATCTATGTAAAATAATAGTTTGGGCCCGCTCTGCGTTTGGTATGTTTAGGCCCCAATTGTGCTAAGGATTTTGTTCTCAAATGCAATGGCTTTAGCAGGGTTGTGGGTGGCACACGGTCCGACTGATTGGAGCTTCTTGCACAATCAAGGCCTCCCATTGTTTTTGCACAACCATAACACAGTAGAAAAGTACTTTAGAAAGGAAAATTTGGCAACAAAACTCTTAGAAGGTGCAAGAAGATTCAAACTACTTGTAGTATATTTATTATTATTCCAACAAGGAGGAAGAACACCTACTTTAAGAATGCCTACTGTAGGTAGTACTTTTTTTTTTTTTTTAAGATGAATTGATGCTGGAACTGTGTTCCAGGATTTTATATTCTAATTTTTGAGGTGTAAATGTTCAGTCAGAGAGGAAAAGCCACCTGGGATCAGCTGCAGTACCAACTTTACTCACAGGATTAATTTCATCAGCTTCAATAAGACTGCTCACAGTAGGAAAACTGTGGAAGAGATCAAATGCCTGCATATACAGAGCTTTGGTCAACATGAGTAAATTTACATCTCTGCTCAAAAAGGGAAGTATTTTTCTCTGCACCCAAACTACTTCATTCCTTAGTCAACAAGTAGGGATACACTTTTTCATTAAAAAGCAGTGAACTTTTTAAAAGCAGATTTTCTTTTTGCTCACAAAAATAGGAAACTGAACAATTGTTTCATGCCAGCGTTACAGCCCCTGCAGTAATTTCCACCCAGGCAAGGAGGATACAAAATATGAACCTGAGTGCTGCTGAGAAACAGAACACCTGAAACTCCGCGAGAAACCAACCACTCCAGAAATGATGGTGAAGACCTTTAGCTAATATAAATACTCACAGCTCCACTGATACCAATATGTCTATAGCAACAAGCCTGACAGCAGAAAATTGGTCATTTCCACCACACTGCACATGCCATGCTACCACGCTCCTTTAACGGTAAGTTAGCACTATGGCATCCCTTTTTACTGGCATGTGTGTTACTCAGAAAAATACAAGAACAGGCTTGTTCACATAGCAAGAAGTTCCCAGACTTTTCCTTACAACAGCATCCTTCACATATACCCTCCTAAGGTGTTTTGCCATCTGAAAAGATGTGGCAATAAGCGTGGTTTGATGATCCAGATTCTGTTTTTAACTCTTCCTGGTTTTACTCTCTCCCTCACTTGCTCTCTGGTCAGCAAGATGGGGTTTTGTTATGCTTTCCTCCAGCTGATATTCATTACTGGGACTTGTAAAATACCACAGGCTTCTCTGCACCAATTTATTGCCAGCCCCAGGAACGGCGGAGCAGGGCGGCGCAGGGCTGCAGGAAGCCGAACCCCCGTGGCACGCACACTGCTGCCTCACAGACTGTACAAAACCTTTACACTGCTGATGCACGTCCCAGGGCTGCTCCTCCACAACACGGGCAGGCCTGCAAGCGAAACCTGCCAGTCTTCTGGCTGAACTCGGGGTACAGAGAGAGTTGCTGGTAGTTGCTAGAAATAATATTTTCCTCCTGAAAATATTCCCTGTTGCTATTGGATTCTGGTCCTTGCGTGACCTCTCCACACCCGCAACATCAGCTAGACTCACACTTGAAACAAAAGCCAGGTTCTCCGAGGAGACTAAAATAAAATGTTACTAAAAAATCCAGTGGAAAAACATTTACCGTGGGGACTCCCTGGCAAAAACGGCGTGCTTAAGCACCGAGCTGAACGTGTGACTGTTGTGCTTGTCAGGGCTTCCTGTTCTGTTTGGTTTTCCTTCTGACTACACTCGATTGCCAAGAAATTAATAAAACAACACTAGCGGTAGGGATGGAAGTGGCAGCTTTAAGGCACTTAGGACTCATCCGAAAGAAAGGACACCAGGGAAAGCAGGCAGTACTGTCAGGACTGAAATACCAAAGACTTTTTCCTGGGACTCTTTCTACATTTGGTGCTGAGCAGCTTGTGAAATTATACTCTGAAGTTTTTTTCAATGTCTTTCAAAAGGTTATTCCAGTTATTTCACTATCAACAGCAGCATCCTCTTCATATCCACACAATACCATAATTGCACGTTGTGCTTTACAAGCGGAAAGCAGAAGAGCAGAAGTTCAGCCCAGCTCAGGGAGGCCCAGCTATTACTGATTACTTCTTCAAAGGCTAAATTTAGCTCCTACTTCCTGGCCTAAAGAGCCTGTGGCCTACAAGCCACCTTCAGCAACACCTTCTTTCACACCTGTTATCCCAATTGTAGGAAAGGAAAAAAAAAATCTGCGAGAGTTGATTGCTGCTCATATCAGAAGGACCAGGGATCACATTATTTGGGAGGAGGAAAGAAAGCACAAGCCACCAGCACGTCTAGAAAACTGACTGTCCATAATTCCACCAAGGGAAGATGAGAATCCCCCAACACCGGGTGGTGAAACACGCCTGTGCTCAGTTGTGCTTATACAACCAACACTGAGTGGGAAGCACACACACGAAGATGACTTTTCCATGTGATCCCAGCCCCAACTAAGCTGTTTGCAGCCTGAGAACCAAATCCTCCTCTGAAACCCAGGTAGACACGTCCTGTTATCGTGATCCAATTTCCTAAGAGGAGCTGCATCACCTCCGGCACTGCTTGTCAGATTTCATGTGTTAAAATAGGTTGGGATGGGTCAATATTGCTCTGGGAGGACATCGGGATGATGTAAGAAAGGTAATGGCACTCTTCCTTCTCTGACTCATTACTGTGCAGTAATAAGCCAGAAATAGACCTTGGTGACAGCAGACAGGGGGGATGAGAACGTGAACGTGGACTCAGACTCTCTTGTGGCATTTGTCGTGGCCAACACAGACAAATACACAAAGGATGCTCTAACACCACACGCTGACATCCTCCCACAAGGCCTGCTGGAAATGAATTTCCATCTGAGGGAAATGCCAGTTGCCCGAAATTTGCTTCTGCTTCAAACTGGTGAAGCAGAAGTTGGAATTTTAAATTTTTCTGCAAAATGAAAGATCGGGAAAGCCGGTGATTCAGAACTACTAAAATGCTTCATTTTATGTCAAACCACATCAATAGTATCCCATAGTATTAAAGAATTTACAGTACAGCATGTGCAAAAACATATATCAAAATATAAAGTGGAAATTAACTGGAAATATGAAATAAATCAGGGGGTAGTCAAAACAGTCCATTTAAACATTTTTCTACATATAAACCTCATTTAGATCAAGTCTTTTAAAAAAGACAGATTTCACCAAAAGCGCAAGTCAGAGGAAACAGTACTGGGAACATGTTTTGGACTCGTTTGACTTGTTCCACTATCATACACTTCCTGATACCAGAGCTGGACATTACATCAGAGCACGCTGCTGCTCAGGCTAGCAGGGCAGAATGATTTCAAAAAAGATCAGAAGTTCCAATTTCCCATAAATGTGTTGAAGTCTCTCGGAAATCTGGAAATAACTGAAGCATGCAAGGGCTAATTTCTCAGCATCTCCAATTCCCAGCACCTCAGTGAACATGTCGTTTGGATACTTAGGCTCTTTGTCACATATACTAGTGAATTTCTTCTGAACTTGACTACTTAAGAAATCAAGATGAAAAAAATGGATTTATCAAGTGTATTAAACGTAACTTTTAGTATCATTTTGGATTTGTGAGTACACATTACAGCTGTATAAGGGAAACCTATTTTTATACTCTCTCTGATCTGGCCACATTTGCTGAATCGAGACACTACCAAGGACCAAGTCATACTAAAAACATTTTTAAAGTTTGTATTTTCAATTATGTTGAAATTCCCATAGAGTTATAAAGTAATTTGATCTAGTCTGCTCAGCCAGTCAGCAATAAACATAACAGAAGCCCAGCTCACTCCACTTCTTTATCAGTTCCTATGAGGTTACATAAAGACACTGATCTTTTCGAAGAAAATAGCAAAGTATCCACGCTAAGATATTACTTTCTCACAAACATAATTATTTGTGTGCTTGGTTTGTTGGGTTTTTTTTAAAGAAATAAATAGCAGACTGCTCCGGATTAAAGTCTGCACACCCTACCAATTTCCTTTAAACTCAGCAGGGAGCTGTGGGTTCAAACTTTATCTTGTTTCCTATTAAGCAGGCCCATAAAGGCAGCTATCATAAACCACAGAATAAAGACTTAGAAACAGAATTTGGAAGGGCACATGTAACTATACTAGCTGTTGGAACAGATATAAACATAAATGCTAGCACCTCTAAGGAAATATATGGAAAAAACAGAGCCAAAATTATCACAAGAAAAAAATCAAAATCATCCAACTTGACAAATTAGTTTCTTTCTAATTAATTCAATTAATACATTAGGCAAGGAAGATTTCATCCATAATGAGGACTCTAATCTAGCTGTTGGGAAACCATGGCTCGTCTTCCTGCCTTCCCCAATGTCACGCACAGTAGAGGCTTTTGAAACCACAGAATCAGGACTTAGGTGGACTTGCAGCAGCCTGCCTGAAACTCAGACTCCCTGCACTCCTTGGTAACACCTAAAATCATTAAGTCATTTTGAACCACAGAAATTCGCTAGGCACCAAGCAGAGGCATGTACATACGCTTCATGTGCAAATGGGACACATGCCTGTGCTTCAAGGACACGTGAAAAGACACACAAATGACACCTATGCACCAGGAGAGTCCACAAAAAGTTAGATGTTCTCAGGTCATCCCAAATTTACTTAGCTGCACCATTTTCAGATTAAAATAGGGGAATGGCTGCAGCCCCCTTCTACAGGGCTGAAAAACCCCAGGGTTACACCAGTGAAGTAAAGGAAAGGGAGCTCCAGAAATACACTCAACAAAGGATGTGGCCATGAATGTTTCCATGTACACCTCTAACCACTTCAGAGTGAAAAGTGTATTTGCTATGTTGAAAATCATCAAAACCTCATGATATTTTCATGACATTCCAAAACCATCCCAAACCCCAAGCACAGGAACCACGTGAAGGGCTGAAGTCAAGTACTGTGTTCTCTGAGCTGCTGGTAAACAGCTCTGCGTATGGACAAACCCATCAGCCTCTCTCAAATGAAGGCAAAGGAGAGCTGGCCCTAATATTAGCTATATTGGCTTCACAACTCAGGAGTCAACTTTGCTGTTCCATGTCTCTGCAGAAGTCTACAGTATGGAAAATACAGACCAGCTTGGCACCTAGCCTTGGTGAATGATACCACTTGGGTAATTTTTCTCATGATATGCAGGTAGAGCCATTTCAGAAGAGCTTTGACTAAACCCTCCCCAGATTCAGATGGCACCACATACTTTGTGAACCTGCAGGGGCTTCAGCAAACAATTCACCACCAAGAAACAATGAAATTCCTTCTAGAAGGAATGCCCTATGAGGAGCAGCTAAGGAGTTTGGGTTTGTCTAATTTGGAGAAAAGGAGGCTGAGGGGAGACCTCATTGCTCTCTACAGCTTCCTGAGGAGGGGAAGTGGAGAGGGAGGTGCTGATCTCTCCTCCCTGATATCCAGTGATAGGACACATGGGAATGGTTCAAAGCTGCGCCAGGAGAGGTTTAGACTGGACATTAGGAAGCATTTCTTTACCGATAGGGTGGTCAAACACTGGAACAGGCTTCCTAGAGAGGTGGCCTGTCAGTGTTTAAGAGGCATTTGGACAATGCCCTTAATAACATGCTTTAATCGTTGGTGAGACCTGAACCGGTGAGGTAGTTGGACTAGATGATCCCTGTAGGTCCCTTCCAACTGAAACAGTCTATTCTATTCTATACGCTAGAGTGTGCGCCATGGATCAGTGTACTGCATACCATGTTCTCACAGACAAATGATCCAGCAGACATGATCATCACAGTCACTATTGTACCATTCAGTACATTTCCATCTTTTTATCTACTGGACTACAGTCTGTGCAGAAGTGGTACAGTTAAAGAGTGTGTGTGTGTGTGTGTGTGTGTGTACACACGCAAACTCGTAAGCTCTGTTATGATCAATCCTTTGAAGTTGTTCATACTTTTTCAAGAAAAAAATACCCTTTTAATTTTTCATGAGTTATCCACAGTTTAAACTGATCTTTTCTTCACATTTTCTGCAGAAATTGCTCACCCAGTCTGTTTACAGTCCTACCTACCGGAAATCCGTATACACAATAGTAATGGCTGTATATTCAACTGAAAAGGTAAATTCCCAAAGGGTAACAGGTAACAAACTGTCTTTGAAACAACGCTCAGAACTATGATAGGATTTAAGTTGGAGTCAATTCAGTCTTTTCCAAGTTATGCCTGTTCAAAGTCCTTTGGGGGCCAAGCAGTTGGGTTTTCAGTTGCTTCTCTTTTCCTGTTCTAAAGCAGTTCAAAGCTCAGTGCTGTGGAATGCTTTTCTGTCACTAAAACTTGCAATGACCTAAGGAGTCCTACAAAGCCTCACAAGTGGATGAAGAAATCTGGAATAACGTAAACATAGTGTCTTCTGTTTGAAAATAACACTTAGAGAACTAGCATATGTAGATACCCATACAAATATACTGAAATCTTCCAGTGAAGATAGAATTTATCTTTTTAAAAAAGATACCTGTCAGTTCCAGTGCAAGTTATGGGTTTCCAATATGAATTGAAGGATGACATTTTTAACTTTTCATACAGGAATAGGACTATATGTAAAAATACAATTGTTCCAGGCCTGCATCAATGTGCCTTTTCACAGAGCACTATTTTGATGCACAAAATCAGCAAGAAGATTTAACCAACTGTGGCCCAAAATTTCCATTCTGTCAAACAACATGAAGAGTTTCAGAGCTACCACCCTGAGCAAATTTTCTGGTGGTTAGGTAATTTGACAGCACTGAGTTCTCTGCCTTTTCTGAGTCCATCTAATTAAGAATTCATGCATAGCAAACAGACATTAAAGGAGATTCATAGTAAGAGAGAAAGAAAATTGTACTTCTGTGTTTACTGTACCTGCAGTAAGACAGTACCCCCTGGGATTGTAAGCTGTAAACAGTACTTAGGGGCATTCTCCCAGGAGAGCAGTTGAACATCTTCAATAGCACTGTAGGAAATGGAGTTTTCCATGTACCCAGTTGGCTGCAAGAAAACAAAGGAGAAGAAAAATAATGTTTACTTAGTCATCAGAAGTTTCACAATTTCAAAGTAAGAACTGGACTATCAAAATTACTCTTTGTGTTGAAAAATATCTGCAAAATATCTAATTGGAAAGCAAAATTCCTATACAGGCCATTCAATGGAGGGATCCATCTAGCCACCTTCATCCAACTTGTTCAAGCGTTAAGATCACTCGCATAAAAACAAAACCATGCCAGACCTAGGTGCCTGAAATACAAAAATGTCAAACTACATGTGTTCTGCATCCAAAAATCAGTGGAGCCTAATCTCAAGCTGAACTGAGCTATGAAAGGGTCTGGCCGTGCACGTGCTATCAATGTGCGAAGAAGCATCTCAATCACACAGCCACAACAGCAGTGTACTATATTAAGGTTGTTTTATTCCACGTGTTCTTGTTCTTCTCCCTGGCTGCAAGGTTGATCGAGCACATCATCAAAATGTAGACTGATACATTTGACAGTGGTTCTTGGGGCTCCAAAGATCCAGCCCTCAGCTTTTAGACTCAAGCGAAAGCAGAGCAACCAACCTACTCATCTCAGCCTATACGTAAGTACTGGTTTCCTGCACAGACTGCTGATGCCCAGTTTAAAGTGAAAGTCACAATTAAAACATAAATAAGTAACTGTGCTTTGCAATTACATGTACAACATAAATTGATAGTAGCAAGGAAACAAAGTTAAACATGAAACTCCTTATTAGTATCCCCATAATTCTTAGGCATTACAGAAGTACAATTAACTTTGAGATAAGCTCGAATATAAATGTATATACGCAAGCACACGTAAAATTATGTCCTAAACATAAGTAAATACACAGAGATACAGCTCTACGGAGCATGCGTACATACACCGTACTTTATGCAAGTCTTCATGTTGTTTGAGTAATTTGAGTATTTAACAGAGGTCCTCAAAGACATCATTTATTCCGCTTTGCTATAGCGTAAGCAAACTGCTCAGTACTGCTACGGCAGAGAAACTATTTTCATACAAAAATGCTGATTAATCCCACCATGTGGATAAACCCTTGGGTTAGCCATATCTTGCAAGAGAATAGAGCTCATTACGTTTATGAATTATTTTCTTACTGTTTTACATACAACTTAAACTTCTCAAACTTACTCCCACTGTGCCCAATACATAAGTTATTTTTAACTGACAGTCTTGAAATAAAGAAGGCAAGGGAGAAGCCACATCTATTTCAGGGTCAAACAGGGCCAATTCTTAAAATCACAACACAGGATTCCTGGGGGCGAGTGTGAAGTAAGCAAATTGCATTTGGAACAGCGCTACTTCTTTTTGGTACCACTTTCTTCCATAAGTTAAGTAGGTGGTGCATCTGGAAATCGTACTTGGAAATTATACACTTCATACATGTTCACAAGGCCATAAACGTCATCTGCTACAATGCAATGATGGCCCTCTGTCCTCCACCTTTGCTGCTACAAAGTCAGTTGCCTTTTCAGCAAGAAAACCCCAGCGAGCCAGGGAACTGAACTTTTAACATATTGTTCAGTAACATTTGTTGTGCCAGCGTTCATTTTACACTAGCCCTCGCTGAAAACATTTTTCGCTGTCTCTTTAACGAAAACCTTGTTGTGCAGGAAGTATGATAAACTTCTGCTTATTCATTTACCCACAATATTGTTCTACACTAGTGACTGGAATCCCAGTGGCTTAACGCTGATAGCGTACGTCATGCGTTGCCTACTGGAGAGTAATTATCTCGTTCCACAGGAAGCCAAAGGCCCAAGATCCTTCAGCAATCAGCATTACAACAGTCAGGCAAAAATATAAAAACAGCCAGCATAAAAACTAGTACGCTCAGAAGGCAAAGTTATCAAAAACATGCTCCGAAAGACTGAAGAAGGGAGAAATCCAGAACCAGCTGATGCAAATATAAAATGAAATGAATCAAAGCAATTTAAATTTCTCTCTTAAGAAGGTGCTCACTGCCCTCAATACCCTCCATTAACTTCAAAGAGGATTTGAAGAATTCTCACAGAATCCGTTCCCAAGAGAAGCCTCTTTTATACCTTAAACCATCCACTTAAACAGCACTAAAGGTAACTGATGCAGTTCAATCACAGCTCTGTAGACACATACAAGTGATTTCATCTCAGGCATAACTTCTTCTCACCAGACAGTCCTTTTTGTTAAGAAGAAGGGAGGAACACACAGTTCTGCAGTCTGCAAAGGATGGGAAGACTACCTAAACCATAGCATGGAATTACACAGATGGTTAACCTCTCCAAACGAAAGCATTATGTCAGCGAGGTGGTTTATACAGCACTCATATGATCCCACTTCTGTCCCTTCTATCTAGCCATACCTCGCACACTTTACCTTTACTACAGTTGTTTGCTATCTCACTCAAAAAATGAATAGCCCAAGCCTACTTTAATCCCTACAAGCAACATTATACGCATTGTTTCTGTTTTCATTAAAAACATCATGTTGTAGGAAGTGAAATATTTTCAGTTCTGAAAACACCAGCTACAGGCAGCTTCACCTCCGTTTTGCAATCAAAAGTCTAAAGCGAAGTGATTTATCACTGTGTAGAGCTCCCTGAAATTGTGCTTCTAGATGCTGTCAAACACCGAAGACCACACTCCCACATTAGGGCTGTGCAGAAACACTCTGATGCAGCACTGAAACCGAGCTGTCATCGGATCCGAGGCTTCCCAGACCTCACAAGCTACGGTACTCCTCACTGAGAGGCCACGACACTAATGAAGTGAAGGTCAGCCCCACAGAAAGCTGTCCTTTCCCTAATCCCCGTGCACACACAGACACGAGGACAGAGCCGTGTTCCCCAGTTGTGTTTTCACAAGACCAAGCACAGCTCAGCCGTTTACCAGGAAATGGCCTGAGGTAAAACCACAGCCTGAGTCACTGGTTCTTCTTAAAAGACAGGCTATTTTGACGTTCAGGTATGCAAACGTCAATAATGGTGAATCATTGTGGTCAATAAGCAGTGCAAGTGTTGCACGTTCTCATGTCCCAGCTGGTCTTGCTTGCACACACCCCCAGGAGCTGCATTCTCACCCCCAGGTCACTCCATGGGAAATTCAAATCAGAACAACAAAGACCAGAAACGTGGATTCAGAGATTTGAAAATACCTAGAATGAGACCGATCCTCAGCGGGTCACCACAAAGCATCTGGCATCAATACTAGCCTCAAGCAGCATTCCCACCTCCATCCACCCACTTTGCCTCTGCCCATACAAGCGCTTGTCTGGCTGTGGCATCAGGCACATCAGGGAACCCATCCATGTTTTGCCAGATTACTTTGTAGCTCCTTCAGCCCCACTTCTAATGTGAAACAGAAACTAGTATGTTAATGTAATTTAGGAGGCTGCATATCATGGGGAAGGGAGTGAGCAGTGAGGACCCGAATATTTCAGTCTAATTATTGGTATGAGACAGTCTAAAGCCACAGCATCTTTGAGCAGTAATACATCAAGTTCAGTTGAAAATGCGTTTATTTAAGAAAATAATAATCCTTATTTTTATAGCTGTCATTTTTGAAAGGAGATTTATATTTCTTGGCAAAGTCTGAAATCTATCAAACGACGCAAGATAATGCACTTTTCTTGTTCACTCTGTAAAATTAATCCTGACTTAGGAAACCTTGGCCAGAGAATCCACATATGTCAGCTTACAGATTTACAGTTGCCGTTTTAACTTCTGGCTGTTTGCTCTTAAACATGTTCTGAAAAACTGTAAGAGACTCATAAACGAAAATGGAATTTATTACAACAAACAAAAACCCTAAGTAAAGGAAACATTTTTCTCTTCACATTAGCCTTTAGCCTCCTAACGAAACATGCAACTTCTCCGCTGGGAAATCAGGTATGTTTCAACCTCAGTGAGAACTTTGTCTTTTTTCAGTTCCACAAAGATTTATTAATCATACAGCTTTGAAACAACTCTCTACCAGAATAGCCACACACCAAAACCTACTATATATCAAATCTTAGGGGAATCCAGTGCTCCCAAAACTGGAAGAACATGTAGGCTCACGGGTAAGGCTAGTTTTCCCTTAGCATTTCTGGGAAAAGGCGGCAGCAGCAGACTACTCAATAATGCAAAAATCTGCCCACTTGTTTCCATGGGAAATTCTAAAAAGGAAAGAATAAACATGACATCCATTGTTAATGAGGCCTGTATGCACTCACTCATATAATAATGTACTAAATCTTCAGCTGCATATTTTCCAAAGAAAGCATCTAGAAAAAAATGAGTTCTACAAATAGAGATGGTTATGTGCATTAAAACATATTTAGTCGGACAACTCCCACCAACACAACAACAATGAAGAATGATTTTCCCAATTAAATACTCCAGATGGTGGGGGGAACGGGGCTATTCCAGACCCTTGTTCTTCCACAGTCAGGTACTTATTTCTCTCTTGGCTGCTCTTAAGAATGAGCCGTGCTGCTGTAGCCCAGGACGATGAGCATACTGTATTACATGGAAGTTTTCTATACCCAAATAAGATTCAGTCTTGCTGAATAACATGTAAGAAGAGTTGATTGCTCTCAAAACTTTGATGGGGGTGGAGACTATTCAGTCAGCACACTGAAGGGTAATGGACTCTGAAACTGCTGAAAACAATGGATGATTTGAAATAAATCTCTGTTAGGAGACATCCATGGCTCCAGAGAACACCCCTGCAAATGTAGCTATTTCAGATAAGAGCAATTAACATCTTTGTTCATTAACTATATAACCTATCAGAAGACATTTATCAAGTTAAGCAATTAGTAGTACTACGCCATAATATGCAGCACAGTACAATTTATCTCACTCTTGATATGGAAGAATTTACTGCCATGCTCACTTGTCATAATGACTTGAAAGAGTTTAAAGTCAATGTTAATCTGACAGAGATTAACGTGATAAGAAAACAGACAGAAAGACTAAGAGCGGGGAGACACCCAACTCTGCCCCAAAGCTGCACAAAGGAATTTCTGAGCTTCCATGGAACACTTTCTCATCTAATCCATCACACCTCCCAGACCCCTGGCCTGCCATCATCACCATTCCCTTCCCACCCCTCCTGATAAGTAGGCGGTTTCATGTGTTGCACCATAAGAAGAGACCTCACTTGCTCTGGGCATCAGGAGTAGGACTACATTGGGTGAAGAGGGTGCTTAATCCAGGGACCTGTGGGGAAGGGACCTCTCCATGGGGTGAATCTAAACTATCTCTGCTTGGAGCTGCTTTGTTCGCAAGTGTCTCCAAGTTTGGTAGTGATGCTTGGTGGGAATTTCTTCGTTTGTTTTTGAAGCTTTTTGATACATGGAAACAAATTAGGACACAGTGGCCCAAATCTTCAGTAAGGCTCTACCCATCCATGTCAGCTGAAATCTAGAGTATATTAGTGCGTAACTAATGACAGGAAAAAGAGGGAGGGGGTTTCCTACCACAGTTATTTGTGTGTGGGTGACTGTGTGTATAAACATGCATGTGTGTGTGTGCATAAATGTACACACACACCCCTGTCTTTCTTTATAGCTACATAGAGATAAGAGATAGTAGAAATATATCCCATATTTCTCTACACAAAAATACAGCAGCAACTGTCACATGCTCTGTGCAAAACAGCTCAGCTTCAGTAAGTGACATGATTTAATTAAGAAATGCCAGATCCTCAGCTGAACTGATCATCCAGAAGACTTCAGTAGAACTTCACTGATTTATACCAGCTGGGAATTTAACTCAGAAATTCAAGAAAATATAGCTTTGCAGCAAAAATGTGCATAAGTCTCTTTCTTGCCTCTAAATATTTAAGACAACTGGGACTGGAGGCTGTTGCATTAATTAACCGTACAAAACTGATAAAAATGTAAGAGCTGTCAGTACAAAACAGATTACCCCAGACCGTGCAGACAGAAACCCTTCCCATCTGCAGTGGGACTGAAGTATCAGTTCTGTGGAGCTACAGAAAACGGACAGGCCATCATCAAAGAGCTGACAAGAAAAAACTGCTCCCAACGTTCAGACATATGAGCTACAAAATCTGTGAAACTGGTGCAGAAGACACCATCAGAGGGAAGAACTTCAAATTAATTCAGATCTGAAATAAGTTTAAAGCATAGAACAGAAGTTCATCATTAGGAAGAAGGGAAAATAAGGTCATATTATGGGATATGTACCATGACAGGAGAGTCAAATAAGCAGGAAAAATTTATTAATTATGTTAGTTGAAATGCATATAGAATTTTTTTTTTAAATGAGGAGATCTTTGTCTTTTACTGTCAAACCCAGCTGAAGGAGCACTTACGAGCGTTCAGTTTATTTTACCAACAAAACTACTTGGATTTCTGGGAGTAAAATAAGATCCGTATCTTGAAGACTTTCTAAAGATGTCCATCATCAAGCTGACCCTGTCTAAGTAGCCCATAAGAAATGAACCCCTTCTCTCTGGCTAGGCCAGCATGACAACGGAAACTCCACTGGGACTTCCAGTAGTGATGAATGCTTAATTGGATGAGGTGCTGGTGTCCAAAAAGCTGTCTCTGAGGTCAAGTCTATGTAAGAAACCTTGTCTCCTGCTTTCAAACCTCTGCTAACAGGGATGAGAACGTGCTTCAAGGCGCACCTGCCTCACTGCGGAGCTGGAGGCTGACCACAGCTTGCCACCAAGATGGTGGCCAAATCCACCAGATCATTGCCCACGGGCAGGAAGGCTGCTCCCAGCCAGTGATCGGGAGCAGGACGGGGAGGGAGCCGCGTTTGACGCAACCCACCAAACACGGGCAGACTTTCACAGACGGTGGCCCGACTCACTGGCCAGGTGGAGCACCTCTGCTTGGAGCAGAGATTCTCCAAGCGTGCGCTGCAGCCTTCAACCCCTCCCAATGAACATAGGGAACTTGAAGAGAAGAATTACTATCCCCTACCTACCAACCTAGAAGAAGAAAATCTCAGTTAAGGTTATAGCTACACCACGCGCTTAATCATGCCTTAGGTGACATGAGAAGCCCGAGAGATGTTGGAAAAGAGCTCAGACTTCCTGACTCCAACCATGTGAAGCAGCTCCTCCTCCAAAATTGCATAACCGATTCTAAGAAGGACCATTCCTTAGCAGGACTCATGTTCTCCATCCTTTTGCATTTATCACTGCACTCAGTGACATCCCTCCTGAGGAGGAAATACTCAATAACCTTGACGAGATGAGTAGGTTGTTTATCCACCTTCCTTGAAATTACTTCAGGAAGGAATGGACACCACCAGCCAAAATACAGCAGTTACACACCTTCTCACAGAAGCAGCAATAAGTAACAAGAGCAGCAGGGACTTATTGCAGAAGACTATACACACACGTACTTCTGTAAAACAACTGCTAGAGGAATATTGGAAAATCCCTAACTTTTGCCCAGAACATGAAACATCCAGTGACTGCTAAACAGATCTTTGCTAAGTCACCATAGCAACGATGATGTGACAGAAAACAAAACCACATCCACAAGCTGTTCTTGAGCCAAGGCCACTCTCTATTTTCAATTCTCTTTCAATAAACCAGCCATGTCACACACTACGAAATGTACCAAATGCTGATAAACCAGAGAGAGGAGAAAGGGTTGGACGTAAGGATTTCAGACCAAGCAAGACACAATGTATGCTAAACGAAAATGCCACCCTGTAATGACTAGTTTAACCAGGGGCAGCCCTGAGACCTGGAAGTGAAAGATCATCAGCTGATTTCAAACACAAAGTTGGCACCCGGAAAATAATGAGTCTGTTAAATAACTGGAAATGTGGCCAAACTGATATGACCACAAACAGGAGATATCTGTTCAGTTGTGTTTTTCAGAACTGGTTTAGGTAACGGCAATAGCATGTTTCTATTGCATATTGTCCTTGCACTTACAGTGGTTTTTACTTCTGGTTTACAGACCTCCAAAGGCCTGTGGTTCATTATCTCTAGTAGGTCAACAAAAGGTGAAGAAGGAAACCGCATTTGTTATCAGTAGGGTCACATCCGCTGTGCAAGGATCTGCACCTCCCATGGAAAATTTTAGGGTTTTACAACCTGAAAAGGCTGAAGGCAGCTGTAAGAGAAGCAATACATTCACCTCTATCACCTGTGCATGTGAAGTTTAACCTGAAAGGTGATCCAAGTAAAAAATACTCAATTGGTTAAGAAGCTGAGCTATTCAGGACCCCACGTCCCATTAGAAATCCAGAATTTGACTCATGAGCTCTGCAATCCTGACAGTTCTCACCACCTTCTTAATGCACATCCCAGCTCATTTCTTACTACATTTTATCTACAAGAATTAGAAATTAAATTGTTGCAAAACTAAACATAGCATAAGTGTGCTAATATATTAAGTTCTCGTTCTTCATTTAAATAAGCATTCCTCAACACTATTTATCATGTCCATGCCTTTTACCTGTAGAGTCATGAAACCTGTGGACACTGTAGTAGTCAAATGGTTTCCGTTAACAATTTTTTTCTTTTTAATATACTTTTAACTCTGCAGTTCCCAGGATGCCACATCAAATCTCAGTGTGATGAATAAGTACAGGACAGGGAGTGCAGCAACTCAACTACACATCTGAATTCCCAACAGGGATTGTCTTATTCTGATCTTTTTTGGAAAAAAATGATCAGGTCTTGAGTTCCCAGCAAAATACTAATAAAGCCTTCTGCTGTACACTACATAAAGAGAAAGGACATGGAGTAGAGCCTTTAAAAAAGCTATATGCTGTTAAGGATAGTCTCACTAAAATCTTGCTGTTAGGTGAAAAAAACAGGGACCTCCTGAGGATGAGTCACAGCCACTTGGAATCACCTTCTGCTACAGGAGGAATGGGAAAACATGGTTAAAGTGCCAGTGTTTTGTTTCACGTGTCCTACCTTCAACAATAAATTGGATGGCTCTACATAACTAGCGATAGGACAACAGGACACAGCCTCAAGCTTCACCAGGGGAGGTTCAGGTTGGACATTAGGAAGCATTTCTTCTCAGAAAGGATTATTAGACATTGGAACGGGCTGCCCAGGGAGGTGGTGGAGTCACCATCTCTGGATGTGTTTAAGAAAAGACTGGACATGGCACTTAGTGCCATGGTCTAGTTGACAGGGTGGTGTCAGGGCAGTGGTTGGACTCGATGATCCTAGAGGTCTCTTTCAACCTGGTTGATTCTGGTTAACTTTAAGTGAGATCCAGCTCTCGTGTCTGCAGCAGTGATTTCCTCTTGCTTTCACGTCTCTATCAGCACTACAGAATGACACCCTGACACTAGCGGAGCGCCCTTTTCTTTTCTTCAGCAGGAAGTCTGCAAAATTGTGCTTGCACACTCCTGGTCCCACCCATAACCTCCTCCACTGTTGGTCTTCCTCATTGTTTAATGACTGACTGTTTGTACTGGAAGGGAGTGTTGCTATTTAAATAGAGGGTAACCGAAATATGTGCGATACCTCCATGGAAGGGAGATGGTGAGGGAATGAAGGAGAGGGCAACTGCAGTGAAATATCAGAGTAAATATTTGAGAAAAGTGTCAGTTGACTGGTAAATGCATAACGGAGAGGACACAGAGCACCAGTTAGAACACAAATTACCTTCCTAAGCTCCCTTACTATACAAAAGGATACAATGAAGTATTTAAAATGACACTTTCTCTTTGGTTTAAAAAAAAATTATTAATTAAATATTTAGCTAGAATTGCAAAGATGTTGTGCTCACAGACAATGAAGTGGTATGAAACCGGCATACCTAACTAGCAAATTTTTTATTTCAATAGAACATTAATTAGCCTAGTAAGTTATTTTTCAAGATTGCTAAATAAGAGTGCCTAAAGTGAAGCATGGGCATCTGCTTATGAAAGGTGTCGTATCATCATCTCAAGAGACACACTTTGAAAAGCAGAACAAAGAGCAACCCTACAATCAGGCCCTGTGAAACTGGCAAACCCTTTTCTCTGGGAGGCTCCTGAAAGGCTGGAGAAGAATTCCAAGGAATTGCAATAGTCCCCGCCAAGGGACCGTGATGCATGCAGCTCCAAAGCGATGTGTTTCCAGAGAAGCCTTGTTTATCAGACACTAATGCATCACACACTGCTCTTCTCTCTCACACTGTCTTTTGGAAAACTAAACCACCCTAGTCCTCCAGTAGTATTTTCTGTTCCAACTGGATGATTCAGCCCTCAGCAAGACACATTCGCTTATTTCCTCTGTATCCTCTGATACAGGGCTTACAGATGGGCAAAGAAACAGAGGTCCATGCCCTCCCTGCTGCTGTTTCAAGTGACCAGGCTGAGGCACAACACACCAGACCATGCAGATGTGTCTTAAGGTGATGCAATTTCAGAAAAAAACAGCTACTTACCCAGCCAGCAGCCACTGATGCACATCTGAAGGTGAGAAGCAACACAAGTGCTTCCCAGGCTGCGGGAAAAATCAGATGGCTTTCCGGATTTTCTCTGCTTATTTACTTGGCCTTACTTATATTCTCAGACCATAAAGATGGCCACAATGCTATGCTTAAAGGGAAAAATTACGTAGTACACCACCTATTAGCATAGAGATGGCTTATACAATATCACTTGAGAGTTATATGCTCAGTGAAAAAACACCCTCCCAACAAAGCAGCTTTGCATTCTAGACTAGGTTGACTTCCCCCCACCCTTCCAGTTTCATATCAAAATCTGCTTTAAAATAATTCCTGCCTTTTAGACAAGCGAGACCTTCAGGTTGTGTCAGCACAATGGCTGCAGGTTTCACTCCCACCCTTGGCAATTACATTTTGGTTTTCAAGCTCAATTACACTGTCAAGTCTTCTTTCCCATGCATAATTCTCCAGCAACATCCTTTCCCTCTGTCAAGATTATTTTGTTAATTTATTTACTATCTCTAAAGGAAATAGCTCGTTTCTATAAAACCTTAAATACTGTGAACACAACTTTGTAGACTGAGTTGTCCACTCAGGGAGGAAAAGGCAAAAGAAGCACAGCATTTCAGAGCTTTGACCTCAACAACCAAACTGTTATTGCTATTAGTCCAAAAAATTTCTACCAAGGAAATCTGAACGGTCCTCAGCAAACTGTTTGCCCAAAGTTAAGCTAGCCACAGATTTTTCAACAGAAAGCTATCAGAAAGCCAATACTACCAAAGTACATTAACATTTAATGGTAAATCTGAATCCAAACCACCATGGGCTTTCAACTACTATTGAGAGTTATGACATGGACTCCAAACATCGATGAAAACATGAGTTCCTTCCCCTCTACGGCATTTTGGTTTTAGCAGAATACAAAAGCTTCCATCTTAAGACGTACGTTTGCGCTGTATACCTGAATACACAGCACGGGTTTTGCCCACTTCTGCTTGCATCAGCTTTACCCGAGGCAGGAATGGAAAAAAGGATAACCATTCCCGCCCTCCTCTGTGTAATTAAAATCCACAAATACCACCACGTTACCGTATGACACCGCCGCTGCACAGCACACAGTCCTAACGGTGACCAAGGAAAAGCCCTGCTCCCTCTCAACCCCAGGTCAGGTCCCCTCCAGCTAAGGACCGCTCTGGCCAGGTCCCCTCCAGCCAAGGACCGCTCTGCGTTACACCCCTGTCCTGCTGCCCCGAGGGCAGAGGAGCAAGGGCACAACAGGCCAGCCCTCACGTACAACCAGCCACTCGCACTGAACTGCCCACAGATTTGCTCCTCATCTTTCAGTTTCTTAATATTTTATTTAATAAACTCAACTCTCACTAAACAGGGCTGAACAAAAGGTATACACCAACTTACTGTTAATACCAGCTTTCCTCCTCCCAGCTGCTTTGGCTACATGTTACTACAGCATTAACAGAATCTCACTGCACTGTTATGTTGGCAACTACAGAGAAAAATCTGACTTATCAGAAAAACAAACAGAGCAGAATTAGTAAGAAGGGCTGAGCATCAAGAATGTAACAGCTTCATTTTCCTACTTACATTTTCCCAGATAACATTTAAAGAATGCTTAATATAGAGATTGTTTATCAATCATTTCTCCAGAGATAAAGGTTAAATACAAAGCACCTTAAAGTAAGGTACAGCATCCGTGTTAACCTCTGAAAAAGGCCCGAGCGATCAGCAAGCTTCAACTAGACATTATCAAGGCATTTTAGGGAAGTATTACTATTGGAAAGGCAATATCAAGCTTGCACAATAAAGTAACCTCTGCCTTTTTCTCTAGCCTGCATCCTGCTGAGAAAGACCTTTTTGCTTTCTGTTTCTGAAAAATATATAATTTAAAAATATGTATCTTTGAATTCCAAATCCATTTCTGTTCTTGTTTCCTTGCAACAAATTACCAGCTCTTACTGGAAATGAAAAAGACAGAAACCAAAACCAAATTCAGTGCTGTAAATGCTGTAGCAGATTATTTCCAAATACTCCCAACGTTTTCCATGATTTTGGATCACTAGACCCAAACTCAAAAGTTCAGAGAACAACTGAGGAATATGCTTCTCTGCTTCAGATTCAAGTTCAGAACCTTAACCTCAAATCCTGCTCTTTGCAAAATAGAAAAAAAAAAAAAAAAATCAGACTCAGATCCAAAGTACCAATATAAAATTTCAGTTTGACCCACATCCTAACACCTCTGCAGCCAATCCTAATAACCTTCTGCCAATACCTCCCTCAAAGTACAGATCAAAGGCTTTACTGTACATCCAGAGCCGTTCCCGTGATGCAAGGATTAGGCATGAAGGAGCGTCACATTTTCAATGGTGCAACTGCCTACAAGCGTATCTTGTGCATATCGGAGCATTACAAGCTCAGCCACAAACGCCAGTGCCAGACAAACCACACCTCTGAAATTCCCATCTTGGCTCCCATTTTCTTTTTTGTCTCATCTAAGCACACTGTCTCGACACACCCAGTTACAAGGAAGATATACCTAGCCATCAGCCCCTCTATTCTTTTATTTTTATTAGTATTTTCATCAATATTTTCAGTTCCTTTCCAGTGTATCATTCATTCGGGAGGTTATTACACGAGATGGAAACACAATGTTCCAGCCTGCTGCTGTGACCCCTGCAAGAGGCAGCGATGGAGCAGCAATGCCCCCATGGCAGCAGGGGTACTGTAGATGTCACTGAATTCCAACAGCACTTCTTAAAACACGGCCCACACGTGTAACCCTGGCAGTAATTTAGCGTTAGATTAAATACATTGTTGCCAGTCCGTAAGTGTTATATCTAACTCTAAATACACAGCTGCAGATGCACACAAGATTCAATCACATTGCCTAGAGAGTCCCGTCTTCAGGATGAACACAGGCCTTGGTACTTTCAAGAACAAAGGCTGCATCATGAAGCACCAAATCGGTTATTTCAGTGGCTGCACTAGGCTTGACTCGTGTGAAGAAAGTCAGACATAACTCTGTCCTTCAGTAACTAAGAGCAGCTTGAGCAAGTCATTAGGAAAACTGTTGGTGCACTTCATTTATAAGTCCAGATCCTGCAGATGTATTTTTGAGACAAGCAACCAGTGGTTGCAACAACCTTCATCGCGTGAGTAAAGAACTGAGATTCAGTCCCTAAACTTGTCACCTATTCCCTCACTCTTTCATGAACGGAATGAAAAGCTAGCGAACTGCAAATTACAAGTCAACGCAAAACTCACTGGATGAGGTTTTGAAGACGTCAGATTAGACAATCACAATGTTTCTTCTCAGGCGTTAAAAACTACAGTCCTTGACTAATGCTGCGTCCATTCTGTTTTCCTAGCAGGAAAAAAAAAATCATACTAGGACAAAGAAGAATGGCAACTGTATTGTCCTCACTGAGAACTAAGTACCACAGGCTGTCAACACTGCCATGACAAATACACAGAGCTATTGACAAGGCACGTTATGAGAGCTATCAGCCTTACGAGACACAAAAGCATAAACAGCCACGTGAGACCACTAAAATATTGGATGAGAAGAGCTGAAGATGCCACTCCTACTGGCGAAAAAAATGGTGTTTAAGGCATACACACACAAAAAAATCATACATTTCACTAGTCGCTGCAGGATGAATGCTACCTTTGACTTTGTTGCTCCTCTTAACAGCATTCAAATCTGTTCTGCGTATCCTGATGCAGTCCACAATTGCTGAAGGTCCAGGGGAAAAAGGAAAACCCACAGTGACTGAAGCTTTATGGAATTTATTTTTTCCCTAATAATCTACATCACACAATTGTTCTCCACAACACCTAATTAAAATGCCTTTGAAATGACAATTCTACAGGAATCTTGGATGCAAGCTATCAGACCATTCCCAGAGATGACTCCAGCCAAGTCAGACACAGATGATCATCAGTTTCTACACCATTATACTTGACCCTTGGACTCCTTGAGGTCTTAGTTGCCTCAAGAACCATTTTAATCAATTAATGACATACATTAATACGCAGTGACATTATTTGGAGACAGAAATCAGCAGCTCAACCATCACCACAGCTTTAAGAAGGCTGAGACTGAACCAGGCTGAGGATGGAGATGATTCAGGTGATATGCTCTATGTGACTAATCAGAGGCTAACACTTTTGTCTTGAGCTGTAACCAAGCCTAATGCTCTCCACAAAGCAAAGCATCAAAGGTGTGAATTCAGACTACAGACAGAATTCAAGAGGCTAAAAGACGGCCCTTTGAGTTATGTAAACATGAAAGTAGAGTAAACCAGGTATAGCCACATGCAACTGCATTATGGAAAATAAGAAGTACACACTCATGCATCTTCCCTTTTCTCCTGAATGGCCCCTAAATGCTCTAGGGATATCATTTAAATCACAAGTGAAACCTGAGAATTTAATAAGGTAACATGAGTCTTCCTTTCCCCAATTCCCATGAGCAATCGAATCAAGCCCAGGAAAATCCAGCCCCCAGTGAATCAGATGCTAAGACTCAAAATCAGGTGCCCCAGTTTCTGTACTGTGTTCCAGTCCTGGCATTTCACCGTGTTGTCAGAACCAAGCCCAGGCAGATCACTGCCCAGAAAACAGACATTCATGCAGCAAAAGCTGCACTTCTGATCTAACTTGCTCAGTTGGCCAGGCTCGTGCACATAAAAAATTTGCCATGTTGTTCCTTTTTTCTAGCAACATACAACTCCTGCAAACGGAACAGTAAATTTGCAAATCCAGTGGGACCGATCAGAAATTAAATTATGCCTTCTCAGATGTTGGCAAGAATTCATGAAAAACATGCAACAATATCTCTTCTCTCAGAAGAGGGTAATCTAGGACAACTTTCTACGGCCACTGTCCAAATGTAAGCCTTCAATTCCTGAACAGGGCAAGAACATTGAAAAAACTGAAACCATTGATGTGGCAAACGTAATGGCAGGTCTCCTGTGCTCTCATTCTACAACTCTGCACTTCATAGCTCATGCATAACTCATATTCACAGAAAACTGAAGAGTAAAACCACCGTATGGTGACAAGGAGAAGAACTGAAAATAGTCCCTTGCTAGATGTTTTAATCCTCTCCTGTTAAAAGAGTGTGTTTGCATTATGCAAAATAACAAATTATGTGTCTGCAGAATCAGGCTTCCTTTTCAATTATGAGCTAATTATTTCAATATTGCAAAATAGAAAACCTGAGACATCTATCCTGCTCCACTCAACTTCTTTACAAATTATTCTCAAAGAGTAAATGAGATTTCTCATTCCAATTGTATTCCAACATGATCAAGACTTACTCCTTCCAGCTCAGAACCTGTAACACTCTTTCATTTTAGGGACTATTACAAATAAAAGGATGCCAATATTTTATCTGGCAGTCAAGCAAGCCTTTGAAGTTTGATGTCTACAATGTCAAAAGACAAGTAACTACAGAACTTAATTTGTGCAGATGAACAACTGTTTGAAAATCAGCAAGGAAAATTTCAGCAACACCCAGTCAGGATCTGGGCTCTCTGAACGTATTCCAGTAAACGCTTCCACTTCTAACCAGCATGTGCCTGTACACAAGGGTGTGAGTTTGAGATAGTGACCTCAAACACACACAAGCGGAGTTTAACATCCACTCTCTACATGCTTAAAAAGAATCGGGGAAAAAAGCACAGCACACTTTTCAGATTTCACTGTACATTTTTGGACACTCTTTCTGAATGCTCGCTTCTTAAGCTCGGGTTTGCTGTGCTTGGCAGTCCCTTTTGTGTCTTTTGCAACACTGCGCACACACAAATGGCCTGTGGTTTCATGCTTTGCTTCCCATTTAAAACTAACACTTAAACAGTAGCTTTATTTTTGTTAAATAAAAGCTTTTTTTCCTAAATTCTGACATCTAT
Organism: Nyctibius grandis; assembly: GCF_013368605.1. Classification (NCBI taxonomy): domain Eukaryota; kingdom Metazoa; phylum Chordata; class Aves; order Nyctibiiformes; family Nyctibiidae; genus Nyctibius; species Nyctibius grandis. The sequence goes on along the minus strand of NC_090669.1, from coordinate 18,338,613 downwards.
TTCTCTTTTTCAGCATGAGGGAAAAATGATTTTCTACAACTCACACCAGTCATTCATAGGAGTAGTACTTCGTCTTTACCACTTTGATTCACTAACTCTCATTCGTTTTATTCCTCAACTTTTTGTGCTGTGTTCCACAAAAGCAATGACAGCAGCTAGCATAATGTTGGTTTTTGGAGAGTAAGCTCTGATGACAGATATATTTTGGTTTTCAGACTCCAAACTGCAAATAAAAAAGCTTAGGTAAAGAATACATAACACAAAAAGAACCACTTTTTCATAAATGCTTATGCTGGTGGGGGGGGAAAGAAGTCAGATAATTTCTATATATGTCTGCAATCCAACTCCTCCTGAAGGCAAAGTGGATTTTTTTCATTATCCACTTAATATCAGACGAAGCCTGTATTGTTGACAGTCTGGTTCGGGACAAGAGACCCCCCGCGTTTCCTTTGGGGTGTTAACAGCAGCTGGCTCTGAGCATCCAGCTTTCGCCTTCCTCAGCGAGCCCCCAGCTGCCAGGAACCAGTGCACACCACAGCGGAGACAGCCCCAGCGACACACAGACAACTCCGTCCAGCCCTCAGCCCCAGAGCCAAGTCCCCTCTGGGGAGAGGTCCGTACATTTTACAAACCCACCAAGTCTCCTCATTCCAGCAATATCAGCTCCTTGCACCAACAAAGCGGCCAAGGGTGGAAGGAGACTTTGTATTTACTACTCCGTGTCAGTGCTGTGATGCGCGACTCCTGCAGCCGTTGCTGTGCGGTGACGTGTCTGCCTTCCCACCGAAGATTATGAAACTGCTTTCAACCCAAGAGCTTCCTCCCTCACACGGCCTTCTCGGACCAGCGAGGGGAGAGCTGAACCCTGCAGATAGCACTCCCTAATTGCAGAAGCTGAGAGATATCAGCTACTGGACTTTCTGCTCCTTATTCCCTAAGAAAGCAGGAAAAAAAAAATCAGCGGAGAGCAAGCCTCCGGCTTCAGGTTGTGTTAAAAGCAGCCCAATCTTTGGCCAGCCATGCAAATAAGATCCAGCCTGACCTTGCATGCAGCAAGCCGTGCTGCCTGGCGGGGCTCAGCAAGGGTTACTCCAGCCAGCGCAATGTCAGTGAATACACCAAGAGTGCTACTGTAATCTCACAAACATCTGCAGCTAAACACGGCCAGGGGGAGAGGCAGATCTTTCAAATGACCAAACCTGAAAAATCAGAAGCTTTTTAATTGCATGACAACAGAGAGGAGCCCATCAGCTGCTAACTTTGACCAGCGTGTTACTGCATCTCTGGCAGCTTTGCCCCAGCTTCCAGCAATCTATCCTGCTGATTTTAACAGGTTGCTTTGACCTTTAAGGCTCTTGAGGGTTTCTAGGTTTCATATGCCTTCCTTTAGGCTGTGCCTTAGACTGTATCACCGGCTACCCACAGACTTTCTTGCTTAGCTCATTTTGAAACATCTCAGACACAGAATCTGCCCTTGTTCTTCAGAGAGTTACGTTTATCCTCAGCTAAAGGAAACCAAGTCTGTCAAATACGAAAAATAAATGACCCAAACCCATCTGCTGTCACAGACAGAGAGCCGCTTTGTCTTTATTTTGTATAAAATAGTGAAAAAGGCACAGCCCCAAACTTGAAGAATCTGTCAAAATAAAATCATTTCACACATGAGATGCCTTATCGCGAAGTGGCACGCAAGAGCTGAGCTTAGCTCGTTTTGTTAAACTGCCTAAATTAACTTGGCAAAAGTAAGGACAGCACCACTCATAACGTGGTATCGTACAAGCTTACACTACGTGTCATTTTTACAAAGCAACCACCCAGCCTGCAAGCTCCACACCCTTACAGGCACAGCTAACCCCTAAGCTTCTCGACTAACATTGTCCACTCACCAGCAAAGAGAACGTTTCCTTAAAAAAATTACAAGAGCTGCTGGGATCGGCTCTCTGTAAGAGAGTGGCACACTGTCAGGGCACAGTCTGGGTATTAAAACCCACGATACCCGGAACGTAGGGCACCCAGCTCATCCCCCCACGCATGCCACTACTGCTAATATTCCTGTAGGCCACTTACTACCTTATGCCAGCAAACAGAACCTCTTGTTTTGACCAAGTATTCAACAGACTTGAGTGCAAACAAGTTCAAGCAAAGTTAATAGTTCATTTAATTCAATGGCAATCAGTCCATAAATTGTACTGGTGTCAGCTTTTGATGAAGCACAGGCTACTACATCCTTGGACCACAGAAGACGCGCATCCCAACCACCAACCCATGTGGCAGTACTGACCATGAGTGCTTCACACAGCAAGAGCACGAAGGACGTTTTCACTGTGAATTACATAAAGCGGTGGAGAAATATGGGAGAAACATACCCCTTAGGACAGGGGACAGCATTCGCATTTCTGCTTTTGATCTGAAAGCTCTTGTTATGAACACAACACTGGGGCTTTGCAAAGTGACAGCTGGCTATCAATGAACAGAAGGAAAGCAATATCATTCAGCCTCGAAATCTCTTTGTCTATCCCACTTATTTCTTTGTGCTAAAATCTTGGAACACAGCAAATACAAAGCCACCACATATTTGGCTCTGTAGGAAAGAGACTCGTAAGAAACACTATCCAGCAGAACTGCACTTGGTGTGGACTGTCAGTGAGGAGCAAAGTCAGAACAAAGGCCAAAGCAAAAATTGGGTCAGGAGTGTTAAAGCACCTCTGACCTTGCACGCTGTCCCCAGTGAGCAAGGGAGGGGATGTGTAGTAGTGGAGGACTGTATTGTTGATACTCCAACTCTGTAGATAAACAGAAAGATTTGATTCTGGAAGCAGATAAACCAACATCTTTCATCAGGACTAAAACAGATACATTTCAGAGCGATGTGCAACTGCCACTGATCCCTATCAGAAAGTCCCCTTTTGATTTCAATTTCAGAAAAAGATCAGCTTACACACTGCAAAACAGCATTGCAGCTGAAAAACCACTCTCCGCTTAGACAAGAAAAGCCTTGGCTAACCTTATGTTGGATTATTTACCTACATCACATATCTGTATGTCAGTGACACCACTATTTCACCAGCCACCTTCTGAAAAAAGGTATCAGAAAATCAAATGCAACATGACTCTCTTTGTTCCCCTACTATCCTACTGCCAACTCGACAGAAAATGGGAGGTGTCACAGACATCAAAGGAAATATAAAACCCAACAGAAAATACACACCTAACTTACATGCAACAGCAATCTCCAGAACCACAAACTATAACAAAATCTGAGGCTTAGAAGGAAATTACATATGACATTCATTCAGTTAGGAGAAGAAATAAAAGACAAATCTTCCAGAAGAAGAAGGGCATGCAGCTACACAGCACATAGCGCAAGGGTGTATGTAAGTAGGCAGTAATGTTGGGCTCTTGTACAAAGAGTAAGTGCTACTTAGTCCGCTGGGACTCAGAAGACCTTGCTTCCCTTTGGGGTTCTGTCACTATCAGGCTGGATATTCGTTTTGCTTCTCTGTGCCCAGGTTCCCCATCTTCTAACATGAAGGAATTTTCTTTGTAAGGCACTCAGAGATCCACAGATGAAAGGCATAGCAGCAGAATTAGGTCAGACAATGCTGATGTATACAATTATCTCTGCAATTTACGTGGCTAGAAGGTGTAATTAAAACACTAGATCACTTTTCTCAAAGGTTCAAAACAAGACAGAGTGATTTTGATTCCAAAATATAAGAGATACATTTGCACTTTGGTTTCTATAGTTGCATAACAACTTTTTAAAGTAAACGCTGCCGTTTAGAAGAAAGCAGAGGACAAATCTAGGGATTAGCTAGCAGCTGCGTCATTTCCTATGACCTATTACTTTACCAAAACCTTTAAAAAAAGAAAAAAAAAAAAAACACACACCACACACACGCCGACACAAACTTCCTGTACTCTAACCACTGAATGAGCAAGCACAGTTACACTTCAAGAGATCCTCTGAGTAGCTGTACTATTGCACAAGCCACTGCATACAACACCCAAAACCCAAATCCCAAGTTGTCGGTTTCTTCCAGTGCTACCTCACCATAAATCTAAAAATATGGTTGCACGTACCAGTTAGACTGGGCCAAACGGTTTCTCTTGAAAGACGTATGCAAGCTACTGGCTTTACAGTGGCATGGGGCGATAATTCAACACACACATTTCTTCCCTTCTCTTCTTATAGAACCAAATCCCACAGGTTTCCCTGATTTCAATTACTAGTAGACACAACACAAAAACCACCATCACAGTTGGCAGCAGCTGGCACCTTTTCAAAGGGCGTCTGTGGAGAAGCCCAGAAATGACCGGCACGGGGTCTCTTAGAGGTGGTCTCACCACAAGGGCAGCGTGCTGCAAGGAAACATTTTTTTCCAGCCCTCTGCCCTCACGACACGCAAATGACATCACTCGGCAAGGCTGCCTGCGAAGCGCCTCCACCAGCACTAATTCCAGCCTTAGGAACATACCAGCCGCTCATAACCAAAATTACCAGGCTCCAGCTCCAACGCGGCAGCCAACACCGCCTTTGAAGTGGAAACTGAAGCCCAGGGTTTTTTCACTGCATGAGGAGGGTGCAGATCAACAGAGGCAGCCTTGGTTTCCTGGAAGAGGGGACAGGAGCGAGGGAAGCAACGCATGGCCAGGGAGGTCTGTCGTTTGATTCAGCTCAGTGCTCAGTCTCCTCTACTCGCATACCTTTGCACAGAGGCAGCTGGTATGTTCACAAAGGGCTCTGGTTCCTCGCTGGAGGTATGATGGGGACTGGCAGCTTCTGCTCAGGAAGGGACCAAAAAATGCAGCCGCAACTGCTGCATCAGCCGTGCTTCTGTAGAAGAGGTGGTCCCCTCATCTGTTCCTCCTCCCTGGCTCCCCAAATTGCAGGAGGACAAGGCACAACAAATGGAGCAGAGACTGAAGTTACTATCTTTCTTTTTTTAAAGCCGGTCTTAGCACTGGTGGCATGTTACAAACTATGTTTCTAGACAACAATTTAACACACAAAGAAAGCGAGTAAATCTCGGTGAAGCCTCCCAGTAGTTACTCATTTCAGTGGGCTGAATTTACTGGGCAGGGGAAAACAAACCGTGAAGCATCACTCACCCAGAGCTCTTTTTCTTGTCTGTTATACAGACAAAATCACAGGTAAAGACATTTTACAGGCTAGCAATACAGTGAAAATGTAGGAAAATGGACATAGATAATGGCATAATCTTTCCTACTACCCAAAGGGTTAATGCTACTCTGGATGATCTCCAGTTGCATCAAGATGATATACTCAAAATGAAAAGGCTACGTAGAAGTCCCTGTTGGAGCCCTAAATGTTAAGGGTTTTTTTTCTCCTCTATCTCAAATATGTCAGCTGTTACTGGAATTTATTGGTTAAATGGCAGCAAAAGACCATTAAAGTAAAAAGAAGCAATGTAACCACAAGGGAATTTATTTTATGATTTGCAACGAGGTGCAAATCCTGCCAACCACTTTAAACAATCAGAGCAAACCTAATTTCCCCTCACTGGAAGGACAGAGAGTATATAAATCCAGAACAAACAGAAAATGGGCTGTCTCACTTCTGATCCACACAAACTTTCCTGGGAGCAGCTCTGGTGAGTTACGGTATCACCCCTCCTTTTTTGACAGGAAAACTAAAGCACAAAAGAGTCATCTCTTCTTACACAGCAAGTCAATAGAGAGGCTAAAAGGATACTTTGCCCACAGGCGCCCAAGATGCCGCAAGAACTTTTCCCAAAACATTTTTCCCCCAACAGCCCAGATGTCTAGTGCCATTTGGGACACAGCAGGATCCAGTGGCCTTTGCAGGGGCCACAGAAGGGCTCAGGTCTACTACAGGTTGTTGCATGTGCCAGCCTGTGTATGTCCCAGATATTTTTAAGTATATAAATGGCCCCTCACTCTTACGTACAGGTAATTGAATCGCAGCCTTTGTAAACTACTGTTCCACAAAAAGTTATATAACTGTGTAAGACTGCACTCCCCCCTCTTTTCTCCTCCCTGTTCCAACACCATTAAACTCTAAAGAACATTAAACTAAAATGAAGGTGACAGAACAAGGCTTTCCTCAAAGGGCTGGCACTGGGGAAATGAAAAATAACCTGTTAGAGATGCAGTCGTGCACATCAGCTGCACAAACGACCATTGAAATAGTCCTTTTGTACATTTGGCATCTGTCAGAGAACAAAATAGAGAAAATAAAAAAGCGGAGTCTTTAAAAGACAGAGCACTCTCACAACGCTGTTTATGGCCTGCCTCTTGTCAAAATGTTTATTTGTATTGATATACTTAGATAGATTTTAAATGCAAATGCTCCCTTCCTCACGCAGATCTTTCATGGAGTCCACTGGTTACATCTGTTAGTATTTATAAAAGAAAGAACAACAAAAAATTTGCAGCTCTTGCAAACATGGGTAACCAACACATTATCGTGTGTGTGGCTGTGGTGCACTTACACATTCCTTGTGGAGGAGATGAAAAGGCACCAGGCTGCAATCCGAAAGCACCACGCAAGACCAGCTGCTCCAAAGAGCTCCAATGTCAAGAAGTCTCCGCTGTCCCATGGGAGCTCAGCAGCTTCCCGTGGTGTGCTGGAGCCTGCGGTGCAGCCCACTGCAGCTTGGTCCCAGGGGTCAGCAGGCAATAAAGGTGGTACTCTGCTTCGTAGGCAGCCAAACCAGCACTCTCTGTTTATGTCTCCTTCTGACTCAGGGTAGGACACAGCAAGGGACACATTGATCTGCTGCCGTTTACGCCAGCGACCGGCTGACCTGGATGGAGGCACGGCATCAGTACCCTGTCAGGGAAGTTTGCAGGAACATTGCGGTCACACCCTGATTAATTACTTTAAAAAGCTACCTGATGTCGTAAACATTGATTTTAATTCAAGGAAAAGGATACATCAAAAAGGGCTTCTTGCATTCATGCAAATTCTCAGAGCAGAGCCTACACCCAGGACTCCTGTCTCTGCTAGACCTCTACTTCTGTACCAAAAAGACAAGTCTGAAAAGCAAAACTACAAAACTGGGAAGGACCAGCACCTGAGCCTACAGCTACAGCGAGGAACCAATGCTGACCATCGCCACACACGTCCAAACTAGAAGATTCGATGGTGCACACCACACGGATGGGGCGCTTCCCCACTATCCAATTCTGGCCTACAAAGACTGGCCACCAAGAGGATATCCCAGAGAAATCTTTTTTATATGAGAAAGGAGAGGAGTAAGAAAACAGAGACCTCTCCTCCTCCACCTGTGGCCAGGAAGCCTGAGCCAGAAAGGCAGAGGTGGGCCCGCAAGCAGAAGCGAAAGGCGGACCTCCCGCGCCAGGGCTGGTTGCTGAGGAACACGGGGATCATTCATAAACGCGGCTGTTCCAACAAAGGGCCTCAAAAGTGTGGTCACTGTGTATTTACACAGTTGCTTTATCTACTGTAGCTAACACGGCATGTTTGCTTCGGTTTTTAAGAGTACAAAGTACCCACAGGCAGGAGCACCACAGCGAAGATAAATTAAATAAATAAATAGAAACCTAACGAAAGACTCGCCAAGAAGGAGTCTTCACCACCTCACCTGTGAGAACAGGCGCTGAGGTATGCGCAGAGCAGAGGTCCGCAGGTCAGCGGTCAGATCCCACTGGTCATCCTAAGAAATGACCCCTTCCCCCAGAAAGGATTCAGGCCTGAAACACGGGTGATACGCTTTTACGTCTAGCTCTACATTTTTGGGATGCTTGTATTATGAAGCGTTGTCATCCTAAGAGGTCAGCGTCAAGAGGAGAGAAATTGTCTGAAGGCCAGCACTGCTCGTAAGTAAACAAAGGAAGAGAGACCCGCACCAGGAGGCAGGGACATGTATTAGGGTTCCCACTCGTGCACAGCTGCTGCCTCTAACAAAAATCGATTGCTGCGTGATTGGAAATGGCTGCGTGCCTGGTCCGAGGGCTAGTCGGTAAATGCACAGCATGGGTGTTGCTTCCTCTCCAACTTGTTGTAAAAGTTGTTGATTGGAGATTGGTTTTGTTGTTGTCTTTGCTGTCAGCCTCTAGCAAAATGTTAACTAAGTTTTCTGTGCGAAAGATAAACGAGTTCAAATTCCACGTGTCAAAAATCCCAGTAGGAACTGCAAGGCGTTGACGAAGAACAATCAAATGAGCAATGAGTGTTACAGACAGATTAGACATCCCAGGACATCAGATTTCTAGGCCTGCAATTAACCAAAACCTCATCACAACTCCTAAATTAACTATGGTCAGAAAATCTACTTTAGCCTGTAAAAGAAGAAATGGGGGATAAAAGGGAAGTAGAGTGTGTATGCATATGAAGAATAAAGAAATCTCCTCAGGATAAACAACTAGTTAAATTGATTACCTTGTTCATTCAATCTTCTAAAAGAAAGATTAAAAACTCAAACAGAAAGCAGAAAGACTCATTGGTATTTAATGCACAGAGCCGTGTTCCACTCTCTGATCTATCAAAAACTTGAGATGTGACCAAGTTTCTTGCAATCAAACATTTTCGGAATTTCCCATTAATTCTTGGTGACTCGACATTCGCGCTCATTTCAGCCAATGGGACCTAGCCATCTAGGATAGAGACTCCTGAAATCCCCATCACAATCAGGCTTAGAAGATATGTAGCTCCTCTGAAAATGGCTCACAAGTATCTTAACCCAGTCACTCAAAACCAGAGTCACCCAACCAGCCAGTCGCTTTCAGAGCTTATCTTCCAGCCTATCAGTTTCCCCTCAATTAAACCAAGCTATTAAAACTTAACTGTAAAAGGAGCTATTTATTAAAGTTTTGTCACATCCTTGGATGAAAATGCCCAAAACAGATGTGAAGAGTTACAAGATTTGCACTCACAACCGAACCAAAAAGGAACGTAAGTAATTATGGTACATTTGCACACAGCATGGGAGATTCCCCCTCCTCCCACCTCCCTTCATGCTCCAGTGCTCCCTTTTCAGAGGATGGCAGCTGTTAGCAAAACAACGAAGGAAGCGAGAGCACAAGAATATTTACAGCGAGAATATAAGATTAGATCTCAGCAAGCACTTTTCTCTCCTATTTACACAGGCCAAGTACTCATGCATATATAGTATATATATATATACACACACACATGCAGAAAGGATTCTGCAAGAAGAGAGGGTCTTCAGCACAATTTGCATCCTTACCATCGTAAAAGCACAGATCGCTCTTAGTCAAATATTGTTAGAAATTACTAGATGTTCAAGTTCCATTTGTAATTACTATTTATACACTAAACAGTGAAATGATGACAGTCTCCACCCAACTCCTGTATTGGTAATGCACGTCATAATAAAGGCCACAAACCCCAAGCGTGTGTGAAACAGTGGATAATTCTTCCCAAATTTATTTCTCATGTACTTCATCCAGAGTCAATGTTCAGAACCAGATAAAAGTTAGTGGAAATGGTATAAATATGGACATTCTTTTGAATTAGAAGTGTACTTTACAAAGTATAATTCAAAAAAATCACCACTGGACAGTTACGTGAAAATAAAATATTAAACGGGTCTAATTTTTTAAAAAACGCCTCATGACAATTTGTTGTACTTCAAAGGACTGGATTCAGTATGTTCCCAACTATCATAAAAGTACTTTTTTCTCCCACAGCAAGTGGACTTCACCATTGTATTTGCTGGAAAACACGCCTACTTCTAAAACACTAACATTTTTTTTAATGACCGACAAAAATTACAATCTCCAAATTTCCTGACAAACTTGAGGAAATTATGTCTTTGGCAACCATAGAGAACACCGTGCATTTCTGTTCATGTCCTTTAATCTTCTCTACTCTTTTCTTGGTACTTTGCAGATCATTCACATTAGCATTAGCCAGAGTCGAACATAATCCACATGCTAAAAGAGAAGTGCCATTCCTGAAAAAAGTGTAATGTTGTTCATGTGCAACCTCTGGGCAAATCCAGGAACCTTCTCTAAACATGGGCAGACCCACAGTGCAATGGCTGAATTCATCTCCACCTGCCCCGAACTGGTTAATGGCGTGTGACATGAAGAAAGCAGAGCAGGAGGAAGAGACCGGATTGAAAGCGATGCAGAGTGGTGTTTTGAATGTAGCTGATGGAGGAGTTTAATAGTCCCGGTACACGAGTTTGCTGGGAGATCTATTACGCAGGTTGTGACCTTCATCAGCCCAGACTTTTATCAAAAGCCATTTTATGAGAATGTCAGAATGCCACACCACATTGCAGCATTCACATCAAGCCTGTTCTCTCTGCCTCTCTCTCTCGCTCGAAAATGGAAAACTTCATACAGTGCTGAAAAGATTGTGAATACGTCTATAGTCCAGCAGATACCGGAACATGGAAAACAAATTTTCTGCTCCTATTTCAAGGGGAAGGTTCCCCAGAGTTCCCAGGAGATGAAACAGAAAAACACGTGTGTCAAAAAAGCCCAAAAAGTTTGTTCACATGCCTAGACAGGGTCAAAAAGACAACAGTAAAATACTCCCCGCCCAAGCATATCTTTGCTAGTGTGCTTAGGCCATGGGTGGTCCTTCAGAAGCTGATTTGTCTATCTACAGTAATTAACAACTCTTCTGTGCTCCTTTGGTTTTCCACTCATCAGAGAGCCCTGCCCAGCAAGGCAGCAGTTCCTGGCAGCCAATGCTGGCACTGAAAGCGAAAAATACAGATGCCAATTTCTCAGCTCAGTGAAAGATGGTGAGAGTAAAGCCAGATAAATCGAGCTGTCTTTCTCTGAATGTTCCCATGTGAGGTCTCTTCCCACCACAGGTCTATTGCCACCAGGCAAACCTTTTCACCTTAGCAGAGCACTTTTAGAAAACAAGTAAATTCACTTCTCTGTGGACTAGAGTTTACAACGCTGCCTCATCACAGACACTGGACTAGGGAGAGATCCACCACACACTCTCTTTTCACATGACTGCAAATATTTATACTGGCTGATGAAGAATATGGGTCAGTTCGAGGCCCAAACTCCAGCCATTTGGGGAAAGGCAACAAGAAAAATCTCCCTTTTTAACATGCTTTTACTGGCCAACAATTTACCTACTTATGGTAAAAACTTACAAATCCTTGTGCGGTACATGGCACCAGGCTTGGAAAGGCAATACAGCACCCATGTTAGCAAGCCAGGGAGCTCAACTATGATGTTATGTCAGACTTGCATATTAGTGAAACTTTGCCGGTCTCAGCATAGGTACTCTCAGTGGAGTTTGCAACAAAGAGCAATTAGTTTCCAAACAATGAATGGTGGAAAGCAACTTCTCTCAATGAAGTTCTGTAACAGTTACCACCACTTCAGAAACTGGAAGTACATTCCTCTTTTGAAAAACAAACAGAGCTAGTTAGCAGTGTCTGGCAACACCCGTGTTAAGAAAATCTGAAATTTTAAAACCAAAATTTTAGTTTTTCAGCTAAAAGGCTAGTACAACATGCCAGCTGGCCTTGGGCATTGTGTAGGGTATTTAGGATGAATCTACAACTGGCACTATGATTTGTAGCTACAGAGGCCAGCAGAATCTGCTTTTCTCCCCTGCAGTCCAGAGAGGAATCTTTAGCCTGACATGGGGTCAGGGAGATGCCCCCATCTGCCCACCTTTACGTTTTACTTTCATAACTCAAGGCTTGACAAAACAGGAACCCTGAAAGCCAATCTGACATCAACAAGCTAATCCTCTCTAATTGCAGTGTTGCCTCCAAAACTTAATATGTTACCTGATGAAGAAAAAAAAAAAAACAAAACACAAAAACCTTCTCACATGCACACAGCTTGCACCACACCTTTCCCAGCAGTATGGTGCTGGGAGGAGACGTGCATTTTAATCTATCTGCCGTTTCAGCATGCAATTGAAGAGTCATGCCTTTGTGGAGCAGACTGGTAGGTGGCTTGCCAGTTCCACGTCTTTCATTGTTATCTGGGTCCCAACAGCAAAAGGCTGAAGAAGTGACAAAGCAAGGAGCAAAAACCCCCTGCGTCAGTTTTCAGTCATCCCTGGTTAGACCTGTTTGTTTTGTTTTGTTTTTTTTTAAGGGAGAATTCAAGCAAAGTTTTAGTTCTAAAAATTCCCAATAATAAAACCGTAGTTATCACAGAACTCTAGTTAATCGATAATCTTTACAGGAACAGCATGGCATAAACCTATATTGAAGTTCATAAGGTTGAATTTGTCATAACACAGCCAGAACTGGATGAGTGCTAGGTCACCAAAGCCCTATCGCTGCCGAAAAGCTTAGCACTGAAATTCACTGGGTTGATCGAACTGGTTTTATTTTTAAAGAGAATTTGGTGCTTGGAAAATGAATGTGATAGAGCCTCTTCTATAGCTTAAGTGAGCCAGAACAACATAAAATAAACCTCTGTCCGAGAAGCCAACCTTGAGGTTCTTTGTTTAACCTACAGGCAGTGAAAATGGACTATTTCCCTCGGGCAGATTCGTGAGTTAACCCTTTCCCTCCTCCTGCATCCCATTTCTGCTTTACCATTGCCCCCTCAACTGGGCTAATTCAACCATTGGCAGGCCTGGAAGGTAAATGGGATCAGGGAACTGATCCAAGCCAAAAATAATCCCCCCTCCTTTTTTTCAGAGCTGATGAATTTCTTGACCTCACTCACCAGGCTGCCTGTAAACAGCTGGACCACCCAAGCGAAGGATGGCGTAGGGGTGGGAATGACCGGACAGGAGGCCTGAGGAGCTTCAGCCAGCACTTACAGAGACAACTTCTCAGCTGACAGCTTTTGTCAGTGCAGCGATGGCCTTTTCCACCAGCTCAGAAACACCTCGTTCCTATCACGGTACCCTCCTCTAGAGACGAAGAGACCCCCCCCCAGCTTCACACATTTCCTTTTCTAAAACTTGATTCTGCTTTACTTTTAAACTCAATCTCATTTCTTTGCACAGATTTATACTATAGAGGATTTGTTTCTATTTACAGTCCAGTATTTTTTTATAAATCACTTGATTTTCAGGCATTTGATTTGGCTTCACAAGACATACTCAACTGGTCAGCCAAGAAAGAGTTGAAGGGCTGTGACCTTCAGCATCCATCCTTGCACTGTGTTAGGAACGATCAGGGGTATTTTCCCCTGAGCACAGATTTAGAGAAGAATGAACAGCCAAATACATATACATTAGATTTCTAGAGGTGCAGGACCAGATATTCAGAACTGCTGGGCAGCTACGATCTCCTGATGGCAACGATGCTTGTGGCAGCATCGCAGACCCTACTGAAAGGGCAGCCGTTTAGTTCGGATAGATGCTTGCACTAGTTTCTGCTAATTGCTCAGCAACTGTGACAAGACATAAATTAAAACAAGTACTTTGTGCAACACTTATTGCAACTAACGTCATATTTTACAGCTCCATTGAAAACTTGTTGAAAGTTAACTAAAAATTTTTACCTCTTTCCCAAACTGAACAATCCAACGCAGTGAGGTCAATCCGTAATTTCACCTTCACATTCACACTACTCAAAATATTGAATAACTCCCCAGTTCTACAGTATTTTGTCTTTTTTTAAAGAATCCCAGTTCAAAGACTATGAAGAAACGCAAACACCCCACGCCCAGCTACATGCAGAAGCCCAGACAGGAATTAGCATCAGCATATCCCACGCCATTCAGCACTGGCAACCTGCTACTTCTCAGAGCTGTGAAGAGCTGTGCTTAGGTAAATGATGAAAAGCAAGTCAAAGCCGAAACCAGAGCACAGAGTCCACACAAAATGTGGAAAAACAGCTGTTTTCCTCTACGGTCAGGCCTGGCTGTGGAAGAATTTCAAGCAGCAATGACCTGTCTCAGTGTTTTATCCTTTCCAAGCCCAACAGCTGAGAACACAGGACCTGTGCTACTCAAGTGACAAAGATGAGTAAACTCTCTCTCCAAGTATCACTGGGTTAGTCTACACAGTTCAAACCTGGAGCAGTGTGGCAAGATGCAAGATCCCGCTTTAAACTGCTGTTGGAGTAGGTTATTGCAAAAGTAAAAATCCCTACGGAATCTAAGCCCATATCTGCCCACTTTTTAGAGACACCGCTGCTCTAGCTCCCACCCGCCAGGTACCTGTGTACAAAACAGACACACTACCTAGTATTTCATAAAGACACCGTTTCAAGCGTAGCAAAGGAAACTGCTGTCCTTACGCTGCCGATGCTTATCTCTGTCCAAACCAAAAACACAGTGTTAAATTTAACTGTTGTTCAAAAGCACATTTCAGCATCCAAACAGGAAACTAGAACAGTTTTAAAACACTTGTCTTACTTCAAACCATTTTAACAGAGAGCAGTTCTCAACCTCTAGTAGCACAAGTAACATTTTCATTAAAAGCTGAGTGTTCTCGCAGATCCATATACATGCTCCTCTATTCACAACTACACAACCAGCTTTAAAAAGTGCAAAAGCAAAGCACATCCAGCAATTGTTTCCATTCAAAATGCCTTTTGTAATCCAAACTTGGGGGGTGGTGCGCACAGAGGAGATGGGGTTTCCAAATAAGAATGTTGAACTAGAGGCCAAATTTGAGAAACATTGAGCATAATGTTACGTTCTTCATCAGCATCTCCAAAGGGCTCCACTCTATTGAAAAACTGGGCATTCATATAAGAGATTAACTTCAGATTTTGGCCAAGGAGATTACCAGCTTTAGGTACGCTCGAACCATGAGCTAGGACACTTCATCTGCCATTCTGTATTAGTGCATCGAGGCACATTCGGTTTCAAAAGTCTTTGCACTTTTTGTGTATTTGTATAAAATTCTCTGCATTATTTAGCAGAGAATCCTGAATGCATATACGCAACTGTCGCCTGCCAATCTACAATGAACTTGTAGACATGCTGATTTTATCTGTTTAACAGATTAGGTTTGCACTGACAGATGGACAATGCTACTGTTAAATTAATTAAAAATGAATACCATTAATGTTGGATGAGCATGAAACAAATTACCTTTGAGGTAAGACACTTCTAAATAGGGGGAAAAGGAAAGCAGTTAATGAGGTTTGAAGATAATAGCTCCTAGTATCTTTAAAGATATTTAGTTCCAATTTTTCCTTTTTCTTCTGTTCTTCCTTTGGCAATGCTTTTACTAGCCCATACTCCTGTATTATCTATTTTATTTGTGTTAGCTAACTGCTAGTGTGCTTACTCAAATTTATAGAACGTAACAGCAAGCCAAATAATTTCAAATGTCCCTTTCATTGAATATAATGTACTGGTCAAGATTTAGAGAACTATTAAAAATACATCCAATCACTCCATTTTCTACCATTAGCTTTCTGTTAGCAAAAAATCAAATTAGCATCTCCTTCAGTTTCTCCTAACTGGCATTCTTACAAAGCCCATAGATCACTTCAGTTCTCATTCCCATTCTCCTTACATTTCCAAGGCAGAAGATTTAGGCTTCTGGTTAACATGCAGCTGGTAAATTTTTCTGACATCACTACCCACACAATTTTGTGAGTGTGCCCATTGAACCATTGTTTGCAAGCAAGTCTTCAAAATTACTAACCAGGGTAAAAATTCTGCAGTGCCGAGAAGTCAAGCTGAGCTACTCATTTCTTAGCATCCACAATTCAATTAGCTGCAAATACCACACCAGCAGCAAACCAGTGTTTCAACTTCTGCTGGCACGTAACTCTAGAAACTCGATTTAGTGTTTGGATTTAAAACAAGTAACCTCTTCACTACATAAATCAGATACTGATATTTCGAAGTATCTTTCCAAAAGAGAGATAAACAGGGGGGGAATATAATAAGTATTTTAAGATCTGTTATTTTAAATCTGAACTGTAAGATCAATTGTTACTGCAATTATCAGTGTTGTATTTTTATATCCAAGAACGGAAGATTAAATACACGGTAACAGAAGAAAACTGTGTCTCCACAATGATACCCAAATATTAGAAATCTGATATGCACTGCAAGCCTACAATGTAAAGAAACTAAAGAATAAAACTTTCCAGTGGTCATGCTGGGTAAATCAACCCAAAGAAATGAGGACCCAAGTTATTAAAAAGGATGTTGTTCCTGACTTCAGCGGCAGCACTTACATGCATAAACTTTGGTCATATGTATAAAGGGATGTCAGAGGGCAGGCACATTTTACTGTTTATGATGATCAATAAACTGGCAATGGATGCAGAGTTCTGTATATTTTGGCCCCAGCTGTAAAATTAGCTCAAATATAATGTTTTGAGTTCAAGGTGGTAAAAGACCTTGTAGCCCGCAAGCTGAAGGGTACTGGCAGGCAGAGAAAAACAAGCAGAAAACGGGTAACAGCATGAAATGTAGCAGTTTTGATAGCTCAATCCTCATAAAACTTTATGTCTCAGGATGTTCAATGAAATTTAAAGGAACTTTTGCTATCGATTTCAATGGCAGGCACAACTGACAGACTGCCACGTTTTGGCATCACCTGAATCACAACACAACCAGCTTTTTATAGGTCCATGTATGATTCTGGTATTCTGAGTTTCTGCTCAAAACGGCTCAATTTCAGCACATTACTCAGCACAGCATTTAATTAAATACATTTAAAATTACTGACAGGTTTATTTAACAGTCTTTTCATGCAATTATTTTGCACTAAGGTTGTATAAAACCCTTGTTTTGCATTTCTGCTGTGAGGGCAGGAAAGGGGAAGGAAAGGAGAGAGGACTCTCATCTCGGCTCAGTTTCTGGAATATTTCTTTTCCTAACTACTGCTTTTCATTCTCTTTCTTTGGCTTACACTGCTGCTTCCCCACCTTTTAGACACTGTCCCAGAGCATTAGCAGATCTTGGCCCAACTGTTCACCCATGAAGTCCAAGGCAAAATGTTGGTACTCTCTCCACGAGACAAGCTCCCCTGGTAACACTGGACAGGGAGGGCATCTAAAACACTTGTCACGTAGGCTCTTCCTCTGGCCTCTTCAGCTGCCGAACTACTTACGAACTTCGCTGTGTTTGACTTGTGACACACTTTGAAAAAGTAGGAGAGAAGCTGTTAAACAATCACTATAGACATAAAAGAGCCATCCGGCATCCCTATTGAACACAGATTAACAAAGCCTGTTTGCACTCCAGTTGTCACAACACAATTTAGACTAGTGACTTGGTCTCAAAGGTGAACTTGAACAACAGATACGAGCAGGTGAAAGGCGTCACGATGAGGTCACCACCTTATTTCACCACAGAGCAGCCCCAATATACACAGAAATACAGCTCGCATCCTTCAGTCACCTCTGGACCGAGTCTTGCATACCAGAAGCAGTGATATTTGAACCTCCATCACTAGTTTGTTCTTTGGCCTCTGATCCAAGTCCTCCAACAAGAATATTGATAGTTGCTGTGGAACCACAGTTATCTGACATCCTGTTTGAATTTTTAGATGGCACAAATACTTGTGGAGAGATTCACAAAGGGACAGAGGTGATACAACTCTGCAGCACCTGCCTTCCAGGCACACGGCCTCCCCACGTAATGCGCACAGCACCAGCCCAGGACTGTGCTGCCCGGTCATAGCACAGTCACCTCTCACCAAAAGGTGCCTGTGTGCAGAAAAGACATCCCCAGAGAGAACAAAACCTGCATCAGATGTGACCTGAGGCGCACAGATGCAAGAACATGCTGGTAGTTTTCCTGTGAAATCAATTCATTCACTTACACTCTTGATGCTTTAACGTCTTCTGGGTAGTTTCAGGGAGAGAGTATAAATAAAAAGTAAAAATTTCCAAAGATGTAATTCAGTTGTCAAAAATAACAATGAACTTTGCTGGATGCTGAGATGCGCTAGAAGCCAGACAGGCAGTATCAATGCCAGTAGAGATCAATACTCCCACAAACCAGTGTTATGCTGTGCCTAGAAAGCAGAGGGAGCAGTAACAGATATCTAACACAAAAACACCCAGCTCTCTTCAAGAATAGCTGTGAGAGCAGTAGCAATGATTGTACCATACGTACAAGTAATTATTGTCAGGACTCCATCTGGATGAAAAGTTTGGCGACTGTTTTACTAGCAGAAGAATCTCCAAGTTAAAACAGAATTTTGAGTTAGGAGCCAGTACCTCCCTGTAATTCTCCTTTCTCCTTCCTGTAAAACCACAGCACTTACCTAAGGATTAGTTTGTTTGTTTGTTTCCTGGTCTTATCCTGCAGGATAATTTTGATTCACCCAAAAAATTTTTATTCAGAGGTACAAGCAATATTATTTTCACCGCAACCAATCCCACTTTTCATTTTCAAACTATTCTGTGGCAACCTTTTTGTGTTCACAATAAATATGAACAAAATAAGATAAAAAGAAAAGCAAACAAACACACAACCCAGGTTTCCCTCTCTCAGACCCTGATGAAAAGAACAGAAGCAATCCCTGCACAGCTATACAGGGTTTTCAGGTGAAAACATGGAGATTCAGGGTCAAGCTTTGTTCTGTCCAATTTCCTGCCTTTTATAAAGTTCTGACTAGTGCACAAATGAGATCATGCAGGAGGAGCTAATTAACTGCACTTTCTCACCATTGCTTACCTTGCAATAATTTATCTGTGTAGAAACATGCTCAGAGCAGACTCAAAACCCAGTTTCCCTCAGTCTACAAGAGTACCCTGACCAAACTAAATACTCTCTTTTTAGACGACATCTTTCCCAGCATCCACTACTAGAATTGCCCCCCATTACTCCCTGGAAGAAAGGGAACCTAAGAAAGCCCTACTGATGAGCTCAAACATCCACTTCGTCCTCTTCCTCCAGCACTGTCCATCCATGTACCTCTAGTGAAGAGCCTAAGAACACAGAAACAGTGATTTCCCCTGTAATACTTTTCCAGCCTCCAGCAATTCATGGCTCCTCTGGAGAGAAAGAAATACCATGTAGATCAGTTCCACTACGAAATCCCTTAAACTACATTAAAATAAACATTAAAAAAAAAGAAAGTTAAAAAATAAAAAACAAGGTCCAAAAAGTAAGTTTTGAGGTTTGAACAGACTTTTATCATACTCCAGTTGTAAGGTCCTTATTCCTCCTTCCACAGTAAAACCATCTTCAAGGCCAGAAGTACAATAACCCTGGCACAACCTGGAAATGGTGTACCATGCAGTCAAAGGAACAGGCCACAGCTACTGAAAGTGTTTAGACAGCACATGCAAACTGACCATTTTGCTTTTATATTTCTACTCCCAGCATGGGGCTGCTTCTTTGGGAGTGGCAAGTTTCAAATGAATATGTCAATATTGACCAAGAGAAGCTGTTTTTAATATGAATTATTATTAATTACTGCTGCTTTTTTTTTTTTTTAAGTGCCTTTTCCTCCTTGAAATTAACTTAGAAACAGCTGACTGCATTATTACATTTCAGGCTAGGTCTCTGGTTTTGACCACAGGGACAAGCCAAGTTGTGTGGAGTAAAAATTAATAATGCTACAGTTCCACCTGTAAAGACTTTATCATATTCGCAAGCTCAAACTGTAACTGAAGTTTCATCTTCACCCCGTAACGCCAGTAACTCATCAACCACTTCCTGCTGAGCCAGCCTCTCTGCTCGGCCAGCTCCCTCGCACGGCTCCTGATGTCTCACACCGCCGTCACTCCTTTCTCCATCCCAGTACTACGACATGAGTGTACTCATTTAAGTGACTATTGCACTGAAGACAAGCCCACTGCAAGAACATTAGATGATTAATACTTTTATAACCTATTGTGCAAAGAGTTAAAGATTAATAGTGTTTTACAGGGAAAGAAACTAAGGTGGAAAGCGAAAATAAATACCATTCTGAAGACTACGTACAGGGTCAGCTGCAAA
This sequence comes from Nyctibius grandis, assembly GCF_013368605.1. NCBI lineage: Eukaryota > Metazoa > Chordata > Aves > Nyctibiiformes > Nyctibiidae > Nyctibius > Nyctibius grandis. The sequence goes on along the minus strand of NC_090669.1, from coordinate 18,318,813 downwards.
TCACAAATTCCTAGTGTATCACTCACCCAAACACGCAAAGTTATTATCATAAGACATGCGAACATTACTTTCATCCTAAGAGATCAACTGCAAGTGACCAAAAGTAAACACCCACTCAAAGGTTTCATGTTCAAACAGAATTAATAACTGATTAACCTAAAATTGATTAATTAGAAAGGTGAACAGAGTCACTGCCTATTTTTCAGGAATCATGACTAATTCTTCTTATGTATTGAGGGCTTGATACAACATTGGTTTTGCTCATGCATCTCAACAACTCTTCACCCCTCTGGCATTGTTTTTCATTGAAATCATACCCCATTTCTGGTTCATCTAAAATTAAATCAAACAGGAAATAACGAACATGTGTGTCTGTTATAGACCCTTCAGCGTCAGAGGAGTATGAGCTGCAGTTAAAAGCAATCACCGAGGCTGGAGGTTTTCAGGACCCAATTCCACTCTGTGTGAGCATCGCTTGTACAAAAGACCAATTTAAGAGGAAACCACAGCACTCAGTGAGCACCAGTCCCAAGAAGAAGTCAGGATTTAGATGGTAGAGATACAAATCTGAGATGGGAGGGGTGGGGGCCCAGACAATGTTGTTCGTCTGTTTTTCAACCACTTGCCAAGTTCCCGTGCAGGTCAATATTTATGAATCACATTCTGAGACATCAGGTAAAACCTGATTAGTAATCAATGCAATACAGGAATACGGTATGCCTGAAAAGGATTTAGCAGTCTTGTGTTTACTACTCACACAAAAAAATTACTCTGTTTTCATTTCACAGGCTGGTTTACTAACTACAACTGTATCCTACAGTAATGTAAGTTGTGTGGCTTTTCCAATAAAATAAGAATAATCTGGACTCTCTTCTGTTCTGATCAGAGAATTACCCAAGAAGCTGAAATGCTTTTTTTTTGTATGTGGCATAAACAACCTTATCCAAGGACGTGTATTCTTCTAGAAGGAAACAACCAACGTCAAAACACAAGTGGAAAAAATGCTATGTCAGCATCATATTGTTTCCTGAACTGTTCTATATTAGGTAACGCAGTATGTTCATCTAGGATACACCTAAACTGTGTAATTACCACAATACCTCACCTAAAAATGGGAAGACGCCCACCCAAGGTCTATTGCTGTTCTAAGACGAAGGGAAGAAAAGGGCAAGCATATTCTTCCAACAGCACTACCATCTTCAAGGCTTTTTCATGTCTTACCATAAATACAACACCTGAAACAAACAATAAGAACTCAGACTAGACTCTGGAAGTGAGTGCAAGCAGCTGAAGAAAAGCAGTATTCAGTGGTGTCAAAAAATGTAGTGAGAAGGAGAAGCAAGATTAAAATAATAGTGAAAATACACGGCCATTGTATCAGGCTGATCCATTACCAGGGATTAGGTAAAAAAACCTCCCTGTGACTCTTGGCCCAAACTGAACAAGGTATCGCCTACTCCTCTGACTACAAAACTCCTGGCAGACACTATCCTTGCGCTCTGCATCTGTACAGCCACCAGCCCGCAGTCTGGGGCTCACCGACACATCATGATATGGGGAATACAAGTAGAAACTGATGAAAGTCTCATTTACAGCACTGCACTGAAGACAAGTGACCCTATCTCAGAAGGATATGAAAATCTCAAAGGCTCCAGAGACAACTAAATTAGTTATTTCTAGCACGCAGGTCTGCCTCACATTAATCTACTGTTGCATGAGTTGGACAACAGAAGCACTACTGTGCTGCCAAACCTGAAAACCATACGCTAGAGAAAGCCAAAGTTTTAGCAAAATAATTTTGTGGGAGGCTGAGGGATTACGAAGCAACTCCAGTTTTGAGATCTTCCCAATAGTCCAAAAAAAAAACCATTTAATGAATAAGTTAGATTTTTAACTGTCTGTAAAATAGATTATGTATGCAGATCATTTATGTGAACAAAAACACACGTCATTTACAAACAAGGAAGAGCAGCTAAGAAGAGGTTTTTATTTTAAAAAGTCCTGTCTCCCTGTCATTGCAACTTGTGCTCCAGAAATCCCATTTGCATGGCTTCCATGGTAACTCTGCAGTAGTGCTCATTTTTACAAATAATGATCTAGCCACAAAAAGAGCAGCCGCTCAAGGCTTATTCTAAGGCCACTCTCAAAAGCCATGAAGGAAAAGAAAGGAAAAAAGAAAAAAAGAAAACCAATAAAGTCCAGAACCAGAAAATTTATATTCTTCAGTATCATCAGTGAAAACTGTAAGGCTCCTTCAAAGCAGAACAAACAAGCTTACAGAGTTGATCATCTCTTCCCACGGTCAATACACACAAATACAGCCTCCTGCTAAGGTCCTTGGTCATCTGCCATACGTCCATGAACAGCAGCAGAGTCACATCACATAACAGGCAGGACCTCATCCCTTCACTGGTCAGATGCAAATCCTACCTTAACAAAGGCTGTAAACCAGCGGGTAAGAGTCTGGGGATTTGGAATGGGCTTTTAAAGACTGGTAGCAACTGGGAGAACCCTGTGCAACTTCCATGATACCTCATTTATGACATACAGGAAGGTGAAAAGGCCTTTGGCTACAGGTAAGCTACAAGGAAAGTTATGCTTCTGCTGACTTTTATGTCTCCCCATTTAAAATACATAATTGTTTTAAATGGCCTCTTGGTTGCATGTTGGGTTTAAACTTTGGTCATTATGCTCAGGTAATGAATCAAATTCCTCAACCATGTTGTTCTTAGCATGTGTTTTTGCATAATTATTTCTTTTGTAAAGACTACACTACCACAGTGTAGTTCTGGCCATAACACAAACACTGCTTGCCTCTGTTTTCCAAAGAGGTGTTTCATCTTTGACAGGTTTCAATGCAGGGTCACCTCAGTGAAGAACTATGCCTTAAAAGCAAGGTCACTTGAACTTACTGAAAGCACCCCATCATTTAACGACACTAAGTTAAGGGAGCAGCACTATTCACTATACTAAATCACTTCCCAGCCTTTTGACTAAGTTTAGCATAGAACTGGATTTATGATTCTTCTGTTAACAAAAACATAGCCAAGACTCCCAAGATACTGCTCCAAAACAGCAACATGTAATAATTTATGCTCCCCCAACAGTTGGCCTTTAAATGTTTGCTTAAGAGAAATTCTATAGGATGTTTTAGGTATTATTAATTTGAACTCAGAAAACCAACACTCAAAAAGGAGACCAACCAGCAGCTTATGGAGAGAAACACCTGTCAAAGGACTGTCGTCATCTCACAGTGTCCCTGTTAACATTGCTCAGATCTGCCCAGGAGAAAATTCATCAGGCTAGTTACCAGCCTGCTGAGGTGCTCAGTGAAATGCAGTACTTTTGGGGCATCTCCATAATCAAAACACCAAAAATCAGAAAAGCACTTCCAAACAACAGTGTCGGTAACAGCTGAAAAGTTCTTACATACTGAAAGCTTCTGGTCACTATCAAAGTAGGCCAGACTCAAAATGGGATATAGTTTAAAAGCTTTGTTAATTAGTAATTTCCTCATCTCTGGAGGTTTTCATACAGTTTCAAACTGCCTCTTTAAATACTTTTAAAGTATACTTGCCTTACAAAGAATGGTCGTTCATATTTTGAAAACCTTAGTTCTGTCAGCTGGTCTCCCTAAAATGCTTGGAGTTCAGTGTGGCACGGAAGCAACTACTGAGCAAACCAGCTGCAGGTGCTGCCTGCTACCCTCAAGCATTTATAGACAGTCAAGCAATTTCAAACCTGTAACCACACGTGTGATGTACGTGCACTGGGGACAAAGAGAACTCAACATACAGGTCCAATTAAAAAAGCCCTGTAGCATCTAAATCTATAGGTTACTTACACTCAGGACTATCACCAAGACCCTACAAAATGGCTGCAGAAAGGCAGCCTCACTGTAGCCTGCCCTGCCCAAGAGTATCCATGCTCCATAAATGCCTGACTTCAGCCCCGACTACATGACTGCCCTTTGGACACTAAACGATTAAACCTGCAGAGTATGAATTACTCTCAGCAGTCACTGAATTCAGCTGACAACAAAAGGATTTTAGCAGACTGGTTTAATTAAGACGCCTTAACAACAAGCTTTATGCTGTTGAAGCCAAGTAAGCTGAATTCCATACCAAGTCTTTCATCTTGGGTCAGCAGTCTGGCTAAAGTAATCCAGTTCACAGCCCAAGGAAAGAGTGAAGGGAAGGAGAAGAGACCAAATATTCTTCTAGTGGAGACATCAAGAAAACACACAGAGAATTTTAATTTTTAAACTAAATTTACATTTATACTGTAGGCTATTTCCTTGCATTTCTCCACAACATCCACTAACGAGACACTGAAGGCAGTAAATCTTGATTTCCTTCGTTTCTTAATATTGGCAATCTACACTTGAAAAAAAAAAATGTAGAAGAGTTGCTATCAGGGAAGATAAGCAAAAGTGATTAACCACTCAAAAAATATTGTCCTTGATGAGAAACACGCTTGAGGCAAAATAAGCAAGTCTTCAAAGGCTAGTTGGGCGATCGTTGGAAGTTTCCAAAGCCTGAACCAAGGCGGCTGCAAGGCTGTAAAGAAGCTTGATTTCTAGGGTGGCAACACTAGAAAACATCAGGCAGTGCAGAAAAGCAACCAATTCTGCTGCGAGTTTCTGAACTCATGATTAGCAGAGCTAGTGCTGAACATAAAACAAAGCCACATGAGCAAGACCTGCAGGTCTGTACAACAGCCAGAAAGGAGAGAAGGGAGGGAGGGAAGCGGCACACAGATCACATTTCAGCCCTTAAGCATCTCATCTCTTTGACCCTCTGCGTCTGATTCCAAGCTCAAATACAGTTCTGACGTCCAAGGTGTCACCCTATCTCCAATTAATCAAAGGAAAGTCCTGTTTAAGTAGCCCCTTCTCAGGAATCCCATGGCCTGGCTTGGAATTCGATCTCCGTCATAGCTGTCAACAGATCCAGTTCTTGCTTCTCCCTTGCTTTTGTTTTTATCAAAGGCAGCTCAGTAAAGCCTGGAATGAAACATGCACAGACAAAGCAGAGGGATCGGGGGCTTTTTAGCTGGAACGAAGCATCAGTTTTTCGCTATGGTGAGCACTGACTAGATCATGCAAGTGCTGAGGACAGAACTGCTAAAGGTATGAGTATGCATTATTCTTAAAAATTGAGGGAACACAAAGCTTAATTAAACCTGACAGTCAAAATAAATACCTACCGGACTCCATTTCATGAAGCCCAGTGTTTTCTGATCTAGGATTTTTTAATTGTTTACCAATCCATCAACAAACCTTCCCGCAGTGCCCCCACAATCATAAAGGATCTGATCTTTAAACAAACTGCCTGGAGAGACCAGTTTGATAAGCAGTGAAGAAACAATTATGCCATTCAGAAATCAATTTATTCTCAGGCAGAAATGTATTGCAGCAATTATCTTAAATATGGGGTGAAGTCCATGGAAAATCACTGAGCCAGACTTTAACATAACACTTTATTTCAGTAAAGTATGAGAAGGCTGACAGTATTATCATCTCTGCGTAAAAGATTAAGAGTGAGACTGACATATCTTTTTCAGTGACTTTTGATCAAAACATACGTAATTGTGTAGATGGAGGTCCCTGGCTCCCAGATAGCTATAGCTTTCAAAAAACACCTTTAGGAAATCAATGCCCAGCCTTTTCAACACACACCTAACCTTTGTCCTGTCATTCACTGCCGTGCATCTTAGATAAACACCATTCCTTTCCTCACAGGATACACCCATCACATGCAAACTGCTAAAACAAAACCTTCACAGCCTGAAGTTACATGAAATTATTTGAATTTTTTCTGTACCAGAAAAGCAGGAACTCCCCCACTTTTCCCCAAATCTTCTACCTAAAATATCTCAGGCTGATCCAAATATGTACACTGTGCAAATCACCACAGCACTTTGTGGTCTGATCCTGAAAAACACCAAGGGCTTCTCGTAAGGGCTGAGTACCCTCAACTCCTACCCACTCACAAGGGAATTTGAGAGACATAATTTTTGCAATTTAAACTGAGAACTGAGGGCTAAAAATTAACTCTACAATAAATACAATAATAAAAGGATCTGCAGGTTGGTCACATCCTTAATCCAACTACGCAGCTGCACAAGTCAAGCAAGTGTACAAGAAGGATGGAACTGCATGGCAATTTTGGGGGAGATAACCCTGTTTTTTCCAGTACAGATTAAGTCAAGCTTAAACCAAACCATGAAGTTGCATCCTTGGGAACTTTTACAGTTCTCGAGCCCAGACAATTCATGAGAGAAACCCAGCACTGACAGAAGCCTTAGCTGTAAATGTTCAGCTCAGTACCAGTAGCTCTCTTTTTGATGTTTTTGGTTCTTTTTATTGGTCTATTGAATCAGAACCATCACAACAGGACAAAATAAGATAGACAAGGATAGAAAAAAAGGCAGCACTCATCCTAGAAATAATATATTTGGGTCTAGTTATGATCAACTACTGAAATGAATAAATGAGAAAATTCACCCCTCTATCTCCAAGATCATCATAGTCCCAATGTGAACCTGGGAGAGAAGGAGTCCTAATTAAAGGCCTGAGCAACATCAGAGCTCCAGTTGAGAGAAAAAGCAAAACAAAATGGAGCTGCCTACTGCAGTTCATTCTAGCTAAGACTAAAGAGGGCGTTTGGTTGTTGGGGTTTCTTTAAGTCAATGAAAAAAAGAGATGGCTGTGAATAAGGATCAAGTTAGTTTCTCAATTTGAATCTACTTCCTGAATCTTTTGACTAATAAACCTTTCACCTTGCATATCTCTCACAACAGTTCACAAAGCAGAAAGCTGAGACCGACAAAATGAGAATTATATGAAAGGACTAACCCACTTCCTCTCTCCTGACATCTCTCACTTGCAAGCATACGCTTGTCCAAGCATTCAACTGGCAACCAGTCTTGTTTTCTTAGTTGTCCACAGAGGAGAACAGAATCCCACGCTTTCACACAGATGTTAACTAAATTAGAATATTTCTTCTAGTGCTGTATCTTTATTTACAGTATTTTCATTCCTTTTCCCTATAGAAACACTTAATTTTGTAAAAAACAAACAAAAGGATTGACTGAAGAATTTCTAACCAGTTCGCACCTGAGAAAAAGCTTAATAGCTTCTCAAACCTCACTTTGCTCCACTATTTCTTTTGGGGGCTGGTTTTGCTTTTGTTGTTCCATTATTTGATCACTGTTATTAGGTGATTAAGCTTGGAGAAATTGCCTCCATTTTACAGATGGCAAATCCCAGATATTAAAAGTTTATGTTAAGTAATTTTTGCAAACAAGAATTCCTTGGATCTTGTGGCTGCCCCCTCTCCCATTGTTCCCATTCACCTTGCAAATTAATGCACATGTGGTCTCGCTGTTCTTGCCTCAAGAAGGCATGACGCCTATCACACAGCAAGGTCCTAAAGCAAAAAAACACAGTACAGTATTTGTCATGGTGAAACTGTGAGCCCCTAGTACAGCTGACTGAATGTTTCCCACCAGAAATCAGTCTCTCCCTGTTCCTGATCTCTCAAAGGATACTTGGTACAGTAGCATCAACCCACCGGGAAATACAGAGTTAAATTTTGTTAAAACTGGGCATTCCCCTCCATAAAGCTGATTAACTTGCTGAAAACCCAAAGCCAAGAGACTGGGAATAGGAAGTAGAATTACCGAACGTGCGTCACTGATTCTAGGTTCCCCTTTTCTCCTGTTGCTGAATTACTGTAGCTTGCATGTTTCCCAGGGCACAAACTTCAGTAACAGCAAGAAAGCCGTTCTCCAAATCCACTGAGCTGAAGAACTGACATCATTTTTGGAGGAATTTCACTAATCAGTTGTTTCAATGAAAAGAAAAAGGGCTACTGTGGCCAGTAAGGAACAACATACTCTGCAGCACTTTAATAAGTTAAGCCATTACAACTTCCTCAGCAGAAATGGCAAGAGGTTTTGTTTGCTTAAAAGGAAACAGTTAAAGTAGCTGTTACAGTATTTGCAGTGACTCTTTCCCCAGACTCAGAGCTATTAATGACTGTAATTCTGACTAGAGTGTGATTTAGCAATAGTCACGTTGACCCCGTACAGCGTATCATGGGACCATACAGCTTCAAAGCACTCAGCAAATATTAACCTGGTTATTCCCGAGGACACTGAATTTTTATTTCTATTTTTCAGGTGAGGAAACTGAGACTGAAAGAGAAATGGTACCACACCAAAGCATCAGAAGATGGAAATAGAGAACTAATTCTGGGAAACAGTGGTGCTTTCGCTGATGAAGCATTTGTTCAGTAATAGAAATGTCATATTTTGATTGCAGCACAGCAACTTGCTTAAATCGGCCATGGTATTTCAGTGGTACTCACATTGTGCACAGCTTGTGCAAACCGATACTAAAGGTCAGTGTATTTAACAGCTACATAAAGGTAACGTTGCTTATTGAATGCTACTGGCCTAATGCAGTAAAAAAAACCCACACAAATAAAGACACAAGGATTTGCTGAGGATGACCACAAGTACAGCAAAACCCTGTTTAGGGTGAAAGAGAATGAATGCCCTCAATTCTTTAAATAATACAGAGCCATTGAATGTCTGCAATTCTGGTCACAGCAAGTTTCCCACGTGCAGTAAAATTCTTCCTGAGGAAAAAATGGCTTCATTTTCGGAAGGTTCCAGTCCCAGTGTTTATCATTCCTCTGCTGCTGTTTGAAAAACTCAGACAAACAGAACAAAAATCTGACTCACTGAAATGGAGAAAACATCACGCCTGACATCATGTTCATCCTATGAGTTAAAGCAACTTTTCCAACCAGAATTACTCTCTTTGCTTTCATTCCTTGCAGCAGGCCTCCTAACTAGGTAATTTCAGGTAAATCTGCAACACTTGCTTTCTTACCCTCCCTTCAACACTGGGTAGATATACTATTAATATCCCCTTAGCTGTTACTAGGGGGTTTCCAATTCATTCCTGGAGGGACAGAAATGCAGACTTACCAGTACAACTCTTTAGGAAACAGTCAGCAACAACGCTAATGAAATGGAAGAAGTGCTTGTCTGGTACCATACGGAAATTAATAATAACATATTCGTCAGGCAAGCTGGAAACTTGCTTCCTAAAATTCATCTCTGACCTCCAGAGATAAAGCAGCAATGAACAAGCAGCAACAAGAAAGTTATACAGTGTAGGAACTGACAAGTGAAGTGTTTCAGCCGTATAGGAGACAGCGATACTGACTGATGCTCATCTATTTTCCTGGCCTTTATTATACATATGACTGGGAAAACAGATTAGTAATGCCACATAAGACACAGACAGAGGATCAGAAAACACCTTCACCAACGCAGAACAAGTCACCCATGACTAAGAAATATCCTTTTATTTGAAATTCTTTGTTGAACGAGACTGGGAAAAGGCTGAATAAGGCACTACAGTTGAACACTGAACCTTGTTTTCCAGTAGCACATAGTTAAATGCTTTATTTCATGTTTGTACAAGGATTTGAAGATATAAACCTGTCACCAAGTATTAGAAACATCATTTCTCAAAAAACCTTCATGATGGAGGGGGGGGGGTGTTGGAACAATTCAGTAAAATTTCTTGAGCATTTCCAGGAGGGAATATTATTTTAAGCACAGCTCATGAGCTTTTCTTTTTTTATCTTTGTACAATTCTAACACAATTTGACGGGAAAAACCTTAATCACCAAAGGTGTCTGTAATAACAACAACTGGCTTGTCATGTTAACAGAAAGTTATACAGGGGTTAGAAATGCCTGTATACAAAACAATCTCTTTTTTCAATACTCATGCAGTTCAGTTGTTTAACTTGGACTACTGAGGGGTTTTTTTTCCACTTCTTACTCTGACATAGACTTGGGATTTGGTTTTGGAAGAGAGTATATGGCTCCACTTCCCCACCAAACATATGCAGGTAATAATACTGCCCAATTATGAGATGTATCATGAGAAACCACATCGTGATTTATCAGATTCACTGGGGTAACAGTCCGCAATGGGTATCTTCCGAAGTGGCAGAACTACACCAGACAACCTTCATGAGTCCTAACAAATGTCCCTTCGTGCGACACCACACCAATAAGCGGTTTGCCACTTGACATGTACTATACACAAAATTTCTAAAATATTGTAGAAATATCTTCCTTGTAAATTACACTTCCCAACAGAAAAACAAAGCACTCCCCAACAGTAACAACTGTAAGAAATCAGGCTCTTTAGTGTAGACGTTATTTACACGCTAACTAAAAGTCATCTTCAGAACTGAAGTCTCAAGATTTAATCCAAAGGCCAGTGTAGCCAATTCAAACATCCCCCAATTTAATTAGGCTTTAAATCAGGCTCCTACACTGCAGTTGTGCGTGGCTGTAGCTCAGGACCAAGGCATAAGGATCCTGTAAGCACTTACCATCACAAATAGCTCTGTCACGATGAAATGAGTGTTTGCCAAATCACTTCCTAGTGCACGTCTACCTGGCTTGATAGCTTCTTGGCTCCAATTCTGCACATTGCAGAGCACTCAATTTCCAACAGGATTTCACAGTATGCAGTATTTTGCAGTATCAAGACCTACGAGTCCTAGCTGTTGATTCCTCGGGATCTTAAATTCATTTTTAGCATGCTTGACACCTACAGTTTCATTTCCACTTGGGACTGTCAGAAAGCAAAGTCTGAAATTAGCACACATCTCCAGCAAGCTGATTTTCTAAACTCATACCCCAACTAAAAACAAACAAAATACAAACATTAAAATTCAAATAAAATAAAACTACTTTCTCATAATTTCAGAAGTCTTTTGTCTCTAGCACAAACTCATTGCCTTAGTATTTTCAGCTTACACTTCTGTAACTCAAAACGTTTTGCTTTTGTTTGGCAGGCTTTACAAATTCAATTCGGTAAGCCATCAGCCGCATATACAGACTGGGGCTTCCTAGCGGGTAGCTGTTCTTACTTGTATTATTTAAATTCCCTTCCATTGACGTGAATATCACGCAAAATGATACTAAAGCAATTCTACAAACGTAAAATTGTAAGGGGAACCCTCCAAAATTCATGTTGGTTTTTTTTTTTTTTTGTATAAGTCTACTGCAAGTCATTCACTTGGTTGTAGCACAGCTTTTTAAACACCCAAGCAAATTCTCTTTATATTCTGCAGGCAAACCGGCCACATTAAGCACAGTTAAAATGGACTAATTTGTGAAAACTGCTGCTAGCATACAGTGGAGGCTTTCTGTTTGCGCGTTAACAGTCACTGCAAAAGCCTCAACAAGTAAATTTGATTAACGTGCATTAGGTTGACAGTTTAGAACAAACATCTACAGCTTCTCAAAAAAAAATCTGACCAAAAAAAAAAAAAAATCAATTTCACTTCTAGTTTCTCTTCTGCACCCAAAACCTAAAGCAGACTTCTCGTTATCCTGTCGGTGACCCCCACGTACCATGGCAATGGCTCTGCAGGCAGAGGTAGGCTAAACAGGGTATCAGCGTTACAGTTTACTATCACCGAGATGACTACATGTGTAAGAAGCACATTCTTCCCATCACTGCACTTACTCCATAAGGAAACCAGAAAGGGCACCAGGCCAAAGTCTGGCAGTTAAGCAGACACACTATCAGGTTTCCCACATTCAAAAATCTTGCTGCCAGGGAAGCATGAAAACGGCTTCCTACAGCCTGGGTGGCAGAAGGAAAACTAAGCGAAACCCAGGCACGACCATTATTCTGCTGATCTGTGCAGGGCTTTTAAGATTTTTATCTAGCTGAAGTCCAGCTCTCAAAACACAGGAGCTTCCCTCTTACCACCCAGCAGCTCTTTCATTTTCAGCCTCAGTTCTTTTATCCTTGCCCCCTGACAGAGCTTTATCTCCAACCATCCCTTTTTCGAAGCCCATAAGATCTCCTGAGCAGTTTTTATCTATCTGCAAACACACATATGAAGGCTATGCCCGCTGCAGCCTTTCTCCCAGCCTCTCTGCTAAGCTGTTTCCAGCGAGAAGCTCTGAGCAGCACTGAAGGAAAGAAAACCTCCCGTGACTCTAATATATACCTCCTGCTCTGGCAGGCTGATTCCCAGTTCCTCCAGGGCAGAGCACAAAATCCACCTTTATGTCCTTCCTGATGTGACAAAGAAGGGAACCTAGTTTCACATACCCAGGTGATTTCTGATGCAGGGTGTATCATGCAGATCACAGTGTTCAGGCTGAGGATGCTACAATTTACCAGCAGCAGAAGACCAGACTGAGTCAGGAATCGGTTTCCTGAACCCATGCCAGCAAGCTTGGCGGGTCAGCCCTGATGGAAAGGGCACTCTTCAAAACAACCACGTCCAGTCCCTGCGCAAGGAGCCAACAGACAGAGCAGAGAGGCTCTGACAGGGAGTTCAGACGAGGTCCACACTCTGTGGTAAAACCCCTGCACGGCACACAAGCAAGGGAAGCCTTAGGGTGACTGGTCAGTCCGTGCCTGATGTTCCACATACAAAGCAAAACAGTCCTGAACATCCAAGAGATCAGCACCAAACACGACATCTCACAGGAAACAAAGTCCTGTGTATACAAAAGCTCTGCTAAGTGATGAAATAATTACAAGACATACCAGAGCTGAAATCCTCCTTTTTTTATGGCATTTCTCTGTAAAAGAACTCATTTACTGCTGTCCCTGGTATTCATTGTTGCATAACAACTTTGTAATTGCGTGTCCAACTGCTACCACGTAGCATGTGAACGTGCTGGTGAACATTTAGCTCAAGTTAGAGAATTCATCATGAAAAACATTATCTTTATGCACGTGGCTGTTCTGGCTACTTCTGAAAGGTAATTTTTGTGCTCTCTGGCCCCAATTCAGGATCTTAGTTACCCATTTCATATTTATACAGAATCCATCCAGAAAGACACACACTGGCTTGAAGATCAGAGGGAACAAAACTGATTAATAAAAATAAAAGTAATCCTACTGGCCCAGATAATACGTAATACAGTCAGGCAGGTAAACCTTCCTAGCACTGTTTCTATCAAATAGGGTCATTTCTACTCCCTTGCTAAAAAAGAGGCTATCTTTTACTCTACAGAAAAGCATTATGTTAGTATTCCCCGAGTGGCCAAATATGCTTATACAAGTATAGTGGGAATCCCAAAAACATGAACTGAGGCCGACCCAGAGCATGCTGGAAACTCTCATTCCCCACTGCAAGACAGCACTGTCTGAATGCCTCCACACTCCTGCATCCTACCTTTTCTGACCGCTGCCTGTACCAAGGACAATCAGCTACACCAAAACACCCGGTAGATCACACACATTTGAGGACCCAGTGCAAAGCCTGCTAAGCCAAAGGAAAGCTTCACATCAATTTCAGTGGAAGCTGCCTCTAACAAAGGGTTGGACAACAGACACAGTTTAATTAAACTTATCTGAACCTGGCCAATCAGAAGATAAAAGCTAAGAATTAAACCAGCAGATCTCAAACGTGCTGATGTTCAGCGAAGAATTTGTGTCACACACTGTTAAGCCTCCTTTGGTCCAGCAACTAAACAGTTGTTAAAAATAACACTGCCTTCTCAATACTTTTTTCCCCACGAAAGCTGCTGTGCTGTCACTTGAATGTTAAACAATAGGTGGCCCATTCAGCCACAGTTTATTTGCATGCTAGGCTGACTGCAGTGGAGTGCTTAAATACAATGGAGAGAAGCGCTTGCATAAGGAAAGATAAACCACAGCCAGTTTACCCTAGAACTTAGTTCTGATGTTTTGGGGGTTACTGGGTATTTCCTATCGATAGTTTCTAAGACATCTAGCCAGAAACATTTGCAAAAGAGCACTACAGAATATTTCCTTTGGTTGCTATCTAATTGTTGACACGACGCACGCCTCCAAATAAATCCTTTTCCAGTGTGGTTGTAACGTGCATCCTGACCCAACAAGAGGAATCACAACGAAGCAGCACAGCGCTGGCAACTATCACTGGTGTTTTAACAGGCACCGGGTCCCAAGCAACGCAGTTGCTTCAGCTGCACGGATGTCGCACAAGCCTCTGTTTAAATACTGCAAAGTGGTAATCTCCTGCTTTTGCTACTTTGAAACTGAGGAGGCAAAGGAAAATATTTGAATGTGCAGTCCTGAGGTCAGAGCTAAAGTTTGATTTGGGTTGGTTTGGATTAAGGAGAAACGTCCAAGAACAACTCACTGATTTACTTTATTTCAGGACTTGGCACACAGCTTGGACCAAGTTCAAAATTCAACGACGCTGCGCCAGAAAATGCTACAGAAAGAGCAGAGATAGGAGACATCTGGACTGTGTTAGGAACTTAGAGCCATAAAGTCCTTTAAAAATATTCTCTGCTCATGTTGGGACTTCTCTTGTTTTTGTTTCAAACAATCCAAATGTTAAAACTGTGTTTCAAATTAAAAGTGAAAAAAAAAAAAAAACAAATCCAACAAAACCCCAAAGCCTCCCCTCCCCCAGGAAGGGCAACCTAAGCCAATTATAAAAGTAAAAACAAGATGATTTTAATGATCTCAGATGAAAAGTGAACGCTCCTACAGTGAAAGGGGTAATTTCCAATAGCACTGCATCAATGCTCCTACAGTGAAAGTGATCATTTTCAGTATTATTGCATCACTGCAAACTTCTCACGCAAGCAGGACAGCAAACACGTCCTACAAAAACACGGCCTCTCCCATCATTTAGTGTTCCTGCTTTGACACAGTGTTTTAACCCATCCAGGGCATACTGAAAACACTGGCATTGCCCAAAAAACTTCTGTCTAAAATACAGTGGTTTGGGTTCTAGGATATAACTGAAAAAAGAGATTTAAAAAAGGTCATTGAATTGTTTCCATCTTAATTCCACGCATTTGGAGGCAGTCATGCTGATCACTTTAGAGTTCCTTAAATACGATGTGATCAGTTGTGTACTCCCTTTCTGGGAAGGCCCTTACAAAAATGAATGAAGGAGATGGATACGGGAAAAGGAAAAGCTATTGTCAATTTATTACAAAACTAGAAGAAATACAAGACAAATTATTCAGAGCTCTATCAGAAAACTGAGTAGTTTTATAAATGAATTTGCCTCAAAAATTCCAGTTGATGATGCCTAATTGATTAACCCTTAAAATAAATACATACAGTAAGGAAGGCTATTAACACCATCTCTCAAATGGGAAAGCAGGCAGGGTTCCCAGGCACTTTGCCCGGTGGCCGTGAGTCGGTGACAGAGCTGGAGGAGCACAGGAGCTCGTGCCCCGCGGTCCCTGCCCAGCTGACCATCCCCTTGGTGAGAAGCAGGAAACAAGACACAGTAACTCTGGCATTTTACTTACCTCGTGTAAATCACCCATTTCGTTTTTACTCAACGCTTTTCTCATCTAGTGCTTTCCTAACTGTCTGGCGTTGCATGACAGCTAACACCAGCGAAGAGCTGAGAACCACAGCACACAACACACACGTAGTGTCCTCGCCTGCATGAGACTGCACCTCCACCAACTGTAATGAATGAGTCCCCCTTCTCTCTCTGAGGATGAGATCAGTTGACAGAACAAGGTCTTCAACAGAGTGCTGGGACCTTTTAAGATCCCACAAAACCAAGTCAGGCTAGCAGAAGAGGAATTTCTCTGCATAGAAACTGAGCTTCCCAAAGCTTGTTACATGTGAAGAACTCATCTCACCTTAAAATAAATATTTTTCATTAAAAGGCAAGGCAATTCTAGCCCAACCTGTCTTCCAATGCAAATTCAAGCAAGACACTTAAGAGTAAATAACAAGCAAAAGTAGAGTATCAAGGAGAAGAGTCTGCACAGCTGAATTCAACACTATGACCAAAGTCAAGGCTCAAATATACTCAAACAGGTTTGAGTGGAAAGTCCTTGAAGTATTCTCCAACAGTGAAAACTTCCGGTAAGGATGGATTTCATTTAAAAAGATGCTACCTTCCACCCTTCCACTTGTTGGGAATACTTTAAAAAAAAAAGCCACCCAGTATTTCATTTCTTCCATACTCTTGATTATTTATACCAATTAAGAGGACACAGTATCCCATTCTTCCAAGTACATGCCCTGGCACAGCAAGGGCTATTCTGCATTCAGCGACATGCATCATTTCCGTCAGTCCAGCTCCAGGAATAGAAAACCAAGGAAAGCAAGACAGCCAGACAAACAAACCATTCGGATACCTGAAAACCCTGGAGATACCGTAGCTATTGTCATTTTACACCTAAGCTCCTCTGAGGCACTCTGACAATGCCAAATGTAGATGAAAATAAAGAATTAATGGGCTTCTTGGAAGTAAAAAGGATTCATAGAATTATGCTCATAAGCAAACAATCCAGAGACTAAATCCTGCACAGGACAGTTTTGCCTGCACTGAACACCGCCCCGTTCAACACAGTACACTCTGTTTGTTGACTGCACTACATTTGTTCAATGCTCAATGACACACCTCACTGAAGATTATTAGTTGTGTCATCTGCAAATTCTTCTGTATTTCATAGGTCTGATGCTGCTTCTACCATGCACAGCCATTTGCACCAGCAAAATTTAAGTGTAAGCTTCTACCAAACCTATCTCACAGCATCTTACATGCAGCACAGGGGATAAGACTGCCAGCTCTCATTCAAGATCTTTTATTTCAAAATAGAAAGGGTAACAGAAGTACAGAAATGACAGAAAAATTACCTGCTAAAGACTGCACATTAGAGTAACATCTCTGCAACCAATTAACCTCAGCTGTGATGGTCTTGCAAAGACATCTAGGCAGGAAAGTTCTTCCAACCCAAGAGAGCTGGGCCAAACATAAAATCATCCCCCTCCCCCCCGCCAAAGTCCAGCAACAAACAAACCATCTTTACTGAGGATAATATTCCTCTCCTACTTCCCCATAATAACTCAGAAAGCCAAATCAAGGAGGACAGATGCAGGCCTGAGCTATAAAATCCAGATTTCATTTCCTATCACTCCCATCCCCCAGGAGCTCAGGGGTGTTTAGATTCTGGGCTGTGGTTGAAGTCCATCTGTGTTCTTCAAGTATAAACATCTTCATTGAAACCAGACTCATCCTGCACAGCCATTCACTTAGTGAGCTCATCTGTGAGACACACGGACTGGCACATTTCTATGACAACCAAAAGGAAAAAAAAAAGTAGCAGCTTGGCACAAATTAAACAGCTTTTTAAAGCCTCTCTGTTGTTCCTGAGGCTTCTTTCTCTTCCTCTAGCATCTATAGTTATCTCAGATATACTGCCCAGAACATCAGCTCTCCCTAAAATGGTCCTCTTTCCATAGGGAAATAGAGGCATTTTGTAAGATTTCAATGTGGGGAGGAATGCTCAAAAAAAAAAAAAAGAATCAAAGCAAAGGGAGTGCTGTCCTATCTAGTTCTCAACTGAATTAGACGTACATATACATCCTAAAGAGACAGTCCAAAGATGGACCATAAGAATCTGTACCAATGAAGTGTTCCCAAAAAAATTCTCTCTTCAGAAATGAGACCAAGTAGTTTGTTCTGTTTTGTTTGAACATCTTGCTGTCTATTAACTCTTCATAAAAAAACCTAAAAGTACTGTTTTCTCTCCATCAAGAACAAAACAACTCAAAAAAAAGTGTACCATTTGAAAGCCATCACTCTTTCACTTTCTGGATCTCAGTCTGGCTTTTTTTGGTTTTACACTAAGCCATCCTCATTTATTTTAAAAAAAAAAAGAAAAAAAAAAAAAGGCAACAGGGCACAAGGAGGTTATAAGAAGGTTATTTCAGTACAACCAGTTCAGGTCAATGGTTTATTTTCCCACCTAGTAAAATCAGATAAATACAACAGGGAAAACATGACAGCATCTTCTCTTCACAATGATTTCATGCCACAATACACACCATGATATAAAATTATGCCATTTTTTCAGCCAAGATATAGGCTTCAGTTCAAGCAACTGATACACTTTCTTAAAGCCCTGCTCATTTAAAAGTCCACACACTAAAGCAATCCAGCACCAGATAAATAAAGCAGCTCTTTCTCTGACATATGTTGCCAGTCAATGCAGAACTCGCATTGTCCTTATGTTTGTTATTCCATCCCCTCAAATCAGTGACTGCCAGCTTACACAATTCATTAATTGTAAGTAGTTAAGATTGTTTTTACTAGTATGGTACAGATGCCAAATCACTCATAGTGATTCCCAACAAGAGAGAAAGATGCTATGAGTAAAAACAATGGAATGGACTCCCAGGATCTAGACGTGCCAAGCCACAAACATAATGCCAGAAGAATAATTTTCTTTTTTTTGCTCCCATTCTCTCCACCTTAATTTTCTGAGATTTAATCTCAAGCCAGACTTTGCTGAAACAGGTAACCTGTTGGATCTTCCGCTAAGACTCCTTGTGTTTGTAACAGCTTGTGTCATGTGACCACAGAAATAATAAATCAGAAGAATAAAGAGATTATTTTTTTTTTTAAGTCACAGAAACCTCAAGTGCAACTTTGTGCACTTTTGTCTACTATGGTCAATTTTTTCTCCTGGCATC
The DNA here is from genome assembly GCF_013368605.1 of Nyctibius grandis. Lineage (NCBI taxonomy): Eukaryota > Metazoa > Chordata > Aves > Nyctibiiformes > Nyctibiidae > Nyctibius > Nyctibius grandis. The sequence goes on along the minus strand of NC_090669.1, from coordinate 18,300,285 downwards.
ATTAAAGGTTTCCCAGTCACATATAGACTGCACCCATCAACTCAACAACTTTCATCTCGACAGTGTTTTGACTTGATCTTTTACTCACAAGTCATTTTGTTTAATTTGCTTCAGACATCTTTCCACACACGATTCAGAGTAGCAATACAATGCCAGGCAAAGTACTGAAATGTTCCCAAAGGCACAGATGAAGGAAAACTCTGTTATTAGTGGATCTAAAAGGTACTTGCTATTACTCAACCAGCTTGCCACAGACAAAAGAGCATAGCTAGTGCATTATGGCTGTTCGTGGTAGATGTGAGCTTGAGTCACGCAACTGAAACCCCTGTGACCTCCTGGTAGAATCAGATGCTAGAAAGACCAAAGGTGTCCACGTCCAGCCCTAAGGTCTCATCAATTCCCCCAAAACTCCGGATAGCAGTAGCACATAAAGCCACAGGAAAGAGCATCTCCTCTCACTGACCAGCTCTCCTTGTTCAAGGATCAGATCAAAAGCTTTAAGATACAATCACCTTCAGAAATGTTTTATACTTAGAAATTCAATCAAGATGCAGGGAACTTGATTTTGACTAATTTCTAGTCAAAAAAGAAAAGTGCACCCCTTTCTTTTTAACAAGCAGCTATTAAAGTGTTAAACTGTATTCTTCTGTGCAATGTTTCCTATGTCATAAAACTAATACAGAGATAAAAACTCAAGCTGAAGCAGTGTCTTCAGAGGCCACGTGACAAACTATGCCAAACGCCACGGGACTCATTCTGTCCTAGCTCTCACTTGGACCTGCAGTGGGCAAGACAGTCAGAAATACAGTCACTTGGGGAAAAACAGAATTAGGGTACATCTGATTCTGAAAACTGAGATATCACAGACAGCAAGACTGATTTCCATAAGTGCAGCACATTCCCTTCTCCAGTTTAAATCTGCAAACGGTGGGCTGCACCGTGTATTTTCTGCTGCCTACACAACGCATCAGATCTGCCTACTAGGAACACGCCACTATCTGCAGGAGTATGTTCCTCAGAGATACGTGTGCTCCCATCCACTCCAGAACAGGCAAAGACCACACAGTATCGTGTTGTATTTCCAGCTCTCTGCAGGGGCATCCTATGTCACGTCCTGTCACTCAAGTATAAAGATATGCCACTTCTTCCAAGACCAATGCAATCGTCGCAGATGGTGATCAGTTACAAACAGGAAGCATCCATCCTTCTGCTGCACCTCACTGAAGAAACCGGCAGCAAACAGTTCCCTCCTCGTCTCCACTGCTCACTTCTGTGCACTCAGAAATGTACGGCTTCACACTACTGTCTCTGTCCCCACAGCTAGTAGGATGGCAAGAAAAAATTCAAGCTACATGGCAACAGGTTCAATATAGGACAGTATGCTGGGCAACATACACAACCTCTTTTTACAAAGGTTAAGATTTACTCAAAACCAGAAAGCTCCTGATTTTTCCTATACAGGTGAGACTTCCAGTTCTCTGATGAGAAAATGAAGTGATGTGACATTAAGCAGCTCACGAATCTCTTCAATTAATGCATTCTGCACAACGGAGACTTCCAGGGAATTATCTGCAACCACAGCAGTGCCTCATTCCCACTGCCATGTCCCTGAGAATGAGTCACTTCAATTCCCATACTCTTGCTGCAGGCAGAGAGCTAAGGACTATTCCCCGTCTTCATTAGTCAGCCAAATGGTTGGCATCAAATGCTGAAACTACTTACACAAAACTTTAATTAGGGTTACCTTATTTTCTGCAACTATTCAAACATAGTTATCGTCAGCTCTCCACTCTTCATGTTGATTAGGGCTTAACAGGAGACAACATTTCCATCCCATCATCTTCAGGGAACAACCGAAGAGTGTGCCATACAACCATGCAGAGGATGGCAAAGAGAATAAAAACCAGTACCAAGACAGCCTTAACTGCAGGAGGCTTGCAAGCAGCACGTCTCCAATGCTGAGCTACATTACAAATCAACTGCAAAGCTATCCTGGCACAGGACCCTAAGTGGTGTGAGGAAATAAGACAGCAAAGGCTGAAGAAGCCAACATCAGTAGATCATTCAGCTCCAGACGTATGACCAAGCTCACAGTGAGAGCCAGGGTCACCACTCTCATTTCTGAGCATGTCAGCCCTTTCCAGAAAGTCATGGGGAAGAGGAAGGAGGAAGAAGAGAGTTTTGAGATAGGTAGTATGCCTTACTGCTCTCCATCATATGAGGGGTCAGGAAGGTCAGCTACGCCTGCAACAGGGCTCTCCTAAGCCGCCAAACTCTTTATTGCAATACTATGCCAATTTAAAAGAGATTTTATCATTATTAAACCGGTTTGGGGGACAGAAGGGTATGACTGTGGCTGTTTTTACACATCTAGGGATACTGTAATTTTAGTTTAGAAAAAAATTCCCAGAAGAGGCACAAAATCTGTGTCACAAGTGTTTTCGAACTGCAGAAAGCCTTTGCTGAATACAGCTCACAGTCTGTATGTGCTTCATGTGATTTACAAACTACAAACACTGGAATTTTTGGCCAGGAGGGTGTCATTGACTAATTGGGATTCTCCCTTCTCTCTGGAGTATAGGTTTATAGAGGAATAAGATCATGTTCTCCAGGCAAGTTTATATGAAATGATTCATCTCTAGCCAGCTGCAGTTAAGACATCTGCTTGTTTTCATTTCACTACAGGGAGATTTGCCCCCCTCCCTTTACCTCCAAAGGCGGCCAAGATTATACCCAATCGTAAAAAGAAAACTGACAATTTCAATACTAAAACTTAGGAAGTCAGGTAAATTACACAGAGGCCACAGATGCACCTCTGCCCCACTTAAAGCACTCCTAAGAAACATGAAGTGAATACTAGGGTGAGGAAGTCCTATTTAATCAACAGACATCACCTCTGTATCCTGTGGTTTACATGCAGATCTGCCCAAATACATGAAAGTATTTCTTTGTTTCGAGAATCCCTCGCACATACCACATGGGATCATGCAGACGGTCCTCGTGTGGTCAAATAGAGTTTGTGAACCCATGCCTTTATAGCTTTTCCATGTTAATCTGCACTCTGGGCATATATCCAATTAAAGCCTCATGTATAGATCACTAGGTTACTAACTGGCCTGCATACTTGGGGGGAGGGGAAATAACAGGCTCATGACTGCATAATTTAACACTGCTTGTGCTTTCACTTTTACATGCACAAGTCTCTTTTAATCTAGTCTTACCACAAATAAAGAGTTATAATGCTTGCTGAAGAGAAACTCGGGTCCCTATGTGCTGGAGCACACAGTAGCTAATGCTGAATGCATTTACACTAGTGCTAACTCCAGTGCAAAGATGACAAGGTCTGTTCACAAACACGCTACAAAAACAGGAAGCAAAGGGGAAAACTTCACAGTGTTTGGAAACAGCAGAGCATTGTTTGCACTGGCTTTTCTTACAAATGCAAGAGGGGAAAAAAAAAAAATCAGTTAACGTGAAATCCAAGCACAGCAAGAGCCTTAGATCAGACACCAGGGTCTCAAGACAGCAGCTCTCAAAAGATCTCCAGGTACACACTGTACAAGAAGATGCACACGGTATGTCTTTTCCTCCTATTTATGCTAAGAAAATCCGACAAGTAAAGAGATAAAAGCTCTCAAAGCCTTGACATTGAAGCTAGATAATGTAACACAGCACTGCATCTTTATCTCAGTTAAAACAGGTATGATGAATGAAGAGGCACTAGAAAACACATAATCCACCAAATTTAAACATTTCCATTATTTTTAAACTGCATTCAAAAGGGAAGATACAGTGGCACAGGCCTCGCATGCTGTGGGCTACCCCAGAAGGCCATCGTCACCTCATACTAAGAGGCTGCGCTGTGGACTACATCCTTTCAAGGTGAGTCAAAAAGCTCCAGTCACAAGCACGCTGCTGGCACTAACTCAGAGACCTCCCTTTTCAGCTGGAGCACACAGATCCAATCTCTAACTTGAAGCTGCTTTGTCCAAATTTTTTCCTATCATCACCTCCTTTCTTTCCCTTCTCCCTTCAAGTCCACTCAGGCCATGCTGTAGTCCCACAAACACATACAGCCTGCACAATACACAGATAATGCATGTAGTTAGTGCTGCCTCAATCCCGACTCACCCGAAGTTTAAAACCAACCAACCTACACACCACTCCACAGGTCTAAAGCAACAGAGAATTGGTCCTATATTTGGGCAAGCACCAAGGAGGGCTCAGTACTTTCCCATGTCTTCTATCTCCATGAGGGAGCAGCTTTATACACAGTCAACTCCCACGACAGATTTGATTTCACCAGATTTAAAGTACATTAGTCAACCCAAGTCACTGGGGACATTTGAAATAACTTACAATAAATCAGAGAAGATTCATTTCAAGAGAGGCAGTGACGTAGCACCAAAAGCAGCATAAGTTAGTGTTAGGAGAGAAGCCATCAGCAGTATTTCTTAATGCCAATAATTTTTTCACTATAAACACGAGAGCAAGGAGACATTACAGTTTTCAGGCAAATGCTGGGCTCCAAAGGCAAAGCAGTTACCTAGAAGAGGTATGTCAATATTTAATACCAAAGTGCATGTCTAGTCCTGCACATTTCATTCAATTTCAAGCTTTTCCAGCTTTATTTCCTGTTTCATTCACAGCAATCACAAAAGATGAATTATCTAACCTTAGAAAATGTGTTTTTAGTCAGACGAGACACGTTGACCGTGTCCGTACTTTCACCTTCAGAAACAAAGTTCTGTGCCAGCACAAGTTTTATGCTTTCTTCAACGTCCACATTATTTGGTTGCAAAGTAGATGGGATTTTCAGGGCCAGGACTCCATTCAAGCTCTGGGAGAGGAGTAAAGAGCCTGTTCTGTCCCTCTGTATGTCAGGCTAGTTTTTAGTTAAAAATTTAAAAACTTTCCTCAAAAGTCACCATAACAGTAGGGACCAAAAAAAAGCCCTGAAGGATCCGAAAGAACCATGAAGAGTTGAAAGAAAAACTAAACAAAGTAACAACTAATAATTTGCACTTGCATAATATCTTCGATCAATGCTCCTCACTCCTGTATACCAGCAAAGAAAACTGGCTGCATTTCATAACAAAAACGATCAGGGATACTACTTCAAGCCCTTACTACACAGCTGGAGTTGCTATTCCTTTTGTAAGAAATACGTGAACAAGTATCAGTCTTCCTGCACTGAAAGAATAAGCTGAAGCTCCTTTTCCAATCGCATAATCACGCTACTGTGACCTATTTCCTGAAGGTAGTAGTTTACAGCAATTGCATAGATTTTCTTCTGGTTTAAACAGTGACTGAACAACATCTGTAACATGATGATGTTTTCTCTTTCTCCAGACATCCACATAAACCTCTCTGTTCTACGTTACTGTTGGATAAGGAACACGATTGCTTCATTGAACATGATTCATCTTCCACAAGGAACCAACAGGTACTCAGACTGTGGGCATTTGACTACGGAGCACTAAGACAAGGACACGGATGGATCTCATTCAACACAGTCCATTGGAGTAACCACAGATCTCCTCTGCTGCAAAGGCAAATGCTGTTCTTCAAAGAATCACTGGGCCTTTCACAGTTTTGGTCCCCTCCTCCCACTTTCTTTCTCAGAGCCAAGACACTAAGCAAACTGTTCAGATGACAGAACACCTTAGCTATAGTTGGAGCATCGTGGGGCCAGAGCATCCAAGGAAGGCACGCGCTCACGACTCTCTGTCACTGACATCCAACGCCCTGCCTGGCATTGTAACAGCCAGGGCAAAGAAATCACTCATTGAGCAACTACCTTTTCAGGCTGCCAGGAACAACTCAACTCTCAGATCCCCAACTAGAGTAATTGCATAGCCACCAGAAGAAAAAAAAAAAATCCACAGAACTGCATTAGCTTACACCAATGGCTCACAGATCCGCTATTTTAAGAGTCCACATAACTTTCTACTTTCAGTTTCCTACTTTCTTACAGTTTACATTATAGTAGAGAGAAACGTGGTGTTTTGAGATGCCTCTGCAGTCGTATTATTCTCAAGTGATTCCTAAATTTAAGAGCTCAACATCAAAAAGTTTGTACAGTAAATCCAAGGTATGAGAAGGGAGAGAACACTGCTGATCTTTTTTTCAAAAACAGATCGCAACACCCTGCTTCTATAGCAATTTTGCAAGATCACTCTCATCCTGAAAATTTCAGTGCAGTCAAGGTTTCCCTGACTTACTCTCTACTTCTGAATTCAATCTTAACAGCCTCTAAAGCAAAAGCAAAGTGGTAGGTTGTCAGAAGTGACTATCAGGAGAATACACAAAGCATGCACGCCACAGAAAGCAAGAGACTTCAACTGATTGGCACCTGGCTCCCAGACAGATATTTTCTTTGCAGGAAGATTGAAGAGTAGTAAGAAGAGCATGACACCCTGGGCTATGCTCTGCTGTCAGTCACTCTCCCACACTTCCACTGATTTTTAATGACATTTACAACCATTAAGAACACAAATGGCCATCAAAATCAGGAGGGAGATGCAGCCTGGCAGTCAAAGCAAAGAAACTTCGTTTCTGCTCCAACTCCTACCAGTGATTTACGTGAACATGAGGGCAATGCATGACGTGCACTGATCCTTGGTGTCCAACCTAACGCACTCCAGAGTGAACCACAGATGCAAACACCAACTGAGAAGGAACGGCAAATTAAGCACGAACCAACAGTAGCAGACATGTCTGAAAAGTCTGATCTACATTTATTTGTCTCTTTGTTTTCCCCATGTATAAAAACACTGACCATAAAGCACTTTGAGACAGTTGAAGTACAGTGAAGTAGAAACCCAAGGACTTGTAGAATGAAGTCATTAAACTGCCATCCAAAAATCATTTTTTTCTGATTGTTTCAAAGGCCAAAAATAATCCCTCTGCTTTTTGTTCACAGAAGGTCAGACAGACATTCATATTTATGGAAAAAACATACACACCCTTAGTATTTTGATTAAAAAGTTGGATCCCATTTGGCGAGTTTCAGAAACTTTTTTTTTAAAAGCAGTTTCTACTTTACTATTAATAATGCCCATTCCTGAAAATGGATAACAAAGTCATTCAGTCTTATTTTAGGTGCTTGCACAGCTAGAGCAAAAACATAGCCTGCTCACAATACACGCTAATTGTATTACAGCAGCAAAGAAAAAACTCCGTGGTACAACAGAACCCCATTACAACAGGAACCAGACACGGTAAGAGACACTTGCCAATCCCAAAAGCTTATATTCAAATAGTCAAAACAGATGAAGACTGGGAAGAAAGGACCACTGCCGTGTGAAAAATAGCAGTTTCTCAATGGTAAAGCTGTGATATATCCACTTTATATTGTTTGAAACATACTGTTGGGAACACACCATGGGCATCTTCAGGAGGTTTAGGGGGGAAAAAAAAAAAAGAAAAAAGTTTTCTTTTAAAAATTATCCAAACTGTCTACCTGCACATACAATTACCTAATTTTGCTCAGTTAGATACTAATTGTCTATACACAAATAAAGAATGAGGAGGCTTTTTTTGTTCACAAAATTCTTTCTTTACCTTTGAGTTAACATCACCAGAAATCTCATCTTTAAAATACGCATAGACATCTGTACACACACTTCAAAAATATGTACAACTGATTTATAAGAGAAAAACATTATTTCTGATTATCACTTGCAAACACAGTTTCTCTTTAGGCCTAAGAAAAATATTATATAAAATAATTATATTCTGGAACACAATTAAGTATTCTCAAAAAAATCCTCTGATTTAGTTTAATCTCAGCTTTCTTCAGGCAACATTTATCATACCACATGTGGCATCTTTGTAAACAAAATCTTACAAAACCTAAATCCATTTCTGTGTGCTTTAAGATTTGAGTTTTAAATTTTTCAAAAAGAGAAAAAGATTTTATTTTATTCAGCATTTCTTTAAGCACTGGAAATCCAAGCAGCAAAAGTCCTTTAGTGATAGTTCCAAGCACTTGACATGCCCATTCTTAATATAATGAAATTAGAGATCTGGAGTTTGAGAAGCATTGGATATTCATTTTTTATTCATCTTTTTTGAAGCCCTGGTTATTACTCTTCTCCTCAATAAGAGTGAAAGCAATTTTTCCTTTTGAATTTTTCATCCAATGAGAAAAATCAAGCAATCTCTTGGTCACAGGAACAAGAACTTCAGGGGAACTGCAACATTCTTTGAAAAGTGCAAGAGCTCTTACCCCTGAAACAAGTGGTAATTCTGAGCAGACAAGGGAGAGAGACACTTCAAGGGCCCATAAAAGGCTTATCCCATTTTAAACCTCACACTTCACCACTGCCTCCAAAGCGAAAATGGCTACAGATGTGGATATCAAAGCAAGACAACAGCAAAAGCAGCAGCACCATCTTCCCATGCCTCTCAAACTGGGGGAAGCTGTCACACAGAATCACAGAATCAAGCAGGTTGGAAGAGACCTCAGGGGTCATCGAGTCCAACCGCTGCCCCTACACCACCCTGTCAACTAGACCATGGCACTAAGTGTCATGTCCAGTCTTTTCTTAAACACATCCAGAGATGGTGACTCCACCACCTCCCTGGGCAGCCCATTCCAATGTCTAATAACCCTTTCTGTAAAGAAATTCTTCCTGATGTCCAACTTGAACCTCCCCTGGCGAAGCTTGAGGCTGTGCCCTCTTGTCCTATCGCTAGTTGCCCGGGAGAAGAGGCCAACTCCCACTTCACTACAACCTCCCTTCAGGTAGTTGTAGACTGTAGGATCCACCCTCATGCACGCTTCAGCCAGGACCACATACCACAGCAGTATTTCAGCCAATTTCAATACCAAATGGGGGAAAAGAGATCAATTTGCAGCGAGCAGCATCTTTTTTTTTCTTAATAAATCTCCATTGTTCAGGGAAGAGAGGCTGGATGGAGCTGGTGGATGCCCCATGGAGCAGCAGCAGCTGGCAGGTCCCTTCTGTGAATCCTGAACAAGAAGGGCATGTACCCCAGTGCAGCCTGAGCCGGGGCCACTCAGCAAGTCACATCGTGTTTCCCTGCATCACTGATATCGCCTCTCACAGTACCCTGACTTTTCAGCTTACAGGGATGCAAATTAGGAGAAAAAAAAAAAACACCACCACACAACAGAAAAAAAGAAAAAAAAAACCAAACAGCTTAAAAACCTGCCCTGTCGGTAATTACATTCGCTGATCCACGATGACTCTATAGAATAATTAAACATTAATGCACTGCTGCAAATTGCGTGCGTTTTCCCCAGCGTTGCAGGATATGAAGGTGCAGAGGAAGCACGTGGTCCCATGGTCTGTCATGCCTTGAAGATGTTCATTGCTGTCCTTGCCAGGGCTTTCAGACTGTGGTGAGCAGTCCTCATTAGTTTCTCTGTCCTCAGTCCCAGTTTCTCCCATAGAAGAAAGTAATGTCACAAACTAACTTTCCACCAGGACAGCACTGTCTAAATGTCAGCAGAAAATGGTGATATAGCAACAGCTTCTACAGCGGTTCTAACAGGGAACTTTCCAGCATGCCTCTCGCTCATGAAGAGCCGCTCCTCCTAGTGCAGGCTGCTCAAGACCTTGAGATCTGCCAACCCAAGAAAAAAAGTGGGGCTCTATTTTGCAGAGAGCTGCACAAGCCTAACAGTAGAGTCAGCCATCTCCTATCCAGCAGCCAACCTGGAAGCTGCACGGTGATCTTTCGCTGAACCTTTCTGGCTTTCTGCACAGCACATCCTGCCATTCAGGTTACAGGCAATGAATGGTAATCCCCCTCCTCAAATTACCCTACTGATTTCAACGGAGCGAGACCAAGAATGTACGTGACCGAGTGTACTTCCAGTTGAGATTTTAGTCATTGCAACTTGACAAGTTTCTTGAGCTCAGCTAGGAACAGGCACACATCTCTAGCAGACACACTCAAATCCAGAAAAAACAGATGCCTTTTTATTTTCTAAGTTTCTCAAAAAAAAAAAAAAGAGAAAGACTTAAAATTATTTAAAACCATACTGAAAACTCAGATTAAAGTAGAAGGAAATAGCCTTCACCATAAACTCATGCCCTGGACACCACAATCTGCAATCTGGCATGTTATTCGCTTTTGTATTTCCTACTCTACTGGCCATGTCCCATCAATCATGGGACAGCCCCAAAGCCAAACTCAAGAAAGCACTTTAAGTACTGGAAATGCCAGTATTGGTAACACAAAATGTCCACAAACCCTAAAACAAGACCCCCTCCTCCAAAACCTAGAGAGTATTGTTAAATTCTCCTAACTTTTAAGCCTCTGAAGTGAAGGCCTTTTAATTTAGCATCTGGTTCTGACTTTTTCATGTTTCCCTCCACAACCACAAGAGCTAAAACTCCACTCGCCATTGACGTGATCGGTTATAATGTATGCTTTTCAATTGTCTTTTCCCTTTCCTGGTATTGCCCCTGCATTCTTAAATATTGTGCAAAACAGGAAAATTTTACACAATGATTTAATAATACATTGTTTTTGGCAGCAATTCCAGCCTACCATGTTTTCCTCTCTCTTCTTCCTCAACAGTCTGGCAGACTATACACTGAAACAGATCAGTTCCCTGATCCAGTTAAAAGACAACAAATCTGCAAAAGGTTCAAACAGAGAAAATGTTCCCCAGTCAGTTCACACAGATTTTCTCAATTTGACCCTGCAAACTGTTATGCATGTACAAAAGACAGACTGAGGTGGTATGGCACAGATGCCGAAATGAATGGCACAGGCCAGGACTACCTAAGACAGCACTACTGCCAATGACACTGCATCATCAGAACTTGTGAAAAAGTCATTTTATTGAGTGTACATACATTCACAAGCGCTCTATATGGATTACACATGCTAAAATATCAAAGACATGATTGTTTATGGAATTAAGCACTACATATCTATAAACACAGGCAGATGCAGAACAAAACTGATGCAACTAGCGCTGCTCAAAACACTAATAAACAACCCACAATCCAATTACTTCTAAAGACTCCAAAAGGCTTCAACTATTTGATGTAGGTCTCTTCTTTCATAAGTCCTGTGTGGGGAGATGAGTAAAACCCTATTAGTCCAGCCACACTTACTAACATAGAAAGAAATGAGAAAAGCCATTTTATTGTATCACATTAAAATTCACCTGCTATTTAGGAACTTCAAAAGTATGAACAAATTATATGCAATAAATTAAACAGTTCCCAAAAAATCACTCCTCTCTATGTACAAAACCTACCACCTTTTTCCTCCAAAACCATCCCTCAGCATACATAGTTCTGTCAATTATTTTGGTGGGACCAAGGCTTCAGCCTCTGTTCCCCCACTCTTGCTAACAATTCAAACACAAGCTTGCAAACTGGAACATCAGCGTAGATGGGACTCTCAACCTGGCTGTTCAGCTCTGAAAAACTAAACGTCCTTTTTGTGTTTCACAGAATCATAGAATCATAAAATAGTTTAGGACAGAAGGGACCTTTAAAGAACATCTAGTCCAACCCCTCAATCTTTCACTAGATCAGGTTGCTCAAAGTCCCACCCAACCTGACCTTGAACACTGCCAATGATGGGGCATCCACAACTTCCCTGGGCAGTACATCCTTTCCTAGAAGGACCACACACCAACCTCAATGCTCTAGCACTCTTCCTGTCACTAGTTACAATGTTGCACTACAAAAAAAATAAAGATGATCTCACAGCTCCACGAAGGCCCAGCCCCGTGAGGGACGCTGAGCTCCTCCAGTCCCTGCTCTGATGCAGGATCAGGTCCCCATTGAGGACCAGAGGCAATTTACAAGTTTCCTCCGGGGGACTATTACCCCCACATAGTGGCTAGCACCACATCTTTACTCCCCAGCCAAAACAAAACATGAGGCAGAAGTATTTCTGAGTATCCTTTTTATTTATGCCCCATAACATGTAAAATTTACTGGCTGGGTGTTAACACTAATAGCCTTTAAGAGCTCTCACTCTATCAATGAATATAGCTTCTGTTTTCATATTTTATATAAGCTCTGTGACATATAAACACGTACCTTAACACTACTGACTTATAAATATGCTTTTTAACCACTGTAGGAACTATATATTCAAAGGTATGTTTGATAGGCATCAAACAACTTTAAAGAAAGATCATTTTAGGCTTTCTTATGCCAAGCTACAAACTAATATAGCAATAAAATAAGTTCGTCACAACAGAGTAATAATCCATTAAATCAGGGAGTCTTCAGAAAAATTCGTGTTTCGTTAACGCAGGTACATGCCTGCCTCCACTTCTGAAACAGAGTCTCAATTTCAACAGCATAGATAACATGGAGCAATTTGTTCTCAATTTGTAGAGAACACTAAATTATTATGGGTTGTATTCAAATTACAAGATTCAATGCTCTTTCTGATGTGCCCGAAGAAAATACCTGATAGATAGCAACAGGGTAACCCAGAAGAGGCAAAAACATGTACAGCCAAAACCCATAGGTGCCACTTCTTGTCAAATGAAAACAATCATGTGCAATAGTAGACAATGAGAAATATTATTTTTAAACAGTAATTTAGCATTCCACTGTTACAACAGATCAAAAAAAGATCTTAAATTGCTTTGTTATTTATGTGTTCATACTCACTTATACATCTCATGATGGCAGGCCCACCAAGCTAGTTTTAAGTCACATTTGTAGAGCCCCATCAATAGCACAGGACATAAGGACAGCACGTGGTTGACCAGACTGTTTACTTTACTTTTTATTATTATAGCTAATTCATAACCATTCTATTTGTAATCTGGATAATGCTACAATATTCCTTTTCCAGGAAAGCTTAAAAAAAATTCTTCTTATAAGATTGTTTGGAAAGTTCTGAGCTCTGCATAATACTTCCCACTTGAGCTAATTGTTTTTCAAGGGAAATTTAATTTTTAAAAGTGTGTTTTTCTAACTAATGGGAACCTGTGCTAAAGTAAACAATGAGTCCGGCTTGATAGGAATTTTTGCTCTATCTTTACCAAAAGAAGGAAGGAAAGACATGTAATAGCATGCTGAAACACAGGCAGTAGCAGAATTGTTGAATTTCAAAAAACAATGAGAAGACAATTTTCTGCTCCACTTCTCCTATTTGAAACAGATCATCCTGCTCTGCCTCATTTAATATTAATTGGGTATGTTCTTGTCTCTAGAAGAAAATATAACTGCAGCTCCCTAATTCACTTACGTTCTTGTTTCAAATGTATTTCTGATTAGCTAGCTTGTCAATAAACTATTGTCCTCATACATCACTTCTGTACAGAAAAAAGTTTAAAAGGCACTCGAATTTTTTCAGGATTGTCACCAGCTTTGAATATGACATTACACTCAATTTACCTGCCAAGGCAAAACTGAGCAATGTGAAATGGGCATGAAAAGCCAAAGTTTCCACCTCCTTGAGGGATGTTAATGAGTAACTTCATGGTTTCAATTATGTCTTATCTTCCCAGATGGGAATTAGAGAGGTCATCCCTAGCCAGCAAAAATGAATCGCTTATTTATTCTTTCCTTGTCTGCTGCACATACATATGTATCACAAGTCTTTCCTGCAAGCCAGTACTTTAAAACTCCTTGTCCTAAACATCTACTCCCCACTGGTGCAAGAAAAACAATGAAAGAGAAAAGCAAGGCAGAGACACAAAAGGGAAAGGCAGAAGGATATTAAAGGCACAGAAGTTCAGTTACAACAGTGTCTTCATTTAGCCCGCATCCAGGGCTAAACAATAAACAGTTTTTCTCTCACCCAATGTCCCTTCCCTGACCAAGGAAGGGAACTGGGAAAAGGAGGGAGACTTGTGGGTTTGAAGTTAAACAGATTTAATAAAATAAAGAAACTAATATCAATAACAACACAAAATACACAAAATTATACTTATCTGCAGAGCATTGGAAAGTTGCTCCAGGAATAGCAATCGTTGGAAATAATGAGGAAGAGGGAGGAGAGGAGATCAAAAAGAGCTCCCCAGCAAGCCCTCCCTTTTATAGTGAGCTTGATGTCAATGCTATAGAAGACACCTGGGGCCAGCCTGGACCAGCTGCCCTGGATTTAACTGCTGAGGGCCTTGATCACCATGGCTGGCCACAAACTGAAACCAAATCCCAATGTAACCAGGACAGACAGCTCCCTATAAACTACTGAAAATCAGATTTTAACATTTCTGTTGAAGATAGCCATAGGTCTATTCTTCACACACACACACAAAAAAATATTACTCAAGGAATATTAAATCGGATTTTATTTCTGTCTTTGTTTTTACTATCACTACCCTTCCAGCTGTGCAAGGACAGATCTCGCTGGAAAAAAAAAATTAGTTAGGGCACTACATTTGAGTTTGGTAGGTGTTTATAAAATAAACATTATTCCTCCCATGGGGGAGAAAGTCAAATTCATCTCCAGGCAAGCTGCTGTCTGGCAAACAAAGTTTGTAAGTATCAAAATTTCCTACCGGGATTTCAGCATTTACATTAAAAAAAAAAAAAAAAAAAAGTTACAGATCTGTATTTGCTTCCACCAAAAAAACTTTAACCAGAACGAAAGCCTGGACAAGAAGTGAGTGAAACTGTAATGATGAAACTGTACTATGTTTAACCCATTCTTTGAGAAATATGAAGCAAACAATGGAAACAACACATAAATCAGGTGAAAGCCCAACACCTACAGTTATGGGTCTCTCCACTCCAGAAGCTAATACCTTTCCATTTGTTAACTGAGCGCATATACCAATTCAGAATACAATTATTATTATTATTATTCTTTGATGAACATGGACTTATTTTAATTGAAGCAGTCGCTTGTGATAATGTCAGAAAAAGCACTTTGTAGAGAACATTATGTTTTTCCTCCTTAAATTTTTCTAAACTAAGATGGCCTAACTCTTGTTCCATTGCATTCCTGCATAGTGCTTTCCTTACGCAAACCTATCTTGTCAGCACAAAACATGCAACTGCCTAATTAAACAATGGAAGTAGTTACCACTCACAAAAAACCTGTCGGTAGGGTCTCATTATTCAGACTTATATGGGGGCACATACATTGTCTACCTGTGGAAAAAACTGCTGATGAATAACCCATACACAAACTAAGGCTAACTCCTATATTGCAGCCCAGGCATCGACAAGTACGAGCTTGTGGGGAGAAGACTTTAATTCAAATATATGTCTCAAGTGATAATAAAAAGGGTCGAAAGTGCCTAGAATCAACACATAACTTATCCACTGTTACTCAGGGACATGATTTGCCAGATGTGGATTTAGGTGTCATTACAACTTTTGCTTTCAAATGCAAAACACAGTGATGTTATTTTCCTGTTCAATTTTATTCATGTTACGTAGAATGCAGTAAAACTTGTCATGCCAGAGGATTTGCAAAGGGATGATGTGAAGATTAATTAGTGGCTGCTCATAAAGCACCCTGCCTGTGGAAAACCCTATGTGTAAAAATGACCTTGTTATCAAAGCTGTTGAGTGCTGCCAATGCTCACTTCCAATGGACGGTATGGATATTTTTCTACAGCCCTTGAAAACCAAATTAGTTGCATTTAAATATCTACCTACAGTTTCAGGAGGTTTTGTGCCTGTACCCTACTTCTGTAGGCAGTGGGGGGTGTATTTTGCTTAAATCACATCTTTTCAGCTCAAAAATAAAAAGAGTAAAATCTAGGTATCAAAGAACCAATATCTGAAAGATACCTGCTAAACGTACCCATACGTTCAGGCAACAAGTGAATGTGGATCTTATCCTAGTGCCCTAATTACTGCCTGGAAACCAAAGACACTACCTGAGATAATAAAGCAGAGATATTTCTGCGAACAACGGTATTTACTTGCTGAGTTAGCGCTGGAAAAAAATGATAAGGCGTAAGACCAAGCACGAAGAACAACTGCTTAACAAAATGGAGCCTGCAATGGTACGTACAATGTTTTAGTATCTTCTTGCTATTTATATACATAAAATAATTAGGAATAAGAACAGCTCAGCATTAATTAAAGCACAACCCCATAGGGTTTTAGAAATTTTTTCAGAGACTGTTTCTTTGGTGACAGGTTTGCCAGTGAGCAGAGTTTGACGTCTCCTGTACAAATACAACTTCGTGCCTAGTATTGCCACATTGCAGAGATTAACGTCTGAAGCGTGATCATGCCTGTCTCTACTAGTATCCTTCTCCTCTGCTCAGAAATAATCGGCTATGGATGCTGCCAGGAAAATGCCTCATCTCCACTGATATTCAACTTCCCCTCTACGCTGATGGTATCTTAATAAAATGAAGAACTGCAAAAACTCCTTGTGCTTGTGGCTTTTGGGGGTTTTCTCCGGCAATGCGCGACCAAATCTTCCTTCTCCCTTTCCACAGTAGTTCTATCAAAGAGAAGAATATTCCCTTGGAAACATCCTCGACAGCCCGGTGGAAATGGTAAGCAGAGATGTCATTGTGGCACAAAAAAGAGCTCCGTGAGAACAGGCAGCTGGCCTACCTGAAGGTTAAAGCAGCTCCCACTGAAAACCTGCTTTGAATACCCCACAGCAGAGCATGATGCAGAAGAGACATTTACACATGCTATGTGTCTGTGTACCAAAGTGTGAAAAAATCCAACCTTCGAGCACAGCACAGACTGGATGAAACCCATTTAAATACACCATTAACAGAAATCTACACAAAAGCCAATCCACTCTCTCATAGCACAAGTGTCCTATAGGAAGACCAGAATGAAGCCATTGAGGAAAATGAGACATTTACCTAGAGATCAAGAAAAGGACACGATCAAAGTACTGAATGATTAAAAATCAGTGTAAAGCATGTTTTGTGAGCTGTGTTAATCGCTGTTAGACAAAATTTAGGTGTAGTCACATCACATACTATACAAATGTCCAAATAATACTGGCCACGAAATTTTAAGTTGTATGTGCAAATATAAATCATATTTTTAAAGATTGTATCCGTCTATTGTACACCTTTTGTACTGTTGATATCACGGCCTTGAATTTTTTCCCTTGCATCATTTTCCATTAGGAAGAAAACCCTGAAGGAATCTCCATATTTTACCATCACATTGCCTGTGTCTGGGCAGGGTTTGTGACCGTCAAATCAGAGCCCCAAAACCGGGCCTAAAACAAAGCAGAGCAAAGAGCCTTCGCTCTCAAATTAAAAGCATCCTCCACCTCCCTCACCTTCAACTTGGCCAACGTGCCAGCAGATATCTGCCGACTTTGGTTTCGGATAGAAATGGCTCAGTGTGGCGATTTCATGTCGGTTTCGCGTTGAGAAGGGAGGAATCAAAAAAAAAAAAACACCAAACAAAAAATGGCTAAAAAAAGGCAAAAAAAAAAAGCAATAATAGGAATAATAATGATAGAGGAAAACTAGACTTGCTCGAAAAAACCCACCGAAACTGCAAAATTCAATATCCCCAGGATTACAAAGGAGGAAAAAAAAACCCCACAGGCATTCCGGGATTCACTCAGGCCGAGCCCCCCACACACACCCCCGACCCCCGCGGGGGGGTCCCCGCACAGCCCGGCAGCACGGCGACCGCGGCAGAACGGTGCAGGCACGTCCCCCCCCAGGCCGCCCCGGCCCCGCAGCCGCGGCGGGTCCGGCCCCGCAGATGCCCCGCGGGGCGGGGAAGCCTCCGGGGCCGCGGCCGCGCTGTGGCCGCCCCCCGCGGCGGTGGCGGCGGGCCCGGCCGGGCTCTTACCGTGGCCGAGGCGACGCTGTTGTCGGCCAGGGTCAAGTGGTGCGGCTCCCACCGCCGCAGGAACTTGGAGGTGAGGATCTTGCTGAGAAACGTCCGGGGGTGCCGGATGACACACACCTGGATGTCCCCCTCCTGCAGCAGCTTGTACCTCATGCCGTTGCAGTGGAGCAGGGCTCTCCGGCACGGCGCGGCACCCATTTTATTCCCCTCGGGAGCGGACATCTCGCCCAGCAGCGGCTTGCTCTCCTCGGTCTGCCTGCGGTCGCTGCCCCCGCCGGAGCCGCCGGTGCGATCCATGGCAGCCCCGCGGGTCGGAGGTTGGCGCTCGGCGGCGGCCGCCCGGGGAGACCGGTCTCTACGGGCGGTAGAGACGGGTATACCAAATAAAATAAAAAATAATAATTAAAAAAAAAAATCCAACCCCACGCGGCGGATTGGGACAAAAAAAAAACACTGAAGGAAAAAAAGACAAAAAAACCTGTCGGGGAAGATGGGGGAAGGGACTGAACCGCACCGGCGGGGGGGAGCAGGGGAAGGGGGGAAAGGGAAGCGATAAAAATCCGTATTCAAACTTCAAAATCCGCCCCCGGCGGGTTCCCCTCGCGGCTCTCAGAGCGCCGCGTCCATGCTCCCGGGCGGGCGCCGAGCCGAGCGGAGGGTCGGCTCCCGGCGGGGGCGGCAGACAAAAGCCGGCGGCGGCGGTGGGGGCTCCTGACGGCGGCTGCGGGAGCGTCCGGCCGCGGTTCCTTCCTTCCCCCCGGGGCGTGTGCGCGAGAGCGTGCGGCGGCGGCGGGCGCGCGTGTGCATGTATGTGGGTGCGGGTGCGCGTCCGTGGGTGCGGGTGTGTAAGGGGGGGGGGGGGGTGTGTGTCCGTGTCCACACGCGCCGCCGCCGCGGGAGGAGGCGGCGAGAGGAGCGATCGCTGCCGACAGCCTCTCGCCGGAGCGGCTCCGGGAGCAGCCGATTGGTTCCGACGGGGTCATGTGCCGCCTTTCCCCTGACGTCAATGGCCGCGGAGCCGCTGAGGGCAGCGGCGGCGGTAGCGCGAGGTGCGCGGGAAGCGGCGGGCGCGCCCCCCTCCCCTTTTCGCCTCATCTCCTCAGAGGGGTCGCGTCGCCCCCCGTCCCTCTTCAGCCCCGCTGAGGGCCGAGGCTGACGGGGGACGGGGGGCTGCGCCGCCCGGGAAGGGCTGGAGGTGTGCGGCCGTACCTGCGCACCCCGCGGGGGCAGCCTGGTCAGGCCCCTCCGCGCCGCGTTCCCTCCGCCATGAGGGGAACCCCCAGCGCCGTGGGGGAAAACGTGAGGAAAAGGAGGGGGGTTGAGTGCGAGAAATCTCCCTGTTTTACAGCCCCCGCAGCTTTTCAGCCGCCCGGGGCAGGGCGGAGGGTGGGTGGCCGCCTCTCTGGAGATGACGGAGAAAGGAAGCGATGACAGTGTATTATTACAGGTTGAGTTCTGAGTGTCTTCACTTCGGTGTTAAACTCTTGTGCAATCGCTGCAGAAAACGGAGAGGGAAGCCCCAAGCCTGGTTGCTGTTGCTTCACCAATGGCTCCCACTCGTGTTCCTTTTGCTCTGGCTCTATGGGGGGACTGGGAAGCGCTGTGCTCCCCTGAAGCACCAGCCTGGAATGGCATGGATCGGTGTGCGAGCCCAGGAAGAACGGCACCTTGCTAGTACAGTGCTGAGCAGGGTGCTGAGTATCCTCTCATCATCCACAAAGCAGAACAATGGTTTAGGAAAAAAAAACAACTCCTAATGAAGAAATGAGCTCCCTTCTAAGACCTCTAAACCGCTTAACAGCTCAGTAATGCTGTGTGCAATATGGATGCCATGTCAAGAGAAAAGGAACCATTTATACTTGCTTTTTTTCTCAGCAATTTAAAAGGTAGTGGTAGAACTCTGATCTCATTTCCAATTTCCTCATTTGAACAACCAGGTTCGGACCAACAAAAAAATTACATGTCGTATAATGTGTGCACATGCAATTCATCGCAGTGGGTATTGCCAAAGTCCAGAATTTAGAAGGAATTTACAGGGCTGTTTTACTTGACGCTTAGCAAAACGTTCGGAGAAACCTTCATGCTTAAAAGTTTAAGCTCGTCTCCAGTTGAGTGAGGTTGGGAAAGGGATGATCTCCTTTGTGAGGAGCCGGTCATTTCACAGCGTGTACCTGCGGCTGGGTTTCTGGCCGCATCTCCTAGTGCAATAGCTCCCAAATGAGAGGTCACGATGCCAAGTGAGGTGCCAGCAGTTACGAGCACAGTCCTGAGCCCGCCCAAGAGAAGGCTCTTTCATCTAATATGTTCGCATCACAAGTTGCACAGATTATCTGTTGGAGAGGCATAAAGCCTTTTGTAGTGGCTGCTGTCAAAGACAATACATGACTGGCTGGACCACAACTACTGCGAGCATGTCCATCACGTGTGTCATTATAGAGCTGTTGTGTTGAAATAGGCTTGCATTTGACAGAATTGCTGTTTAAACACTTTCAGGAGGGAAGGTTTTTGTAACCTAACAATTACTAGCAAATTCGAGGGATACTTTTGTTGCACGTTAGCATCAAAATTATTTATAAAAAGCTAGGAAATCTCCAAATACTCCTAAGCACCAGCTTATAGAACAATGCACAGAATTACGCAATTTGGCTAAGGTTAGAAGGCAGACATTCATTTAATGACATGAATAACAAAACCAACAGGAAGACAAAAATCTCTTTTACAGAGGTTCAAATTGTCAGTATCTCCTAGCCCTGGTAATTACTTACCTCCTGAACTTAAACAAACTGACTGGTCATGATGCACTAAACATTACAGGCGGTTCCCAGAGAGCTTTGTATGCCATAGACTGCTAGGGGTGAATGACGCATGCACTTACACTGAAATAAAACCAGGTCTACTCATACCTGTAAATATGTGTGGAGCTGCAATTAAAAAAAAAAAATAAAGACTTGCAAACCAAATTTTAAAAGGACAGCTTTGTTTAGATGTAAGCTTTTTACTGCAGGAACTGTCTGTTTCTAGGAGTTCCTGGGGTGCCTTTGTACAAGGCAGGCCTGTTCTTGGGTGACCCGAGGTACTATTCCGGTACAAGCAATAACAGTGCCAGTAGTAGGACTATTCGCATACACTCACCCGCACCAACACTTCGCTCAGCGAGAACTGCAACCAGCGTGACTATTTTAGTGGAAGTTTGTGCAAACTAGCCACCTGCTCAAACCACTGCTTTAAATCTACCGTAATTGTCACCTCTGAGAGCTGCTCACCAATGGGAGGACGATATGTAAAGAGTCTGGTGTTCTTAAGTGAATTTCCTGGCAAATTAGAGCAGACATTTTCCACTTGTGTTCCACAGAAGGTAGCAAAAAAAAAAGCAAGGCTGGTCTAGAGCAGTCAACCCAGGAGTTACCTGAAAGGATCCAAGCCTCCACTGGAAATCCACCATTTGAAAGTGTTGAAATCCATTGCGATGTTGCAAAAGCACAGCGCATCAGGCAGCGCCGCTGCTAGCAACCTCCTGTCAAGGACAGAGGTCCAAATCCTCAGAGGTGCTCTGCCTTTTCAGCTTACACTGAATCCACGCTCTCAGGCTGCAGGTGTTCTCTCTGAAGTAAACTCAGCACAGCACGATAAGATCAAGGTATGAAATCTCACATTGCCTGCCAGAATGGGGCAACTGAAAACCCTGTCTAGACATGTGAAATTGAAACACACTGCTTGCTGCACAGCTTGCTGAAACGCACGTTAGCCACCCAACCTGCAGTAAATGGCTGGTGTATGACCCAAAGCTGAAGACATTAAAACTAACACCCCTTCTCATGTCCCTTATACATTATACCGAGCAGAAGTTGGATTAATTGCATTCCCAGCTTTGTGTTTTTCCAGAATGCCTCTTCTGGCTCCGTGCAGACCAATAGATATCTCAGGTATACGTGCTTGGCAGGATTTCAGGGTGGCATTTGGGGATTGCTGTACATTTTGGTTTTCTCCCCAGAAACTAATTTTTATGAGCAAATGCAATCACAAGTGTATCGGGAAAGTGGGACATAATCATTCATTCATATAATAAACACCGAGCAAAAAGTTCATAATAAATAACACATCAGTGAAATGTATTTCTAGCTACTCATGGGGTGCTTATGGGCATGCTATCAGTTTTGAATAATTCAAGAATTTGTGAGGTTTTCTATGAAATACTTAATTTCTGTGCTAGAACAGAAATGCAGGCTTTGAAAATGAAAATTGAGTAGTTTGTTTATTATCGTTGATATTACTACCAAGTAGAAGCTCTTTTAAGTCAGGGCCAGTAGGTACAGGTCAAATTTGAAGGGGGAAAGAGAGAGTCAGAGAGAGACTTGTCCTACTCTGCAGAAATATCGGTGCAATTGGACCAAAACGAGAGTAGGGCTGGCAGGGAAGCAGGCAGAGCTGAAGATGTTTACTCCAGAAGAGAGGTCAGTGGCAGGAGGACAATTCCGATCCACCTGCCAGTCCTGTGCCCTTACTCTTTTTTATGATTCGCTGCTATTTCATAGCATCACTTACGGAAAGACACCATCACCTCGAAAACTGGGATATCCCCATCATGCAGTTTAAAACAGATAGACTTCTGGGTCAGTGACACAGGAATAGATTTAGACTTTTTTCCCCCTCCTCAAAACTAATTCATTTGTGATCTGTATTATTCAGAATATTCATCTGCTCAGTTATATGCTCATAAAACCAGTAAGGCCCATAAACACAATAATTTGCAAATTCCAGCTGGAACGCCAATCAAGAAAAAACACTTTTCATGCATTTCCAGCTTGTGGTCTTTTGCCTGTCTACACTCAAGTCCATCAGGTGTTCTGCAGAGGTCATTCCTGGGTGCCAAAACAGAAGCACTGTCCTGACATACTTTCTTAAGCTGGGCAACACCCACTTATAACCATGTGTTAAAACAAAAACAATGCGATATTCTGAAGGCAAAGAAGACAATTTGTGAGTAGCACTCAGAGCCAATAACACAGGTTGCATAGCAGCGGGGGGGCTTGGAAAACCCGTGAGAAAACACTTGAGATGCCAAAACCAATGCAGGGAGAAAAAATATTGCCTAAAGGCACCTTGCCTGAGAGGAAATCCATGCAGTGGCCTTATGTGACAAGCTACACGAGGGGAGTAACAGAGCAGCTGTGGCAAGGGCCAGATATACATATTGAGACACCTCAATGGGATGCACTTACCAGGGGAGAGAGCACTGACCCCAAAGGGGCTTTACTGGATTTGTAGTACACTTTCAAAGGGAAAACAAGAAAAAAGAATAAAATAAGCCCTTACTCCACTTTCAAATTATTCCTAATTTATTTTACAGAATCTGTTACACTATTAACATGTTTCGGCAAACTCTTTCCCCAGTCAATCAAAGCGGGGAGAAAAGAAATCTCTTTTTATTGTCTCTCACTGAAATTTTCTGTTGGAGGCTGTAAGGGCCTACCACATTCATGCATTTTATAAAAAACCCCATTGCTCTTGTCTGCTCAACCTGTCCCTGAGAGTTGTCTGTACAGAGATGTGAGATACAGTTTTTTCCAAGCAGAGAAGCAAGCAAGCACCAGGAATTCCCAGCTTGTATTCAACATCCATTTAGACTCTTACACAGCAGCTGTCCCTCTCATCTTTGAATCCTCGATGCATATTAGAGATAATGGAGCTTTCTTCCCTTATTCACAGAGGTGCTGCATGGATTATGGAATTCATTAGTCAATGCTTGCAAATTGTCACTGTTGACTCAGAGCAAATTCCTGCTATCAGACTCACTAGTCAGCTCATTTTCATAACAATGCTGTATTGTTAAAAAAATACTTCAAAACAATTCTTTAGTGGAACTGGGGAATACAACACATTCAAGCAAACACATAAAACATAAAAGAGATGCTGTATCAGTAATGCTGGAAGTCCTGCATTTGAAGTCTCTTTAATTGGCATGGTGGTGTTAAGAGGATTCAGCAAGTCATAAAACTTTGGAAAACAGAATTGTTTCCCAAAAGGAGTGATGGAGATTTAAAACCTAACTAGATAAAGATTAAAGAAACCCACTCTGCAAGGAGCAGTTCTGTAGTTGCCCCTAAGGGAAGGAAGGCCTTGATTAGGGCACCATTGATCACAGACCCATAAAATGAAGATTGCATTTGCAAGCATCTCTTTCCCAAATTTCTCATCACCCACTTCTCCTGAGCCTACATCAGTTTTGAAGGTTGCCTCACAGATGGAGTAGTAAGAGGGAAGTCAGGCTCTGATGAGAACTTGTAATTCTCTGACATCTGTGACGTTCAGATTTCTACTGTTCTCGGGTTTACTCAGTCTCTGTGGTCTTGTTTTCCCAGCTGATGCACATTACACTACGGGGCTAACTGCATGCCACGCAGACTCTGGTGACAAATATATCTTGGATTCCTCACTGACATAATGCACGCTTTTGAGTTCATGATGCAGAAATCCTACTTTTTTTCTGCCTGTCATCATCAGATGTTCTGATATAGAGGGATGTAGGATGAAGCTGGTGGCATCAATTGCTAGCAGGAGCCTGCCATCTGCTGATCTGAACAGCACTCCAGGCTGGCTTTTACCTGATCTGATCTTGGTAGGATGGAGCACTATACAAAGGAGGTAAAATATACCTGAACAGAAGCAGCGTTAACAGCCTTGCTGTGGTGAAGGAATTTATTTAAGTGGAAAGAGGAAGTCTCAAGTCTATAATCTCAGGTCTAAGTCTGAATTGGGCAAACAGAAACAAAGAGGCAACTAAAATAAACAAACGAGTAGATAGGAAGGAAATAAGCAGAAGATACAAAGAAGAGGGGGAAGAGCGTGAAATTTCTTTTCTGCTTTGCTGCACCGGATCAGATAGCGCAGCTAAGGTATCGGCTGTCCTTCCCCTGCATTCACCCTTCTACGTGACAGCAGCCACAAGTGGTAAACTTCTTCCCTAGGAGCCTCTACCTTCTTCCAGGGCCACCCACACACGCAGGAATGGGAAAGACCCTGGAAAAAGAAGAGCTCCCAACAAAATTCATCAGGCTGCCGTCTCTTTTCCTTTAGTGCTTACTGCCCTCAAGACGTATGTAAAACACTGTCATTTGGCAGGACGTAGTGAAAAGTCACCATTTCCGTTAGACTGTCTGCATTATTGTTCCCACCCCCAGCTAATATTTCCTATTTCATCAATAGGTCACATCCTACCAGTCATTCCAAGTTGTGAGTGCTTGTCAGTCCGAAATGCTCTATTAGCTCTTAACACATACAAAATATCGCCGTAACACAAATAAGCATTAAAAGTCAAAGGGAAATGGGACATGATGCAGAGCTGTGAGCTTGTCACAGTAAGGTAAAGTTTCCTCAAAACAGAGGAAGAACAACTAAGAAAGAAAAAGGTAGTCCGCAGATTAGAGAAGTATGTCTTCACTCACTGAACCAACACACTGGGGAAGTGAAATCAGAAGCGGATGAAATGCTGAAAAACTGGGATTATTTTTTGAAAGATGGGGGCGGGGGGGGAGGAAAAAAAAAAGCAGAACGGGAAAGAGCATCAAGGATTAGCAGGATTAGTACCCACAGATACTCTGGTGAAGAGGTGTCATAGATGAAGAAAGAAAAGATAAACTAACATCCTTAATTATTGTTTTTATTGTTAAATTCCTGTGTTACAATCGTTTCAAAACAATGTTACACAAAAGGCAGCTGAAACCCTCCCACTTGTCCTCAGTCGTTTCCTAACATTACCTTAATATGAGCAGGGTTATAAAGCGAAGTAGAAACTCCCATCCGATGACAGGGCACATCATCCAGTGCTTTGGCTTTGTTGTGCTAAGCACTTCTAAGACAGTCCTTGACCTAAGAAGTCTAAGAAAACAAATACAAAGGACAGAGAGAAGCATCAATTTAACGTAGTTATCTTTCATGATTTATAGATTCCCAGATACAGCTGAAGAAATCAGCTGTTTGGGTATGCTTTGGTAATTATACACCTTGTAATTTTTACCTGTCCATCAGCCAAGCATAGCTGATTTCTTCAAAGTATGATATCCTTGGAGGCTTTACGATCCAGGGGGAAACAGAAAGTAGGAGAATGGCAGTGACTTGCTTAGGACGGTCCCCGGCTGACATGCAACAGAGCAAGATGATAACAAATCCAGTTCTCTGAAAAGAACAGATGGTCAGTGATGGTAGATTTCACCCACATGGACAGACTGTACCATAGACCTAGAAGAAATGTATCACACATCATAACCAGGAAAAAAAAAAACAGGAAAAAATCATGCATATAGCTTTGATAGTGCCCAAGGCTGTGGCTGACCACAGAAATCAGAGTTTCTCAGCTACCAGAGTATTGCAAAATGGAGGCATTTTCTTTGATATATAAATTTGGCTTTCAGTATATAAGGCTATTTTTCCATAATATGAAAAAGAGCTAAAAAGAGTACATCTTGATTGAGATTTCCTTGGGTGCTATGGAAAGCTTTAAGATACAAATGCAGAACAAGACATTGTAGGAAAGAACCACCACTCTAGCAGCAACTCTTGAAGCTTTTAGTAAGACCTTGCAAGTATTAGGGATGGTACAGCTGCTAGTGAAAAACAACTTGTGAATTGGTTAACTTCATCAGTGAATTGCACCAATGTAGCTATCAATTTACATTTGTTTACCACATCCACACAGGTGATGGGGGGAAAGGGAGGAGCTGCAGGAGTTAGTGGCTGTAATGTGGGCAGCGTGGAGTTGGGCTGGGTTATCATTATCAACAGCAGCAGAATAAAGGCATTCTGTGTGTACAGGGTCTTGTTTGTGAGTACAGACAGCTGGGATTTGGCCTCGTTTGTCCTGCAGTCAAGAACAAAGATTATTACAGTTGTAGACACTATCTGAATTTTAGCAGTGAAACAAGAAATAATGAAAATGTTGTGTGAAGTTAGCAGGACTGGTGCACTGGGTAGAAAGGTGCAAGTAGGGATCATGGGGCTGGTTTAACATGGTTAGAGGCCTCATACCTTATAGCTGATAACTCAGTATGAGCATGTTGAAGATACAGGTGAATCCCATGGTTCACGGACATCTAAGGAGATTACAGTTAGCTTAGCAGTAGTTTTTAATGAGAAAAACCTGCATGTGGGCCAGGAAAGAAAGACATTCAGCCAGTTTACTTCATGCAGCTGTTTCAGTTAACTTATATCTGAGGGTAAAATGCCTCCTTCAATGGGTGTGGAGGTAACCAAGTACCAGCCACTAATGAACTACAGTATTTCCTAATGCCCCACACTCTGAGGACAATGGGCATTCAAGAACAAGTCCATTTAATACTTAGGAGCTGTGTAGCTGGGTTCTGGGAATAATTCTTCCCATGATTGTACGCAGGGAATTCAGTTTGCTTTCATATCTTTTAGAAAGAAAAAAGGAAGATGGGGCTGCCCAGAGCAATCAAAAGAGGGAGTTTAGGGATGCAAGTTCCAGAAATCATTCCTTGCCTGGGAACAGGGGATGACTTCGGGAAAGACTGCTATGCTGTTTTCACACTGATTTCCATTATGAAAGTGTATGGGTTCACACTCACTACGCAGCAGTTGCCATTTCCTAGGATAAGCCAATTAGGCCGAAAGAGTGAATAAAGAGATATTATCACCTTTAATGTCTGGTGCTGCTACTGCCACTGCTTTTCCAAAATACTCTCCTGTGGGCATTAAAGTGATGTTTTCATTTATCCACCAGTGAAAACGCAGCCTTAACCCATCTGCCTGTCCCTCTGTGTATATATCTGGGTAATTTAATAAATGCTTCTGGGTGTTGATTTACGTCATTGTATCTCTATATAGGCATGCCTCTGTGAGTGTGCTGTCGGTTGTCTGTGAGCGTTCATTGTTCGCGTTTTGTGTGTTTATGTCTGTGTGTCTGAATGTGGTTTTGTTTAAAATTTTTCCCTAGAAAAACCAGAGTCAGAAGTTTCATGAGGTTGTTAGTCAAAACCAAGGAAAGAAAGGAGGAGACAGTAAGGGATAATTTACAGAGAAAAAGGGGTAGATTTGGCTACAAGTTAATCATCTGCCTCAGTGTTCACCAGAGAAGATGGGGGAGTTCATTCCAGACATTAAAATGTCTCAGGGGAGGATCGTATAGGTCATGCTGGAAGAGAGATGGAAACAGTAAATTATCTAAAGGCTGAGAAAGCGATGGAGCCAGATGTCATTGGATCCCAAAGCAAGGATAAAAACAGGGAGAGAGAACCTTCCCAAGGTGTGCCCAGGATTCCCTCGGAAACTGTAAGCAGAGAAACTGTAGGCAGAGACAGGGAAAATTATTTCTAACCCCTATCAGTGAGGTAGATCTCTGGGATACTGGATTAATTTTGAACCCATAACCTGGTTCCAGCTGTAATTCTGGCTCACAGGGAAAGGTATTATTCTGAGTCAGAATGCAGAACAAAAGAACATTAAAATTGAAATAAGTGCGAAGTTTCCCAACATGCCACCATCCCTTGGAAAATAAGCCTTAATAATGGCCCAGGAACACTTTCAAAACACGAGTCTCTTCAAACCAACAGCAAAACGGTTCAGACGGATTTTCGAGCTCCGGTGCCCAGATCACTTTGCACACACAGCTTGTTTTCCTGCACTCGAACAATCGTGGGCCTGACTCACCACCCCTTCGCTGCGCTGTTCGGCCCGTTCAACTGCAGCGTAAACAACTGAACCCCATGGCACCTCACCAGGGTAAACACGGGGAAGCAGTGACCCTGTGTATAAGACAGTGACATTCTCCATTTCTAACAAGAGAAAGGTAATGCCTATTTTGGAAGCTGGTACACGTCCTAAGAGCACAGATAGAGTCACTGGACGTGTCTTGATATACCACAATCAGAAATTTTCGGCGTTGGTGGCCAGGTGCTCAAAGGACAGCAAATCTGCCCACGCCAAGCTTGTGTTGGCCTTTGTTAGCCAGACACTGTGAACACAAAAATGTTTGTACAGGGAAGTGCTGGGTATGTGTCCTATGTCCTCCATGACATTTTGGCTGCAATCCAGTATAGGTCCTGAAAAGTACCTGGGACATTTTCTTTATATCCTCTGTTTGCAGAGGGACTCCTACGCAGCACAACCCTTCCCCATAGTGCTACTGGACATGAATAACATCGGCTCTGGTTGTTGCATGCATTTCCTGAAAGAGGTAAAAGAAACTGAGGAAATCAGGTCTTATATCCCCATGTACGATCCTTTAAATGAAAACTACCTAATGAAAATATTTTCTGCCACAAAATACTCTCCTCTTCCTTCCAGAGAAAAGCATGATTCAGATTTTGAGACAGTTGGACACTTACAGACTACCTTCCCTATAGAAATTCCCACTAAATTCATAAGCCTTTGATGATCCTGTTCACGCTTGTTCTTTTCAGGAACTTTTCCCCACGTTCCCAGATATGTTTCCCCTAATTAACATCATCATTTCTTTCCACAGACACTATCAGCAGCCCCTGCATTTCTCTCCAGCCTGCTGCCTGTCCGTGGCACGGGTGGTGACCCCTCTGCAGGGACCACCAGCGGGGCCAGAAGCACGAGCAGCCCCAGCCATGGGGCCCATCTCCCCTAAAACCCACCCAGCTGCTGTTCCCCGGGCCTTCGCTGCGTGCATTGCGAGGCCATGTGTCAGCCAGGGCTATTGTTTTTAACAGGAAGCAAGTTTGGCCGCCTCTGTAATTTAGATTGTGGGCAATAAGCAGGGGTGTGGTGTGCAAAGCAAACAAGGCAGGATTAACAGCTCTTTTCACTTCTGGACGAGGAATCCGTATGGCGGCGGCCCACAAGATCCCATCCCATATTGGCTACGGCTTCTCCTCGTGACCACAGCCAGGAGTGAAAAACCAGAGTGTCCTCCAGGTTTTCAAGTGGAGAGTGAAGATAAAAGTCCAGGCCCCATGTTCTGACAGACCTTTACAAGCTAAACATCTTGAAATGAGATTATGAGAGAAAATTAAGAACAGCCTTCTCCTTTCAATAGGTCTTTAAAAACAATAACCAGGCTTTACTGTAAATTCATTTATTTACCCTCAGCGTGCCAATTCCCAAGCTGATATCTCCTCTGTGTACCAGGGATATATATAGATCTAAATGTGGCAAGAAGACAGAAAGGTTTTATTTATTTTGCGTAAAGATAGCAATATGTGGGGAATTCTTTTTTCCAGGAAGAACTCACATCAGAGAGCTTGTTAAAGAAATACTATGAGGTAAATAAAATCCAAATTATATTTAGCTCATAGAAGGTGACAAATACTAGTCAGGTTGACTGTTGCTTTTCTGGAAGTCAGTCAGAAACCACTGTCAAATAGAGCACAAAACCAGAGAAAATAGAAGAGAGAGCATGTATTCAAGATGGGTCTTGCATTTGCTAAAGTGAGCAACATTTCGCTGTTTATTGCCAGCGTTTTTTGAAACTAGTTGTGAATGCAAGGAAAGGGACCTAAAGTCAAATCCTGGCCTGCGTTCTGCTGAAATCACCTAAGCCGTCTGGTTCGGCTCTCCAGAGCAGTCCAAAAAACCCTTGCCCTACGCATAGGGCTGTTAGTGGCAAACACAAAACCTGTGCCCCTCGTCCTGCCGGATCACCTCCTCCGTGGCGCCGCACGCGTCCTTCTGTACCTTACCACGGCCGAGCGTGGCCGTCATTCCCCACCACAGCAGCTGTGGTCAAACAGAGGAAACTTGGAGTACGTTTCCTTGCAAAAACCTCCGCCCTAGACGTCACTGTGGCAGTGTGTATTAGCCAGGAGTAAACTCAAAGCAAGGATGAGGCAGCCATAAGCATTCAGATCCCTGGATCCAGACATTCATTTAATCTGCAAGACTTCACAGGCAGGGCTGAGCTTTGTGGGGATGCCCTAGATCCATCCAGTGATCAAACACACGTTAATTCGCTCATAAGGCAGAGGTGCCTCCTCTCACCAAGCCCTCCCTACCCTTTTCACAGCTCCCTTCTGGGTCATCCCTCCCCACAGGGCGAGTGGGTGCTGCAGGAGGATCATCATTCTTTCCTGGCACAGCAGCTAATCCACCCAGCCTGACTGCAGAGAGCGAGCTGCCTGGTTGGGAAGGAGAAACCGTGTGAGGGGAGATTTTTTAACCTATTCTTGCCTTGTTCTGTGTAAGGAAACCACGAAATCTCTCTCACTGAGGCAGCTGACAAAATTGCCTCCTT
The DNA here is from genome assembly GCF_013368605.1 of Nyctibius grandis. Lineage (NCBI taxonomy): Eukaryota > Metazoa > Chordata > Aves > Nyctibiiformes > Nyctibiidae > Nyctibius > Nyctibius grandis. The sequence continues at coordinate 18,269,355 of NC_090669.1, read as the reverse complement.
TGTTCAGCAGTAGAGCAGAAAGGCCATCTAACCAGAGCAACTGGAATGTAACTTCAAGAGTTATTAAAATTTGCAAGCACTTGCAGTCATTTATATGCACTCTATCAAATGAACATATAATTATCGAATGATTCCCCCACCTCTTCTTGGTTGTTGCGGTTATTAAGTGAAAGTAAAGGATTATACTGCTCACCTGAGATAGAAGAGCCTGCAGAAAGCAGCCTGAGTTACATTAGACTTTGCTATGATAACAGTTGCTGTCTGCAGTTGGTGTTCCTTCTTTAAGCACTTGAGCACTGTAAAGCGCTTGAGGGGACACTGCCTTTGCCTAGAGTTAGATTTTGGGTGAGATTTTGGAAGAAAGGTTTGCATACAAGTAGCGTGTGATCACCGCTGGAACGCTGGTTTCCTGCTAGACAAACACACAGATTTCGTGACGCGGTGTTCTTTTACAAAACAAAAGTAACCTGCAAAACACCCCAGCTTCGTATCTCAAAGTGGTGGGGCAATACAACCTACATAACAATAATAAGTCATTGGGAAACAGAAGGATCAAGCTCCAGGGATCTCCTCCTCAGCACAGACCTGCAAATACACTGGAATAATTTGCATTCCACAGCTTGCCTTGCAGAATCCACAGATAAAAATCAGGCTTGGCATGGCTAGGATAACTGAGCAATATTTAGCAGCATAACAATGAACCAGCTGGGAAAGCACATACTTACCCAAATTCAAGTCTGCAAGTCACTTTGGGCAAGGTGGTTACTTAGGGATTGCGGGCACAGGGAGCTTGGTACAAAGTAAACTAAGGTTTGAATGCACGGGGTGTAAATCCACGCCAGACAAAGGTGGTGTAAACAGTCCAGTTGTTCTCAGAGCACTGGATGAGAATTGCCTGTGGCTTTTCTGGCTGTGTGAGAGCGGAGGTCCCCAATAGCTGGGGAGCTGGCACAGCTGCTTCCCACTTCTGCCCACGGCCTGACACCTTGGCTTAAGCAGCAACCGTAGATGTTGCCTGTTTCCTCACCCCTTGCAGAAGTTACTGCCTCCGTAACAGGAACTGGAGAAGCAAACCTTCCTCAGCTCTTCAAGCCCTCCAGCCTTTCTGTGCTGGAACGATTACATGAAGCTACGTGAAAGCTACACCAAATTTGTGATGAAAAAGCAAGACAAAAGGAGCCTGCACAGAACTCTCAGTGTAAGCCACCAGGTTGTGAACTGGCACAAATGAAGCATGGATTCAGGTCCGATTAGTTAGGGCTCAGGATACAAATCGCAACCAACGACTCTTTATTCCCAAAAGTCATGGGTTTGGGTGACTCTGCAGTCTCCTTCTCCAGCATAGCAACCCAAACAGTGATGATCTCAGGGGAAGCAAAGAGCAAGGCAGTCCCAGGGGGTGCTTACTGAATGGCGATTTGTAGGTACAGCTTTGCTGAGCCCTTTTAAGGGAGAAAAAAAAATACAAGAAAGGAAGACGACTAGAATACGGCCCAGGAGGAGCGACAGAAAGGGAGCAGACCCCAGCCAGATGCACACAAAGCTAAAGGCTCTGACCAGACTTCCCTGTCCCTGCACCCACCAGACACGACCCGTCGTGCTAATACTGAAAGAGCATCGGAGGAAGTGGGATTTGGCACCGTGTGCGAGCGGCGGGGAGCCGGAGGTGCTCGGTCCATAGTACATGACCAAGACCACATGTGTTTGCAACGCCGTGGTGTCCCCAGGAACCTCTGTCCCTGGCTGTGTCAGCTCTGGTGCGCAGGCTGGGGCTTGGCCAGCACCACCTGCCAGCACCAGAGAGAAAGGATGCGTGGGGCTACCCTGGCCTGCCCACCCAGGCAGCTCTCCATCCCCTGCTTTGGGAGCGAGGCCAGCTCTGCCTGCGACAGCAGCCACATACGGAGTTTTTCCCACTGAGCGGCTGCTGTGGGTTTCCCTGTGGCCTGCGTGAGGGTGGCTCCTTTCTGGACAGAGCCACGATGATGCTGATGTGGCAGAACAACCCTGCTGCCACGTGGGAGGGCTGGATGCTGCAGCAGGTAAGCTTGAGCCCAGGAAGTTTCATGAGCCACCAGCACTCCTAAATTCTCTACCCCTTGGGGATACTCCAGGTTTGGTGTGTGCCTCCGGTGACCCCTGGTAGGACATGGCACTTTGAGCCCCAGGACATCCATCAACAAAAATGGCATTCAGACATGACTTGTCTCACATGGTGAGAGTAAGTTTACATACAATTTGCATAATACTTTGGGTGAGAAGTCTCAGAGGGGGTTAAAGTGTCACTTGTCACCAACTAGCCTTGTGAAAGCAAATTGAAATGTGTGAATCTACTGAAGACGCTTGTTTAAATTTCTAAGGGAAGGGACTCAGCCTTCCTCCAGCCATCAGAAGCGCAGGGGCATTCACACAAGGTTCATCTCCCTGGAGAATACTGCACAACATTTCTGCTGAGCAGTAGAAGAGGATTAAGATGACTGGGAAAGCAAAGAGAGCAAGCAGGGAGGGCTAAAGGTGCTGGAACAGTTTCATCTTGTTCATACTTCCTCCTTCCAGCAGCATCACTGTGCACTGGAGCATTAAAGGCGAGAGCTCTTTGCATCTTGCTGGGCCCTATGGCAAAAGGAGATATCCGTCTGCCCCTACAGCTATGGGAGAGTTTCAGAGCAGGAGTAGTGCAAAAAACTACGCTTATCTCACAGAAGAAGTCAGCTGACAGCAGGCTTTTCTGTGTGTCAGAAGCTCTAAGCAAAGTCCTTCCAATTGTGATGGTATCAGCCACCTGTATGGGCAGTCTTTCCTCCCTTCCCCTAGTCTACACCCTGCCGTGGTGGCTCTGCTCCCCAAATAATGTCTGCTTAAGCAGCCCCTGTTAAGGAGGGGTGAGAGCCTCTTGGTCATCATGGATTAGTGCTGCAGACAAGTCAGTTCTGGTTTCTCCTGTCTAAAAAGAAGGAACAAGACAGAAGCGTCTCCTCCAAGGTATGAGCTGACTTTGAAGTCAAGAGATCAGAGGATGATCTTGAATGACTTCCTGGCACCTTCAAAGATTTGCCTCTCTCTAGCCTGCCACTCACACAGATGGTGCAAAGAAGGGCAAGGATTAGAACTGAGGCCACCAGGGACCAACCGATTCTCTGTCCTCGTTACTGGACCATTTGTCTTCATCTCTGCTGAGTTTCTCGTAACAGGTCACCAGCATTATAGCTCCTAACTGCCAGCTGCAGTTCACTCGCTGATAACCAGCAGGTCGGTTACTTGCAGTTGGCCAAAGCAAGAACAACAATTAACTGAGGGAAGCAGATAAAATTTTAGATGCTTTTCTGGCTCAAACAATATAATGTCCAAAGAGAACTACTACCTTTGTGACATTTTTTTGGCATGAGAAAATTTAAACTACCATAATCTCAAGTTTCTAGGAGCTTTTTGTCCATAGGAAAAAATAAATGGCTAAGGTTTGAGGCCCCCAGTATAAATAGAAACAGATCATATTTAAGAGGTTAGGATTTAATATTTTTGGGTAATATTTGTGAATTTGGTGACATTAATGATTTAGTAGGACTGCAGTGCAGAAACTAAATCTACTTTGTGCTTTGGACAAATCACTTAATCTTTCTGAATCATGGCACCCAGCGCTAACGAGAAGAGTCTCTTACGCTAAACTTATCACACATGCAAGCTTTGTTTTGCCAGTCAGGACCGTGCCAGGGAAGTGCAAATACCCAAAGATTATAGGCAATGGTAACGGGTGTAGCAATAAGGATGATCTTGATAATTATGTACCTTCAAGAGAGAGGAGAAACTTGTTTTGACTTGCAAATGGAATAAACCTGTCATAGCTGTGATAGGAGTCGCCCAGGCTGGCAAGACCTAGCTTTTTTTCAGGTCCCTTTAATAAACTGGTACAGTGGGGGAGTGGTGGGAGGATCTGTGAGAAGCTCTGCTGAGAACGCAGTCCCTTGGTCCTCCAGATTTTCAGATTTCCTGATCTCTTCTGCTTTCGACCATGTGTCATTCTAGGTCCAAGCAACACTTCCCTGTCCAGCAGTCTGCTACGTTCACAGGGGCCTCGCAAAGTCAGACCAAAGATTTTGCAAATACAAAACCTAAGCATAGCTCTAAATATTTGTTGGATTGGGGCCTTACTTTGCAATCTTAACGCTGCTTATAACTTGGGGTCAACCCCATGAGCAACGCTGACATCGCATGTTGGAAACAGGGTGTTGCTTCAGCCCAAGAAATTTTATGGAAGATTCTTTCCTTCCTTCCAGATTTCTCTAAAAACAGCACAGGGGTATAGACGCCCGTGGCTGTGATGATGGCTGTTTCCTCTCTTCAACTACATTATTCTAGTGTTCTTAGACTCAGATAACTGTCTTTCCAAATGGTTAAATGCAATCATAAAGAGAGGAGATTTCTCTATTTATTTAACCACAAATCTGAAGTACATCCACAGAACTGAACGTCCCAGAGAAATCCTGTAGGAAGATGTTATCTCACCACACTGCCAATGACAGTGAAAGAGTGGAAACAGAGACAACATCTAGTTCAAATTCACTTCTACAGATATGAAAAAATTTGGAATAATATTACACCTCCTTTTCAAAGTCAAGGACAAAGTAGGCGACAGCTATGCTACCCCTGAATTATTCTCAGCTTCTATATAGGCAAGAAAAAAATTCATCTTTAGGACCTTTATGACAATGCATTTGTACAATGAAGAGCAAATCCAAGGAGCATCTGTCACCTCAGAGCAGGGTCTAAAGGTGGTGCCATTTTAATTACATCAGCTCCAAGGAACAGGTTGGGTTAAGGAAAAAAAGGAGCCCAGAAAGCTGGAGTGGGCACTTAATAGCAGGTAGCAGGAAATCATTAGGTTTTGGTTTATGTCAATCTCCAGACTAATACCTGGAGGATATAAAATGCCATTCAGCATGGAGGAAAAGGTTGGGAAACGCTGTAAACGTTGAACTGAGTAGTGATGCCCTTGGTTCTGACACTGACACCACATCTCCGAATGGAGACAAACGGAACATGCCTGCGTTTAAAGCCACTTCTCCAACTTAGGAAAATATTACGATGGGATAAGGTCATTCCTGTACCAAGCAGCGAGTCCAGCACATTTCTCTGAGCAGGGACTGTTTAACCTCAGCCTCTGCCCCACACCTGAAGGGTTTGCTTCAGAATGTTCTTCCTCAGCCCTTTCCTTGTCTCATTTATTAACACGTGGGTTACACAATCACTCAGCTGCAAACCAGTTTTGTTTTTATCTTCGCTTGCACAACCTTCCTGTTCTCTTTAAACAAGTACAAGGTAGTGGGGGGTTTTCTTTTCCACCTTTCATTGAAATATTAAGACGGAAAATTCCAGGGAGCAGTTATAAAAACGAGAAGGCTAGGTTAGTGTACATCAAAGGGAAGCAGGATTTGCTAATTCCTTCGTTTTATGTGTGTGTGATTCACAAACTGCTTTACAAAAATGGAAAAATGATCGAGGAATCGCTCAGGTCCTGACAAAAAATAAACTAACAGTAACAACCTAACTTCCATGAAAATGGGCTGGTCTGTAAAGCATCTGCCAAGACCAGACAATGTGGTGCTTGCAGCTTTCCTTTGTTTGCTCTTCAAAGCAGGTAGAGCCAGGAACATTCCTGTGCCTCATGGCAAGCTCTTAAGATGTGGTACGTGACTTTCAGATGAGGGAATTTCACATTTCTCCCTGAATATTTCACACTATGACAGCAAGGAGAACAGCACAGACACAGATGAAATGAGGAGATGAATTGAAAGGCCAAGAACGGATTCTTCAGCAATCCTCTGTAGTATGGGGAACTGAGAGGGCAATTAAAACCAACATGAAAGAAGATTTAATTGCAAATCACACAGACTTGCTGAAGCTCAGATAGCGAGAAGAAAAGAATGACCCCACCTGATGTCCAAGCCCTTCACAGAGGAGAGCACTGCCCACAGCTCCCGGATGGGAACAGACAGGCCCTTCCCAAGGAGAGACTCAGATCTCGGACCGAGCAGTCCCTGGGGAGCATCTCCCTCTCCCCAGCACCCGGGGTGACCGGTAAGGAGGGACTGATGGCAGGCCGCAGGGTCACGCCTAACCCACTGCCCGGCCGTCTCACCGCGCGGAGACTGCAGCCAGTGCTACAGCACGGTGTGGTTATTTCAGTGCATGAGCTACAGCTTTTAAATCTGAGACTGCAAAGAAGAGCGTGAGCAGGAGCATTAAGGACCCAACCGTCCTCAGAGAAGGGAGCACTGGGGAAGGGCAGGAGGGAGCCTGGAGAGGGGAGGAAGAGGGAGGTCTTGCAGCTGATGAGGATGCATTTCAAAGAGTTCCTTTTCTTTGTGGCTCCTACCACTGACTAAAACAGGCAAGTGGGTATTTACGGGATCAGCAAGACCCCTTCTGCCTAGGTGCTCTGAAAGGCAGCGTTGTTGCCTGTCCTGCAAGCAAACTGCAACGTGTCACATTTAAAGGCTTTTCTAGTCCCAGGGCAGGATTAAGGAACAGGAGAGCAGCGCAGGCTGCGGAAAATGTCAGGGTCCTGCTGCTGCTGGCACGGTGAACCCTGCGCTGTGTCTTGAGCTGAGGGCGGGTGTCTCTGGGCACAGGGAGGGAGCCGAGAACAGCCGCCTGCGCCCAGCGGCCGCTCTCCCGGGGTCGGAGCTCAAACGGGCACTGTGGCGAGGGGACGTATCCAGCCCCTTTCTGAGCAAAGCACCCAAGCCAAAAAGCAGCCCACGATCGCAGGCACCTGATGTGCTGCTTGTTCCAGAGGCAGCAGGGTGGGGTAAAGGACTGTGAGGGGAATCTACTTTCCTCTTCAAGACAGAAAACATCAAAGTTGCCCTGAAAAATGAAAACCTTCTGGACAGGCTCTTAGTATATTTAAAAAGCAGAACAGACTCGTTTCACAGCACTCTTTCCAAAGGTCTTTCCTGAACGTACATGGAAAAAACACTGCACGCCTGGCATTTAATATTTTTTACCTGTGACCCAGGACTGATGTCTATCTAGCTCCCTGATTTAATCCGACGACATGTGTCAGCAAGAAAAAAAACCTTTCAGAGTCTGGAAAGGAGTTGGACAAAACTAAAGTCACGCTCAACACTTCCCCTTCCCTGGAGAGATAGGAGTGCTGCTTGCCCTTTCCTGACGATAAGCATATCCTGCTGGTTAAAAATACATCTTGCTCTTACCGTAAACTCTCCATTAGCCAAGTCCTTCAGCCCAGCCCATGGTGCTGGGGTTCACGATTCCACAGAGGCCACTCGTGACAGAGCTTGGCCTGTACGTGTCCAAATGTACTGGGGAAAAAGCAAAAATACGAGGTCTGATCTAGCTGCCATTGGCTTCACCTGCAGCACCAGTCAAAATCTGTTGAGTGGCAACACCGTTCATCTCAAATGACTTCCACCTTTCCCAGGACCCTGTGAACTCCGCATTAATTTTTTGACTCTGTCTTTACAGCAGCTTCCAGACAAAAAGTAAAAGTTTGTATTGAATTCTGAACAGCAATTAATTCTTCAGTTAATTTTACTGTTTCCAGTGACCATTGTGCAAAGGGCTGACTTAGCAACACAGAGCTTAGCGGAAAGCGGGGCTCACTGCTGGATTTGAGATTCTGGAGGCCAGGAGCCAGTTACCTGCTCTTCGAAGCTTCTCGTCCTTCCCACATCACCTCCTTTCTCTTCTTCACCTGGAAAACTCAGCCTGGTGAAAGCCTGCTCTGAGACCTGGGCTCTGCAAAGGGCACAGATGCCACCTCTTGCCAAGGAAGCATCAGCCCTGGGAAGAGCCTGGCTCAGCAAAGCTGGGGCTGCTCACACACCCAGACACCTCCACAGCAGCTCTGACCTGCGGGGAGCCTTTGCCAACCGCGTTGCCTCTCCTCGCACATTCCTGCCACGAGAAAGCTGCTGGGACACTCTGCTCTCAGGCTGGGGTAGAAGCTCGTGGACAACGGTGAGGTGATTCCCTGTGGCACAGACATCACAAGCACCACAAGTCCTGTTGCGTACGCTCAGCACGTAGCCTTCTTGGCAAGTACTTTGCAATTAAGGAGGCACAGGAAGGCCTTGCTCCCAGGTGTTGAGAGCCTCGGCTGAAAATCCTGTTTAAGGAGCCATTTCTGGATTTCTTCTGTGATATTTTAGAAAAAAATTGAGGGGGTAAAAAGAGGAAGAAATGGAAACTTCAAGTTATATCTCCTCTGTGCATAAAAAGTAAAGGAAACCAGGCGGCAGCCCTCTTCCTTTTCTGTTAGGAATCCGAGCTGTGGAATAAAGATCCAAGTTTACCCTCCCATCTTTCTTTCCACGACTCAGTGAGACAGGGGAGATATGGCAGAGCCCATCTACGCAGCCATAGCCATGGGAACACCAGCAACAAGGGTAAATCAACACGAGATTCCCTATCATCAGCCCGTGTTTACACTGGAGGCCTCAGGCTCCCTGCACCAAACCGGCTGGCGGTTCAGGACCTGTGCTTCACTTGGTGTGGCTGCTGAACTAAGAAAAGGTTTTTACTGAGCAAATATCCACCTTTCTGTCCTAGCACCCACCATCTCTCTTAGAACACGTGTTCACAGCACCCAGTTTTACACTCTGCCATGAAGCTGTGCCGCTGCCTTCCCCCTTCACCCCCCTTGCCCAGGCTCCCCCAAACCTCAGCTTTTCCTTGACTCCTGCATCACATTTGGCCTTGCCTCAACATCCTTTCATTTAAGAAAAGGTAGGCAGAGCTCTGGGTGAAATCATGTATTTTCCTGAAGATCAAAAAGTATAGGACTACTGCAGTGGCCGAGTTTATTGCTGTCCTTGCACTCCCACCTATAATCACAGATGACAGTATCCCTTCTAGTAACAGTCCAAAGCTCTCGCTCTGGCTCTTCTGTCTCTAGCAGAAGCAATGGCCGGTACCTCAGTCGAGGGAGAAGCGCAGCACGGAGGAAGCATATTGCTTCATTTGAGTTGCAGCTGCTTGGCATCTTAAAAAGGTCCAGATCTCTGAACTTGAAGAGGTTACGTACACACGCCATGGCGCAACCGAGGGTCGCCAAGTATCTGGCAGCCCTGGAATGAGCTGTTTGTACCCGCCCTTGGGAGCAGTTATGCTTCACATATTTTTCTCCTCTGCTTTTAAAGGTCACATGAAAGCAGCAGTATTTGTGAAGAGGACGAGTGAAGGTGACTGCAGGGGAGAACAGAGACCTTCAAACCACCGTGAGAGCTTTTACAGGTGAGCAGAGGCTCCTTCCCACTCCCATTTCTCCCGGCGTGGCCATCACCAACACCCACGGCCCGGCAGCCGTAAGCATCCACCGCCCGGACAGAGCCGAGAGGGACTGCTCCCGCCTCCCCTTATTTCCTCAGCCTTTCCTCCTCCATTTATTTCCTTTGGGTTTTCCCCTTTTATTAAACTTCTGGCATGCAGGAATGTTTAATAATAAAACAGATAACTCATGGGAGATGATATTTATAAAATCTACTACTTTTTTTTTTCTTCCATTTTTTGTAAGACCTTGAGAGAAAATCTTGAACTACGTTCTTCCTTTCTTTTAAAAATAGAAAGAAAAAGCATAAAGGAGCAGTTAACAAGTTTTCAAACCATCAATGTTTTATTTGGTTAGTTTATTAAACACCTTTAAGACAATTAATTTTGGTCTGTACCCTTCTATAAAATAATTCAAGTTCTGAACAAACCTCCAATACATAAAGCAAAGTTACTTTTACCATACGCAAATTTCAGATCAAAATACAACACTCTGTTTTCTTACATTTATAAAACCCGGTCAAATACAAACGACATTAAAAAAGATAAAACACTTTCACTGATCCTTGGTACAATATTACAGCACAATTTGCACAGTGGCAACTAAGTCCCCAAAGCACAAGTCAAATACTTTAAAAAGGGAACCTCCCTTTCGTCACCCAACATTATACTGAACACGTAAACGAAGCGAGTGCTACTTAATCCAGGAAAATTCTCGTGTCCCTTTTCGTATCGTGTGTGAGCCACACAGCAATTCTGCAGGGAGGTTACTGGTAAGTAACCAAACAGCTTTCCTGCTTTGCTGTTTTTATGTGCAACTACTCCATGAAAATAAATGGATGGAGGTGGACCAGGCTCTGCACTGGGCAATTTACGGCAACTAAAGTAAACCAAGAAATGTGTATTTTTCTAATAACAGATCATAAATCTTTTTTAAAAAAAAAAAAAAATCAATACCAAATTATCTGTGGGTACAATTGGAGTAACTGCCTTTTTCATCACTTTCAAGACATCGAATGTAGACACAGAGTGTTTTCAATTTTTGAGAGTTTGTTCCATTGCAAAACCCAGTGTTTCAGCAACAGGTCAAAGTGCCATTAAAATTGCACGTTTTTCTTCAATTATGAGAATACACGGTAGCATGCAGCGTTCGTGGGTTACTACGCCTAAAAGCTCGCACTTACACTAACCTATGAATGATGCGGGATCTCTTATGGAACAGAAACAAGAACAAAAATTAAAATACAAACATAAAATGATAAAACTGAAGCGTCAGTTGACAAACATTCCCGGGAAGGTTCTACTTAGCAAACCTTACAGTAACACCTTGAGAAGAGAAAGTAAAATCAGAGCAGTAACAGAAGGGTCTGATGTATCCAACTCGGGTTACGCTTTGCATAGGCAGTCAAGGCAATTGCACCGCAGCGCAGCTACAGGGGATTTTTGCCTGCAGTTCTGCAAACCCCTGCTTTGTTCCCCCACACACCCCCAAACCACTAATTTTACTTAAAATTCAGCTGTAAGTTCAGTTACTTTAGTCTCAGCTGATGTGAAAATGTGTACATAATTAAATGGGAAAATACACGAATGGATCTACCATTCCTCTCCTCCCTCCCCCAAACTCATGTCGGATCCATCAGGATACCACACACTTCCCAAAACTTTTCCTATCTGTTACCATTAGTATTATCCCAAGAGAATGAGGGAGAACTGCATACTGCACTGACAGTACTTATTTAAATAATGCTCGACTGTAAACAATATAGGATGGAAACAGTTCAAAAAATCCCAGTGAGGTACAGCAAAAACTTAATTTTATATTTAGTCTTTTAAGTGCAATTGAAACACTGCATACTGCCCCGCTCCAAAAAGATCTCTCCATAATTAAGCTACACTACTAGGCTTATTCCCTTAAAGCTACGCACTCATGCTATAACTCATTATATTGACTTAATGCAAATATTTGTGGGGGAAAATTAATTTACAGGGTTAATTAAAATCTCTGTAGTATTCAAAAGGAATGATAGTAAAGGGATCAACCATGGAAAATGTGGTAATACACGTTTTTAAAAATATTTCCAATAATTCTAACAGAGAACAGCAAGTATACTTTGAAAAATGCATAGAAACCCTGTCAATACAAAAATCCCCACTAAAATTACACAACTAAGCAATTTTAATCTAAATATTTGATGTGCTTTTCCTATAAAGGCCACTTCGACATACAAATACAAAAAAATTTACATTTTTTCCCCAAAATAAATTATTTGTTCCTCAATTAAAAATACTGAATATGGAAGCCTAACAACCCTCTCGCATGCCAGCTGCTCGTCTGCAGTGGCTACTGCCAAAGAAGAAAATCTCCAAGTATTTTCAACTAGCAACAGAAAGAAGAAACGCCTTCAGACTTTGTTCTGCCTGGCACGAGGAAAAACCTGGGGTTAGGAATGGAATAGGCTGAACCCCTGACACCATATGGGCTGGGGAGGGCACTGAGTATACACAGGCATCTGCAGAGATGTCCTGTTTGTCTCCGATTTTGAAATCAGAGCAATAAATCAAGGTTAACCTGAATTAAAGAAAGACAAAATAGTAAACGGAGTTAGGAGGGAGCAGCAGTATGAGGTACAAGGTGGGTTAAGTCAATGACAAGTATAGGCAAACTACTCAGAAGAATGCATGTAAAGGTGAGCAGATGTGATCAGCTGGTAGATAAGAGCTACTCATGGGATGCAGAACAAGGGGAAAACTGTGGAGTGGTTTTATTAGTATTTAATAGTGGGAAGAAGAGGAACACAAGGAACAAACTTCACTGGAAAAACGAAGCAACAGGAGAACAAAGAACCTTTACCAGCAGTCCTGACCACATAGGCATTTATCCCTGAATCACAATGGAAGCAGCAAAATCAAACACACACACAAGCAGTGGAAATGAAAACTTACTTGGACTGGATTTGAGGCGTCACAGGTATTCTTTACTGTAAGCACCAGACCCACAACTGAACAACACGGGAACATAAAAGCAAGACCCACATCTACCTGGAGGGGCACAGCAAACCCAAACGCCTGGCAGCGCTAGAGCAGAGAGATGCAAACGTCGTGAGGCGACCCCATACCTACTCCAGAGGGTAAGCCACACCGGTGAGCTTACAAGACAAGCTGCAATCAACAATACCAACTGACAGGAGAGATACACTTTGACAGCACGTCACTCAGAGTCAAAAAACCCAATAAACTGACGGGCGAGGTGGGGGAGAAGGAGGAAAACCAGTGACCGAGAGTTGAATTGGATGCAAGATTCTTGGGCAGCCATTGAGTACAAGTTCTCCTAACCTTGGGCCAAGGACTGGATTTGGAAGGACACAAGAGCCGTGCGTCTTCTGTATCACAAGGAATTCGGCTCTCTGGTGTGCTATATTGCATAGTTTGACTGAGGCCAAAGAGCATTTACGTCTTATTTTTCCCTGTTTTTAACAGAAGTAATTCAACATACTCAGATCAGAGCATTCCAAAGCCTGGCCCCAAGTGATCCATGGATTCATTTCTAAAGCAACACAGGAAGATTTTGGGGTGGGCACATAAACAAATAAAAGCAAAAACTCCATTCCCACACAAAGCACAAAAAGACCCACAGAAAACAGACGCACATAAAAAGCCTGTAACAGTAAACACATCTGTAACACAGAAGTCGAAGCACGACAGCTGGATGACGGGAACAAACCTTGCTGTCAAGCCGCACGTCAGCGATGGTAAACAAGGCCAGGTGAGTGTTTCTCCCACACCACACTGACGTATTTTTTGTAGAAAAAGCAGCAATATATTCTGACAATATCCTGGTAATGATCAAGATCTTAGATCTGACAGAACGCTGAACCTTTACGAGAGCAGCAGCAATGTGGCATTATGTTCAAACACCTTCCCATTACGTGGCTCATGGACTACAGATATCATGTATCTACTACTAATCAATGTAGTTATTCTCTTATGCTAAAATAGAATATTTGTACAGTACAAAGTCAGACTAAGTGTATTAGTCATCATTCATATAATACATATTTCAGTTCTTCAGCCCAACCCTACAAGATTCATGGTATTCAATAAACATGGTTTACAGAGGGAAAACTCTGAAGGTAGAGCATCTAACGTGAAGAAGCTTTGCTTTTTCCTTTTGAAGGCAAAATTAAAACAATCTCAGTTTGTCAGGCTCACATTTCAGATTATTAAACAGTAAGCATACAAACTGAGCAGCAGTTACACACTTCTGTTTTACCAAAAAAAAAGAAAAAAAAAGTGGAGCGGAAAAACAGGTGGCCAGGAGCTTCCCGGTTATTCAGGCCAGTACCTGCTGTTCCACCCTGCAGAAATAGTTCCAAAGCCTCCAATCTTTTCAGATTTAAATACAACAAATGCAAAATATTAGATCTCCTATAACACTCGGCCCATAAACCTTTACATCTTACCCGTATGTAAGGGACGGGGTGGACTCATCTTTACCCACGCTGCCAGTGCGCAGCTGCAAGGCTCACACTGTGCACAGGCCTGGCAATGAATGGTGCCAGCTCTTCAACCTTCCCTAAAATAAGACGATCAAGGATTTGCAAGCTCAGTAGGTGGTCCCTCATCTATTGGGTTTTCCAGACAGTGCTGCAGGTAACGCAGATACTCCTCACAAAGGCCACCAGCGCGTGGTTCCTGGACAACGGTCTGGACGAGTTAGGATGGTCCAGAGGGCAGCACCCAAGGTGTGAAGTAGGAGAACGACAAGGCAGTCTCTGGACTCTTTTCAAAAGGCTAAAAGGCTCTTAGATTAACGAGACTGAGAAATGCTACAGACTGTGAAAGCTATGAAAGGGCAGTAACCTGATGTCTGGAGATGGGACAAGTTCAAACATCAACCCCCTGATCCTTCCTGCTGCTTCAGACGGCAGGAGTATGATTTATGCCCTCCACAGACTTTTAGCACTTAAATTTTTAGCAATGTGAAGTTACCAAATCCCTACACCAAACTGATGATATGGATTAAACAAAAATAAAGACAGCACAGTAAGGACAACAGCAAAGTTCCCACACAGGACTAAAATTCAGTGCTCTGCTCCACAGCTTGCATCTCCAAGAGCCTTCTCCTCAGATCTACCAAGCTGATGTCACTCCAGCGATGGCAGCAGTCGGTAGCTTCCCTCCTTCTACCTTCTGACCACCCGCGGCACGGGGCGGCTAAACCCCCCGGGGCGAACACACCTGGCCAGCCACATGTGTGCCTCTGAAACAAGGGCTGAACAGATGAGGTCTGGGGCAAAACCCATACCTGGCCCAGTGTCCAGGTGCTCTGACAGCCACACGGGTCAGCGTGTCCCGTCACGCAAGGAACAATACATGGCCAGGTCCTGGGACCGAGCCCGAGAAGATTAATATTTACGGAATAGCCACCATGATGCCAACAGAAGGCTCTGGAATCGCAGACCGTACCAATTAGCTGCTAGAGACATGAATAGCTCCTTGTTTTATCCCTACTATTTGTGCATGGCCAGTAAAATGTTTGCTACATTCAATTCAAAGTTAATATGAGCTGCTACTTAAACTTTGAGAGGAAAATGTTCCCCATGAAGCATTTCTTGGTTTTGCCTTTACAAAGAAAGAAAAAAGGCAGCATTTTCCATTACATTTTGTATTCTTAAGGCCTTTGACAGCTCGGAAGCTGTCTTTATGAAAAGGGATGGTTTTTTAAAAAAAGGACTGAATACTCAAAAAAAAAAAAACACCCAGAGAACAAACACAAGCTGATAATCAGCTTACATTGGTACTTTAAGAAGTCAAGCACAGTGTAAGGAATTCAAAAATATGTCAAAATAGCACCTTTAGAAGCAGAAGAAAACACTTTTTTTTTTTTCAATTCTTCAAGCTCAGCAAAACCCTGCGTACTTGAAGATCCCAAAGAAATGGGCAAATACATAATCTCAGGTACAGAAGGTGGGTATTTATTTGGACAGCTTTTCCTCTGTAGGTGAGTAAAGAGGGAACTCCATGGAAAAAAAGTCCACATTAGAGAAAATCAGTGAATCTCTCTATTGAGATAATGGATCAAGTTCACAGGCAAACCAGTGCAGAGCAGAGGCAGAGAGAAAACTATCTGATCTGTCCTTAAAAGAGCAGAGACTTCTATTTTTTAAACATTTTTTCCTATTTAAAAATTGTCAGGATAGTCTTTCAATTGCTTCTCTCATTTACAAGTACAATAGTTACTTTCAAGATCCTTTCAATCTTCTACGAGTATAATAGTTACTTTCAAGTAATATAACTTTTTATTTACTTTTTACAGCAGCTGCAGGTCAGCCTTGGTCTTTTTGTACAGAAACACGCATTTAAAATGAAATTAAAGTAAACTGTCCTTGGACAACAGCATCATTCTGCCCTGCTTCTTGTCTGCTTTTAGTTTTTCATTGAAGGACAAAAGGCAATTTAAAACAAAACAAAACAATTTGACAAAGTGCAAAGAAAAAAAAAATGAGGTAGCTGGGAATAGGGGCTCTTCCCCACGGACAAGGCGGCAGACCTCCAGCCACCAGTAACGCGCACACGGGAGTGGGTACACACGCTCTACCGACAGGATCGCTTACAGGTGTTCGGGTGATCTCTAACCTGCTGACATTCGTTTCACAAGCTTTACGAAAAGTTGTTTCATCGCATATTAAGCACTCTCCCCACGTACACCGCGTGGAGTTAAAGGACACGGAGATGTGCAAAAAGCCAGCGCACAGAGAGCTCAAGTTTGCGTGGACATCCTCCGTCCTGCAGCTCTTGTAGCGATCGTCGGCAAAAGCAACGCATTCAGAGGTAAATTTGGGGCAAGAGTGAAAGTGAAATCCTGTTAGTAAGAGCAAAAGCCAAAACAGCTGAGACCAGGCAGCGTTACGCACGGGGTATGCCCAGGGATCTGCATCTGTTGGTCTGACAGGGCTTTGGGGGTCAATTCTCAGCCAGCCACAGCCTTGAGTCCTCTCTGGCACTCGACACGTCTGCAGCTGGGCAATGTCCCAGCCATGTTCCCGAACACTGAGGACAGCAAGGGGTGGCAATTACACGAGCTCTGTGCCAAAAATGGCCTCTTGCCCCATCACATACACACAGCGAGGCCATGTGCAGTGTAAGGAGAATCTTGTTTTACTGATACTTTTCCTCCCCCCGAACACTGCGATGCTGCCTTCTAGGAGTCCGCCAGAACACGGCGTGCTGTTTACATTGATTCAACTAAGATACGACAGAATACTCATCATACATTGCAAAATGCAGTCTCAGACCCTTCAATACAAAAAAGTTTCAATTACAAGAAGCAAATCATTAGGTTTTGGAAGTCAGGGAGAAAAAAAATAATGCTTAAAATTGACTTAGCAGCTGTTTCCCCAAGCAAACAAAAGCCCGAACAATCCTGGTTCCTCTAAACAATCCAGAAGAGTCCTTTGGACTAGTTTAAGATTAGTTTTGAAAGAGTTTGAAAGTATTCCCTAAGAAGGTACTCCTTGGCTTCCCTTCAGAAAGAAACTTTAACAAGCGCTTTCAGGAACATCAGCTCTGTTCAACTTGACCACCTTGCCAGACACCCCGGTGTATTGGTTTACTTATTCTAATAATTAAGCACACTTCGCTTTTTAAGACCTAAAAATAGCGAAACAAGCGACAAGGATGACAATGCTTTCCTACTATCGTGTTTAAATTAATAAAACAGATGCTGCCGAGAGCTTTAGTATGTGAGATCACTACGGTGAGAATGTGAAGACCAGCCGGGGATGAGGTTTTTGCAGCGCGCTGCCTATCGCACACTGAAATTCAGGCTTTCCAGAATGGCTCTGGCCTTCATCAGATGCAATATTGTTCCACAGGTTTTTTTCTCTTCTGACATGCGTAGAGGTGGCAGCGTGCTAACAGAATGCACAGGAATGGTACTTGTAAAAGCAGCCCACTGTGCAGCCTGCTTCAACGGTATCTTTCAGGCTCTGACTGGGTTTAGAAACACTACAGATGAAAGAAACCTGCCCTTGAGAAAAACAGAGGATGCCTTAGCGTTAACTGAAAGGAAGGAGAAAAGGCAAAAAAAAAAAAAAATCAAGGGCATTAGTTGGTGATTCAAAAGCACCTAGTATTTTAAAAAAAAAGGCATTTTCATGTTTTATCAATAAAATAATGTTACTTACACTGGGGATGCTTCTTTCTATCCTATTATTGTAATCAGATCCATCAGGTTTTACAAGGGCTCAGCATAGTCTCACTTCATTATGAAAATTCAAGGGCACAGGCAGGCGATGGCATTGAGCATGTTCATGTACTGATGCGCTCTGGCAGGTGTTAGTTATTCACATGAAACCCTGCAAAAGTACTGGGCAACAAGATTTAGCCTTTTACGGTGAAAAGATCCAAACTTCCAGTTCCCTTTTCAGGACATTTCAATACATTATTTCAAATAACCTTCTAATATTATTCTAAACAAATCCTTTATGTATTTTAATTATTTTTATAACTAATAAGCAGCTACCTAGAACAAGCCATTTTAAAAAAATCTTTAAAATTTTGTATCACCAACAAATTTACAACATAATCACCTGCTGGTAGCAGTTTGTGCTTCCCCCAGACCTCACTGGCTTTACAGCGGTATCTCCAAGGCACCTTTTACTGGCTCACCTTCCCCATCTTAAGGGATCAGATGATCTCCTTACTTTTCTTTCACAAGCAGCGTGCCACGGAAACACAGACCCTACTGACGCAGCTCTCGACTCCAATAACAAACAAGGAAGAGCAACAGAAAATGGCAAATGTCAAAAGGCTGCAGCACTGACGGCTGAAATGCAGGCCCGTACTCATTCCTGAACGGTAAACGGAAATACTCCAAGTTGAGATGGAAATAGTAGCTTCTAACTGCAAAACAAACACATCTATAACTAACACCCCTCCCGCCCACCTGAAGAAGCTGTTTAAGTACCCCAAAGAGCTAAGAGAACACAAACCCCAAAACCTCGATGCTAACACTAGAGGCAGAAAGGATCCATACCCCAAATTAAATATAACTCCTTGGAAAGCATCACTGAACAGCACCAAAACATACTTTAGTTACAATCTTCAGTATGCCCGTGTCCCTGGGGATAGCCACGCTTCCTCAGACACAGCTTTCCTTCTGCAGATAAGATTAATTCAAACAAATTGCACTTTATCTAAATATTTATAATTTTAAATACTAATCTCTGTTGTCAGCTGCCATTTATTATACACTTGCACAGCACTAGTGCTCTAATAAAGAGCAAAGTGTCCATATGCATCACGTAGAGTGATGTCTCAAGGCAGCTGTGATGAGTAACACAAAGCTGCAGAACAGTATTAAAAAAAAAAGGTAAAGATTTACAGTGTTTTAAATAGCATTCATTTACGAAAAAGAACCACTGCTCTTTTTTGGAACACAGTGAATTTTAAGCATCTCTGTATTTTAACAGAACAGTTGAATTATTGTTATATACAGAGGAACCCAAAAGTTTGGCACTTGTAACAGCTTGCATTTGTTATTGCATCCTGCACTTTGCCTGGCACACGCGCGTTCCCCAACCCGTGCAGGCTGTGCGGCCACAGTACTTATGGAACCACCCCGAGAAACTGCACTCAAACCAGGGAAAAACGCTCCCTAAACCCCTCACTTCTGTACTTGTACATTTCCCCAGTCATGCAGGCACAAGAAATATTGCAAAAAAAAGAAATTAAGCTGCCTGGTGTTTTCGGGAAGGGGATTTTATAAAGCAAGCCAGGCGCTTCAGTAGCTTTGATGAGAAACTCCTACTTTCAGCACGAACTCTGCTTCAGAAGGCAGGCTGTGTGACGTGAGTTTTGTGCAGTCAAAAGCAAAAGGGACACGGCCCACCCACAGTTAACAGTGAGCTGGTTTTGTAAATTCCCCTT
This sequence comes from Nyctibius grandis, assembly GCF_013368605.1. Lineage (NCBI taxonomy): Eukaryota > Metazoa > Chordata > Aves > Nyctibiiformes > Nyctibiidae > Nyctibius > Nyctibius grandis. The sequence continues at coordinate 18,250,137 of NC_090669.1, read as the reverse complement.
TGTTTTCAGATTCACCACTGTCCTTTTGTGTAATCTCATGTTAATATGCCTTCAATTTAAAGATGAGGTACCCTCAAAGCGATGGAAAGTCACTTGACCAGGAACAGCTGAGTTGATACAGCATTTGCACAGTAACTAAAACTTAAGCTGATATTCGAGGACAGGCAGACCTTGCTGGGGTATAACAAACCCGAAGACTCTTCAGGACGCCTCTTTTTCAGGTTATAAAAACAGAAAGGATGAGGATTTGAAATCCAACACTGACTCTTCAGGAACATGAGCATCTCACAGGCCGGGTACGGAACGGAGCCCAGGCCAGGCATGTGCCTCCCTAAGAAAGCCAAGAGAGACACCCTATGCAGAGGTACGCAGCCGCCAGGAAAGCAGGGACAGCTGAGGTGGTGGCATGTACCAGTGAACCCAGTTCAATCTATAGCTGTTAGCAAGTTCAACACGCTCAAGAAACTGGTGACCTTCCCCCACTCAGCACCTCTGGTATCAAAGCCTCCCTCCTCTACTGAAGTCGACCATCTCTTTCCCAAGAGAAGCCAGAGGTCAGCTGTCCCTCTCTCATACACCATCACCTCTACAGTCAGGCTCCCCTGGAGAAGGAGAGCCTTGGCTTCAAAGCCTTGCTCCAAACTGGGAGGCAGTCGAACCTGGTTATTGCACATGCCAAGAGACTCACTCGTCACCGGGTTTGCAGATCAGAACCGGACAGACACACACACATCAGACCCCTTTCCTCCTACACACACACAGAGGCTAGAACATCTCCTGGGCCAGCCCCACAGACAATGCAGATGGGGAATGACCCCATCCCCTTGCGGCAAGGCCAAGGAAGCCAGATTTGAGATCCTGAGAGTGCTTAAATCCTCGGCTTGAGCATGCACCCGAAACTGCAGGAGATGATAATGTCTCCAGAGACTTGGTCCCTGGCCACCACCACGCAGAAAGCGACAGGAGTACACGCGTGCTAAGAAATTAAGTTTGTAACTGTTTCAGGTGAACAGGCTTAAACTTCTTGGTCAACTCTCACCGAGTGCATTCGCAACACGCTCCAATTACCAGCAGATTTGTTTGTTTTATTTATGTTTAAAAGAAGTAAGAACATCTACTGTTAATCCTACTTTAAGTGTAAACATTTGGTTCAGTAACTTTAACTGCAAAACACTGCTAGAGTATATACGATTTGGATTTATTATGTGCATTTATTACTAGGTTTTCTGGATGCTGAATGCCCTCAAGTGTACTGGGAAGCTACAGGGACGCAAGAGAGAGCAGCCTGCAATATTCTGAATAATGTTTTCAGAAGTTTTCTAAGCCACTTAGAAAACGGAGCTCAAAAGTGAAGTAGCCACTTAGGAACATTCATCACTTTTGAATGTGGGATCTTGGCACTTTGTCTAAGGAAAAAAATTGAACGATGTAAGATTTTCAAAAAAGGGAAGTTTTACAGCTAAACTAACAGCACTTGATTTATTTCACAAGACAGCCAAGGATGGAAAAAGTGGTTCACATTTCTGTAGTAAAGCATTATATATAAATTTAAAACCTAAAGACATATATATACACACACACCAAGTTTACTGCAATGCATAAATATATAAACTTTTTATGTGCCAACTAATATAGGTCAGAAAATCGATGTATATAGTTCAAGTTTTGCAGCACTTCAGCATTGTAAAAAATAAAAAAAAATAAATAATGGTCGATGGATTGGCTGCTGCCCTCTATATTTTTTCCCCACCCCTTTGCTCAGAACCAGAGTAATTTCAACCACTCATCAGCGCTATGGAAGGACTGAGCAGAAGTGCGTTGTAGAAGTACATTTCAGAACATCTTTTCAAGGAATATTTAGTGAAATATAACTATTTTTTACTAGTTTGGGATTGTATTTCAGCATATCTAAGATGATTCAATAAAGATGAAGGTTTACACTAACACAACTGAGGGCAGAGACTGGCTTGTCTGAGGTCCACGAAGTTGCAGAGTGGAAACTATTGTATGTAGTTATAATACTGGTTATACAAAGTCTCTTTTTCCGAAGGGCAGGAGGTCTTATTTCTATTTCCGTCTCTCTCATTTTATTCCTTTTAAATAAATACAGGTTACATCCCACCCATCACAACAATAATGAAATCAAAAATTGAGGTAAAAGTGTTCTACCAGCTGATCTTGACTATGAACAAAAGTCAGTTAAATATCGCTACTGATGTGAACAAGACTTAGAAATAAAATGCAAGATACTCAATTCTTCACTATAACCACACCATAAAACCCAGCTTTCAAGGTCAGACAGCAGTAAACAAGACTGTACCTTAGCACAGAAATCGTTAGTAAACCAACTTTTGATCCCAATTTAAAGTCACTGTACAATTTTCCTTAACGTAGTCCAAAAATCATGTTTTTTGCAAAATACATCCTTGTCGTATTTCACCTTTGTTCTAACAGAGATAAAATGCACCTTTCTATAATCCTCAGTCTTAAAAACCACTCCTAGTTTGCAAGCGATCTGAAGTAAAAGGAACACAACCTGTTTTCTTTAATTTGTCAAGTTTTGTTGTCTTTTACCAAAAGCAGCAATCATCATTAACCGTTCCAAACACCGCTTCCCTTTTTACTTCAAGGCAAGAGCCACCAAAGCCCACCCAGAAACGCACGCCACCCATCTGTACCCCAGTTCATCAGGCTAGTCAAATGACAGCGGAGAAAAACCAGGTTACTTCTCTGTAGTATACCGTATCTGTTTCAGATTAGTCCATTTTAAATATATTAAAAATATCTGTAGGAATGAAAACATTGCAAATGAATGAAAAACCATATGTAAGCACCTCCACCATTTTTAGGCACAGACCTTAACTTTTGAGAAAGGACTAGAAATAAAAGGTGCAACAACCAACGTCTCCTACGGCATTACGGTCAAACAACAGTCCTTGCAGTATACCAGGGAGGTTGGTTATCATATAGCTTCTGCGTATTAGAGCTATCCAGTCCAAGATAGCACATTTATTCTTATCAGTTCCCCTCAGGGGAAATGCATCTTAAATCTTTTTTGCTTTTCAATAAACTTCGCCAAAGGAATACCAATTCCCACCAGTTTCAGACACAAAAAACCTCCTTCGATAACACGGTTTAAACTCCAAATGGTTACGACTGAAGGTGTTTCCTTGATCCCCCCTTTTATTTCCCCCCCTCTCTTCTTTTTAATGTATACTTAAGTTATTTGTTCCCGAAACAAGAACTGAGACTCAAGCTTTTTAAGCATTTAAAACAAAAACAGTTACCATACCAAAGCACAGCATACAGTGTAAGTTTCAGCTGTAATTTCTCAGCTTTTCCTTTATATAGAGCTATATTATGGTGGACTGCGCAGAATTCTTCCAGTCTCCTCCACTGGCAGCATACGGATCACGGAGAAGGTACGCGAATGCGGAATAATCCTTGTTGAAGCTGCAGTCGGAAGAGCTTGCAGTTTGCGATGCGCAAAGCTGCGCAGCCAGTACGGCGAAGGTCCGATGGGAACAGTGGCTTAGTGCGCTGCCAGGTGCCCGTGCTTCTTTTAAACTCTCTAACATAGTCGTAATTTGTACCTGAATTCACACATGCACAAAAAAAAGATAAAATGCTTAAAACATACTGTAGCTATCGCCACATTTAAGCTCTACTAAGGCAGATAGGTGAACAAGAGCATGCACGGAAACACACATCAATTTCTGGATGCATGGCTCATATTATTGTCAAAAGGAAACTACTATGACATTTCTTATCTATTTAAACCCACCACATTTGGCATTTTGCCCTGTTACACACTCACATATGTACATATGGCCATGAAAGCATGTAGTCTTCCAAACGTTTTTTTACAGTATGTGGCCAGATGCTGAAAGCTGAGTATTGAATATGTTCGTTAGTACGCGTTTATTCGGCTGGGATTTAGAGCCAAGAGCCACTATTGCATCTGTATGAACCCCTGGACGATGTCCCCAAAATGCAGAACCACCTGCTTACTGCTGCGAAGATGGGAGAAACACCCTCAGGCACTAACATTTTTTCTTATATTTAGACAAGTGCAGTAACATACTCTTAGTTTTGATCTCTTCTGATCTTCAAACTGCTAATCAAGCAAATGATTATAGCACTGAATTTGTTTCTGAAGAGCTCCAATGTACAAAACCAACCTGTACATTTCTGTATGTCCAGCAAAATTCCCCTTAAGACAACAGTAACTTAAGAGAACATAGCCCCAGACTTTTATTCTAAAAAAATTCAGTCTCATTAGTGCCACGTATTTAAAAGACTGGAAGAAGACAAGCAACAGGAGGTTGTTAGTTCTAATTCTGACCTGTATCGAGATCTCCAATCACATATATGCTGGCTCCAATGGGCACAGCTCCATACACGAAGGAAGAGCTAGTTGGGATACATAGGTTCTGGTCATTTAGATAAATCCACCTGTAAAAATAATAATAGAAAACCTGATATGCAATTTTTATTGAGCACATTAAAAGAATTCCAGGTTCTTTTTGCAACTGCCATCTTTGAATCAAAAGCAGAGTGTACAAGTTAATTTGTTATACAAAAACTGTTGGGAACATTGTCTAGTTCAAGACTGTCTTGGCTCTTCCTAGCCAGGAAAAGCAATTGGTACTGCTCTTTGGGAAGCTCAGAATACTTTATCCTGAAGTTACTTTATTTCGGAATTGCTCCACTCATCTGTGCAACCTATCTGGAATAAATTCTTCTTGCAGCCACCCAGCGTGACCTTCTGGAAGAGAGCAGGTGTATAAGAGAGCCTCTTCTACAACAGCTATGCCAGTCAATTTCCCTACAGAGAAAATTTTAGGCAGCTTTGTCTTAAAACCAGTAGAGTCATAAAAGCATATGTCTTAATAGTCCATACTAGGGGAAATAGCAAACTGCTATATCGCATGGCCTTGTTATTAAGCAGTGCCTTCCATACAATTCCTTAACTTCTTTAATTGCACTTTATCAGCGACAAGAAATCCCCAGTCCAGTATGAAGGATGCACCACTTGGCAATGCTTAACTTTAAAGAAGGAATAGAAGACTGGAAATCAAAATGGTTAAGGGATTTGGGGAAAGAAAAGAAATGTCTGTTACTTGGAATGGGAACAGACCTTCCCAGTCACATATGAGGCTCTTTTCAATCACTTTCTAGCTCCTACTATAATCTTACAAGTCCCCTATGTTCACTTTAAGCACATTCTCATTTCAACACTACCATCAGCCTGATCTTTCCACCAAGTGAAAAGCAGTTTTCCATGTCGAAGCCTTTGGAAATCAGGTAAGTAGGTACTCACCACCCACGTGGGACACTGGCTTATGAAGGTGTCCCATTTATCTAGAGTTGTCAGCATCCTCTCTATGGTTCTGAAACAAATTTCTACAAAATGCTGCTGCACTTTCGCAGATGCTATCACAGTTAGTATTCATAGACCCTAAAGACATAAAAATCAATGCTGTTTTAGTGTCTCCTAGATCTTTTATTAAATAATTTACAGAGAACAGGAAAGTTTGAAAAACCTTTGAAAAGCGTCTCCTGTATTTTCATGGCCATACCTGGCTAATTTGAGGGAAAAAGTTAGGAAGTATCTTCATGGATGCTGCTGACCTTTGAAAATTCTGCATTATCTTAACTCATGATTCAGAAGGAAGCCTCTCTTCTGGCACTGAAGTAGAGGGTGCTGCATACCAATTATCTTGGAGAGATCAATTTCTAAAGGCCAAATGCAGGATTAGCTGTCCATTATTTTGTCTGTGCTATACACTGAAGGATTAAGATTCTGCAGAAAGCAAGGGAATGGTTTGTAGCTGTCACAGAGGACAACAGATGAGCTGAGAACAGAGAAAAGTCCTCCAGACTGATTCAGAAACTCTGTTACAGAGCAAAACACCTTTCACTGTATTTCATTCACTTCCTTTCCTTACTGTGGGAAGAGGACACAGTCAGTATTTTTGCTGCTTTTTAGCACCAAGTGACCTAGAATTACAAAAACTGAATAAGTGGCAGAGAAACGCAGGAGGAAGACTGCCATTTCTTTCCTTTCTGTTTTTTTGTTTGTTTTTTTTTTTTTAATAGTATATATAGGACTACGTTGAAGAAGGGAAAAAACAAAATTAGGTGAGTTTAGTCTAGCTACTGATCAAGTTTGAGCTTGGAAAACACATGAACTTCAGAGGTTTGTCTGCACTAGATATTCAAGGTTTCGGGGTTTAAATAAAAAAACCCCACAACAGTGTGGGACCCAAGCATTTTCCTACTGCACATCAAGAAAGGACACTATTAAAGTATCTGTAGTTGCTTGTGAAAATTCCTTCTCAACCTTTCTCAACGCATGTATTTTAAAAAACAGGCACAACTTTTCAGGAACGCTTACAGCAGCTTTAGCAGTTAAAACTAGGAAGGAACAAAGACAGGAAGGGCAAGGGGTCACGTTTCATCAGAATGTGACTAAGCTCCAGCTTGACGTGGGCTGTGCCTGCTGTTTGAACAGTATGGAAAAAACACCGTGACAAAAAATTCAGAGTCTTCAGGAATTTGAAAACACTCCTTGGAACATAACTCTTGTGTCCTTCCCTGGGACGGCTCTACTCAGACCGAATCCGAGAGTAGCAGGGGAGAAGGCATGCACCTCTGTAACCACAGACAAAGGATTGCTCTGGAACTGAAATATGCTTCCACTCAAACTAAAAAAAGGGGAAGGAATCCTGATTTTTCTCAAAGTCTTAGTGATATAAACAAAAAAAATCCATCCATACTGATACCATTAATAAGCAGGACGGTAACTGTTTTATTTCCAAGTGGGTTCTGTATTGCATCTCTACATATTCCAGACACGTCACCTCAAGCTCCCACCAGCCGTGAAAGGAAGCCCGCAAATGAATGAGAGTCTTCTCCGTGTTCCTCTCATCTGACAGCGCCATCAGTCAGCCAGTTAGTTTTCTCATTACATTTGCATAAGCACTTTCTTTTAATTAAATTCCTGCACACTGAACGGGAGAATCTTCCTAATTACACATACTATGTTACAAGATTATTTAGCTTACTACTTACATACTGCTGAAAGCATTTCCTTGTTTTTACAATGTTCCAGCAGCAAAAAGAATATCTTTAAGTACCAAAGTATTGCTTCTGAACAAGTCTGTCTCACTTTTATCCCCCTCAATACCTGCAAATTGTGATAATGCTTTTGAACCAGGAGCTTGTGAAATGAAGGAAGAAAGCCTCTCCCACTTACAGACCACCAGTGAAAGGCAGCAGCGGCTATACACAAGGACAGAGCTCCACCAGCAGCTCTTGCAAAGAATCCTAAAGCCAGTTTGTGCTCTATTAAATATTTCCAAATATCCACACTGAAAAGAAAAAAAGAACAGTGTGTACAGATATCATCCAATTCTCCACACACCTACGTGACGCAAAAAGGCGTATTATAAATCATGAACTCTGACAGAAGGAAAGACTGACCCCTCAAGGGTTTAATCATAGTTAAGATTTCCTGCTTTTTATGGAGTAGGCCAACACTGGATCATTGAGCGAAGGACACCCTTACATCTCCATCTCCCACTTTCACATTTTTTAAAATCTATTTTTAACTTGATCGATATTTTAAAAAGCAGGATACCATGCACAAAGCTCAATCTGTAGCCTTTGAAAAAAAATCTACAGCCTGATAAAACCTGCAGTCTGATGTACATATCTTCCATCCTCGGTTCACTTAAATTCACTCATGCACATGACTCTATAAAGACAGGCTGACAAAACATTTATTAACTGAAAAATCTCAGTTACAGAAGTACTTCAAATATGAGAATTATTTTCTACATTAAGCTGTCCACATTTCATGTGTATGCTCCTATTCTGTCTCACTTGGTTTGTTTTATTACTTGTTTATACAGTACAGCTTAACAGGAGCCTCAATGTTTATTTTTTTGCTAGTGTGAAGAGCTCAGCACATCCCTAGTCTTTAGAAAAGTCTGTGTCATGGTTAAGAATAACAATTTTGAAAGACTGTGCACTGTGAGTTATTCTGGAGTAAGTTACTGTCAAAGTAAGCAATATTAAACAAGGTCAACTTCAGTCCTTTAATCCAATCCAAGCCAGAATTATGCCAGTTTATGCTAATTAATATGTTTATATACTGATGTAAGTACATACTTAGACATACACACTAACTAAAACCCGTAACTCAGATCCTCATGGACTCTGGATGCCTAGGATGATGCTAGGCCCTGTATTCTCAGGTAATGAGAGCGGAGGCACAGGAAAACTGATGCAGATCACCACGTGTGCACTGCTGCACGTACCTGTAAACCAACAATACCTGACAGCTGAACTCAGTATGAAAAACTCTTTCCATTCAAAAAGACAGTGAACACGATGGAGCTCTGCACTTACTTAAAAACAGCTGCAAAAGCCTGTAGCTCATTATTCAGTATGCAATACCGATGTGTAACCATTAAAAAACCATTATGAATTTTGGGTTGAGACTGCTGGAATTCATATGCTGTGCTTTAGACCCACTGCTGCTAAATGATCTTGCAAACATATTCCTCCTTCCCACAGATCTCTCTTAACCCAACACTTTTGGACTTCTGTCAATACTACACACATACACTGCCAATGTGCTATTTCAGCTCTGACAGTTCCAGTATTATTCCTTCACTGTCACTACAAAAAGAATACGCGCTGTGGAGTCTGAAGGGGCTTGTATCCTTCTTGATGACTTTTTAAAGCTGCTGGTTTGAAGGGGACTAATGGCCTTTATTTGTTTCAGAAACTATTGCTGAGGAAATAAATACACTTATCAGTTATAAATTCATCACCTTGTAGCAACTGCATAACGTTTAAGATGAAGAATCAGTCTTTGTCTATATCCCATTTAACTATGCACTAAGGAACTGAGAGATATTGTCCACCTGTGGTAAAATCTATAGCATCACTTATGCTTTACCCTTGAGCAATGATGCACAGCAGAGTGGATGATACCCAGTGCAAGTGGAATTGCTTAACTGATCTAACACACATCGGTATTTAGCGTAAGGTTTTCACAGACTTAAGAGAAGCGTATTATTTCAGCTTTCATCCTTCACTCAAAATAAAGCCATTTAGATTTGTTTTCTGCTATTTCTGAATCAGCCCAGGAAAGAATACCCTCATGTTTTCCAGAGAGTCAACTTGCCTTCATTTGGTATTTATGAAACACTATTATAATGAAATTATGATAATTTTCCAGGTTCAACTTTACTTCAAAGAGTACGAGACCACAAAGTATTTTGGCTCAGTATTTGGCAGGCAGAAATATTTGCTAACTCCATTTTGAAGGGGAGTCCCTTTATGGCTCTTTTCCACATAGGTACAACTGCCCAGGTCTCACAGCCACCCCGAAAGGCACCCATCCCGCACAGCACCCCGAGGGTACCGACACTCAGACCCCGCGCTGGAGTGGTACAAGGGCAGGAACACTGCACCCTCTCCTGGCCAGGGACACCCCTCTGCCTCCCGGGGCTGGGACCACAGAGCACAAACCCCAGCCAGCACCACTCGCTGCAGCAGTGGCCATTGTCCCGGTCTTCGCTGGCCCTCCTTTTCCAAAGGACAACACACAACCTGTGAACCGCCTGCAGTCCCAGCACAAATTTATGCTGAGTTCAATTTCTAAGCTCAAATTCTGCGCAGTGGCAGAGCAGAAAGGCAAAGTCAGAATATCTCGGCAGCCCTCCACACACGCCTCCTCCAGCAACGCGAGACTCTGATTACTTGCCGCTGCCTTGCCTTCCTCTGTGCCAGCACAGTCCTCGTGCCATGCACACAACACACGGGGTGCTAGAACAAGAGCTGAAGCAACTGGATTGTTATTGTAACTTTACTTGAATCCTCGAACACCTCTGGGATGCCACCAACCAAAGACAGGAACAGACACGTCAGAAATATCATTGAGCAGGCGTCTGTGCTGCAGTCAGCAGGTGGCACCAAGGACTCACCTGCAGCACCTGGGCTGGAATCTCTGAGCTTTTTCAAACTCCACTTTATGGAAGCTCAGTCTGTATCAACCAGTGAAACAGGTTTACAGTCGCTGGTGAGGAATCACGAGCTATTATACACCACCTTTTGAAGAACAGAATCAGTCTGGAAATACTTCAGGCAAATCAACTAAAAACAGCAAGTAGGAGATAAGAGAGCACTTCTTTCCAGAATTCTTTCCCTTTCAAAGATCTCTTGCCAAAAAGTTAATCGGCTTTTAGCATTTCCCCACACCCCCACAGGGCTAGAAAACGGTAGAGAGCATCAGCAGCAATAGCCTTTCTTATCTGTCCACTTCCTACAACCACTCTAAAGAATGTTTTTTCTCCAGCTCCATTTGATTATAGCTAGTTTAGACATCACTTTGAACAACACAGGAGGCCTCTTCATACAGAAATTAAAGTCTCTTTACATCCACATCTTGCAAGAAAGTGTGCTTTTATACAGGTCACAGTCATAAATTAGTCTTGATCTTGTAACATAGATGTGTTAATCTCCTCCACTGTCACCAAGCCTTGAAACATCTGACCACAAAATCTTTTTTCAATTTAGACTATAAAAAAAGAGAATCATCCAATGTATAGTTATATGCCAGAAAAACAACACTGGAAGAACCAAAGTTTGTCAGTTATGACTGCAGAATAAGGTTCTGTCTAAAATTCTGTCTAACGTAACATTTTGAACAGTTACCACATGTAGTAAGGTGGATCCCAATACCAGAGCCAAGAGATAACAAATGAAGTCATCAGAAGCAGACTCAAAACAAACAAAAGGAGATTAGCCATGCACAGCCTGTCGGGGTGGCTGTGGAATGCATAGCATCCACAGTGTCTTTCCTATGGCAAAAGCCTACATGGGTTCAAAAAGCAATCAGCTACACATGCTTGGAACAAAAGTGCATGAAATTTCTTATCTCTATCTTAGGAATTCCCTAAGCTGCAAATCCCTGGAGACAGGGCTGGATCATGGAGAAGGATCCCTGTACCTACTTACGCTCCTCCACTAGCACTCACAAGGAGCCTCGGGCATGAGTGGGTGGGGGGCAGCACCCTGCACTTGGGGAAATTGCAAGGTGCAGGGGAAGCACCAGGAAAACTACCTGTACTGTCAAGGTGTTTCTCCTGTTCATGGGCACTCAAGACTGACATGGTGGCCCAGGGCTTTAGGCTCAGTATCTTAGAGGGACAAGCCACTGAAGCAGATGGGCCTTTGCTAACAGCCATACTGGCTCACAAAAGGTAAAATGAGCAACAGAGGTGCATGGCACAGATCTAATATGCTTTGAAGTGCTGGAGCAAGGGGGTGGAACAGACAAGTGAGTGTGTAAGGCATGTATTTTCTACGTTTATAGCCGCAGCTAGTTACCTTTTAAATTCATCATGATAAAATTCAGATTTGCATGTCACCATCTCACTGGCTTGACTGTCATCACGACTCCTGACCCCGCCAAATACGTAAAGCTCAGAGGCAACTCCACAGGCCACTGCTCCAAATCTGAGAATCCAAATGAGAAAAGAAAAAAGCAATATATCAAAACCATTTCATGTATCCTTCTCAACTTTCTCCATTTTTTAATTTTTTTTTTAATTTATATACACACACACTCCCCCCTTATATGTTCAATGGGATGAGATGAATCACGAATATGAATTGTAAACACCTAATTCAGACCATGTAAAAGAACAAAACAGTGAAGTATTTATCTCTGGAAAAAATTCTGAAGTTCCAATTGAACTACAACTTCTAGTTTTCATTTTGCATCAGGGAAGCATTGCTTGTAACATCAGGAGTGTATTTCTACAAAATCCACATTTATTGCTTGGATGCTTATCTTTATTCAGCCACACGTTAACTACAGGCCACCGTGATTCAGAAAGACATGGTAAAATTCACAGGGCCTCTGACAGCCACCTGCAGGGATTCATCAGAGAAAGGACAACTTCTGCTCATCAGAGTGTTAAAAAAGGTTGCACACAGCAATCTAGTTCCCCCCTTCCATTTTCACTCACCTTCTCTCTTTCAGAGGGCAGATTGCTGTCCACTGCTGAGTCCTAGGGTCATAACACTCAACAGATTCAAAGAGTTTTCCATAGGAGCCTCCACCCATTGCATAGATTTTCTTCTTCATAGCTGCATAGCAGCCAATCTTGTGGAAAAAAGAAAAGGTACATCCAAAATTACACAAATGCACAAGACCGAGAGCTCAAAACTAATTATATACAAATACACACACGTATGTATTTGGGTGCCTGTACCGCACGTCAAACAATGCCATGCATAAAAATTCTCAGCCAGAGTTTTGTTTTGGTATAAAGAAGCTGCTCTCTCGCATTTCATTTTGAGACTATCTATCTGTTACAGCTTCTACTTGAAGCAAAAGGTTGAAATATATTGGCAGGACCTATTTAAGATTAAGTAATGCGATAACATACGATGTAGTTCTTACCTTTCTAACCATGGTCAAGTCTGGCTGCTTGGTCCAGGTCCGGTTATAAATATCATAGCTCTCCATAGAGATTAGCTCCCTTTCACCATCCTCACCTCCCAGAATATACAGGATTCCATCAATCTCTACCACGCCAAAATTATGTCGTGCCTAGGAATATCAATAAAGCCGACGTTGTAAAACATAACCGCCACTGTGAATAAATGAATACAATCTGGTTTTCAGCGTATCTGCCTGCAAAATGATTATTGGTATTATGTCTGGGCTTTGTTTTGTGGTTTGTTTTTTTTTAATGGTGAAATCTCAAACTCCATAATAAGATTATTAATTTCTTCAACTAAACGAAACAAAGGGTATTCAAAAGAGACAGGGCAGCAAAAACAAAAGAGGCCCCACAGGAATCTAAGACGAGAGCTTGGCCGCGGTTTCAGTTTGCATAGTAGCAGTCTCCACGATGAAGCTGCTGCTTTCAGGTCTCTACAGTAGCAAAACTGGGACCCATTATCTGTGAAAAGGCAGCTCTTCTATTTTGTATGTAGGAGCACAGCTACCCTCAGTCTTACTCAGGGTAAGCAGGAAACTTAATGCACCATAACTACAAACGTGGCCAAAACTACAGGCCTTTGCCAACCAGACACTTTAATCCTGTGGCAAACAACAATTTCTTCATAAACATCCGGTGCTGATTTAAGAAGATAAAAATGCAGGCGTATTAAGGATATATGTTTACAAATAATAAACTGCTACTTTTTGATGGAATGCAAATATGAAGAAGGAAACATTAACTCAAACCAAACAAATATAAATATGTCTCTGCAAGCCGAGTTCTGTACGTTGGCCAGTCCTCTGTCCATCTTCTCTGCACAGTCCAACCCCTTTGTCCATATAAGAGTTTTCTTGTGTACAACACAAAGGAAACGTATGCATATTTTTAGAAGGCCAGCATACGCAGAATATTAAGTATATTATATGACCGATTCCATGTGGAATTGATGAAATTTTGTAGTTCAGCTAGCTCTTCACTAATCGTTTTGGTTTTCCAGATTTGGAAGTCATTATCAGACCACAAGTATAGCAAGAGGACATAAACAGAGGGCAGTCTGTAGCACGATTTTGAATGTGTAAGATGCAAGTGACCGGAGATTCAGAATAAAATTTTGCAGAACAAAAGGAACATTTTGCCAAAGTAAAAAATCAAATCCCCAGAGTTAGATAGTGATCTTGCCTCATTCATTGGGGGTAAGGAACTCCACGAATTGGTATCTGGATCGTATTTCTCCCCAGAGCTTAGTGTTCCCTTGTTTTCATCCTGACCGCCAAGCACAAATAAAAATCCTTCTGTAAAACAAAACGTAATGTGATCTTAAAAACAGGATTCACACCTGTACACTGAGCAAGACAACATAACTGGTGAGCTGTATCCTGGAACTCCTTAAGAGATTCAGACCAACAACAGGTCAATCTCTGTACTGGAGAAGGTAATATACCTAGACTCAAGTCTACCACTGTAAGATAGTCTTCAACATATTCAGTGATGCAGCAGCTAGAATTTACTTAAAACACAAAGTACTCCTGGAGAGACACATGTAGCAGATTCCCACAAAATATTGCAGGAATAGCCATTTTAAGACACTCAGATGACAGGGATTTTCACAGAATAAAATCATGTTCTGGGCAGACAAAGGGGAAGCATGAAATAACCCCAGTGCAGTCAATCTTTAAGAAAAAAAAATATGATCATAAACTGTATCTCAGATTTTGAGGCACTGGTAAGTTTTCTTAATATTGACTTTACAAATACAAAGTTCCCCTTTACCTGCTGACAATACTCCATGATTGATCCTTGGAATACTCATAGGAGCAAGTTCAATCCAGAGCTGTCTATTGGGATCATAAAGAGGACACATACACCGCATCACTGAGGTTGGTTTCCGTGATCTGAACACAGGGCGGGGAGGGAACAAACAAAAACAGAAAGACAAGACAGAGTTTTACAAGTTCACTATTAACAACTTGTGCCCAAAACTTGCTTGTTCATGATTTAATATATATTCATAAAGCACGGCGTTTCCCTGATAAGGAGACGACCCTCAAACAAAATATGTGTAAAGTTATTCTTGTACAGACTGGAGACACAAAAAGCAGATGCATTTCATTCGTACTGTATCTGCCTGTAACATTTTTTATGCAGGAACTTTGAACAAACTAAAAAGAACAGATAGAGAGTATTAGTAATGTCTGAATAAAGCAATCCACAAACTGGCATGCAAAATGTTATTTGAGTATTTTATTACACTTCTAGAAAGAGCAAACATCTAAGTGCTAAACTTATTTAAACAGGACAAAACCCTCCCCTCTACTGCAAGGGGTACTCAAGAAAAGAAAGGGATTATTGTGTGGAACAGGAATCTTCACCTGGCACCTCAGATGCACCAATAATGGCTTTTTTTTGGAACCACAGCTATTATAAACAAAACAGTTAAAGCACACATTCATTATTTTTAAGATTTATTATAGATGCTTTTCAAATCATTAGAAAAGCATTTCTCCAACATTCTGAGCTGATTTTGAGTAAAGTCTATTCCGTTAAAAAAAGAAAACAGCCAACACTGAACAAACAACACGTCCTACTCCAAGTCTAATACGTGTTGAATGTCAGAAAATTATCACAAAATAACTATTTCTTGCTGAATCATTCACAAAGGTATTTTAGGTGTGTCTGACCAACCTAAAAACAAACTCAGATGATAGAGTAATAAGCACATTAGGTGCACATATTCTCTCCACGCTGTGTTTTCAGACAAGCCACAAACGCTAGACACGTGTATTTTACTAACTGTGACGACCTCCAATGCCACTCCATACTTACACTCGTTCTTCCCCACCAACAGTCACTATACACTCCGAGTAGCCCCGGGGCTTGAAGGAGGCCAGCATCGCCTCTCCCTGCTGGGGCGGCGTGAGGGGAATATTGTTGCATTCTTTGACGATCTCCCGTACCAGCGGTTCGCTCATCATCTGCTCACGTAAATACGCTGCATCTAAGCCCGAAACCCACACTGCTGACATGACATCCTTCATGTGAACCTACAGAAAGAGATAAATGCCAGAAAATCCCCCAAACGTCACCGAACACCATTACATACAGATGCTTCTATATTTATAAAACACTTAAGAGTATTTTTGATATTTGGAAGCAATAACAAAATCTACAACACAACGTTATTAAGAAAATGCATCAAGTCTTCAAAGTTTCACTACAAACGTGCTACTTGCTTTCTCTCTACAAAACCAAGATGATATCATCAAATGCCAAAAAGGTACTTTTTTTTTTTCTTAATGCCTATTAAATAATAAAGACAACAGATGATACATCATCAACACCACTTTCACCCTTTTACTGCAATCCCGTTGCCTGCATTTCAGGCAAAATTCAACTAATTCTGTAAGTGCAAGACTAGCCCTGGAAGAAATGTATCTATTTTAAGTTCCCACAGATTAGAATAAACACACCGATTTGGGCCACATTCAAAACATAAACATTGAGCTATCCTGACCTTTCTCGATTCAGAATCATGAGAAATCCACCTAATCACCGCTTCAAAGACGTATCTTTCGTTTCCAACATTGAGCTTTTCCATCGACAGCACTTCTTTCAGCTTTTGAGGAGTCAGTTCCAAGAATTCCTCTGTGCTGCTGACATCTCGAAAGTGAGTTTCCAGATACTCTGAGGCAAGGTAGTGAACATGATGCAAACAATAGTGCAGTGCAAAGTCCCGAATACCAATACAGTTCTCAGCAGCTATGCAACCTTCTAAAAACTCGCAGCAGAGAGTTTTTAAGTCTGTAAGCAGCAGGAGATCAGCTGCCTGTACCACATCTTGGATAGTTTCTTCATTTAGCCTGATCTGCAAGAATTAATTTAGAAGTTATAGCTACTATCACTCATTTGTTTCATGACATGTCGGCATTCATTACACTCATTCTCAGTGGCTGAAAAACAGAGTATTAACACCAGTGTAAAAATTATGAGATCTTGATATAACCAGTACACGTTTATAAATTAACACAGGGATGGAAAGGCATTTGCTTGACAGAGGGTGTCATGGAGAATTTTGCACCTGAAGTAACCACAAAATTACTCATCTAATCTGGGAACTGAAAATGAATTTTTCTGCAATAAATAAATCATGTTTTAAAATGCATGTCTGGTAGAGAATTTCAAGCCACATCTGCATTTTCTTTTTCTGCTGAAAGTTAAACTCATTCAACAATCTCAGTCTGGTTCCAAATAACCGGACCCACCAACTGTAATTCCTGCTAAGGCTTTAGCACCACGCTCCGAAGGGGCACGCTGTCAGCAGCAAGTGGCTGGAGAGGTGGGTGTGAGGGTCAGTAAGGCAGGATGCCTGGTGTGCAGTCACGTTCAGTGATGGGGTCTCATTCTCTATTGCTATGAAGCCAGTTCTCTTTCACAGCTGTCACAGACTGCACGTTTTAAAGCAGGTTACTGAAGGTAGCCACAAATGTTAACACAAGCATTTGACACTGACCCTACCAGAGTCCTCCCCCACTGCACGAGAAGAGCAGAGGCAGCTCCTGCAGAGCCTATTGCCTCTGCTTCACATGCACAGCCCCACTGCCATATACTGCTTTGCAGAAGTTTTATCACAAAGCTTTAAACCTCGATAGGTTTATCACTCAGGATAGAAGTGTTAAAACCCCAGTTATTCCACCAAATAGTTCAATTTCCATCTAGTTTTTTTTAATACCATACCTGCCCACTGAAGATGTAATCTAGTATCTCTTTCATGATATCAACAGATATCCCTTCAAGTTCAATCTTGTACGTTGAGCCATCATCCTTTGGAGGATTATAATTCAATTTTGTTCTAAGAGAGGAGAAAAGAAAAAAAAAAAAGCTCACAACCTGGGCATTGCTTGCTCTCGGTTTTCTGAAGGAACAAATGCCAGCTGTGGATCACTTGAGCTCTAGCAGGGATATTAAAACTTTACACCATGATGTGAAAATTCTCTCTCTTGAATTAGCATGAAAAGGATGTATGTATAGTCTCTAATATTGCTCATCACATTTCCAAACTGAACAAATACATCAGCCTTGCAAACTACCCACGGCATCAAAGATCCAAAGTAATTTTTTCCCAGCTCATTCATCACAAGCATTCAAAAACTTCGCTCAGAACTTCAAACAGAACAGCAGCTCTGCTGACAGATGAAACAATTTGCTTTGATAAAGGTGGGAAAAAACTCCAAAACAAAACAAAAACCACTTTACCAAGAAAAAAAATAATTACAGTGAGCAGATGTGATCAGCATATACACTGGCAGCACAAATATTTGGATTGCATTACCAATTTGTGTAGTTTATGATGTTAGGCTGATAGCCTGATGTTATGCCTGGCTGTAACTGAACTGTGCGCTCACAGTTGTAGGAAACAGACCATGTGCTGCTGAGATGAGCTTTAAATATTCATCTATGATCTACATAGTGGATGCTTCACTTATGAGCAATTTCTTCAAAAATACCGGGAACAGTTTGATGTGCCTTTGAACAGGACGGAGAGGGACTGGGGGAAAAGATGAGGAAATAATAATAATAATAGAGCAGACAGCTTTGCTTTCCATCAGCTGTTAGTGCAAGCATTTTTTTCCAGGAATGACAACTTTAAGTGTTCAAAAGGGAGCAGTGTCCACCAGTCCAATGAAAACAGCCACAACAGCTAAACATTTTGAACATCTTTTTTCCACACTTTAGGCAACGAAGACTACACTATATACAGACCAGAAAACTTGTTTCACTGCCTCTGTGTGAATGTAGATATCTACAACTATATCACAGCACATCAAAATAAAAGCCTTAAAAACATTTTTACGTTCATTTGACTATATTCTTAGATATAATTAGTTTCTTAATGTGAAAAGTTGTGCACGGCGTTGCTAAGCTGAATGCGTCCAGTTTGTCGCAGTCTTCTGCTGCCCACACTCATATTAAGTAAACACAGAAACAGGACTTAGCTAAGGGCAGATTCTGCTTCACTTACTCATATCAGAATAAATTAGTTCCTCACAAAATAAGATATAACTCACATCAAATAAAATCCTAGTCTATAAGGAGCTATTTTTAAGTGTGACTAAGGATGATGAGTTTAGCCCTGGAGTTAATCATATTTGTGGTCTTGTTTTCACATCACTTTTCTACACTGCGAGAGACGCTGCTCTGGTGCATACGCACGACTGTATGAGGTCTGAAGCGAAGCTGCTTCTTTCTGTGTTTGTACAGCACCTAGCACAAGTTGTAATACAAATAACAACACTTCAACGTAACATGGAGTACAAAATTGTTTATTTCCTAACATTTGGAAGGAGATTAGGAAAATTAAGCCTGTTCTCTAAAGTCTACACAACTTCCAATAAAGCACGTGCTGCAACAGCAGTCACTGATTTGCAACTTGCCAGCTGAAAACTTCTAAACCCAATATACAGCTTAAGCAATCCCGTACCACGGGCATCTCAACTCATACCATCCTCGCCCATGTGGAACGTGTATTTTTCATGCCCACAACTCCAAATGAATGAAAAAGCATATACACACACAGAGTAATGCACGTTTTCAACCCTAACCCAGTATCAAGGCTTCTTTACACACATTTTCAAGCCTATCCAAACTACCTCAA
The DNA here is from genome assembly GCF_013368605.1 of Nyctibius grandis. Taxonomy (NCBI): domain Eukaryota; kingdom Metazoa; phylum Chordata; class Aves; order Nyctibiiformes; family Nyctibiidae; genus Nyctibius; species Nyctibius grandis. Next base: position 18,230,952 of record NC_090669.1, on the reverse strand, counting down.
TTTTAATTATGCCAACTGTGCTTGAGTTTCAGCTTTCTTGGTTTGTAAGGAAAGTTGCATCTTGTTTCTTGGGATGAAACTGTGTTTTCTTTTAATTTAACATAAAATGTATCAAGGTTTGCAGTATCTGGCTTCCTTCACCAGAATAGAGAGAGTCAGATGGTATCTGTATTTCACACGTATCCAGTACCTATGAGTAGCTGGCATTGTCAAATACACAGCTGTACCTACACAGAACTTGTGTAGCCCAACACGTTGTGGGGCTTAAAGCAGATGCAGGGCATGCAATGTGTTTATTACACATCGCATGCCAGCACTAATGGGGAGATTAGGGAAAGGACTGGTGCTACATATCACTAACTTTCATCTGAGCGTCACCTGTACACACCCGAGCTAAATCACCTCTTGCGTGGACTTTACACTGACGCCTCCTAGTAACAAGAAAGTGTTGTTCAGAGATTTTGGGTCTTATCAGGCTAGATGTTCTAATTACTGTGTACTTCTTCAGGCATCAACAGTCATTAACCTGAAAAGAAACAAACCAACCACTGATGCAAGCCCAAACCATAAACTCAAAGAAGAAAAACAACCCTGAGAACAAATCGATTGATTTCAAAGTTATAGATACTCCTATGTGGGCAAATATTCACCTTATGCAAATGCATCCCAGTTCAGACTAAGCTTTTGTTCCTGTCATCTGTCCTGAGAAGCAGTAGTTATCCAACTGTCATACAACTTTTAATTTGTGAGTTAATAAACTACCAGGTTACTTATTCTGGTACAAAGATTTCTGAGCTTGACACGAGAACCATTCCCAAACGGCGGCTGGAGGTACTCCTTGTCGCTCACATCAAGTACTGCAGCGTGGCTACTGGCTGTTGGGAAGAGGGGAGGAAAAAACTGGTGCAAGGGCATACTACAACCAGGTTTGGGGCTGGAAAAGTTTAACATAGAAAATTGTGAGTCTAATGTAGAAAGAAAGCTGAAGGAGGAGAAAAAAAGTAGGAGGTATGTAAGCAGAGGGCAAGGAGCCATGCCTCTTCTTGCATCACCCAGCATCAGCTGTGACCTGCACCCACACCTCGCTCGCAAACTGAGGTCTGGGCACCCTTGTCACAACACATGCATCAGACAGAATGGGAAAGTTTCAAAACACATCTGTTCCCAGTTCAGAAAGACAGAGCAGACAGCACATTGTGAAATACTTAACCCTGGTCCTCTACCAAATTTCACTTTAGAAGAAGCGTTTTTAGGTATGCTTCAGGAGAGGTTTGCCAATCTGTCAGTATCCCAGGCAGGAGGATGTTTTCTTTCCACCACGCTCTCCCTCACGGTGATCTATTCAGCCTACCATTTGCATGGCAGAAAGCTGGAAGTGGGAATCAGCAACCAGGGTGCACAGATGTGCTCATCTGCAGCACCGCTGCTTCTAACACATGCATGTGAGAGCTTCCTGCTCCGGACAACAGTGCCAATTACTTTAAAAGCACTCTAAGTAAGTGCCAAACCACAGCAGAAAAGGCTGCCTCGATCTTCCTTAATTCAGATTGAAGACCAGAACATCAAGATTTAGAAGGATATAAAACCTCCACAGCCAACCAGAAAACCCATTAGCTGGGAGCAGAGCACAGCTGAGACACATACAGAGCTGGGGGAAACACAAGGCAACTTCTTCGTCCTCTTTTCTTAGGCAATTTAATTTTGAGCAGTTTGACTCCATATACATTTTAAAAGGAAGCTTTCCTTTTTTTAGTTAAGATAATCATCATTTTAGGTTGAAATTGCTACCAGTAATATAAACAGTGTCCTATAAATGCATAACAGTCATCCCAGTTTCTTGTACCTGCTCAGAAAAACTGCCTGGCACACACTACACCTTGAGCAAGTGGCATAAGAACTACTGGGTTTATGTTGCGTTTTGATGTTGTGTGTCTATGTGACAAATTTAGAATCTGCTGTTCCACATCACTTAAGGAATACAATCCTAATGAGTCACCTCAAATGACACGACAGAAGGTAGGTAGAATGAGGGAAAAAATTCCAATACCTCTTCTGTATACGTAAGCAACAATATAAGCACAGTAAAACATTACCATGAAAACAAGGGCTCAAAAACAAAAGTTGACATTGCTACGAGTCACAATTCACATCTAATGGCATAAAACAGATTCAGATAATTAAAAAAAAAAAAACAAACCAACAGATAAATTTAAGTCTGTCCACAGTTCTTGTTAAAATCAAGATGGCTCTTCCAACTTACCTCTCATTTTAAAAGATCAAAACAAAGAAAAACACATAGTCATACTTCCAACCTTACAGCCAAGTCCACATGAGAGCACTGTTGGGGGACAGTTAAGATTCATAGAAAGCACATTGAGAAGGGGCCCATGCGTCTCAAAACTTGATTTTCCTAAGTTTTACAGTTGACAGTTTACAGGACAGGGAATAATAATTTTTAAAAGCCCAACCAAACCAACAACCAAAACAAAAACCAAAACAAATAATTCAGTCGCCACCGATAAAGCTTGCTGCTTTCCTCAGTCAGATATAATTCTGTGGGAATACTTTTGTCTTTAAAGCCTCTGCCTTATTTGTGAACTATTAGGAAAAGATAACCCATGTATTTCTACAATGGAGACAAAGTTACAAAGAGAACAATGGTGTAACTCTTGGAATGCTTTAATCCAAGAGCGCTGGTACGTTGGTACCAAAACGGGTAAAGAAAACATCTGTCTGCAAAGGTTGTGCCTTTGTCAATGAGAACGCTCTAGACCACGCTCACCTCAAGCAGGTTTTATGATATTTACAGTGAACAACAATCGAGAAATCTGGGAAACAAAAGACAGACACTTTATTTTTGATGCTTTGCGATGCAAAACTTTTACCTGCTCTCAGGCCACCGCACTGCAAGCAGCGCAGTTCGCTGACCCACGCACAGCTGTGGCAGGGTGTCAGGAACCAAACGGCAGGAGATGAGAGGGAGAGACTCGTCTTTTTGAAAGGAGCCGTCCCTCCCAATTAATGATTTTGCCCCAGATTAACCGTAAGAGCAAGTCTACACCAGCTTTACCAATATTGCCACACCAGCAAACCTTAGTATGAGTAGCAAAGCCATCCTTCCAAACCGAAGAGTAATAAAATTGGGGTTTGATGATACATCCTTTACCTGCACCACCGTTTTGCCCTTCCCCAGAGAGCATTAGCATTTTAAAATGAAGTTACACCTCCAACAAATGCTTCCAGCAAAGACATGCACCAAACCTCAAACACGCTCACGGGGATGACTCAGTCCCAAAAATGACAAGCAAGTACTTGGAGATTTTGCATCGCTAAGGAGAAAACTTAAAAATTCTGCTTTTGATGCAAACATAAGGTCAATTTAGTCTCCTCCTGATCTGGGCTTCCTTATGTAGGTTCAAGTCTTTCAAGCACAAGCTTCCCATGTTAAATCTAATTATGTCCTACTTGGGACTGACCATTTTAATGGCGAAGTTTTTTCATTTGTCTGCCTTTATCCCTGCAATATTTTCTCCCACGAAAGCTGGTCTTTCTGCATGCAAAAAACCTTAATAATCACATTATTAAACAGGTCAGACACAAAACCATGATGCAGCAGTTCACTCCACCCACTGCCATCCTCCGTAAAGATATTTTACAACCAAATCAGAAGGTTTCCTTTGAGGTCGCACCCTGGCCTTTAGCAGCGCACATAAAAGACAGTCTTCGCCACACCCTGCACAGGGTGCCAGCTCTCAGAGGGTTTTGGCTATGCCTCTCTTCTTAAGATTATCTGTAACTGCAACTTCAGGTCTCAAGGCAAAGCAGTCCACCTAACAGCTCAGCACAAAACCCTGCAGAAGTTGCTTTGCTTGGTTTAAGAGAAACAACAACTAGGAATAACTTAATTTTTTCATCTGTGGGAAAGTTTAAGTCAGGCAAAAAGGTAAGGCTTTACTCCCCTTCCCATAAGAAAGAGAACAAAGCAATTCCTTCAGCAGCAGCACAGGGGACATGGACAGGGCTCATGGGCTTCACGCAGTGAAGAGCTTGTTTACCCTGAAAACCTGTTGTTACTCTGACTGCACTGAGCTCATCCTGAGCTAGATTGTAATCTATGTTGGAAATCTACCCTCAACCAGCACGTCTTGCCTAAACATGCCAGTTGGCCGTAGGTAGACAGAACACACACTTGATCATCACAATCCCCAAGAACGGACTCTCGGAGCTTCTCAGCAGCAGTAAGTACCTGCCATTTCATTTTACTTTGGGGCTTTTTTTTAGCCAACTTGGAAAACAACCAACCAACTGTTCCAGCTGAGCTTACAAACAAGTTGGTCACAAGCAATGCAGGTGAGCTGGCTGTCGGGCACCAATGGGTCATGCCATGCACCTCGTACATGGCATGAAGCACAGCTCGGCCTCATCTATGCGTGTAGGTGAGCAGACCTAGTTCAGCAGTTGGCTGTTCAGCTCTTCTCACACGAAGCACAGGTCTATTGTGTACCTTTTTGTATTAGAAATACCTGCTGCTGGAATTAGAAAGGTGGGTTTGGGTTTTTTTCTTTGTTTTTAAAAGGTGGGGGAAAAATATCTAATCCCTGTTCCTAGGGCAGCAGGCTAGCTCGCATGGAACACGCATCAGAGCATCTCCTCAAGTAACTACATCTGTATCGTATTTATGCCATTTTTGTGCTAGACATGACACTCAAGTTCACTCACTAAACAGGCAATTCATGAGATTTCCAGTCCACATCAGTTGAAAATGTAGCTTTCTACTAAACAGCAGTGTTACACCTGTTAGATAGCAAGTTGGAACTAGGACTTCCTTAGAAAAGCAGAGGAAGACATTTCCGGAATACAGTTTTAAACCAGGAAACTAACTGTATCTTACACGAAAATACAACTTTCAAATTAACTCTGCTTTTAAACTTGTTAAAAATGTGTTTTTAGAAGGAAAAAGTATAGTACCATCCCCATACTGTTAAACTTACTATTAAATATCCTTAAGAAATGCAATATTGTGCAGTGTGCCTCTAATAATCCAAACATTCCTGTGACTTATTAATATCATATTTGGAAAACACCAATGAACCTGCTGAGAAAACTTGGTTTAATCAGGTTTTTGTACCTCACTTATCCTTACAGCACATGGGAGAAACAAGCATCAGAGTCAGAGAAAAGATTTTCATAATCACTGTCAGTATGAAGCTGAATGGACAAAATTACAAATGCATGAGTAGTACCGCGGGACAGCTGGAAGGTGTGACAATCACTGTGGTTTTTTGGGAATCCAACAGAGGAAGGCACCAGAACCCCTGACACGCTGGGAGACAGAGATCTGCAAGACTGTCACTGAAACCGATGACACAGCCAAGAGGAATAAGGAATGAGGAGTGTGTATTTCACCAGCAGAAGAGGGAAGAGCCAGGAGTCTGCAATTCAGAGTACTAACCGTGTCCATAAATAATAACAAGAGCTGTACTAGGCAGCTTAAAGTCGTTCAGGAGATGTAAACCAACGTGCCTGAGGACATAAACCAGCCACTAACTACATGGTATTAAGAACGTATTTCCTTGACAGGCAACAAGCAGTTTCAGAGCTGTCCGTAACAGTGATTTTTTTTGTTTTCTTGGAAATATTAAGCAGTGGCATAGATATAATATGGGAGACAAACAGGAGACTGGAGACTCCCCTAAGTATAGGTAATGCTACACTGGTACTCAGTACCAGGACAGAGAGAAAGCTTTGTACGATATATGAAATAAGTCTGAACAGAGAGTGAAGAAACAAATTCTTCAAACTCATCAGTTACTTCTCATATTTGTCAGTCCACACAAGGAGGAAGTTCCTTTTGTAACTGCAGCTGAGCCCAATGCAAACAAAACAGGTTCAAAGAGAAAACACAAAAACCAAAACACAAATCAGGAAGTCCAGACTCATCAACTCCAGATACTGCTCCAGACACACGAGCACCTTCAGAACAGCCCTGCTCCGGCCACAAAATACACTTTAAAGCATGAAAATTATTGATAAAAAAGGTTCTCTTAATAATAAAAGTTTTGCCAAACAAGGTAATTAATGCAGGTGTAAAGGCAACCTACAGAGTATGAATTACCCAGACATCCCAAGCAGCTCCATCCTGACACACCTCCTTCCACCCCACCTCGCCTCTTACATCAGGCACACAGAGTCTCCAGGTACAATGAAAGGCCAAGAAATTTCATCTCAAGGTCTCTTGCGTAAACAAGATGCTCTGATTTACAGTTCTCCTTTGCCTGACGTGGAGGAGCAGCCCAACTGTATTTTCTTGCTATTTTGAACTGGGTAAGAGCCTTATTGTTTCCTCCCTTCAGGCCACCTTTAGGGGCTTGTTGGAGCAGGAACATAATTAACAACTCCCCATTCAAGCCTGGTATAGTGATTTTTAAATCCCCTTTTAAACCATAAGCTTTTATCATGCCTTTATCACTGTTGCCCCTCAACTACTTATCCAAACATAACACACATTTAGGCACTTCTACCGAGTTACGCCAGGTAGAGAGTTTCTGTACAAGGCAACTATTTTGATTTATTGCTTCTCAAAGTTACAGGGACTTTACAACTCAGTTATCACTAAAACATCACAGGTGACATTTTAGTTTCATTTGAAAAAAACCCAAAAAAACAAAAACAAAAAAAAAAACAGAACAAACCCAAAACTATGCCTAATTTAAAAAACAGCTTTAAAAGTCTGGAAGCAAATTCTGGCCTGATTTGTTCCTGACTTCCTGCTGCCAGAGCAGCCCGTAAAGTTTCCAGGAGACTAACAGAAACAAACTTCTCATAAGGAACCTTGAAGATGACATGGCTTTAGATCCCTCCTTGATAGAGCAGTTACCACAACGCTGCCCTGCACAGCCAGTGAAGAGGGAACAAGACCTGGCACGAGCACAGCGCGATTCGGCTAAACCAGAACTTGAGAGCCCAGGGTCTTGACGACCAAATACCTCCCAGCTTCAGGAGTGGTTGGTATTCGTGACTTCAGTACTCATCCCAAATAGAAAAAGTTTTAAAGCACTACAAAAGCTCTCTATAAATGTCAATAAAAATCAAACAGGTATCATGAAATAAGCAGCAGAAGCTACTGGCATGCGTTAGCTTCTACCTTGCGTTGCTCTACAGTATTGGTTGTCTAACAAGTGTAACAAAAACTGCCAAGTCACACCTTTCCAGTGCGCTGCTGACTGCATGTCCTGTCCCACTTTTCACACCAGCGCCCAGGGATGCTCACAGACACGCTGACACAAGGACGATGCCTCAGCAGACCGCCTTCTCACAGCTTCACGACAACTCCAAATGCTCCAAAAGCCAGGACACAGAGCAAAGGACAGGAGCTCAGTGACAGGGGACACGTCCCACCACATCTCCACGGAAGTTTATTTTGGCACTGGCAGAGAGGTTACGGTTTTGTGGCTGTGCAAGGGTCCTACAAGGTCTGCAATGTTTTAGGGATGTCAGAAGGTCGAACAGCACAAGTGAGAAGATGCAAATGCTGTCAGGTTATTTCTGACCAAAACCAATTTACAAGAAGCACAGCTATTCACAAGTAAATGGAAAATAACATGAACTTAATTGTACATTGTAATTTTTGTTTAGCTATATTATGGTCACCTGGAAAAAGATGAAAATATGGTTACTGGTCCATTACTAAGTTAGAAAAGCCTTGGGGAACAGTATAGAATACATACAGCCATCTGCAATCTGTTCACGCAGATGCGTGAACACCAGAGACAAAACACGCTGAGATAACAAAAATGTCTTAATGTAATTTCCAACACAGCAGCACAATCCCTGCATAACAACATTAAGTTCACCTAAGAGTTTGAGCTTAAATATGCTCTTTGTTAAGGTAGTTCCCACGTGCTCCCTGCGATCCAGGCAAGCAGACGGTAAGCCAGCCAAATATTAGGAGTTGCAAGTTTCAGCTGGCCAGGAACGACTCATGGCAGACAGGGACAGATCTGTTCGGATGGGAACATCTGCTGCTACTGTTGAGGATACCAGGAATACTTGGACCAAACCTATCCTACAAAAGGTTGGCGGACATATGCTACAACTTACGCCAAACTTACCAGTGCGAGCACGGTTTATTCTGGTAAAAGCACTCTTATGCCACCATAATTTACAGCAGGCTCATAAACTAAATAAATTAAACCAGGGCAATAGAATTGTATCTACATTAGGGCAATTGCCAGGACAAAAAGTGCTAAAAAAAAGTGCAGGTTTCTGGCTGATCTGTTACAGAAGAGAAAATCAAGAGCTAACCTGGCTCGAATGTAACTTCTCTGGGATGCACAGCAACACCACTTTGAGCCAAACCACGCTTTGTCCTATGGCAGTCTCTTCCTGAGGAATTCTCCTTTTCTCAAGCTCAGGAACATACCACAAGATATTAGAGATATGCAGGAAGACTTCTGTGCTTTGTAAATGACAGGATTTGCTCCAGGGGCACACAGAGGGATTAGGTAAACCTGTACATATAAGGCAATTCTGTAGGAATTCACACAACTACCCCAGACCCCACTGCCCTCAGAGAGCTACAAGCAACTTGGCATTAAGCAGTTGAGGCAAGACCTCACGAATCAAACTACCACAAAAATTAAGTCTTGCTGGTCCCTCAGACTGATAATTTATTCATGAAACAGGTATTTATTTGTTTTCTGTCCTTGCCAAAGCTACCCTACGGACAGGAAAGGCAGATGGGACCCGCGACACCACTAACACTTCCACGTGTTTCTGCGTCCCCTTCACGTCTTTCGCCCTCTCTCCGCTGCAGCTGACATTTTTGAGCTGTGTGGATAATCCAGTTGCCAAATCACTACAGGGAAGCCACATCGCTATAATTTACAAGTGTTCTACTCATAACCAGCCAGCCAAACAGCTTCCACGCAGAACTGAAAAACAGGCAACGCTCTTCTCTGTGGCTGCACAAATCCTTCAGCACACACAGGCTCCGCTCACACCCAACCACCCCCTCAGAAAGCCCGTGCCTACTTATTTTCCTACTCACACCCTCAACTAAGCATTCATGCAAACCCTGCACAGCTTCTGAACTCGCCCACCAACTTGCCCACAGCCACAACACATAATGACACAGCCAGATACAGGAAACATCACGCCAACTCGTACTTCCACTGCTTCACTGCCAAGTACAAGTTTCACGTATCTACACACTTTTCTTCCAAGTTTTACTTCTGAAATTAGTTAATGGATTTTTCGGAGCTTTATATTGGAATTTTTCAAATGAGAGCGACCCAAATCAATTGGCATTTGGAGAGTGTAACAGCCTTTGGTACCAGAGCGTGCTTTGGAATCATCCACCCTTAAAATACCAAGGACATAAAATTCTTGAGTCTCCCACAATAACTCTTTATATAGAAACCTAAACTGATCATTTTATTTGAAAAACCAACACTCAAAATAAATGGGACTTTCATAGACAAGGTACAGGCTGGAGATTTATTTTATCTCCAAAAAGAGCCACTGGAACATTACTTTTGGCTGGAAAGGTAACACTCCAACACTGGCAACCTACCTGACCAATTCTACCCAAAGTGGAGACCAGCTGGGCTAAGAGAGAGATCCTGAAGTGATAAAAAGAAGAGAGACAGGCAGCAGGTAAAAATTAGGCTCTGCAAAGGTATTTAATACAAATGTGTTTCTTAATGTGCCATACAAGAACTAGGAACATGTATTTTTGGTTCTTTACATCTTGCAAGCTCGAGGAGAAAAGATGAGTAAGCTTAAAAAAAAAAAAAAAGGAACTTAATCATATTTATATATTGATGCACGTAACCTACTTTCACACATAGTTAATGAGTTCTTCGTGGGATTTGAACATGAACAATTTTGAGTTTAAAAAAACCACAGCTCTAATGACTACAAGTTTTGTTGCTAATGTAGTTATGTCTGGCATTGTTACTCCTCACAAACACTTAACTCATGTCTCCCCAGTACATTTTTTAGAGATGAACAAAATGCAATACCTAAAAGATGAAATTCTGTGAAAAGGTAGTTCTCCATATAATAATTTACAATATCTTTTAATTAAGCAGTCTTTTTCATGGTAAAAAAAATCGCATATTTCCTGTAAACTCATCTTACTGTTACAGTAGAAGAGCAGTTTTTCCAAGAACATGACCTCTTTCCAACCTAGAGCAGCTCTTCTGAACCCTAATTTCAGATATGGCATACGGTCATCTAAAGTATGATGACCAACAACCTAAAAAGCATTCGGGTGTTCAGAAGAGTATTGGATGGCTCATTGCAGATCCAATGGAGATCAATGGCTCATTTCAATTTCATGTCTTTGATTTGTCTTTCACCACAGTCTTCCAAAATTGCTTCTCAAGACAAGCAGTGAAAAAAAATATTAGTAGTACACAGGCTCTGTGGTGTCTTTTTTGGAAATCCTTGCTGATCTTCCTTCTCTGTGAATTTTATTTCATTTTACACCTCAGCTCTGCTACCTCAACTGGTGCAGAGAACTCATTCTTTAAGTCTGTCCATGATCAACACCCATTTAAAAGTTAATCACCAACTTCATATTTTATTTATTTTTAGTTTATTTTTGTATGTTGAAGTTGTACTACAATGGTCACCCAAAATACCAATTGCCTAAAAGCAGATAATAATACTACACTGAAGCAGGTTCTGTTTTTTGGAGAGCAGCCTACAGACTCCCCATCCCCACCTAGCACAAATACACAGATTTTATGACAACTTCACAAGAAGCTACAATCAGAAGGAATGCCCAACCATTACTAAAAGTCTGCTACAGACTTACAATAATCCTGTGTTTAAGTGATACTGACAGGTGTGCTCTACTTCACAGACTAAGACAAAATTAATGTCTTTATTACCTGCAAAAGATAGGACTTAAAAATAAAAACCCTTCAGAATTAACCGCCTGTACGTTTCGTTTACCCTCTCTGACACGCAGGTATGTACTATAAAAATCTTATGGCAGATACATTCTTTTTACTTGATGTCACTGGACTCATCACCACCGAGTGCGATGGAGAAGTTCAAACTGCTGCCAATGGCAGCAGCAGGACCTGTCATGGAAGGAGTTTCACTGGGAACATCGTCCAGCATGAACTGTTTGCCGGGCTGCCGGGACTGCGCTAATACAGCTGGTCCTCCCCAACGCTCCCTGTCAAACTGCACGGTGGTGGCTGCACATGCTGCTGACACCCGCTGCCAAGAGCGGCCGGCTCTCCTGGCGTGGCCGGGCTCGGGCACCTCTGGCAATTTCCGAGTCATGTTCTTCGCTATTGTACAACCACAAGGGAACAAGAGATGGGGAGACAAACCAGTATTTTTTTTTTTTTCATTTAAAAGCTGATGTACTTCAGAGTCCATAACCACCACCTGGAGCCCTGTCCTTCTAAAAGACATTAAGACGAAAAAAAAATGATCCTGAAGCGCTGAGTCGGTGCAGCTGACGGTGACAAACGCCCGCAGCAGGTTCACTGCACCAGGGGCGCGGGCACTGCCGCGGCCTGCGGGCCGCCGCCCCCGGGCCGCCGCCCCCTCCCCATCCTCCGTTCATCTTTTCTGGGTCGCTTGTTTACGGCGGGCACTTGGTGGCACTTCAGCTGTTCGGGGCATTGTTTTCCCAGCGGGTCAAACCGCCTTTCAGGCGCGGAGAAAGCACCAGTTTCCTGCAGAGAACACGACTGCTCCTCCGGAGGGGCCCGGGCCGCGGGGAGGGAGGAGCCGACCGAGCCGCCGCTTTCCCCGGGGCGCTCAGGCGAACTGCGGGGCCGCCGCGCACCCCCGGCAGGGGAGGGCAGGCCCGCTCCGCCCCGGCCCGCCGCCGATACACGGCCCCTCCGCCGGCCCCCCCCGACTCTTTCGCCCTGACAAGAAGCCGAGCCCGCGCCTTACGTAACCGCACCGGCCCCCCCACGGCCGCCCCCGGCCGCCCCCCGGGGAGCGCGGCCTCCCGCCGAGCTGCCGCCCGGGGGGCTTCGGCCCGCTCTCGGCCCCGGTGGCCGCCCCGGCAGGCTGCGGGCCGCGCCGCCGCCCCGGCCGTACCTGATGTAGGGGCTGGCGGCCGCCAGGATGTTCTTCTGCACCGGGATCTCCTCCCCCTCCAGCACCAGGTGCGCGTCGCAGAAGCGGCTCTCCTCGCGGAAGGAGCTGAGGGCCCGCAGCAGCCGCGCCGGGTGCTGAGGGTCCGACACGGCGCTCGGCCCCGACATGCTGCCGGGCCCTGCCAAGCCGTGCCGAGCCGCGCCGCGCCGGGCCGGCCGCCTCACTCGCTGCCCTCACACCATGGCTGCCCGCCCGCCGCTGACATCATCTCCGCGCGCCGCCCCGCCCGGCCGCCGGCCTCCCCCTGCGGGGCGGGCGCGGGGGCGGCCCCGGCTACCCCCGGCCGCCGCGGGCGCACTGACTCACCCGGCCCGGCCCGGCCCGGCCCTGCTGCCGGGCGCCCGGCGGGGCAGGGCAGGGCGGCGCGGGTGCCCGCTGCGGCTGCAGGTCGGGGACCCGGAACTCGGCATCGCCTGCGAAATTATATTTTTTTTTCCTTCTTGGCCTTAAAATGTGACCAAAACCAGCCTTTTACTTATTTATTTTTCCCCTTACATGAGCTGGAGGTGAAAAGGACAGACGTTTGCATGAGAAAAAGCAAGAGAATGAGAATTAAGTACAGTGAGATTCGTTTCGATAGTGCCACTTCCCACAGCTGCCAGCTGGAAATACGCCCTTTTTGGGCAAAAACCTTTTCTTCAACACAGTTCACAAGGTTTCAAGCCATATATTTAATGCGCTTAATTGCACGTTAAGAGAGGACTTGATTCTATCTGCTGCTGCTGCTTTCTTTAGCAGCTTCCACTATTTAAGGAGCGAAACTATTTGCAGCGAGTGAAAGTGTTTCACAAACTGTGATCGCCTTTACTGTCTTTTTCAGTCAGCGCTGCCAGGAGGGGGCAAACACCGGAGCTGCCGTGGGCCCCTGCTCCGACAGTCAAAAGTAGACTCGGATTTCTTAGGCTGTGAAACACCCAAAAGGAGATCACCCTTTCTGTTTCTCCATTGGGAGAATAAAACTTCCAGAGGGTCTGATGTAGTAAAGCTGTGGTGTGTCATGTGCTTTTATTATTTGCATTTCTTTAAGTCAGTGATGTCAATCTTTGAAATGTGGACAACTTAAAATTTTATTTTATAGTTCATCCTAACCCAGTTTGAATGGTGTCTCCAAATCATTTTACAACTAGGAAAGAGAATAAAGGTGTCTGGAAACGTCCGCATAGAAAAGAGAACTGAATGACGTTACAAAGGCCACATTGTCCTTTCCAAGCTAGACACAATGCTGTTTTGTTCTCCAGATGGAGATTTCAGCTGGGACATCTGCACATGCAGACCACAACAGTCAAAACACTGCACCAAGTGCCTGCTTGTGAAGAGTGTGAATAACCTGATTTAAGCTGATGTTTACAGTTCAACCCTCCCTTAAGTGCTTTCTAACTGGAGTGGGGTCACAGAGAGGAGTATCCTGCTCAAGGTTTGTTGTGCAGCTTTGAACCAGAGTTTTAGAAGCAGAGGATGTGTTTCACATCCTGGTACGATGAGAGGCCTAAAAACATACTCATCTGCATGAAACACCAGCAACTTTGCATCACTTGTTATACCCATTTAAAAATATTAGAAGGCCACTTCTACTGGCTTGGGTATAATTAGCCAGGGTGTCAAGTGTAGAATGAGGAAGAGCACAATAGATCCAGAGGACACATCCCCAGCTCTCTTTGAGGGTAATGAAAGCAGAGAGCACTCTGCATCTTGCACTGCTGGTGAAAGATGTATTTTGCTTGTTACTAATACTTTAGTAATTGCATACTCAAGGGAACAGTGGTTTAAATTATTGCGAAAGGTGTCATTGTGTGGCCTGGTTATTTAAAAAGAAAAACACTGGTTTGTTTCTGTGCCTCCTGCATAGATTGTTATGTAGGAAAACATAGTTGTATTTCTGGTTTTTAACTCGTTCTAGTAAACAGTGGTTCTGCTTCCTCCTGCTGCATATGTGGGGCAATGGGACAAGGCGTAACAGATACTATCCACTTCCAGAGAACAAATTAATTATTATGCTTTGTTATTTGTTCCATTTAATGAAACCTGTTGATAAAAAAAAAAACAAACCCACAAACCACCAAACCAAACCACTCTACCAACTCGAAGGCCATTTGTAACATCTTTGAAGTAATTATATGTATGCATACCCATGGCCTGATTTCTCTTGCTCAACCATATTTTTTTCCTTTAATGGAGCGAGCTATCCTTACTATTTTTATTTGCAGTCACTGAATCTAGATTTTTTTAAGCCATTACAATAACTCCATTAGTTTTACTCAGCTAATTTATGACTTAAATTGCTGCAAAAGAAGAACCAAGCCTTTCTGTCCCTCAAGATTTCATTCATAGCGAAGGATGTCAGAGGAGCAAACCAAATGACAGACTCATTACTGTTTGCCATGTTACCACAACAAAAAAAACCCACAAGCCTCACAGCCACTTGGCAAAGCATATATGCATTTCCCCTTGCTCTTGTCAGCCTAGTAATGATGCAGTGTATTACCATACTCAGGGTAAATGTTTCATCAGATTACTATTGCAACTGCTAAAAACATTGTTGAACAAATTTGTGATTAGCCATATGGTTTTATCCATATTGTCTCTGCCACAGGAGGATACTGGGATTGGCAAATCCAGATTTACATCATTGTTTTTCTCTTCAGGTTGACTACAAACCTGATGTTAATCAAATCCTGTGTAATACCGACGAAGTGAATACAGCACACTTTGTTTAAAAAATCATACCCAAGAGAAGTTCTTATAATGTCTTTTCTGCATTATTTCTACAAGAACATAAATAACACATTTGCTTTCTTAGACTGCAGATTGTTTTTTATGATAAATATTCCCCTATCATGTCGTCTCTGCCAGTAAGAATTATTTCCTCAGAAGTCAAGTAACTCCTGTATCCAAACTCACAATCATCCAAAAACATAACACTATGAGCTCTACAGAAGAAATTCTGGAGACAAACTCTTATAAGGAGATCTATAATAACAATTAGACTTTTGATTCACGAAGATGATTAAGGGAGTGGAACATCTCCCTTATGAGGAGAGGCTGAGGGAGCTGGGTCTCTTTAGCTTAGAGAAGAGGAGACTGAGGGGTGACCTCATTAATGTTTATAAATATGTAAAGGGCAAGTGTCAAGAGGATGGAGCCAGGCTCTTCTCAGTGACATCCCTTGACAGGACAAGGGGCAATGGGTGCAAGCTGGAGCACAGGAGGTTCCACTTAAATTTGAGGAAAAACTTCTTTACGGTGAGGGTGACTGAACACTGGAAGAGGCTGCCCAGAGAGGTTGTGGAGTCTCCTTCTCTGGAGACATTCAAAACCCGCCTGGACGCGTTCCTGTGTGATATGGTCTAGGCAATCCTGCCCCGGCAGGGGGATTGGACTAGATGATCTTTCGAGGTCCCTTCCAATCCCTAACATTCTGTGATTCTGTGATTCATTACTACCTTATAATTTCAGAAATATTTGTGGAGACTTGTTAAATCCAAATTTTTTCAGGTTACAAGAAACAACCCCACAGCCGGTGTCTTTCACCAACATCAGAAGTCAGTCTTCCATTCCAGTACTGGTTCCATATTACTTAGAAAAATGCAATTCAATTTCTTCTTTAGAAGATAAAGTGATCTTAAATGGTAGTGGTAATATGCCTTGAAAACACTGAAGATGACTGTTTCTGCAGACCCACCTCACTGAAGTGTTTATGTCCATTTTATGGAATATATAAATATTTGAATGCCCAAAACTGCATATGTTAACTAGATCTGACCACAGTGACTTTTTTTTTCATTAAAAATAGCCTGTACATTCTTTATACTTACAAACTGCAAAGACTTAAGCAGAGAAAGGAAGGTACAGTTGTTACAGAGCAAACAAGAACTGTGGATGATGTTGGTTCAATTCACGCTCTGCCGTAAACATCTTACGTAATGAGGAACAAATCACCAACGCCCGGATTCTCATGTGATGGGGAGGCAGTAAACGACAATGCTTTCCTTCTGTTTCCTACCTGTAAAACACAGGGAGCAGCAGAGAGACTGTGAGAGTGCGTATATAAAGGTGAGAGATACCTGAGTAGTGTGGTGATACGTACAGACCAGATGAACACCTAAAATGGATGGATGATACCTAGTTTTCTCCATCAGTAAAGATGCCTCCAACAGTAAAGGTATCTACAACAGGAAGATACAATTCAAAGCAAAAAAGCTCTCATTTAAAGAAAAATCAATGCCCCACATCAGAAAAAGGAAACACACTCAGGGAATTAGGAAATGCCATTCCTATAACGAAAACCAGCCACGGTATACTTGGCATTTGAACTCTATGTTGAAATGTACTTTTTAATTGTGACTATAAATGGGAGTTGTGTCCTTTTATTGGGAAGCATCTGTTACAGGCAATGGTCAGAACATGGACGCTCCTAAGCAGACAATAAAGCAAGTGCTTAGCTAGAGCAACAGTAGCTTGTCGTTTCAGCTACTCTGTAGTTCAGATGAGGTCTAAATTTGGTCTTTCACACACCTAAACAGGTTGTTGCACATATACTGCTCTCATTCATATACATTCTGTTATTAACAGAGACTATTAGCAATATTAATAAATACTACATTTCTGTTTATCTTTTACACAATGTAATAATCTAATTGTATGAAATGTCATGTCAGAGATTCTCCTCAAGGAAAACTGATTTAAATACACAGTGTTTAAGATTGAATAGCACTGAAGTATAATTGAATGCTACAGAAAACCATATATTCTATTTGAAGTTACTTGTTTTTGTCAGCATAAAAGGGAAAAAGACACCATGAAATTATTAGCAAAGCGGGGTTTTTAGGTTACAAATTAGAAAGTTGTAGCACCTCAGTGTAATACTTTGGTTACAGCAGAGTTTAGGAAATCAAGCACCAAGAGAATGCATTGCCGTGAATTACTGGTATCATAGCAGATAGTTTAACATGAGGTTTTCTGGCAGGAGACGACTCTCATCATGAGCTGCAGTCTTGAAACAGTCCATGAAAGTTACCTGAGCTGCAGACATGTGTGACTCATGCCATGCATCACCCTATAAATACAGTACTTCATCTGCTCAGAAAGCTACATTCTACTCAAACAAAGCATTTCATGTTGCCTTTGTCTTCTATTCCCTGCCCCATGAGTTGTATACAACATTAGCACTTAATACTGATCATTCTTCTTTTGGAATAGATATGTACCAGTTGTGCATATAGTTATTTGTAATAAAAGTTATTGCTGTCTCTTATAAGAGATTATATATAGTTATTGAGGAGATTATATTTAGTCATTTCTTGTCATAAGATAAGGTTGTTCCTGAAAGATATTATCCCACATTCAGTAGAAGGTTGTCTCAGTCTGTGTAATAGGATAAATAGCATTTACTCAGTCTCAGTCTTCAAAACTTTTTCTGGTATAAACATTCCATGCAGGTCCAGATGCATTTCTACAGCTACTGTGGCTCGGCCCAATTCTTTGAATGTTTTAGCATCCAAGACAAGTAGGAAGGGCGCTTCCTTTGGATCAGTCTTCACAACACAGGTCAAAACAATGCCTGGGACATACAAATGAAGAATTAGAAGCACATACTAGTTCTACTACGCAGAAAAGATAAAACTGTCAGGAAACAATTCTTGTTTCCTATGAATTTCAGGACACAACCTGAAAGCACTTACTAGATTGAGAAGTCTGACTGAGAGTGCTAAAGAACTAACGAATGCTTCTCTTCTGTGCTTTTTGCCAGTCTGCCTTCAGTTCATTGGGAAGGAGAAAAGCAAACCAACACTGAGTTGTGTGCCTGGCAGGTTTGGGACTCATCCTTTCAGCTATTTGCCATCTGCCTTTGCAAGGAGTCACCTGAGAACAGAACTGGATCCAGATTACCAGGATACCTGCAGTGCCACTTCATGTTCTCATCTGTAACAATGCTGACTTCCCACAGCTTCAGCTGCTCCAAACTATTGATAAATCCAGCTCCGAGTGGCTCTCTGGAAAGTCCTAAGCATTGGGTTTATTGTTTATGGCTGCCTTGGGACATTACACAAGCTGATTTTGGTCTGTTGTTGCTTTGTTTTTTTGCCTGCAGGAGTAAAATGGCTGGTGCTAATTTTAATCTCACAGTGGAGGAATCAACTCAGCTTTCTTGACTAAGAACAATGAAACTTGTAAGATTTAATGCAAAACTCATGTAACCACAGCTTTCAGAATGTTGTCATTATTTTACCGTCATCCTCTTCTCTTGCATCAGGGCTGGGAACAAAAATGGGCTCAGATGGCCAGCAGTGTTCCTCTTCCCAGTGGACCATTTCCTTTGTCTGGACATTAAATTTTGCAACCTAAATTGTTGTGACCAGAAAAGAGAAATGTCGATGACCCAGACAGTGGTTTATTCCAAAGGTACGACGTGAGCAGACTACTGGCATGGGAGACCAATGCTAAGAGTTAAGGAGCAACAAGGCGTATGCCATCACAAGAACAAAACACACAGAAAATGTTAAACTTTGGAGTCACATTTAGTGGCTGCATAATCACACAACATTCTTTTAATTTCATTTCATTAGATTCTATTAAGGCCTTTTCTCTACCCATACAGATCCAGTTATATTCTTTTACTTTTTGACCTTTAGTCAAAAAATATGTTTACACAAAAATGAAAGTATTCAAATTACTGGAGGAAGAATTTGGAAGAATTCTCCCTTCTAACCAACATGACAGCAATTTCGCTGACAGACTTGACCTAAGGATTATACATGGTGGTTGTTGTTTTGCCTGCATTCATTAAAGAACAACTGATGAGAAAAAAAATCTTCTAACAGCATTTTTGATTATATTTAAGTCAAGCAGGGATTATCTACTCTGGAAATCAAAAACTTGCAGATTTGTTTGAGCTACTGTCAGATGTGCTGCAATAAATTTTCTTGCATCATGCAGAAATCCAGTTTTATTTTGTAATCAGTTGTGGTAATTACATACAACAACCAACAGTGAACTCAGTTTGCGCTGCCTTATAGTCACAGAACAAGAATTATAAGGAGTGAGTTTGTCTGTACAATACTCTTACCGTCAACGATTAATACTTTTCATCTTAATCTATTGGTACTCTAGGCTGTCTCCTGAAAAGTTGTCATCATGCATATGCAAACGAAGCATTTGCTACCCTCTAATACAGAACTAGCTAGCAAAAGATAAAGTTTTATGAAAAACTAGGTCTTGTTTTAATATTTTTAATTGATTAGCTACTGTTTCAATAACTTATTTTTTTAGTTAGGTTTTCTAAAGGGAAAAAGTATTACAGATGTATGTCTGTCTAGTACTTCTTTTTCCTACTCTCTCCTGTGTAGCTCTTGGCACATTACAGAAGGTCAGCCCAATTTAGCAGAAAAGTGAGGGTTCAGTAGCCTGAGTTTATGAGGGAAATGGTACAACATGAGCTTACCCTTGTAAGAACTTGGGCATTTCCTGTTTCTTTGCATGTGAATGACCCACCAACGGGAAAAGTTTTGACAGAAACATGTACACTATTGAATACTCGAGAATCCAATCTCGTCACATCTGTAAGAAAGCACTTGTTCTGCTGCCTATGGAACTACATGTTTTTAACAGCTGATAATAATGTTCCAGATTTTACCTCGTAAAATGAAGATATATTGTTTCCATAGTTTGTCTAGTGAGGCTGTTTTAATCATACAAGTAAGCTAATATACAAATTCAACTTTTCATCTCCCTGCTTTCAAGTGCCAAAGTTTATGAACATAGTACCGAGCTGCAGTGTCATCATTCAGAAGCTTTAACTTGATGTTGAAAAATAGAATTCAGTTTCTGGCCTCAGAACCACACACTTTGAATTTGCATGTATGAATACAGATTATGCTGTACTTTGGGCCAAACTAGTACAGCATGGTCTACTTATAACTGCTTAAGTTTGATCTGTGTTCTATAAATACAGTTTCTGACCTTGTAAATGTTAATTATACCTTTGTAGGAACTGGACTCCACTGGACTTTCGTTGCAAAGACATACTTGTATTTTTTGCCATTGTAGTCGTAGTTGATGCGAGGCAGTTCTAATCCTGGGTAACATAAAGTTCAAGACTTAGGAACAAGAGAAGATAAATAACTCAAATGTACATTTACATATGCCAATCTTCAGGAAGTTTTGCTCTGTGAAAAACCATGACAGTATTTAAAACAGGTGTTGCATAGATTTTATATGTCTGAATTTCTAAAAAGCTGAAGATGGATATTAACACAACATAATTAAGCCAGGATTGTTAGTTCAAAAATGACAATTTTTCATTCTTAGGGATTCATTATACTGGAACTTATGAAGGGTTTCTGTTTGGTTTTGTTTTCTTTCTTCATAAATAGATGAGATGTGAATATCTGAGATATAATTGGAGCTACTATTCTAAGAAATTACTTTCACTTTAGGTAAATACATGCTCTTTACATATGCCTTTTATTATACCCTGAAAAAAGTTTAAAAATCCACTTTCAAAGGCAATCTTTATAAAATTGCAATACTGAAGTTGCTATTTATAACAGACCTATTTACCTAAAACTACTCTTACAATGGGTAGATTTGCAAGCAATATTAATAGTTGTAAGATCAGACTTGGGATCCTGTATTAATATAAAACTGATGTAACTTCACACATTTAAAGGATTTCACTCTTGATAAATATATATCTGAGAGGTTCAGGGTCTTATATTACTGGATAGACCCAGAGGAGGGAAGTAAAGAAGACAGAGATACTGTCAATATCTACACTAAACATATTAATTAAAAGTTTCATTTCTCTTAGCTTTATAAAGATCTTACATATATGAACAGCTATTAGGCATTATTAGAATGCACCTATGTGTGTGTAAGAGAACATATTTGCGGTTTGTATAACAGATATGTCTCACCTTCACATAGTATTTCAGGTTGGCAATAGATGCTGCCATCTTTGTCTTTTACAGCAGTTGCGGTAGATGGAATTGTGACTAAATTAGAACCTACTTCTGCATCCTGAAAGAGACATATGCTGAAAAAGTAAGGTGGCTCTAAGAACATGCTTCTAATTTAGATCTGTCATCAGGTTTGATATTGATATAGACAATTTTGGGATTAAACAAATAATCCAACTTCAAGAAGTTCCTTCTTATGGCATTTATCTTGTAACATTAGATTCTGACCTTTTCATTAGAAATCTTGCTGTACTCAGAGGATTTTAATATATCAGAATGTAATCACTTTGAATCACACCGAGCCTTTAGAAAGGTTTAGATAGACATGGCTATGTTCCAGAAGCACAATAAATGGATTACATAGTTTGTGAATTTAATTACTGAAGATGGGTTTCAAGGAATTAGGTTTCCCACTAAAAGTCACCAAGGTTAGTTTTTTTGCACCTGCTATGAATCAAGTGCAAAAATAGGTGTAATGCACTCTTGTTTTTAATACACTGCGGCTGAATTCTTAAGATCGCAGCGTAGTTTGGATAGCTGGTGTGATCCAACACATCCTTTGACATTGCTGCATAACTGTTTTTGAGACATGAACAAAGCAGCAAGATTCTACGATGTAGAAAGAAAAAGTATTAACCATTCCAAATGCATCAGGCAGAAACTTGCCCAAGTTGCTGGGCAGTATAAAATCTTCCCTGCAAACAATGATGTAAAATGATGTTTTAAATTAAATTGAAAGATAAAATCTTTCCTATTCCTGGTAAATCTCACACTTAAATGAAATCTTCTAATTTTAATAAAACCATTGCAACACTCGGGAGCGTGCGTATATTACATATAGGCTTCCAGTAAAGTGGAAGAAACAGGTTGTGCAAACCCTCATGCATGCCCTTCCAGTCAACAGCCAAGCTGACATATCTGCTCGTATTTGATAGCATCTTACTCTTACAAATAATCTCACTGGTAAGGAAATTGTGTATGCTCAATAGCCCTGTTCTCCATCAAGGGTGGTATCAGAACCTAGATCCATGTAACTGCACGTCCAGCTGCTCATTGCCATTTCTCACCATACATACACAAAACAAACCTCCTGCACACTTTGTGACTATGTTATTTGTAAAGAATCAGAGATTTGCACATAAGGGCTAGCAACTAATAATTCACCCATCATTCATGCTGAAGTATTTTAAATTACTGACCAAAGAACAGGTTAAAAAGCCATTTTCTTTCTACCTTGTCATACTGCAGAGGAACAACAAATCGTTTGCAGGTTGGTATGGAGGTAAGCTTGTTCTTCTCTTCAAAGTCTTTACTCAGGTTTTTTAAATAGAACATATCATATAAGCTATTGTCTCTATAGGCAATAATATCAAAAATAATGTGGCCGTCCTCTTCATAAGCATTTATATGGTGAAAAAGCACCATAGCATTGGTATAAAACTTGGTGGATACTTCTTTTTTAGTCTTCTTGTCTACAAAGTGAAACCAAGTCTGAAAGATAGGAAACATTATTAAAAACCATTAATGATCAGCAAATAGTTATTTAGGAAACTGTTTTCTAACGGTAGCCATCAACATTCTAATGTATTGTCTGTTGCTACTGAAGTGTATTGAGAATTCAGGATTTGCTGCTAGGAGACAAGAGGTTCCACCCTGAATATCAAAAAATGCAGGAGTAAAATGAGTGTGGAAGTGCTTTAAACTCATTTTACTGTTGTAAATTACTATTTGGGCTAGGCTGAGGATTGAAATTTTCCAGTAAAACCTGGAAAATTTCCTGCTTTATTTTTAAGTTAAATAAATCTGCCTTAGTCCAGAGTCTCTGTAGCACTCTGTGCTGGTGCCCTCTGTCCCAGCATGCCCCACTTATTGATGACCAGACCAGGTAGAAATCAGGTTCTCAGGAAACAGTTTTTTTCCTCAGTTGCCACAGTGAAAGACTCTCCTTTTGTTGGGTGCAGGCTTTTCCACCAGCCTGGCTCTCCTATCTGATGCAATGGATCTAGAACAGATCTCATCCACAACATACAGTGTTTTGTTTGGACCCGGAGCAACTGTATGTGTCTGGGATGCTAGTGTGGTTTTCAGTTTCTCTGCTGGCACACAATGTTTCTAACAATGCCAAACTATCCTCTTTCTCAAGTACTTCAGCATCAGATAATTATTTGTGACATTTCTGGATACGGGAGAGAGTATTCAAAAACATACTTCTCAAAAAAGCGTACAACATGTAAGTCAGGGGTTGAAGAAAAATAAGGGATTGCTGAAATTAATGAACCAGATGAAAACCAGTGTGGAAGGGATTACTGGCCTGGCTGACTCCATTGCTCAGCATTAGGACAAATACCTTCTCTTCCTTATGATAGGCAAGGCAGGAAGCCCAGTTCACACCTCGGATGTAAGCAGTTGCCATCTTGACAATATCCAGCTTGAATGGCTGCTCTATGAAGATGATGTAATTTTCTGTGATTCCAAAGCTATGGTAGTAGCTTGGTTGGAGCAGAGAGCGAGAAGGGATGGAGCATAGCACTTCCAGATGTTTAAAACAAGATTTCTTCTTTTCTTTTTCTGAACATAAATGATAAAAAATAAAATTATATTAATAATAAATTCCAAACCAGTCTTGTGCTTGGGATTTCTCCATGTATGAAGTAGGAAAAACCAGGTTCCTCTCAGTTTTATTTGCATTTTCCTGTTAAGAAAGTGGCTTGTTTCCTCCTAAAGAATTGACATAGAAGTTTGCATCTGACTGAAGTGATGCAGTAATATCACAGTGCTGGATCCATTTAGACAGAGGTCCCTTGTCTAAGTTATTTGATTCCACTGGTTACTGTCTTGAGAAGTTTCAGCACAGACGAGAAAGGTGTTCAATTAAATCAGCAGCTTTACAAGGGGGTGCAAATGCCCTCATGTTTTTGAACTTCTAAGGAGATGTCCCTGTTTGATCTATACTGATTTACTTTGAGCCCCAGCTAGAAATTACAAACATCTTTCAGCTGTGGAAGGCCTCTTGATTGTTCAACCAAGAGGACAGACATCACATTAGCGGCTGATTTTGACCACCACCACCACAAAAAAAATTGTCTTGAAGGAAAAAGAGCAAGTGATTTGCTCTGTGGACAAAGGACAGTATTTCAGCAAGGCCTAGTGTAGTCCAGGTTAGAGAGGAATTAACTCTATATTAGGTATTTTTTGTTATTATGCTCCTCTATCATCACAGTATCAGCATTGTAAGAACATTTTACATTTATGAAGAAAATTGAAATTTACGACTTCGAATTATATATACTGCCCTATAGATAGAATTGTTTCTGTTCATCTTCCCTCTACACATCACAATACAGGGAATGGAAATTCTTCTAAAAGAGTTAGTTCACTCCAGTAATATTCGAAGTAGAATTCTTCTAAAAGCAAATTCTGCTAAAAGCAATGTTCTTCATACTGAAATACTCTGTTTACACAGTGTTCAAGATGAACCTTTGTAATAGCACATGCCCAGACAGGCTAAGCAGTTAACAGTGAGTTCACACTAAGTTAAGATTAAGAAAATTAACACTGTTGGTTTCTAGAAGAGCTGTATCACCACCCCTTAACCTCAGAAGAAAAGAAATTGCTAACAAGTTTCTAGAAACTACTGATAAAAGACGTATCTTACCTGGCACAGAGGGAGGAATCTTAAATAGAATGTATTTTGTCTTCCCTTTATCAACTATTGAAGTCCCCATGTTGAGAGTATTTCCAGCACTGTCATAGTGTGGATGAGAAGTTGCCACATTTACAGCTACATATTTGGTGTAGTCAACCTGGAAAATGATGCAATAGGAGATTTGAGAGATGTGTAAGAGAAATAAAATTTATCTCAGCTAACACTACAAATCCACCAGCTTTTTAGCACTGGCAGCCTTTTATTGCTACTCCATTTTCAAAAGGCCTTGAAATGTAAAGAGTTAATCCAAATTACTTATGCAGGTACTCAAATGATTTTCTAATTCAAGGCTAAAACAAGTTACAGAATCTGAATTACATTCACTTCTCTCTTGCAGTCACATAACGGGAGGATTGGCTAAAGAAGTTGCTCTGTAAATGCCCATTTCATCCTGAAAGCAGTTTCTTTGATAGGGTTATGAGTCTAGCAGTCTTCTAGAGCAAAAAGAATTCTATTTGATTTAAAGCTTGGAAATTGTACTCAAACTGTACTGCATGCTAGAAAAAACTCACTGTGTATTTCAATATGTCAAGATTTCATTTTATTAGTTAAGTAATATCTTGCATAAGGTCCTTGAAAAGTAGTCATATAACTGACCTACTGAATTGTTAATTATGTAAGTCACTGGATAACTACAGATGCATAATAATGGGAATAATCCAAAACAATCACATCAGAAGCATTGTATGTGGTGTTATTCCTGCAGCCTTGCTAGACTACGTACAAGTGAAATTGCCCAAAGCCCAGCTTTTCCCAAGCTAACTGGGATTTAATATTGAACTCATGAGTTCTTAAAAGATCTGGTATCTTCACTGTTTCACTTGACGATGATTTCAAAAATAAGGGAGTAGCAGAAGAGTATCTTTCTGGTTTTGTGTCTTGCACATGTCAAAGGATCCTTATGAGTCAGCCTGAAACTGTATTCATCAGCAGATAAGGAACCAGGATGACAGACAGTTGTTTATACCTTCTCTAGTGTCTCCAGAGTCTGTGGATTAATTTTCCTGATGAAGTTAGTCTCACTGGTAGCATAAAAATCATCCCCAGTTTTCATAATGTTGATCAGGCAGTTGTCTGTGAACTCAGGAATGGTGTGAGACAGATATGAGAATGCCCTGTGCAGAGGGAAATTTCATATGGGTTCATTAGAGCAGCAGAAGCTGTACTACCTTTTACACCGTGCAAAGCAGGAGTCACCCCAGCAGCGTGGGATGTGCACAGCAGCAGGGTCATGGAGCTGGGTCTGCCTCTCCCCTGCTGTGCCCTCCTCTGGCAGCTCCTGCACTGCCTCGGTGGAAAGGGTGGAAAAGCGGAGGAGATGGACTTGTTCAGTGCCCTTGGCCTGGGCGAGGATTAAGAACATGAGTGCAACTGGTTTTCCATACACAAATGGGCATTCAGGTCCAGTCCTGCTGTCAGCTGTAACATATCCACTGGGTTATCAGGACGAGCTAATTGCATGCTCTCCTGTGCATACCTTGTGAGAATTTGGCCTAAAAGCTGGTAGGTTTTTCAGTGTATGGCTTCATAAAATAGATGGATTCATATACTCCCTGATGGAATAGTTTTGTTTCTGGTGTTATCCCATATCACAATTATGATTTCAAAGAAGATCCAACTTCACATATGGGCTTTATAGTTTTACTTATTAGTGTAAGATTTTATCATATTCACTTGAAGTCAAGACAAAAGTTGCTTATATCCCTTTAGAACTTAAAACGCCAGTGTTACCCTATTACTGCTGGGAGGGGGAAGAAAAGCATCTTATCTCAGGGTAACGACTTACAACATATCAACTAATTTGCAATAACTATCCATGCATGTGTTCTGACCAAATATCAAATTCAAGGTCATTGGAGGTAGCTCAGGCAGGAAGAAGAGATGGGTGAGCTACTTGCATTTGTCAGGGAATATCCACAGCCAGTTTTACAAGACAGGCGACAACACAATGGCTTACACCTTGCCTCTCACATACAGTCTACCATCCTTTCTAACAGTATGAAAGCAGCTATTGCAATGATCCCAAGTGGTTCTGATTTTGAACATAAGATTAGCTCAGGCCTATGGGTGCAGTCCTTCAAAGCACTGCACATGAATCAAGAAACAATTGAAATTTTTCATAACTTTTTTTTTTTTCAAGTGGTCTTTAATCCAGAAGTTTTTCTGATTTTTTTTAAAGTTATTGATGCTTTTCTTCTTTTTGTTGAATAAACTTTGCATTAATTCCTTCCCCACCTCTTAATCTTTTTCTTTCTTCCTGCTTCTCCCCTTACAGAGTATCATTTTTATAAACTTCTGCAAAACACTTGAAAAGAAAATATTTGTTTCTTCAAAATTACAACAAAATCTACTTGCAATAGTCAATAAAAGAGCCAATATTGCTGATAAAATGAATTTAAAATATTTGCCTTAGAATAACCCATAGAGAGTACAGTGCTGGATATATCTCTTGGCCTTTTCAATATTTAGCATTTGTAAATTTACAAAATAAATTTTGTATTTGTAAATATGTGTCAAGGGTAAACAGAAAGACATCTGTGCTGGAGAGAGAAGTAGCTACAAAAATCTTGTTGGAAAAAGTGTTGCTTACTTGGCAAATATGTTTTTGCATGGATCTGGATAAGCCATCGTTCCAAACTCAGACACCACGATTCGGTTTGCTTCTATATTGTGGTTGTATGTGTCACTTCGGAGATACTTACTTCTGTAGTAAACTTCACCTGACAAAGGCCAAACAGGTTTCAATCACATTTCATACCGAGTTCTTTAGAAAATTAGCATACGTAAAGTCAGAGAAAGAGTTTCTCACTCAGGTGGCCTTTAGCTAAGAAAAGTTTGCAACGAAACCAACGATGTCACTCAGTCCCTGTTTTGGGAGGCCTTTTCAGCTCTCTGAGGAGCTCAGGACTGTTCTTGTGGCTTCTGAGATTGGTAACAATTTGTCTAGCTTCCTTGATTCCCAACACATTTGGACAATACTGGGGGACTGTGGAGAGGAAAGGAAGGATTTGGATAAACTCTTCCAGTAAACCAATCTCTGTAAAAATGATTAATTATGCATCAATGTGTGGGTGGTGATAAATCTCCTGTATTGGCAAAATTTAGTTATGAGAGAGTAACAAATTGTTTGAAGGAATCAATGTCTATCCTAAACAATGTAATGGACCACTATACTTGAACCAACTGAGCTCTGTTTGCTTTAGGTAAGTAAAATATACTGGCTGTTTTAAAAAACACTGTCATTTCTTTATAGGTTATAATTTTGTTAAGGATGTAGAGCTGGACAGGCAAGGAGATCCTGCAGTTGCATTAAATGCCTCCAATCACAGAAATGGAAACCACAGAACTGGAAACTAAAAAGTAAACACTAGGAATGGAGGATGACAGGAGTAAAACCCAGATCTTTTTACAGATACATACTTTTTGCAGCAAGAATCTAGGCGTAAAACATCCTGCCTCACCCTGTAAAACAGCTGAACTGATAAAAAATGCTTTAACTGAAAGCAAAAAATGGAATTGTTTTGGATAGAGGAGCTGCCTGTTTTCCCTCTGTAAGGGTGACGAGGAGGAGGACTGCTTGTAGGGGTGTCAAGTATATATGAGTGAGATTTGATTTGTGGAGTGACACAGTGGCCCAGTTTCTCTCCTGGCAGCTGTTATAGCTGCAACCAAATCCCAGAAGGGGAATGTTAGTCTTCCCTGAAACTAGGTTGTTCATCCACAACAGAAAAACCTCCAGATATTACAGTACTTTTGGTTGATCCAGTGTGAAACAATAGAGGTTTTCTTGCTCTGGGTGGACAGCAAAGGCTGCCCTGCAGTGACTGGCTCAGCGCTGGTTGCAGGCTACCCTGCAGTGCAGAGAATATTGAACTTCGGCACTCCAGAAGAAAGGACAAGATAATCTGTCTCTGCTAACAGCCCTGCAGAGATACTCCTGCTGCTGCTGTGAAGAGTGAGGAGTGAGGAGTGAGCGTATGTTTGGAGAGACTTTCCACGAAGTGGTTACCACCTCACCACAGTGCCACTCTGTAGACGAAACCTGCAACATTCCAACTCTAATGAAACTCAAACCAGAACTAGCAACATAAGGCACCAATATTTGGGTTGTTGAGCTTTTTCTAATCTGATGTGCAACAACTTACCATTTTTAAATGTAAAGCTATGCAGCAGAGCCAAGCCATCAAACCAGTGGTTATACTTAGTCTCCCCTATTGTGTGCATCCCTGGGCCATTTCGGAGAAGTATCCCTTGCAACCAAGTGGGCAACTGACCTAGAAACAAAAAGGAGATACCAATATTCATTCATTTAGGTGATGGGCATGTTACGGGACAATTTTCCTAAGGGCATAGGCTTCATATAGGCAGACAGACTATGGGTGTGTCAAGATTTGTAATAGCATATAATTATGTTGGAGTTTGGGTTAATTAAAATATGATCTGCTCAAAAATGTGGCATGAGTAATATTCTGCATGAATATTGCTATATGAGATTACTATAAGAAGTTGAGATTGCTGGAATGTAATTTGCCAAATAGCAGGAAGTAAATAAAGTTGGACCTTTCTTTTCTGCACTGAGATTTTAAAGTGATACATTTAAACCCTTTTACTCATGCCAGGAAAAGCTAGAGCTTATCAGAAATAAACACAATTTATAGGTTATATGACTTGCATTGGCCTTCAGTACATCAATTTAAACTTCAGGCTAAATGAATTCCAGTAAAAATTTCATTGATTAAATTACACAGCATAATGTAGTGTCATCTTGGGAGTGCTTTTGTGACACTAGTCATAATGTTGGTGTTTTGAACACAAATAAAGGGTAGGAATATTACACTGAAAGTATGTAAGTACCACTGAGGTTTGAATAAGAAATGTTCCTAATCAAATCCCTGCAAGAAATACATTACCTGCCATTTGACACACAGAATAACAATTAAAGAATGTCATTAGGGTTAAAGAGCTGAACAAAAGCATATCAGATATTAAATTAAAAGCTTCACTTGCTTCTTTGTGTGTATGCCTCCCGAGGGAACATTTAAGATCACATACTACTTTTCCACACAATTCCTGCACTGAACATTGTCTTTGCATAAAAAGCTATTCAGAACTTTTAATTCTCCTTATCATTTAGTTTGTGACCTCATATTGAATACATTGACACATTTTCTTATTAATACTCCCTTTACAATGGATAGAAATGTCCTCCTATGGAAATATTCAATTTTGTCAAAGCCGATGCAGTTGCAGAGAGGTAACAATTGTTTTGCTGTAGACTTTCTGAGATCCTAAAGGGACTTTGGCCACTTTCTAAGATAATATTTCCTGAATTTTGACCTTTTTAGGTAAGGGAGACAAGGACATTTTCCATTTCTTCAAACAAATGACATTAAGGAAACAAGAAAAACCATCGAAATGTAAAGGAAGGATATGGAGTAAATGGTAGCTTTACCTAAAATATATTCTCAGTCAGCCTAACCAACTAATACTGTATGCTACCATACTCACACAACTTCATTAGTGTTACAGTTCTGGAATACACGAGGAAGATAAAAAATTGTTGACACAATGGATGGACTTCCATTACTAATATTATTATTATTACATTCTAGAAGAGCCTTGAAAACCAAACTTTACTTGCCTTTCTAGTACAAGAAGTTCCAATGCGATAATTAGAGTACTTTTTTGTACAACATG
Organism: Nyctibius grandis; assembly: GCF_013368605.1. NCBI lineage: Eukaryota > Metazoa > Chordata > Aves > Nyctibiiformes > Nyctibiidae > Nyctibius > Nyctibius grandis. The sequence goes on along the minus strand of NC_090669.1, from coordinate 18,200,454 downwards.
AACAAGGTTTAACCTTTAATACACATAATTGCAGAAAACTTGAGTAACTAAAATTAGTTGGTGAGAAGACAGTGTGGAAATCACAAGTTAGCAACAGAAAAGAATCCTTCAGAGAGAATGGGATTATGATTTTAAGAAAGTATATATTCAAAAGAGATACATAATTTTTGTTTGGCTGACTCCTGAACGTTAATCGCTGAACAAGTTTAGTCTGCTTATATGCCTAAAATACAAGTGTTTCTCTTCTTGCCACTTCCCTTTCTACAGTTTTCTGTTATTTGGCAACAGAAGATTGTAGGATCCGCTATTTCTCCAATACTATGGGCAGCTGCAGTTGCCCTGGTTTGGACTAGGACAGAACCAATTTTCCTTTCAGTGATTTTTCCTTTCAGTTAAGTTTCTTCTAAGTAACTGCACTTTCTGAAGTTAACTACACGTTTGTCAGGCAGTGTTTGCTTCTAGAATTGATAATGCTTGAAGTTTATAGTTATTACTAAGGTAACAGCAAGAATGGTATGCAGAAAGGGTCTTGCTTACACTTATTCCTATAGAAACCAAGGTCACTGCTAAGTCTCTTATGGTCCACAAGTGAAAGGCCGTAAAAGGGTCACACTTGCGGGGAGGAGCAGACAGGACGGGTGACCCAAAAGTGACCAACGAAGTATTCCATCCCATACACGTCATTGTCAGTTTAAAGGTGAGGGATTACAAGGGTCGCCCTCTCTTCTTCCATGGCCGGCGCCCAAAGAGGACTCCGTCTGTTTTTCTCCTGCCTTCAATCCCAATCTGTGCATTCCTGAAGCCAGTTCCTGTCAGTTGCTGAGTCCTGCTGAGTCGACTTCCCAGAGCCTGCCCTGCAGGGCCGGTGGTGACGTGATGGTCATTGGGGGAGCTCGATCTTCGTTTTGTATATATTTGTATATATTCAATTATTTCCATTATTATTATTATGATGCTATTTTTCATTGTTATTGTTTATTAAAACTGCTTTAACTTTTCAACCTGTAAGCCTCTCTCCCTTTTCTCTTTTCCTCCCCCCTTCTCGGGGAAGGAAAGGGTTAACAGAGAGCATCTGCCATGGGTTTAATAGCCAGCCCAGCTACAAACCCTGACAGCAGTGTAGTGAGTGTAGTCTTCTGCGCTCCCACCCTCCTACCAATGCCATTTATGACCGTAAATCTGTGCAATGAGTGTGGGCTGCATCAAACCTTTTGCTGACACTGAACTGGGCTGACTGCATGCGGTCTTGCTGCAACCAGTCCTTCGTTCCCCGAGGTGAAAATGTAATACTGCTGCTGCATATGAGGTCTTGTGGGATTTTGACCCAGTAAAACTGTCTTCTGCTTTGGGGCCCATCATTCAAGAAAAGCAGACATTTCTGCAATTTAGTGAACATATTGCAGCTCCTAAGGCTAAAAATTTTGTTTAAGAGATTATTCCTGTATCAGAATAATGATGCTCATAAAGTTCCAGGACAGGCCAATAAAACAATTTCGCTGGAAGAGATAAACAGGGGGAAAAGGGGATCTTCTTTTTAAGGCACTGTGGACGTGATGCAGCTTCTGAAACTTCTGGAGTAATTCAGTATAATTTCTGGCATAATTCCAGTACGAAAAGCGTGGAGCAAAGGGTTATCTAGAGAGGTTTTCAGACGAAAATTCATCATAGTGGGAATTAAGAATTTCTGTAAATCACACTGGGTAGCAATCAGCATCCTAAAGTGCTTAAATAGCTTTAAAAATCTGGACCTTGTATCTTTTTTGCTTCAGACTTTTATCTGTAGTGGAAATAATGACACTTTTCTGTACCACATGAGGACACAAAAGTAACACAGTAAAATCTCCAAATATTTTGAAATTTATTACCTATCATAGCAACAGAGTCTCATACAATCCCATGGCTGTACAGTGTTTAGGAGAGCGTGGGTTAAATTATGGCTGACGTTAGAAGCACAGGGTCATATTTACAGTGTACATATTGCGTAACAAGGAGCCAAAATACTGGCAGAGCTCAGAGCTAGCAAAATATTTAAAGAGGTCAAGGTTCCCTTTAGTTTTCATAATTGGTAAATACTGAATCATCATTACCAATGAAGGAATATTTAGTATACATAATTTTATTTACTGAAATACGCAGTCTTTGTTCAAATGAACTATTCCATAATACAGATGAGGTGAGATAAATGCTTTGTTTGCAAACTTCTTCAAATGTTTCAATAATAAGGTTTTATCTTGAGCAAAAAAAATTGAAAGGCATAAAACTACCGCAAATTCTAACAAAGTACTTTGACTTGAAACAAAATCTTTTCCAATTCAGCCACCAAACTGAACAACAACAACAACAAAGTAATGCAAGTTTTAATTGTCATCTTTTTAAGTATTGCACTTGGGAAGTGACTTTAAAATTGGTTTCAGAAGCCTGCCATTTCTTGGACTACATATTACAAACAATGCGGCATATAGTTACTAAATAAGGATTCTCAGCAACAAAACTCTCCTGTAGCTATAGCAAAAAACTCTTCTGTAAAGTAAAAAAAGCAGTAAAAATAGACTGATCTAGCGTTCATCCCTAGAGAGCCACTTGAAACTATCTCGCTGAAGGATACTCCGCAGTTTTTACGGGATTAATTTCTGAACCCTCTTTTTAACGGTACGCAGTGGCATCCATGACTGCTGCTTTTCTACGTAGAAATACTATTGCTGCAGAGTCCCAATTTGAGTGACTGTCTCCAGGAGGCAAGGAAGAGTGTGAGCAGACAGAGGGAGGGCAGGGAAGGGTTACAGAGAGGAGAAACTGAAAGCCTGAGCAGAGCCATGGGCGGGGGGGTGTCACCAGATTAAATCCCGAGATTTCATCCCTCACCGTTGACTTCAGCGAATCCTGTTTAAACAGACTATTTTGAAAAGTACACAGGAATGCCCATGAAGTGAGAAAAATCTCGCAGTCAGAGGACAAATGTTATCTGAGATCAGTCCTTTAAACAAAATTCACTTACGTTTCTCGCTTTCTCAGTTTCCCTTTTCCGTGTTGTCTTGGGTGAACAAGTGTTTCAGTGTTTACGTATTTGAAAAAACTGAAGTAACCGCCCATATTAGAACAGATTTTCTTTTACTTACCTTGCACCTCAGCTTTTATGGGCTCTGGATGTTCTTCTTTATTTCTACCAAATATTGTCTCCATCTCTCGTGTAATAAACAGTTTCTGTGTCCTCTACCCAGCTGCTCCTGCAGCTCTTGTGGTCCCGTCCTGTCTGGGCTCAGAACAGCTCTTTCCTGTTATATATAAAGATAAGGTCAAAGTGCAATGGGAACTAGTGGCTGGTGGTTTATAGATTGACAATTTATAATAGCTGATCTTTAATCCCTAGCACATACACTACAATTCTTGCACATTCTCATTAAAATTAACTCTTTCGCTGATTCAAAGGAGAAGTAAGAAAAACATAACTCACCTGTTTGCTCCTTCTGAACATCTCTGAAGCACCCAGGTGCACCCAGGAGTCAGGCAGAATGAAACTGAAACATCACCTTCAGCATTTCAGATAAATTTTTAGAGGCTGTGTAGGGGTGCTTGCTCCATTTGGCAGGAAGAGAGAGAAAAAGAAAAGAAATCTCTACTCACTGTTCTGAACTTGGCTCTTTGGGAGTGAGAAACATTTCAGAGCAGGGTGTCATCCTTTTCTTTCCATTCTGTGAAATTTAAAGTGGGCTATTCTATTAATTAACAAAACATCAAACCTGAACAGTCATGTGCTCTGTTTCTTTATATGCAAGCTGTTTCAGAGTGAACTGAGTAGCACATCTTTGAATTAAACATCTTTTCACAAATAATCCCTATAACATATTCTCCCATATGTGACCTGAATCCACTCCACAAAAGTATGGCAGGAATCATTAAAAATAAGGGGGATTTTTAACTTCATGCTTTTGTTTCTAGATAAGGTACTTAACTGAGTTCAGTGTTGTTAATTTTAAAATCCTCTGGGAAAAGAATTATTTCAATATAAAGCATGTGATTGCATAGCAAATCATAGGCTCCATTGAACATGAAGGATAAAAAGATTCTTTGCACAATTATATATTATGCAATTTCATATGAGTTTACCCTAAAATCCTATTTTTTCAGCTAAGTCACTGTTGTTCCCAAAATGTTTTAACATTATTTCCTGAGGCTGACTGATCTTTTATAAATAGCCATATTTATTTTATTTAAAACACAATTTGTGCTACACTTGACTGCTCTGACACGCTTGTTATACACATACATTGCTCCTCTCTTCCTAACTTACTGTCTGTTTGATGGCCTGTCCTCACATGGGGAGTTCAACAAGGCAGCATGCCTCTGTCTGTTTGGAAAGCACTGACAGAAACGGTGATAACAAAATAAAAAGCCAGATTAAAAAAGAAAATACATGGGCTTTGTTGGAGTCGGTAGTATGAACAAAGAAAGAGCAGGACTGAAGCAGAAGGCTGCAGGAGATGAAGGGTATCAAAGCCCACAGACATACACATATGCAGATATATACACATAAACATACACACACGCTATATGCGTGTATATGTGTGTATGCATATACGTGAGTGTGTGTATTGAGCTGTAGACTTACTCGTGTACACAAAGCCAAGTAAGGGATTTTTCAGCAATGTTAGAGATGGAAAAGGATCTGGCAGGCAGTCTCCCTCTCTGGAGAGACTACCCGCGGCTCTTTGAGCTTGGGTTTACCAGACACATGTAACTCATATATATAATGTTTACCAAAAGATTATAAACTCGGGGAGACTGTGCTGTCTTACTCTCCCTAGTAAGGAATATTGAAAACAATAATGTCATTGCCATGTGTCTAATTTTGTACTTTTGGTTCACTTACACAAGAAGCAAATAATTTCCTTGTAAATCAGAGAGAGACCAATATTATTCCTTATGTCTATATTGAAATATAAGTAATTAATTTACTGTAATCTCAACCTTTCTCTTGTAAAATTGTAATTAAAGCCCATTAACAAAGGTCAAGTTACCTGGATATGACTTTAAGCTGTGCTAAGAACTTTCAACTATCAACTGTTATCTATTATTACCAAATAAAGACTCCAATAGTAAAACTGATATGAACTTAACAGTTGTTCTTGCTGAAATCGCACTGATTGCTATCTCACTGTGCCAGAGATATAAGCTCTAATCTTTGTTAAATAGTGTCTTATTGACATGATCTCATTTCAAAAGAAATACCACCAGCACTTCTCTTGCGCTGTCCAAGTATAATTGCGGACACAAACTACTAATATAGTTTGTCCAAATTTAAATAACAATAGTTTCCATATATTATTCTGACCAGGTTTTCTTTGGATCAAACCAGTTTTGATCAAATACTAGTTTGATCAGTATTGTTTGGATCAATAACTATTTTTGTGAGATTTTAATTTTCCTGATAAGATTTTTTTTGTGTGAGATTTTTGTGAGATTTCACTATTTTTTGTGATACAAAAGATACTGTTTTCTTCTACTACAGTCATATTTTTAATAAATATCACCAGAAATACTGATTTGCTAATTTAAATAAAAATATAACTGTCAAGAACTGATATGGTTCCCCTGGAGGGGGGTGGTTCACTAGCTACGATTGATCAGATCGCAGCCCTCCTCGGTCAGCCCTGCCCAGCTGGCAGGGGTCAAAGCCCCCTAAAAACTCCAGTCAGCCACAGCCGTATGGGTTAGAGCCCCCTAAAAACTCCGCGGTCAGCCCCACACATATGAATTAGGATCCCCTAAAAATAATTTCCCCCCCCCGCTTCCCTCCCAGTGCACTCGGGAGCAGGGGTTCCCCTGCCCTATGAAAAGGTTCTTAGTTGATCCTTGAGATGAAGATAAAGCACAAATGAGGCACGGTATTGATTGACACTTGGCTATGTTTACCTGGATAATGATACTCTATAACTGGATAACAATACTCTTCAAAAGAGGGAGAAAAATACGGAAAGGAAACCAAGAGACAGGAGGAAAATTAAGCTAGGATTGAAGATAGATCAGCAAGGATAGTCACCACCTGTAGTAAAAAGGATGTTCTTGGTGGGCTGCTCGCTCAGCCCGGATGATGGTCGGCAACTGATAAGCAGGAGAGTGGTGTGCTACATCAACAAGCTTGTGGGTTCCGCTGTTCCACCGTCTTGTTTGGCAAACTGGTGCACACAAGCAAGCTTTGAGACATTCACTTTATATTTCAGTCTCTCACAATAACTTAGCATTAAAACTCTTCAAGTGCTGAGGCACAGAACTGCTGGCCCACCCATGCTAGTACTCAATCAGATTGAGCTCGCCCAGTCATTATAATGCCCAAGCATTTAAATGCCCAAACATTTAAACACTAAACAGTCAAATAACTAAACAGCCACAGTATCCACATAAAATTCCTCACCATAAGACTTTTATAACCTTATCTACACCTTTCAACATCCCTAGACTATTTACATATTTTAATATTTAATATGTTATACAGTTCAGTAATGTGTTTTCAAGTGGGCAGAACGACAACATGAAGGCTGGCATTCACTTCCATGACTGAAGGTGTAGAAATGGTGTTACAGACATTTACAGTGACAGAAGTTAATGCTGCTACACATTGTCCTACCTTTTAGCCTGCTGCACATCTTTGGGAGAACATAGAAGAAAAACTAAAAAGAATTGTTTTCTGGTTTTAGTCAGGTGGCACCTGAGTGTAGAGTGCTTAACACAAAAGCAGTGTTCCTGAATGGAGAGACTGCTGGACCTTCAGTCTTCTCAATATGGGGATTGTGAGGCCAATCTCTTTTCTAAGGTGTTGGATATCTATTGATGAGAAATATTATTAATGAAAACAACTTGTAACACAGATTTTTTCTTTTTGTGTTCATGTCCTGTAAGCTCAGAAATAGCAGAAGAAAAATGTATAACAAAATTAAATAAAACAAACAAAAGATGGAAGCCAGACTGCCATAGAAATCTGGCCAGTCTTATGCTTATGGAAATCTGCAGAGACACCAGTGGAGTTGTGATGGCTGTAGACTCAGATCCAAACAATTTTTTTTTGCCTCTCTGTGTGTCCTAGGAGAGTTCAGTCCATTTGTATCTACTAGTTAATGTTTTACCCAAAGAGGGTACCTTTAATCCTTAGAAGAGTTCTCTTATTAAGATATTAAGGTAATGGCACATCTAAATTGTGCCACTTAGTCAGTGATGATCACAAGAACACAAGAGGTGTCAGCAGATGCTTCAGATAGCTCTGCTACTTTCTATGTGAATTCAAGGCAACCTTAGCCGTCAATAACCCTAGCTCGATTAATGCTCTTACGTGGCACGCTTATCCTCTTCTTCCCAATAGTCGGAGTTCTGCTGTAGAAGGCAATAAAACATAGGAGCTAGCTGGGAAACAGGGAGGTATTGAGGCATCAACTGTGTGGCAGGTGAGGAAAGTCAAGCTACAAGCCCAAAGGCAATACTAGATGCTTCCGAAGTGACAGTTCCTAGGAGAAGATCCTCAGGGATTTATCCAGGCAACATTTGTGCCAGAAGGTAACCATACACATCCTATAAACAGAAATTATGTCCAACCCAGCAACTCCTGAATGTAGTCCTGCTTATCTTTATCATGACCCCATCATGCCAGGCATGAACATCTAATTTAATTATTGCACCCTGTAAAGATAAGAATTGTTTTCCCTGTTTTTCTAAACAAGATAACATCATAATTGCACCTTGGCAGGGCTCACTGGTAAGTTCACTGTGTTGCCACATGGAAAATTAGTCAGTACAGCAACAACAAAACCAAACCCTTTTCAGTCAGCAAATAATTGGGTCTCACTATCAGGACAAGCAGCCCAGGAGAGCAGCAAGAAAGGAAGCACGATTGTGACCCACCTTCTTAAACTAATTGGCAGATGGGCTTTTTTGAAGCCAGCTGGAGAGATGGAAGATGTAGTTGTACCTAGGGGCTTTTCTCCATCACTTTCTGGACAGTCTGCACAGTGCTCAGTGCTTCCTACCCATTTGGGTAACAAACAGATCTTTTCAAGAGGCAGTTCTGCACTCTGCAGAAGTGTATGTTACACACTAAAATGGACCACTCACAATCTTGTCTCAAGTTAATGATATCTGAAAATCATCTTTTTTCTACCTTAACACCAAAGTACTATAAATCATTTTTCCATTTATACGATTATTCAATTCATAGAACAGAGATGCATTTCTATTCCTGATAAAATCTATACATTACATTCAGTAATATTCAGGAATGTAAAGATGGTAATATCCTTCTATAGAGAGTAAATTTACTTGCTCTTCCTCAAGGCAAATGAACAACAGCCAAAATGAACAGGGGTGTGATTTATTCCTTCCCATTGGCAGCTCTTCACTTCCTTAACTCTTCAAATCCAGTACTTTCTGGCCTCTGTTAAGGATTGTCAAGCTACTCTGCTGTGCTGCAATGCCCTTTTGAATCACAAGATGTTCTTAGGCTGTCATGACGCAGCTGTAATCTGCACTAGGGTACAAATCAGGACCACCCTGAAGTCAGTGACGGAACCATATCTCTCCTTGTCTGCACACTCAGCTCTCCAATAGCCCAGTGAAACTCTGGAACTGATTTTTCTCAGGTCTGGGACATCAAAGTCCAGAAATAGAAAAGTCTTACAAATGAGCCATGTTCTCCTAAGAGCAGCTGTTGGTCATGGAGAAATTTGCAGGTGGCTTCTGAACTATAGAATTATTGACTACATTGAACAAGAATTCAGGCTTGTATTTTTCAAAAATTGCAATCCAGTGCTTGGTGACTAATTTGGGGCATGAAAGGCTGATCTGCAAAGGTGTCAAGGTAAGCTTACCACGCCTACAGACGTTAGATAAGCATTGTGTGTGCTCATCTCCTCTTCTATAAGAATTTAAGCACATAACACTAAACTTTCCAAATGGCATATAATTTACATATATAAGCTTGGATTAAAAAAAATTAATTCGTGATTATGAGTACTTTGAGATTTGGCTACCCAAACTGAGCTGGTTTCAAGAGGTTCGCTTACAGAATCTCAGTGTAGGCCACCATTATTTTTTTTAACATCTATTAACTTTTTCAGCATTATAAACAAAATATGCTTCAGATTTATTTCTTCTCAACAGCTTTTACTTCCAACAACAACAACAAATTAATAAACCTTGACGGATCCATTCGAAAACCAGGAATAAATCATTCATCACTGTCTTTTGTGATGTTTTATATAGCACAATGCTTTTCTGAAGAAACTCTCTCTTGATGGCCACCATCTGGTGTAACTCATAAGGGCAAGTTAGGACTCTGTCAGAGATCTGCAGGGCCCCTTAAAACATTTCTGAGAAAAATTAGAGACTTATTCCAACAGACGCAAGAGAGTTCACAAACAAAGGAGTTATTCATAGCTGTATCGCAGCTTGGAGTGAGGGTGTGAAAATATTGAGAAAGCTTTGTCACTAATTTCTAGTCAAAGCTTGCAAAACACAATTGCTTTGCAAGCCTTATTTTAGCTGGTGAATATGTTTTAGTTTAAGTCACTGGTACATAACACGTGCTGTAAGGGTGGTCGCTACATCAGCCTTTCAGGCAGCCAGCTACAACTGAACACGGAGTAACAAGTCTTGGCTATGTGCAAAGGGCTCATAGTTCCTTAAAACAATGCTTATGTGCAGACTTGTCTTTTGTGAGTCTGCCCCAGCTGTTCAGAACTATGCAGAGGGCAAACGAAAACCAGCGAGTGAGCGGTTTTGGTGTATCCAAAATCTATATAGCTGACATTATGCTTGACGCTTCCCTGAAGTTACTGGAGGAGCTTTACAATACCTGTTTGGGGTCAGTTACCCCCACGTGGGCAGCCAGAAGAGGAGAACCTATGGTAATTGCCAGCCACCCCCTTGAGACAATGAGAGCACTTTAATTAAGCACTTCCATGACTGCTTTTCGAAACACGCAAGATGAGATTACACAGCAAGGTGCACCATTTTGTCCCTTGCATGTTAGCCTATGTGACTGTTTAAGTAACTTCTTAAACTACTTAAATTATTTAAATTCACCAACCTATACAAAGGCAAATGGGAAAAAAAAAAAAAGAAAACCAAACCATTATGCTGTGAAGCTTCCATGCAGACTTCTGGCATAAGAAAACCATTTTTAAAAAAAGTCTTTCTGTTGAGGAAGAATGTAAAAGGCATGTTTCCTACAAAATGGTAAATTCAAGGAGCACTGTTTATTCAAAACCAAGCCATTTTTCACCTAGGAGTGAAAAGGGCTTTCAGGAATTTTCTCGCTTCCTGAGGACCCTAGTTGCTAAATTTGATGCTTTTAAAGCAGTATTTTCTTTTCTGCAAATGCTTTTCTCTTCCTTGTGTTAAACAGAATAAACTGACAGACTGCTTTACTGGCACTCAAATATATGAAGTCAACAAACTGCAAAAGAGGGAAACTGTCTTTCTTCCATTCCCCATCTGCTGCAGGCAGCTGAAGAGTTACTTATAGCAACCGTAGATCAGGAAAAAAATTCACACTACTGTAGAAATTGCCAACAGTAGCCTCACTTGAAGAGCTTGGCTTTATTTGTAGACATTTCCAAACATTATTTGTTCTTTTTTAGGGCCTGTTTCAAAATCTGTCAAAGCCAGAGACAAGACTTTCCTTAATTTCAATGGCCTTGGAGCAGATTCACGGAGGACAGCCTGTGGCACCTCCAGCTCTGGCATTTTTAGCAGTATGTTCATGTAGTCAAGTTTCCAGTTGCAGAGAGAGAACTGGACGATGCTACAGAAACCATTCATCACAAATGTGAGTCAATGGCACCTACTGGAAATGCACAGGCTGTATCACTGAGCCAGATACTTTTAAGCACATTCTCCTTCATCACACTATGTTTTCAGAAACAGGCTCTATTTCTCGTATCTAGAAGGGTAAAATGGGAGGGCTGGCTGTCAGCTTCTTCAAAGCCTGGCAAGTCAGCATAGCCTAAGAAGAAGCAAGGACTCTGAAGGAAATGCCATGAAAATGTACAGTGGCCAACTAACCGAACAGCAGCTGCCCTCAGCTCTGCCTTCTGCAGTAGCTTGAATGTAAAACAGTTGGGCTGGGGGTTCCCAAACTGAAGCCTGTGAAGTTTTGTACGCAGCCCAAAAGGGACTCCTACTTTGCAGACATCCTCAACGGAACCAGCTGATAATCATAGTTACATGGTCTCTTCCAGGAAGGGGATGGGTGTCTGGGCACTGACCGGGCCAGATCCATCAGCTAATTAGAATATGGATTGGCCTTCTCCAGAGCTGGGAAACTCAGTCTGAATAGTCACAGCTCAGCTGCTCCATAAGTCCTCCCTATTAATCAGGCAGAAATTAATGTGGGAGATGCTCCAAGGGTTCCATAGCTGAGGTAAGTCTTGATTTTCAAGTGCAGTGGGAAAGGAGACATCCAACATAGCGTCTATCCCTCCATCACAGCGCATTTTCTTCCCCTTTCCTCTCCTCCCCCACAACTGTCCTACCCATTAAACACTTTCCTCCCATGAACTTTATCTTGAAAACCCAGATCATAGTCCTGCTTTATCCAGCTGAGCAAAGTGACTATGAACTGGAGGTCCAGAAAGGTCTTGGGATTGAAGATCACTCTTAAATGCTTACTAGATGCAGTACACATACTTCACTTTGCAAGAAAGCTTTAGAGAGTTAGAGCTGGACGGGCACACCGTGCGATATGTGCATTACCTTCAGCCCATAGTGCAATGCAGGTGGCATTTCTGCAATGTGGGAGTTCATCCAAACATCCCTGCTTCCTGCATCTCTGTGATGCAGTAGCTGGCTCACTGATCCACGTCTAAATATAAGTGCATGTTCTTTAAGTGTCAGGTTATGGTTTATATTATTAATATAAATTAGTAATAATTGCATCATATTCAATGGAGTTAATGCCAAGGACAGGAGGATTGCAATGGCTAAAGATCCTTATTTGTACTGTATTTCTGCTAATCCAGTGGCCTTGTAAACCTGATGGGTATTTTTTGTAAGGAAGTTCAGAAGCACTTAGGGATTTCAGCTCCTAAATGTTTCTGGGCTAGCTTCCCAAAGTCCATCAGCAGCCGTTGGAATGTGCACATAGGGCTCCCAAGTAGCTCTGAGGATTAAGGCAATACTTTCATCTTTTCTAAATCCTTGTTTTAACTTCTGGCCTTCCCTTCTTCCTCCTACGACGTAGCAATACTGTAGCTCTCCATAGTTAAGAAGTTTAGCTTTTAAGGGATGATGGGAGCATTTCATTTGGGGTGTGGAATTCTAAACAGATACAATGCTTCAAAATGAAGCTTACTTGGGACAGCTGAGCTGAACCTGCATATGTGTAAACAGGTGGACAGGATGAATATGATACAATAATTGTAGACATTGCATTAGCATCCAAAAGAAGCACCTCACATAATAATTATTAAAAATAAAGCAATCCAAACCAATTAAATGTATCTAGAGGAGCACTGTGTGTTTTCCCATCTCATAACTCCTTGTGTTTCTCATTTTCCTCATTCTCCTCTCATTCTATTATATCTCTTTGTTGTTGTTGTAAAGACCTCCAGCTTTACTGTTCACACAATGATGCCTTTGAGGTAGGAGCTTTATCTCACTTTCCCATGTGTCCAATAGCAGCATATATCAACTTTATCTCCTCTGCCCATGAGGAAAGCAATACTCTAATGTCTTCTCTTCAAACTGACTTCACATGGAATGAGACATTTATACAATGGGCCTCACAATGGCCATTGCAGTGACCTAGCATCAACACTTGTGTGTATCCTCAGACGCAATCACCATTATCTATTAGAAGCAATCTGTTCCGTGTTCTATTGCTGCTATTGTTGCAAGCAGCAAAGAGGAAGGAGAAATGCTGATGACATGAGAAGGATGACATCTCAAGCTTTTGAAGAAGGCAGCAAAAAGAGCGGTGATATGATAAGCAAGACCAGTACCACACAGGGCACTGAGCTGAGAATGTGGCTTGGGATTGCAGTTCTAATTTCTCTTGCTGTATGCTTGGCTGTGGAGGAGGCAACCATTGAGGAAGGAATCCCTTGCTCAAAGTACCAGTTAGCTTTCAACCATTCATGCTATGAGTTTGTTAGACTCCGGCGTACCTTCACAAGTGCCCAGAGCTGGTGTGAGAGAGGAGGGGGGCACCTTGTCTTTATTGATAATGAGGAAACTCAAGAGTTCTTGCAAAAGCATATTGCTGAGGATCAGGAATGGTGGATAGGACTGATCTCAAACTCCTTGCTGAATGAAACTACTAACGGTAGGTGATTTTGAAATCATGTCTTCTTTAAAACTGTATCAGCCCATGATGTGTACTTAACATGACAGCAAATGCAATCAGTATCAGTTCCTCTATAGACATCTGCTGAAAAGCCACTGTCTTTTGTTGCTGTAACTTCAGATTTATATTAAGATGTTTTAATTGCCTGCTTTGCTTCCCAGTTGCATTTGTGACCCTTTCCATCAGGTCTTGTGGTGGTGAATTAGATCAGCTTGCTGACCCAATGAAAAAAATGTGCTGGGTTAAGTCTGAGCCAATTCATCACACTAGGAAGTGCTGCAAGATCTGATGCAACAGAAGTGGTGGAATCTTTGAGGCTGGGAGCACAGGGGGAAGTGGCAGTGTCTCTTTTAATGAATATATTAGGTTAAATATAAAATGTAATTGAAGATCCCTACACAGACTAATCCACCTCTGCTTCAGTAGGAGCAGGGCTACAGTCCTACTCTGCAGGCTCTGACTCTGTAATTGTATTACTGTGGAAAATAAACATTTGGGACACGATTACTTTGTTCACAGGGTCAATGATTTGGCTGGACACTTCAAATATAAGCTACAGTAACTGGTACAAGGATCAGCCATCCCCCTTCTCATCCACATGTGGGTACATCCTGAAGAATGCCAAGTATCGGTGGGGTGTGACTGAAAATTGCAGCCAGGAATTTGACTTCATTTGCGAGTTTGGTAAGATACACAACAGCTGGAACTGAGAAGTGAGCATGCCGTGTTCACAACTGTGCATGAACTGCCTTGTTGTTTTCAAAGTGGCTGTGCAATAATTTAATAAAGCTTATTAAAAGTGAACACGCAAAAAGCCATATAACCCCAGCAGGTGATCTTCCAGGGTGCTGATGTAAGATCTGATGCAAAGAAAGGAAGAACCCTGAAAGCACTGGGGGATGTAGGTGCTCAGCAACTAACCGTTAAGGTCCAGGTTTCCACTAGAGGGCTAGTAAAATAGAAATGGATCTGAGAGTGAATCTAAATGGGTAGCAGTCCATGTCTACAGTGGACATAAGCTAGCTAGTTTAAAGCCAATCTGAGCAGTGCATAATAGCACGGTTGCAAGAATAAACTCCCACAATACCATAGTACCTGATCGAGGTGGGACCTGTATGACTGCCCTGTAAACATACTCTTAATCATAAATATGTGCCAAAATAATTTCCATTTGTAACTGAAGAAAAAATACAGCCAAGCTTCCAGAGACACAGCTCCTAGCAGCCTGAAGTAAGCAAAAGTGAGAGCAAGTATTTCTTGTTTCTTCTCAGACCCTTCCGTCAGGCAAAGGTCAAGGGCTTCCCCAGGATAAGGAAGCAGACAGGAACCTGTACTTCCTGGTGGCATTTTAGCGCTCAGACAGAAAATCTACAGACATTGTGTGCCTTAAATTGTGACTTGGAACAAACAGTCCTGGAAAGGAACGCCAGCAATATCGTCCCATTCAGCATACAGACATGAGGGGAATTTGTGTTCCTCACAATTTGCACATAAGTCAAGCAATTTAACTGTAACTAGAACTAAGGTCACAAGCACTGGAAGGACAGTCTGGCTGTAGGCTCACTAATATAAAAAAAAGTCACAGAATCCAGTATGCAAGTACAGGTTACCACAAGCCCTAGTAGTGCTACTGCCCTGGTCTGGTACTGTACTACTTCTGACATAATTAACAAGTCATTCCACAATCAGCAAAGCTAATAAAGTTTTGTTTCCTGTCCTGATTTTCTGTTCCACATCCCCTTCCTACCCTTCTCCTCAGCACTCCCAGTTCACTCCCATATCCCCAGCACGTCCCACCTCTCCAAATACTTGTCCCTCCCTCAGCTCCCTCCCCTGCAGTTCTGCAGCTGCCTCAGAGCTCCAGATGTACATGCTGGCAGTTGAATCCCACATCGTGGAATAGATAAACATCTGGTTATAATCCCTACTCCTAATAGAGGCACTGATGCAGCTCTTTCTCTTCTTCCTAGCTATTGATTTTCATGAAATTTTAGGGTGTTTTGAGGTTTATATCTATACATCAAGTTTGGCTGAAGATGACTAACATTAAAAATGATTGGGGGAGAGGAAACTGGCAGACAGCACAAACCCTTAAGCTTATTTTCCTTGCAAAAACAGACTAAAATTGTTTTTCCATTACAACCATGGTAGACAACTGTCTGTTTGTAAGGAAACTATCATCTGTTACCATAGGATCTGACTTAAAGCCCATTAAATTCAAAGAGAGTTTGCATTATTGAGCAACAATGTCCTCCACTACATCCGTCATTCCATTACCCAGGAAACCGAGAACAGATTGAGGCAATTACAGCCTTGTTCTCAGTATCTACAGCCCATGTCCATTAATGCACATACGTATTTCAATAACAGAGTAGACTCCTCTTTACCAGCTTTGAATGCAAGGAATTAGATCCAACATCCCAAAGAAACAGGGACAATATTTTCATTAGTTTCTCTGCGTGTTGAATGTTTGGAAGCTCCCACAACCTGAGAGTGCTTCAGTTTGTCTCTGTAAAACAGGCGTAGTGATACTGAACACCTTCATGCACAGCTACCGTGAGGCCTGGTTCACATTAACATTGAGTTTGAAACTTCAAATGAAATGTACAGGTAGCTCCAAATGGTACCACTATTTGAATGTAATATCTCTGATTACTGACAACTTGTCTACTTGACCATCTGAGCTAGGTATATGTGTACAAGCAACTACCCAGTCAGTGTTCTGCCTTCATCCTTTCTTTGGCCATCTACCCTGGTATTACTTGTGTTTCTCAATGCAAGTAAAACCTTTCCTTATTATTTTTTCTTATTATTTTTATTTTACCATTTGGTGCTTTGTAGGTTAGCAATTTGTAGCAAAAATATATGTATCGAACCAGGGTTTGTACATAGGAATACAAACCAGGTTCTGTCCATTTTTCCATGTGAAAGTTGCTGAGACAGCAAATACTGTGGGAGCTCTCTATACAAAGTAACGAACAAAAAAATGCACAAGCTGATAGTCCGTATTAGAATTTAACAGCAAATTATTTTTCAAGCTTATTTAGAGAGCTCTAATCTGTAAACTGATCATGTTCCTATAGTTACAGCCAGGCTTAGATTTAGCCTTTAAATAACAATAGCACACAATGACTGCAGTGTGCACACATTGGCACTGTTAACCAAGGTACTTAAGGGGAACGATCAAAACAGCAACTGGAGGACAATGTATTTAAACCTGAGACAGCTGAAACAAAAACATTCTTTTGCAACACTCCCACACCAGAGCAGTCTTTCACATCCTCCTTTTCAGGGTATTAAGTACCCTGATTACTACAGGATACTAAGAATTCTGAAAGATAATTAACTGTCCCAGATTAATCAAAGAATGAGGTGTACACATTTAGAGATATGACCTTACTCATTTGAGCAGTCCTGCTGAATGAAGTCAGTCAAATATCAAACAGGAACAAAGATCTCTCTGTAGCAGAAATGGGATCAGGTCTCATACTTAATATGCAAACTATTCTCCAGAGCAATTACCTGAATATCATGCAAATCACATACTGCCACAAGGCTCTTTTGGAAGTGAGGAGTAACTTTAAACCTTCCAGTACTGCAGGCCAAACAAATGCTAAGCATTTTCCACAAAAATATGTCTAATTTTTAGTGAAAATATTTTAAAAATATATTAAAAATCATAGAATCATAGAATACCAGGTTGGAAGGGACCTCCAGGATCATCTGGGCCAACCTTTCTTGACAAAAGCACGGTCTAGACAAGATGGCCCAGCACCCTGTCCAGCTGAATCTTAAAAGTGTCCAACATTGGGGAATCCACCACTTCCCTGGGGAGACTATTCCAATGGCTGATGGTTCTCATTGTGAAAAATTTTCCTCTTGTGTTCAATCAGAATGTCCCCAGGAGTAACTTGTACCCATTACCCCTCCTCTTTTCCATGTGACTCCTTGTAAAAGTGGAGTCTCCATCTTTGTAGCCACCCTTTAAACTGGAACATGGTGATAAGGTCTCCCCTAAGCCTTCTTTTCTCAAGGCTGAACAAACCCAGTTCTCAGCCTTTCCTCATGTGGCAGGCTTCCCAGGCCTTTGATCATCTTTGGGGCCCTTCTCTGGACCCTCTCCAACCTGTCCATATCTTTTTTGAAAAGCGGGGACCAAAACCGAACACAGTATTCCAGGTGTGGCCTGACAAGTGCTGAGTAGAGTGGGGTAATGACTTCTTTCTCTCTGCTGGTGATGCCCTTGTTGATGCAGCCCAGCATCCTGTTGGCTTTCTTTGCCGCAGCAGCACACTGTTCACTCATATTGAGCTGCTTGTCCACCAGGATCCCCAGGTCCCTTTCCACAGAGCTGCTCCCCAGTCAGGTAGATCCCAGCCTGTGCTGCCCTCCTCGATTATGTTTTCCCAGGTGCAAGACCTTACACTTCTCCTTGCTGAACTTCACAAGGTTCTTGTTAGCCCACTCTTCCAGCCTATCCAGATCTTCCTGCAGTGTGGCTGTCCCTTCTGAAGTATCCACTTCCCCACTCAGTTTGGCATTATCAGCAAACTTCATCAGCATACACCTGATCCCATCATCCAGATCACTTATGAAGATATTAAACAGCATTGGGCCCAATATTGATCCCTGGGGGACCCTGCTTGTGACAGGCTGCAGTTTGAAAAGGAGCTATTTACCACCACCCTCTGGGTGCCACCTGTCAGCCAGTTCCCCACCCACTGCACGGACCACTTGTCTAGACCGTAAAGCATCAGTTTCTCTAGGAGGAGGCTGTGGGGAACCATATCGAACGCCTTGGAGAAATCCAGATGGACAACATCCACTGCTTGCCCCACATCAGCTAAGCAGGTTACTTTGTTGTAGAAGGTGATCAGGTTTTCAATCACAATTTGCCCTTGGCGTATCCATACTGGCTTTTCCCAATCACGTGCTTCATTTGACTTGTGATAGCCCCCAGGAGAATTTGTTCCATACCTTTCCCAGGGACTGAAGTAAGACTGATGGGCCTATAATTTCCTTTAAGGATTCTCCTTTAAGCCCTTCTTGTAGATGGGGGTGACATTAGCCTTCTTTGAGTCTTCTGGGTCATCCCCCGATCTCCACAACGGCCTCGCAACGACATCAGCCAGCTCTCTTAACACCCTCGGGTGGATAACGTCAGTTCTCAAATTTTTGTTTAAGGTAGTAGAAACCATAAATCTATTATTTTGGATTTTAAAAAAGTAAAAATATTTTATCCTTTGTTCTTTTTTTTCCATTTTCTTAATTGTTTAGCTTAAAAGGGAGAAAAGGGAAGAAAGAGAAACAAAAAAAATTGATATGCAGGAGAATTGTAGCAGGATTTTTCAGAAATTCAAAAAGTTAAATCTGATTTTTTTTCTCCTGTTAGAATCTGGCCAGAGCATTGCTTGTGATAATTACAATGCCACTGTACAATGTGGATCAGGAGAAGTTATTCAAATTGGAGAGAGCTTCTATGGACGGAAGACCCCTCACTACTGTGTATCAGAGACTCCTCTCCAGTATGATACAGATGAAGACTGTAGCTGGATCAGTGTCAAAGATGAAGTAGCAGGTAGTATCTATCTCATGGCATTGCTTGTCAGAAGCATAGAGTACATGCTAAAGTTCCAGGTCCCTGAAATATTTTATCTTGAATTTCAGTAGAGTTAGTGAATAGGAAAGTGGATTATTCCTAAAATGAAGGGAACCACAGACTGACATGGAGGAGGTTTCCACAGAGGCTGGATGGAAAGGAGGCATTTTGCAAGGAGCAAAGATTCAGAGAAGGAGAGGGGGAGCAAACGGAGAACAAAGGTTCCTCTCACAGTGTGAGGAAAATATGTGTGCAAACTAATTCCCTGATGAACTCAATGGGAGACCCTAGGTTTGGCAGAGATGGAAGAGAACACATCCATACAAACCTAACTCCAAACTAGAAGGGGTGAAAAGGCTGGTACCCATGGGGACAGGAGGGCAGGAGGGATCTGCTGCTGCCTGCCGTGTGTTGAATACAGAGTCTGCTGGAGCTACAGGGCTCTGTGGCTTGCCAGACTACATAGTGACTATGGCCTGTCCCTATGGGGATTCTTTGGCCTTCCAGCCAAAATTAAACAGAATACATAACTTCTTTCTCTAATTCAGCTTTATTCCAATAAAGTGGAATGGTGCTAAGAAATACTAGGCAATAAGCAACACACTAAAGTCAAAGTGATGTGGGAGCTTGTCCAGAAATCAGTAACATGATATTGCTCCCCCTCCCCTTTTTGTTTCTGTAAACATCTCTCATCGGAGCTGTTATGACAGTCAAAGACAAAACCCACTAGTTCATATAAAACGGTCCTTCTTTCCAGGCCAGTGTCACGGTCTTCAGGCCTGCCAGGTGGCAGCAGATGGGGCTTTCTTTGGAGATCCTTGTCCAGCTTCTGGAAGCTATTTGTCTATTCAATACCACTGCAAGGAAGGTAAGTGGGAGGGGGCTGTCAACACCAAAAGCCAATTCTGCTCTTTGCTGTAACACTGTGACCATTGATATTTATCTTAAAAATCACTGCTCCATCCTCAGGGAAGAACCTGGAAAAGCAGCAACCACTAAAAATAGGCACAAAAATGTAGCTTCTCTGTCCTAAATGAGGGGTTTTTGATAGGATGCCAAGCCAGGAAATTCAGACACATAAAACACACTTAAAATGAAATTATGTTCCAACAAGAATCTTGACCAGTAGGTATGGAAAAGAATCAGCTCCCTGTCATACCACTAATGCACTCACATTAGCAGCAGTATCATCTCAGTTTTGGAGAAGGCCTGTTCTCAATACAGGAAAATTAATTGAATTATGTAAGAAATGTAGCCAAAGAAAGGCATTGAATTCTGTCATTATGTTTTACAGGTCTGCTGCTGGTTGTAACAGATACATGCTTTGTCTTTGAAAATATCACAGTCACTTTGAACTGGCTGCTCTCTCCATACTCTGGCAACCTTTCCTGTATCATTAGCACTGGAGATGGCCACACTATTGATCCTTACTACCCTCTAACGTAAGATATAACCTTCAGGTATCATCAGACAGCCATTTTATTGAATGCTCCAAGTCTCTCAAATGAGATGTTAAAAATTAAGTAGATTAATAATAGACCATACATACAAGACAGTTGGATTCTGCAGAAATTTGTTTTGAAATTAATACAAAATTTTATGTCAAGCTGCCAATCACAATCTTTCTTCTGCTTATTATGACAAGTGATTCCTATTTCTTACTAAGAAAATTTACTCCAGATCCTAAGACACAAAATATTACTGAAAATATGTCAGTAATTGACAAAGAAACAGGCAAGCATTATTTTCTTAAGTTTGAAGAGGTTTTTTTAATAACATTTAAAATAATACAATGTCTTCCTGGAGTTTTTCTTTTGTTTTAATTGCACAAAAATGGTGTCTTTAAAAGATCAAACATTTTTCTGCTGGATTTAAAAATCAGATTTTGTCGTAGTGCTAGGAATGACAGAGAATGGCTCTAGAAATTCATTTTGTCTGCTAATGGAATCGTACTTGAGTCAACTAGAAAAATAAGAGTAATATACTAGAAACAGTAAACATTCTTTCAGAGCTACAGACACAGGCCTGTAGCTGTAAAGAACTTGAAAAAAATCTTTGATAGCGAACATTTAAGTAAAATATATTTGCTAGCTATAAGCAGAGGCTTGCTGGTTTTATGGGAAGCCCTTTTACTTCACCTACTAAATGGCTCACAGCCATGTTCATCTGTTTTCTGTGTCCAGTCTGACACCCACTCTTACAGGGATTGCCTTTTCAGGTCTGATCTTGTCGTTGGCATGTTTTTTAAAGTCCAGTCTTAGAGTGAAACCTTTTTCTTCATTAAACAGGTAACGATAAATATGCATTATCAAGGATGATATGTCCTGATCTTTGTTTGCATTTGCTAGGTGATATCATGATAAGAACATAAATAGTTTGGAGAGAATAGTGTCAGGAATATTACATATTTGCCTTCCACGGTGTATGTCATTCAAGAAGGATTTCCTTAGATTCTTTTCACCATCTCCCTAAGCTTGTTAGTAATAATAGCACCTACCACAGACTTCTTCATATCCATTCCTGTCCTATTGCTATCATGACCGGAGGTGCACCAGACCCAGGAGTGAAGAGGCATTTTCGCTAGCATGGGCAAGTACAGAAGCAGCTGCACATAAAAAAAAAATACAGCAAGGGAGTGCTCTGACAAAATGCTGAGCAGCCTCAGCTTCCACTGATATATCTAAGAGACGGTAAATCAGGAATAAAATAAAGAACAGAGAATTAAGGGCACCATTACATGTTCTGATGTGCATAGTCACATGTCTGTGCTGAGAGCCAACAA